>NC_136415.1:270681844-272078511 GCF_051521515.1 Lactuca serriola
AAATTCCCGGTAATATCCGAAGGGGAGTCATCGGATTGGACCGAAGTACGCCCTGCGTACCTTCGTACGCCCCGCGTACTGAGATCGAGGGTCTCGGATCGTCCACGTCGCACTATCCGAAGAATTCTAAACCGTCCGACCCGTCCGAAGCTCCGACCCGTCCGACCCGCCATCCCATCCGACCCGCGTACCCAGCAACCCGTCCCATCCGAACCGAGGCAGTCGAGGCTTCAGTCATGCATGACGTACGCATACGCGCTGCGTACGAGCGTACGCCCCGCGTACGGAGGCAGTTCAGCCTTCCTATAAATAGGATGCGAGGCTTTCTAAAAATGTTGCTCATTTCTCTTCTCTCTCTCACAACCTTGCCTCGTTTTCCGTGCCCGTTATAACCCGAAGCTCTGGTCTTTTTGCTCAAGTCCCGAGGGTCGATTTTACTCCCGAGATTCCCGAGAATCCCGAGAAAAATCCGTTTTCCGAGACGAAACTCTGCCCGGTTTTCCATCTCGCTTTCTTCAATCAATCAAGTGAGTTTCATACCCCTTAATTAACCTGTTAAATATTCTAAATGCTTTTATATGCTTTCAAAGGGGGGGAATACAAGTTAAATACTTATAGTTATTGTTTCAATCGCATGTGATTGCACTAATCACATGTGATTAATAACTAGGGAAATCAGTGATTTTATCACTATTCAAACTATCTATCAAACTGTTTTACTTCTAAATATTTTCCAAACCCATTTACTTTTCGAATTTACACTGCAACTGTGATTTAAACAAATGTTCCTTATACTTAATCTGTTTTAATCAAATCTACGCCTTCAAATTGTTTTATAGATTGACATCAAGTCAATCTTTCTTTAAAAATAATACTTATGTTTCAAATGTCTTATAAATACTTATTTATGTTTTTATATTATAAATTGCATGCCCATACATGTATAGACGTATAAATAATGTTTAAAGGGCTTAGGAAGGCCATCCACCCTATTTCCTTTTCCTCGATTTGGATGTGGTCTGGTGGGATTTTGGGTGACCATCCGAAGGTCGTTTCCATGTTAATTACATATCAAATATACATATATAGACATAAAAGTACTTCCATAATCATACGTACTAGATGCACCGTTAACAAGTTACCATCGGGGTAACACAGAACTATACTATTACAACTGCTAGATCAATGAGTCAGTTCATTCATGAGTCTATACTAGGAAGAGAATATATACAACTATACTACGAGAATATATACAACTATACTACGAGAACATATACAACTATACTAGAACAAGAAACATTTCATCACATATGCAAGAATACGATAACAAATGTGATCCACTGTATCGGAGCATGCCTTAAATGTCATGGCCCGAGTTGTAGCCAGAATTCTCTTGGAGGGAGAGCGTTGAGTTTGCGTATAGATCTATACTGGATTGACTATCCTACACCTTGCTGCTAGCTACAGCCGGACCTGCAGGTCTGCGGGTGCCAAACGTCATTCCGTTATTACGACCGTTCTTTATGTCGTTGTTATCAGTCGATAGTATGGTGCAATTATCACATTATACCTTAATATAAATCCGGTTTAAGGTAGTAGTAATTAGTACAATAGTAGTTCTTATTATACAAAACTACAGTACTACAATGATTTACCCATTGCATATTTTGGTGATAATCTCACTTAAGCATTAATGTATGAACTATATTTTATCAAATGATAGTTATACTTGGGTAATTACACACTTTTACAACAGACGAGTTTACAAAACATTTAAGCCTCGGTAGAAGGTTACTTTTATAGAAAATATAGGATTTTCTGAGAGATTCAAACTTTTGCAAACACTTTTAAACATTTACTTACATTTTTACAAACTTATACATTGAGGCAGGTTCAAACGTTTTTGACAACGAACATTGACACTAAAATACTTATGAACTCACCAGCTTAATGCTGATAAACTCTTTCAAAATAACTTGTATTCTCAGGTCATCAGTAGACAGGTACCGATGCCAGCTTTTGAGATGATGGAGCGTACTCAAGACTCATCATTTTATTATTTTGATTTACGTTATATTTTTGGTGTCTAGAACTGTACAGAACACGCATGTATTAAATTTATATATTTAATACAATGGATGATGTTGTTTGCCTATTTACATTTACTGTGTTGTGATTACCTTACATGACGTCCTCCGCCCCAGAACGTTTCCGCCGTTCTTGGTTTTGGGGTGTGACACAAGTTATGGAGTCATTAAACTATTTAATGGAAAAAACTCTTACATTTTATGTAACCTACAAAACTTTTATGAGTTTTTAAGATTCATAAATATGACTTTTCACATAACTTGAAGACAAGTTACAAAAACATATTTTATGAACTTCTTTTAGACTAATATGGATTGAAAACAACTAAAACATAATTTTTCCATTATCAATCTAAACTAACTCATAAATCAAGGAAGCATAAAATTCTTGAAAATTCATAACTTGAGGACAGGTTATGAAATCCATACAATTTTCAACAAGATCATGAATTATATCAACAAACAATTTGCACGCAATTCCTATGATCTAGCAAAACTCATAAGCATGATCATTCATAATCAACAATTTTCAAGAATAACATGAACACATATAAACTTGAAAGTTTTATTATAGCATTGAAATTGGTTTAACATAATCATTACCACATTCAAAACAACTTTTATATGCCCAAAACAGTCAAAGGTAATGATTCTAGACCAATTCCAGCACCAAAACTCAAAAATATGTTGTCTTGGGGTCCAACTCGTCGAGTGCATGAACAACTCGGCGAGTTGGATGCATTTTGCCTTGGACTCGTCGAGTCCCTTCATGGACTCGGCGAGTCTGCTGGGCAGACAACACCAAAAGTCGATTTTTAAGCAGTTTAAACAAGTACAACAAGAAAACAAGCCTAGGCTCTGATACCACTGTTGGGTTTTGAGCAATCTAACACTCCTAAGTGTACATGCAACCCTAAATACATTGGATCTATGTTTTCTCTATTATACATGCAAATATCAACTTTCCAAAGTATTGTTCTATTCTAGCAAACAAAACTTTGAATAACACAAGTTAGAATAACATACCTTTTGTTGGTGCTTGTCTTCATGAAGCTTGAGTGCCTAGTGCCCCAAGTGTGACACCTCAAATGGTTCACACAACACCATAAGCACTTGGAATAACTTAGAGAGAAATTAGAACACTTCAAGAATCGGCTTGCCCTCCATGCATATCTTAGTGGCCGATTTCTCACATCAATAAGATGCTTATATAGTTGTTACAATTAGGGTAAACCCTAATTGTCATGGCTTTCCATTTCCTTGGATCCATGGGTTCAAATACACCATGGAGCATCCATGGAGCATCCAATGGGTTTGAGCCCAACTTGATAATCCATGGAGCATTAGCCCACTATATAAGTATGGATGATTTACACAATCAACCCATATATTTAATTAGTCTTCTTTTGATCACATAATTAATTCTAAATCAATTATTGATCAATACTAATTAAATAATCTTATTAATATATTAGAACTTATAATATATTAATAAACCTTAAGTGTTATTTCTCTCATTTTAGTCTATCCAAGTGCATGATGCCATGCAACCCAAATGGACCATGCCGGGTCAGGGCAAGTCTTACCAATTATAGTTATGGACTTAGACATTAATCCAATAGTCTCCCATTTGGATAATGTGACATCCCCAAAATATCGGCCAGAAAAGACCGATTTTCATTTATGCTTTTAAATAATTTCAGAGTAAATCCTTTTGATTTGAAAGAGTTGTGGAATTTGTTCCCAAAACAAAACAAGTTAAAATAATATTTATCAAAGCATTTCATCAAGAGATGCATTTTCATTATATAATCAAAACTCGGGATGTCATGTTCCGATACAGACCATAAAGCATAAACGATAACATTAAAGTCATTCAACAAATATATACATATACAGACTTGTAAACAAAACAACTTGATGATTCAACCATCTTATGCCCTCGCGCCACTACCTGTAATACAAATAAAACTGAGTGGGTCAGGCTTGGGAGCCTGGTGAGCATATAGGGTTTTCAACCCACAATAAATAAGTTATATTTAGTTTCACCAACCAATCACTATCCCGATTACCCATTCCCGTTATCCTCACTTTACGTCCCTAAAATAACATCTATCTCAAGGGACCTAATCTAGGATTTTCATCGGGACGGACATCACTGCTAAGGGGTTTCCTCAACAATAGATATCCTAAAGGCAACCATGAGGGGGATAGAGTACACCGGTGAGCACATCGTTCACAACACCTACAGGTTATGAACCTGCTAGCGTTCCACTGGACCGTCTAGAAAGAGTTCGTGGTCGTTATCCATACTCCGCTGAATAACTAGATCAACAACAACAACAACATCGAGGCCTCTCATCTGTTTATTACACACCAACTATCTACCCATGTTCTACCCAACATATTAGTAGATAAAATATATACTTTCATACATAGTTTGAAACCTGTATATCATTTTCATTCAATATATATTCCACATAACAGATGAGGCATACCCACGTAACACGTATTTCATAGAAAGCAATGCAGATCTATAAGATGGAATAAAGTGAATATCCATTCACGCATACAATCACAAAATATACACATAACAAGTATATCGCATAAAATACTTCATAGTTACTTGTTAGAAGAAAGTAACTGCACCCTCACACATATAAACCACAATTTACTTAATACACTCAAACCGCACTTGTATTATTATCGTGTTTATGAAAGGTAGTATACACTCACCTGATCAGAAGCCGATCGGATAGCACTATGACTTGCAGAAGTAGTAATCCTCAGCAGATCTGGAAGATCTTCACAAAAATCGAACTTCTCGCGGGCAGAGCTTCGACTCGGAAACCACACTTCTCGGGATCTTCGGGATCTCGGGACTTGCCTCGGGGCTCGAGAATAATACCAGGGCTTCGGGGTATTTCTGGCACGCAAAACGATGCAAAACGGGAAAGAGAAGAGAAGAAATTGGCAAAAGACTCGGCTGCCTTCGGATTCCTTTTATAGAGACTGAGCCTCGCACGTACGCGGGGCGTACTGGTCCGAGAAACGTCACTGCTTACGTATCCGAACCCACTTGCTGCGATGTCGACACCTTCGGAGTACGCAGGGCGTACACGAGTACGCGGCGCGTACCTCGGATCAGATCGGTGACTCGCCTTCGGATAATGCTTCCGAATTTCCATTTAAAAATAAATACAATTTATTTATCAAACTTCGGAAATTCATATCTTCTTCATACGAACTCCGTTTTTGACATTCTTTATATCCACGCGAAGGTGAGACTACGCTCTACAACTTTCATTTAGACTCCGTTGGCTAATTTCGACTTTATTTTTATTATTTATTTTTAATAGGCCGCGACAGAAAAACTTCGTTATAAATTCATAACTTCTTCGTTTGACGTCCGTTCTCGCCTAACTTTTTATCGCTTCGATACCAACAACGAGACCTTCGATCCTCGTTTAGAATGCTTCGGCTAAAAACCGCTCGATCTCAAATCGAGTATTTCAGGCTGCATACCGCTAAGTCGAAACTTCGATAAATCATAACTTCCTCATACGAAGTCAGATTTGGGCGTTCTATATATATTCGGAAACCTCGTTTCAACTACTACAACATTAACCAAAGATATTAAGTTCATTTTACACTTAAATTTTGACGCTTATTTTTATTCTTAATTAATCAGACCACATAATTAAGCAAATTAAGCACAAAACACATAATACTCAAATAATACATTCTTATTATTTCAAAACGGGTTACAAAGGTTAACCTAGACTATTACATTGCTAAAAATGGCAAGCCCGGAAACACAGGCGTTACAATTCTCTCCACCTTAGAATGATTCCGTCCCCGGAATCACACATCAACAAACAAATGCGGATAGCGACCCATCATGTCACTCTCCGTCTCCCAGGTGAGATTCGGCCCATTCGTGTGTTTCCATCGGACAAGCATTAACCCAACCATCTTGCGTCACAATTTCTTAGTCTTTCGGTCAACAATTGCCTCTGGTTCCTCAATCAACCTTTTGTTCTCATCAATTCTAAACTCCGAAAGTGGAATCATGTCGGGAACTTCCCCCGTGAACTTCGTCAAATAACACACATGAAAAGTGTTATGAATTCCATTCAGTTCTTCTGGTAGTTCGAGCTTGTAAGCTTGGTTCCCAATCCTCTGAAGAACTTTAAATGGTCCAATAAACCTTGGACTCAACTTTCCCCTTTTACCAAATCTTATAAGTCCCTTCCACGGCGAGACTTTAAGCAAAACCGAATCCCCAATTTCAAAAGTCATCGGTCTTCGCTTTTTGTCAGCATAGCTCTTTTGACGATCCTGAGCTGCTAACATTCTTTCTCTAATTATTTTCAACTTTTCAGCAGTTTGATGAACCAATTCCGGTCCCATAAACTGCTTTTCCCCAGCCTCAAGCCAACAAGACGGCGTACGACACTTCTGTCCATACAAAGCTTGGTAAGGTGCCATCTTTATGCTCGAGTGGAAACTATTATTATAGGAAAATTCTACCAAAGGTAAATGCTCTCAGCATATCTTCAAGCGTTTGTATCGTTCTTTCACTCTGACCATCAGTCTGCGGATGGTAAGCTGTACTTAAACATAACTTGGTACCCAATTCCTCTTGTAGACTTTTCCAAAATCGTGAGGTGAAACGGCTATCACGATCCGACACAATAGTTAACGGAACACTGTAAAGCCTCACAATTTCCTTCACGTAAGAATTCGCGAAAATTCATAACTTGAGGACAAGTTATGAACTCCATACAATTTTCAACAAGATCATGAATTATATCAACAAACAATTTGCACGCAATTCCTATGATCTAGCAAAACTCATAAGCATGATCATTCATAATCAACAATTTTCAAGAATAACATGAACACATATAAACTTGAAAGTTTTATTATAGCATTGAAATTGGTTTAACATAATCATTATTACATTCAAAGCAACTTTTATATGCCCAAAACAGTCAAAGGTAATGATTCTACACCAATTCCAACACCAAAACTCAAAAATATGATGTCTGGGGGTCCAACTCGTCGAGTGCATGAACAAACTCGGCGAGTTGGATGCATTTTGCCTTGGACTCATCGAGTCCCTTCATGGACTCGGTGAGTCTGCTGGGCAGACAGCACCAAAAGTCGATTTTTAAGCAGTTTAAGCAAGTACAACAAGAAAACAAGCCTAGGCTCTGATACCACTGTTGGGTTTTGAGCAATCTAACACTCCTAAGTGTACATGCAACCCTAAATACCTTGGATCTATGTTTTCTCTATTATACATGCAAATATCAACTTTCCAAGGTATTGTTCTATTCTAGCATACAAAACTTTGAATAACACAAGTTAGAATAACATACCTTTTGTTGGTGCTTGTCTTCATGAAGCTTGAGTGCCTAGTGCCCCAAGTGTGACACCTCAAATGGTTCACACAACACCATAAGCACTTGGAATAACTTAGAGAGAAATTAGAAAACTTCAAGAATCGGCTTGCCCTCCATGCATATCTTAGTGGCTGATTTCTCACATCAATAAGATGCTTATATAGTTGTTACAATTAGGGTAAACCCTAATTGTCATGGCTTTCCATTTCCTTGGATCCATGGGTTCAAATACACCATGGAGCATCCATGGAGCATCCAATGGGTTTGAGCCCAACTTGATAATCCATGGAGCATTAGCCCACTATATAAGTATGGATGATTTACACAATCAACCCATATATTTAATTAGTCTTCTTTTGATCACATAATTAATTCTAAATAAATTATTGATCAATACTAATTAAATAATCTTACTAATATATTAGAACTTATAATATATTAATAAACCTTAAGTGTTATTTCTCTCATTTTAGTCTATCCAAGTGCATGATGCCATGCAACCCAAATGGACCATGTCGGGTCGGGTCAACTCTTACCAATTATAGTTATGGACTTAGACATTAATCCAACAGTAACTAGTACGCATGAATATGGAAGAACTTTTATGTCTATACATGTACACATGATATACAATTAATATTGAAACAACCTTCGGACGGCTACCCGATATCCCACCAGACCACATCTTAAGCGCGAAAAGGAAATAGGGCGGATGGCCTTCCTAACCCTTTTAAACATTGCTTATATAATTATACATATACGGGCATGCAATTTATAATAAGTGTAACAAAGTTTAAGTAAAAGTATTTGAATAGTAAAAGAGTTTGTAAAGCAGTTTGAAGTAAAACAGTTTGATAAACAGTTTGAACGGTAATAAAATCATTGGTTTTGTAGTTACTAATCACATGTGATTGATGTAATAACTATAAGTATTCAACTTGTATCCCCCCCCCCATAAAAGCATTTAAAACGTTTAAAAGTATTTCAAAGGTTAATTAAAGGGGTATGAACTCACTTGTGGTGAGTGGATTGGATTGAAGTGTCGGGTATGGTGCTAGGTGACAATGAAGACTTGTATACACGCACGAGCGTAGTTATCATATAATGAACTTATATATAACTAATTAGCCAATTTATAACTAAAAAAATAAGTTGGGACACTCTAGAACATGAAAACACTTTGTTTCAAGTGTTGAAGATCACAATGATTGCATCCAAGTGTTAGTAGGGCAAAGCTAGGGTTTTTGAGGGTTCAAGGGTAAACTCCGTTGGAGTTTACAGTTTCGATGGTTATGACACAAGGAGTTTACGGCAGTAAACTCTAGAGTTTACGGTCATAAACTCTAGTCTTTATGACCAAGTGTTGTTTTGTGGTTTAGCAAGCCTTTTGAAGCAATTCTACTAAGTGGCGTGCCCTTTGGAATGAACTAGGCAACAAAACACCCCCTTTGAGGAGTTTACGGCCTCATGGCATTTCCCTTTGGGTTTACTACCGTAAAATCATATGGAAAAGGGTATTGCCATGTTTTCAAGTCCTTAACACAACTAGGTAATTGTCTAGGTTAGTTTTTAGGCCTAAGGAAGGAATAAGGCCCATTTATACACACTTTAGGGTGTTTACGGTTTTGGGGGATCCCCAAACCGTAAACACCTATAAATGTTGGATTTTGGTGTTTTTCAAGGCTTAAACACATTAAAGGAAGGTTTAATCAATTCAAGGAAGGCTTAAACATCAAACTACGGCTTAGATAAGGACTTAGGCACACTTTGGTGCCCTTTATGGTGTTTACGGCCCAAGCATCTCCTTGGACCGTGAACACCTAAATCCTTGTGTTCTTGGCTTAATTTCTAGGTGTTTAAGTGTAATACTAGCTCAATAACACTCAAGGATGGAAGCACTTACTATAATGAAGCTTGATTTGAGCTAAAAGGCCAAGAACACTTAGTGTGCGTTCTTGGTGTTCTTGGTGTTTTTGGAAATCTAGACAAAATACATAAATGAATGGATGAATAGATGTACAAACACTAGATTAAGTGTTTTACTAACTTGAAATGGTTAGAACACTTACAACTTTGAAGATTTGGAATTAAATCTTGGATGATATTTGAAAGGATTTTTAGAGTTTACTCTTTTGACATTTGGGGAGTAAACACAAATGACTAACCTTTTTGGGGAGTAAAGTCATACATAAGTATGAGTTCATGGTTTTGGGTGATTTCTCAACCCAAACATAAAAGTTTGGTCGGATGTTTCTAATACGCGAAGTGTTTGCGGTTTTTAAAATTCAAAACCCGAGACGACACTTTCTATCACCCGTTCGTTTAAAAATAATATTAAAATAATCAAACGAACTTTATATTTCTTAAAAACAAGAAATAATGACATTAACTTATGATACGAAGTGGTTGACTTTTAGGGTTTGACCGAATGGAAATTTCGAGTTGTCACAATAAGCCCTAGAATTGAACCTAGCCTAATTCCACAAGTGTTATAAGAACTTAATGCATCAAAGAACACACCATCCATGAGTTTATGGCCGTAAACTCATGGGGATAAGGTGTTAGGGCCATAAACTCTATAAAGAGCTTACTCTTGAAGAGTAATGTAACAGCCCAGATTTCCAGGTATTTTATTGTTTTGATTTTTTTGGTGTTTTGAGAGGGGACTCGGCGAGTTGGAGCTCAGACTCGCCGAGTAGGGTCGCGATTCTGGACGCGGGATTCGTCTGGACTTGGCGAGTCCAGGATATGGACTCGGCGAGTCCACGCTGTTTAATGAAACCCTAATTTCTCGGGTTTGGGACCTATTTAAAGGGCCTTATGGCCGTCATTTGCACCCATCAGTCCATAGAGAGAAACCCTAGAGTGCTTTAGCGATTTGAGAGAGAAAGGAAGCATTTCTTGACATTTGTGTGTTGTTTAGCAAAGAAGAGGGAGGTTCTAGCCAAGAGGAGGCAAAGGAGACTGCTATTCGGTGGATTTGAAGCTTAGCCCTTCAATCTAAAGGTATGATTTCGGCTCATCTCCTGTTTTGTGAAGTATAATTGATTTTAGGGTTTCTTGTGACCTTGTTGAGTTGATTGGACGACCAAATAGTCCCTTGCTAGTGATGAGACTCCGGATCTGGACCCATAGAGGTCCAGAGAGCCTCATTCATCAAGCTTTATAGAGAACAATGGAGGTTATGATCTTGAGTAGTGAGATTTGTTGATAATTCTTCATATATGGTCATATAGAGGTTGTTTATGCACCAAGTCTGGGGCTTTACGTGGTGAATCAGCCTAGGAAGGCCAGATCTATGAATTGTTGGAATAGATCTGACCTTAGAAGCAAGTTTGAGTGATTGCATGGCATGGACTCGCCGAGTCCGATGAGCAGACTCGGCGAGTAGCTTGAAGATTTCCTTGGACTGGCCAGTGAGTGGTCCAGTCGAGTCATGGGTTGACTCAGTGAGTCAGGGCAAGTTAGAGAGGGTTGTCAGTGGGCTGAGTCGAGCTGGGACTCGCCGAGTCGTTCTTGAGACTCGGCGAGTTGAGTCGGGGTGGCCCCATGATTTCTGCCAGGTGAAACTCGTCGAGTCGGGGGGAGTACTCGACGTGTAGAAAGGGAATCCTAGAGAGTTGGTGAGAACATCTAGACTCGCCGAGTTGCTGTGTGCACTCGCCGAGTCCGGTCAAAGTTGACTGTTGACCGTTGACCGTTGACCTGTGTTGACTTCTTAGGGATAGTCAACCTTAGAGATAAAAAGTGTTAATTAGAGTCATGTGATGTTATAGGAGGATTAGAGCTCGGAGCCTTGGTTTGAGGGATTCGAGTACACCTTCGGGCGTATTTGAACTCAAACTGAGGATTTGAGATGTATTTTCAAAAAGAGTAAAAGATTTTTGAAAAACGCAGGGCAAGAGATGTGTGTACGATCAGTCAGCGCCCGAACGGTGATTTCCCAAAATACCTTTATATATTATGTGATATTGACATTCATATGATGTATTCGCATGCTAGAGTAGGCTAGGTATTGCTATTAGGACTAGAGTGGCCTGATTTGTGATGCCCTAGCCTAGGGAGAGGTGAGCTGCTATGAGATGCTTGAGAGTGAGTAGGTAGCAGCGAGGGACTTATGAGAGATCTATTAGAAAGTATTCTATGCCTGATAGAGTACTTGAGACCTGGGATCCGAAGAGAAGGACTTGGAGTGTATTTTGGTGCGGTGCGGACAGTAGTATTGGGCCCGTACTACTAGAAGCACCGGAGTGGGGTGCAGCCCAAGTTAGAATCTTTGGAATGCCAAGAATCAAGGAGGAAAGAGTTGAAGAGTGTGAGCATACTCGTGTGGATTCTAATTTATCGTATGTTGTATTTCAGAGGTAGATCATGGTGAGGACACGTTTGATGCCCGAGAGCAGTGGTACCAGTGAGGAGGAGATCCGCCGGATCATTCAGGAGGAGGTGGCTGCGGCCATCAGGGCAGAGATACCGGAGATGTTTGGGTCTATAAAGACCACATTGATTGAGACGTTTGATGAGCCTTATGCCGCTCTTTCTGAGGCTGCTGCTGCAGCGGCTACCGTAGCGATTGCTGCTGCGAGGCCGCAGGGTGGGGATGCGTTGCTGTTCCGTGAGTTCAGCAACACAAAACCACCAGAGTTTGATGGTACTCAGGATCCGGTGGCAGCTATGAGGTGGATATCTGATATTGAGGGGTGTTTCTTCACTTGCTCGTCTCCTGAGCATTTGAAGGTCCGGTTCGCGCTGAACCAGCTTCGCTTGGGAGCGAAGGACTGGTGGAAGTTTGTGACGGCGCATTATACGCCTGCTGAGCTTTCTGCGGTGACCTGGGAGAGGTTCACCACCATGTTTCGGGATGAGTACGTTCCCCAGGTGGAGAGGGAGCGTTTAGCACAGGAGTTTCTGACCCTCAAGCAGGGTACTGAGTTTGTTACAGCGATCACGAGGATGTTCCACGAGAGGGCGATGTTCTGCCCTGAGCACGTGTCCACTGAGCAGGCACGTATGAGCCGCTACTTGAGCATCTTGAGGCGGGATATTCAGGAGTTCGCTGCGAACTCCTCGTACCGGACATTTTCCGAGCTTCAGGCGAATGCTCGGAAGAGGGAGATTGAGCTTGAGACTCAGGCCAGGGAGGAGGCGGAGTCTCAGGGGAGGGATCGGCGACCGGCACAGTCGTAGCCGGCCGCCAAGCGGGCCAAGCCTGCTGATCCCAGACCAGGGAGCCAGAAGGGCCGCACTTGCGGAAAGTGCGGCAAGGGTCATGACGGAGTTTGCCGAGCGGGGTCTTGCTACAAATGTGGCAAGGAGGGGCACATGGCCAAGGATTGCCCCAAGGGGTTTGCAGTGTCTTTTCACTGCAACCAGACCGGACACCGGAAGGCCGAGTGTCCGCAGTTGCGCGGAGCATCTCAGGGGTCTGCTCCTGCCGCCATCAGAGCTACAGAGAGTCGGCCTGTCAAGGCCGAGGCGCCGAGAGCTCGAGGGAGAGCCTTCCAGCTGACTGCGGAGGAGGTCCGCGCTGCGCCCGATGTTGTGGCTGGTATGTTTCCTTTCGTGTATTTATTTTTTTCTTGATTTTGAGATATCATGTTTATATTATATTGTGCGTAGGTACCTTTCTTGTGAACTCTGTACCTGCTTTAGTGTTATTTGACTCGAGTGCGAGTCGGTCTTTTGTATCTTTGGCCTTTAGTCAGCATATCGGTGTTAGTCGTGAGGCATTGAGTCGGCCTCTGAGAGTCTCCATAGCTGATGATAGAGTGATTTGTGCCACGGAGGTTTTCCGGGGATGTGTGTTAGAGATTTTTGGGGTTGAGTTTCCGATTGATCTGATTCCTATTGCGATGGGTGATGTCTATGTCATTGTGGGCATGGACTGGCTGAGTCGATTCGGCGCAGTCATCGACTGCGAGCGTCAGCTGGTGACTATACAAGACCCTAGTGGGGGAGTTCTTTCGGTGTACGGCGAGGGTACACGTTCGGGATCAGCCTTTTGTTCGGCCGTTAGGGCGAGGCAGTGTCTACAGGAGGGCTGTAAGGGTTTTGTGGCGTATGTGATGGATACGCAAGTGACTTCCGAGAGACCGAGTTCAGTTGAGGAGGTACCGGTGGTGCGTGAGTTTCCAGATGTCTTTCCCGAGGAGCTGCCGGGAGTACCTCCTGTGAGGCAAGTGGAATTTGGTATTGATTTGGTTCCGGGGGTCGCGCCTATAGCTAAGGTGCCTTATCGTCTTGCACCTCCAGAGATGCAAGAGTTATCCTCGCAGCTTCAGGAGTTGCTGGGGAAGGGATTCATTCGACCGAGCAGCTCGCCGTGAGGGGCACATATTCTGTTCGTCAAGAAGAAGGATGGTTCACACCGGATGTGTATTGATTACCGGGAGTTGAACAAGCTGACGGTCAAGAACCGTTACCCGTTGCTGAGGATCGACGATTTATTTGATCAGTTGCAGGAAGCATCTTGGTTTTCCAAGATCGACTTGAGGTCGGGATATCATCAGGTGAGAGTGCGGGATGAGGACGTCCAGAAGACAGCATTCAGGACGCGTTATGGGCATTATGAGTTTGTGGTGATGCCTTTTGGGCTCACCAATGCCCCGGCTGTGTTCATGGATCTCATGAACAGGGTATGCAGGCCGATGTTGGATCGGTCGGTGATTGTATTTATCGATGATATTCTGGTGTATTCGAGATCTAGAGAGCAGCATGAGGAGCATTTGAGGGAGGTCCTTGGGGTATTGAGATCGGAGAAGCTTTATGCAAAGTTCTCCAAGTGTGATTTCTGGTTACGGGAGGTCCAGTTCCTAGGACATCTTGTTAACCAGGGAGGGATTCTGGTCGATCCGGCCAAGGTTGAGGCGGTAATGAGTTGGGAGGTGCAAAAGTCACCCTCTGAGATCAGGAGTTTCCTTGGATTAGCAGGGTATTATCGGAGATTTATCAAAGATTTCTCCAAGATCGCAGTGCCACTCACCAGATTGACCCGGAAGGGTGTCGCATTCTCATGGGGTCCCGAGCAGCAGACCTCCTTTGAGACACTTCGCCAAAGGTTGTGCGAAGCCCCGGTATTAGCTCTCCCGGAAGGGATGGAGGATTTTGTAGTATATTGTGATGCATTGATTTTGGGGCTGGGTGCGGTGTTGATGCAGAGGGGTCATGTGATAGCATATGCATCGAGGCAGCTGAAGCCTCATGAGACGAGATATCCCACGCATGATCTAGAGTTGGGGGCAGTAGTGTTCGCCCTCAAGATTTGGCGTCACTACTTATATGGGGTTCGGTGTACGATATACACGGACCATAAGAGCTTGAAGTACTTGATGGATCAGACCAACCTAAATATGCGTCAGAGGAGGTGGTTAGATGTGGTCAAGGATTATGATTGTGAGATCCTGTACCACCCGGGCAAGGCTAATGTGGTGGCTGATGCGTTGAGCCGCAGGGCGGAGAGCACTCCATTGCGTGAGGTATGTTTGAGATTGACCATGATAGCTCCGGTATTGGATGCCATTCGTGGGGCACAGGCCGAGGCTGTGCAGCCGGAGATGCAGAAGAGGGAACGGGTCGTTGGTTTGATTTCAGAGTTCATTACGGATGGTCGAGGGCTTATGACTTTTCAGGGTCGGATTTGGGTACCGTTTGTGGGTGGTACGCGCACTTCTTTGATGGAGGAGGCTCATCGGTCGAAATTTTCGATCCATCCGGGGGCTACGAAGATGTATTTGGATTTGAGGAAAGAGTATTGGTGGCCCTGTATGAAGAGGGACGTCGCATGGTTTGTTGAGAGGTGCTTGACCTGCCGTAGGGTTAAGGCCGAGCACCAGAGACCGCATGGCAAATTGCAGCCATTGGAGGTTCCCGAATGGAAGTGGGAACAGATCACTATGGATTTCATCACCAAATTGCCGAGGACGGCCAGAGGGGTTGATGCAATTTGGGTGATTATGGATAGGTTGACGAAGAGCGCTCACTTTCTTGCCATCAGTGAGAGTTCTTCAGTGGAGACGTTGGCGGAGTTATATGTGAGAGAAGTGGTATCTCGGCATGGGGTGCCGATCTCGATTGTTTCAGACCGCGATGTGCGCTTCACTTCCAGATTCTGGAAGAAATTTCATGAGGAGTTGGGTACTAGATTACATTTTAGTACCACATATCATCCCCAGACAGACGGTCAGAGTGAGCGGACGATTCAGACGCTTGAGGACATGCTTCGAGCATGTGTGTTGGATTTCGGGGGTAGCTGGGATGCGTATCTACCCTTGGCAGAGTTTTCCTACAACAACAGCCATCATTCGAGCATTGGTATGCCACCCTTTGAGTTGTTGTATGGTAGGAGGTGTCGGACCCCCATTTGCTGGGGAGAGGTTGGGCAGAGAGTGATGGGCAGTACAAAGATCGTGCTTCAGACGACAGAGCAGATTCAGCAGGTCAGACAGAGGTTATTGACCGCCCAGAGCCGACAGAAGAGTTACGCAGACAGACGCCGGTCCGAGCTTGAGTTTCAGGTCGGCGACTTCGTTCTCCTGAAGGTCTCTCCTTGGAAAGGAGTGATTCGATTAAGGAAGAGGGGCAAGTTGGGGCCCCGGTATATTGGGCCATTTCGTGTGATTGCGAGGGTAGGCCGGGTAGCCTATCGTTTGGAATTGCCAGCAGAGTTGGGGCAAATCCACGACACTTTTCATGTGTCGCAATTGAGGAAATGTATTGCCGATGAGTCGGCAGTGGTTCCATTAGAGGATATTCAGGTGGATGCAAGCCTGAATTATGCCGAGAGACCAGTAGCCATCAGAGATCGGAAGATCAAGGTTCTGAGGAACAAGGAGGTACCTCTGGTGTTGGTTCAGTGGCAACACCGGAAGGGATCAGAGATGACCTGGGAGCCGGAGCGCGAGATGCGGGAGCAGCATCCGGAGCTATTTTCGGAGCGAGACTTCGAGGGCGAAGTCTAGTTCTAGTGGGGAAGAGTTGTAACATCCCGGATTTCCAGGTATTTTATTGTTTTGATTTTTTTTGGTGTTTTGAGAGGGGACTCGGCGAGTTGGAGCTCAGACTCGCCGAGTAGGGTTGCGATTCTGGACGCGGGATTCGTCTGGACTCGGCGAGTCCAGGATATGGACTCGGCGAGTCCACGCTGTTTAATGAAACCCTAATTTCTCGGGTTTGGGACCTATTTAAAGGGCCTTATGGCCGTCATTTGCACCCATCAGTCCATAGAGAGAAACCCTAGAGTGCTTTAGCGATTTGAGAGAGAAAGGAAGCATTTCTTGACATTTGTGTGTTGTTTAGCAAAGAAGAAGGAGGTTCTAGCCAAGAGGAGGCAAAGAAGACTGCTATTCGGTGGATTTGAAGCTTAGCCCTTCAATCTAAAGGTATGATTTCGGCTCATCTCCTGTTTTGTGAAGTATAATTGATTTTAGGGTTTCTTGTGACCTTGTTGAGTTGATTGGACGACCAAATAGTCCCTTGCTAGTGATGAGACTCCGGATCTGGACCCATAGAGGTCCAGAGAGCCTCATTCATCAAGCTTTATAGAGAACAATGGAGGTTATGACCTTGAGTAGTGAGATTTGTTGATAATTCTTCATATATGGTCATATAGAGGTTGTTTATGCACCAAGTCTGGGGCTTTACGTGGTGAATCAGCCTAGGAAGGCCAGATCTATGAATTGTTGGAATAGATCTGACCTTAGAAGCAAGTTTGAGTGATTGCATGGCATGGACTCGCCGAGTCCGATGAGCAGACTCGGCGAGTAGCTTGAAGATTTCCTTGGACTGGCCAGTGAGTGGTCCAGTCGAGTCATGGGTTGACTCAGTGAGTCAGGGCGAGTTAGAGAGGGTTGTCAGTGGGCTGAGTCGAGCTGGGACTCGCCGAGTTGTTCTTGAGACTCGGCGAGTTGAGTCGGGGTGGCCCCGCGATTTCTGCCAGGTGAAACTCATCGAGTCGGGGGGGGGAGTACTCGACGTGTAGAAAGGGAATCCTAGAGAGTTGGTGAGAACGTCTAGACTCGCCGAGTTGCCGTGTGCACTCGCCGAGTGCGGTCAAAGTTGACTATTGACCGTTGACCGTTGACCTGTGTTGACTTCTTAGGGATAGTCAACCTTAGAGATAAAAAGTGTTAATTAGAGTCATGTGATGTTATAGGAGGATTAGAGCTCGGAGGATCGAGCGCGAGGGATTTCCAGGATTCGTGAGATACCGAGACACGCGAGGTGAGTCTTCTCATTATACTTTACCTTGAGTAGGTAATCAGAGCTATGTGTCAGTGTATGTATGTTATGTGTATGCTATGTGTTGTACTGCATTATTTCTATGTGATTTATGCTGTGCATGACTTCAGAGTTGGAACCGGAAGGTTCCTAGAGTTAGAACCTGAGGGTTCACAGAGTTGGGTGCACAGACCCATAGAGTTATAGCCTCGAGTGGCTAATATGTGTTTTATGTGTGGTATTTTGGGGAACTCACTAAGCTTCGTGCTTACAGTGTTAGTGTTGTTGTTTCAGGTACTAGCGATGACCGTGGGAAGGCGCCGGCTTGATCTGTACACACGCAGGGGACTTTTGATACATTTATATGATCTTGGGATTTGTATGATACAGATTGGAATTCGAAACTTAATGTTTTATGAAATTAAATGAGAAATGTTTTTTTATATTGCGAAAAATTATTTTGAAATTCACGGTGTTTCAAGTAAACTCCCTATCTAGGCCATACACACCCTTAGATGTTACTCGGGACACTCCTAGCACTTGACCAAAGTGTTTTCCCGCATTAGAGGATGTGTATATGTGTTTAATTAGTATTATATGTACTAATTGTATGTAAACATATGTCATCATATGTTAATCGGTCACTAAGTGTGTTCAAGTCTTTACTTGACACCGAGCACCCAACCGACACCTCCGTCGGATCCACTTACAACAGGTGAGTTCATACCCCTGAATTAACCTTTTAAATGTTTTTACGTGTTTTTATGGGGGGAATACAAGTTAAACATGCCAGTTATCATATCAATCACATGTGATTGATAACCCGCATGCACAAGGATTTACTACACTGTCAACTGTTTTACCAAGTATTATACCATAAATGGTTTTCCAAAACGTTTTTATTTGTTTAAATATTTTATCAAATTATCTCTCGTATATTGTTTATTCAAGATTACATTCAAGATGTGTTTTATGAAAGGTTTTCAAAGGATTTCTAAAGGTTTTCAAACTTGTTTTACAAAAGAATACCAAGGCGAAATTTTCTTAAGTGTAAAGGTTTTCCAAAGTTTTCATCAAGGATTTCTTTCATGTTTTATACTTCTACTTCGTTAGATACTACTAATTTGTTATGCCCCTACTTCTTTAAATTCTTCTACTTAGTTAAACGCTTCTACTTTATTACCGCTTCTACTTCGTGAACCGCTCCTACTTTGTTAATGCTACTACTTCATAAACGCTCCTACTTTGTTAATGCTACTACTTCGTAAACGCTCCTACTTTGTTAACACTTCTACTTCGTAAACGCTTCTACTTTGTTAACACTTCTACTTCGTGAAACGCTTCTACTTCATGAAACACTTCTACTTCGTTAAACACTTCGACTTCGTTAAATGTTTCTACTTAGTTAAATGTATGCCTGTACTTGTATAGTTATATAAATAATGCTTAAAGGATTTAGGAAGGCTAGTTCGCCCTATTTCCTTTTCCTCGTTGGGATGTGGTCTGGTGGGATCAGATATCCGACCGAAAGTCATTTGATCATTAATTATATATTATGTATACATGTATAGACATATAGGTTTACATTGATCGGTTCAGTTATGAGTCTCTACTTCTAGTCGAGCACTTACATCAGAATTCACTATACGAGATACATCTTCAGGACGCGGCCTCCTCCGTTGTCAAGTTGGTAACCAGAGTCTCCTGTATGGAGAGCAGGCATTGTGTGTATAGATCTATACGGGACTGACACCCCCGCACCCTGACTGCTAGCTACAGTCCACAACCTACCAAGCCAAAGGGTGACAAATGTCATACTTACACCGACACTTGCAGGGAGTCAAGTACTCTAGTGTCGATTAGTATGGTTACGAGTATCTCCATGTTTACCTTATAATTCATGGCCTTAAGGTAACGATGTTTAACACTGTATGCTGGAAACACACTCTTAGAATTACTCTGTTTTAGACCCTGCTAGTTGTATCTTTCATTTGATACTGTCTAGGGTCTGTATTCACTGTTTTAGACCTTGCTAGCTGTATCGTATATTTGATACCATCTGGGGTCTGTGTCTCCTTTCGTTAGACTGATCCAGGCGTGTCGTTCATTCGATACTCTCCTGGAGTCTATGATTTCTTTTGCCTTAGTCACCAGTATTCTCTGCTGAGGCATATGTTATTTTCCCTAATGCTTTTATTCGTGATATTCTCCTACTTTCTTTAAAATCAAATACCGTATTTTGGTAATGATAGTGCTTAAGGGAGAATTACTTTCTACAACATAACTCTGTCAAGTCTTGGTAGAAGACTGCTTTTAATTAGAAAATATAGGATTTTCTGGAAAGGGCTCTAATACACTGTAGACTCTAAACTACTACTTTTTATAAGGTTATTTTGAATAAAAGGCTTACTTACACAAATGACACTAAATACTTATGAACTCACCAGCATTTATAAAAAAATGTTGATACTCGCATTCAAAATAACTTTTATTCTCAGGTCAGTAATAGACAGGTACATCCAAGGAGCTTTTGATGAAGACAATATAGTACCAAGCTTCACCTATATTATTACTTGTATTACTTTGATGTTTCTAAGAGATGTAAACCATGTAAAACTATTACTATTAATGCAATGGTTGTTGTACTTTGATTACTATACTGCATATGTTGTGATACTTGACATGATGTCATCCACCACAGAACGTTTCCGCCGTTCCAGTTTTGAGGTGTGACACCTTGCTGCTATCTAAACACTCTCAAGCATCCCTAGCAGCAAAACTCCTAGACTAAGGCATCATACATATCAGGCCACTCTAGTCCTAATAAGGATACCTAGTCTACTCTAGCATGCATAAAATAGCTCATCATATAACATAACATAATATATCTGATAACACTTATTGTAAGGGTATTTTGGCAAATCACCGTTTGGGCGCTGGCTGATCGTACACAGGGCTCTGCTCCATTTGTCTCAAAACTCTTTTTACTCTTTTCAAAATAAAATTACTTTATTATAAAATATTTCCTCAAATCCTCAGTTTGAGTTCAGATACGCCCGAAGATGCATCCGAATCCCTCAAACCTTGGCTCTGATACCAACTTGTAACACCATAAAATTTCAACCAATTTTTCACTTTTCAAAAACATAATAATTCATTCATAGTTACTTTCATAAATAATTGTATCAATATTATCTTAATACAAAATCCCAAGATCATATCATAATAAACTCCGATGGGTGTGTACGAATCATGCCGGCGCCTTCCCGCGCTCCTCACTAGTACTTGAAACACGTAACACAAAACACCGTAAGCACGAAGCTTAGTGAGTTCCCCAAAATACCACGCATATCACATACTAGCCACTCGAGGCTATAACTCTGTGGGCCCTTGGGCCCCGAACTCTGTGGACCCTCTAGTCCTAGCTCTGTGAACCTTCCGGTTCTAACTCTAATATACTCTGATATACACATAGCATAAATCACATAGAATAATGCAGTGCAACACATCACATAAATAGCATACAATCACTCTATCACATAACTCTAATTACCACTCAAGGTAAAGTATAGTGAGAAGACTCACCTCAAGTGTCTCGGTAAATCCCTGACTTGGTAGAAATACGATCTAGCCTCCGCCTAATCACATAAAGTAAATACTCTCATAAATATATATATACTCAACCCTCTCTTAGCACCCTCAGAAGGGTAAAAGACCATTTTACCCCTCTCCTGGCTTAAAGGCCACATTGTTGACCAAACCCTAAAAGTCAACAAAAGTCAATAGTCAAACTTTGACCTGACTCGTCGAGTGCACTTGGGCGACTCGGCGAGTCTACACGTGTCCACTAACTCGTTAGTCTCGCTTGACACGTCAAGTCCCTCCCCTTGCTCGATGAGTCACACCTGACATGAATCGCAGGTCCACCCCGACTCAACTCGCCGAGTCTCAAGAACAACTCGGTGAGTTCCGCCTTGAACTCCAGTCCTCAAATCCTCCTCTGACTCACTGAGTTCTTCCCCCAACTCGGCAATTCTACTCACTGAGTGATTTACAGGAAACCCTAAACCTACTCGCCGAGTCTGATCTTTGGACTCGGCGAGTTTATGCCATGCATAAGCTCCATTGACCTCCTGAGGTCAGATCTGTTCCTTTAATCCATAGATCTGACCTTCCCAAGCATGATAATCACGTAAAGTTCATACCTTGACACTTATATAACATCTAGATGGTTTCACTTGGTGATTTAGCCCCAAAAATAACATTCTAAGTTCATGGCTCCCAAAATAACTCATAAAGCTCCAAGGGTTAAGGTCTATGAACCTCTTTGAGTCCAGATCCAAAGCATAAACTCGAGAAGGGACCAATTACCTCACATATCCATCCTCTATAGGGGTTAGAAAACCCTAACTCTAAGAATCAACACCAAATCTGAAGAAGGTCCGAATAAATACCTCAAGATGAAGTCTCTAAACTCTGAAGTCACCATAATTGCACCTCCTTCAGCCTCCTCTTGTCTTGGTCACCTCCGTCTTACAATCACACCAACAAAATGATCAAAAATGGCCTCTCCTTCCTCACAAACGCTCTAGATCTCTTAGGGTTTCTTTCTGGGGTTTGGTTGCCGCAAATGATGGCCCTAAGGGCCTTTAAGGAGGTCCCAAACCCTAGAAATTAGGGTTTCATTAAACAGCATGGACTCGTCAAGTCCACTCATGAACATGTCGAGTCCATCTATGAACCTGGATAAGAATCTGCGACCATAGTCGGCAAGTCTAAGCACCAACTCACCGAGTTCCTTCCTAACCTCCAAAAATAAATGAATAAATAATAAACCTTGGATTCCGGATGTTACAACTATCATTACCAAAATACGGTATTGACTTTAAAGAAAATATGAGAATTTCACAAGTAAACATACTAGGGGAAAAATAACATATATCTCAGCAGTAATACTGCTGACTAAAGCAAAAGAAATCATAGACTCCAGGAGAGCATCGAATGAATGATACACCTGGCTCAGTCTATCAAATGGAAGCACAGACTCCAGATAGTATCGAATGAACGACACAGCTAGCAAAGTCTAACACATGGAAATACAGACTACAGACAGTATCGAATGAACAACACATCTAGCAAAGCCTAAAACATGGAAATACAGACTCCAGACAGTATCGAATGAACAATACGCCTGGCTCAGTTTGAAACAAGGAAACACAGACCCCAGACGGTATCAAATGAATGATACGGCTAGCAAGGTCTAGAACAAATAAATACAGACTCCAGGCAGTATCGAATGAACGATACAGCTAGCAAAGTCATAAAACATGCGGTAATCCTAAGTAGGTTGTTTCAAAAATATCGTGTTAATTCTTATTACCTTAAGGCCATGAATTATAAGGTAAACATACAAATACTCATAACCATACTGATTGACAATCGAATACTTGACGCCCTGTAAGCGTCGGAATGAATGTGACATTTGTCACCCCTTGGCTTGGTCGGCCGGGGACTGTAGCTAGCAGTCAGGATGTGGGAGTGTCTGTCCCGTATAGATCTATACACACAATGTCCGCTCTCCCTCAGGAGACTCTGGTTACCAACTTGACAACGGTGGAATCCTTGTCCTGAAGATGCATCTCCTATTTCAAATTCTATTATAAGTATTGGAATAGTGATATAGACTCATGAATGAACTGACTCCTTTGGAATTCTCCGTACTAGAAAGGGTAAATAGAATCTCCTAACTATTCCTATAATAGTTACTAATGTTTCAGGTATATGAATGACGAAGGGAAGGATGCCCTTGCTACCCAAGGGAAATGAAATGGTCGATGGAAACCTTTATGTCTATATATGTATACATGATATATAACAAATGTTTGAACGACCTTCAGACAGATATCCGATACCCACCAGACCACATCCCAACGAGGAAAAGGAAATAGGGCGAACTAGCCTTCCTAAGTCCTTTAAACATTATTTATATAACTATACAAATATAGGCATGCATTTAACGAGATAAAAGTATAGAAGAAAACATTGGTAAAACCTTTACAAATAAGAATTTACGACTTGATGTCATTTTGTAAAAACAAGCTTTGAAAACCTTTGGAAATCCTTTGAAAATGATTTTTATAAGACAGTTTAAGTGAAGAAAAACCTTTGTTTGAAACACTACTGTAACAGGTTTTGAAGGAAAACATACAGCATGAAAGATAGTTTGAGAAAGATCTAAGCAAGTAACAACGTTTTGGAAAAACCATTGGAAGTAACATACTCCGTAAAACAGATGAAAGTGTAGTAAATCCTTTTGCATGCGGGTTGTTCATCACATATGATTGATATGATAACTAGCATGTTTCAACTTGTATCCCCCCCCCCCATAAAAGCATTTAAAAAAACATTTAAAAGGTTAATTCAGGGGTATGAACTCACCTGACGTGGGCGATTCGGATGAATGGACGGTATAGGACGCTAGGTGTCAAGTGAGGACTTGAACACACACTCGGATCCTATTTAACATGTAATGATACCTTTAAGTATCTAATTAGTCATTTAATAACTAATTAAGAAAGTAAGCATGTCCAACTACATGAAAACACTTTGCTACAAGTGTTAGGAGTACTAAGGGTTGCATATCAGGAGAGTATGGACTTACATTGGAGTTTACTCCTCAAATGGTGGCCCTTAGGGGTGTTTATGGTTTTCATACCACTTCCCCCATGAGTTTACGGTCGTAAACTCATGGAAGTGGTGTCATTGAGTGTTTGAAGGTCCTATATCACTCAAGGAATTTTGCTAGACTCGAATCAAGGGCTATGGAAGTGATTGGGGCTTGAAATGGACACTTTATGGAGTTTACGGTCCTTGGACCACTCCCTTTGGAGTTTACGACCGTAAACACATGAGTTTACGGTCATAAACTCATGTTAGTCCATTTCTTTTGTGCTTTTGTGGTTCTAGGTCATGCATGCAAGTTTCTAGTCATTTATACAAGCATTGGAAGGTGTTAAGGGCACTTAAACACCCTTAAAAGGTGTTTACGGTTTTGGGAGACCTTCCTAAACCGTAAACTCATGTTTTTTCCTTCAATTCATGTTCTTGGGGTCCCTAATTCATGCAAGTGAGGTTCTACTCCATCACACAACCATTAGAAGGCATTAGGGGCATCTAAACACCTCTAGGAGGTGTTTACGGTTTTTGGGATGATCTCCCCAAACCTTAAACCCATAAGATCATGGGGAAAAGATAATTTCCGAATGCTAAACTCATCTAGGAAGGGATCTATGCTAGTTGTCAAGGCTTAGAATGAACCAAGGCACACTCTGGCACCCGGTTTGGAGTTTACGGTCCAAGAACACCTTGGACCGTAAACACCTTGTTCTTGGTGTTCTTGAAGGTTTTGACATGTAATCAAATCAAAAAACTAGCTAGGAGAAGTATACTTACCTATAGGAAGCTTGAATAATCGATTTTGGCGGATTTGATGGGATGAATTTATGATAGTTGAGAGAGAATCCTTGGGTGTTCTTGAGGTGGGAGTTGGAAAAATGAGAGAAAATGACTAAGTGTCATATTTATACCCTCGGGGGTTCGCGGTCAAAAACTCTGAGTTTTTGTCCGTAAATTCCAAACTTTTGGAGTGCCGCGACTTACGGTAAACACGACAATTCTAAATTTTAATTCCTTATTTTTGGTTCTCTTGACGCATATTATTTAAAATATTCCAACGGGCTTAAATCCGGCCAAAATTGTTTTGGGATAAATTTGGCTAATTTTTGACGTGCTTAATTACGGCGTTAAAACAAACGGAAATTTCGGGTTGTCACATCATCCCCCCGTTAGAGGGACTTTCGTCCCAAAATTAGAGTTTAGGCAAGGAAGTAGGCATGAACAATCGAGTAAAGAGATGAGGGTACTTCCTATTCGGTTGGTCGTCGCACTCCCCAGTGAACTCCGGTCTTTGCTTAGCGTTCCAGCGAACCTTCACTTAATGGGGTGCGGATTTTGTTTCGTTCGCTTGATCATTTGGTTCGTGATTCCCTACAGGTTCTTCTACCCAAAGTTTGGTTCCCATTGATTTCGATCTTGATGAGTGGGATTTCTAGAGTTAGGTCGGGCAAGCACCTTTTTCAATTCTAAGACGTGGATCGATTTGGGGTGAAATTTATGGAATTCCGAAAGTAGTCGTGGTCTGACAAGGGTTGGACCAATTCTTATAAAGAATCTCGGATGGCCTTAAGCTCTCGGAAAGATAGAGATTTTCAGTACTTAGAACATAATGTACTTCTATGGTGAGATCATCACTGGCGTGATCACCATTTTGAAGTTCCAAACGTTCTCTCATACCGGGGGTGTAGTTCTTCGGGTTGGTTCTTAGAAGGCTCGGGTTATCCTCAGATTCGCATTTCCTACTGATTGGCTTTCAGAGGTTTTCTGGATCATCGGATGTATTGGCTACACACTGGCATGTATTGGTTTCGTGGCATTTATCTCGGCCTAGTGCAAAATGGACCTGCACTTCTGATTCTTGAGGTGTTTCGATCGGAAACTCTCAGAGTTAATGAGATAGGGTTTTACCAGAAGATGTTTAGAGGGTTTTAGATTTTCATCATCGTCTGAAGGATGCTTTCACAGTATGATTCCTACTGGAATGAATCATGCTCTTACTCGCTCTTCTGTTTCATGGATAGCAGTCTCTGATCAGAGCTAACTTAGCCCATTGAGATTTTTTGAAGCACTGGACTATTTCAGGAGGTGGTTCTACTATCTCTTTTGAGATAGTATTCCTTGGAACACCTAGTAGCCCAACGAATCTCTAAGACATGCCCTGTTCTCTAAGGTGTCGGTTCATTCCAGTTGCAGAAGGCGCGTGTTCTTGTATAACCCATCGACTAACACCTAGACTGGTGTCAAGACTATAATCTCTTCGGGATCTGGGTTATAAGGCTTAACGCAACCTACTTTCGGACTTTATTCAAGCATTCTTGGTTGTGGAGGTTATCCTTTGGTTATTGGCATTCTAGTATTCACTTTGGAGAATGCAGTCTATCGTCTACAGGGCGATGGTGGCTTCTACTATGTGAGGAGGCGGAGTGTCCTAGGCACTACTCGTCGGTAACGGGGTGGACGAAGTGCCTGAGTAGTGCGATCATCTTCTGCAACTACTCTTTCGGTGGTTCTGAGTTTCCTTGAATTAGATTAAGTCTAGAAAGTATAGGGTTCCGTCACTCGGAGCTTCTAATTTCCTCATCCACTCTTCCCAGGGTTTAACTTATCACAACTTCCAGTTTCCTGGGGTCTCCGCCGAGATGCTTAATTCATGGGATCAAGCGTGAATGGATGGACGCAGTTAATGTTCTTGACTCTTATGAATTGAGTTACTTTTCCAACTGAGGGTGTTAGCTACTATGTTGGCCTAACCGAGATGACAACAAATTTCGAATTTGTGGTCATTTCAGTAGCTCAACCCGCAGTGGTTCTCTCGACTCTAGCTCCTATCCTATGGGGTAGGAAGAAGAGTTTCACTTTAAGGTTCATGGTAGAGCTCATACTCGGCTTAATCACTAATACTTGGCATATGTAAGCCGCATATAATTGAGATCGACAGGATGTTCAGTTCTGCGACCCCACCCCAAACTCACAACGCAACGAGGAACAAGGAGTAGGGAGGAAGCACACATCTTAAATCTTATTGATCTGAATTATATGCCACTCTAATGCCTATATTCAGTAGTTGTATGTTAACCCCATGAGTTCTTTCTCTTGATTCACGAACCTGGTTGTGTGGTGCTAATAGTCTTTCTGGAGGATCTACGGAGTAGGTTTCTAATGGTTATCGTCTTCTGGAATACATGCAGTGTCTTTCGCTTCGGGTTCTATTTTGCCTAAAGAGAGGTTGGTTAACAGCGCGCGATACCCTTCTCCTGGGTATTTCGGAAGGTTTTAGATAAGAGAGACGACCGATGGATTGCATTAGGTTTTATTATTAAGTTCGGAAGATCTTTTATTTGCCGAAATGGCTATGGTGAAAGTTCTTTTTACACAACACTAGGAATTTACACATGGTTGCACTAAGTCGAACCATGATTGATGGAGGCGTCGAAGTTGACATACATCAACACGATATAGAATGAGGGTCGGTAGGACAATGTGCTGATTGGGCACACAAGTTCTTGGCGTCTCGGGTTTCATCCATGGTATCACTGTCGCGGATACTTGGACCGATAGAGTCGACGCGGAACTATAGAGGGTCCTGAGATTTCGGAATAATGTACTTTTCATGAATGGATTCTCACGAGGCCTCTCTATAATCGCCTAGCATACACTAGGCATGTATAATTAAGGTGGAAAGGACTGTTGACTGAGCGACTCGGCCCTAAATCTACAATCAAACGAGGAACAGGAAATAAGGCAGCATCACTCACTCGAGGTCTATCCATCTTAACTATACGTGGCTTTAACGTATATGTCGAGCCATTATAGCTTTACCTGATGAAATTTTGAATTTTACAACAGTGCTGCGACTTTCACCTTAACGGGAGAGGAATTACATTTAGAATTAGCCTTTTAAGGTTTTCGGTTGGTTATCTAGGATTGAGAGGCGTACCAAAATTTCTACCAGCTTCCTTGATGCTTCTCCCTAGGCATTAGGGTTAGACTCCTCCTGCGCCCTTGTCAGTTCTTTCAGTTGGGCAGTCCCGCTTGAAGTACCCAATCTCACCACATAGATGGCATACTGGGCTGGTCTCCACATTGGTGATTGATGTAATGAACTCAACCGGGGTTCTGCATGTACGAGCGATATGCCCCTTCTTGTTGCACCTAGCATAAAAGAATTCTCGACAAACACCATGATGATGGTAGCTACACTTGCTGCAATGGGGGAGGTTTCCTAGGTATGGTCTTCTTGAAGTCAGGATGGAAGGGTTGACAGGGGTATTGACTGCCTCAGCTCGTTGCTCTTCGGAAGGTCCTTGAGTCGAGGTACTTTCCTCTCCGCTCTTGAACTTTCTTTTCAGTAGGTTTGGTTGGGGTTCTTGGGTGGCTGGGTACGCAGGTGTTGGTTGTTGCTGTCCATTGATAGGTTCGGAAATCTCGTTAGGGCTCCTGCTAACCTTGGCGTTGTTAGCATTCAGGTGAGCCATGACAGCTGCTACGGCTGCTGAGACTACAGCTTGAAACGTAGCTTCATCGAATAGGAGAGCCGGTTTCTTGCCAGCGGTTTGGTTACGTTTCTTCAAAGGCATGGTTTTCTTACATGGAAAAGGAACACAAGCTGATGAGAGACAATGGTTAACCCTAGACGTATCTATTCTTACTGTATTAGGCAGAGATTTTTCCCGTGCCTCGAAAATTGGTTATCTGAGTGTCGACCTACATCCCTATGATGCAGTCCAGGTATCAAGGTAGGAGTAAGAGTATCGGAAAGCCATAAGATGGGAGTCGTTCCTACTGAGTTATCCTTATACTGGAGAGATTTGCTCTCCGGCCTTGGTAAGATCTGAGGACAGTTCGGAACGAAGATCACGGATGGAAAGGCTCATGAAGACTTATGGCTAAACACTCTCAATCGAGGTTTTGGGATCCGATCCAATCGTATTACTTGCGACGGGAAAACACGGTTTACCTAAAACATAGTGTGAGTAGTGTAATCACTAACTCACCAAATTGTATTATTTTTATGGCTGTATTAGCGTGACGCTAACGAGGAAATGACACTTCTCGGGTTCCATGTATCGGCTCCCTCTGTCTACCTCTTATCTGTGACTGGGACTGACGTTGGCTTTCTTCGGGTAGTTACCTAGGGTTCTCTTCTCGTGTAGACATATTGAATTTCTACTCCGTCTTACTTCCGATCCTGACTCTGAGTGTCATCGTTGTCTTACTTCTGATCCTGACTCTGAGTGTCGTTGCTTCATGATGGATGACTGGAAATCTCAGAAGTTCAGGCGGATTTCCCACTGGTGTCCCTAAAAGGCATAGGCACTTGGTGGTTTCAATAGTCTCGTCCTAGTTCATTTATTTCCGAACTGGAAATCTTCTCAATGGACCTCTTCTGGGTCTGAATCAACTCTTCTGTCGAACACTGAAGTGGATAAGGTTTTCTACAAGGTTCGTGCGAGAATGGAAATGTCTAAAGAATCCTAACAGATTATTAAAACATTTCACTGGGTGATCCATATTGAGTCCTGCTACAATTACATAGCGTACACAAATTATATATAGCTTAGATCCGATAGTCCTTCAAATATGTGATACTACTCTATATCCACATCCAAACAAGGAAATGGAAGTAGAGAGAAACTATACATTCTTAGTCTATGGGACCCTTATCATATATAACCTTGGAAGTATACCCTCTGTAATCATAAGTATATCACTAAGGATCTTTTTAGTTTTTCACACAAGGTTATCTATGGATCCTAAAATACCCCTATGGTATTTTAATTTCTTGCTTGATTCTTAACTTTTGAATATGATTCTGGGATTATTGTGAGTCTTTTAGTATTCCAAAATACTCCCATAGTATTTTTAAACTTTATGTTTGGCTCTAGCATTCCTATTTGGTAAGTTTCAGACCTGTTGCAACACCACCATCACTCCCAAGCACATGTTCATCGCATCTCGAATAAATGTAGTTGATCAGGTTACATTTATTCCAGCTTACGATTACATAATTGCCCAGGTTTGATGGTAATGCCTAACATCCAAAGACTTTTATTGTGTAATTCTTGTGACACTTTGTTCGAGTGTTTAGATTCTGGATGTTCTTATACTTTTGTAAAATATTGTTATATTTTAAAATATAATTCTTGGTCAGAGTGTTTTATCCCAAATGTATTTGTAGGCTGTATATCTTTTATGAATTGATATACTGAGCTCACTATAAACAATGCTCTGATACCAATCAGTCACACCCCAAAACCGAAACGGTGGAAACGTCCCGGGGTGGATGACGTCATGTCAAGTATCACAACATATGTTGTATAGTAATCAAAGTACAACAACCATTGCATTAATAGTAATAATTTTACATAGGTTACATTTCATAGAAACGTCAACGTAATATAGAAAATAATATAGATGCAGCTTGGTACTAGGCTGACTTCACAAAAGCTCCCGGGATGTACCTGTCTATCAATGACCTGAGAATACAAGTTATTTTGAAAGCGAGTATCAGAATTTTTATAATGCTGGTGAGTTCATAAGTATTTAATAACATTAGTATAAATACACATTGATATTCAAAATAACTTCATTAAAATAGTAGTTTAGAATCTACAGAGTATTAGAATTCTTTCCAGAAAATCCTATATTTTCCAAATAAAAGCAGTCTTCTACAAAAATCCAACAGACTTATGTTTTAAAGGAGTAATTTTCCCCAAAATACTATCATTACCAAAATACGGTATTGACTTTAAAGATAATATGAGAATTTCACAAGTAAACATACTAGGGGAAAAATAACATATATCTCAGCAGTAATACTGTTGACTAAAGCAAAAAAAATCATAAACTCTAGGAGAGCATAGAATGAATGATACACCCGGCTCAGTCTATCAAAAGGAAGCATAGACTCCAGATAGTATCGAATGAACGACACAGCTAGCAAAGTCTAAAACATGGAAATACAGACTCCAGACAGTATCGAATGAACAATATGCCTGGCTCATTCTGAAACAAGGAAACACAGACCCTAGATGGTATCAAATGAACGATACGGCTAGCAAGGTCTAGAACAAAGAAACACAGACTCCAGGCAGTATCGAATGAACGATACAGCAAGCAAAGTCATAAAACATGCGGTAATCCTAAGTGGGTTGTTTCAAAAATACCATGTTAATTCTATTACCTTAAGGCCATGAATTATAAGGTAAACATAGAGATACTCGTAACCATACTGATTGACAATCGAATACTTGACGCCCCGCAAGCGTCGGAATGAATGTGACATTTGTCACCCTTGGCTTGGTAGGTCGGGGACTGTAGCTAGCAGTCAGGGTGTGGGAGTGTCTGTCCCGTATAGATTTATACACACAATGCCCGCTCTCCCTCTAGGAGACTCTGGTTACCAACTTGACAACGGTGGAATCCGTGTCCTGAAGATGCATCTCGTATTTCTAATTCTATTATAAGTATTGGAATAATTATATAAACTCACGAATGAACTGACTCCTTTGGAATTCTCCATACTGGAAAGGGTAAATAGAATCTCCTAACTATTCCTATAATAGTTACTAATGTTTCAGGTATATGAATGACGAAGGGAAGGATGCCCTTGCTACCCAAGGGAAATGAACTGGTCGATGGAAACCTTTATGTCTATATATGTATACATGATACATAACAAATGTTTAAACGACCTTTAGACGGATATCCGATACCCACCAGACCACATCCCAACGAGGAAAAGGAAATAGGGTGAACTAGCCTTCCTAAGTCCTTTATGTCTATATATGTATACATGATACATAACAAATGTTTCAACTTGTATCCCCCCCCCCATAAAAGCATTTAGAAAAAACATTTAAAAGGTTAATTCAGGGGTATGAACTCACCTGACGTGGGCGATTCGGATAAATGGACAGTATAGGACGCTAGGTGTCAAGTGAGGACTTGAACACACACTCGGATCCTATTTAACATGTAATGATACCTTTAAGTATCTGATTAGTCATTTAATAACTAATTAAGCAAGTAAGGATGTCCAACTACATGAAAACACTTTGCTACAAGTGTTAGGAGTACTAAGGGTAGCATATAAGCAGAGTATGGACTCTCATTGGAGTTTACTCCTCAAATGGTGGCCCTTAGGGGTGTTTATGATTTTCATACCACTTCCCCCATGATTTTACGGCTGTAAACTCATGGAAGTGGTGTCATTGAGTGTTTGAAGGTCCTATATCACTCAAGGAATTATGCTAGACTCGAATCAAGGGCTATGGAAGTGATAGGGGCTTGAAATGGACACTTTATGGAGTTTACGGTCCTTGGACCACTCCCTTGGGAGTTTACGGCCGTAAACACATGAGTTTACTTTCATAAACTCACGTTAGTCCATTTCTTTTGTGCTTTTGTGGTTCTAGGTCATGCATGCAAGTTTCTAGTCATTTATACAAGCATTGGAAGGTGTTAAGTGTAACAGCCCGGATTCCCAGGTATTAGTTATTCTTATAATTTTTGGTGATTTGTGAGGAGACTGGTCGAGTTGGACCTCAAACTCGCCGAGTAAGATTGTGGTTTGGGCACGGGTTCGCGTCCGGACTCGGCGAGTCCAAAAGGTGGACTCAGCGAGTCCACGCTGTTTAATGAAACCCTAATTTCCAGGGTATGAGACCTATTTAAAGGGGCTTATGGCCGTCATTTGCAGCCACCAACCCCAGAGAGAACCCTAAAGAGTCCTTGAGCGTTTTGTGAGAGAGTAGAGGAATATCCTTGACTATTTTTGGCTGTTTTTGCATATTGAAGAGGATCAAGGCAAGAGGAGACCATAGGAGGTGCTAATCCAGTGATTCTTGAGCTCAGAGACTTCATTTGAGGTAACCATTCGTTCCTTTCTCAGTCCTTGGTGTAAATCTTAGAGTTAGGGTTTCTTTGTGGAATGATCCATGGAGTAATTGGCCTCTTCTTGTGTTGGTGCTTTAGATCTGGACCCAAAGAGGTCCAGAGACTCTTTTCCCTCAAGCTTTATGAGTGTTAATGGAAGCCATGAGCTTAGAATAGCATTCTAGAGACCATATCATCAAATAAGGCCTTTGGACCTTTGCATGAGCACCAAGATTGTAACTTTACATGATGAATGTGCTTGGAAGGACTGGATCTATGAGTTATTGGAACGGATCTGGCCTCAGGAGTGAGTTTGAGTTTATGCATGGCATAGACTCGCCGAGTCCGAAGAACAGACTCGGCGAGTAGCGTGAAGATTGTCCTTAACCACTCTGCGAGTGGTCTTGCCAAGTTAAGGGGTTGACTCTGTGAGTCAAGGCGAGTTAGAGAGGGTTGACGGGTGGACTGAGTCAAGCTGGAACTCGCCGAGTTGTTCTTGAGACTCGGCGAGTTGAGTCGTGGTGGCCCTGCGATTCATGACAGGTGGAACTCGTCGAGTCAGGGAAGTACTCGACGTGTCAAGGGAGGATCCTAGGGAATTAGTGAACGCGTATAGACTCGCCAAGTCCAGTCAAATTTGACCATTGACCGTTGACCGTTGACCAGATTTGACCAGTGTTGACTTGATAGGGGTAGTCAACCTTAGTTGTGAAAGTGTTAATTAGAGATATATTGTGTTATAGGAGGATTATAGCTTGGGGGATCGAGCGCGAATGATTTTCGGGATTTGCGAGTTATCGAGATACGCGAGGTGAGTCTTCTCACTATACTTTACCTTGAGTAGGTAATCAGAGTTATGTGACAGAGTATTTGTTTGCTATATGTATGTTATGTGTTGTACTACATTATTTCTATGTGATTTATGCAGTGCATGTTATAGAGTTGGAACCGGAAGGTTCCCAGAGCTAGAACCAGAGGGTTCACAGAGTAGGGTCCACGGACCCACAAAGTTATAGCCTCGAGTGGCTAATATGTGTTATGTGTGGTATTTTGGGGAACTCACTAAGCTTTGTGCTTACAGTGTTGTTGTTATTTGTTTCAGGTACTAGTGATGACCGTGGGAAGGCGCCGGCTTGATCAGTACACACACACGAGATTTTATGTTATCAGATCTTGGGAATATTATATAGCATGGATTGAGTTTCAAACATTGATGTTTTTATGAATGTTAAATGAAATTGTGTTTTTATATTATGCGAAAAATTATTTTGAAATTCACGGTGTTACAAGTTGGTATTAGAGCCTTGGTTTGGGGGATTCGAGTACACCTTCATGCATATTTGAACTCAAACTGAGGATTTGAGAAGTATTTTAAAAAAAAAGAGTAAAAGATTTTTGGAAGAACGCAGAGCAGAGTTGTGTGTACGATCAGTCCGCGCCCGAACGGTGATTTCCCGAAATACCCTCATGTTATGTGATATTGATATTGATATGATGTATTCTCATGCTAGAGTAGGCTAGGTACTCCTATTAGGACTAGAGTGGCCTGATTTGTGATGCCTTAGCCTAGGGAGAGGTGAGCTGCTATGAGATGCTTGAGAGTGAGTAGGTAACAGCGAGGGGCTTATGAGAGATCTGTTAGAGAGTGGATTGTGCATGATAGAGTACTTGGAATTTGGGATCCGAAGAGGAGGACTTGGGGTGTATTCTGATACGGTGCGGACAGTAGTATTGGGCCCGTACTACTGAAAGCACCGGAGCGGTGTACAGCCCAAGTAGGAATCTTTGGAATACCAAGGATCAAGGAGGGATGAGTTGTCGAGTATGAGTATGCTCGAATGGATTCTAATTTATTGTATGTTGTATTTTAGAGGTAGATCATGGTGAGGACACGTCTGATGCCTGAGAGCAGTGGGGCCAGTGATGAGGAGATCCGCCGATCATCCATGAGGAGGTGGCTGCGGCCATCAGGGCAGAGATACCAGAGATGTTCGGGTCTATTAAGACCATGTTGATCGAGACCTTCGATGAGTGTTATGCCGCTCTTTCTGAGGCTGCTGTTGCAGTGGCCACCGCAGCTATTGCTGCCGCGAGGCCGCAGGGTGGTGATGCGTTGCTGTTCCGAGAGTTCAGGAACACAAAACCGCTAGAGTTTGATAGGACCCAGGACCCGGTGGCGGCTATGAGATGGATTTCTGAAATAGAGGAGTGTTTCTTCACTTGCTCATCTCCTGAGCATTTGAAGGTTCGGTTCGCGCTGAACCAGCTTCGCTTGGGAGCGAAGGACTGGTGGAAGTTTGTGACGGCGCACTTTACGCCTGCTGAGCTTGCGGCAGTGACCTGGGAGAGGTTCACTGCCATGTTCCGAGATGAGTACGTTCCCCAGGTGGAGAGGGAGCGTTTGGCCCAGGAGTTTCTGACCCTCAAGCAGGGTACTGTGTCTGTTACGGTGATTACCAGGATGTTCCATGAGAGGGCGATGTTCTGCCCTGAGCACGTGTCCATTGAGCAGGCACGTATGAGCCAATATCTGAGTATCTTGAGGCGAGACATTCGGGAGTTCGCGGCGAACTCCTCGTACTGGACATTTGCCGAGCTTCAGGCAAATGCCCGGAAAAGGGAGATTGAGCTAGAGACTCAGGCCAGGGAGGAGGCAGAGTCTCAGGGGAGGGATCGGCGACCGGCGTAGTCTCAGCCGGCAGCCAAGCGGGCCAAGCCCGCTGATCCCAAATCAGGGAGCCAGAAGGGCCGCACTTGTGGGAAGTGCAGCAAGGGTCACGATGGAGTCTGTAGAGCGGGATCTTGCTACAAGTGTGGCAAGGAGGGGCATATGGCCAAGGACTGCCCCAAGGGGTTTGCGGTGTGTTTCCACTGCAACCAGACCGGACACCGGAAGGCATAGTGTCCGCAATTGTGAGGATCATCTCAAGGAGCACCTCAGGGATCTGCCCCTGCCGCCATCAGAGCTACCGAGAGTCGGCCAGTGAAGGCCGAGGCGCCGAGGGCACGAGGGAGAGCTTTTCAGTTGACCGCGGATGAGGTCCGCGCAGCGCCCGATGTCGTGGCTGGTATGTATTCTTTCGTGTATGTATTTTGACGTTGAGATATTATGCTTATATTATGTTAAGTGTAGGTACTTTTCTCATGAATTTTGTACCTGCGTTGGTGTTATTTGACTCGGGTGCGAGTCGGTCTTTTGTATCTGTGGCTTTTAGTCAGCATATCAGTGTTAGTCGTGAGGCGTTGAGTCGGCCTCTGAGAGTTTACATAGCTGACGAGAGGGTGATATATGCCATGGAGGTTCTCCGAGGGTGCGTAGTCGAGATTTTCGGTGTTGAGTTCCCAATTGATTTGGTTCCTATTGCGATGGGTGATGTCTGTGTCATTGTGGGTATGGACTGGTTGAGCAGATTCAGTGCGGTTATCGACTGCGAGCGATAGCTGGTGACCATACGAGACCCTAGTGGGGGAGTTCTTGTGGTGTACGGCGAGGGTACACGTTCTGGATCGGCGTTTTGTTCGGCTGCTAGGGCGAGGCAATGTCTACAGCAGGGCTGTAAGGGTTTTGTGGCGTATATGATGGATACGCGGGTGGATTCCGGGAGACCGAGGTTAGTTGAGGGGGTTCCAGTAGTGCGTGAGTTCCCAGATGTATTTCCTGAGGAGTTGCTGGGTGTGCCTCCTATGAGGCAAGTGGAGTTCAGTATCAATTTGGTTCCGGGGGCCGCACCTATCGCTAAGGTGCCTTATCGCCTTGCACCTCCAGAGATGCAAGAGTTATCCTCGCAGCCTCAGGAGCTGCTGGGGAAGGGGTTTATTCGGCCGAGCAGCTCACCGTGGGGAGCGCCTATCCTTTTTTTCAGGAAGAAGGATGGTTCACACCGGATGTGCATTGATTACCGGGAGTTGAACAAGCTGACGGTCAAGAACCGTTACCCGATGTCGAGGATCGACGATTTGTTCGATCAGTTGCAGGGAGCATCTTGGTTCTCCAAGATCGATTTGAGGTCTGGATATCATCAGGTGAGGGTGTGAGATGAGGACGTCCAGAAGACAGCGTTTAGGACGCGTTATGGGCATTACAAGTTTGTGGTGATGCCTTTTGGGCTCACCAATGCCCTGGCAGTGTTCATGGATCTCATGAACCGAGTGGGCAGGCCGATGCTAGATCGGTCGGTGATTGTATTTATCGACGACATTTTGGTATATTCGAGATCTAGGGAGCAGCATGAGGAGCATTTGAGGGAGGTTCTTGGAGTTCTGAGATCGGAGAGGCTTTATGCCAAATTCTCCAAGTCTGACTTCTGGTTGCGGGAGGTCCAGTTCTTAGGACATCTCGTTAACCAGAAAGGGATATTGGTCGACCCGGCCAAAGTTAAGGCGGTGATGAGTTGGGAGGTGCCGAGGTCACCCTCTGAGATCAAGAGTTTCCTAGGGTTGGCAGGGTATTATCGGAGATTTATCAAGGATTTCTCTAAGATCGCAGTGCCACTCACCAGGTTGACCCGGAAGGGTGTTACTTTTTCATGGGGCCCCGATCAGCAGGCCTCCTTTGATACACTTCGCCAAAGGTTATGCGAAACCTAGGTGTTAGCCCTCCCGGAAGGGATGGAGGACTTTGTGGTATACTGTGACGCATCGATTTTGGGGTTGGGGGCGGTGCTGATGCAGAGAGGGCATGTGATAGCATATGCATCGAGGCAGCTGAAGCCTCATGAGACGAAATATCCCACCCATGATCTAGAGTTGGGGGGCAGTGGTGTTCACCTTCAAGATTTGGCGTCGCTACATGTATGGGGTTCGGTGTACGATATACACGGACCATAAGAGTTTGAAGTATTTGATGGATCAGCCCAACCTAAATATGCGACAGAGAAGGTGGTTGGATGTGGTCAAGGATTATGATTGTGAGATCCTGTACCACCCATGCAAGGCTAATGTTGTAGCCAATGCACTGAGCCGCAGGGCGGAGAGCACCCCGCTGCGGGATGTATGTTTGAGATTGACCGTGATAGCTCCAGTGTTGGACGCCATTCGTGGGGCACAGGCCGAGGCTGTGCAACCTGAGATGCAGAAGAAAGAGCGGGTTGTTGGTTTGATTTCAGATTTCGTTACCGATGGTCGGGGGCTTATGACATTCCAGGGGCGTATCTGGGTGCCGTTTGTGGGAGGAACGCGTACCATTTTTATGGAAGAGGCTCATCGGTCGAAATTTTCGATCCATCCTGGGGCCACTAAGATGTATTTGGACCTGAGGAAGGAGTATTGGTGGCCCTGTATGAAGAGGGATGTTGTGTGGTTTGTTGACAGGTGCTTGACCTGCCGTAGGGTTAAGGCCGAGCACCAGAGGCCGCATGGTAAGGTGCAGCTGTTGGAGGTTCCCAAATGGAAGTGGGAACAGATCACCATGGACTTTATCACCAAATTGCCAAGGACTGCCAGGGGAGTTGATGCAATTTGGGTGATTATGGACAGGTTGACGAAGAGCGCTCACTTTCTTGCTATCAGCGAGAGTTCTTCAGCAGAGAAATTGGCAGAGGTGTACGTGAGGGAAGTGGTATCTCGGCATGTGGTGCCGATCTCGATTGTTTCAGACCGTGATGTGCGTTTCACTTCCACATTCTGGAAGAAGTTTCATGAGGAGTTGGGTACTAGGCTGCATTTTAGTACCGCATATCACCCCCAGACAGACGGACAGAGTGAGCGGACGATTCAGACACTCGAGGACATGCTCCGGGCATGTGTGTTGGATTTCGGGGGAAGTTGGGATACATATTTGCCCTTGGCAGAGTTTTCCTACAACAACAGCCATCATTCGAGCATTGGTATGCCGCCCTTTGAGCTGTTGTATGGGAGGAGGTGTCGGACCCCCATTTGTTGGGGAGAGGTTGGACAGCGTGTGATGGGCAGTATAGAGATCGTGCTTCAGATGACAGAGCGGATCCAACAGGTCAGACAGAGGTTGTTGACCGCTCAGAGTCGTCAGAAGAGCTATGCAGACAGACGCCGGTCCGAGCTTGAGTTTCAGGTCGGCGACCTTGTACTCCTGAAGGTCTCTCCTTGGAAAGGAGTGATTCGATTCAGGAAGAGGGGCAAGTTGGGCGCCCGATATATTGGTCCATTCCGAGTGATCGCGAGGGTAGGCCGGCAGAGTTGGGGTAGATTCACGACACTTTCCATGTATCGCAACTGAGGAAGTGTATAGCCGATGAGTCGGCAGTGGTTCCATTAGAGGATATTCAGGTGGATGCGAGCCTGAATTATGCTGAGAGACAAGTGGCAATCAGAGATCGGAAAATCAAGGTTCTGAGGAACAAGGAGGTACCCCTGGTTTTGGTTCAGTGGCAGCATCGGAAGAGGTCCGTGAAGACTTGGGAGTCGGAGCGTGAGTTGCGTGAGCAGCATCTGGAGTTATTTGCAGAGCGAGACTTCGAGGGGAAGTCTAGTTCTAGTGGGGGAGAATTGTAACAGCCCGGATTCCCAGGTATTAGTTATTCTTATAATTTTTTGTGATTTGTGAGGAGACTCGGCGAGTTGGAGCTCAAACTCGCCGAGTAAGATCGTGGTTTGGGCACGGGTTCGCGTCCGGACTCGACGAGTCCAAAATGTGGACTCAGCGAGTCCACGCTGTTTGATGAAACCCTAATTTCCAGGGTATGAGACCTATTTAAAGGGGCTTATGGCCGTCATTTGCGGCCACCAACCCCAGAGAGAACCCTAAAGAGTCCTTGAGCGTCTTGTGAGAGAGTAGAGGAAGATCCTTGACTATTTGTGGGTGTTTTTGCATATTGAAGAGGATCAAGGCAAGAGGAGACCATAGGAGGTGCTAATCCAGTGATTCTTGAGCTCAGAGACTTCATTTGAGGTAACCATTCGTTCCTTTCTCAGTCCTTGGTGTAAATCTTAGAGTTAGGGTTTCTTTGTGGAATGATCCATAGAGTAATTGGCCTCTTCTTGTGTTGGTGCTTTAGATCTGGACCCAAAGAGGTCCAGAGACTCTTTTCCCTCAAGCTTTATGAGTGTTAATGGAGGCCATGAGCTTAGAATAGCATTCTAGAGACCATATCATCAAATAAGGCCTTTGGAACTTTGCATGAGCACCAAGATTGTAACTTTACGTGATGAATGTGCTTGGAAGGACTGGATCTATGAGTTATTGGAACGGATCTGGCCTCAGGAGTGAGTTTGAGTTTATGCATGGCATAGACTCGCCGAGTCCGAAGAACAGACTCGGCGAGTAGCGTGAAGATTGTCCTTAACCACTCTGCAAGTGGTCTTGTCGAGTTAAGGGGTTGACTCAGTGAGTCAGGGAGAGTCAGAGAGGGTTGACGGGTGGACTGAGTCAAGCTGGAACTCGCCGAGTTGTTCTTGAGACTCGGCGAGTTGAGTCGTGGTGGCCCTGCGATTCATGACAGGTGGAACTCGTCGAGTCAGGGAAGTACTCGACGTGTCAAGGGAGGATCCTAGGGAATTAGTGAACGCGTATAGACTCGCCGAGTCCGGTCAAATTTGACCGTTCACCGTTGACCAGAGTTGACCAGTGTTGACTTGATAGGGGTAGTCAACCTTAGTTGTGAAAGTGTTAATTAGAGATATATTGTGTTATAGGAGGATTATAGCTCGGGGGATCGAGCGTGAGTGATTTCCGGGATTTGCGAGTTATCGAGATACGCGAGGTGAGTCTTCTCACTATACTTTACCTTGAGTAGGTAATCAGAGTTATGTGATAGAGTATTTGTTTGCTATATGTATGTTATGTGTTGTACTACCTTATTTCTATGTGATTTATGTTGTGCATGTTATAGAGTTGGAACCGGAAGGTTCCCAGAGCTAGAACCAGAGGGTTCACAGAGTAGGGTCCACGGACCCACAAAGTTATAGCCTCGAGTGGCTAATATGTGTTATGTGTGGTATTTTGGGGAACTCACTAAGCTTTGTGCTTACAGTGTTGGTGTTATTTGTTTCAGGTACTAGTGATGACCGTGGGAAGGCGCCGGCTAGATCAGTACACACACACGGGATTTTATGTTATCAGATCTTGGGCATATTATATAGCATGGATTGAGTTTCAAACATTGATGTTTTTATGAATGTTAAATGAAATTGTTTTTTTATATTATGCGAAAAATTATTTTGAAATTCATGGTGTTACATTAAGGGCACTTAAACACCCTTAAAAGGTGTTTACGGTTTTGGGAGACCTTCCCAAACTATAAACTCATGTTTGTCCCTTCAATTCATGTTCTTGGGGTCCCTAATTCATGCAAGTAAGGTTCTACTCCAACACACAACCATTAGAGGGTATTAGGGGCATCTAAACACCTCTAGGAGGTGTTTACGGTTTTTGGGATGATCTCCCCAGACCGTAAACCCATAAGATCATGGGGAAAAGATAATTTGCGAATGCTAAACTCATCTAGGAAGGGATCTATGCTATTTGTCAAGGCTTAGAATGAACCAAGGCACACTTTGGCACCCGATTTGGATTTTACGGTCCAAGAACACCTTGGACCGTAAACACCTTGTTCTTGGTGTTCTTGAAGGTTTTGACATGTAATCAAATCAAACAACTAGCTAGGAGAAGTATACTTACGTATAGGAAGCTTGAATGATCGATTTTGGCAGATTTGACTGGATGAATTTATGATACTTAAGAGAGAATCCTTGGGTCGGGGTTTCGCGGTCAAAAACTCCGAGTTTTTTTTCCGTAAATTCCAAACTTTTGGAGTGCCGCGACTTACGGTAAACATGGCAATTCTAAATTTTACTTCCTTATTTTTGGTTCGCTTGACGCATATTATTTAAAATATTCCAACGGGCTTAAATCTAGCCAAAATTGTTTTGGGATAAATTTGGCTAATTTTTAACGTGCTTAATTACGGCGTTAAAACAAACACAAATTTTGGGTTGTCACATACTGAGACCAGACCGGAGGGTCCAACGAGCTGTGAGACTAGAGAGTTGTCACTGAGATCGGACCGGAGGGTCCAACGAGCTGTAAGACCGGAGGGTCCTCACTGAGACCGGACCAGAGGGTCCAACGAGCCGTGTGACTGGAGGGTCCTACTGAGACACATAGACTGGAGGGTCTTACAGAGTTATAGCCTCGAGTGGCTAAAGTGTTGTATGTGGTATTTTGGGGAACTCACTAAGCTTCGTGCTTACCATGTTATGTGTTATGTGTTTCAGGTACTTCTCAGGATCACGGGAAGGCGACGGCTCGATTTTACACACAAGATAAAGAGTTATGTTTTGGAGGATCCTGGATTATTAATCAAACAATTATGGATTTGTGTTTTGTTAATTTGATAATTGGGGATTTTTGTGTAATGTATTATGAGAATTTTTGTGATTTAAAAATGACAATTTTGTTTGAAAATTCATGGTGTTACACTAACCATTACGCTGGGTGTACCCCCAGCTTACGCTGGGCTTACCCAGCCAGACATACGCATACCATACTTGCATGCATGGGACCGGTATGCCAACTATTTCCATTAGGGGCCAATTCTGCCAATATCTTCAAAATGCCATAACTTCCTCATCTTAGGTCCGTTTCCAACGAACCTTATATCCACGGAAAGGTGGCGAGAAGCCCTACGCTTCTAACAACACACCCAAGCCTTAAAACCTTCCAAACAAAACCCAAAATCCAAGAAAACCGAATTATCAAATGACGATTATACCATTGACCTCCGAAGACACAATCAAACACTAGGATCACTTAAACCATTGATGAGTATTTAAAAACTCTTTGATCGATTAGATATTTATAACAGGCAAATCAATAAAGTAAAAACAGTGAGATAAAAACACAAGTATGGATCTGAATGAGTCGCATGATTCGATTAACTCAATCCTCAGCAGAGCTCGATGAAGAACTTCCGCTGTAGAGGATTCTAGGGTTACAAAAGATAAGAACATGTACGCTATAAAATCTCTATCAAAATCATTACGTTCAAGAATGCATGCAAGCATCTATATATAATAAACCCTACAACGTACTCACGGATGGACAGGCCCATACCGGAGACAAAACAGGACTAGCTAACGAGCCCAAAGACGCAACACTAAACTGGACCTAACAAGCTCCCCCTTTGCATCAATTTGGAGCCAGACTATCACTTCTTCTTGCTGGGTCCAGCTGCCGGAACCTTCTCGGTGGTATCAAACAGACGAGGGATAATGGAGAGGATTGTCTGTCTGAAGCGGATGTACCACTGGATCATATCATCAATGTATTTCTTGTCGTCAGCTGAGTTTTGCTTGCACCGATGAATGATACTCAAAACATGTTCCAGGCATGCAGTGGTATAGAGATGTTTGTTTGCCAAAGCGAACAGGCATTTTTGGCCTTCGTTTCTGGTAAACATAACTGAATTTCTCTTCGGGTCTATCTTCCCCATCTGCATCATGTTGAGATCACTTGCTGAGCCAACAGGAGAAATAGTAAGTTTTTCTTGAAGACACTCGCTATCTCCTGATCCATCTTGGCGACTTCCATGATGTAGCAGACAAGCATCCTCTTGAAGTGGTCAATGATCGGACCATATTCTGCTTCATTTGTAAGAAGGATGTTGTGAAAAATTATCCAGTCGTGTGGATTCAAGTTGGGAAGATCAGCAAGCGAAATGGCATGTTCAGTCTTGGCAGATCCTCTCAGCACCTTAAACCGAATGTTGGTGAAGTTTCCTTCTAGATACGGCTTGAGGACCCGAACATTGACTATCTTCTGATCGCTCCATGTTTGATACTGTGGTTGAGCGGCCCTCAGATAGAACTCGACCAAATCCCGGTCAACCTTTGGATGAGGATGAGGGAACTCGGCAATGTTGTCAAAGGCATGGAAGACGAACACCTTTCGGGTCAGTGGCATGTCGAACTGAGAATCAACAGAATTAAATCGATCAAGTGAGATCACTGGTTCTAGCCACAAGATGCTTGGTGTTTCGATGGCTTCTTTCAATAACTTCTCAAGAGTCCAAGGAGGAAAAAGAGTTTTCCTACTCTCGAGAAGGTCGTGAGCTTCTTTTTATTTTCGTTCAACTTCTTCAGCCTCTCTAGCAACCCGAGCGCTAATGTCAGCGTCCTTGTCTCGGCCTTGCTTTTTCAAAAGATCGGCAATGGTCTCTTTATCTTCATCCTCACTATCTTTAGCAATTTTCTTGCCCTTGTCTTTGACACCCGAACCTGAGGCTTGGCCTGTTAGAGGAGGTTCGGTTGTTTTGGTTGCTATAGAAGTAGGAGGCGGTTGAGACACATTCTCTCCCCCTTGTTTCGGAATGGACACGAAGGCAAGGAGCCCTTCAATCTTGCTCAGGAGAGAAAGGGCAGGAGCAAGCTTTTCTGCGAGAGTTCGCCTCACAGAGTAGTTTAAAATTGGGTCATGTGCTTCCAGGATGTTTGAGATGCCTGCGTGGACATCCGAAACACATGAAGACACAATCTCTCTTTCAGATCGAAGTGAGTCAATCTCCTTTTGAGAATTGGAGAGTTGAAGACTCTTGACCTTCAGAGCAGTGGTCTTTCTGGCAAGAGCATCCATAAGAGAATTTTCAGCAGCAAGAACTTCTTGGGGCTTAGTCAGTCGCTCCTCAATCGTCACCTTAAAGGATGAGTTGTTGTCTGAGAGAGTTTGACGAAGAGTGGCAAATGACTTCAATTCTGAGGCAACTGAGGTAGCCAGCGTGTTGACGATGGGGTCAATCTTTGTTTTGGTGGCTTCGACAGTTTCCTGTAAAGACTTCAACAGAGAGGATGCATCAGTAAATAGTTTTTCGACTTTTTCGGTCGCAGCCTCACAGGCTTTGGTGGATGCAGCAATGGCGGTAGTAGCTGAGCTAACTGAGGCTTCATGAGCCTTAGTAAAAGCGTCAACTATTCTCTGAATAGCAGCTTCAGAGATGGAGGACTGTGATGAAGAAGAGGAGGCGATGAGCGAATCTATCTTTTCGTGAAGCTCCTTAAGATGCTTCTTGGTAACGGGAGCATCATCATCGTCGTCACTCTGTACCTGAAACGGACTGTAATAGACCGAATAAAATGTCATATCCTCCCCGCCGAGGAATGGTTCTTCGTCCTCTGCTGCCTGAGCAGGAGATGAGGGTGGAGGTGAAGGTGGAGGCTCGGTAGTTGTAGTAGTTTCGGGTTGGGAAGTAGGTTCGGTAGTTGGAGTGGGTTCGGGTGATTTAGTAGGAGCCCCCGCATCAGATACGTTGGTTCTTACTTCAGCAGTGGTTGTGGTAGCGTCTGTAAAAATGGGAGGGGGTACGGGGATGGAGGTAGGTGGTATTTGAGTGGTGGAGGTTATGGGGGGAATGGAAATAGGAATGGTAACTGGTGGAGAAGAGATAGGTGAAGTGGAAAAGTGAACTTCTGGGGTAGGCGATCGTGGAGGAGTGTTGCCACGAGGAGACTCATCAGAGTCTGAATTATCTTCCTCAGATTCGCTTGAGGAGGAAGCTAAGATCAGCTTTCGCCTTGGCTGGGTTTTTCTCTTCTACAGCGGAGGGGATTGGGCAGCTTTGGTAGTTTTGCGTTTCTTGGGAGAAGGGCCTTTCGCTCCCTTGCCAATCTGCTTATCTTTGCCTTTTTCATTCTTCTTTCCCCTTGGGGCAGGCTTGCCAGCTTCATGGATAGACTTGATCATCTCAGGAGTGAGCTCTCTCGGACCAGAGCGACGAAACTCCTTGTAGGTTCGGATTATCCGGCTGTCTGCAGGAACATCTCCATACATCGACTCAGGGATAGAGCCAATGAATTGAAACTTGGATGCGTCGGAGACAATGATCTTCGTGGTATGGAAACTACCAATTGAAGACATTGCAGAACCAGCAACAATGGGGACGTGGTACTTGTCCATCACCCATTTTGTAATGAGAGTCCAAAAACGAGCATAGGAAATCTCGGAATGCCAAGAAGTAGAAGCCAGACTCTGAATGAGTTGCTGCCATAGCACCGACCCATAATCCAGGTTGATACCATTGTAGACCCCATATAGAATCGTGATGAACAGACGACTCGCTCCATCTGATCCAGCACTGTGTTCAGACAACCCTTTGAACATCACTGTAAACAACCCATTCCACTGAGGAGGCAGGCACGATTTCTTGAACTTCGTGACCGTTGTTAGCACCTCAGTATACCCCATATTGTAGAACATAGAGAACATGTGACCCACCGAAATGGATTCAGGGTTAACCCTAGATGAATCAGGTTCAAACCCTAAAAGTGAGCAAAATCATTGCTTGGAGATTGACGCCTTGTGATCAAGCACATCGAAGAAGATCCTGTCGACTGACTTGTCGTAATGAGCAGTGGAGAAAATCTGAGATAAGAACTCCATAGGAACTGCTTCAGCTTTGGTGAGTGCAGGAGCAAGTGGCGAGTATTTGAGGCATTCGATGATCGGGAACATGAAGGCATCGTAGACCTGAGGAGTAAGATCGATGATCAAACTCTGTTGGGCACGAATCGGCAGGATGTGGGAAGTGGCATGAACTGATGATGAATCCGCCATTGTTGTGAAGAAGTTGAGAGAGATGATGAACAGTAGAATACGTGAAGAATTTCTTGCTCTCTGAAATTTGGGTGCAGTAAAGAGGTAAACAATGGTTGAAGTTACCTTTTATACTGTGGGTAGAGGAGAGAGAAGAATTTGTCCTAAATCTTTGAAGGAAATATGAAGAGTTTTTCGGAAGTGATTGATTCATGACAGTTGGTAGCACCGATGATTACGCATGAGAGAGAATGACAGTCCCGATTCACACGCCTTCCCATCAGGCGCCGTTTTTAAACGAAACGGTTCCACTTCGCACGCCTGGCCTCCAAGTGCCATTTGAAAATCAAATCGATTGCACTCCCGCCTGAGTCATCATCTTATCCTTTTAGATTAAACGTCATCTTAAAGCAAAATTGACCACGTGGATCAATGTGAGCCACAACTCTTTTATGACTTCAAATCCCATTTTAAAAAATATGCCTTGTAACTAATGAAACCAGAATATTGGAAAATCAAAAAGATTTTCGTGCTTACCGTGTAAAAGAAAAAGAAATAAAGCAACACATATGAGGAAATTTGTGATGTCAGTAAAGACACGAAACAAAGGATCCCGGGCACGAATCTCTTCCTTCAAAGTCAAGAGAGACTTTAAAGTGTTTGTGTGGTTTCCCGTTGAATAACGATCAGACAGTTATTGAGAAGTGTTGAAAGGCTTCTTTTAATCAGGATAATTTGGGTGGCTTTCGCTTCAGTTCAAAGTTCCTGATCTTGATATAAGACAGTAATCGAACGAAGTACTTGTGAGACCAATGTAGTCTGTTGAACAAGTAGGTTTGAAATATTTTAAGTGGCAATGAAAAATAATTTATGTAAAATCTCAAAAAAATTAAAACTGGATTCCAAGGGAAGAAATGTTATGGGATTTAACAATTTCATAGGAATCACACAAAACAAAATCAGAGATTTTACTTTCCATCCTCATTGATAAGTCCGTCAATTCGTTAGTGAAAGCTAGAGCAAAATTGATTGTTCATCGTCAATGCATAGTAGGTATTGAATTGTGGGTTTCACTTAGTACGTAGTGACACGAAGCTAAGATCATAAACACAGAAATTGTGTAACCATAAACCTCAGTGGTAATTTCTAAGAGTCTCAAGGGTTACGTTTATGAAGCGAATGAGATGGAGAAAAGTAGTGTAGATGGTGTAAAGAAAAACCAAAGTACCTCTGCTGTTAAAATCAGGACCAAGCAGAAAACACTTATCTCATGTGAGAGGAGAGTTAGGTAGCTCATGATTAGAATAAATATGAAAGCCTAATTGGGAAGACAAGGTTTGTATGTACCAAGTTAGTAAGGCTATTATTCAGAATCAGGTGAGGCTTTGGACACATACAACAGCATGCTTCTAGGGACACTTAACTAATGAAAGATTTTTCACACAAATAGCCACATAAAAATAAGAGATACAAGAAATATCGTACAAATAAAAAATAAAAAATAAAAAATAAAAAAAAATGTTTTTGGAGTTTTTGATTTCAAAAAAATAAAAAAAAAATGAGACACACAAAAAAAAATGGAACCGAACCCGAGCGTTCGGTCGATTTCGGTTGCAAAGAAAAATAAGTTTGAAAAAGAAAAGAACTTTGAAAATAAGAAAGATGAATTTGAGAAAATGATACAAAAGATTTACAACCAAAGAAACTACCTTTGAGTGATGAGCAAAGATCAAATGAGAGGACTGAACCTGAGCGTTCGGTTCATTTCGGCACACAAGTGACCCGAACCCGAACGATCGGTACATTTCGCTTCCGAGTTTTAATTTTGTGAAGTAGTCTTTGGTACTGACTCTGATTCCATCATACCAAGCCCTTGTAGAATTTTATTGGAAGATGCTTCAGGAAAAGCTTTGGTGAAGATGCCAGACAGTTGATCAGTGGTTCGAACAAAGTGAATTTCGACATTCCCATCTTCCATATGATCCTTAATAAAGTGATACCTCAGTGCTATATGCTTTGTCTTGGAATGTTGCACTGGGTTATGACAGATCCTAATTGCACTTTCTGAATCGCAATATAGTGGGATCTTTTTCATATTGAGTCCATAGTCCCGGAGCTGGCTTTGGATCCAAATTACTTGAGATGTACAAGAGGCAGCTGTGATGTATTCTGCTTCGGCTGTAGACAGAGAAACACATGTTTGTTTCTTTGATTTCCAGCTAACCAACTTCCCGTCTAGGAATTGGCAGCCTCCAGTGGTGCTTTTCCTGTCTAAACCACAACCTCCAAGGTCTGCATCTGAGTAGGCTTGAACGAAGAAACCTGAGTTTGATGGATACCATAAACCGAGAGACGTAGTTCGTTTCAGATACCGGAGTATGTTTTTCACTGCAAGCATATGTGGTTCACGAGGATTCGCCTGAAACCTAGCACAGTAACACACAGAAAACATTATATCAGGCCTGCTAGTAGTGAGGTACATTAAAGAACCAATCATCTGTCGGTATAGCGTAATATCGACTGCCGGTTTTTCCAAGGATGGTGTGAGCTTGGTGTCGAACGCCATTGGAACTTTAACCTTTGAGTCTCCCATCATGCCGAATTTAGCAAGAAGAGTCTTGGTGTATGCTTCCTGGTTGACAAAGATGCCTTCGGGTCCCTGTCTAATATTTAAACCAAGGTAAAACTTAATCAGGCCCATTGAGCTCATTTCAAATTTAGTCTCCATCAGCTTTCTGAATTCAGCTGTTAAGCTAGGATTCGTTGAGCCAAAGATGATATCATCGACATAGATTTGAACAATCATAAGGTGGTTACCTTCCTTCTTACGAAAGAAGGTTGGGTCAACCGAACCTTATTTGAATTTTGACATCTTTAAAAACTTGGTTAGCGTTTCATACCATGCCCTTGGTGCTTGTTTCAGACCATAAACTGCTTTGTCCAGAATATAACAGTGATTTGGGTACTTTTCATTGACAAAACCAGGAGGTTGCTCCACGTAAACCGTTTCTTCATGTTCTCCATTCAGAAAGGCGCATTTCATGTCCATTTGGTAGACCTCGAAGTTCTTGTGTGCAGCATAGGCCAGAAATATTCGAACAGATTCCAGCCTCGCTACCGGAGCAAAAGTTTCCTCATAATCAATTCCCTCTTCCTGGCAGTATCCTTTCACCACAAGACGAGCTTTGTTTCGAATCACATTGCCTTCCTTGTCCATTTTATTTCTGAATACCCATTTGAGACCAACAACTGAGGCATCTTTAGGAGTTGGAATGAGGCGCCATACCTTGTTTCTTTCGAACTCGTTGAGTTCATCTTGCATAGCTTGAACCCAGTCAGAATGATCAAGAGCAGTATTTACTGTCTTCGGTTCAACTTTTGATACGAAAGAATTATACATGCAGAACTCTACTTTTGAGAATAGAGATGTTTGCTTTGCCTTCAGTTGAGATCGGGTCAGGACCTTTTCAGAGACATTACCCACTATCTGAGATACAGGATGATCTCTGGTCCATTTAACAAGAGGAGGGTAATTTGGATCATAGGAGGGATCCAACTCAGCATTGACCATTTCTTCCAATTCAGATTAACTATCGTCGTCGTAGAACATATCGGAGTTCTCCCCCTCGACTGATGAGCTTTCAAGTGTAGATGGACTTTCTGGTGCTACAGGACTTTCAGGTGTTGTCGAGCTTTCGGGTGCTGAAGGTCTTTCGGGTGCTGTTGAGCTTTCGGGTGGAACTGGAATAGAATTATCCCTCTCAATTTGTGAGCTCGGTTGTTTTGAAGAAGGTGGATTCTCCCCCTCAACTGAAGCACCTTGCTGAGGAGGTTCGTTTGGAACTTGTTCTCCTTCACCCATTCGTTTGGCGGCATCTTCGACAATTTGCTTCAGATGGTCGACTTTGTTGTCTGCTGCCTTGGCTTCCGAGAGAGTAGCTTTCTCAGGTTCATCGAATAGTTTCACAAACTGATCGAACAGATTAGCAATCGAGGCCGTGACTTGACCTGTTTGAGTGAATATCTCTCCAATTGCTTCTTCGGGAGCCTTTAGCTTTTTTACGTAGTTATCATCGAAAGTCACATAATATGTTTCTTCGATCTTCCTTGAACACTTATTTAAGACCCGGTAAGCTTTTGAAGTAAGAGAATATCCCAGAAAAATTCCTTCATCAGCTTTAACGTCAAACTTGTTACGATGTTCTTTGGAGTTGAAGATGAAGCATCGTGAGCCGAATACAAGGAAGAATTTCACGTTTGGATTCCTGTTATTGATGATCTCATAAGGAGTAAGAGAGAAACGCTTGTTGAGATAAGACCTGTTCTACGTAAAACAAGCCGCAACAATAGCATCAGCCCAGAAATATAAGGGAAGAGAAGAGAAATTTAGCATCGTTCGGGCCGCCTCACACAAGGATCGGTTTCGTCTTTCGACAATTCCGTTCTGTTGAGGCGTGTAGGGGGCTGAGAAGTTGTGACTGGTTCCTTTTTCTGCCAAAAAGTCTTCAAATTTTTTGTTCTTGAACTCCAGTCCATTGTCGCTCCTAATGTTGCGAACGACTTTTCTCAGTTGCACTTCAACCTGCTTAATAAACATCTTTAGCTTAGGAGTAGCCTCAGATTTATGCTTCAGAAAGAACACCCATGTAAAACGTGAGAAATCATCAACAATAACAAGAATATACTTGCTACCGCCAATGCTTTCGATTGATGATGGACCACACAAGTCAATGTGAAGCAACTCAAGTGGTTCAACAACTTTTGTGTTTATAATGGATGGGTGACTTTGACGACTTTGCTTCCCCATTTCACATGCAGCGCACAAATGTTCTCGATCAAACTTGAGTAATGGGAGACCCCGAACATGACCTCCTGTGACAAGCTTGTTGATGTCTTTGAAGTTGAGATGTGAGAGTCTTCGGTGCCCCAACCAGCTTTCGTCAGAATGAGCTTTGGATAAAAGACATATAGCTGGATTTCCTTTGATTGATTTGAGATTGAGAGGAAACATTTCGCCTTTGCGTTCTGATTTGAGAATCACCCTTTTTGATTTCTTCTCTATGATTTCTGAGCCTTCATCGTCAAATGAAACCTTGAGACCGGTACCTCCTACCAGTTGAGACACACTGATGAGATTATGTTGTAGCTCTTCAACGTACACCACCTTTCTTATTTTGAAGTCTCCATTGGTTATCATCCCATAACCCTTTATCGTTCCATAAGAGTTGTTGCCGAACTTGACGTTCCCACCATTCTGAAGAGATCGAAAATCCCTTAGCTCTTCCTTCCTCCCTGTCATGTGACGTGAGCAGCCACTGTCAATGTACCATTCTTCGCCGAACTGCTCGTCACTTATAACCTGCAAAAATTAAGCAGATTTAGGAACCCAAAGTTTCTTGGGTCCACGTGAGCCTTTCACAGGAACAGGAATAGTAAGAGAAACATCAACAAGATATGTTCTTTTTATTAATGTTGTTTCATCTTTTCTTTTAATGGTAAACACTTTAATTTTGTTAGGGTTAGCAATAGTTGGTTTGGTTTCAGGTTTTGGTGTTTGGGCCTTAGACTGCTTTCGGTCTTCCTGGACAGAGGAAATCTTCGATTTTCCTTTCAGGTTCGTTGACAATTTAGAGTTTTGTACAGGAACATAATTGGGTTTAGAAGAGAATTGAGAACAAGAAGAATTAGAATGAGAATTTCTTCTGACTTGTGGTTCTAAATGACCCTTTTGTTTATGGTCATTAGAGGGACCGAACCTGGACGTTCGGTAGCTATTGCTTTCGGGACCGAACCTGTCCTTTCGGTGCTGTTCCTCATGTGGCCTGAAAGCCTTTTCTTCTGACTTTGAATCTTTATCATGATAGGAGAAATGGGCGTTTTGAGATCGCCAAAACTGCTTTCGCTCTGAGAGATTCTTTTTGTATCTCAGATTCCTTTGCTGTCACACCCCAAAACCAAGAATGGCGGAAACGTTCCGGGGCGGAGGACGTCATGTACAGTATCACAACAGCATCAAGCCTGCTCCATTCGAAGCTCTCTACGGCCGCAAGTGCAGATCCCCTCTGTGCTGGGCTGAGGTTGGTGATACCCAATTAGCGAGAGGGCAAGCTTCCGACATTACTCTCACTGGTCCGGAAATCATTCGGGAAACGACAGAGAAAATCGTTCAAATCCGTGAACGATTGAAAGCCTCTAGAGACCGACAGAAGAGCTACGCCGATAAACGAAGAAAACCTTTGGAATTTCAGGTGGGAGACCGAGTCCTTCTCAAAGTCTCACCCTGGAAAGGCTTGATACGCTTCGGCAAGCGTGGGAAGCTTAATCCGAGGTACATAGGGCCTTTCGAGATTCTTGCCAGAGTCGGCCCCGTAGCTTACAAACTTGATCTACCCGACACACTGCATAACGTACATTCTACATTCCACGTATCTAACTTGAAAAAGTGTCTGTCTGACGAGACTCTCGTAATCCCACTCGACGAGATCAAGATCAACGAGAGCCTCAACTTCGTGGAAGAACCTGTAGAGATCATGGACCGTGAGGTCAAGCAGACGAAACAAAGCCGTATCCCTATCGTGAATGTTCGCTGGAACGCCAAGCGAGGACCGGAATTCACTTGGGAACGCGAGGATCAGATGAAGTTGAAATACCCTCATCTTTTCGCTTAATTGTTTGTAACTTTTATTTGCTTAAATTCTAATTTCGGGACGAAATTCCCTCTAACGGGGGGATGATGTGACAACCTGAAATTTTCATTTGTACGAACCTCATCTATTCAATAGAAACTAGTTCAGTTTCAGTGATTTTCAAGCTTTTCCGAACAAGTTTGTGTACATTAGGGTTTATGTTTTAGATGATATCAGGAGAGTGGATACTCCTGGTTTTGTGAAACTTGGGCATTTCAAGTTTCATACTGTTACAGCCCAACGTCAGGAATAAAAATATTTTCTGCCAAAATATTCCAGGACTATAAATAGTTTTCGGAATTAAAATAATTCATTATTCACAATTCCAAATAGAGAAAAGCCATATTCTCTCTGACGGATCTTCGGGTTTTCATCCCAGATTGTGAGTCTACTTTTCTATATGTGATTCAATACTTGTTAGGTGTTTATTAACACAAATTACATGTCTAGATATCAAGATCTGGGAGTTTACCGCCCAAGAACGTTCTTGGGGAGTAAACTCCAAAATGGAACTTTAATGCTTTCTAGACCCATCCGCATGTTAGGGGACTTATCAAGGACATTGTGTATGATCTTTATAGCCTAGAAATCATCCAAGAAACATAAGTTCTAGGAGTTTACGGCCAAGGAACTCCCTTGGGCCGTAAACCCCTTTTCAAGGGCTTAAATGCCCTAAAACTTTCCCCAAATGCTTAAGGACTTTAACTACTAGTACTTGTGCTTGTTTAGAACACCAAAAGCTCATCAAAATCACAAGTTAGTAGGAGTTTACGGCCAAGAACTCCTCTTGGGCCGTAAACCCCTTTTTGTGGGACAAAAATCATTCCAAGCTACCCTTAAGCCTTTAGACAATTTACCTTGCACCCTTGGGACTAGAATGGAGAGTAGAACACATCTAAACCACTCCTTGAAAGGAGTTTACGGCCAAGGAACATGACTTGGGCCGTAAACTCCAAGTGAAGGCACCAAAGTGTGCCTCTTGTCCCCATTAGCCTTAGATAAATACATGGATGCCATTCTTGATGTTTAAGTGCCTCAAATCAATTAAAATCCTAGAGTTTACGGCCGTAAACTCTAAGGTGAAAGACCTTAGGCCGTAAACTCCCATATGGAGTGTTCTAGAGCCTTAAAACTACTTCATGTATTATTCCAACAAAGCTAGGAGTGTTCTAGATGCAAAATAACACCACAAAACACCCAAAAACACCATTTGAGGAGTTCACGGCCATAAACCCATGAGTTTACGGCCGTAAACTCCAAGGTGTGGGGTTTGTTGGATGGTGAACCCCTATACAAGGCCCTTTGATGTTTCAAACCCTTTTGCCTTGTCCCGTAGCAACTTAGATGCAACCATTTGAACCTTAAACACTCATAAAAGTGTTTAAATGTTTTCTAAGTGTTTTGACTTATTTATTTAAGTTTATATGTCTAATTAGTTATATATATGTTTATTATACGATAACTAGGCTCGTGCGTGTAAACCAGTCTCTGTTTGCCACCTAGCACGGTGTCCGACACTGCAATTCAAACGACTCACCACAAGTGAGTTCATACCCCTTGAATCAACCTTTGAAATGATTTTAAGTGTTTTAAATACTTTATGGGGGGGGGAATACAAGTCAAATACTTATAGTTATTACTTCAATCACATGTGATTGCATTTAATCACATGTGATTAATAACTAGGAAAACAACGATTTTTACCACTGTTCAAACTGTTTATCAAACTACTTTACTTTGAAATGCTTTACAAACTATTTTACTATCCAAACTTATTTATAGACTGTGATTCAACAAATGCTTCTTATACTTAAACTGTGTTATCAACTTATGCCTTCAAAATGTTTTATAGATCGACATCAAGTCGATCTTCTCTTGAAATTATATTTATGCTTCAAATGTTTTATGAAAACTTATTTATGTTTTTATATATCCAATTGCATGCCCATATATGTATAGATATATAATTAATGTTCAAAGGGCTTAGGAAGGCCATCTGCCCTATTTCCTTTTCCTCGATTTGGATGTGGTCTGGTGGGATTTCGGGTGACCATCCGAAGGTCGTTTCCATATTACTTATATATCATATATACATGTATAGACATAAAGGTACTTCCATATTCATACTCATCAGTACATCATTAGCTGGTTACCATCGGGGTAACGCAGGATCATACATATACAGATATACTAGAAACAATACATATACAGATATACTAGAAACAATACATATACAGAAATACTAGAAACAATACATATACAGATATACTAGAAACAATACATATACAGATATACTAGAAACAATACATATACAGAAATACTAGAAACAATACATATACAGATATACGAGAAACAATACATATACAGATATACGAGAAACAATACATATACATGAATACTTAACAATTGTGATCCACTGTATCGGGCATGCCTTAAATGTCATGGCCCGAGTTGTAGCCAGAATTCTCTTGGAGGGAGAGCGTGAGTTTGCGTATAGATCTATACTGGATTGGCTATCCTACACCTTGCTGCTAGCTACAGCCGGACCTGCAGGTCTGCGGGTGCCAAACGTCATTTCTTATTACGACCGTTCATTATGTCGTTGTTTATCAGTCGATAGCATGGTGCAATTAATCACAATAAACCTTAATATAAATCCGGTTTAAGGTAGTAGTATTTAGTACAGCAGTAGTCTTATTATACAAAGCTACAGTACTACAATGATTCACTCATTACATATTTTAGTGATAACCTCACTTAAGCATAAATGTACAAACTATATTTTAACAAATGATAGTTATATTTGGGTAATCACACATTTTACAACAGACAAGTTTACAAAACAGCCTAGCCTTGGTAGAAGGTTACTTTTATAGAAAATATAGGATTTTCTGAGTGATTCAAACTTTTACAAACGCTTTCAAACATTTACTTACATTTTTACAACTTATACATTGAGACAGGTTCAAACGTTTTTACAAGAAACATTGACACTAAAATACTTATGAACTCACCAGCTTAATGCTGATAAACTCTTTCAAAATAACTTGTATTCTCAGGTCATCAGTAGACAGGTACAGAGGCCAGCTTTTGAGAAGATGGAGTGCATTCAAGACTCATCTCATATTATTTTGTGTTTCATTATTTTTGGTGTCTATAACTGTACAGAACACACTTGTATTGAAAATATATATTTAATGCAATGGATGATGTTGTTTGCTTATTTACATTTACTGTGTTGTGATACTGTACATGACGTCCTCCGCCCCGGAACGTTTCCGCCATTCTTGGTTTTGGGGTGTGACAGATTGGTATCAGAGCATTGTTTATAGTGAATCAAGTATATCAACCCATAAAAGATATACTAATCTATAAACCCAAAAAGGGACTAAAACACTCTGACCAAGAGTCTATACTTTAAATAATAAAATATTTAATTAAGTATACTAGTCTACATTCATACTAAAATCAGTGTCACAATGACAAGAACAAAAGTATTACGATTGTTGAATATCACAATTGAGCTCGGGGATGTATGGTCAGTCCTGGGAATGGCATAGCCTGATCAACTATGCTGGTCCTAGGAGTGATTAGCATATGCCCTAGAATGGTTGTGATATGTTAGCAAGTCTAAAAACTTACCAACAATACCACAAGAAGATCAGTAGAACTTAGAACTTAAAATACTATAGGAGTATTTTGTGCTACTAGTTACACGTATACTATATTCTTATACCTCTCTTCTCGCGTAGATCTAAATGGCTGGATTCCATCATGGCGACCCGTACTTTCCCAATGAAGGAATTGCCGGGTGGATCGATGAAGAGCCCGAAGATGACCATCCAATCCCTTTGGATGATCACCTTGCAGAAGGCTTTTCGGATGGATCCGACTCCGAGCCTGAAGTCAACAACCTACCGCTTGTAGGTCAAGCCCCGAACAACAACCCTCGACCAGCGTTTCCAGGTCCTACTCCCATGTGGCCAAACAATCTGAATCGCTGGAGTGATGAGCAGGGTCAGCCCTTGCCATACTTTGGGGACCGAACCTTCTACAACATCAGCGATGGTGGCTCTACTGACAGAGCTCTGCCGGTGATCATCCGCAGAATAGCTCGTAATGTCGAGCAAGGTCGAGCAGCCATCGACCGGGTCATGGAGATTGATGCCAATTCAGGCGTCAATACAGTCCGCATCCGCCATCTCGAAGAAGACATGGAACGGACCCGGAGAACCAACGAAACTCTGCAGCAACAGTTGGCTGCCTCCCGTGCTGAAGTCTTAGAACTTCGAACTCGTCAAAGAGCTCAGGACCGACACCTTCAAGAGGTGTTTCGCCAAATGTCCGACCTCAGGGATCGCCCGAGGAATTCCCATCGCCATTAGATGATGTCTAGTACATCTCTGTCTTTTGATTTATGGATAGCCTTGAACTTATGTGCTTTAAGTAGCACTTGTCTGTAAAATATTCCTAACTTTCGGTACTCTAATTAGGAATTTAGGACTGTCAGTATTGTCCTTATGGTATGATGTAAGACCTACTGTTAGGTCGATTTTTCCTTGAACTTATTACATCAGTAATACCCGTACTATTGAAATCTATCTAATCTGTGGGAAAAATTTGTACACTTGTGTATTCCTACTAATATTTCTTATTGTGATTTCAAACACTCATTTAAACTGTTGGGCTATGGTTAGTTAGTCCATGGGTCACTCTCACTTTGCTTACAAAGTTATTCTTATCATCCTTCTTGTTTTTATAAACTTATAGCTGAAGGATGCCTCCTCGCAAATCTCCCCGGAATAGGAATAATCTTGTACCTCCACCGCCTCCACCACCTGCAGTCATCGATACTGCAGCTCTAAATGCTGCCGTAGCTGCAGCAGTGGCTACTGCCATGGCTCAGTATCACTCATCGGATGCTAGCAGAGGTGGAACCCCTGTTGAATCTATCCCAGTTGAAATCCCTGTGCGCTCGAGGGAGTGCTCTTACAAAGATTTTACAAACTGCAAGCCGAAGCCTTTCTATGGCACCGGCAGAGTCATTGCTCTCTCGCAATGGTTCGAGAGGACTGAATCAGTCTTCGGAATCTGTTCGTGCCCTACAGCATTCAAAGTAAAATATGTCGTGTGCACCTTCGAGGATAAAGCCCTAACGTGGTGGAACGGCCACGTCAAAGCCCTAACTCTCGTCGTGGCTAACGACATGGGCTGGGCAACGATGAAGGACCTCATGACTGAGGAGTATTGTCCGAGGGGCGAAGTCCAGAAGTTAGAACATGAACTCTGGAATCTGACTATGAAGGGCACCAACGTGATCGCTTACACTGCCCGCTTTAGCGAATTGGTGGCCCTATGCCCCAACATGGTTCCCACTGAAGGGAAAAAGATTGAGCGGTATGTATGGGGGCTAGTGCCTCCATACCAGGGGAACGTCTTAGCATCCAACCCTGCTACTTTCGACAGTGCCAAGCGATTGGCACAAAGACTTATTGACCATGGAGTCAAGACCCCTGCAACTACAACCACCCTAGCCATCCCAGAACCCTCCAAACCCGCTGGCAACAAGCGGAAGTTCTGGGATGAGAAGAAGAAGCAACGTGCTTCAAAGAAACAGCAAATCGTAGCAGTACATGCTGCGGTAGCCCCTACTGCTGTTACTGCTCCGGGGAAGCAGTATTCTGGAAGTTTGCCGAAGTGCAACAAATGCAACTTCCACCACAACGGCGCCTGCCGTGAGATGCAGTGTACTAACTGCCATAGGAAAGGACACACCGTCCGATTCTGTAGGTTCCCGGCGCAACCGATCTCCCAAGTTCCTGGCTCAGGCACGAGCCCAACTTGCTATGGATGTGGCGAAGCAGGCCACTTTAAAAGGGACTGCCCTAAAGCGAGGAATACTGGAGGAGCAGGGAGGGTACTAGCAATAGGCCACGGGGAAGCAGTTGCTGACCCGACAGTGGTGACCGGTACGTTCCTCCTTGATAACTCCTATGCATGCATTCTGTTCGATAGTGGAGCGGAGCGAAGCTTCGTAAACCACAAATTTGCTCGCATGCTTAAGCAGCAACCACATGCACTTAATGAACAATTCACAGTAGAAATGGCCAATGGGAAGACTGAAAGTACTAATAGCATATACTTAGGTTGTCTTCTAACCTTAGATAACCATTCATTCCCAATCGACCTTATGCCGGTCTCAATAAAAAGTTTCGACGTTATTATTGGCATGGATTGGTTAAGTCTTTATCGCGCCGACATCATGTGCTATGAGAAAGCAGTCCGATTAAACCTCCCATCTAACGAAACCCTTATAGTCTACGGCGAAAAACCTGGTGCGAGTCTTCGCATCATTTCTAGTATTCAGGCACAGAAATATCTGCGCAAAGAATACCACGCATTCCTTGCTCACGTCGTCGACACGAACCTAGAAACGAAAGAACTAAAGAACCTCCCAGTAGTAAGCGACTTTCCCGACATTTTCCCAGAAGAACTACCCGGGTTACCTCCGCAACGACAAGTCGAGTTCAAAATCGACTTGGTCCCAGGAGCTACCCCAGTAGCCAAGTCGCCCTACCGTTTAGCACCAGCCGAGATGCAAGAACTCTCTGGTCAACTTAACGAACTGCTCAGCAAGGGCCTTATAAGACCAAGTTTCTCACCATGGGGAGCACCGGTCTTGTTCGTTAAGAAGAAAGACGGATCATTCCGCATGTGTATTGACTACAGGGAACTCAACAAATTGACGATAAAGAATCGTTACCCTCTGCCGCGCATAGATGATCTATTCGACCAACTGCAAGGGGCGAGCTATTTTTCCAAGATTGACCTGAGATCCGGATATCACCAGTTACGAGTGCTAGAAGAGGATGTCCCAAAGACAGCCTTCCGAACTCGTTACGGACACTACGAGTTCGTGGTGATGCCATTCGGATTGACCAATGCGCCCGCAGTCTTCATGGATCTGATGAATAGAGTATGCCGACCTTACTTAGATCAGTTCGTCATCGTTTTCATTGACGACATTCTGATCTACTCCAGAAGTAAGGAGGAGCATAGTGATCATCTGCGACAAGGTCTAGAGACACTACGGAAAGAGAAACTTTATGCGAAGTTCTCGAAATGTGAATTTTGGATCCGAAGAGTCGAATTCTTAGGACACGTGGTAAGCGAAGAGGGAATCCACGTGGACCCATCCAAAATAAAAGCCATTGAGAACTGGTCAGCACCAAAGACGCCTACAGAAATTCGTCAATTTCTAGGTCTCGCTGGCTACTACCGCCGGTTCATTCAGAACTTCTCCCGAATAGCAAAGCCTCTTACGACCCTGACCCAGAAAGGTGTGGCCTTTGACTGGGAAGAGAAGCAAGAGAGAGCGTTCCAAACGCTCAAACGAGCCTTGTGCACCGCACCGATACTATCCCTTCCAGAAGGAATAGAAGACTTCGTAGTCTATTGCGATGCATCCAATCAAGGACTCGGATGTGTTCTGATGCAGCGAGGTAAGGTCATCGCCTACGCCTCGAGACAGTTGAAGACACACGAGGTTAACTACACGACCCACGATCTTGAACTAGGAGCAGTAGTGTTTGCTCTGAAGATCTGGAGACATTACTTGTATGGAACGAAGAGCACTATCTTTACCGACCACAAGAGCTTACAACACATTTTCGATCAGAAGGAGCTCAACATGAGACAACGACGGTGGGTCGAACTACTCAGTGATTACGAATGCGATATTCGTTATCATCCGGGTAAAGCCAACGTAGTAGCAGACGCCCTAAGTCGGAAAGAATATTCTGGTCGCAAGGTCAAGTCATTATCAATAACCATCCATTCACACTTGACTGAGCAAATTCAGGCGGCTCAACTTGAGGCCATGAAACCTGAAAATGTGTCGAGTGAATCCCTTAGGGGAATGGACAAGAACTTCGAAGCCAAGGGTGACGGAGCTTTATATTTCATGAACCGGATCTGGACACCGAAACACGGTGGTTTCCGAGACGTGGTCATGACCGAGGCTCACAACACTCGGTATTCCGTCCACCCAGGTTCAGATAAGATGTATCTGGATCTGAAAAAGCTATACTGGTGGCCTAATATGAAAGCAGAGATTGCTACCTTCGTAAGTAAATGCCCTACTTGCGCAAAGGTTAAGGTCGAGTACCAGAAGCCCTCTGGTTTACTGCAACAACCAGAGATTCCAGAATGGAAGTGGGAGCGGATCACTATGGATTTCATAACCAAGTTGCCCAAGACGACGGGTGGACTTGACACCATATGGGTCATCGTTGATAGACTGACCAAGTCTGCACACTTCCTGCCTATCAAAGAAACCGACAAGATGGAGAAACTTACGAGAACATACATTAGGGAAATTGTACGGTTGCATGGTGTACCTATTTCCATTATCTCCGATAGAGATAGTAGGTTCACCTCAAGATTTTGGCAATCCCTACAACATTCCCTAGGAACAAGGCTGGACATGAGCACAGCCTACCATCCACAGACCGACGGACAGAGTGAGAGGACCATCCAAACATTGGAAGATATGTTGCGAGCCTGTGTGATTGATTTTGGGAAGGCATGGGATACTCATTTACCCCTTGTCGAATTTTCCTATAATAACAGTTATCACACCAGCATCAAGGCTGCTCCATTCGAAGCTCTCTACGGCCGCAAGTGTAGATCCCCTCTGTGCTGGGCTGAGGTTGGTGATACCCAATTAGCGAGAGGGCAAGCTTCCGACATTACTCTCACTGGTCCGGAAATCATTCGGGAAACGACAGAGAAAATCGTTCAAATCCGTGAACGATTGAAAGCCTCTAGAGACCGACAGAAGAGCTACGCCGATAAACGAAGAAAACCTTTGGAATTTCAGGTGGGAGACCGAGTCCTTCTCAAAGTCTCACCCTGGAAAGGCTTGATACGCTTCGGCAAGCGTGGGAAGCTTAATCCGAGGTACATAGGGCCTTTCGAGATTCTTGCCAGAGTCGGCCCCGTAGCTTACAAACTTGATCTACCCGACACACTGCATAACGTACATTCTACATTCCACGTATCTAACTTGAAAAAGTGTCTGTCTGACGAGACTCTCGTAATCCCACTCGACGAGATCAAGATCAACGAGAGCCTCAACTTCGTGGAAGAACCTGTAGAGATCATGGACCGTGAGGTCAAGCAGACGAAACAAAGCCGTATCCCTATCGTGAATGTTCGCTGGAACGCCAAGCGAGGACCGGAATTCACTTGGGAACGCGAGGATCAGATGAAGTTGAAATACCCTCATCTTTTCGCTTAATTGTTTGTAACTTTTATTTGCTTAAATTCTAATTTCGGGACGAAATTCCCTCTAACGGGGGGATGATGTGACAACCTGAAATTTTCATTTGTACGAACCTCATCTATTCAATAGAAACTAGTTCAGTTTCAGTGATTTTCAAGCTTTTCCGAACAAGTTTGTGTACATTAGGGTTTATGTTTTAGATGATATCAGGAGAGTGGATACTCCTGGTTTTGTGAAACTTGGGCATTTCAAGTTTCATACTGTTACAGCCCAACGTCAGGAATAAAAATATTTTCTGCCAAAATATTCCAGGACTATAAATAGTTTTCGGAATTAAAATAATTAATTATTCACAATTCCAAATAGAGAAAAGCCATATTCTCTCTGACGGATCTTCAGGTTTTCATCCCAGATTGTGAGTCTACTTTTCTATATGTGATTCAATACTTGTTAGGTGTTTGTTAACACAAATTACATGTCTAGATATCAAGATCCGGGAGTTTACCGCCCAAGAACGTTCTTGGGGAGTAAACTCCAAAATGGAACTTTAATGCTTTCTAGACCCATCCGCATGTTAGGGGACTTATCAAGGACATTGTGTATGATCTTTATAGCCTAGAAATCATCCAAGAAACATAAGTTCTAGGAGTTTACGGCCAAGGAACTCCCTTGGGCCGTAAACCCCTTTTCAAGGGCTTAAATGCCCTAAAACTTTCCCCAAATGCTTAAGGACTTTAACTACTAGTACTTGTGCTTGTTTAGAACACCAAAAGCTCATCAAAATCACAAGTTAGTAGGAGTTTACGGCCAAGAACTCCTCTTGGGCCGTAAACCCCTTTTTGTGGGACAAAAATCATTCCAAGCTACCCTTAAGCCTTTAGACAATTTACCTTGCACCCTTGGGACTAGAATGGAGAGTAGAACACATCTAAACCACTCCTTGAAAGGAGTTTACGGCCAAGGAACATGACTTGGGCCGTAAACTCCAAGTGAAGGCACCAAAGTGTGCCTCTTGTCCCCATTAGCCTTAGATAAATACATGGATGCCATTCTTGATGTTTAAGTGCCTCAAATCAATTAAAATCCTAGAGTTTACGGCCGTAAACTCTAAGGTGAAAGACCTTAGGCCGTAAACTCCCATATGGAGTGTTCTAGAGCCTTAAAACTACTTCATGTATTATTCCAACAAAGCTAGGAGTGTTCTAGATGCAAAATAACACCACAAAACACCCAAAAACACCATTTGAGGAGTTCACGGCCATAAACCCATGAGTTTACGGCCGTAAACTCCAAGGTGTGGGGTTTGTTGGATGGTGAACCCCTATACAAGGCCCTTTGATGTTTCAAACCCTTTTGCCTTGTCCCGTAGCAACTTAGATGCAACCATTTGAACCTTAAACACTCATAAAAGTGTTTAAATGTTTTCTAAGTGTTTTGACTTATTTATTTAAGTTATTATATGTCTAATTAGTTATATATATGTTTATTATATGATAACTAGGCTCGTGCGTGTAAACCAGTCTCCGTTTGCCACCTAGCACGGTGTCTGACACTGCAATTCAAACGACTCACCACAAGTGAGTTCATACCCCTTGAATCAACCTTTAAAATGATTTTAAGTGTTTTAAATACTTTATGGGGGGGAATACAAGTCAAATACTTATAGTTATTACTTCAATCACATGTGATTGCATTTAATCACATGTGATTAATAACTAGGAAAACAACGATTTTTACCACTGTTCAAACTGTTTATCAAACTACTTTACTTTGAAATGCTTTACAAACTGTTTTACTATCCAAACTTATTTATAGACTGTGATTCAACAAATGCTTCTTATACTTAAACTGTGTTATCAACTTATGCCTTCAAAATGTTTTATAGATCGACATCAAGTCGATCTTCTCTTGAAATTATATTTATGCTTCAAATGTTTTATGAAAACTTATTTATGTTTTTATATATCCAATTGCATGCCCATATATGTATAGATATATAATTAATGTTCAAAGGGCTTAGGAAGGCCATCTGCCCTATTTCCTTTTCCTCGATTTGGATGTGGTCTGGTGGGATTTCGGGTGACCATCCGAAGGTCGTTTCCATATTACTTATATATCATATATACATGTATAGACATAAAGGTACTTCCATATTCATACTCATCAGTACATCATTAGCTGGTTACCATCGGGGTAACGCAGGATCATACATATACAGATATACTAGAAACAATACATATACAGATATACTAGAAACAATACATATATACAGAAATACTAGAAACAATACATATACAGATATACTAGAAACAATACATATACAGATATACTAGAAACAATACATATACAGATATACTAGAAACAATACATATACAGAAATACTAGAAACAATACATATACAGATATACGAGAAACAATACATATACAGATATACGAGAAACAATACATATACATGAATACTTAACAATTGTGATCCACTGTATCGGGCATGCCTTAAATGTCATGGCCCGAGTTGTAGCCAGAATTCTCTTGGAGGGAGAGCGTGAGTTTGCGTATAAATCTATACTGGATTGACTATCCTACACCTTGCTGCTAGCTACAGCCGGACCTGCAGGTCTGCGGGTGCCAAACGTCATTTCTTATTACGACCGTTCATTATGTCGTTGTTTATCAGTCGATAGCATGGTGCAATTAATCACAATAAACCTTAATATAAATCCGGTTTAAGGTAGTAGTATTTAGTACAGCAGTAGTCTTATTATACAAAGCTACAGTACTACAATGATTCACTCATTACATATTTTAGTGATAACCTCACTTAAGCATAAATGTACAAACTATATTTTAACAAATGATAGTTATATTTGGGTAATCACACATTTTACAACAGACAAGTTTACAAAACAGCCTAGCCTTGGTAGAAGGTTACTTTTATAGAAAATATAGGATTTTCTGAGTGATTCAAACTTTTACAAACGCTTTCAAACATTTACTTACATTTTTACAACTTATACATTGGGACAGGTTCAAACGTTTTTACAAGAAACATTGACACTAAAATACTTATGAAATCACCAGCTTAATGCTGATAAACTCTTTCAAAATAACTTGTATTCTCAGGTCATCAGTAGACAGGTACAGAGGCCAGCTTTTGAGAAGATGGAATGCATTCAAGACTCATCTCATATTATTTTGTGTTTCATTATTTTTGGTGTCTATAACTGTACAGAACACACTTGTATTGAAAATATATATTTAATGCAATGGATGATGTTGTTTGCTTATTTACATTTACTATGTTGTGATACTGTACATGACGTCCTCCGCCCCGGAACGTTTCCGCCATTCTTGGTTTTGGGGTGTGACATTTGCTGCTTTTGATTTTTCACTTGTTTCGGCTGTCTGTGAATGTTAGCCTTTTGTTTCAGCTTCTTGTCAGCCGGTTCACTTTTCACAGATGATGTTGTGCTTGTGGAAGTGACTTCTTCTACAGGTATTTCTTTTGTGCCACTTGTGCTTGGTACGTCAAAGTTGTCAGGCTTGTTCAGCGGCTCTGGTACATATCTTCCTTTTGTTTTCCAGGACGTTGGCTCTGACAAACCAACTGTTTCGTCGGCATTATCTATAGGAGCTGACCAGAAGAACTCATCACAGCCATCTGCGTTATCTTCGTTCACTATGGCAGTGAGTTCAGCTGTTTGATGCTCGGTTACTCCTGTGACCTTATACACCTGATTTGGTGTTGTTCTCACCTTTTGGTACACAACAGCCTTTTCTTCAAGAATCGGGGACTTATTTTGGGACAAACGAGCGAACTCCACAGAGTTTTCAGAAATAAGATTTTTGTGGTTTTCGGGTTCGCTCTTGACAAACTCAGAACAGTCGACTACATCCTCTACAGAAATTTCACTCATATCATCGTCCTCATTAAGTTTAGATGCATTTTCAACATCAATTTTATTTTCTGAACTTAAATTAGCATTCAATGAGTCGAATTTTTGTATGGTTTCGGTCCTTAGTTTCAGTTTATCGTTTTCATCCAAAAGATTTTTCAGCATGTCCTTATAGTCTTTGGACTTTATAAAAGATTCTATTTTGTCCAGACCATACATGTAAGTGGGATTCACATCATCAGATGATACAACACTTTCACAGTTGTATGTCTCAACATCGATTTCATCCTCCTTAAACTCAAGGAAGGGTAAAATCATGCGATGTATTTTCTGCCCTATTTCACAATTCGGATGAAGTTGAGTAATGTTAGCATAAAGTCTTTTAGCAATCAAACAAAAAACATTTCTTTGTTTTAAAAGTTTTAAATTGTCTCTTTGTAAATAAATGTTTTCATCCTTAGACTTAATCAGCTCTGACTCCTTCTGCTCAATCCACATCCTTCGCTCCTCACTCTTGGATGACACCCTGTTTATTTGGTCAGTTATGTTAGAATTGGTGACCCGTGTTTGACTTAAACAACTATCCAGATTTGAGATTCTTGAATTTAAGTTATTTAATTCCTTTTCATATGATTTATGTGGAACTTTGAACGAGATAAAAATAGATTGTACCTTCTTGATCAATTCGTCAAGTTCATTGATCTGCACACTGAGAGGTTTTGCTGTGAAGCATAAGTCCTCTCGCTCCTTGGTGTCCTCATTTCCACCATTTGTATTGTATCCCCTCATGTGAGATACGTCAGTCACCATCAAACACTTTCCGCCGCTTTCACCACCTCTTGCCACATACGCCTTTCCATGCGAAGGCTTTCTCACCTCATCATCTTCTGAGTCGGTTGACCACACCTGCACGCCACCGAACTCGTCATCCTCTGCCGAACCCTGTACAATAAGAGCATTCATAGAAGGGTTAGTAGCAGCTTTCTTCCTCTTGATCTCTTCCAGCTTTTTCATCAAGACAGCCTCTTCATCTTTCTCCTCATCCTTCTCTTCCATTTTCTTCAGAACACAATCTTTGGCATAATGGTTCTTTCCTCCACAGTAGTAGCAGTTGACACCAGAATCTCCTTCAACCTTCGCCTCTTTCTTTGGTTCCTCAGTCTTCGGCTCCTCCCTTACCTTTTCTGAACTGTAGCTTCCCTGCCAATTTCGGTTTTTATTGGTAGGAAACCTCTTCTTGATGAACCTTTTTGGATTGGACACCATCATAGCATAATCTTCTGAGGTAATATCGTAGTCCTCCAGGTTTAGATCTTCATCTTCTACTACATTCTTGCTTTTGGACAAGAGGGCCAAGGACCCCAAACTTGAGACCACATTCTTCTCTTGCATCACAATCTTTTCTTGGGATTTTAGAATCCCCACCAGTTTAGCCAATGAATATGACTTGAACTGCTCATGAGCTTTAACTGTGGACACAACAGCTCTCCATTCAGATCGTAAGCCATTCAAAAAGGTGACCTTCTGTTCAATCAGCTTCCTTTTGATATCATGTTTGATCATTTTGCTAAGAAGATGATTGAAGTGATCAAACGTTTGTGTGACGGTCTCATCAGAATTTTGCTTGAATTCTCCAAACTCAGACAAAAGCAATGTCTGAATAGAGTGCTCCAAATCTTCATCTGTGGAATACAGCTCTCGCAACCTATCCCAGATTTCTTTAGCGGTACTGCAGGAACTCACCAACCTAAACGTGTCAGATTGAAGAGCGAATCGGATCAGTCTCAATGCTTTGATGTTGCACTGAAACTTCTCCTTTTCGTCTTGAGCAACGTCTTTTACATCTTTTAACATATCATTATATTCTTTCTGAGTTTTAATGATCTTGGATGTTCCTGAGTGAGCAAATGGTCCAAACACAATGGCTTCCCAAATAAGATACTCATTATCTTCAAATCCGATGACATACTCTTCAAAATGATGAGCCCAAACTTCGTAATCCTGGGTGTATAGAATAGGAATCTTCGTCGTTGATCCAATACTGTTTGAGATGTTGATAGGATTAGATTGAGAATCGTCCATGCTTAATTGTTTAACCTGTTTGAAAGATCAGACTTGTAATATGCAGTATTAGGGCAAACGAATAAATAATGAGATACGTCAATTATGGAGTGACGGCTCAATAAATATCAGTTAATGCGGAATAACCCTAATCACTTCTTTCACAGAAAAGATGTGTATGAATTACACAGCCTCCTACTCTGATACCAATTGATGAGTATTTAAAAACTCTTTGATCGATTAGATCTTTATAACAGGCAAATCAATAAAGTAAAAACAGTGAGATAAAAACACAAGTATGGATCTGAATGAGTCGAATGATTCGATTAACTCAATCCTCAGCAGAGCTCGATGAAGAACTTCTGCTGTAGAGGATTCTAGGGTTACAAAAGATAAGAACGTGTACGCTATAAAATCTCTATCAAAATCATTACGTTCAAGAATTCATGCAAGCATCTATATATAATAAACCCTACAACGTACTCACGGATGGACAGGCCCATACCGGAGACAAAACTGGACTAGCTAACGAGCCCAAAGACACAACACTAAACTGGACGTAACAACCATAACACCCACACGCGAGAAGGGCCAAATTCTTCCTTTCCCAAGGCCCTAAGCTTCATTATCACTGAAGATTGGGCCATAGCCTCGAATAAAGAAGCAAATCCAAAACCGAGTGTTACAACTCTCCCCCACTTAATATAGATTTCGTTCTCGAAATCGCTCCTTCCTAACACTCGTATTAAAACAAACAACCTGAAGAACGCAACTGGAAATTCTGCGCATAAAACAATGTTTGCATGACAAATGAACCCAAAGCGAAACTTTCGTCTTGAAGAAAAACAAACCTTGAGCCCCCGAATGAAACCACTTCTACCCTTTCCGAAACCTGGAATCTACATTGGTCTGACTCCCCAACAGACCGCCCATGTTGAAACAACTCCATGCCAAGTTCTCAACGAATAACAGACCAAACATAACACTTCCAAACCCGATCATCTCGATGCTACCGGCAGAACAATTCACTGACCATAACCAGATATAGAACGCCAATACTTAACAGATGACTCAGATAATCCTTCGAATAGAAGATTCATCCCCGCAACGGTTAGACTCAAACGAGAGTTGTGTTACTAGGTCAAATTAATTACTCTGAGATTATTTAATCCTACTGCAGGAGGCTTAACATTTCCTGATCAACAAGCTACCCCACACACAAAGATCCCAAATCACTACTATTGTCTGAAACATCACATTGCCTCCTTGTTGCTTCCCCAAAAGCAACCGAGACCTCCCTCGTCCCAACCTGTCAGCCAACTATCTGAAATACTGTAACATCCCATAAACACAAAAGAGACACAAGATATAGATTCCTTAACCGCCGGACTGACATGTTGTTGCTAAGGTATTGAAACCTCATCACTTGCACGACGTTCACACAGGTAGAACAATCCCGGAGCACCGATACATAAGCTAAATCCTGAACCCTCCAGTTGATGCCTTGACATATATAGATTTCTTAATTCACAACTTGCTGAGCCCAGACCTTGCACAAATACACTCGCAATTCCCAACACATTCCATCAAAAGCCCCCTTGAAAATGGCCACTCGTATTCTTCTCGAAGAACGACCCTAAAACTGATGAGCATCCATTTGAATTTACCCCCAGTCCCTGACTACGGACACTACCAGAAACACACAAAGTTGATCCTTAAAAACATATCAACCGCAAACTTCACCCAAAATCAAACCATATGACATACCAAACCTTAATAGCCTTGACCCTTGCTATGCCATCACCAACTAGTGCCTTGATGATCAAAGATGATCATACCAAAAATTCCCACAATACAACCAACTCCTATCGGCCCAGGTGTACCCCCACCTGAACAACCACTCGAGATATTACAAGGATATTATGATGCATACCTCCCATAGTGACTTTATGATACCTAACTGATACTCCCCACAACCCTTACTGCTTCCCCTGTCTAACCAATAGATTTGTGACTCACCCAACTCCCATTAGCGCGTCAACATCAAAAGCACTACAAGAAAAAGAGATGAACCACCATAATCACCGTACACATACCTAGGTAACCCATAATCTCATCCAAAGAGAAATAATTACCAGAGATAATCGATATAAAGCCTCAATCAATAATAGAAAACATCCTTACGATCCGTCGAAACAAGATTCCATACTTGATTGAGATTGAATGGATTCCACCACAATGCATCTAGCTCGAGAAGACGTCTAAGATAATCCCGAAGGTTACCAAAACTTGAGAATGCTATGAACCAAGTTCCCACTCCATCATTGAGGGTAACCATACCTACAGACCAAGAGACCTTATGTTGAATGATGAACCCCAAAACCAGTGGTCAAGGACACACTGACACTTTATCCATAGAATCAAGACTTTTACAAAACCGAGCATGCCCGTTTCTGGAAAAGATCCCCCGATCAAAATTCACCCAAATAATCCAAAAATAGCAACCCAAGCAACGAACTGCCAAGCCCCGGAATGGCTAAAACCACTCGACCCGAGAACCACCGGTTCTCCTCAACTTAGGGTTCGGACTACTACTCGTTGGCGCAAAAACCAACCATAAGTCAGACCAGCTTAAGCATGTACTACCCTTCCTAACCCTAGAAGTTACGAGCCTGCTCACTCCTCCCCCCGAACTCGGAAAAACTGAAAGAGCATAACCCTTGCCACATATAACAACATTCAACCCAACAATCATCCATCCCACTACCAGTTGAAGAACCCAAGTCGATCATAATCATTGTTCCTTTCATGAGTCCCGCGACTTGAATGCCCGACCTCAAGCAAAACCCCCGAGGCCTCAAACCAAAAAGCTCACTAGGTCTACACCAAACAACCCAAATCAATAGCGCCATTAGGGCTCAAAATACTTACTAGATCCTTCTGCATGCCTGGACAACCACAACCAAAAGATTAACAGGAACAGAAACACTGCCATAAATCATGGTATCCAAACATGCTATCTCCCCTGACCAACCCTTAGAATCCCCGAAATTTCATCGATTCGAGTATGGATCCGGTGCTTTCAGTAGTACGGGCCCAATACTACCTTCCACACCTATCCATACTTTCCTCAAGAATCATTTCGGGTCCTCTAAGACCTAATCCAAAAATACTCTAGAAACCTGCTCCTCTGCAAAATAACCGCACTAAATACTCGATACCTAGGATATCCTAGGACTCACCCACACCCCCTCTGCCATTAGCTGCTGAAGAACCCCTACCAATGCCAAATAACCACTTCACAAATACAGTTACATGCAACCAAGCTTAAATAAACCTTCGACTAAAGGACTCAGCCCTACAATGGTTGAACTCAAACGATAGATGCGCAATAGGTATGAGTCCTTCATTATAAGATTATTTAACCTTCATAGCATGTAATTTATTGTATTCATTTAATGGTTAGCTCTCATCAACATGGGTCCCTCAAAGCACAAAGGAAGCAACATTCAAGCAGAGAAGCCGACTGGCACTAAAATATAATAAAATCCAACAGATCCACATACAAAACACTCGACCTCATGCTCCCAGCATCCCGACGCACATTCGCCTTGCCCTCACTCTCTCAAGAGTGGCTAATCATCCTTCATGCCGACCCGCTATAAACCGCACCTATTCTAGGGAAATCACCGCCTCCTCATCCAATAATGCAACTGGCTGGCTGACCCCACACGACTCACCATACCACCAACTGCCACACGACTCTCCATTGGTGCCAAATGACTATTGCATGAATACAATCACATACCCTACATTTTAAACAATCTTAGGCTAACAGATTCAATCCTAAAACGGTTGGAATCAGATAAGAGCTGCGCAACAAGACCAAACCCCTTACCCTAATATCATTTAAACAATATAGCATGTGACTTAACGTATTCACTCAAAAACCAGTTCACATGCGAAAGAGTCATACCACAATCAATCAGGGATTCTATAAGAGATAACGCATCATATAATCAGGCAATTCTATCATGCGATTCCCAAAGATCCTTAGCCTAACACTAGCATGCTCATCTAGCATATCATAATATCAAAGAAAGGTGTGGTAATTTTGGGGTCAACTTACTGGCTCCGGATGATCGTACATGTCTCATCCTCTTTTGGTTATTTTGAAAGCAACTTTGAAAGTTATTTTAAAACCTTTACTTTGAAAATTATTTTTAAAACCCTTTTTCTTTAGTTTGAGACTGGATTCACACGATTGTTCCTCCAATTCACTCAAACCAAGGTTCTGATACCAACTTGTAACGTCACAAAAATTTCAACAAAATTAAACTTTTCAAAATAGCCCATTTATTAACAAAAGTGATTATAAAATATTGATTCCTAAAACATGATTTAAAATCAAAGTCTCCAAGATCTAATATGTTGTAAAACCAAGGATGTGTACGGCCATGTCTGCGCCTTGCCACGAATCATCTGAAGAACTTGAAACCATAACAAGCTGTAAGCACAAAGCTTAGTGAGTTTCCCCTAAAGTACCAACACACAACATACAACATATGTAACAAACAACATGCATACAGGGACTTCAGCATGACTGGAATGCCCCACCGGCCTACAACCTATCTGGTATGCCCACGGAGCCTTCAGTCTGACTGGAACGCCCCACCGGCCTACAATCTATCTGGAACGCACATATAACCTCCAGCATGATTGGTACGCCTCACCGGGCCTTCAGCCTATCTGGAACGTTCTCTGAGCCTTCAACTTAACTGGTATGCCCCACTGGCCTTCAGCCTATCCGGGACGCCTTGGGTTTGTTAGCCTTCCACACAAAGCAGGACCGCCTCAACCCTACCACACATAAACCATGTTGAACTATACATAACAGATAAACATATATACATATAACATACCGATGTAAATATTACCGAGTTTGTTGACTGACAGCACAAAGCAGTACAGTCTCAACCCAGCCACACTACAACAACACATGCAACTGGTAAACATATAGCCAGAACAGATAACAGACAGTTCTAACAGATCACTATGCATAGCACCATCCTATCTACCAGGATACAGATCTAACAGGTCACTATAGTACTCAATCATACGATAAATCATGATAATAACCCAAAGGGACGGCCTTGGTGCCTTCGACCCAACAAGTATAGTGAGGAACACTCACCTCGAAAGTAGAAGCTCCCAAAAAGAAATCCCTAGTTGTTGCCCTGACTCCTCCTCCGAGCTATCAATACCAAAATAACACCCAATTAGCAATTGGGTTCCAAATTATGATCCATAATCTATACCTGGGGTAAAACGACCATTTTTCCCTGACCCTACATGAACCAAAACTGAGGCCCAAGCCCAAAACCACAAGATCCATAAAAGCCCACTAATGGACTAATTTTCCAAATTGGGCCCAACCCATATGGTCCTTATCCTAAAAGCCTAATAATTCCTTGTCCAAAAATAAATCTCAGATGGCCCGAAGGCCCAAACAGCAAGTCCAAGCCCAAAACGCAACAGCCCAATATCTATCAGATCGAAGAACACGAGGTGTACGCTCATCTACGCTGGGCATACTCGAGGATTTCCATATCGCGGCCAAAAGGAGGTACGTTGGGCGTACCTTTAGTTACACGGGGCGTAACCGTAATTTCTCCAAAACTTAATTCATGACTTAATCCATTAAATCCTTCCATCAAAACCTCATATGACCTTCCAACTAAGTTGTTAATGCATAAAGTTGGCACCTTTATGCATTTGCATGACTCAATGGGACCCAACAACCAACTAGAACATGCATGGACTAATTCTAAACATCAAGCAAGTTTTTTTATGAACTAGGAACATTAGAAGAGGCAAGATCTATCACTCCAAGCTCCTGGAGTGGCTCAAACTCACAAGGAGATCTTAATACACCATAATAACCCTTAATCTTGCCCTAGACTCAAACTTACACAATAAGAAGGTAAGATGAGAACTTTATACCTTGGATGAGCTGGAAATGAAGCTAAAAGTCTGGACCTAAATGTCCTCATTTGACCTACAAGCTAGCACCAACACCTTTTTCTTGGAAATTAGCAAGAACACACCATAAAGCACACTTAGATCTCTCAAACACTCAAAATGAGTTAGGGTTTTCGAAATGAGGCTTAGAAGGAAATGGAGGCCGAGAATGAAAGAGCCTTGGGCCCATAAAGATGCTTAAATAGTGTCAAAACCCTAAAAATTAGGGTATGGCACTCTGACCATTATGTTGGGCATACCCCCAGCTTACGCTGGGCGTACCCAGCCAGACACGCGCATACCATCCTTGCATGCATGGGATCAGGTTGCCAACTATTTCCATTAGGGGCCAATTCTGCCAATATCTTCAAATGCCATAACTTCCTCATCTTAGGTCTGTTTCCAACGAACCTTATATCCACAGAAAGGTGTCGAGAAGCCCTACGCTTCTAACAGCACGCCCAAGCCTTAAAACTTCCCGAAAAAAAACCCAAAATCCATAAAAGACCGAATTATCAAATTATGATTATACCCTTGACCTCCGAAGACACAATCAAACACTTGCATCACTTAAACCATAACACCCACACCCGAGAAGGGCCAAATTCTTCCTTTCCTAAGGCCCTAAGCCTCATGACCACTGAAGATTGGGCCGCAGTCCCGAATAAAGAAGCAAATCTGAAACCGAGTGTTACAAAAAATGGCTAAGTGTTTATGGATGTTATGCAAAAAAATAAAGTATAGGTGATACAAAGATATGATTTATAGAGGGGAAGATCAGTTGAAGAGTGGATGCAAAGTTACCAAGCCCCTTGTCATTTTGCTCACCGAAGAAGAAAGTAACTTTGGTTACTTTTCAGACCATATCTTTTATGTAGATTATGACAGTCAAGCATGGGAGGTATTGTTGTCTGTACGCCATGACTTAGCATGGTATGGTTTGTATGTTGTACTTTTCTTTGCTATATATAAATGGCTTTGGTTTTAGCTCAAAAGTGTGTCTGGTATCTATCTTATAAACCAAACATTATCTGTATACAAGTATCCTTAGTCCTTGTCGATTTCTACATTTGTTGTTCATCTCTTATTAACTTCAAGCTTGCAAGCAAGTTTGGTTAAGATTCAACGAAGTATCTTTACTTGCTTTATGTTTATCTTGTAACTCCTGTTCTTATATTTTCGTATAAACTGTTATAACATTCCACATCTTAATTTATTGTTGAGCCGATTAAAAATCCATTGAGATTAACTTACATTATGCAACATTACCTTACATCTTAAAGTTATTCTCTCTACAATTGGTATCAAAGTCATAGTGGTTGCTTTTTAACTTTTTTAAAAATATTAATCTTGTTCTTAAGAAAAAACTCCGATTTAAAAGATTTTATGTACCACTTAAGTTTATCGTTTTTTAAAATTTATGGAATTGTGGCACAACATTACTCGTTAAGCCTTTCTAATAGTGTTGGATATTCTAATCGAGTTTCACTACTTGTTGCAAGTGAATACCATGATTGATCTCAAATAATGAAAAGATATTTAAAAATACTTAGTAAAAGACATTTGAAAATCGATGGAGGAAGGATGTTATGTCCCAATGCTCACTCCCATGTGGTGATAAAAGTCAAATCAAATTAGGTGGAGGAGCCACCATGAAAAATGATGTAAGAGTTCAAAATTCAAAATAGAGAAGGTTAAAATGACACTTCGAAAAATAGACTTGGAAAATTTTAAAAGTTATTTTAATAAGGATGGAAAATATCATGAAAACTAAGAGGTGTCAATGTCGAAGGAAACATTCACCAATGTTGGTTTTTAATATTTAGTTAATATAAAGCTATTTACTAAAAGCTTAGTGATGAGTTGAAAGTTGACATTGTTCATCACGACAATCAAAGTACCATCTACGTCATGAAAGATGATATGTTTCACGAGTAATATGCGTTATGATTTTGTATGAGATTTCAAGGCTGTTTCTACGATTGAACTTGATTTGCTTACAAGTTTAATCGCATCACCTTATGATTGGAAGTTGGATGTATTAAAACAAACGTCATTCATTAATATTACACATTCGTGGCACTAGAAACATTAATCCAAAAGAGCATCGTATCGTAAACATATTATATTTAACATTACACAAAAACAAACGATCAAGATTAAAACAAGGCCTTCACTCTAAGCCTTAGCAGTAAGACACGGATGAAAGGCGGTCCCACAAGCAATCCATTGTCGCTTCCTACTATGTGGGAGCACACAATTGGGAACCTTAAACCATTCCTTCCTGAAAACATCATAAGTAACCAACCGATTCATCATCTTAGATCTCAAAGATAACATAAGCAAACCTCTGTTACCCAAACAAGACATCTTAATGTGCTTTCCATAAAACTCCAAGCACCATACATTTGGCATTCTGTCAACCTCCTTCCACAAGAGAGTCATCTTCTGAAGCTCCCATATGCATACACACGTGGCCGCGTTTTTTGTCAGCAACCCCACCAACATAATCCGGCCGCCACATTCCGCCAGGCTCTGGTCACTCAGGTGAACAGGGGCCGGAACTGTAAATTGTTTCCAAATTCCATTCGCCACGTCATACCCTACTATCCCATCCGGATCTGACCTTAGAAAATACATCCACCCGTCTACAGTCACCGCCTGTGACCTAAAGTTCAACGACAGCGGGAGTTTCACACTCGCCGGAATATTCCCTGGACATGTCCACGTGTCGGTCTTGGAGTCATACACCTCATACTCACCGTCCGACCCCACCCACATAATCCGGTAGCCACTCTGATTCAGACTCATCATCCCTACCGCTACCCTTGACCAGACTTTGACCGATCTACCCTTCAACTCTTTGAACGATTTGGTTAAAGGGTTACACACGTAGAAGCTCCGGTGACCGATGTCAAGAAAACATACCAAACCACCGGCGGCAGCCACCGGAAGAACGATCATCTTTGTGGGGATGGCCGGAGCGGTGGGGTGGTGCCATTTTCCGGCGACCGGATCGTACATGGCTCCGGTGTTGACGTTTTCGTGAGTTCTTGTGTAGAACCATGGTTGGGGTGGTTGTGGGAGTTGAGAGCATTGAAGGGAGAAGCTGTTTGAGGTTAGTAAAGAGTTCCATTTCTGGCAAACTGACCGGAACCGGAAGAAGGCCGCTACCGGAAGTCGAGCGATCACCGCCTCGTGTAAATCTTCCGGAAACTCTTTCCAGATTTCTTCTTCCATTGTCTTGTTTGAAGGGCTTTCTGGTAATTTTCTTTCCTTCCGAGATCTCTTTGAAGGTGGGCCCAACATTTTGAACTTTCCACCTCTCATTACAAGATCATAGCAATCATCTTCTGAAGGCTTTTCTTCAAGGTCCATATAACACCATCTGCAATAAAAATAAAGTAATCATCAATTTAATGCTGTTCCTTTAAGATCCACTATATTAAGTAATCATGAACATTTAATTCATGCCAAAATTGTTTTTAGTGGATGATGATCAATATGCACAAAGAAAGAAAGATTTGAAATCAAGAAACTTGTTCAAAGTTTCATATAATTGATTTGAGTTCCTTTTGCCATTTGAAGACTAAAACGCATAAAGAAAGATGAAAGCAAGCACACACACATAGGTACACAATGAATATCATAATTAGCCATTACTACCACTAAAAAGGAATTAGAAGAAAAAGGAAAGAGAAAACAGAAATACAATTTGTAGAGAGATATTATTTAACATTAAAACTGCAATCTATCCTCATGAGATAATAATGCATAGACTTACTTTTTATGAATCAACTCAGCAAACAGACAATCTCTAAGGTTGAGTGCGTGATTGTATTAGAATAGGAGTTTGAGGTTTTAAAAGAAAAGATTTTGACAAGAAAATTCACGAAACTAAATTTGAATATGTGAAGTTTCAATCTCCAACAATTCCACATGTTGCTCATCCATTGGTTCTCTATGTAGTACATGTTTACATACATACATGCTTCAGCTTATTGTCCACTCAAAAAAAAAATAGAAAAGGGACGCCAATACATCCACATTTGATGATTTGAAATAAAAAAATTCTATAAGAATCGGTGCGTGGGTTGAACCCTAAACTTTGCCCCAATTTTGTTGTCTATTTCAATGTCAACTAGGAAACCATATTTTTTGAGGCTCAAAAGCACTTAACTTACCATAAATAAGCCACAAAAAAGGGAAAGAATTCAATCACACAAAAACAAAATACATATAACATAAAAAAGGGATCAAGTAACAGGAACGTGCTTCCAAGTTCCAACCAGTATCCCTTTTATATAGATTTCATGACATACACATGTAATCAGGGCAGATCTATTGCTTAGTTGTGTAGGAGATGCCCCCTGTGAAAATTTCCGTGGTCAATTCTTAGTTTACTATACATAACCTGAACACAAAGCCACTGCAATCGAGACAATTGATAAAAGGCATTCAAGATTGATATTACTTTGAGAATACTCAGTTTGGAAAGGCAGATTCGAGCAACAAGTCCATTAAACCAAAAGTTCAAACTCATATTACCATGAATTCGTTATTTCGGGAAAATTAAACATAATTCATAACAAAAGGTCAAAAGTACTCACCCACATAGAAAGAGATACAAAGTAGGGAGAACAAATTCCAAATTTATAAAATTTCAATACAATTGATCGATTCTCAATCAAAAGCAACAGGTCGACTTAGGAAGGAACAATTTCAATGAAACAAACAAATTCGAAGTCAAAACAAACCAAATTGCAAAGGAATTGAAACTGAAATTATACACATAGGTAAAGTATGGGAATCGATCTGAATAGCTAGGTAAAACAAGGGCATAAAGACAATCACCTGTCGTTATGAAGTTGCGGCGGCGGTGCGAGTATCGTCGGAGGTTGATGATGGAAGATATACGGTAGAGGAGCGGTCGGCAGCGGAGGAGGAAGAGGAGTGCCGTAGAGGTCTAAGAGCTCTTGAACTTGACCGATGAGCTGCCTCAACATGGCCAGCCCTTCTACAAACAACATCTACATATCACCTCCTTCTTGTTCATCATAATCATCCCTCCGCCATCATCATAATACCCCACCTCCACCCCCTTTCTCTCTCTAGAATACACTTTCTCTCTCTATATCTATATGTTTGTATCTATTTGTGTGTGTGCGGGGGATTTTGTTTTTCTATTTTTCCGTAGAGACTACAGAAGAGGGGAAAATGAAATTGGGTTAACATTTTCTCCCTTGATTTTATTTTTTATTTTTTATTTTTTATTTTTTAAAATATCCACATCGGCAGGCCCATAAGGATTATGAGTAGTATTGAGTATTGACCAGTACGCGGTTTTTGTCCCTTTTTCCATTTCCCCGAGAACTTGATTTTCTGTCCTCCCAATTTGCCCTTCGACTTTCATTTTTAATATTTATTTTATAAATTTTTTGATTAAATAGATACAAGGGCAAATAAAAAAGAAAAAAAAAATCTAAGTTTTACACATTTAGTTAACAAAAGCCTTATATTTATTTTTTCTTGGCCTCAATAATTACACTGAGTTATCAATTACGACCTAATAGTCGGTTAACAAGTAGTAACCTTAGTCAACTAGACATTTATTTTATTGAACCAACATCCATCACTTTTCTTCATAGTTGATCATCTTTTGAGAACTGTAACCTTCAAAAAGGGTTTCATGCATATAAGCGTTGGGTAGAGGGGTTTGAAAACGGATTGTGAAAATCACCATTGTTATTTCATTGAGCTTGAGAATTCTTTGCTGAAACACACTGCAAGTGCAAGGTAAGTAGATGTTAACATGAAGCTAAAGTGTAAGTGAGTTTCTTCCTCACGTAATGATCATTAAGAAGTTCGATTTTGTACATTATAGATGACTTCTACTCCCGGTACAAAGAAAGACAAAGACAAATGCCCTGAGAAGGTATACGTTGAAGACTCAGACTCAGATGATGAACTTTTTTACTTCAGTTTCTTGGATTTTTCACAAGAAACCTTCAAACCACCCCCATCGAACCTCTGTAATGACCCTTTCTTAACTTATAGTGTGTCGAAAATATGTTAAGGATGGGTATAGATGGGATGGGGGATGATCAAAATCGAACTGATATCGAGGAGGCTAAGCATAGGCATATACCTAAGGTAAATGATGAAAAAGTTGGTGTGGAGTATAGGGTCCATGATCCAAACCAACATTGGAAAAAACTGAAGCATGAAGTGGGTGAGTGTTATGAGTCCCTTACTAAACTAAGGTTTGCATTAACAAATTATGATGTCCATAATGGATACCAAATTTACTTTGAAAATTGTGATAGAGTTAGGATTATTGCTAGGTGTGGCAAGAATTCTAATGATCCAAAGCCATGTCCTTTTAGGGTAGCAACTGGTTGGAAGTAAATTCCATTATTAAGACTCATCTTTGTACTAGGAATTGCAAGTTTGGTGGCTTAGTTACTTCTAATTGGTTAGCCAAAAACTACTTGCAATATGCCACAAGAAGCCCAAGGTGACATTGAATGAGATGACATATGATGTTTTGAGGAGTTTTTCAGTTCATGTATCCAAAGGGAAATGTCAAAGAGACAAATTGTAGGAAAGGAAGATGATAAAAGGAAGGTTAGAGGAACAATATGCTAGGGTTTGGGACTATGCAGTTGAAATCTTCAAGTCTAATCCAATTAGCACATGCAAGGTTCGGGTAGATGGCAATCTAGATAGAATCAACTATTTCAAGAGGTTTTATGTATGCTTCAAGGATTTCAAGGATGGATGGAATAAAGGATGTAAAGAGGGATAAGATTGGATATATGAATGTTTCTTGAAGGGATGGGTAAAGGGTGGTAGAGATGCAAACAATCATGTCTACCCTGTAGCATGGGCAATGGTTATAGTGTGAATAATAGACAATTGGTATTGGTTCATTGAGTTATTGGTGGATGATTTGGATATTGGTTGTGGTAATGGGTTAGTTATAATTTAGACCAACACAAGCTATGCCTTTTATGCCTTTGAACTTAAGATGTTCTCTGTATACTTCAAGGCTTTTAACATATTACTTTGTTATCATGTTATACGAACTACTCCAGGTTGTGTCACAACTCTGTCCACATGTTGAGTATAAATGTAACACCCATAAAATTCATGAACATTTTGAACTTTTTAAACCAACCAGAAATCATATTTATTTACAACATAGCTTACAAAATATGTTTAATATCAGAGTTTTCCAAAATAATAACACAAAATATTAGGAGGTGCACGATCAAGACCTCGTCTTCCCGCGATCATCCGAGGTACCTGAAACATAACCCAAAACTGTAAGCCCAAAGCTTAGTGAGTTTCCCCTAAAATACCACCACACAAAACAAAGCATCAACACAATCACTCATGCAACATCCCAAAATTTAAGACCAAAAATTTCTTTTTAATAAAACATCACTTTAAACAAAACATCATTCCAAAACATAATCTGAGTATAAGTTTTCAAAACACATGTTTATTATCAGAGTAAACATTCCCAGGCTGACTACTCTATGGTGTGTGCCATGTGATCACCCCGAGCTCCTCCCTCCGCTACCGGAAGTACCTGAAAGCAAAACTGAAAACCGTAAGCACAAAGCTTAGTGAGTTCCCCACCTTACCACATACCATGCAAAATCACATACTGCACATACTAGGCCACGCCCGCTATCCTGGGCCTCGCCCTCTACTTCGGGCCTCGCCCGCTAGAACGGCCCCGCCGCTCCAGGCCCCGCCTGGCTTCGAGCCCCGCTCGGATACAGATCTGTTTCACTTAGGCCTCGCCTGTCACAGGGCCTCGCCCACTAACATATAATAGCACATAAACATATCACATAACATTACATAAGCTAAACATATACTAACAACTCTTGATCTAAGGCCTCGCCTATCTCTGGGCCCCGCCCGAGTCCTGCTACTGATGAGTCATGGAACCTCGTCCATACTCCTGCTGATAGTAAGGTACGGGCCCAGCCCACCCTCACTCTTTTCCTAACTTGGGCCTCGCCCCTGCTCTTCTGCTACTGAGATGTGGAACACCATCCACACTCTGCTATTGGTGAGATACGGGACCTCGCCCTCACTCACCGCCCTACCAGGCACATACAAGTATCACACAGACAACAAGTATAAACTATCACATAAACCGCTCCTTGGGCACCCGCCCTCTGTCATTGGACATCGTCCAAATACCATACTAGCATACTGTGCCTAGGGCTAACCCCCGGGTCTTCTACTCATAACTACGTGGGCCGGCATTGTGGCCGTAGACCCATTCATACAAAGGGAAACTCACCTGATATTGCTGAACTGCTGCTGCTAACCCCTTTGATCGCTACCTGACCACTGACTCTGAACTGCTGCTCCGCTAGCTCCCCGAGCTACCAATATCAACCTAACACTTAGTCTAACTGACCTCCAAAGGTCAACCAAGTCAACTCTGGTCAAAGTCAATGTCCTGGTCAAAGTCAACCTTCCAGGTCAACCATACTCGCCGAGTCACCCTACTGACTCGCCTAGTTCATAAGTCCAGAGTCCTTCCACTCGCGACTCTACTCGCCGAGTCAGCCCCTGACTCGCTGAGTCTACTGATTCCCGATTCCTAACCTGTCCAACTCACTGAGTCCTGGCTCGACTCGCTGACTCGAGTCTTAACTCGAAGGGTTTGGGACCACTCGACCTGACTCGCCGAGTCTAAGAACAGACTCGCCAAGCACACGGCAATCTTCATCCAACTCGCCGAGTTGTTCATCCAACTCGCCGAGTTCATGCCTATCTTCATCCGACTCGACGAGCTGTTCATCCCACTCGTCGAGTTCCTCCTCATCTTCAAGCTACTCGCCGATTCCACTCGAAGGACTCGTCGAGTCCACTAAGATCCACTTACATGCAGAGGACTTTCGAGTCATGCATGAGCTCCAAACTGTAGATCTACCCTCCCCAAGCCTATTTCCCACGTAAAGTTGCAAACTTTACGTGTAGAGAGGGAGATCTAGGCAAAATACACCCATAGCTAGGGTTTAGGACCAAGAGGCTCCAATTTCCACCCAATGGCTGATACTTTATGGGATTCCATTCCAAAACAAGCATGGATCTGAGGTAGCAACCTCAGATCTGGACGTCAAGCTCAAGATTGGTCTTGAACATGGCTTAAAAGCCCCAAAACTCATAACCAAGGAAAATCTGGAGGAGAGAAACGACTTAATACCTTCCACTGCTCTGAAATGCTCCCCAAACTTCGGATCCAAGACCAATCCTTGATGCTTCAAAGATTCCCACTCCTTCTTCTTCCTTAAAACCACTCAAAAATGGCTAAAAGATTGAATGAACACAATGGGGGCTTAAGGTGCGGCGTTCTGGGTGTGAGAGGCTGTAAAGGAGCCCTAGGAAGAAGATTGAGACGTTTAAATAGGCTCCAAGCCCCGAATTTAGGGTTTTCCTCGCACAGACCAGACTCGCCGAGTCCACTTGGCCGACTCGTCGAGTTGGTCACTTACTTATCGACCCGAATCCCGCTCCGACTCGCCGAGTCCTTCCTTGGACTCGTCGAGTCCCTCTTAAATTTAGGGTTTCCCTTACTTTCTTGGCTTTCAAAATCCTGGGTGTTACAACTCTCCCCTACTTAAACTGAACTTCGTCCTCGAAGTTTACCATGGCCCACCGCCTGCGATCTGCCTCCAATACCCAACACCAGCCGCCTACCTGCGCTGGTCTTCCACCGAGTACTGCACTGAACCCGCAGAGGTTCTCCACTTCTTTCCTTGCGCAAATCCCTTGCCTTCCCAAGGCAAAGCCTCATAACCGGCTTTTCCTCTGACACGTTGAAGGTCCTATCCTTCACTAATTCCACCATACGCTGCATACTCGCACTGCCACTGACTGGCAATTCAGCTATTCCTCGACTGACTTCCTGATACACTGGGACCGCCCTGGTCCCTACCAACCTATCAATGACTGGATTACCGGTTCCCACCGGTAGCTAGTCCCAACACCATCATTGGTCGCTCTCAGCGACTTCCAAAGAAACCTCGACCATCTATAACTGCTCAATCAATCCTGCCATCCAGGCACTACAAACCTGGGATCCCCGATCCCCTAACTTGACACTAAGGTCCCGACCAGGTGCCACCTGCGCTGCTAAAACTCACGGGCCTCGCCCACGGGTCCCACCCGCCTCTATCCTTCTAGTCGCACTAGTCTAGTCACTCTCGCTCGGGCCTCGCCCACGGGTCTCACCCAACCATACTACTGAGCAACCCGGCTCCCAGGTCTCATCTACACTGCCAATCTCATACGGGCCTCGCCCACGGGTCTCACCCAACTATATCCTGGAGCGGCCTCTCCCAAGGTCTCACCTCTCTAGAGCTATACAGGCAACTCCTTACTACTCTCATCCACTACCCATTCCTGATCCCTACCTGATCACTAGGAGATAAGGGCCTCGCCCCGACTCCGCTAACGAAACTACTAAGGAATGCTACGGCTTACCCGTAGTCTTACATCACCAACCATTGCCGACTGCTAGTGAATGCTACGGCTGCCCCGTAGTCTTACAACACTTCCTACCACTGACTACTAATACGAAGGCACCCACGTGCCATCAGCTTCTCAAGATCCTTATTCCGACTCCCGCGAGTCCTTCAGGCGATCCACAACCTGAATTCTCAACCATAACCAACCATTACCATCCCACGCGCTAGCTGATATGGAGTTTCTCAAACTCCCAACCCTGAAATCCTCAATCCATCAAACGTTGAACTACTTCTCTTCCCTCTCGGAGGTCACGTACTCGTTCTGGGTCTGCGTGCTCCTCTCTGGGCACACCCGGAGGATTCTCCCCCACTTCGATCCTGCTTACCCCTTGCTGCTCAATACTCAAAGAGATCCCGATCTTTGCTACCATTCCATAACCCATCTACTGAGGAACCCAAGCCCGCCATAGCTAGGGTTTTAGCCAATCCATCACAATCACTGTACCACTCCGAACTAGCGAAACGTACCAAATCCCTCCCAAGCATGCTACAGTTACTGCATCCTTCGAAACCTTCTTCAATAGAGCACATCCCCTAACTGCAACGTCCGGTGATGCTCGCGTCTCCAAGGTCGTCATCTGAAAAGCCCTACTCCCTGCTGCAGGTGCCTCTACCCGGCCCTGACAGCCATCCGTGATCCTCAAGGTTGCAGGGGCGGGTGCCATCACCCGTCCTGCCGAAGACAAACTGGGGCACTGAGCCTTCTTGTGACCCCGCTGGTTGCAATGAAAACATATCATGTCAAATCCCTGCGCGGCGGTAACAGTACAATCCCTGCTAAAATGACCAGTCCGACCGCACTTGAAGCAGCCAGACTCACCACCGCTACTACTCCTGCACGCGCCCTGCCACACTTTCCGCACCGACTGCGGTCCTGATGATCCCTCGATCTCGAATCCGATCCCTTGGGCCTTTTGCCCGAACCCGTAGCCACCTAAACCTCATCCGGCTTCCTCTTCCGGATCTGCTCCAAATCAATTTCCCTCTCTCTAGCCCGAGAAATCATATCTTCCAGCGTCTTACAACTGGACCTACTCACGAACTCCCTGATGTCGTCCCTCAACATCTCATGGTACCGAGCCTTCTTCATCTCCTCATCCGCTACATACTGCGGTACAAGAAGAGCCCTCTCCCTGAACTTGGCGGTGATCTCCGCCACAGTCTCAGTAGTCTACGTCAAATCCTGAAACTCTCATGCCAGCTGCTGCACCTCAATAATCGGCGAAAACTCCGCCCTGAACCTGGTCGAGAAATCGCTCCAAGTCATCGCGTCCAACGCGGCATCATCCCCCAAAGCATGACCAATATCCTCCCACCAATCCCTCGCTCTGTCCTTCAGAAGACAGGAGGGGAGTCTAACCTTGTCCCCCCTGGGACACTTGCTCGTACGAAAAGCGTTGGCAGCATCAGCCAACCATCTGCTGCTAGCAATGGGGTCCCTAGCCCCATGATAATCTGGTGCCCCGCAGGCTCTAAACTCTCGAAACGTCAAGGTACGCGCTCCCATCAATGCCATCACCTCAGTACGGAAGGCTCCCAACCTCTCCTCCAAGATCTCCAGTATGCCCTCCTTGACCGTGCCAAAGATCACAGGAGTCTGAGCTAGAATACTGCACATAACCTCAGCTGATATCAACTCTCTCATCCGCTCCTCGAGCTGCTCGGCCCCTGAACCCAAGCCTGATCCCTCTCCGGTGCCTGATCCGCCCGTTGGTCTCTCTCGCAATGTCACCATGCTGAAAATATACCACAACCACTATCAGAATACTCATCACTGATGCGAGATCAAACATGCCCTACCAGGTTCCCGGTCTTGTCTCTGCCCTTCCCGAATCGAGTACGGATCCTCTGCTTTCAGTAGTACGGGCCCATACTACCTTCCACATCTATCCGTACTTTCCTCAGGAATTGCTTTGACTCCACCAGGTCCCTCATCCACTAATACTGCTCCCAGCACTATCTCATCCTAGGCTTACCCTAGGGAAACCTCTGACACTACTCAAACCAGTCCTCAGCTGCTGAAGGCTTCCTCGTGATGCCAATTAGCCACCACCTGGATACCATCACATGTGACGAGGCTCAGATAATCCTTCAAGTATAAGACTTGTTCCTACAACGGTTGGACTCAAACAAGAGCTGCGCAATAGGACCAAATCCAACACTCTGAGATTATTCAACCCAGATCGCATGTGGCGTGTCGTATCCACCTAATGGCTAACTCCCATCACTCAGAATCCCACAATGCACAAAGCAAGCAGCATTCGGTCAAGGGAAAATCTAACCATAACATACTCAAGCAATCATATCCACATAGCAAGAACCTGAACTAGCATGCAACACAACTCATAAACTCAGGCATAACCTAAACATGCTATCCTACTACTATCTAATCAGCACTATCATGCAGCTCAAAAGCACAAATAACAGGCACATAAGGCATCATCCCTAGATCCTTAGTCCTATTCTAGCATGCTGTTCTACCAACCGATAATCATAACATAAACTTGTATGGGTATTTTGGGGTACTTACTTGAGCTCGGTTGATTGCATGAACCACACCTCTTTTCTCTTTTCAAAGTTCTTTTCTTTCTGAATTCTTTTTGCTTTTCTAAAACTGTTTTTCATTCTCAAAATTCTTTTTACAAAACTGTCTTTTCACTTTTGAAAACTTTTCATCCGACCCCTCAGTTTGAGTTCAAGCACACCCGAGAGTATGCCTGAATCCCTCAAACCAAGGCTCTGATACCAACTTGCAACATCCCAAAATTTAAGACCAAAAATTTCTTTTTAATAAAACACTACTTTAAACAAAACATCATTCTAAAACATAATATGAGTATAAGTTTTCAAAACACATGTTTATTATCAGAGTAAACATTCCCAGGCTGACTACTCTATGGTGTGTGCCATGCGATCACCCCGAGCTCCTCCCTCTGCTACCGGAAGTACCTGAAAGCAAAACTGAAAACCGTAAGCACAAAGCTTAGTGAGTTCCCCACCTTACCACATACCATGCAAAATCACATACTGCACATACTGGGCCACGGCCGCTATCCTGGGCCTCACCCTCTACTTCGGGCCTCGCCCGCTATAACGGCCCCGCCGCTCCAGGCCCCGCCTGGCTTCGAGCCCCGCTCGGATACAGATCTGTTTCACTTAGGCCTCGCCTGTCATAGGGCCTCGCCCACTAACATATAATAGTACATAAACATATCACATAACATTACATAAGCTAAACATATACTAACAACTCTTGCTCTAAGGCCTCGCCTATCTCTGGGCCCCGCCCGAGTCCTGCTACTGATGAGTCATGGAACCTCGTCCATACTCCTGCTGATAGTGAGGTACGGGCCCAGCCCACCCTCACTCTTAACTTGGGCCTCGCCCCCTACTCTGCTGCTACTGAGATGTGGAACACCATCCACACTCTGCTATTGGTGAGATACGGGACCTCGCCCTCACTCACCGCCCTACCAGACACATACAAGTATCACACAGACAACAAGTATAAACTATCACATAAACCGTTCCTTGGGCACCCGCCCTCTGTCATTGGACCTCGTCCAAATATCATACTAGCATACTGTGCCTAGGGCTAACCCCCGGGTCTTCTACTCATAACTACGTGGGCCGGCATTGTGGCCGTAGACCCATTCATACAAAGGGAAACTCACCTGATACTGCTGAACTGCTGCTGCTAACCCCTTTGACCGCTACCTGACCACTGACTCTGAACTGCTGCTCCGCTAGCTCCCCGAGCTACCAATATCAACCTAACACTTAGTCTAACTGACCTCCAAAGGTCAACCAAGTCAACTCTGGTCAAAGTCAATGTCCTGGTCAAAGTCAACCTTCCAGGTCAACCCTACTCGTCGAGTCACCCTACTGACTCGCCTAGTTCATAAGTCCAGAGTCCTTCCACTCGCGACTCTACTCGCCGAGTCAGCCCCTGACTCGCCGAGTCTACTGATTCCCGATTCCTAACCTGTCCAACTCACTGAGTCCTGGCTCGACTCGCTGACTCGAGTCTTAACTCGAAGGGTTTGGGACCACTCGACCTGACTCGCCGAGTCTAAGAATAGACTCGCCGAGCACACGGCAATCTTCATCCAACTCGCGGAGTTCATGCCTATCTTCATCCGACTCGACGAGCTGTTCATCCCACTCGTCGAGTTCCTCCTCATCTTCAAGCTACTCGCCGATTCCACTCGAAGGACTCGTCGAGTCCACTAAGATCCACTTACATGCAGAGGACTTCCGAGTCATGCATGAGCTCCAAACTGTAGATCTACCCTCCCCAAGCCTATTTCCCACGTAAAGTTGCAAACTTTACGTGTAGAGAGGGTGATCTAGGCAAAATACACCTATATCTAGGGTTTAAGACCAAGAGGCTCCAATTTCCACCCAATGGCTGATACTTTATGGGATTCCATTCCAAAACAAGCATGGATCTAAGGTAGCAACCTCAGATCTGGACCTCAAGCTCAAGATTGGTCTTGAACATGGCTTAAAAGCCCCAAAACTCATAACCAAGGAAAATCTGGAGGAGAGAAACGACTTAATACCTTCCAATGCTCTGAAATGCTCCCCAAACTTCGGATCCAAGACCACTCCTTGATGCTTCAAAGATTCCCACTCCTTGTTCCTTAAAACCACTCAAAAATGGCTAAAAGCTTGAATGAACACAATGGGGGCTTAAGGTGCGGCGTTCTGGGTGTGAGAGGCTGTAAAGGAGCCCTAGGAAGAAGATTGAGACGTTTAAATAGGCTCCAAGCCCCGGATTTAGGGTTTTCCTCGCACAGACCAGACTCGCCGAGTCCACTTGGCCGACTCGTCGAGTTGATCACTTACTTATCGACTCGGATCCCGCTCCGACTCGCCGAGTCCTTCCTTGGACTCGTCGAGTCCCTCTTAAATATAGGGTTTCCTTTACTTTCTTGGCTTTCAAAATCCTGGGTGTTACATCTCATGCCTGGCAAAATGAGCTTGAGGCTGGAATACCATGCATGTCCACGATGGGTCTAGTCATCCTCGGGATGGAATACGCTCGTATCATAAACATATTGGCCCAATCAGCCTCGGGCTGGAATACCAATATGTCGGGTCCAATCAACCATTGGGTTGGAATACACAAGGTTTGTTGGCCTACCGCTACAACCCTCCCACTCCTCTCGAGCCTCCATGTCTACAACTTACAGCCGACCTGCATCGGGTATCTTGGCCTACTGAAAAAAGTAGGACCGCGTCACCCCATCCAAACATAATGTGTCGACATATAAACAATCAAGATCAAGTAGGCACATAATATATGTAAACAACAATCATACAAATCAATACTGCCTACTAATCCTCTCACAACAAATAGTCCCGCTACCAACTAAACCCCATAGAATGCGTAACCATAAGTAACCAGAAGTGAGATAGCCACCCAAACCAATAGTCCTACTCTAGAGCCACAACCAGACAAGGAACAGGCAAGAGAGCCTAGACCAAGAGTTCTCAAGTTATCCTACATGACCATCGACAGTCCCTAAGGGCACTCCATAGATGATAACCAACAAGAACATATAACATACCGTTCTACATGTTATTACCACAAAGCAACATACTTAATACCAAGAGACAGATCTAACTGATCACTACAATATAACAACATACTCGATACTAGAACACAGATCTAACAGATCACTACAACATACTCATTACTAGAACACGAATCTATTAGATTACTACAACATAACAACATACTCAACACTAGAACACAGATGTAATAGACACTACAATATAACAACATACTAAATATCAACAATCCAAGGAATGTATGACCGTATATACTCAGAGGTGAGATAGTCACTAGACATATGATCCTACTCTAGAACCATAACCAAACAAGGAACATGTATGAGAGCTTAGATCAAGAGTCATCAGTATATCCTACATGACTATATACGTGGAATGGATAAGAACTTGAAGGTCAAGGATGACGGAGCCTTATATCTCATGGACCGAATCTGGACACCGCGTCACGGTGGTTTCAGAGACTTGATCATGAAGGAAGCATACAACACTCGATATTCCATTCACCCAGGATCAGATAAGATGTATCTGGATCTTAAAAAGTCATACTGGTGGCCTAACATGAAAGCAGAGATTGCTACCTTTGTGAGTAAATGCCTTACTTGCGCGACGGTCAAGGTCGAATACCAAAAGCCACCAGGGTTATTACAGCAACCGGAGATACCTGAATGGAAGTGGGAGCGGATCACTATGGATTTCATAACCAAGCTACCCAAGACAACAGGTGGGCTTGATACCATATGGGTCATCGTCGACAGATTGACCAAGTGCATGCACTTCCTACCCATCAAAGAGACAGATAAGATGGAGAAACTCACAAGAACATACATTAAGGAGATCATATGACTGCATGGTGTCCCTATATCTATAATCTCCGATAGAGATAGTAGGTTCACTTCAAGATTTTGGCAATCACTACAAGGCACATTAGGGATGAGGTTGGACATGAGTATAGCCTACCATCCGCAGACCGACGGACAAAGTGAGAGGACTATCCAAACCATGGAGGATATGTTGCGAGCCTGTGTGATCAACTTTGGTAAGGCGTGGGATACCCACTTACCCCTTTTCGAGTTTTCCTATAATAACAGTTACCACACAAGCATCAAGGCAGCTCCATTTGAAGCCCTCTACGGCCGAAAGTGTAGATCCCCTCTGTGTTGGGCTAAGGTGGGTGACACTCAGTTAGCTAAAGGATGAATTCCCGACAGCACTCTCACAGGTCCAGAGATCATTCGAGAAACGACCGAGAAGATCGTTCATGTAACAACCCAAAAATTTCCGTTAGTTTTAACGTCGAAATTAATTACGTCAAAAATTAGCCGAATTTATCCCGAAAATATTTTTGACCGGATTTAAACCCGTTGGAATATTTTAATTAACATTCGTCAAGCGAAAATAAAAACACATACATTATCTTTCCATTTATTTGGAAAAAGTTTATTTTTATTTGTGGCCATTTAACCGGGTAAAATTTTAAACCCCGTTGAACATAAGTATCGGGTAGTCGTATACCGGGTACAACACCCAAGCCCTATATAAGGGTGGGTGGAAACTCCTTAGAAGCCTGTAGCACCTCGTTCCTGGTATGTAAATCTTATTTGGGTATTCTCTTTTCTTTTAGCCTTGGACTCGGCGAGTCATAGGTCCGACTCGCCAAGTAGATACAGGACCCGGGACACGTTTAAGTTGGCGACTCGGCGAGTCCATATCCTGGACTCGGCGAGTCACCGCTGTTGGATGAAACCCTAAGTTTCAGGGGTTTGCACCCTATTTAAACACCATATCCGCCCTAGGCCAGCCCCCATTCACCCTCAGAGCTCCCAACCCTCGTTCTAAGCTTGTTCATAGAGAGTTTGAAGAAATTGTTGTGTGTTCTTGAAGGTTTTGAAGCAAAAGGGGAGTAGATCAAGAGGAAGGGAAGGAATCCAAGCATCTTTGTGCTCTCTCAGTAGTTCCTTTGAGGTATAACCCATTTTCCCCTTGTTTCTATGCTTATTACTTCATTTAAGTCATTCTTGAGCCAATCCCCAAGCTTGTATGTGCAATATAAGTCGTAATAAGTTGATTGGACTTTAGATCTAGGCAAGATTGAGTTCCAGGAGCTCAGATCTGTTACCTTTATGGACCCATGTTGCTTGTTCACCCTAGATCTACCCTTTTGAGGCATTTTGAGCCCTAAATCCCTCATTGGTGAGTATCTACACGTAAAGTTGGAAACTTTACGTGTCATTCATGCTCTAGGAACCCAGATCTGTAAATGGCATGGACTGGAATCGAGCAAAATCGCATATATAGTGAATGCATGGCGACGACTCGGCGAGTCTGCTCGCGAGTCTCCGAGTTGTCCCCTTTTCGTTGTGTCGAGTGGGTGTAGTGAGTCATGGGGTGTGACTCAGTGAGTTGGAAGCCAAACTCATCCATGGAGGAACTCGGCGAGTCCATGCCCTGGCTCGGCGAGTTCAAGGCAATCTCCTTAGATCAAGAACAGACTCGGTGAGTTGTTCATACAACTCAGCGAGTCACAGCATAAAGTGTTCTTCAGATGAAGATGAACTCGGCGAGTAGGATGAAGAACTTGAACCTCAGTTAAGAAGAAGAACTCGTCAAGGAAACGCCTAACTCGACGAGTAGGGTCGGGATCCAGGACAGTCGTTTGGTTAGGGACTCGGCGAGTTGGAGAGCCAACTCGGCGAGTCGGGTCAACTGAAAGTTGACTCTGACTTTGACTTATGACATGATCAGGGGTAAAATGGTCATTTTACCCAATGGATAGTTAGTAGTGATTGACTGAGTATGTTGTGGGATTTGCAGCCGGAGGATTTCCGGAGCAGCAGTAGGCAGTCAGTTCTCGACCAGATTAGCAGCTATTTCGAGGTGAGTTTCCTTTTCAGTAGAAACGGGTCTAAGGCACCAAGGCCGACCCGTGTAGACGAGATGTTAGTACGAGAGTGTGGGCCGAGCCCGTATCTCTGGGTTTAGTCGAGTATGATATATGTGTCAATATGATAGAGTTGCTTATACTTGTTGTCTGTGTGATGCTTGTATATTATGGGTTAGCGGTTGAGTGTGGGCAGGGCCTGTATCTCTCCGAGGTTGGAGTGTGGGCTAGGCCCGTATCTCCCATATAGCAGAGTGTGGGCAAGGCCCGTATCTCCCGGCTAGCGAAGTGTGGGCAGGGCCCGTATCTTCACAAGTGTGGGCGAGGCCCGTATCTCCTGGCTAGCGAAGTGTGGGCAGGGCCTGTATCTTCCCGAGTGTGGGCGAGGCCTGTAACTCCTAGCTGAACGTTGTTTGTTATATGCTTGCATGGTATGAGGTATTATGGGGGGAACTCACTAAGCTTTGTGCTTACGTTTTTCAGTTTTGGTTTCAGGTACCTCCTCAGCTAGAGGAAAGGAGTCGGCGCGGTAGCAGCATGTCACACACACACACTCTCTTGGTTCCACAGTTACGAGTTTATTCTGGGATTGAGACTCTGATATTTTGATTGATCGAATGTTGTGGTTTTTAATTTGGTTTTCGATGTGAAGTGGTTCAACTAAACTATGTTTTAATTGTTAACGTTTTCTATGTAATGTTTTATAAACGAAATTTTTGGACGTGAAATTTTGGGTCGTTACAAGTTGGTATCAGAGCCTTGGTTTGAGGGATTCGGACACACCTTCGGGGGTGTCTGAACTCAAATCGAGGGATTAAAAGATTTTCTAAAAGAAAATGTTTTCAAAAATTAAGAAAAGAGTTTTGAGAAAGAACGAAGAGTGTGATGTGCGCGACCGGCCGAGCTCAAGTAAGTATTCCCCAAAGTACCCATACAAGTTTATGTTATGTTTATCAGCTTTTGTAGAACAGCATGCTAGAATAGGACTAAGGATCTAGGAGTGATGCTTTATGTGTTTCAGTTGTATGAGAATTGCATGCTAGTATTGAGTAGACAACAAGTAGGATAGCCTGATTAGGTTATGTCTGATGGTATGAGCTTAGCATTATATGCTAGTACAGTTCCTGTAAGCCGATGGAGTTGAATGAGATTGTTCCCTTAGTTCGAATGCTGCTTGCTTTGTGCTTTGTGGGACTCTGAGTGGTGGGAGTTATGTGACAACCCGAAATTTCCATTCTGAACAAACCATTTAAAGCCAATAGAAATAGAACATTCACAGTGAAAACTCAGATTTCGAGTATAAGTTTGGCAGTTTTCAAGGTTTTACACTTAAGGAGATATAAGGAGAGTGGATGCACTAGGGTTTTGTGCAACACTGTTATTCCAATACTCTAGGATATTAGAGTTCATTCCGAGAATAGAAATATTTTCTGCCAAAAATCCCAGGACTATATATAGAAAACTGAACAAAATTGGTTCATTAGTTGAATTCCAATTAGAGAAAAGCCAAAATTCTCTCTCACGGATCTTCGGGGTTTTATCCCAAATTGTGAGTACTTCGATCTAGTTATGTTATATAGCTTAGATTGTGTTTAGAAACATCAATTTCATAACAAAATGACTAGATTCGGGAGTTTACCACCTAAGAACGTTCTTGGGGAGTAAACTCCAATAAGTGGCTTAAATGCTACCTAGTCCTTTCCCCGTGAATTGTAACTACCTTAGACTTGTATGCTAGTGTGTATATGACTAGAAAACATCAAAATCGGATTAATACCCCAAGATTTGGGAGTTTACCGCCCAAGAACACTTGGGGAGTAAACTCCATTTTAAGGTCCCAAAGGATTCCATTGACCCTCAAAGCATTAGAACTCAAACTAGAAGCCTTCATTACATATTTAGGACACCAAAACAATTAAGATTCAAGGGTAAAAGGGAGTTCACGGCCAAGGAGGTTCTTGGGCCGTGAACTCCATGTTTAAGTGCCCAAAGTGCCCTAAATGCCTTCATTTAGCCAAGAGACTAGCCTCGCACATTACCTTGATGTGTCTAATACCCAAAACAATCAAAATACCAACACCTAGGGGTGTTCACGGCCGCAAACACATGGCCAATTGGTTCATGGGCCGAAAACTCTAAATAGGGGTGTTTTGATGCCACAAACACTTCCTAAGGCTTAGGCTTAAATTAGGACAAGTACCCTAAAGTGTTTAAAGCCTAGAAAACATAAGGATTCACATGTGTTAAGGAGTTTACGGCCAAGAAAAGCTCTTGGGTCGTAAACACCAATAAAGGGGTCAAATGACACCCTAACTCCTTCCTTATGCCTAGAACCCAACATAGATCATTACCTAGAAATGTTTGAGACTTGAAAACACCATAAAAACCCTCCCAAGGGAGTTTACGGCCGTAAACTCCAAGGGAATATGGTCTCTGGGCCGTAAACTCCCCAAAGGAGTTAATATGGCACCCAAACACTTGTTATAGCCTTGAAACAATTCACCACATGAGTTGTATAATTGGTAGACACCATTTAGGGACTTGGTTGAGAGTTTACTGCCAGAAGTTTACTCCCCTGGGCCGTAAACTTCAAAGAACATGGTCATTAGACATTAAACTCCCATTTGAGGTATTGCACTCCTTTGTTGCAATCCATTAGCCTCCTAACACTTGACCAAAAGTGTTTTCCTCGCGTTTAAATGTTTATACTTGTATAATTAGTGTTTTTAATCACTAATTATTTATATACATATGTCTTCATATGTAATTAGGATCATTGTGTGTGTCTAAAGTCTTCACTTGACACCGAGCACTTGCCCGATCCTTCCTTATGATAACAGTCCATTCAATTCCAGTCACTTACTGCAGGTGAGTTCATACCCCTTAACTAATGTTTTAAACTATTTTTAAATGTTTTATGGGGGGGGGGATACAAGTAGAATCATGCTACTTATTATATCAATCACATGTGATTAATAAGTAGAATTATGCTAGTTATTACATCAATCACATGTGATTAATATACAGCATTCAAATGATTTGGCTACTCATTAGCCGTTTTACCAAACAGTTTCCTTCAAATGATTTTTATAAACATTTTATATGTTTTAAACTCCTTATTACACTGTATATTTTACTCTGTATATCACACTTCAAACTTATTTAGAATTGTGTTTCAAACAAATGTTTCTTTATACTAATCTGTTTTATCAAACCCATGCCTTCAAATTGTTTTATAGATTGACATCAAGTCGGTCTTTTCTTAGAAAATATTTATGTTCAAAGGTTTTACAAATCTTATTTTATGCTTTTAAATTATAAATTGCATGCCTCTATATGTATAGTTATATAAGAAATGTTTAAAAGACTTAGGAAGGCTATCCACCCTATTTCCTTTTTGCGCTTGAGATGTGGTCTAGTGGGATATCGGGTACTCGTCCGAAGGTCGTTTAAATATTAGTTATATATCATGTGTACATATATAGTCATATAAAGTCTGTCTAGTTCATCCAATGCCCTTGGATAGCAAGGGCATACATCCATGTTCATACGTACCAGTTATATTACTAGTAAGCTACCATATGGGTAGTTTAGGAAGATACTAGAACTATTACTAGAACACGATATCACACAAGGAGTCAGTTCATTCATGAGTCAATACTTGCTAGATAGAGAGAACTTACATTACAACTAGTACACATTGTACATTACTATACAATTACATAATTACGTTTACATAGAGATTTTGTTATAAGCATGCCTATATTTGTATAGTTATATAAGTAATGTTTAAAAGACTTAGGAAGGCTATCCACCTTATTTCCTTTTCGCGCTTGAGATGTGGTTTGGTGGGATATCGGGTACCGTCCGAAGGTCGTTTAAACATTAGTTATATATCATGTATACATATATGGACATAATAGTTCCTTTCAGTCAGTTCAGTGCCTTTGGGTAGCAAAGGCATACGTTCACATACTTTTACATGATTACGCTTACATAAGTACATATACATGAATACGTTAACAAAATTGTGATCCACTGTATCGGAGCATGCCTTAAATGTCATGGCCCGAGTTATAGCCAGAGTCTCTTGGAGGGAGAGCGTGAGTTTGCATATAGATCTATACTGGATTGACTATCCTACACCTTGCTGCTAGCTACAGCCGGACCTGCAGGTCTGCGGGTGCCAAACGTCATTCCGTTATTACGACCATTCGTATGTCGTTACCAGTCGATAGTATGGTGCAATTAATCACATGATGCCTTAATATAAATCCGGTTTAAGGTAGTTAGTACAATAGTAGTTCTTATAGAGCTACGTTTTAGTACTACATTAATTTTCCCTGTACATATATTTAGTGATCCTTTCACTTAAACTATAAATGTAAAAACTATATTTTGTTAATAATAGTTACACTTGGGAAAATTACACTCTTTTACAAGAAACGAACATATAGAACAGTTAAGTCTTGGTAGAAGACTCCCTGTTATAATAGTAGGAATCATAGGGATTTCTAGAGTTTTTCAAACGTTTACAGTTGTTTTACAAACATTTTCACACTTACAGTTCATATACAAATTCTTACATACAAATTCTTACATACAAATTAAGACACTAAATACTTATGATCTCACCAGCTTCAAAGCTGATACTCGCTTTCAAAATTACTTGTATCCTCGGGTCATCATAGACAGGTACCGATGCAAGGAGAAAGGAAGATGGAGCTTGTTCAAGACTCATCTTTCATTTTGATTTATGCTTTAGTGTTTATCAAAATTTGACAGAACACAATGTATAATAATTATATTATTAATGCAATGGATGATGTTGTTTCTTGTTTACTACTTTTCATTGTTGTGATACTGTACATGACGTCCTCCGCCCCAGAACGTTTCCGCCGTTCTTGGTTTTGGGGTGTGACAGATTGGTATCAGAGCATTGTTTATAGTGAATTAAGTATATCAACCCATAAAAGATATACTAACTATAAATACATAAGGGATTAAAAATACTCTGACCAAGAGTTTATATACTAAATAATAAAATATTTAAGTAAGTATACGTGCCTGCATTCATACTAAAATCAGTGTCACTAGGACAATACAAAAGAATTACGATTGTTGGGCAACACAAGTGGGCTTAGAGGCATATGGTCAAAACTGGGAAGATATAGCCTGATCACCTATATTATCCGAGGGTTGACTAGCATGTGTCTAAGTTTAATTGTGTGGTTGCAACAATGCTAAAATCTTACAAACCCTACCACAATGAGAACAATAGAACATAACATTAAAATTAAAATACTATAGGAGTATTTGTTGTTACTATAAGTACTTTATACTTGAGAACTAAAACGGGATCTTCATTACTAAGTTGATAGTTGCTAAGTGGATACACTGAGGCTATATGTAATTAGGATGTTATAGACTTAGAATCTGTGAAAATTTTACTTCACCCGTATTATGTGTGAATATGGAGTTAAGGTCACTTATTCGAAGGTCTATCCTGTTTAGATTACACATAGCTGGTATGCACTTCACAAATAGCGATGTAACTAATGAAGGTTTTCTAAATAATTATCTAGATAGTCCGTCTAATAATTATTCTCTTACCCTAAATTCTCGCATAGAAAACATAGCTAGACTCCATCCCCACGGCAACCAGTATCTTCCGAACGAAGTCATAGCTGGTTGGTTTGGAGAAGAACCAGAGAATGATCATCCTATCCCCTTGAATGATCACCATGACGAGGACCTTTCGTGTGATGCTAACTCCGAACCAGAGGTTGAGAACCTACCCCGAGCAACTCCCTTTCCAATTCCTAACCCTCGTCCGGCTTTTCATGGCCCGACCCCCTGAGTGAGTGGAATGCTTGAAGACATGGAGCCAAGGACAAGATCAGCCCATTCCATTTAATGGCGACCAAAGCTTTTACAACTTGAGCAATGGGGGCTCAGCAGATAGAGTCTTGCCAATCTTGGTCCGTAGAGTGGCCGAAATGAGATTCATGGCAGGACAGCCCTACATCAGATGTCCGAAGATGTCACCGATACGAGAATGCATACTCTCCGCACAATTCGTCTAGAAGATGCTCACGAGAGATCAGAGAGAAACCATGAAACCCTGCTGCAAACACTAGCTGAAACTCGAGCCGAAGCCTTAGAGCTCCGAGTACGCCAAGGGGTGTACGAAAGACACCTACTTGATGTAGAACGTCAACTGGCTGAACTGAGAGTTCACCAGAGGGGTGACCGTCGTCAGTAGTAGACTCTTTACTTTGCTTCCCTTGTTAGAAAGTAATCGTTTTCTGTCTTTGCCTAATGTGGCATTTTATATGAAATTACCTTGTACTGTAAGTACTTTAGGTTAAGCCCTTATACAGTCAGGAACTATCTTCTCTGGATATGATGTAAGACCTTTACAAGGTCATTTTCCTAAATCTTTACATCGTGAATATCAAAGATATTGACAGCCGGCTAACTTTTGTGTCATTCTTCATTCAAGTACTCTTATCCTACTTTCATTAGGGCCTATCTGAAACATGCTTTAGTCAAGTCATTGGACTATAGTGATTTATCTCCGGAGACATTTCCAAGTCTCTTTCAGTGGTTGGATCTCGTTATTCACCAACCCACGATACCTCGGCTTGAACGACAAACGTCTTGAGACCATCCTACGAACTTACTTCTACTCATTACTAGGACTGCATCATAGGGATGTAGGTCAAACCTTCGCGATCATACTTCCATTCCGTACTAGTACTGCATCATAGGGGTGTAGGTCAAACTTTCGAGAACATACTCTTACTCTTTTCTTGAGCAATCGAAGTACATCTAGGGTCAACCAGAATCGCTCACAAAATCCTTATCATTCGTGCTAACAGAATCATGTCGTCATCAAGAAACAATCAGCTTCATACGTACATTTCTTTCTTCTAGATCGCTTTTCCAGCGAAGCCGTCATATCAGAACACCGAAGTACTCATGCATGGAGTACCTCTTAGTTCTTTTCTTTTCCGAAGAAACCCCCGAAATACCACTCGTGCAGTACGTCAAGTTCAATCCAAGGATTTATATGATTGATCTATCACTGAAGAATGTATGCATAAGAGTGATATATAATCAAGGTTCTACAGGTTTAGAATTGATGATTCCACTTCAACTTCTTTTTCCCCGATGGGATGTGAGATTAAAGAAGAATCAGTTATTCGACTACCTTTTCAATCTTAATTATATACGACTCGTATACACGATATTGGGATTGTGAAAACATGTATGAATTCTAATATGAACTTCAGGACGGAGAACTGCCTAAGTATACGAGTAATCGCATCGTCATGTGAACCAACATAAAACCCAGTATGACTCCCGTAAACAGATCGCCCTACAGTCTAAACACTCCGGAGATACAAGAACAATACAGACAACTTAGCGAACCACACAACTATAGAAAAAGAAGACTAGGCTTCTCACCCTGGAGAACCCCAGTCTTATTCTCCTAGAGATCGACAGACTGCATCGTATGTGCCTCGGATATCGAGGACTCCGTCAAGATTTTCATAGAAATCGTTATCTCTGCCTCGCATAGATGAAATGGTTGAGCAAACGCAAGGAAAGAATTACTTTCAGGAATGGACCTGAGATCCGAATATCACCAGTTTGAGTGTTAGGGAAAGATATCCGGAAGACTATATCCTGGACTCGATGCGGACACTTCGAGTCCGTAGTGATATCCTTTGGATAGGACCAATACGCCCATAGTTTTCATGAGCTAAATGAATAGGGTTACGTCTTTCTTACTTGGATCAGTTCGTTATTTCTCCACGTAATGACTTACTTATCTACCCTCGTAGTAAGAAGAAAACCGATGGAAACATTTCCTACAGAGGAACTTTAGCGAAGTTCTCTAAGCACGAGTTTTGAAATCGAAGAGTCAAATTTCTATGACACACTGTTAGTAATGTGGGGAAATTTTGAGTACTCTTTCAATTTGTCAAAATCGTTGGACAATTGTCGACACCAGAGACGCCGACAGTCTTTCGCCAAATTCTAGGTCTTACTGACCTACCGTCTTAGTTCATTCAGAACTCCTCGCAAATTACAGAAACCAGTACGACTTTGACCCAGCAAGGGGTGGCCTTTGACTGGGAAGTTAAGCAAGAAAAGGAACCTTTGGAATTCCAAGTGAGTGACCAAGTTCTTTAGGAGAACTCACTATGGGAATGGCTTAATACGCTTCGTATCGCATGGAAAGCTAAATCCAATATAGTTAGGACCCCCGAGATTCTTATCAGAATCGGTCCTGTGCCTCGCACAAACTAGACCTACTCCGCGAACTCAGTAACGTACATCCTACTCTTCGCGTCTCGATCGTGAAACCATACCCTTCCGTTAGGACTCTTGTAAGTCCACTCGTCGAGATCCTCGCCTTCGTATTAGAACCGTAGTGACCCTCAACCGAGAGGTCAAGCGGACGAAGCAACGCCATCGCCCGTTAGTGAAGGTTCGTTGGGATTCCAACCGAGAACCCGATTTCACTTAAGTGCGCTAAAACAAATCGATTAGGAAGTTTCCTCCTCACGACTTGATCATTCGTACATACTTTCTTGCCTAAATTCTAATTTCGGGACGAAATTCCTTTCAACAGGGGGATGATGTGACAACCCAAAATTTCCATTCTGAACAAACCATTTGAAGCCAATAGAAGTAGAACAGTCACAGTGAAAACTCAGATTTCGAGTATAAGTTTGGCAGTTTTCAGGGTTTTACACGTAAGGAGATATAAGGAGAGTGGATGCACTAGGGTTTTGTGCAACACTGTTATTCCAATACTCTAGGATATTAGAGTTCATTCCGAGAATAGAAATATTTTCTGCCAAAAATCCCAGGACTATATATAGAAAACTGAACCAAATTGGTTCATTAGTTGAATTCCAATTAGAGAAAAGCCAAAATTCTCTCTCACGGATCTTCGGGTTTTTATCCCAAATTGTGAGTACTTCAATCTAGTTATGTTATATAGCTTAGATTGTGTTTAGAAACATCAATTTCATAACAAAATGACTAGATTCGGGAGTTTACCGCCCAAGAACGTTCTTGGGGAGTAAACTCCAATAAGTGGCTTAAATGGTACCTAGTCCTTTCCCCGTGAATTGTAACTACCTTATACTTGTATGCTAGTGTGTATATGACTAGAAAACATCAAAATCGGATTAATACCCCAAGATTTGGGAGTTTACCGCCCAAGAACACTTGGGGAGTAAACTCCATTTTAAGGTCCCAAAGGGTTCCAATGACCCTCAAAGCATGAGAACTCAAACTAGAAGCCTTCATTACATATTTAGGACACCAAAAGAATTAAGATTCAAGGGTAAAAGAGATTTCACGGCCAAGGAGGTTCTTGGGTCGTGAACTCCATGTTTAAGTGCCCAAAATGCCCAAAATGCCTTCATTTAGCCAAGAGACTAGCCTAGCACATTACCTTGATGTGTCTAATACCCAAAACAATCAAAATGCCAACACCTAGGGGTGTTCACGACCGCAAACGCATGGCCAATTGGTTCATGGGCCGAAAACTCTAAATAGGGGTGTTTTGATGCCACAAACACTTCCTAAGGCTTAGGCTTAAATTAGGACAAGTACCCTAAAGTGTTTAAAGCCTAGAAAACATAAGGATTCACATGTGTTAAGGAGTTTACGGCCAAGAAAAGCTCTTGGGCCGTAAACACCAATAAAGGGGTCAAATGACACCCTAACTCCTTCCTTATGCCTAGAACCCAACATAGATCATTACCTAGAAATGTTTGAGACTTGAAAACACCATAAAAACCCTCCCAAGGGAGTTTACGGCCGTAAAATCCAAGGGAATATGGTCTCTGGGCCGTAAACTCCCCAAAGGAGTTAATATGGCACCCAAACACTTGTTATAGCCTTGAAACAATTCACCACATGAGTTGTATAATTGGTAGACACCATTTAGGGACTTGGTTGAGAGTTTACTGCCAGGAGTTTACTCCCTTGGGCCGTAAACTTAAAAGAACATGGTCATTAGACATTAAACTCCCATTTGATGTATTGCACTCCTTTGTTGCAATCCATTAGCCTCCTAACACTTGACCAAAAGTGTTTTCCTCGCGTTTAAATGTTTATACTTGTATAATTAGTGTTTTTAATCACTAATTATTTATATACATATGTGTTCATATGTAATTAGGATCATTGTGTGTGTCTAAAGTCTTCACTTGACACCGAGCACTTGCCCGATCCTTCCTTACGATAACAGTCCATTCAATTCCAGTCACTTACTGCAGGTGAGTTCATACCCCTTAACTAATGTTTTAAACTATTTTTAAATGTTTTATGGGGGGGGGATACAAGTAGAATCATGCTACTTATTATATCAATCACATGTGATTAATAAGTAGAATTATGCTAGTTATTACATCAATCACATGTGATTAATATACAACATTCAAATGATTTGGCTACTCATTAGCCGTTTTACCAAACAGTTTCCTTCAAATGATTTTTATAAACATTTTATATGTTTTAAACTCCTTATTGAACTGTATATTTTACTCTGTATATCACATTTCAAACTTATTTAGAATTGTGTTTCAAACAAATGTTTCTTTATACTAAACTGTTTTATCAAACCCATGCCTTCAAATTGTTTTATAGATTGACATCAAGTTGGTCTTTTCTTAGAAAATATTTATGTTCAAAGGTTTTACAAATCTTATTTTATGCTTTTCTTAGAAAATATTTATGTTCCATGGTTTACTATATTTTGTTAATAATAGTTACACTTGGGAAAATTACACTCTTTTACAAGAAACGAACATATAGAACAGTTAAGTCTTGGTAGAAGACTACATAGAGATCAGTTAAGTCTTGGTAGAAGACTCCCTGTTATAATAGTTGGAATCATTGGGATTTCTAGAGTTTTTCAAACGTTTACAGTTGTTTTACAAACATTTTCACACTTACAGTTCATATACAAATTCTTACATACAAATTAAGACACTAAATACTTATGATCTCACCAGCTTCAAAGCTGATACTCGCTTTCAAAATTACTTGTATCCTCAGGTCATCATAGACAGGTACCGATGCAAGGAGAAAGGAAGATGGAGCTTGTTCAAGACTCATCTTTCATTTTGATTTATGCTTTAGTGTTTGTCAAAATTTGATATAACACAATGTATAATAATTATATTATTAATGCAATGAATGATGTTGTTGCTTGTTTACTACTTTTCATTGTTGTGATACTGTACATGACGTCCTCCGCCCCAGAACGTTTTCGCTGTTCTTGGTTTTGGGGTGTGACAAGTTAGCCATTAGGTGAATACGTCACGTCACATGTGATCAGGGTTGAATAATCTTAGAGTGCTGGATTTGGCCCTATTGCGCAGCTCTCGTTTGAGTCTAACCGTTGTAGGGGTGAACCTGTTACTCGAAGGATTATCCGAGCCTCACCGCATGTGATGGTGCTCAGGTAATGGTTAATTGGCACTACTAAGAGGCCTTCAACAGCTGAGGACCTGGTAGGGTGGAGTCTAAGATTTCCCCAGGGCAAGCCTAGGATGAGTATAGTAGTGATCAGCCGCAGTGGAAGGGATCTGGTGGAGTCGAGGCAATCCTTGAAGAAGGTACGGATAGATGTGGAAGGTAGTATGGGCCCGTACTACTGAAAGCAGAGGATCCGTACCCAAACCAAGGAAGGCCAAGATAAGACCAGGGAACTTGTAAGTTGTTGTGATCCCTCAGGAAATATCAGTATCACTAATGTGTGTTATTATGTATTGCAAAATGGTGGTACTTCGATTGAGGCCGGTAGATGGCGGTTCAGGAGAGGGGTCTTGTTCGGGATCAGGTTTCGAGCCGGTAGATGAGGGACTACGCGAGTTCATCGCGTCAGAGATCACTAGGGGTATCCTTGAGTCGACTCCCATTATCTTCAGGTCGATCAAGGAAGGGATCATCGAGTTGATGGAGGATCGCCTTAGGGCGTTCAGGAGCGACATGGCATCTGGCCAGTCAGGATCTCACTCACTGTCCTTTAAGGACTTCAGGGGCAGTGGTGCGCCGGATTTCCACAGGGTGAAAGACCCCATTGCTGCCAGGCGATGGATTGCAGACATCGAGTCTGCACAGTTGACTAGCTTCTGCCCCGAGGGGTCGAAGGTGAGGTATGCATCAGGGTGCTTACGAGACCGAGCCCGGGATTGGTGGGAGTCAGTGGGTGACTCGTTGGGAGCCTCAGCTATCGAGGCTATGACCTGGTCGGACTTTGTGACCAGGTTCAGGGCAGAGTTTGCGCCGGCTGTCGAGCTTCAGCAGCTGGCCAGGGAGTTTTTGGACATGAGGCAGACGACGGAGACTGTGGCGGAGATCACCGCCAAGTTCTGGGAGAGGGCCTTGTTGGTACCCCAATATGCGGGTGACGAGGATATGAGGAGGACCCGTTATCATGATATGCTACGGGCTGACATCCGGGAGCATGTCAGCTTTTCAGCTTGCCCTACCCTGGAGTCCATGATCGCCAGGGCGAGGGAAAGAGAGATTGATTTAGAGCACATTCGAAAGAGGCAGGCAAAGGCGGGGCAGGTGGTTGGGGCTTCAGGAAAGAAGCCCAGAGGATCAGATGGGAGGCCGAAAGGCCAAGGAGGACCCGACCGCTGTGGGAAATGCGGCAGGACGCATGAGGGAGCATGTAGGATGGGATCAGTAGGCTGCTACAAGTGCGGCAAGGCGGGACACTTTAGCAGGGATTGTACTACTCCAGTTTCGGCTATTCAGACGATGAGTTGTTGTGTTTCCACTGCAACCAGAGGGGCCGCAAGAAGGCCAATTGCCCCCAGTTGACAGTCTCAGCGCCGGTGAAGGCACCAGCTCCAGCGACCCTACGGATCACGGATGGCCGGCAGGGCAAGGCAGAGGCTCCGGTGGTGAGGAGCCGAGCATTCTAGTTGACTACCGAGGAGGCACGCACCGCACCCGATGTGGTGACGGGTATGATTCTTTCCCTCTATTTTTATTTTATGATGTTATGATATTGATATGTGCTCGGTATATATATATATATATATATATATATATATATATATATATATATGTGTGTGTGTGTGTTTTAGGATCGTTCCATGTGAACGGTATCCTAGTTCAGGTGTTATTCGACTCGGGTGCATCCCGATCATTTGTGTCCCTTGCGCTTAGCAAGAAGTCTCATGATTCTTCAGGCATGTTGGATTGCCCTTTGGAGGTAGAGATTGCTGATGATCGATCGGTGCGAGCATCGATGGTGTTTCGGGATTACGTATTGCATCTGTTTGAGGAGCGTTTCTTAGTAGACCTGGTTCCTATTCCGCTGTGTGGGAACAAGGTGATTATAGGCATGGATTGGTTGAGCCCTAATGGGGCGGTGATGATTGCGCGCAGCAGCTAGTGTGGGTCAGGACCCCAGGCGGGGGAGAGTTAGTGATTCATGGCGAGAGGCCGCAGTATGGACCCGTAGTATGTTCAGCAGCGAGGGCGAGGTGCTACCTTCAGCAAGGATGCACAGGATATGTCGTGTATGTGATGGATACCCGGGAGGCGGGTAAGGAGACAGTGAGCGAGGTTCCGGTGGTGCGAGATTTCACAGATGTTTTCCTAGAGGAGCTTCCTGGGATACCTCCGGAGCGGCAGGTGGAGTTCAGGATTGACCTCGTTCCTGGTGCGGCTCCGATAGCCAAGGCACCGTATCGGTTGGCTCCTCCCGAGATGCAGGAGTTGTCTATGCAGCTGCAGGAGCTGCTAAACAAGGGATTCATTCGTCCGAGTAGTTCACCCTGGGGAGCCCCGATCCTGTTTGCGAAGAAGAAGGATGGGTCGCACCGGATGTGCATAGATTATCGGGAGCTGAATAAGGTAACGGTGAAGAACCGTTACCCACTCCCGAGGATTGACGATCTCTTTGACCAGCTTCAGGGAGCGTCTTGGTTTTCCAAGATCGATTTGCGTTCGGGATACCATCAGATGAGGGTCAGGGAGGAGGATACGCAGAAGACCGCGTTTCGGACGCGCTATGGCCATTATGAGTTCGTGGTGATGTCGTTTGGGCTCACCAATGCTCCTGCCGCGTTCATGGACCTCATGAACCGCGTATGCAGACCGATGCTGGATCGGTCTGTGATAGTCTTTATCGATGACATCTTGGTTTATTCCAAGACTCAGGAGGAGCATGAGGAACATCTGAGGGAGGTGTTGGAGACCCTAAGGAGGGAGAGCTTGTATGCAAAGTTCTCCAAGTGTGAGTTCTGGTTGCGCGAGGTGCAATTTCTTGGACACCTCGTCAACCAGAACGTGATTCTGGTCGATCCGGCCAAGGTCGAGGCCGTGATGAGATGGGAGGTTCCGAAGTCTCTATCTGAGATTCAGTGTTTCCTGGGATTCGCAGGCTACTATCGGAGATTTATTCAGGATTTCTCCAAGATAGTCGTACCACTGACGCGGCTGACGAGGAAAGCCGTGGTCTTTCGGTGGGGACCCGAGCAGCAGGCTACATTTGAGACGCTGAGACAGAGATTGTGCGAGGCGCCGATCTTAGCCCTGCCAGAGGGTGTAGAGGATTTTGTGGTTTATTGTGACGCGTCCATTTCAGGGTTGGGCGCGGTATTGATGCAGAGGGGGCACGTCATTGCCTATGCCTCGAGGCAGCTCAAGCCTCACGAGGCGAACTACCCGACGCATGATTTGGAGTTGGGGGCGGTGGTTTTTGCCCTCAAGATTTGGCGACATTACCTCTACGGGGTTCGATGTACCATTTACATGGACCACAAGAGTTTGAGGTACCTCATGGATCAGCCGAATCTGAACATGAGGCAGCGTCGGTGGTTGGACGTGGTGAAGGATTATGATTTGAGATCCTCTACCACCCGGGGAAGGCCAATGTGGTGGCCGATGCGCTTAGCCACAAGGCGGCGCCAATCAGGGACATATGCCTGAGGATGACCGTGGTGACTCCCCTGTTGGAGCGAATTTGGGAGGCTCAACAGGAGGCTATCAAGGAGGAGCATCGGAAGAGCGAGCATGTGGTGGGTCAGGTTTCCTCCTTTGATTATGATATCCGAGGACTATTGACACTACACCGTAGGGTGTGGGTGCCGTATCACGGAGGCGTGCGCCAAATTTTGATGGAGGAGGCGCACAAGTCCCGATTCTCTATTCATCCCGAGGCGACGAAGATGTATAGGGATCTTCGTCTAGATTATTGGTGGCCCTGCATGAAGCGGGATGTGGCATGGTACGTTGAGCGGTGCTTGACCTGCCGGAAGGTCAAGGCCGAACATCAGAGACCGCATGGCAAGATGCAGCCGTTGGTTATTCCACTGTGGAAATGGGAAGATATCACGATGGATTTTATCACGAAGCTTCCCAGGACCGCGCGTGGAGTGGATTCTATTTGGGTCATCGTGGATCGATTGACCAAGAGTGCTCACTTTATCCCGATTCAGGAGAGCATATCGGCCGAGAAATTAGCCGACATCTACATCAGGGAGATCGTGGCACGGCATGGGGTGCCAGTATCGGTTATCTCGGACAGGGATGTGCGTTTTACTTCCAAATTTTGGAAGAGATTTCATGACGAGTTGGGCACTCGTTTGCATTTTAGCACCGCCGTTCACCCGCAGACGGATGGTCAGAGCGAGCGGACCATCCAGACCTTGGAGGATATGTTGCGGGCGTGCGTGTTGGACTTCGGTGGTAGCTGGGATACCTATCTTCCCTTGGCCGAGTTCTCTTACAACAATAGCTACCACGCGAGTATCGACCGCCCTCCATTCGAGATGTTGTATGGACGGAGGTGAAGGACCCCGATATGCTGGGGTGAAGTTGGACAGAGAGTCATGGGGAGCACCGAAGTGGTGCTCAAGACGACCGAGAGGATCCATCAGGTTCGGAGCAGGCTTCAGACTGCTCAAATTCGACAGAAGAGTTACGCCGACAAGCGTCGATCCGACTTGGAGTTCCAAGTCGGGGATATGGTTCTCCTGAAGGTGTCGCCTTGGAAAGGCGTCATACGATTCAGGAAGCGGGGCAAGTTGGGCCCGAGATTCATTGGACCGTTCAGGGTTGTAGCCCGGGTGGGCAAGGTGGCGTATAGGTTGGATCTGTCAGCCGAGCTCAGCCAGATCCACAACACTTTCCATGTTTCTCAGCTGCGGAAGTGCCTAGTGGATAATTCAGCGGTGGTGCCGCTAGAGGATATATAGGTTGATGACAGCCTGAATTACATTGAGCGCCCAGTCGCAATCCTCGACAGGAAGTCGAGGCATTTAAGGAACAAGAAGGTAGGGCTAGTGAAGGTGCAATGGCAGCACCGCAAGGGTTCGGAATGGACTTGGGAGCCAGTGGACGAGATGATAGAGCATTACCCCGAGCTGTTTCAGAATCGAGCAGCAGACTTCGAGGACGAAGTCTAAAATAAGTGGGGGATATTTGTAGCACCTGGTTCCTGTTACGCAAATCTTATTTGGGTATTCTCTTTTCTTTTAGCCTTGGACTCGGCGAGTCCATATCCTGGACTCGGTGAGTCACCACTGTTGGATGAAACCCTAAGTTTCAGGGGTTTGCACCCTATTTATCACCATATCCGCCCCAGGCCAGCCCCCATTCACCCTCAGAGCTCCCAACCCTCGTTCTAAGCTTGTTTATAGAGAGTTTGAAGAAATTGTTGTGTGTTCTTGAAGGATTTGAAGCAAAAGGGAGTAGATCAAGAGGAAGGGAAGGAATCCAAGCATCTTTGTGCTCTCTCAGCAGTTCCTTTGATGTATAACCCATTTCCCCTTGTTTCTATGCTTATTACTTCATTTAAGTCATTCTTGAGCCAATCCCCAAGCTTGTATGTGCAATATAAGTCGTAATAAGTTGATTGGCCTTTAGATCTAGGTAAGATTGAGCTCCAAGAGCTCAAATTTGTTACCTTTATGGCCCCATGTTGCTTGTTCACCCTAGATCTACCATTTTGAGGCATTTTGAGCCCTAAATCCCTCATTGGTGAGTATCTACACTTAAAGTTGGAAACTTTACGTGTCATTCATGCTCTAGGAACCCAGATCTATAAATGGCATGGACTAGAATCGAGCAAAATTGCATATATAGTGAATGCATGGCGACGACTCGACAAGTCGTTCATCAGACTCGGCGAGTCTGCTCGTGAGTCTCCGAGTTGTCCCCTTTTCGTTGTGTCGAATGGGTGTAGTGAGTCACGGGGTGTGACTCAGTGAGTTGGAAGCCAAACTCATCCATGGAGGAACTCGGCGAGTCCATGCCCTGGCTCGGCGAGTTCAAGGCAATCTCCTTAGATCAAGAACAGACTCGTCGAGTTGTTCATACAACTCGGCGAGTCACAGCATAAAGTGTTCTTCGGATGAAGATGAACTCGGCGAGTTGTTCATACAACTCAGCGAGTAGGATGAAGGACTTGAACCTCAGTTAAGAAGAAGAACTTGTCGACGCAACGCATAACTCGACGAGTAGGGTCAGGATCCAGGACAATCGTTTGGTTAGGGACTCGGCGAGTTGGAGAGCCAACTCGGCAAGTCGGGTCAACTGAAAGTTGACTCTGACTTTGACTTATGACATGATCAAGGGTATATTGGTCATTTTACCCAATGGACAGTTAGCAGTGATTGACTGAGTATGTTGTGGGATTTGTAGCCGGAGGATTTCCGGAGCAGCAGTAGGTAGTCAGTTCTCGACCAGATTAGCAGCTATTTCGAGGTGAGTTTCCTTTTCAGTAGAAACGGGTCTAAGGCACCAAGGCCGACCCGTGTAGACGAGATGTTAGTACGAGAGTGTGGGCCGAGCCCGTATCTCTGGGTTTAGTCGAGTATGATATATGTGTCAATATGATAGAGTTGCTTATACTTGTTGTTTGTGTGATGCTTGTATATTATGGGTTAGCGGTTGAGTGTGGGCAGGGCCCGTATCTCTCCGAGGTTGGAGTGTGGGTTAGGCCCGTATCTCCCAGATAGTAGAGTGTGGGCGAGGCCCGTATCTCCCGGCTAGCGAAGTGTGGGCAGGGCCCGTATCTTCACAAGTGTGGGCGAGGCCCGTATCTCCCGGCTAGCAAAGTGTGGGCAGGGCCCGTATCTTCCCGAGTGTGGGCGAGGCCCGTAACTCCTAACTGAACGTTGTTTGTTATATGCTTGCATGGTATGAGGTATTATGGGGGGAACTCACTAAGCTTCGTGCTTACGGTTTTTAGTTTTGGTTTTAGGTACCTCCTCAGCTAGGGGAAAGGAGCCGGCGCGGTAGCAACATGTCACACACACACTCTCTTGGTTCCACAGTTACGAGTTTGTTCTGGGATTGATACTCTGATATTTTGATTGATCGAATGTTGTGGTTTTTAATTTGGTTTTCGATGTGAAGTGGTTCAACTAAACAATGTTTTAATTGTTAACATTTTCTATGTAATGTTTTATAAACGAAATTTTTGGACGTGAAATTTTGGGTCGTTACAAAGCCTTTTCCCACCTTAGACTCTCTCTCTCTACTTTCTCTCTCTACAAACGGGTTTTGGTCAAAATCGCCCCTCCGAGCCCCAAATCGGTAAGTAAACCTTCCTAGCTTGTTATCTAACTTATCTAGCTTGCAAATTCGTGACTTAATCATCCAAAAACCTCAAGAACATGAGTTTACGGTCTTGGGAGCCTCCCAAAACCGTAAACCCCTTTAGAAGTGGGTTTGATGCCTAAAAACCCTCCCAAACACTTCTCATGCTTAGCAATGGCTTAGAGGCTTACACGAAAGGACTTAGAACACCAAAATCGGACCCAATGGGGAGTAAACATGAGTTTACGGTCTAGGAACATCCTTAGACCGTAAACCTGTTGGATATAGTGTCTAAGTCCATAACTATATTTGGTATATACTTGACCCGACCCGACATGGTCCATTGGGGGTGCACTTCACCCGAACAATTTATGGATAATACTTGAGAATAGTACAAGTTATGATTTATTAATATATTATAAGTTCTAATATATTAATATAAGATCATATTATTTAATTAGTAGTGATCTATAATTAATCTAGGATTAATTTAGTGATCAAAGATATTACTAATTAAATATGGGCTTCTATATTATATAGTGTGGGCTTATGCTTATTTGGAATGGACTAGGCTTGGATGGAGAAGTCCATGGATACTCCATGGAGCTTTAACCCATGGATCTCATGGAAATGAAGAGACATGGGTATTAGGGTTTACATGGATGTAACCCTAATCCACCACACTATATAAAGGAGGCTTTGGCTCTTGAAATCACACTAGTTGACACATGTTGAGGTGAGGGCCGATTTCAAGAGAAGTGTGACTATTCTCTCAAAGTTCCAAGTTTGTGGTGATTTGTGACTTTCATTTGAGGCATCCACATTATTGGTGCTAGGCTCTTAAACTCCAAGGAATCAACTACAACTACAAGGTAAGTGTTTCTACTAGCTTTATTTGATTCAAGTTCCCCATGCCATGCTAGTTAGGATATAAGCCTTGGAAAAATAATTATTTGCATGTATCTTAGACAAACATAGATCCAAGGTTTATTAGGGTTGCATGTACACTTAGGAAGTGTTAGAATGCTCAAAACCCATCAGTGGTATCAGAGCCTAGGCTTGTTTGTTTGATACTTGTTGCAATATGCTTGAAAAAGTCGAAATCTTGTTGTCTGACTGATGGACTTGCCGAGTCCATGGGGGGACTCGCCGAGTCCACTTGTATCTTCAACCTACTCGCCGAGTAGGTTCATGCACTCGACGAGTAGGGTCGACAGAGTGCAGTTTTTCGACTTGAGTTGCTGGAAATGGATTAGAAACATTACCCTAAACTGTTTTGGTACTTGAAAACTTGTTTTAGAAGGTGTAATGTCTTTTCTAACTCATTTACAACAACTAGTTATCAAAATTACAAAGATTAAGTGTGATTTTGATATATGAAAGTGTTCATGTTCATGATCTTGTTCTTATGATGTTTAGATGATCATAGCAATTATTTGTAACCTATGTGGTAGATTAATTCTTGATCATAATGTTATTTAATGGAGTCCATAACTTGTCCTCAAGTTATGGAAAACCAAAAGTCTCTTGGATTGAAAACCATTAAAAGAACACAAGAGTTAGAAAAATGAAGAGTCTTCATTTTATTACTCTATTAAACTCATAAGTTACAAGATATGAAAAGTTTTGAAAGTTTACAAAACTTGCCCTCAAGTTTTGGAACAAGTAAAGTCAAGTTCAAACTTTAGTTCCAACCCTTAGAATTTTAAAAGTTAAAATTCAACCCTTATACTTATATTATTATGATTTAATAATTATATATATATATATATATATATATATATATATATATAAGAACAAAGTCGTCTTACCGCTAGTATGCCTCATTCACGAAGTCGGTCTATAAGGTGGGTATAAGGTTGTTGCTTATAAAATGGTGGCTTAATGGGTGTCCACTCTCACCCTCCGCTTGCTTGACTGGTGGAGGGTCGTTAGCCGAACGGGTAAGACAAGGACTTATAAATTCTCATTCAAAGTATGATGAATATTATAAAGTAACTAAATGTTTTATTAAATTCCCAATCTTAGTTACTTTAGGAAAAATGTGAATAAGGTGCTAATCCATGAAATTACACTTTACACTTTGTTTAAGTCGTTGGTGGAGCGTGTGTGGTTAACCGGCACACTAACTTGGACTTAACAAGGTAGGTAAAGGGTGACTTAAAGGTTTATTATAGTATCGATGGAGCGTGTGTGGTTTACCGGCACATCGATTGAGTGATAAACTTTAAAGGGTACCAAGTGATTTGCATGGTTACTTCACACCACATTTTGTGATCCTCGGCATCCCAGTCACAAAACTTGGAGGGCACAGTCGAGATTGAAACATGCCTTTGAAAAGTTCATTGAATCTCAAAGAATCTAGGAATTTCTAAGAACCAATCAAAAACCTAATACTTAAATATTTCAGTTTTCGTGGTGGAAATTGGTGAATCGTCATTCACCTACCTTTCAAATATGGTATAGCTTAGATTACGGCATACCTCTTCTAAGTTATATTATATTGTGATTGGATCCTAGCCTTAATATTACATTTGGGTGTTTTATTAAGGACTCTCTTATATCTAAACTAATCTTGTTCTCTTCTTTTTAGATGTCTTCAAACAATGCTGCTTCTGGCTCTAATCCTAATGGCTCCTTTAGCCTTATGAACTTGTGTGGGAAAGTCACCTTTGATGGATCCAACTTCAATGAGTGGATCAGAAACATCAGGATGATTACCCGCTACGAGGACAAAGAATATGTCCTTGACAAGGAGCTTAAGGAGATTGATGAGACCACTGCAACTCCTCAGGAGATCGCTGAATTTCGGGCACATGAAAGGGATGCTACGAAAGTGGCTTGCATCATGATGGCCACGATGACAGCGGAACTCCAAAAGTCTTATGAGGATTTCTACCCTTATGAAATGCACCAAGATTTGATGGAAAGATACCATCAAAGTGCAAGACAAGATAGGTATGAAATCATCTGCTCCATGATAACAACCATGATGAAGGACGGGGAATCCGTCACGAGCCACATGCAGCAAATGCAAAGGTATGTGGATCGTTTGCTGAAGCTTAATGTGAAATTCCCTGAGGATCTTGCAATAGATATCATTTTGCACTCCTTACCATCGTGCTATGATCAATTCCGCATGACATATCACATGAATAAGGAAGAGGTCACACTCAGCAAACTTCAGGGACTTCTCAAGACCGCAGAATCAGGTCTTAAGGGGAAGTTGGTTGCTATCACTCCTACTCCAAACTCAACTCCGGTTTTGGCAATTGGGAAAAGTTGATGGAGGAAGAGAAAGAGGTCCTTGAAGGGTACCAAGGCTCGGACCCTTGATGGCTCTTCTTCAAGTGGAACCAAGAAAGGTTTCGTCACTCCTTCTTCTGACCCAAAAGAGGCTGAATGCTTCTATTGCCATGAAAAGTCTCATTGGAAGCGGAACTGCCCAAAGTATCAACAGGATGTGAAGGATGGGAAAGTCAAACCCAACCATGCAGGTACTTACACTATCATTTCTAATAACTCACCTCATTCTAAATCTTGGGTCCTTGATACCGGTTGTGGTATTCATATTTGTTGTGACTTGCAGGGACTAAGAAGAAGTGAGAATGTGGAGCAAGGAAGAATAAACTTGATCATGGGGAATAGGAAGGCTTTACCTGTTACCAAGATTGGAGTTTATACTTTATCGCTAAGTAGTGGGTTTAATTTAGATTTGAATAAATGTTGTTATTCGCCAGGAATGACAAGAAATATTATTTCCTTTCATGCTTTGTACAAACAAGGGTTTACCTTTTCATTTAATAATGAAGTTGGTTCTATAGATGTTTTCTATAATAATGTTTTTTATTTTAAAGCATTACCTTGTGATGGTGTGTATGAAGCTGTATCTGTTGTAGATAACTTAGGAAATAATGTTTTGTGTATTGATTCTACTAATAATAATAACTTGGATAAAGCATCATTATGGCATTGTTGTCTTGGACATATAAGCAAGAAACGCATAGGCCAACTCCAAAAGGATGGAGTCTTGGAGTTGTTTGACCTAAAGTCAGATGATAGTTGCGAATCATACTTACTTGGAAAAATGACAAAGTCACCCTTCACAGGCTCGTGTGAGAGGGGTGAAGGTTTGTTGCACCTTATACACACGGATGTGTGTGGACCATTCAAACATGCCACAAGGGATGCTAATCGTTATTATTTGACTTTTACTGATGATTACAGTAGATATGGATATGTCTACTTAATCAAGCATAAGTCAGACACTTTCGAGAGGTTTAAGGAATTTAAACAGGAAGTCGAGAATCAATTGGGCAGGAACATTAAGATGCTTCGATCCGATCGAGGAGGTGAGTATCTTAGTTCAGAGTTCCTCGACTATCTTAGGGAATGTGGGATTGTCTCACAATTGACACCTCCCAGGACACCACAGTTGAATGGTGTGGCTGAGAGGCGTAATCGAACCTTGTTGGATATGGTTCGTTCCATGATGAGTCGAGCTACGCTACCAATCTCATTCTGGGGGTATGCCTTAGAGACTGCCGCCCATATTCTTAATCTTGTCCCTACAAAGAAAGTTGCCAAAACTCCTCACGAGATGTGGACTGGCAAAGTACCTAAGCTAGACCACATCGAGATTTGGGGTTGTGAGGCTTTCTTGAGACGCGAGACTCATGATAAGCTCGAACCTCGAAGCGAGAGGTGTATTTTCATCGGCTACCCACAACAATCCTTTGGTTACCTCTTCTACAGACCTAGTGACAATGTGGTCTTTGTAGCAAGAAGAGGAGTCTTTCGAGAGAGAGAATTTATAAGCCAAGGAGACAGTGGGAGGCAAATTGATCTTGAAGAAATTCAAGAATCAAGCGGTGAAGGAACTTCAAACACTAGCCCTCAACCTGAGGAGGAAACTCCTGTTGAGCCAGTTGATGAGCCTGTACCTTTGAGGCGTTCCACGAGAGTTAGGAATGCACCTGAGCATTACTATGGTTTCCATATTACTGAGGAAGGTGAGACACTAGTAGGTCTGGATGAACCTAACAGCTACACGGAAGCAATGGCAGGCCCTGAGGCTGCTAAATGGAAAGAGGCCATGGATAGCGAGATACAATCCATGTATGACAATCAAGTGTGGAACTTGGTTGAGAATGTACCTGGTCGTAAGACTGTAGGGTGCAAATGGGTCTTCAAGAAGAAGACCGACATGGATGGTAATGTACACACTTATAAGGCTAGACTTGTTGCAAAGGGCTTCTCTCAAATTCCTGGAGTGGACTATGATGAGACCTTTTCTCCAGTAGGCAAGATTAAGTCTATTCGGGTTCTGTTGGCTATAGCTGCATTTCATGATTATGAAATATGGCAAATGGATGTCAAAACCGCTTTCCTTAATGGAAAGTTGGCTGAAGATGTTTACATGAGTCAGCCAGAGGGTTTTGTCAGCAACGAGTACCCTAATAGAGTGTGTAAGCTCGAGAAATCCATTTATGGATTGAAACAGGCACCTCGCAGGTGGAATCTTTTCTTTGATGAGAAAGTCAAGGAATTTGGCTTTTCGAGGAGTGAAGATGAATCTTGCGTCTATATCAAGGCTAGTGGGAGCATAGTCAGTTTTTTGGTACTGTATGTGGATGACATACTACTCATAGGAAATGACATCCCAACCCTGCAGGAAGTAAAGTCCTGGCTTGGGAAGTGTTTCGCTATGAAGGACCTTGGTGAAGCTGCCTATATTCTAGGGATAAAGATTTTGAGAAACAGGAGTAAAAGGCTAATTGGACTTAGCCAAAGTACCTACTTGGACAAAGTGTTGAAAAGATTCAACATGCATAACTCCAAGAAAGGTGAGTTACCCATTCAGTGTAACGCCAGATTGAGTAAGACACAAAGCCCTAGTAGTGAGCCTGAGATAGCAGAAATGAGTCGATTTCCTTATGCTTCAGCTGTAGGATCGATCATGTATGCCATGACGTGTACTCGACCTGATGTAGCCTTTGCTTTGAGCATGGTTAGCAGGTATCAGGCGAACCCTGGCAAGGAACACTGGACCGCGGTAAAGAATATCCTCAAGTACCTGTGAAGGACTAAGGACTGGGTCCTTACCTTCGGTGGGAGTGATGACTTGAGAGTTGCAGGGTATAGTGATGCTAGCTTCCAGACTGATAGGGATAATTTCCGCTCTCAGTCAGGCTGGGTCTTTACCCTAAACGGAGGAGCAATTTCTTGGAAGAGTTCCAAGCAGGAGACAGTGGCTGATTCCACTTGTGAATCAGAGTATATAGCAGCAAGCGAGGCAGCAAAGGAGGCGATATGGCTAAAGAACTTCATCGGAGACCTTGGAGTTGTACCAGCTATAAAAGAGCCAATGGAGATTTTCTGTGACAGCAATAGTGCGGTTGCCTTAGCCAAGGAACCAAGGGATCACGGGAGATCCAGACACATCAACAGAAAATACCATTTTATCAGACATCGAATTGAAGAAGGACTCCTCATGGCGAAGAGGGTATCATCGGATGAGAACCCGACAGATCCCCTCACGAAGGGACTGAGTAGGGTTAAGCATCTCCAGCATGCTCGGAGCATAGGGCTGAAGGATGATATAAGTTTTAGTAGTTAGATAACCCAGAAATTTGTAAAGTGTAATTGACATTTGATGATGAATAAAAGGTGTTTTATTTATGAGTAAAGTGTTGCTATCTCTTGTCGATCTTTTACTATATTTCTTTTGCATGTTTTGACTTCCAGAATAATTATGTTTGGTATATCATATTATTCAAACCTCCATAGTCGGTCATATGTCGGAAGTAGGTATGAATCAAGACTGTCATGATTGGTTGCAGAGGTCTAAGGTGTTGGACATGGCTACAACAATCATGAGTGCTCATAAGTTCTGAGCATTGGACTCAACCCAAGCTCACTGGAATCACTTCATGGAATTTTATCTCGAGTGATCGTGAGACGGTAATATCATATAAGTCTTCAAACCTAGAGATATGATTTGTTACTTACGAGTTGGTTATGCATTGATTGTACGTAAACGCATTGGTAACTTGATGTTATAAAACGTGATTTTGTGTGTAATTCAATGAGTGGTAGAACAAGCATACGAGTCGAAGTTTATCTGTTCCTTCTTGGATTAGAAGCTGATATCTGGGCCTCTCGATGATTTTGTTTTGACCCTTGTACCGGGCCCGGTCAGAACTAAATTGATGTGTTCAGTTGAGTTCTATGTCAAACAAATCGGAAATCGGGAAACAAATGCTGGACAATAAGCAAGACAATGTTCCATGTGTTTGTCCGGCTGATATCTAGAACAGAGGATTATATGATCACTTATCTAAATGGCGCGTTCTAGTTCAACAGAGTTTAGAGAGCTACGATTGCTGATCGGTTCCTGAAGTTATACTTGCAAATATAGTTACTAGACTTATCCAAGTGGGAGACTGTTGGATATAGTGTCTTAAGTCCATAACTATATTTGGTATATACTTGACCCGACCCGGCATGGTCCATTTGGGTTGCACTTCACCCGAACAATTTATGGATAATATTTGAGAATAGTACAAGTTATGATTTATTAATATATTATAAGTTCTAATATATTAATATAAGATCATATTATTTAATTAGTAGTGATCTATAATTAATCTAGGATTAATTTAGTGATCAAAGATATTACTAATTAAATATGGGCTTCTATATTTATATAGTGTGGGCTTATGCTTATTTGGAATGGGCTAGGCTTGAATGGAGAAGTCCATGGATACTCCATGGAGCTTTAACCCATGTATCTCATGGAAATGAAGAGACATGGGTATTAGGGTTTACATGGATGTAACCCTAATCCACCACACTATATAAAGGAGGCTTTGGCTCTTGAAATCACACTAGTTGACACATGTTGAGGTGAGGGCCGATTTCAAGAGAAGTGTGACTATTCTCTCAAAGTTCCAAGTTTGTGGTGATTTGTGACTTTCATTTGAGGCATCCACATTATTGGTGCTAGGCTCTTAAACTCCAAGGAATCAACTACAACTACAAGGTAAGTGTTTCTACTAGCTTTATTTGATTCAAGTTCCCCATGCCATGCTAGTTAGGATATAAGCCTTGGAAAAATAATTATTTGCATGTATCTTAGACAAACATAGATCCAAGGTTTATTAGGGTTGCATGTACACTTAGGAAGTGTTAGAATGCTCAAAACCCATCAAAACTCATCTTCATGGACCATAAACATTTGTTTAATATTAAACTACCCCTCAAACACCTCCAAGAGCTTCCATGAACTTCCTTGAGTGCATAGAACTTATTTTCCTTCATGATATGCACCAAAGCATACAAATATGTGTCACACTTGAGTTTATGGCCCAAGAAGGTTATTGGACCGTAAACACCCATTCTTAGACCATAAACACCCCCAAAGGGTGCTAAAGTGCCCTTAACACTTTGTATGGCTTGGAATTGGACCTAGAACTTCGTATGCTTAACCTACAACCACAAAAACACATGATGTATGGACTAACATGAGTTTACTAACGTAAACTCATGTGTTTAAGGTAGTAAACTCCCCAAGAACATCTTCTTGGACCGTAAACACCTTTCCAAGGTGTTTAAGTGCCCTAAACACCTTCCTATGCCCCTAAAAGTGACTAGAACCTTACATGCACGAGTTAGAACCACCAAACAACAAAAGAAATGTACCAACATGAGTTTACTACCGTAAAATCATGTGTTTACGGTCATAAACTCCTCAAGGAGTAGTCATAGGCCGTAAACTCCTCTTTTGGTCCATTTTGAAGCCTTAAACCCTTCACAAGCCCTAGAATTGAACCTAGCCTAGTTCCACAAGTGTTATAAGACCTTAATGCATCAAAGAACACACCATCCATGAGTTTACGACCAAAAACTCATGGGGACAAGGTATTAGGTCCGTAAACTCTATAAAGAGTTTACTCTTGAAGAGTAAACTCCCTATCTAGGCCATACACACCCTTAGATGTTACCTAGGACACTCCTAGCACTTAACCAAAGTGTTTTCCGCATTTTAGGATGCGTATAAGTGTTTAATTAGTATTATATTTACAAATTGTATGTAAACATATGTCATCATATGTTAATAGGTCACCAAGTGTGTTCAAGTCTTTACTTGACACCGAGCACCCATTCGACACTTTCGTGCGATCCGCTTACAATAGGTGAGTTCATACCCCTGAATTAACCTTTTAAATGTTTTTACATGCTTTTATGGGGGGGATACAAGCTAAAACATGCCAGTTATCATATCAATCACATGTGATTGATAACCCGCATGCACAAGGATTTATTACACTGTTAACTGTTTTACCAAGTATGATACTATAAATGGTTTTCTAAAACGTCTTTACTTGTTCAAAGCTTTTCTAAAATTCACTCTCGCGCTTTATGTTTTATTTCAAATTTAGTTACAACAATATTTTAATCAAAGGATTTCTTTACCTATAATGTTTTATCAAAGTTCATTTAAAACTTGTTTATGAAAGGTTTTCAAAGGATTTCTAAAGGTTTTCAAACTTATTTTACAAAAGAATACCAAGTCGTGGTTTTCTTAAGTATAAAGGTTTTCCCAAGTTTTCATCAAAGTTTTCTTCCATGTTTTTATACTCCTACTTTGTTAGATACTACTGCTTCATTATACTTCTACTTAGTTAATGCTCCTACTTAGTTAAATGCTATTACTTTGTTAACGCTTTTATTTCGTGATACGCTTTTACTTCGTGATACGCTTTTACTTCGTGATACGCTTTTACTTCGTGATACGCTTTTACTTCGTGATACGCTTCTACTTCGAGATACGCTTCTACTTGTTAACGCTTCTACTTCGTGAAACACTTCTACTTCGATAAACACTTCGACTTCGTTAAATGCTTCTACTTAGTTAAATGTATGCCTGTACTTGTATAGTTATATAAATAATGTTTAAAGGACTTAGAAATGCTAGTTCGCCCTATTTCCTTTTCCTCGTTGGGATGTGGTCTTGTGGGATCGGATATCTGTCCGAAGGTCGTTTGATCATTAATTATATATTATGTTTACATGTATAGACATATAGGTTTACGTCGGTCAGTTTATTTGTGAGTCTCTATCATTAGCTCAGTATTTACATCAGAACTCACTATACGAGATGCATCTTCAGGACACGACCTTCTCCCTTGTCAAGTTGGTAACCAGAGTCTCCTGTAGGGAGATCGGGCATTGTGTGTATAGATCTATACAGGATTGACACCCCCACACCCTGACTGCTAGCTACAGTCCACGGCCTACCAAGCCAAGGGGTGACAAATGTCACATTCTTTCCGATGCTTGCAGGGCGTCAAGTTCTCTAGTGTCTATCAGTATGGTTACGAGTATCTCGGGGTTTCCTTATAATTCATGGCCTTCAGGTAATGGTAATTAACACTGTATTTTTGAAACAACACCTTTAAGATCACTCTTTGTTTTAGACCTTGCTAGACGTATCATTCAATTGATGTTGTCTGGGGTCTGTGTCTCTTTTTTTAGACCTTGTTAGACGTATCATTCATTTGATACTGTCTGGGGTCTGTGTTCACTGTTCTACGCCTTGCTAGTTGTATCTTTCATTTGATACCGTCTGGGGTCTGTGTTTCCTTTTGTTAGACTGAGCCAGATGTGTCGTTCACTCGATACTCTCCTGGAGTCTATGATTTCTTGCCTTAGTCAGCAGTATCTTCTGCTGAGGCATATGTTATTTTCCCTTGTATTTTACTAGTGATATTCTTCTACTTCCTTTAAATCAAATACCGTATTTTGGTAATGATAGTATTTTAGGGAAAATTACTCTTTAAAACACAACTTGATCGGGTCTTGGTAGAAGACTGCTTTTGTTTAGAAAATATAGGATTTTCTGGAAAAGACTCTAATACACCGTTGATTCTAAACTACTACTTGTATAAAGTTATTTGAATAAAATGACACTAAATACTTATGAACTCACCAGCATTTATAAAAATGATGATACTCGCTTTCAAATAACTTGTATTCTCAGGTCAGCAATAGACAGGTACATCCCAGGAGCTTTTGGTGAAAACAGTTTAGTACCAAGCTGCACCTATATTATTACTTGTATTACTTTGATGTTTCTATGTGATGTAAACTATGTAAAACTATTACTATTAATGCAATAGTTGTTGTACTTTGATTACTATACTGCATATGTTGTGATACTTGACATGACGTCATCCACCCCAGAACGTTTCTGCCGTTTCGGTTTTGGGGTGTGATAGATTGGTATCAGAGCATTATTTATAGTGAGCAAAGTATATCAATTCATAAAAGATATACAACCCATAAATACATAGGGATAAAACACTCTGACCAAGAATTATACTTTAAAATATAACCATATTTTATCAATGTATAAGAACATCCAGAATCTAAACACTCGAATACAAGTATCACCAGAAGAACAAGAATAAAAGTCTTCGGATGTTGAACATTACCGTCAAACCTGGGCAGTTATGTAATCGTAAGCTGGAATAAATGTAACCTGATCAACAACATTTATCGAGATGCGATGAACATGTGCTTGGGAGTGATAGTGGTGTTGCAACAGGTCTAAAACTTACCAACTAGGAATGCTAGAGCCAAACATAAAGGTTAAAATACTGTGGGAGTATTTTGGAATACTAAAAGACTCGCATTAATCCCAGAATCAGATTCAGTAGTTAAGAAACAAACAAGAAATTAAAATACCATAGGGGTATTTTAGGATCCATAGATAACCTTGTGTGAAGAACTAAAAAGATCTTTATTGATATACCTACAATTACAGAGAGTAAACTTCCAAGGTTTTATATAATAAGGATCCCATAGGCTAAGAATGTGTGGTTTCGCTCTACTTCCTTTTCCTCGTTGGGATGTGGATATAGAGTAGTATCACATATTCGAAGGCCTATTGGATCTAAGCTATATATGATTTGTATACCCTATTTAAACGTAGCAGGACTCGATATGAATCACCCAGTGAAATGTTAATAATCTCTTAGGATTCTTTAGACATTTCCATTCTCGCACGAACCCTGTAGAATACCCTATCCACTTCAGTATTCGACAGAAGAGTTGATTCAGACCCGGAAGAGGTTCATTGAGAAGATTTCCAATTCGGAGATAAGTGAACCGGGTCGAGACTATTGAAATCACCAAGTGCCTATATCTTTTTAGGGACATCGGTGAGAAATTTGCCTAAACTTCTGAGATTTCCAGTCATCCATCATGAAGTGATGACACCCAGAGTCGGATTCGGAAGTAAGGCGGAGTAGAAATTCAATATGTCTATAGGAGAAGAAAACCCTAGGTAACGGCCCGAAGGAAACCAAAGCCGGTTCCAGTCAAAGATACGAGGTAGACAGAGGGAGCCAGTGCATGGAACCCGAGAAGTGTCTTTTCCTCGTGTTCATCACGCTAATGCACCCATAAAATAATACAATTTAGTGAGTTAGTGATTACACTACTCATGCTATATGTTAGGTAAATCGCCTTATTCCCGTTGCAAGTAATACGATTAGAGCGGATCCCCACACCTCTATTGAGGATGTTTAGCCATAAGTCTTCATGAGCTTTTCTTCAACCGGTATTCGTTCCGAGCTGTTCTCAAATCTTTCCAAGCCGGAGAGTGAAACCTTTCCCAGTATAAAGGTAACTTAGTAGGAACGACTCCCATCTTATGGCTTTTTCCGATACTCATACTCCTACCTCGACACCCGGACTACATCATAGGGATGTAGGTCGACACTCAGACAACCAGTATCCGAAGCACGGGAAATTTATGCCTAATATAGTAAGGATAGATATGTCCAGGGTTAACCATCGTCTCTCATCAGCTTATGTTCCTTTACATGTAGGAAAAACCATGCCTTCGAAGAAGCATAACCTATCCGCTGGCAAGAAACTGACTCTCCTATTCGATGAAGCTACGTTCCAAGCTGCAGTCTCGGCAGCTGTAGCAGCTGTCATGGCTCAACTGAATGCTAACAACGCCAATGTTAGCAAGAGCCCCATCGGAAATTCTGATCCAAGTAATGGACAGCAGCAATCAACCTCTGTATACCTAGCCACCCAAGAACCTCAACCAAATCCACTGAAGAGAAAGATCAAGATCGAGGAGGGAAGTGCCTCGGCTCAAGGACCTGCTGAAGGGCAACGAGCCGAGACAGTCAATACCCCTGCCAGCCCCTCCATCCTAACTACAAGGAGACCATACCTAGGAAGCCTTCCCCACTGCAGCAAGTGTAGCTACAATCATCATGGTATATGTCGGGAACTCTTTTGTGCTAGGTGCAACATGAAGGGGCATACTGCTCGCGTTTGCAGAACCCCGGTTGAGTTTATTACATCAACCACCAGTGTGGCGGCCAATACAGTTTGCCATCTATGTGGTAGGATTGGGCACTTCAAAAGGGACTCCCCAACCGAAGGAAACAACAAATACACAGGAGGAGTCTAACTCTAATGCTTAGGGAGAAGCATCAAGGAACCCGATAGATTTTTGGTACGTCTCTCAATCTTAGATAACTAACCAAAAACATTAAAAGGCTAATTCTAAATGTAATTATTTGCCCATTAAGGCGAAAGTTGCAGCACTGTTATAAAAATTTAAAATTTCATCAGGTAAAACTATAATGGCTAGATATATACGTTACGGCCATGTATAATTGAGATGGATAGACCTAGAGTGAGCAAATGCCGCCTCATTTCCTATTCCTTATTTGGTTGTGGGTTTAGGGCGGAGTCGCTCAGTCAACAGTCCTCCCCACCTTAATTATACATGACTAGTATATGTTAGGCGATTATAGAAATGCCTCGTGAGAATCCATTCATGAAAAGGTACTCTAATCAGAAACACTTAGGACTCTCTATAGTTCCGCGTCAACTCTATCGGTCCAGGTATCCGCGACAGTGATACATGGGATGAAACCTGAGATGCCTAGAACTTGTGTGACCATTCAACACATGACTCTATCGACCCTCATTCTATATCATGTCGAAGTATGCCAACTTCGACGCCTCTATCAATCATGGTTTGACTTCGTGCAACCATGTGTAAATCCTTAGTGCTGTGTAAAAAGAACTTTCACCATAGCCATTTCGGCAAATAAAGGTTCTTCCGAACCTAAGCAAAATAAAAATAATAAAGACTAATACGATCCGTCAGTCTTCACTCTTATTTCAAACCTTCCGAAGTACCCAGGAGAAGGGTACCGCGCGCTTTTAACCAACCCCTATTAGACAGATAGAAACCGAAGAGAAAGGCACTGCAGGCATTCCAGAAGACGATAACCACCCGAAGCAGACACCGTAGGAACCCAGAAAGACCCTTTGCACCTCGCAAATTAGGTTCGTGAATCAAGAGGATAGAACTCATGGGACTGACCACTATAACTGAGTATATGCATAAAGGTGATATACAGCTTGCATACACCAAGTATGAGTGGTTAAGCCAAGTATGAGATCTACTATGAACCTCATAGTAAAACCCTTCATCCTATCCCACGGGAAGGGAGCTAGAGTCGCCAGAACCCCTGCGGGTTGAGCTACTATAATGATCACAAATCGGAAGATTGTTGTCATCCCAGTTAAGCCAACATAGTAGCTAACACCCTCGGTTGGTAAAGAAATATGAGTCGTAAGAATCAAGGACATTGACTAGGACCATCCACTCACGCTTAATTCCCAAAACTAGGCATCTCAGCGGATATCCCGTATCCCTGGAAGCTACGATAAGTTAAACTCTGAGAAGAGTGGATGAGGAGATTAAAGTTCCGAGTGATGGAACCCTATACTCATTAGATTTGACCTAGACCGAGAAAACTCAGAACCTTCGGGAGAGTAGTTGTTGAAGATGTTCTCACTACTCAGGCACTTCGTCCACCCCGTTACCGACGAGTAGCGCCTAGGACCCTCCGCCCTCTCGCATGAGGGAAATCACCGTCGCCCTATAGACGATAGACCGCATTCTCCGAAGTGAACACTAGAATACCAAGAACCACAGGATAACCTCCGCAACCAAGAACACTTGAATAAAGTGCGAGAGTAGGTTGCGTTAAGCCTTATAACCCAGATCCCGAAGAGATCATAGACTTGACACCAGTCTAGGTGTTAGTCGATGGGTTATACAAGAGCACGCGCTTTCCGCACTAAAATAAACCAACGCATTGGAGAATAGGACATGCCTTAGAGATTCATTGGACTACTAGGTGTTCCACGAATACTATCTCGCACAGAAATAGTAGAACCACCTCCCGAGATAGTCTAACACTCGTCTGGTGAAACCCTATCTCCCTGACCTGAGGGTTTCCGTTAGAAATATCTCAAGAATCAGAAGTGCTGGTTCATTTTGCACAAGATTGAGATAGACACTCTGCAACAAACAAATACCCGTAGACACGCAATCCATCTGATGATCTAGAAAACCTCGGAGAGCCAATCAACAGGAACACGAATCCAAGGACAACCCGAACGTTTAAGAACCAACCCGAAGGACTACACTTCCAGTATGAGAGAGAACGTTTGGAACTTTGGAATGGCGATCACGCCAGTGATGATCTCGCCATAGAAGTACACTATGTTATAAGTACTGAAAAGCTCCACCCTTCCGAGAGCTTAGGACCATCTGAGATTCTTTACGAAGATTGGTCCAACCCTCGTCAGACCACTACTACTTTCGGAAATGCCACAAGCTGCACCACAGATCAATCCACTTCTTAGACTTGATAAGTGTTTGCCCGATGTCACTCTTTGTATCCCACTCATCTTGATAGAAACCATTTGGGAACCCTAACTACGTAGACGAACCTGTAGGAATCGCTAACGGCACGAGACAAAATTCGAATCCCGTAAGTGAAGGTTTGTTAGAACGCCAAGCAAAGGCCAGAGTTCACTTGGGAGTGCGAGGACCAGCCTAATAGGAAGTACCCTCATCTCATTAATCAGTCATTCATACCTACTTCCTTGCCTAAACCTGAATTTCGGGACGAAATTCCCTCTTACGGGGGGATGATGTGACAACCCAAAAATTTCCGTTAGTTTTAACGTCGAAATTAACGTCGAAATTAATTACGTCAAAAATTAGCCAAATTTATCCCGAAAATATTTTTGACCGGATTTAAACCCGTTGGAATATTTTAATTAATATTCGTCAAGCGAAAATAAAAACACGTACATTATCTTTCCATTTATTTGGAAAAAGTTTATTTTTATTTGCGGCCATTTAACCGGGTAAAATTTTAAACCCCGTTGAACATAAGTATCGGGTAGTCGTATACCAGGTACAACACCCAAGCCCTATATAAGGGTGGGTGGACACTCCTTAGAAGCCTTTTCCCACCTTAGACTCTCTCTCTCTCTACTTTCTCTCTCTACAAACGGGTTTTGGTCAAAATCGCCCCTCCGAGCCCCAAATCGGTAAGTAAACCTTCCTAGCTTGTTATCTAACTTATCTAGCTTGCAAATTCATGACTTAATCATCCAAAAATCTCAAGAACATGAGTTTACGGTCTTGGGAGCCTCCCAAAACCGTAAACCCCTTTGGAAGTGGGTTTGATGCCCAAAAACCCTCCCAAACACTTCTCATGCTTAGCAATGGCTTAGAGGCTTACACGAAAGGACTTAGAACACCAAAATCGGACCAAATGGGGAGTAAACATGAGTTTATAGTCTAGGAACATCCTTAGACCGTAAACCCATCTTCATGGACCATAAACACTTGTTTAAGTGTTAAACTACCCCTCAAACACCTCCAAGAGCTTCCATGAACTTCCTTGAGTGCATAGAACCTAATTTTTCCTTCATGATATGCACCAAAGCATACAAATATGTGTCACACTTGAGTTTACAGCCCAAGAAGATTCTTGGACCGTAAACACCCATTCTTAGACCATAAACACCCCCAAAGGGTGTTAAAGTGCCCTTAACACTTTCCTATGCCCCTAAAAGTGACTAGAACCTTAAATGCACGAGTTAGAACCACCAAACAACAAAAGAAATGGACCAACATGAGTTTACTACCATAAACTCATGTGTTTACGGTCGTAAACTCCTCAAGGAGTAGTCATAGGCCGTAAACTCCTCTTTTGGTCCATTTTGAAGCCTTAAACCCTTCACAAGCCCTAGAATTGAACCTAGCCTAGTTCCACAAGTGTTATAATACCTTAATGCTCTAGGATTAGTGTCTAAGTCCATAACTATTTTGGTATGTACTTGACCCGATGGTGCATGGTCCTTTTGGGTTGCCTTCGCCAAAGCAACTTGATAGGATGAATTATGGAGAGAAAGGATTAAATATGATTTATTAATATATTATGAGAATAATATATTAAAGGAGAAATCATATTGTTTAATTAATATTAGTCAAGAATTAAGAAGAATTAAGTTTGTGACTAAAAGAGATTAATTAAACTTAAGGGACTGGAATTGTAATTATAAGATAATTGCAATTGGGCCATGGATTGCCTTATATTATAAGGATGGACAAATTCTATGGGGAAACCCATTAGAAATCGTCCAAGATCTTTAAGGAAAGGAGTCCATGGGTTGCTTAGGGCTTAAGCATCCAAATTAGGCTTTCCTTATTAGATAACCCTAATAGCCTCACTATATATAGAACCCTTATGGCTCAAAAACGTGGTGAACTTGTTCTCTAGGGTTAGTACACGTTTTGGGCAGCCTCCATCCTCTCTCCTCTTCATCCTCTTGCTCTTGGTGTTTGTGAACCATTAGAGGAGTGACATTTGTGACTCTAAGCTTTCTAAAGTCAATATAAGAAGGATTTGGGATTGTTATTGCTATATAACAATCAAGGTAATATCTTAAACCCATTCTTATGTTAATATGATTACTTGTATGCTAGAATTAGGGTTTATAGTCTTGGATAACTTGCATCTACAATAGAGAAACCTAGATCCAAGCATTAGGGTTTGTATGAGCACATAGGATGTTCTGATGAACAAAACCCATTAGTGGTATCAGAGCCTTGATTGGTTTCTATTGTATTGATGCCTTGTATGTTGAAAAAATTCGATTTTTGTGGTTCTGCATGATGGACTCGGCGATTCCCACTGTGGACTCGGCGAGGTGCCCCCTACTCGGCGAGTCCATGGGGGTACTCGGCGAGTTCGAGCATCAGAAGGAGGCTGTTTCGGGATTTTTGCCTATTTTGACTTAGGATAATTGCCATAATTGTTTAAAATTAATAAAATTCGAATTTTATTGATTCCTTATGATTATCCTTGTCAAAACAAAAGATTTTGGTCATCTAATTAGATAACTGTTACCTTATTTGATAAATGTTAAGTTATGGAAATTATTTGATCATTATCTTGCAAGAATTTGAACTAGATCTAATTAGATAACCACCAATTATAGTTAATTGCCTTATTTGAATTATGTGATCTAGAATATTCTTGACAAAGTTTGGAAAAGTTTCAAATTAATCCCTTTAGGTTTTATAGTTTAAATTAGAACTTGAAAGTTTAGAATTTAAATAGTTGAAACCCTAATGTTTTGAAAAAGGTTTCAAAACTTGCCCTCAAGTTTTGGAATTTAAATTTTGATTGAAAAGTTTGATTTTGAAATATTTAAATTCTAAACCCTAATGTTTTGAAATGTTTCAAAACTTTCCCTCAAGTTTTGGAATTTAAAAGTTGATTAAAAGTTTAATTTAGGAATGTTAAATTCTAAAACCCTAGTATTGTTTTGAAAAGTTCAAATCACACCCTTATGGTTTTATTAATTAATTAAGGTGTATAATTAAAAGAGGTTTAATAAATCCATAAAAGTTTAGGTTTACAATTTAATTGAATTAAAAGTATAATTGTTAAATTTGACCTCCTAGTATTTTAAAAGTGCAAAATACACCCTATATTATATATAACATTAAAAGTCAAACATTATATATATGTATAAGTAAAAGTCAGTCTTACCGTTAGTAGGCCTCATTCACAAAGCTAGTCTATAAGGGGTGTTTAAGGAAATTGCCTATAAAATCGCGATTGAATGGGTATCCACTCTTACCCACCGCACTCTTGACTAGTGGAGGGTCGTTAGCCGAACGGGTAGGATAGGACAGAAACCTTCCATTATAAGTATAATGAAGTACAAAATTAACTAAATGTTTTACAAATTCCCAATCTTAGTTACTTAGGAAAAAGTGAATTGATGCAATTCCATGAAACTACATTTTGTACCCTTGCGAAGACGTTAGTGGAGCGTGTGTGGTTTACCGGCACACTAAATGGTTCTAAGCAAAGGTAGCAAAGGGTGACTCAATGTTTTTCATAGTTCGGTGGAGCGTGTGTGGTTTACTGGCACATCGAATAGGTGACTGTAACATGTGAGGGAACCATGTAAGTTTGCATGGTTATTCACATCCGCTTTGTGATCCTCGGCATCCCAGTCACAAACTAGAGGGGCATATCGAGATTTAAACATGCAATTGAAATGTTCAATGAATCTCAAAGGATCTAGGAGTTTTCATAAATTTAAAACTTAAATTTCTTTTTTCGTTTTTTATGGTGGAAATTAGTGAATCATCATTCACTTACCTTCAAATATTCTGCAACTAGATTACGGCATCCCTTTTCTAGGTTGTAGCATATTGTGTTAGGTCCTAGCCTTAGTATCTCATTTGGGTGATTTACAAAGGACTCAATCAATCAACTAAGTTGTATTCGTTTTCTCCTATTTTGTAGATGTCAAAGTACGACAACTATGGTCTTTCCAAATCCCTTGGAACAAGGATTCCACATGAAGATGATATTCCACGATTCCATCGAGGAACAAGAGATCATGCTTCACTTCCTCCACCTCCTCCAATTATTCTCCCTAACCCACAAGTTCGAAGGCTTGAAAAGTTCAAGCTCACTCAAGCCCTTTTGGCAAGTAAACATAAAGAAGGAAAGTCGGTGTGTACACATGTCCTAGGGATGAAGTCACACATTGATAGGTTAAGAATGTTGGGATCCGTTGTCTGTGAGTTCGTAAGAGAGTACTATATGATGAACTGCGACGTGACCCTTATAGATCTCACCTATATGCTTATTGTCGCTGAATCAACAATGGTTTTGCACAATAGAAAAGCAAAGTTGATTGGTGAATCTGCCTTCAGGACCTCTATGGATATAGAAATTGGCAACGAGATACATGCTATGATCGAAACGTTTGATCATAAGAGAAAGGCAATGTCTGAAGTAGTTCCATGTCCTGTTCCAAAAGAGTCAATTTGCTTTTATTGCCAAGAGAAGGGGCATTGGAGACGAAGCTGCCCTATATACCTAAGAGATCTAAGAGATGGGAGAGTCAAAACGTATGGCTCTGCTTTAGGTAAAATCCATTGACTAACTCCTTTAAGCTACTATTCTAGATTCTTAATACATAATGTGATAAAATTACCATTGATGTTTTGTAGGATCGAAGAAAAGAAGGGAAGCTTAAGGGAAGAAGTGAGCAGAATCTAACCGTGAAGGAATGGATTTCGATCGCATTACTTGAAGATTAGACTCTTGAGCTACTACTTAGAGTTAGAATAAGATTGCTAAGAAAGATGTATTAGCATAGTTTTTCAAAGAATTGCATTGTAAGGACAAATTTTTTCCGCAATAAAATAAATTTTGATTTTATATTATTTATTTATCCTTGCAATGGCGTGTATGAAAAAAAATTGATGTTTGAATGTTTCTAATATTAGCAATAATGGATTTGATTCTTAATTATGTTGTTTGTGGAAATGTCGAGAATTTACCAAATAGGGAGAGTTTGTGGAAGTGTCTAAGTCCATAACTATTTTGGTATGTACTTGACCCGATGGTGCATGGTCCTTTTGGGTTGCCTTCACCAGAGCAACTTGATAGGATGAATTATGGAGAGAAAGGATTAAATATGATTTATTAATATATTATGAGAATAATATATTAAAGGAGAAATCATATTGTTTAATTAATATTAGTCAAGAATTAATAAGAATTAAGTTTGTGACTAAAAGAGATTAATTAAACTTAAGGAACTGGAATTGTAATTATAAGATAATTGCAATTGGGCCATGGATTGCCTTATATTATAAGGATGGACGAATTCTATGGGGAAACCCATTAGAAATCGTCCATGGCCTTTAAGGAAAGGAGTCCATGGGTTGTTTAGGGCTTAAGCATCCAAATTAGGGTTTCCTTATTAGATAAACCTAATAGCCTCACTATATATAGAACCCTTTGTTGGAATAGTGTCTAAGGCTGCAACTATGTTAGGCAAGTATTTGATTCGATTATGCATGGTCCTTTTGGGTTGCCTTCACCATAGCAACTTGACAAGATGAATTGTTATGAGAGAATAAATATTATTAATATATTATGAGAATAATATAAGGAATAATGATATTGTTATTTGATTAATATAAGTTATAAATTGATTAGAATTAAATTGGTGACTTAAAGAGATTAATTAAATAAGAGGGTATAAACTGTCAATTGTTTGATAGTTACACTTTGGGCTGTAAATCCTTTATGGATAGGGTTGGACGATTTCTAGGGCTTGGGATATACCACTAATCGTCCAAGGGCTTATCTTGGAAAGGATTTGGATTGCTTTGAGTAAAGATTATCCAACTAGGGTTAAAGGGTGAAACCCTAGGAGCCTTACAAGTATAAATAGACCCTTTAGGCAAGGGACATCAGCACCTCTGCTAAAGCAAAGAAACCCTGGCCGATTTCTATTCCGTCTCCTCTCTCTCAAATCATCCTCTTGCTAGTTGGTGTTTGTAAGCCATTAGAGGAGTGACATTTGTGACTCTAAAGCTCCAAGAACAAGAAGATCTAACAAGTGTTTCAAGGTATACTTCTAGCTTTGATTTTGTATTGTTCTTATACTCTATTAGTTATTAGAAGTCTTGGATTCAATGCATGTTTAATTAGAGAAACCTAGATCCAAGCATTAGGGTTGTATGTGCACATAGGAATGTTCATATGGTCAAAACCCAACAGTGGTATCAGAGCCTAGATTGGATTTTATTAAATTGATGCATAATTGTTTGTTTCTTGCTTGCAAAATTCGAATTTTGTGGTTCTGTGTCATGAACTCGACGAGTCCCATGGTGGACTCGACGAGTTGGCCTGACTCGGCGAGTCCAGTTGGGAACTCAGCGAGTCCGAGCGTCAGGAAGGGCCAAAATCGGGATTTTTTTTATATTTATTATATGGAAACTTGCCTTTATCATGTTACATCAACCCTAATCCGATTTTTTGATATATATGACTATAATCTTGATCTAGTTAAAGATATTTATCAATTAATAAAATATTTAATTTCCTTATGTGATAATTAATTAATTATTTTGATTAAATTGGTAAATTATTTTGCAAGAAATCATTAAATAAATCATATATGGATAATTATGGAATTAATTGTTAATGAAGATTATTTGTTATATGATCCTCCATGTTTTAAATGTTTAAAACTTGCCCTCAAGTTTTGAAATTTATTTTTTATGATTAAAAGTTTAATTTAGACAATTTAAATTTCAAACCCTAGAATTTTACAAGTTTAAAATCCAACCCTATACTAATATAATATTACAAGATTAATATATATATATATATATATATATATATATATATATATATATATATATATATATGTATAATTAAAATGCTAGTCTTACCGTTAGTAGGCCTCATTCACGAAGTCGGTCTATAAGGTGGGTATAAGGTTGCTGCCTATAAAATGGCGCTTAATAGGTGTACACTCACACCCACCGCTTGCTTGATCGGTGGACGGTCGTTAGCCAAACGGGTAGGATAGGGCAACCTCATCTCTCATTAAAAGTATAATATGAAATACAAAGTAACTATATGTTTTTCAAAAATTTCCCAATCTTAGTTACTTTAGGAAAAATGAATTGATGCAATCCCATGAAATTACACTTTGCACCCTTGCTAAGAAGTTAGTGGAGCGTGTGTGGTTTACCGGCACACTAATTGGTTCTAAGCAAAGGTGGCAAAGGGTGATTCATTGTTTATCATAGTTCGATTGAGCGTGTGTGGTTTACCGGCACATCGAATAGGTGATCGTTACAATGAAGGCACCATGTAAATTTGCATGGTAATTCACACCCGCTTTGTGATCCTCGGTATCCCAGTCACAAACAAGAGGGGCATATCGAGATTTAAACATGCCATTGAAAAGTTTCAATGAATCTCCTCTAAACCTAGGAATTCTCAATACATTTAGAGCTTAAAGTAATGTTTTGTGGTGGAGAATTAGTGAATCGTCATTCACTTACCTTCAAATTGTTTGCATGTTAGATTACGGAATCCCTTTTCTAATATGTAAATATTGTTGTTGGATCCTAGCCCTAATTTTCTTATTGGGTGATAATTAGGGATTCATATTCTAATCTATCTTTGTCCTTTCTATTTGTAGATGTCGAATGCAAACAACGCTGTTGCTAGTTCATTCACATTGATGAGCCTTTGTCAAAAGGTCACTTTCGATGGGACGAACTTTAGTGAATGGATAAGATACATTCGCACTATTGCTCGCTACGAGGACAAGGAGTATGTCCTCGATGAGAAGCTCGAGAAAATCAACCCTGAAATCGCTACTCCGGCTGAAATGACCGCTTTTGAAACTCACGAGCGTGATGCAACGAAGGTACATTGCATCATGATAGCCACTATGAACTCCGAATTCCAAAAGTCCTATGAGGACATGTACCCGTACGAGATGCACCAAGACTTGCTGGAGAGATACCACCAAAACGCAAGACAAGAGCATTATGAGATTTTCACTAACATGATTTCCGCTAAAATGGGTCATGGAGAGTCTCTTACCGTGCACCTGCAAAAGATGCAAAGGTATGTCGACTGTCTTCGCAAGTTGAATGTTGACTTTGGGGAAGACTTGGCGATCGACATGGTGCTTCACTATTTGCCTCCAAGTTACAATCAATTTAGGATGACCTACCACATGAACAAAGAAGAGGTCACCCTAAGCAAGCTCCAAGGTCTCTTGAGGGTCGCTGAGAGTAACTTCAAGGACAAGTATATTGCACTAACTCCCAATCCACCCGCTGCTCCTGTTTTGGCTATTGGACAAGGAAGGGGAAAGAAGAGTAAGGCTTCATCTAAGAACCATCGCAAGGTTAAGTCCCGAGATGGTGCCTCTTCTAGTGGGACCAAAGTTGATCCTGCTAAACCCTGCCCTAACCCAAAGGAGGCAGAGTGCCACAACTGCCACAAGATAGGACATTGGAAGAGAAGCTGCCCAGAGTACCTGCAAGCCATGAAGGAAGGAAAGATCAAGCTGTCTTTCGCAGGTATATACACAATTAAATCTAACGATTCATCTCATGCTATTTCTTGGGTTCTTGATACCGGTTATGGTTACCACATTTGTTCTAATGTGCAGGGACTTAGAAGAAATAGAGACGTGGAGCTTGGAAGAATAAATCTAATCATGGGGAACAGAGATTGTAGTGTATTCTTTAGTTCTTAGGAATGGTTTATCTTTAGATTTGAACAATTGTTTCTATTCGCCAGAAATGGCTAGAAACATCATTTCATTTCATGGTTTGTTTAGACAAGGTTTTAGATTTTCTTTTAATAATGAGAATGGTTCTATTTTGGCTTATCTAAATAGTGTCTTTTATTTTGAAGCTATACCATGTAATGGAATTTATGGAACCGTTATGATCGTAGATAACTTAGGAAATGATGTTTTATGCATGGATTCTTCCAATAGTATGGATAGAGCATCCTTGTGGCATTGTCGTCTTGGACATGTCAACAAGAAGCGCATAGCCCAACTCCAAAAGGATGGGGTGTTGGAGTCATTCGACCGTAGGGAAGATGACACATGCGAGTCTTGTTTACTTGGAAAAATGACTAAGTCACCCTTCACAAGTACGTGTGAAAGGGGTGAGGGTCTATTGGACCTAATACATACCGATGTATGTGGACCGTTTAGATCAACCACGAAGGATGGGAACCGCTTCTACGTGACTTTTACCGATGACTATAGTAGATATGGGTATATCTATTTAATCAAGCAAAAGTCAGAAACTTTTGAAAAGTTCAAAGAGTTCAAGAATGAAGTGGAGAATCAATTGGGCAGGAAAATCAAGATGCTTCGATCCGATCAAGGAGGAGAGTACCTAAGTCTTGAATTCCACGATTATCTCAAGGAGTGTGGAATAGTTTCACAATTGACGCCTCCTATGACACCGCAGTTGAATGGTGTGGCAGAAAGGCGTAATCGAACCTTATTGGATATGGTTCGCTCTATGATGAGTCGTGCTTCACTACCTATCTCTTTTTGGGGGTATGCCTTAGAGACTGCCGCCCATATCCTTAACCGAGTCCCTACTAAGAAGGTTACCAAAACACCTCACGAGATGTGGACAGGGAAAGCTCCCTCGTTGGCACATATCAAGGTTTGGGGTTGCGAGGCTTTCGTAAGACGAGATACTCACGACAAGCTCGAACCTCGAAGTAAGCGATGTATTTTCATCGGCTACCCGCAAAAATCCTTTGGATATCTCTTCTATAGACCGAAGGACAATGTTGTCTTTGTTGCGAGGAGAGGAGTTTTCCGAGAGCGAGAACTCATAGGCCAAGGAGACAGTGGGAGGCAAATCGAGCTTGAAGAGATTCAAGAGTTGATAGATGAAGGAACCTCTACCGCTGGCACTCAACCCGAGGAGGAAACTCCGGTTGAACCGATTGACGAATCCTTACCTCTTAGACGTTCCGAAAGAGTTAGAGTTCAACCCCAGTTTTATGGTTTTCATATTACTACCGAAGGGGACACGTATATTAGTGATGGTACACTAATAAACCTTGATGAACCTAATAGCTATAAGGAAGCCATGGCAGGCCCGGAGTCTGCAAAATGGAAAGAGGCAATGGATAGCGAGATCTAATCCATGTATGATAACCAAGTTTGGAATTTGGTTGATAATGTGCCCGGACGTAAGACCGTTGGGTGCAAATAGATCTTCAAGAAGAAGACCGACGTGGATGGAAAAGTACACACATATAAGGCGCGATTGGTTGCGAAGGGCTTTACTCAAACTCCAGGAGTAGAATATGATGAGACCTTCTCACCAGTTGCGAAGATAAAGTCTATTAGAGTGATGCTAGCTATTGCCGCATTTCATGATTATGAGATTTGGCAAATGGATGTCAAGACCGCTTTCCTTAACAGAAAGTTGGCTGAGGATGTTTACATGGCTCAGCCAGAGGGGTTTGTGAATCCGAAGCATTCGAATAAAGTGTGTAAGCTTGAGAAGTCCATTTATGGACTTAAGCAAGCATCTCGCAGATGGAATCTTTGCTTCGATGAGAAAGTCAAAGAGTTTGGATTTGTACGAAGCGAAGATGAATCGTGTGTATATGTCAAATCCAGTGGGAGTATAGTAAGCTTCCTCGTTCTATATGTCGACGACATATTACTCATAGGAAACGACGTCCCGACTCTACAGGAGGTTAAGTCCTGGCTCGGGAAGTGCTTCGCTATGAAGGACCTTGGAGAGGCTTCTTATATTTTGGGAATAAGGATAGTAAGAGAAAGAAGTAAGAGACTAATAGGACTTAGTCAGAACACTTACTTAGAGAAGGTACTAAAATGTTTTAGTATGGAAAACTCGAAGAAGGGAGAATTACCGATACAAAGCAATGCCAAGTTAAGTAAGACTCAAAGTCCGAGTACCGAAGCTAAAATAGCAGAAATGAGCCGAGTACCATACGCTTCCGCAGTTGGCTCAATCATGTATGCTATGACTTGTACTCGCCCTGATGTAGCCTTTGCTTTGAGCATGGTTAGCAGATTCAAGGGAATCCTGGCAGAGCCCATTGAATTGTGGTTAAGAATATCTTTAAGTACCTTCGGAGGACGAAGGAATGGTTTTTAGTCCTCGGAGGGAGTGATGACTTGAAGGTGCGAGGGTATAGTGACGCCAGCTTTCGGACCGACAGGAACAACTACCATTCGCAGTCGGGCTGGGTCTTTACCCTAAACGGAGGAGCAGTAACTTGGAAAAGTTCCAAGCAGGAAACCGTAGCTGATTCAACGTGCGAATCAGAGTACATTGCAGTGAGCGAAGCGTCGAAGGAGGCAATATGGTTGAAGAAATTCATCGGTGATCTTCGAGTTGTACATGCCATAAAGGAGCCCATGGAGATTTTCTGTGATAATGAAGGAGCGGTTGCCTTGACCAAGGAACCGAGGGATCATGGTAGATCTTGACATATCGACATAAAATATCACTTTATTAGACATCGTGTAGAAGAAGGACAACTCGTAGTGAAGAGGATATCATCAGAAGATAACCCAGCAGATCCGCTTACGAAAGGACTGAGTAGGGTTAAGCACTTGCAGCATGCTAGGAGTATTGGGCTGAAGGATGATATTAGCATAGATTAGATAGTAGTAGAGACGTGTAATAGATAAATGTAATTAACATTTGATGATTAAATAAAGGAGTATTATTTATGAGTAATGTTACTATCTTGTGTTAATTGTTTAACTATTGTTTCATTTTTGCATGTTTTGACTTCCAGAATAATTGAGTTTATTAAGAATAATCGAATTATTCAAATTGTCCACAATCGTTCATATGTTGGAAGTAGATATGAATGAAGATTGTCATGAATCAGTGTGTAGATTGTCTAAATGGTATTAGACATAGCAAAGGGTTGCTGCAACGTTCATGAGTGCTTATGAACTGGTTTTGAGCATTGGAACAAACCCGCGCTTGCTGGAATCACCTTGTGGAATATGATATAAAAGATTGATCGCAAGACGATAATATCATATAGTCTTAAACCTAGATATATGGTTTGTTATTTGTTAATTGGTTGTACATTGATAATGTGAAAACGCATCAGTAACTCGGTGTTATAAAAAGCATTGTTGTGTATAGTTGATTAATGAATAAGTAAATGCATATAAGTCGAAGTTTATCTGTTACTTTTATCCCAAGAGGGTAAAAGCGATATCTCGGCCACTCGATGATTTGATTTGACTTATGTGCCGGGCCCGGTCAGAACTAAATTGATGTGTTCGATTAAGTTCTATGTCAAATGAATCGGAGACCGAGAAACCAAAATGCTAGACCAATTATTCCATAGAATTGTCAGCATGATATCTAACAGAGGACTGTACGATCCCTTATCTAAAGGACAAGATTGATTAGATCAGAGTTTGACAGTGTCTTTGAGAGCTACGATTGCAAATCGATTTGTACTTGTGCATATAGTTACTAGACTTATCCAAGTGGGAGACTGTTGGAATAGTGTCTAAGGCTGCAACTATATTAGGCAAGTATTTGACCCGATTATGCATGGTCCTTTTGGGTTGCATTCACCATAGCAACTTGACAGGATGATTTGTTATGAGAGAATAAATATTATTAATATATTATGAGAATAATATAAGGAATAATGATATTGTTATTTGATTAATATAAGTTATAAATTGATTAGAATTAAATTGGTGACTTAAAGAGATTAATTAAATAAGAGGGTATAAACTGTCAATTGTTTGATAGTTACACTTTGGGCTGTAAATCCTTTATGGATAGGGTTGGACGATTTCTAGGGCTTGGGATAAGCCACAAATCGTCCAAGGGCTTATCTTGGAAAGGATTTGGATTGCTTTGAGTAAAGATTATCCAACTAGGGTTTAAGGGTGAAACCCTAGGAGCCTTACAAGTATAAATAGACCCTTTGGGCAAGGAAAATCGGCACCTCTGCTAAAGCAAAGAAACCATGGCCGATTTCTATTCCCTCTCCTCTCTCTCAAATCATCCTCTTGCTAGTTGGGGTTTGTAAGCCATTAGAGGAGTGACATTTGTGACTCTAAAGCTCCAAGAACAAGAAGATCAAACAAGTGTTTCAAGGTATACTTCTAACTTTGATTTTGTAGTGTTCTTATACTCTATTAGTTATTAGAAGTCTTGGATCCAATGCATGTTTAATTAGAGAAACCTAGATCCAAGCATTAGGGTTGTATGTGCACATAGGAATGTTCATATGGCCAAAACTCAACAACCTTATGGCTCAACCACGTGGTGAACTTGTTCTCTAGGGTTAGTACACGTTTTGGGCAGCCTCCATCCTCTCTCCTCTTCATCCTCTTGCTCTTGGTGTTTGTGAACCATTAGAGGAGTGACATTTGTGACTCTAAGCTTTCTAAAGTCAATACAAGAAGGATTTGGGATTGTTATTGCTATATAACAATCAAGGTAATATCTTAAACCCATTCTTATGTTAATATGATTACTTGTATGCTAGAATTAGGGTTTATAGTCTTGGATAACTTGCATCTACAATAGAGAAACCTAGATCCAAGCATTAGGGTTTGTATGAGCACATAGGATGTTCTTATAGCTAAAACCCATCAAATGCATCAAAGAACACACCATCCATGAGTTTACGTCCGTAAACTCATGGGGACAAGGTCTTAGGGCCGTAAACTCTATAAAGAGTTTACTCTTGAAGAGTAAACTCCCTATCTAGGCCATAAACACCCTTAGATGTTACCCGGGACACTCCTAGCACTTAACCATAGTGTTTTCCGCATTTTAGGATGCGTATACGTATTTAATTAGTATTATATTTACTAATTGTATGTAAACATATGTCATCATATGTTAATAGGTCACCAAGTGTGTTCAAGTCTTTACTTGACACCGAGCACCCATTCGGCATTTTCGTGTGATCCGCTTACAACAGGTGAGTTCTTACCCCTGAATTAACCTTTTAAATGTTTTTACATGCTTTTATGGGGGGGGGGGGGAATACAAGTTAAAACATGCCAGTTATCATATCAATCACATGTGATTGATAACCCGCATGCACAAGAATTTATTACACTGTTAACTGCTTTACCAAATATGATACTGTAAATGGTTTTCTAAAACGTCTTTACTTGTTCAAAGCTTTTCTCAAATTGACTCTCGCGCTGTATGTTTTATTTCAGATTTAGTTACAACAATATTTTAAACAAAGGATTTCTTTACCTATAATTTTTTATCAAAGTTCATTTAAAACTTGTTTATGAAAGGTTTTCAAAGGATTTATAAAGGTTTTCAAACTTATTTTACAAAAGAATACCAAGTCATGATTTTCTTAAGTATAAAGGTTTTCCAAAGTTTTCATCAAAGTATTTTTCCATGTTTTTATACTCCTACTTTGTTAGATACTACTCTTCGTTATACTTATACTTAGTTAATGCTCCTACTTAGTTAAATGCTATTACTTTGTTAACGCTTTTATTTCGTGATACGCTTTTACTTCGTGATACGCTTTTACTTCGTGATACGCTTCTACTTCGTGATACGCTTCTACTTGTTAACACTTCTACTTCATGAAACACTTCTACTTTGATAAACACTTCAACTTCTTTAAATGCTTCTACTTAGTTAAATGTATGCCTGTACTTGTATAGTTATATAAATAATGTTTAGAGGACTTAGGAAGGCTAGTTCGCCCTATTTCCTTTTCCTCGTTGGGATGTGGTCTGGTGGGATCAGATATCCGTCCGAAGGTCGTTTGATCATTAATTATATATTATGTATACATGTATAGACATATAGGTTTACGCCGGTCAGTTTATTTGTGAGTCTCTATCATTAGCTCAGTATTTACATCAGAAATCACTATACGAGATGCATCTTCGGGACACGGCCTTCTCCGTTGTCAAGTTGGTAACCAGAGTCTCCTGTAGGGAGAGCGGGCATTGTGTGTATAGATCTATATGGGATTGACACCCCACACCCTGACTGCTAGCTACAGTCCACGGCCTACCAAGCCAAGGGGTGACAACTGTCACATTCTTTCCGACGCTTGCAGGGCGTCAAGTTCTCTAGTGTCTATCAGTATGGTTACGAGTATCTCGGGGTTACCTTATAATTCATGGCCTTAAGGTAACGGGAATTAACACTGTATTTTTGAAACAACACCTTTAAGACCACTCTTTGTTTTAGACCTTGCTAGACGTATCATTCAGTTGATGCTGTCTGGGGTCTTTGTCTCTTTGTTTTAGACCTTGTTAAACGTATCATTCATTTGATATTGTCTGGGGTCTGTGTTCACTGTTCCAGACCTTGCAAGTTGTATCTTTCATTTGATACCGTCTGGGGTCTGTGTTTCCTTTTGTCGTTCACTCAATACTCTCTTGGAGTCTATGATTTCTTGCCTTGGTCAGCAGTATCTTCTGCTGAGGCATATGTTATTTTCCCTTGTATTTTACTAGTGATATTCTTCTACTTCCTTTAAATAAAATACCGTATTTTAGTAATGATAGTATTTCAGGGAAAATTACTCTTTAAAACACAACTCGATCGGGTCTTGGTAGAAGACTGCTTTTGTTTAGAAAATATAGGATTTTCTGGAAAAGAATCTAATACACCGTTGATTCTAAACTACTACTTGTATAAAGTTATTTGAATAAAATGACACTAAATACTTATAAACTCACCAGCATTTATAAAAATGTTGATACTCGCTTTCAAATAACTTGTATTCTCAGGTCAGCAATAGACAGGTACATCCTAGGAGCTTTTAGTGAAGACAGTTTAGTACCAAGTTGCACCTATATTATTACTTGTATTACTTTGATGTTTCTATGTGATGTAAACTATGTAAAACTATTACTATTAATGCAATGGTTGTTGTACTTTGATTATTATACTGCATATGTTGTGATACTTGATATGACGTCATCCATCCCAGAACATTTCCGCCGTTCCGGTTTTGGGGTGTGACAGTTCAGATTCGTGAAAGATTGAAAGCTGCTAGCAAGGTTCTAAAAGGCATGAGGCGTGGCGTGGCGGCAAGGCCAAGCCTCAAGCTTAACGAGTTATGGCGAGCCATGGCGTTTTTCAAGGCGTGATGTAAAGCGGCGATTTTGTATTAATTTATAATTATATTACCGCATAAATATAAATTTATATCAAATATATCTAGTTTTTAGAAGTGTTATATCAACAACTAATAATAGAAAGTTAATAAAAAACACAATACTTGTATGTCCGATTAGAAAAGGTATAAAAAAGAGTAAAAAAACGTGTTTCAAACGAAAAAACATGCGCCATAACACACCATAACGCGCCATTGCCCGCCATATCACGCCTTGCCACGCGCCACGCCTAACAGCAACGTTATGAAGCTTTTCATAACGGCGACGCCGTGCCTCACGCCATGGCGCGCCTTTTAGAACACTGGCTGCTAGAGACCGACAGAAAAGTTACGCCGACAAACAAAGAAAACCTTTGGAATTCCAGGTGGGAGACCGAGTCCTTTTGAAAGTCTCACCCTGGAAAGGCACGATACGCTTTGGAAAGCGTGGAAAGCTGAGTCCGAGATACATAGGTCCTTTCGAGATTCTCGCGAGAATCGGCTCCGTGGCTTACAAACTCAATCTACCTCGCGAGCTTAGTAACATACATCCTACATTCCACGTCTCAAACTTGAAAAAGTGTCTATCTGATGAGACTCTTGTAATCCCACTAGATGAGATTGAGATTAACGAGAGCCTCAACTTCGTGGAAGAACCGATGGAGATCATGGATCGAGAGGTCAAACGAACGAAGCAAAGTCGCATCCCTATAGTGAAGGTTCGCTGGAATGCCAAACGAGGACCAGAGTTCACTTGGGAGCAAGAAGATCAAATGAAACTTAAATATCCCCATCTTTTTACTTAGTTACTTGTAATAACTTAGTTTCTTAGACTCTAATTTCGGGACGAAATTCCCCTAACGGGGGAGGATGTGACAACCCGACACTTTTACACTGTGAAATCGATCCACATATCTATAATTTACTTGAATTTAGCATCTTTTAACAGAATGTTGAGTCCGCACGAGTGCTATAGGCTTAATATATCATAGATATGGACCTTAGGAAGGGTTTGGAACGGTGTTGCATCAAAAAATTCCGCCAAACACACCAAGAGAGGTGTGTGCGGCCGCACACTAGTGTGTGCGGCCAGCCAGCCGCACACCCAGTAGCAAACCCCTCCAGCCTTACACTCAACCCTATATAAAGTGGAGGACCCCCTTCCATTCACTTTTGGCTGCATCCTTTCTCTCTCTCTCTATATTTTGTCTCTCTAGAAAACCACCCAAGAACACTCAGAAAGCTTCCAAAACGTGAAGAACATCATCATTCAGCTTGTCATAGAGGTAAAACACTTAAATCCAAGCCTCAAACTCATAATGTTCTTCGTGTTCTTCATCCCATGAAGGAGTGCAGCCGCACACCTTCATCAGGTGGCCACACACACTCAAAACACCCTCCAAAGTGAGAGAAAAGCCACTCAATCGACACATAGGACTCAAACAAGGAGTGTATGGCCTCACACCCCTGTGTACGGCCGCACACTCTAGTGTGCAGCCTCACACACAAGTCTGGCCGCATTTCCCAACCGCACACCCATCTTTATGGCTAAACACACACCCTAACACCCATATTTGGCCTTAAACTTGTATGGATCATTGAGTGTAGAACATGGGACACTTAGTCCTAGTGATTCCAAGCCCTTAGGGTGATTTCCCATCATGTTTAGTAATGAAACACCCTAGCTCTAACTTATATATGTGTCACCATATGATTAATAGGGGCTACTTGCGTTCAGAACATCCGTTGACACTCAACACTTATACGAATGGCATACTCGAACCCTACATTTAACGGTGAGTTCATACCCCTTAATTAACTTTTCAAATGTTTTATATGCTTTTATGGGGGGGGATACAAGTTGAATTCAATACACTACAATATCAATCACACGTGATTTAAAACTAGCTAACAAAAGGATTTTCTACATTTCAAAGTACCTGGTCAGTAAAGTTATTTCATATGTTTGTCAACCTCATTTTCACAAATCAATTGTCTTAAAACAAATTTTCAATGTTTTCAAAACTTAAATTATTCTCAAATCATGTCTGCACCAATATATTTATATAAGTAGGTATTGAAGGACTTAGAATTGATAACTGACCTTATTTCCTGTTCTTGTTTGATTGTGGACTTAGGGTGCTAGGTTATCTGTCCGACTGATGTTGAATACTTAGTTATATATCTTATATATTTGTGTTAGATATAAAAGTTTTCACTCTAGTTCGATACTCCTACATATCGAAGACACTCAATCAAGTACTCTATTTAACTATAATAGGTATAGTTAAGGATTACCACTCATTTCTGATGTTACTATGATACACACTATGGTCAGTACAATTACAAGGCTATAAGTACAATACACTATGCAAAGAGTACACAAAAACTATACTAAGGAAACACTATCTACTACAAGGAGAAATACTATAAACTACTTCAAGAGTACAAAACACGGTATACTAAGAGAACACTATATACTATATAAGAGAAAATACTACAACAGAATGTGATGCATTATTTCTCTATACGACCTATCGCTATGCGATCGTCGGGTAATCATCGTCTCCTGGAGGGAGAGCGACCACTACGTGTATAGATCTATACGGGACGGATTTTCCCCCATCCCGACTGTTAGCTACAGTCCGAGCCTTTTAGGCCCAGGGATAACAAAACACTACTACACTATTGGTGACCTGGAGGGTCAGCCACTACACTACTATCACTCAGTATGGTTACATACAAGCTCACATTCAAACCTTAATTAAACACACATCCCGAGGTGTACACATAGTTGATACTATCCAGAGTTTACATTCACTAATACACTTAACCGGCAGTGATGCTGCTGGGGTGAAACTCTATTATTTCTCTATATTGAACAAGTTCAAAACTATATTTTTAATTCTAATATTTTCATGAGAAAACTATTACATTTTCAAAGAAACAACTTACAAATAACTAAGTCTTGGTAGAAGACTACTTTTGCTGGAAAATATGGGATTTTCTAGGAATCAAACCATCTTCAAACTTTGTTAATAAATGTCATACCATGTGATTTGTAAATAATTTTATACAAGAAATGACACTAAATACTTATGAACTCACCAGCTTTATGCTGATACTCGTTTTCAAAATAACTTGTACTCTCAGGGAGACAATAAGCAGCTACTGGTACAGCTTTTGGAAGATGGAGCACATATAAGACTCATCTTTTATTTTGTTTATACTTTTAGTGTCTACATAAATGTACAGAACACGCTTGTATTACAAATATTATATTAATGCAATGGATGTGGTTGCTTGCTTTTACTATTATGCATTGTTATGATACTGAATATGACGTCCTCCACCCCAGAACGTATTCCGCCGTCCTCGGTTTTGGCGTATGACAAGTATAACATACGAAAATCCATTTTGCTATACAGTTATCAACCACATGTGATTTATATAATAACTGTATAGGTCAACTTGTATTACCCCCTATAAAAGCAGTTAAAATCATTTAAAAGGTTGATTCAGGGGTATGAACTCACCTGTCGTAAGTGGATCGGATGGGGGTGCCGGTTGGGTGCTCGGTTTCAAGTGAAGACTTGAGCACACTTAGTGACCTATTAACATACGGAGACATATGTTTACATACAATTAGTAATTATAATACTAATTAAACATGTATAAGCATCCTAATGTGCGGAAAACACTTTGGTCAACTGCTAGGAGTGGCTCGGGTATCATCTAAGGGTGTGTATGACTTGTATATGGAGTTTGCTCTTCAAGAGTAAACTCCTTATGGAGTTTTCGGCCCAAATGACCAACTCCCCATGAGTTTACGGCCGTAAACTCATGGTGGGGGTGTTCTAGGATGCTTAATGGTCTTAAACTCTTGAGGGGTGATGCTAGACTTAGTTTTAAGGCATTGGAATGGAAATTGAACAACATAAGGACCATTTGAGTAGTTTACGGCAGTAAACAAGGAGTTTACAGCCGTAAACTCTTACATTCCCTTTCCTTATGTATATTAAGGTCTTAAATGGAAGGGTATAAAGTTCTATGCATTTTTCCAAGCCATATAGGGAAGTTAGGGCATCATTTGGCCTCCTTTTGGGAGTTTACGGCCCATGGACCAATCCTAGGGGGTTTTACGGCCGTAAACTCCTAAGTCCTTGGTTTAATTGATGTTTAAAGCCCCTACTTTGTTTGTGGTTGATTCTAGACATTTTCCCAAGCCATAGGAGGTGTTTGAGGGCAATTCTAACACCTTAAAAGGTGTTCACAGCCCTTGAAGAGGGGTTTACGGTCCAAGAGTGTTCTTGGGCCATAAACTCATGTTTACTCTCCATATAATAAGGTTTTGGTGTTCTAAGCTCGTACATGCAAGTCTCCAAGTCATATCTAAGCCCTAGGAGTGATTTGGAAGGGTTTTGGGGCTTCAAAACCCCACTTATGGGTGTTTACGGTCCAAGAGTGTTCTTGGGCCGTAAACACATGATTTGGCCCCTATTGGATGTCTTAAACACAAATTTGCATGTTAAATGAGCTAAACAACAAGTTAGGGTAGATCACTTACTAGTTTGGGGCTCGAAATGGGCGGTTTTTGGATCGAAAGCAACTTGTAGAGAGAGGGTGTAGAGAGAGAGTGAAAAGTCTCAAATGGAGTCCACTCACCCTTATATAGGGGTTTGAGTTTGTGGCTCGGTGGAAATCTACCGATATTGACGTTAAACGGGGCTTTTGGTCGCACCCGATTAAATGGCCGTATTTTGACTTGGTTGTAACTAAAACTTTTCAAGGAATTATTGAGGGTGTTTCTAACTTTTTTCAACCCTTACGAAGTCATAATAAGTCCCAATTTAATTAACCTAGTCCAAAAAGGTTAACGGACAACTAATAAAGCGGTTTTATTAACGAAAGATGTGGTTAAAAATGACGGGATAAATTTCAGGTTGTCACACTATCTCCGATCTCCGGTCTTCAGTCGTGGTGTAAGTAGCAGGAAAAGTGGAGGTCGCCTCCACCGGACAGCAGCGGCAGCGATTTCGTCTTCACGATGTTACACATCAGCAGAAGATGGAAAGGAGGTGTGGTGGTCGCGAATGACAGCAGCAACGACAACAGGACGGACTCCCGCTGGTGGTCTTCATCGTCCCGGCGATGGAATAGTGACAGCGCTGTGACGACTTAGTTGTCGGCAACAAGAGAAATGGCGGCGTCTGGCGGTCTTGCTTGATCGGAAACACAAAGGTGGGGTGATTGGCTCTTGATGCAGGCGGCTGAGGAGGCTCCATGACGGCGGGAGAGAAAAATGAGTTAGGGTTAGCTTTTCCTTAACCCTTTATACCCGCTCCACACAAAAGTTTGCCAAAATTGGCACTAATAGCCCATCCCCATAACCCTCTCTTCAAACTTAATCCAATATTTACCAATTAAACCCTGTCCCAGAAAATCTTTACTAATTAAGTTCAGGATTTACAAATCAGCCCCTTGCTTAACAGATTCTTTTCAATTAAGGTTCAGAATTTACCATTTAGTCCCCGCCTTCATAAATACTTACAAAATCAGTCCGGAACTACACTTTTAACCCTCAACTTCCAGATTATGACAATTAGCTCTGGGAGATCATCCTTTTACATGTAATTATTTATTTTAGGGCTACTATTCGCTCATTAATTTATTTATTTATTAAATAAATAAACAGGGTGTTACAAAGGCTGGCCCATTATTTGCTATGTGGTATGTTAGTTGATTATGTGGTATGTGGTATGCTAGTTGTATTTTGTGATACTTGCATGAAAGACCTCGAGTGGTTCCTGAGGCACTTGGGTGTAAGACCTTGGAGGGTTTCCATGCCATCCTAAGTAAAGGCCTCGGGGGATTCCCAAGACACTAGGGTGTAAGACCTTCGAGGGTTTCCATGACATCATTAGTTAAGACCTCGGGGGGGGGGGGGGAGCTAAGACCACGTGGGGGTTCCCATCGCACCCGAAATAAGACCCTAGAGGGTTTCCAGGGCATCCTTATATGTTTGTATGTAAGGTTTATATGGTAGTTGGGCTAAGACCATGTGGGGGTTCCCATGGCACCCGAAATAACACCATGGAGGGTTTCCACAGCTTCCTTATATGTTTATATACATGAAGTATGTATCCTATATGGTTGATATGGTTTATGTGATTATGTGGATTATGTAGGGTATGCTCTGGGAATCCCCCGTGTTTTCCGTATTATGTGATTATGGGGAACTCACTAAGCTTCGTGCTTACAATTTTGTTTATGGTTTCAGGTATCATTGGTTTGGAAAGGAAGGGCCTGACATGATCGCAACACACACACCCGTGTTTTCCGTATTATGTGATTTTAGGACGTAACTCTGATAAATGTTTTTAATTAGCAATGTTTTTGGAATGATTGGATTTAGAAGATATATGTGTTTTGACTTTAATAAAAATAAAATATTTACCCTTGATTTTTGGGTTGTTACACACCAAACCACCAATTGATGCTAGTCCTTCACCTGAATATAGTTGTTCTTAAGCCTCTAAGACTTATATCAAATAAGTCTTCCAAGGAGAAACAACTAGAACACCAAAAAATAGACAACTAACTTTGCTAGAGAGAGATGAGAGGGGATGGCTTTGAGCTCTTGACTTTTAGGCAAAAAAGAATCGGATTTGGTTTCCATTCCTTATATACTAACACAAACATGTGAAAGCCCATGCTTTCATTTAAATGAACATAAGACTTGTAAGCAATCTATGATATGTAAGAAAGAAGTCAAAGCAAGTAACCTTCCATAGTTGTCCTTGTATGGACGATTTCAACAAAGTGAAAGAGAGTGAGTCCATTCCACATCATCATCTCATATATTATATACGCAAATTATACTACTGGTCTTCTATTAGTCCATAATGTTGTACATGACATTTAAATCGCACTATGTGATTAACTGTAACTAATTACATTCTCTTTAATTATTATTTTCATAAGAAAAATAATCTTCCAATTAAATAAAATTGATGATTTAATTTATTAATAATCATATTACTTAATAAATAATCATTTAGTCTTTACTTGTTATATGGGGTGACTCTATATGATCATCTGTTATTAGCAAATATCATTTCATAATGATCCTCGAGCATAAATAACTTTCATATATAATCTCCAAAAGTCCTTTTCTTACAATGATAGTGGAAAATTCATGACAAAAACAAATGAGTAGTGTTACATAAGTTATGAGAATTATCACTTGTAGAATTTGAATCTCTCCTGTGTACTTCATTCTTTCTTGTTGTCGTATTCCAAGAGTCGTCATCCTTTCATATTGTAGCATAAAACATCGTGGATCAACCCTAGTTAAACCAAGAGAAAATCCCATAATTTAACCCCACCCTACCCCGGCTGCCAGAGGTAACTTTAATCGCTGAAGATAACGGAATGGTTGGAAATGATGGATTCACCGGTAGGGAACCGCCGGTAGTGTTGTTGGCCTTGTTGGTTTACTTATTTGTTTGTTTTTTTGTTTATTTATTTATTTATTTTTGTACGGGAATGATAGATAAAGAAAATTATAAGATATTATATTATATTAATTCATTTGTTATACTATATATTAAATAGAAAATGAGCTTAGAGCATCTCCAACTCACTCCCATTTTTCAACTTTTCTTTCATTTCTTCCCCCATTTCTCTCCAACCCTACTCCATTTATTCCTCCATTTTGGAGGAAATGAATAGTATAACATCATATTTGGTGAAATACTATTCAATTCCTCCAAAATGAGGATATACTTTGAGTTGTCAGTTTTAGTCTCTCTTTTTATATATTTATACATTATTAGTTTATTTTATCTACTAATTATAATTTAAATGTATTATTTAATACTTATAATATTGTATTATGTATTAAATTATATTAATTAATTATAAATATAAACTTTATTTTTTGTTTATCAAATTCATATGAAAATTTAAATACATATTGAAATTTTAAAATACGATAACGTATTTTAAAAAAGCTTATAATTATGTGTTATAAATATAATCTTATTTATTTAATAGTATTGTAATGAACAAAAAAATATAGATTATATATTTGTTAAAACCAAATTAGTAGAAGGGATATAATTGACAATCTATATAAGTTGGAAAAATGGAATATATTAGGAATATACTTTTTGGGGGTAAAAATAAGGTAAAAAATAGAGTAGGGTTGGAAATGAAATACTATTTACCCTATTTTTTACTCCATTTTTTTGAGGGGAAAATGAAAATGGGTTGGAGATGGTCTTCGGAATAGTAACCTTTATACATTTTAAATTTTGGCCACACATCATTTCATTCTTGGCACATTTACTCCTTATAATTTTGTAATTCACAAAAAGGTCACTGTGAGTTTATTTTTTTAGAACAGTCCATATGTTTAAGATTTTTGTATGTTGTAGGTTTGGCTCCGGTATAGAAAATAACTTACAAAGATTGTCCCCGTAATTTATGCATTTCTATTTATAGAAACAGTCCAGGTGTTTAAAAAAAATTACAAAAATAATACATACCTAATACAAAATTTATAGATTAGTCCCCTACAATATATTGTCATGTTTCTTCTCTACATTTTTTTTTTCGTTTTCACTCTTTGGCCACATGAGTTTTGTATATTTGCATTGGAGGTTTGTTCCATACAATTTTATAGTTATGCAATTTTGGCCCTGTTTGTCGCCGGCGCTGTCGAGGGAAGATACCAACACTGAACTTCGGAGGTCTGACCTTGGTGGTAGGAGTCGATATCAGAAGCTGTGAGAAACTCGTGTGTATGAGATCGACGATGGGGGCGGCGATGCTATGCGACATCGGCGATGGGAGGAGGTGAGAGGAGATTATCGGCGCTGGAGATGGTCGGATTTGGGAGGAGATCGGAGGCGGGTGTGTGTTTGATGGACGAGCGTACGAGGGCAAAGGAGGGAACACCGCGTTTTTTTTTTTTTTTTTTTTCAGATATGAATTGAAGTCTGAAAGTTTAAGAGGCTGTCAAAAGATTAAGAGGCTTTTATTCATACCCAACCAAACACTCTTAATCTGAATAATTAAGAGGTTGCCTCTTAATTTTTCAATTAAGAGGCTACCAAACAGCCCCTAAATCTTATTGACAAAGGTATTGACATGCCAAATTCTTTAAGTCTTATTTGCGTTGGTGATCCGGAAATTATAGAGCATCTTTTTTACGATGTGAAATTGCCACAAGCACTTGGGATGAAATTTGTAGATGGTTGGATTTGAAAAGGCCACAAGCACTTGGATTACGGAATGGTTCAATTGCTTGGAGTTGTTCCCGTGCAATAAGATGTCTAGAAACAATAAGTTAATAAGTATAGGAAACAAATGATTCTTAAATCTTAACTCTATTAAAGTGTTTTCTTTCTTGTTTCAAAAATATAGAAATCCAAAACTGTTATTTTTCGGATGATTGATTAAAAAAAATCAATCAATGCTTTTTCTTTGTAATTTCCGTTTTACTACTCTGCAAAACTATTCAAAAAAAAAAGTCACTTATTAAGTTCCAAACAAATATCACACGTGTTTGGTATCCTAATGAATTTATTACTTTCAAGTTGATTCCATAATTATTATGTCTTTCCTTCCACTCTTTTTAACATTTTTTATAATAAAATAATATTTATATAAGAAAATTTTTCTTTTCCATACTTGAAGAAAGTTAAAGGACACGAATTAAAAATAAATAAACATATATTACTAGTTTTACTTAAAATTACTTACATATAATTTGTATTCCTAGATTCCAATATAAAAAAATGCAAAGCTTTTAAAAAATTAAAATAGACCCGATGAAAACACTTCTATTAAATAAGAACCAGAAAATAATAGAAATTAAAATAAAATAACATATTGTTTATACATATAGCAATGCTTACTTCAAAGGTATAGTAGCATTGCCACTTAAGCCAAGATTGGTTTGGTGAAGTCAGCTATACAGTGAAATAGAATTATCAAATTCCATCTTCAGGCAGGCTATTTAAACCAAATTCAGAATTCACTTGTCACACAATTTTTTTACAAGGATTTGCAAAATCATAACTAAAAAAGTAAAATGAGATTCTTTAAATAACTAATTAACATTTTTATAGAAAAACGTTTTTTTATGTTATAGTAAACTTTATCTCTTTTTAATTGAATTAGTCGTATTTGATATTTCCTGTCACCGCTCACCAAATAAAACAATAAAAATAGTTATGTTGTATTTTTCCTTTAAATATTTACAAAAACAAAATTCACCTTGTACCTTTTGGCTGCATCTAGCTACTTGATAGATGTAGTGTTTTGTTTATATATTTCTTGCGGGTTCCGAAAATTTTACAAAAAGAAGAAAACACACCAACCCCACAATCAATCCACACCAACCCCACCATGATTCAGTGAAATGAATAAGGAAGCCATGTCAATACATTTTATACATGAAAATCTGAAGTATGCACTAAAATTTTGTATCAATTAATCATGGTAAACTGAAATGATTGAGCCAACCACTTTCAAAGTTCATATCATGGAGTTTTTACTTACTTATATTATAACTAGTATTTTGTCAATTAATTGTTGGGCGGCACATCCATTTTGTAAGTTGAATGTTAAGGATTTTATTAATTTATCTATTAATCATTAATCATGATAAATTAAAATGATTGAGCCAAGCACTTTTAAAGTTTGTATCATAGAGTTTTTACTTAATTATATTATAACTAGTATTTTGTCAGTTGCATGTCGAGCGGCGACAACCATTTTTTAAGTTGAATTTTGAGGATTGTATCGATAAAAATTAAGTATTGTTGTATTTGTTTGTTGATAAATATATAAGGTTGTTATCACTGATTAACTCCAATATATACTATGGAATGAAAACGTATTATATGTGACCAAATTCATATATAAAAAATGTACATAAAAATACGTAATAAAATGTAAGGAAAATTGGAATTTATAGCGCACATCAAAATAAACAAGTAAGATTATTTTAAATTAACAAATGGAAGTTCAAATAATTAAAAATGTATTATATTTGACTCGACTCATACGTAAGAATTATACACAAAAATAAGCATGAAAAAAGTATACATAATTTACGTCCAAACATAGACAAACTTGAATTTATATGAAATGCACATAAAAAAAGTAAGTTATTTACTTTTTTATTTTTATTTTTATTTTTTATTAACAAATAAAAGTTCTAAATTTACGTCAAAAAGTTGTCACATCAAATTTATACTGATACATACCTGAAAAATAAATACATAAAAATTATTCTTATAAGTTAATAAACGAAAGTTATTAAAGAAAATCGAAATATATATATTGTGGATGATAAATATGAAAATTTAGAAAATGGAGGGGGTGAAAGTCATATTTTATAAAGTTGAAAGTAGAGGGGTCAAAGTGACAGTTTAAAAAACAGAGAGAGAAGATATCATTTACAAAGTAATTTTAAAAAATAATGAAATATATAATATAATATTTTAAAATACAGAGGCCAACTGTTGTTAAAAACTTCCAACAAGATTTATGTTTAACCAGAGGGTGTACCCACACTCCGCGTGGGGTGCAGGTTGTTGTTTTTGTTTAAAGTTTGTAAAAACGTGTTACCTGTGGTGCATGAAGATTGCTACATGAACAACTTGTCAGTTAGATAAATGGCCAGAAACACAAAGCCATTTTACAAATTTACCCCTCATCTTCCATATGATTGTTACCTCACCCTTTCCACCTGCATCTGTTTCTTAATTGTTTTAAAAAAAACATCAACTTACTTTCATGTATTTGTGTATTTGAGTTTGAAGAATATTTACCTATTTATAGCATTGCACTTTTAACTTTTTACTTGGATCCCAATGCTAAAAATAACAACTTACTTGCTTACTTCTTACCCAGTTATAACATCGTACTTTGAAGAATACTTATGTAATGTCTTGAAAATAAGACCCAAAAATTTCATTTTTAAATTAATAATACTAGTAATCCGAAAACTTCATCATAAAAATGCAGATAAAGCAAATGTATCAATCATCATATCAAATTAGAGTAAATCACAAAATACAGAACGAGGTGGTGTGTGCCCTGCAATTATCATGAGCTCCTCCCTTTGGAATTGGAAGTACCTGAAACATAAACTGAAAACCGTAAGCACAATGCTTAGTGAGTTCCCCAAATACCACATACCATAAATAATAAGCACATAATGGGCCTCGCCTGTCATCGGGCCCCGCTCTGTATACAAATCTGTCAGTCATCGGGCCCTGCTCGACATATATACAAAACATATAAACATATAAACACATAACCCATGCAATAATCACAAAGATACATAACATACAAAATGGTCATTAGGCCCCGTCCGACAAGCATACGAGCATAAAACACATGCAAGAGTCACACATATATCTAGCAATCTAACATAACATAAACATGGACGGGCATTGGTTCCTTCGACCTGCTAAACACAGTGATGAAACTCACCTTGAACTGCTGAATCACACGGATAAATCTCTGGCTGCTGGTCCGACAAATCCATGAGGTATCAATACCAAATAACATCTAATTAGCATAACCATCATTCCAAAATTAGGATAAAAATACCTTTTTACCCATTACCTAGTTTGGTCCAAGACTAAAGCCCAAACCTACAATCCAGAAGGCCCAAAATCCAAAATAACCAACCAAGGCCCAATCGTGGCCCAATTTTCCAAATTGGGCCCAAATCCCATTGTGGGACTTCACCAAGCGAACCAAGGATAAGCATCAACCCAAAAACCTGATGGCCCAACAAGGCCTTAAACATCTAAGCCCAAACATGGCCCAAACCAAAGATCTAAACGTCCGAAGGCCAACTGGGTGAGTATGCGGGGCATACTCAACATGTACGCATGATGTCACAACTAGTATAATTTAAGGCTTGTAATTTTGTTCATGTGTAACTAACTTTCAATGTATCTTGTAACCCTAAGTTTGATGTTATACATGTTATTCATGTTGGGTTATGAGCATTCTAACACTCCTAAGTGTACATGCAACCCTAAATACCTTGGATCTATGTTTTCTCTATTATACATGCAAATATGAATATTCCATGGTATTACCCTATCTAGCATACAATCTATGATACTTGGGTAATAAAACAAGTTAGAATACATACCTTGCTGATGTAGCTTATCTTCATGAAGCTTGAGTGCCTAGTGCACCAAGTGTGACACCTCAATTGGTTCACACAACACCATGAACACTTGGAATAACCTTGAGAATAAGGATACTTGGTTCTCTTTAGTGAAATCGGCTAGCCCTCTTAGTGTACCCACACTAGTGCCCATTTCACCAACCAAGGACATGTTTATATAGTGTGGAGACTAGGGTTAAACCCATGAACATTCATTTCATATGATCCATGGGTTAAACACTCCATGGACTATCCATGAAAGCTTAGCCCAACCTAAATGAACTTGGCCCACCACACATATATACAAAGAGTACGTATTTAATTAGTTCCTTTTGATCACTTAATTAATTATAAATTAATTCTTGATCAATACTATTTAAATAATATGATTATATGTTAATATATTAGAACTTATAATATATTAATATAAATCACTAGTATCCTTTTTCCTCATCTTGTCAATCTAATTGTCTCGATGCCATACAACCCAAATGGACCATGCTGGGCCGGGTCATGTCTTACCAATTATAGTTATGGACTTAGACATTAATCCAACAATTCATTCAAAAACAACTATTTGAATCAAAACTCACTCATGCAGCTCCAAACCTAATTCAATGCACAACATTCACTCAACTTTAGGTTGTAACCGTAACTTCCCGGTTCGAACTCTTATTGGACCAGGATCCTCTTATTGGGCCTAATGGATCAATAAACCCTCGATTTGATTCTTTTGGGCTAAGAAACCTCATTTGGGCCCTAGTTGGACCCACATTCATTAAGAAATAGAATTTTAGGCCATAAGACTCATCATGAGCCTTAATGGGCCGAAAACCATCTTCTTTAATTATATGGGCCGAAAACCCATTCCTTTTATCATTTTGGGTCGTAAACACATATGTGGGCCCAATGGGTTGAAAAACGGCCAATGTGTTTTCGGTTGCATCTTAAGCCCAAGCCTAATACTTATTTTCTTTCCATTCCCTCTCCTATTCCTGAATATATATATATATATATATATATATATATATATATATATATATATATATATATATATAAAGAAAAAAAGGAAAGAAATGTGATTATACTTGACACCTCACTAATGTATGTAGTATATCCATGCAAATGTCTTACATGTATCTAAGCTAAAACACTCTAATCCTCCATGTAATGACCAACAAATCCTTCTCTCTTTTGTCTACTTAATCTCGGCCCTTCCACCCTCCCATTTCAAGCTTCATTTCATTTCTAAATTCTCTCTAAACTCTCAAGAACTCTCCCATTTTTACCTCTTCAATATTCATGAGTTTATGTGTGTTTACGAAGATCACTTCAAGCTTCACACTTGTGGTAAGATCATATAAAATTAAGTCAAATTATTCCATTTTATGTTAAGGATTTACTCTCATAACTACCTTCATTTCGTGTTTAAGCTTCCTATAACTTCCTAAGTTTGAAACTCTTCCTAAAAGAACACTCCAAGGCTGAAAACACCATCATTCTCTTTCATTTCTTCATCAAAAACGATCCATCACCTAAGGTGAGCTTCATACCCCCTTGTTTTCGGTTTTACTTTGTTTTGGGGGAGAATACAAGTTGGTTTTGTGTTAAATCTTAGTGTTCATGCGTGATTGGGTGTATTTTCATGATATGTTGTGCAAATATGTTATGAATGTGTAAAACCCTCATAAACTTGATATATCCTTCAAGACATGAAAATGTTAGCAAAACAAGGTATTTTATGTAACTCATTATGATTGTTGAAAGGATAAAACATGTTAAGGGATACTTGAAAACTAAATAAAACCTCATGAGGGGCCAAATATGACAAAGAGGCAAAAAGTGAGCCTTTTTACGAGACTCACGGTTTTAAAGGGGCCAAAAAAATCATTTTTGGATAAAAATGGATTTTTATGACATTCACGATTTTAAAGGGGCCAAAAGAGTAATTTTTGGATAAAAATGGATTTTTATGACATTCACGTTTTTGTAGGGGTCAAAAGAGTTATTTTTGACAGAATGGGCTTCTTTTGGGCCTTGTCGGTTTTAATAAGCTAAAATGGTAATTTTTCATAAAATGGGCCTTATTTAGAAATTCACGATTTCATGGGCCTAAAATGTAATTTTTGGTCTTTATGGACTTAATTTGTCATTTTGAATAAAGATGGACCTAAATTGTAAATTGTTGGTTTAAAGGGCCGAAAATGTCATTTTTATTAAAAATGGGCAGAAAATGTCATTTCTATCAAAAATGGGCCGAAAATGTCATTTTTATCAAAGTAGGCCTCAAATACCTATTTACACGTTTATTGGGCCTTAAATACCAATTCACATATTTATTGGGCCTCAATTACCCATTTACATTCTTAATGGGCCTTGAATATTCATTTCATGTTTATTGGGCCTTAAATATCTATTTACATGCTTATTCGACCTTGTATATTCATTTCATGTTTATTAGGCCTTAAGCACCTATTTACATGCTTATTAGGCCATACGACACATTTTATAGTAATCGGGTTAATAACATTAAATACTTGACATTTGATAAAAACAAATGGTATTTCTATAACCAATGTATTTTAATTAAACACATACTCGAAACATTATTTTAAAGCAGTAAATAATGTGATACACTATTCGCGTAAATTTAGTTAAGGCTCCTGTGAGATGCGTTTTCACCCGTACCTACGTAATGTACAACCTTAAGTCTTGTAGTTATAACCAGAGTCTCCTTGAAGGAGAGCAAAAGTTTGTGTATAGATCTATACGGGGTTAACAACCTCACACCTGAGCAGTTCACTACAGCTAGACTAGGCCAGTCTAGGGTGAAAAATGTCTTACCTTAAATAAGCGACGCCTGAAGAACGTCATGATAGGCAGATCAGTCATATCAAGCATGGTTATAACGACTCACATAGAGATTAACAAACATTGTAAAATTTACGGAATACATATACTATACTGTTGTAACACGTACGAACTATTCATTTCTACAACACTCGGGTCCTATGGTTTAAAGACTACAACTCTTTTACAGACAGAAAATATAGGATTTTCTGGGAAACAAACACTATATATTACATTTTACTTACAATAGAAAATATTGGATTTTCTAGAACTCTCTGTTTATACATTTTCACAAATATAAACACACATGCTATAATACAAGATTTGAACCAAAACTCTCAAATCATTTTTCGGAAAATGTCGGATTTTATGGTGTATACAAATGATACAAAACTTTCCATACAAACATGCTTATGAACTCACCAACATTATATATGTTGACTTTTTCAAAATAACTTGTATTATCAGGGAATTGTTACGCAGGTTGGTCATCAGAAACACGCAGATTTCTGTTGTATTTTTGTTATCATCATACATTTAACATTTGGAATGTAATTTGTCAACTAACAAACTTATGTAAACTATGATGGTTGTTAGTTTTCATGTGTGATGATGATGTTGTCATTGATTTAATTATATACACTGTGATGATATTACAAAATGAAGTCACCCGCCCCCGGATGTTTCCGCCGTTCTGGTTCGGGGATGTGACAGATTGGTATCAAAGCAATGATTATAGTGAACTGACATATCTAATCATACAAAATATGCAACTATAAATACATTGGGACTAAAATACTTTGAACAAAAATAAAATGCATACCTATGTGTGCATTTTAGGGTACTATCACGATAAGAAACAATAAAAGTCATTGGAGGAACTGAACATCGTGGTTAAACCCGGACAATTATGTAGTCGTATTGGTGGTAAATATAGCCTTATCAACTATATTTATTCAAAATACGACCAACATGTGTTTGGGAGTGATCATGGTGGGCAATGAATCTAGAAACTTACCAACCTTGTATCTAAAAAGTTTTAAGGAACTCAAACATAAACAATTAAAATACTATAGGAGTATTTTTGCATGCTGTCCATTTTCATGCATTCATATAGTCCTGTGCAGACTATATGGCCAGATTTCCTCTTCCCACAAATCCTTACTTCCCCAACCAGGGGAACGGAGGATGGCCGGAGCCAGAACCAGAAGAGGAACTGTAACACCATAAATTTTCAAAGAAAACTTTCACTTTAAAATCTCATAATTGTCATTAACACTTTTCACAAAAACCCCAAAGTATCAAACTATCAAAACACATATCCATAATTGTTTAATAAAAATCCAGGATCCTCAAATCATAACTCTATCTCGTGTGTAAAATCAAGATGGTGCCTTCCCGCGATCCTAAAAAGTACTTGAAACATATATCACACAACATGGTAAGCACGAAGCTTAGTGAGTTCCCCAAAATACCACACATATTCCATTAGCCTCTCATGGCTATACTCAAGTAAGACCCTCCGGTCAATGTGTCTCAGTGGAACCCTTCGATCCCATAACTCGGGTGGACCCTCCGGTCCTAACTCAGTAAGCTTAGAATAATACACATCATAAATCACAAAGACAACATGCAGGATGACACAATATTCAATATAAACACATAAGACCCTCCTGTCACACAATGATTACCACTCTAGGTAAGTATAGTGAGAAGACTCACCTTGGATGATGAACAACTCCTATAGATGTTGCTGCTACACACCGACTTCTAACACTGAATCAAAACCCACAATTAACTAATTAAGATCTAAGACCAAACCTCACCCATTAGGTCTAAAGATAACTCACTAGCCGAACTACAATTAACTCAAGCTGATTAGGCCCACCAAAGCCCAATAGTAAATGGGCTATCCCAAGGCCCAAATCTTAAACTTAGTTCCAAATGGCAAGTCCAACACAAAGGACTAAGACATACACAATATTCCTCTGATCAAAAACTCCAGCACAAAAGGCCCAAAAATCCAGGCCCAACACTTAAGGCCGAATGTAGGTTTTAGCCCAAAAATCCCACAGCAAGGTTATGCGGGGCGTACCTCCCTCGGTACGCTCAGTGTATGCATGAATCCAGATCGGGCCATCAGGGACACTTGATCAGTACACAGGGCATACTGGATTTACACTCGGCGTACGTCTAGACTTTCTTCTTTCCACTCTCTTGGTCTTAACCCATTAAGACCATAACTATACTCTCAGATCTGGACTCCCTAAAGGCTCATGCTCCATAAAGTTCATGAATTTAAGCCTTTGCATGACTGATAAAGTCCCAAACCCAAATACACTCACTCTTTACTCCAAAAAATGCTCATATCTCATGCATGGGGTGGCTTTAACGTCCAAGACCTCATTTTTATGAATCATCTCCACTAGAAACACTTAAAAGGATATATATTAGGCTCTGGAGTTCAACAACTCATAAAGCTTCAAGCTTTGGGGCCAAAAACCCCGAAATGGACCACGATATGCTCAAATAAAAAAGGACAAGAAAGCTTTGAGCTTTATACCTCAAATGATGTTCCAACCATAGAAAAACTCAGATCCAAAGCCTGGACTCCAACTCCATTCTATTTCATGCTCTTTCTTCACTACAAGGATACCACAAGAACACTTAGAAGCTCACAAATGGACACTCAAGCTAGATGAATGGATATTACGGTTTTGAGAGGGTTCAAGGCTGGAAATGGTGGCTAGAAATGAGGCCATCATTTTCATTAAATAGGGACACACCCTTAATTAGGGTTTTCACTCTGGGCCTAGTATGCCCAGCGTACCCTCTAGTACGCCCAAAATACTAGGTGGCTTAGCTTCAAATTCACGCACATGAGTACGCTAAGCTTACACACACGTACGCCCCGCGTACACAGCTGCCACCTTTCTCAAATAAGGGACCTATCTTGCCAAAACATCAAACTATCATAGCTTCCACGTTATAAGTCCGTTTCTAATGAACTTCATATCCAGGGAAAGGTGGAGAGAATCCCTACGCTTCTAGCAACTCGTCGTAGCCGCGAAGCTTCCTCATGCCCAGGTTGCAACCCACAAACCCTAAATAACGGATGATCCAAAACAGGATGTTACAATTCTCCCCCACTTGAATTAGATTTCTCCCTTGAAATCATTCCTTATCATTACCAGATCCCAACAATTTGCCCGAGAAGCGCAACCGATTATTCGGAACATAACCGATCTCCCAAGACAACAGAAATAAAACCGAACCCTCTAACTCGAAGAAGAATGAACCCTTCATTATTGCAGAACCAACTATGCCTCTCAAAAACTTGGAAACTGTAGAGGTATGTCTCCCCGACTGACCGCCCATTCGGTATATCCCCATGTCATTCGCTCATCGAATAACAGACTCGATAAACATTTCAACCTCTGATTACTTGTTGGGACTGATGAAACAAGTCGTTAACCATAGATAGCTTACTGAACAGTGATGACCAACTAACCAGTCGAATCTGACTGAAATCCAAAGAAACGGGGGTCATCTCGCACCAATGACCAACCTCCGATAATGCAATCAGAACCTATCTGAAGATTGGACCTTAATACTCGGTCCTCAACACTCAATGAAGACCTGGAAATCCACATGGGAATCGAAACTCTACTCTAGGTATGACCTCCCGTTAGACAGAATCGTTTCACTGCCGAACCTAGGATGATTCAGCTCTGGCCCGCAAAATCAACGTCCATGTCTGACTGAACTATCCACTGATAGTCGGAAACATAACTCCAACTGCCTCACAATGTTAGACACCAAATCCGAATAAGAGATCGACTCCTGACCCAACTATTGAATAAATAGGTCTTCACAGTATTTCTACTCAACCGAGTTGACTCATCCATTCACACTAAACTCCACAATCACAAAGCTCGCTTTACCCCACCCGATTTGAAATTGCATCACACACACGACCTCGATCGTCTACCATTTACGGGTTTTGAGCATTCTAACACTCCTAAGGTGTACATGAAACCCTAAATACCTTGGATCTATGTTTTCTCTATTATACATGCAAATTTTCACTTTCCAAGGTATTACCCTAGCTAGCATACAAAACTTTGATACTTGGGTAATAAAACAAGTTAGATAACATACCTTTTGTTGTAACTGTTGCTTGGAGGTTTAAGAGCCTAGCACCAATAATGTGAATGCCTCAAGTGGAATCACAAATTACCACTAACACTTGGAAACTTGGAATAAGACTCTCTCTAGCTCAGAAAATAGGCCACACTCTTGTATATACTCTAGGTGCCAATTTCTTGAACCAAAGGGCTTCTTATATAGTGTGGTTACATTAGGGTTACACCATGTAAACCCTAATGTGCCTGACTTTCCACATTCCTCATGATCCATGGGTTTTAACCTCCATGGAGTATCCATGGGTCACCACATAGATTAAGCCCAACCTAAGGAATCATGGATCATTAGCCCATATTATAAGAATGAATGATTTACACAATCAATCCCTATATATTTAATTAGTCTCTTTTGACTAAAAAATTAATTGCAAATTAATTCTTGATCAATACTAATTAAATAATATGATTTCATATTAATATATTATAACTTATAATATATTAATAAATCATACATATCCTCTTCTCAAAAGTCCAAATTGTTCTGGTGAAGTGCAACCCAAATGAGCCATGCTAAATCGGGTCAAGTACATACCAAATATAGTTATGGACTTAGACACCTTATCCTACAGTCTCCTACTTGGATAAGTCTAATAACTATAGTTGCAAGTATGATTTCAGGAACCGACCAAAAATCGTAGCTCTTAAAACTTTGTTGAACTAGAACGCGCCATTTTAGACAAGTGATCATATAATCCTCTGTTCTCAGGATATCAGTCGGACAAATATATGGAACACCGTCATAATTATTGTCTAGCAGTTTGTTTCTCGGTTTCCGATTTGTTTGACATAGAACTTAATCGAACACGTCAATTTAGTTCTGACCGGGCCCGACACATAAGTCAAAAAAAAATCATTGAAGGGCCCAAGATATCGCTTTTAATCCTCTATGGAATACAAGGAACAGACAAATTTCGACTCATATTCTTGTACTAACTATTCTCCAAATCATACACAACAACACGTTTTATGACATCAAGTTACTGATGCGTTTTCGTACTATCAATGCACAACCAACTCATAGTCAATAACTAATATCTATTGGTATGAAGACTTACATGATATTATCACTCGAGATAAATTACGAGAAGTGATACAAGTGAGCGTGGGTTTAATCCAATACTCAGGACTTATGAGCACTCATGAATGTCATAGTAATGTCTCACCATTTCAGAGAATATACAAGCCAAATTCATGACAGTCTTGATTGATTACCTACTTCCAAAGTATGATTGACTATGGACAGTTTGAATAATCTTATTATTCCGGAAGTCAAAACATGCAAAATTGAAACAATAGTAACTTTACTCATAAATAAACAACAACTTTTATTTAATCATCAAATGTCAGTTACATTTTATATATTACAAGTTTCAAAAATAACTATCTAATCATTAAAACTAATATCATCTATCAGCCCGATGCACCTCGCATGTTGCAAATGCTTAACTCTATTCAGTCCCTTCGTGAGGGATCTGCTGGGTTTTCTTCTGACGATACCCTCTTTGCCACGAGGAGTCCTTCTTCTGTCTTGTGTCTTATGAAGTGATATTTTCTGTCAATGTGCCTGGATCTTCCATGATCCCTTGGTTCCTTGGCTAAGCAACCACACTGTCCCTATCACAAAAAATCTCCATAGGCTCTTTTATAGCTGGTACAACTCAAAGGTCTCCAATGAAGTTCTTTAGCCATATCGCCTCCTTCGCTGCTTCGCTTGCTGCTATGTACTCTGATTTGCACGTTGAATCAGCTATGGTCTCTTGTTTGGAAATTTTCCAAGTAAATGTTCCTCCATTCAGGGAAAATACCCAGCCCGACTAAGAGCGAAAATTATCTCTGTCGGTCTGCAAGCTTGCGTCATTATACCCTGTCACTCTCAAGTCATCGCTCCCGCCGAGGACAAGAACCTAGTCCTTACTCCTTCACATGTACTTGCGAATATTATTTACCATAGTCCACTGAGCCTTACCAGGGTTCCCATGATATCTGCTGACCATGCTCAAAGCAAAGGCCACATCAGGGAGAGTACAAGTCATAGCATACATGATCGAGACAACAACGAAAGCATATGATAATCGACTCATCTCAGCTATCTCAGCCTCTGTACTCAGACTCTGAGTTTTACTCAGTTTGGCATTGCTCTTGATCGGTAAATCACCTTTCTTGGAATTTTTCATGTTGAACCTCTTCAACACCTCATCGAAGTAGGTACTTTGACTAAGTCCAATTAGTCTCTTACTCCTATCTCTCAATATCCTTATCCCTAGGATATAGGCAGCTTCTCCAAGGACCTTCATAGCAAAACACTTCCCAAGCCAGGATTTCACCTCCAGCAAGGTTGGGATGTCATTTCCTATGAGTAGTATGTCATCCATATATAATACCAAAAATCTAACTACACTCCCACTAGCTCTGACATATACACAAGACTCATCCTCGCTTCTCTAAAAGCCAAACTCTGTGACTTTCTCATCGAAACAAAGATTCCATCTATGAGATGCCTGTTTCAATCCATAAATGGATTTCTCAAGCTTACACACTCTATTAGGGTACTCTGCATTGACAAAACCCTCTGGCTAATTCATGTAAACATCCTCAGCCAACTTTCCAAAAAGGAAAGCGGTTTTGACATCCATTTGCCATATTTCTTAATCATGAAATGCAGTTATGGCTAGAATAACCCTAATAGGCTTAATCTTAGCTACTGGTGAGAAGCTCTCATCATAGTCAACTCTCGGAGTTTGAGTAAATCCCTTCGCAACCAGTCGCGCTTTATAGGTGTCTACTTTCCCATCCATGTCGGTCTTCTTCTTGAAGATCCATTTTCACCCAACTGTCATACAACCCGATACATTGTCAACCAAGTTCCAAAATTGATTGTCATACATGGATTGAATCTCGTTGTCCATAGCCTCTTTCCACTTTGCAAACTTAGGGCCCTCAATGCCTTCCATGTAACTGTTAGGTTCATCTAAATTTACTAGTGTGCTATCACTTATAGATGTATCACCTTCTGTAGTAATATGGAAACCATAAAACTCAGGTGTATTCCTAACTCTTGTGGATCGCCTCAGAGGTACAGACTCGTCAATCAGCTCAACAGGAGTTTCCTCCTCAAGTTGATTTCTAGTGTTTGAGGTTCCCTCACCACTTGACTCTTGAAGCTCATCAAGGTCAATTTGCCTGCCACAGTTTCCTTGGATTATGAATTCTATCTCATGAAAGACTCCTCTTATCGTAACGAAGAAAACATTGTCACTCGGTCAGTAGAAGATATAACCAAAGAATTTGTATGGGTAGCCAATGAAAATACACCTCGCACTTTGAGGTTCGAGCTTGTTGTGAGTCTCGCGTCTCACGAAAGCCTTGCAACCCCCAAACTTGATGTGTCCCAATGAGGAAACCTTCCCTGTCCACATCTCGTGAGGTGTTTTGGTAACCTTCTTGGTAGGGACTACATTAAGGATACGAGTGGCAGTCTCCAAGGTATACCCCCAAAATGAGATAGGTAACAAAGCTCGACTCATCATGGAATGAACCATGTCCAACAAGGTTCGATTGCGCCTCTCAGCTACATCATTAAGTCGTGGTGTCCTAAGAGGTGTCAATTGTGAAACAATTCCACATTCCTTAAGATAGTCAAGGAACTCGATACTAAGATACTCTCCACCTCGATCGGATTGGAGCATCTTTATCTTCCTGTCCAGCTGATTCTCCACTTCATGCTTAAAATCTTTGAATTTCTCAAAGGTTTATGACTTATGCTTGATTAAGTAGACATAACCATATCTACTTTAATCATCAGTAAAAGTCACATAGAAGCGGTTAGCATCCGTTGTGGCAGTTCTGAAGGGCCCACACACATCGGTGTGTATGAGATCCAACAAACCCTCAACCCTCTCACCAGAACCAGTGAAGGGTGATTTAGTCATCTTTCCAAGGAAACAAGTTATGCAGCTATCATCTGACTTTAAGTCAAATGATTCCAGGACTCCAGCCTTTTAGAGTTGGCGTATATGCTTCTTTTTGACATGTCCAAGACGACAATGCCACAAGGATGCTTTATCCAAACTAGTCGAAGAATAAATATGCAATACATTATTTCCTAAGTTGTCTACAACTATCACAATTTCATATACACCATTACATAGCAATGCTTTAAAATAAAAGACACCATTAAAATAAGCATTTATTGCACCATTTTCATTATCAAACAAAAATGTGAAACCTTGTTTGTACCAACCATGAAAAGAAATAATATTTCTCGCCATTTTAGATGAGTAACAACAATTATTCAAATCTATTTTTTGTTGTATTAGTGTCTAACTCCATAACTATAATTGGTATATACTTAACCTGACCCGATATGGTCCATTTGGGTTGCATGGCATTATGCATTTGGATAGACTAAAATGAGAGAAATAACACTTAAGGTTTATTAATATATTATAAGTTTTAATATATTAATAAGATTATTTAATTAGTGTTGATCAAGAATTAATCTAGAATTAATTAAGTGATCAAAAGAAGACTAATTAAATATGTGGGTTGATTATGTAAATCATCCATACTTGTATAGTGGGCTAAGACTCCATGGATTATCAAGTTGCGCTAAAACCCATAGGATACTCCATGGATGCTCCATGGTGTATTTGAACCCATGGATCTAAGGAAATGGAAAGCCATGACAATTTGGGCTTACCCTAATTGTAACAAGTATATAAGCATCTTATTCTTGTGCAAAAATCGGCCACTATGTGTGTATGTAGAGGTCAAGCCGATTTCATGGAGTGTGCATTTTCTCTCAAGTTATTCCATGTGCATTTGGTGTTGTGTGAACCATTTGAGGTGTTACACTTGGGGCACTAGCCTCTTAAGCTCCATGAAATCAAGCTACATCAAAGAGGTATGTATTCTAACTTGTTATATTACTAAGTATCAATGTTTTGGTATGCTAGTTAGGATAATACCTTGGATATTCATATTTGCATATATAATAGAGAAAACATAGATCCAAGATATTTGGGGTTTCATGTACACTTAGGAGTGTTAGAATGCTCAAAACCCAACAGTGGTATTAGAACCTAGGCTTGTTTTCAATTATACTTGATCCTATTTGCAAGAAAAATCATTTTTTTGGAATCTGCCAGTTCACCACGAGGTGGTGACTGTTCAGTGAAATTGTTTTTGGCCTATTTTGGATTAGAATCATGATGACAAAGTGTTTTGTTCATAAAACTTGATTTTGATGTTATGATAATGTTTATTCTCATCCAAATAAATGATAATTGTCAAAGTTTCAAGACTTGTTTTAGTTTATGTGATTAGTTAAGTTCTTGAAAATTGTTGATATGATTTATCTTAACTTATGAGTTTGATCTTGTTCATAGAAAAATTACTTGATGATTGTGTTAATTGGTCATTTGATCTTAATGGTTTTTATGAATTCCATAACATGTCCTCAAGTTATGGAAAATGAAGAGTTTTTCTTTTAAAGTGTCATTAAAAGTGATAGGTTACAAAAATGAAGAGTCTTTTTCTCATAAAATAGTCTTGATGGATTTCATAACTTGTCCTCAAGTTATGGATGTTCAAGAGTCTCTTCATTAAAGTCTTTAAAACTTTAATTATACTCATATGTTATGAAAATCCAAGAGTTTTGAAAAGTTTCAGCACTTGCCCTCAAATTTTGGAATTTGTAAAGTTTTGCTTATGAATGCTTTAATTCCAAATCAAACCCTAGAATTTTAAAAGTTTAAAATTCAACACTCATACTATTATTATAATTTTAATTATATAGATATGTTTAAGATAAAGTCAATCTTACCATTAGTAGCCCTCATTCACGAAGCCGGTCTATAAGGGGTGTATAAGGTCATGTGACAAGTTCATTTAAGCCATTTGTGTAGGAGTTTATTTTCAAAGAACATCTACCAAAGTCAACTCCTGTGACCCGTATTGGTCAAGGTCATGAGAAAAGTTGATTTAAATCCAACTTTGCATCTTGCTTAGCAGCTTCAACGTCTTCTGTTCCTGAGGAAACTAGAGGAAAAGTAGCTGGTAGATTTGTTATGTGTTTTTGTTACATGGGACATCACTTTTTGGATTTTCTAGAGCTATTTTCGACTTTTTCTAAAACTAGTACTCTTGTTCTAATTGCTAGCTCTGTTGAAGCAATAAGGAACTTTTGTCAAAGGTCAGACAAAAAACGACTCCTGTAGAGGAGGATGTTCCACCTTTGCTTGGAGAAAATGGAAAAATTGACGTTTCAGATCATAAACTTGTTGCCACATTTAGATTTAATGTAGAAAGATAAAATAATTAGTTATATTTATATGTTTGGTTTGAATTGGACAAGGAAATTACAATTATTTGTCCCACCTAATAAAAATGGGACATGGGCATCTCTCATCTGTGTAAAAGACGAGAATTCCCTTGCAACAACCAAGAATAAAGTTAGTTTTTTTTTGGTTTATGGGATGATTATTGATTAGCTTAATAATTAATGTTTGTTTGAATTGGCAGCCATTGTATCAGGTGGAAAGGGCACATCACAAGACAAAATCTGAACCCTGAGGGAAGCGGGTGTGACAGTGGTGGAATCACCAACAAAGATTGGAGTTGCTATGCTTGAGGTTTTTAAACAGAGGGGTCTTGTTTGAGTGAAGACCATGTATTAAGAAGAGAAAGAAGAAACCACTTTCAGTTCAGAATAACGAAGATAAACACCCAGGCGAGTTTATATGGTTGGATTTTAACCTTGTTGAGTATTATTAGCAATCTTTCTCTTTCTCTTTTTCTTTTTTCTTTTCTTTATGAAGCCAAATCCAAAGCCAAGTGCCACGACGTATTTTCTTCTTAGTTTTGTAAACTTGAAAAAGTACATGATTTTGGAATTGAGATAATTGTTTAGATTTTACTTACGTGTCAAAAAATTCCAAAAACTTGACAAGAAATGTCTGAGTATTGCTAGTATTAACTACCAGATAATGAACATAACATTGTTTAATCTATATTGGAAATTTTGTAAAATCATCACGCGAATACATATACCAAAATTCTGAATAGTTTTGGATCTCAGATTCAAATATTTGTGAATACGCCTAGTTATTAGTAGTCATACTCTAGAAAAATATAATTAAATGAAAAAGATTGTTCAACCTTGCAGATGGAGACTGAGGGGCATGAAGTTGTGGAGACTCTGTTTCTTAAGATTCTTGCTGCTGGAGGAAAGGCTTGTAAATTAAAAAGATGATCACTTTTTTTTGCATGTAGTTTGTGATTGTTGTAATATAAGTCAACACAGTTTTGATCTATGAATGTAATATAAGTCAACATACTTTGATGATTTTTAATTTTTTTGTTCTTTTAAATATATTTATAGATGAATATCAGCATGTCAAGAAGTCACTTTAGATGAAGAAGCAGACGAGTCACCCATTTTGCACTCACACAGGTACCTCCATTGTTCCTGCATATACACCGAGACCATTTTGCACTCACACAGGTACAATTTTACCCTTACTTTCCATTCCAATAAAACTTTTTTTTTTTAACAATTTTCATCAATTTTAAGAAGGGAAAATTGGTAAAAGGTTGGTATGTGTGTGTGTTATCCAGTTCTAAAAAAATGTAGATTGCTATTTCTTGTAACTAGTTCTAAAACAATGGTTATCTTAATTTACTTTTTTTTTCTTTTTGGTGAATTTTATTTCAGAAATACATAGAATGGGTTGGATCTCTTAATGGATTGTCGCCACGTGTGCCATTATACAAAGTAATGGAGGGAAATGAACCTTGTTTCTTCACAACATATTTCTCATGGGATCCTTCTAAACCATCAGTGCTGTTGTTGATTGTCTTAAAGTAGTGGAAAACAACTTTCTTTTTGTGGGTATATGATACTGGAAGACTTAATTTCAAATTATGCAATGGATTATATTTTTTTTTGCAATGGAATTGTATTTTTTTCAATGAAAAACAATTTTTTTTGTATGAAATAGAATTGTATGACATTAAATTTTATGCAATGGATTGCATTTTTTGTATTTGATATTTTATTTTTGTTATGAGACATTAAATGCAAATTTAATTTAAAAATTAATAAATATATAAATATATTTATTTTAAACATTTAAATTTACGATACACAAAAATGTGTGTCATCTTCATTTATGACATGGCCTTTCTAGACAGGGGTTTTAATGATACACATTGCGTGTCATATGCGCGTCGTCTATAGACGACGTGCAAAAGCGTGTCGTCTCTCGTTATGACAGGGCCTTTCTTGACGCGCATTTGCGTGTCGTCTGAGCGTTTTACGACACGCATTGCGCGTCGTAAAAGGCTGTTTTTCTAGTAGTGGGTGTCCATTCTCACCCACCGCTTCCTTGACTAGTAGAGGGTCGTTAGCCGAACGGGTAGGAAATGACTATAATTCTCCCTTCATTAAAAGTATAATGATAAATACTAAGTAACTAAACACTTATAATTTCCCAATCATAGTTACTTAGGAAAATGTGAAATAGGTGCTAACCCATGAAATTACACATTGTACCTTACCAAGTCGTTAGTGGAGCGTGTGTGGTTAACCAGCACACTAATAAGGACTAGTAAGAGTGGCGAAGGGTAACTTGACTTTATTATAGATCGGTGGAGCGTGTGTGGTTAACCGGCACATCGATTAGTTGATAAAGTTAAGGGTACCAAGTCAATTTACATGGTTATTAACACCTTGTTCGTGATCCTCGACATCCCAGTCACAAACTTGAGAGGGCCGAGATTCAAACATGCCATTGAAAGTTCAAAGTATCTCAAAAGATCTAGGAGTTTCAAATCCAATTAAAACTTAATTATATTTCGTTTTTCATGGTGGAAATTGGTAAATCGTCATTTACCTACCTTCAACTATTTTATAGCTTGGATTATGACATCCCTCTTCTGGTTACAAATGGGTTGTTGGATCCTAGCCTTAATATTTCATATTGGGTGTTATATTAAGGACTTTAAATCAAATAAACTTGAATTTCTCCCATTATAGATGTCTAGTTAAGACAACTATGGTCTTCCCAAATCTTTAGGAACAAGCTTTCCTATTGAAGATGATATCCCACATGACAATCAAGCTGAAAGATTAATCCCTTTGTTGTGCATTAATAGGACTGGAAATCATGCTTCACTTCCTCCAACTCCTACAATTATTCTCCATATCCCACAAGTTCAAATACTTGAAAAGTTCATAGTCACTCAATCCCTATTGGCAAACCGACAGCGTCGGGTATTGAAGTCTCGAGGTAGCTGGATGTTGACTTGCTTCTTCAGTGACACCCTGATGACAGATCAAGACATGACCCTTAATGATCTTACCGATTTGCTTGATACTGCTAAATCAACAATGATTTGGAGCATTGGTAAATCAAACTAGACTAGAAGATCTACTTCCCAATCCTATTTGGACATTGACAATGGTGACATTGGATGTCCACAAAAACTTTCTCTTCCCAATGGAAAGGGATTGGCCATGGTAAAGTTATTTGACCGATGGTAAAGAGAAATGCTAAGTCTAAGACAATCAAGTGTACCATTTCCAAAGAGTCCTTATGTTTCTTTTGCCAAATGAAGGGGCATTGGTTGCGAAGCTGTCGAATTTACCTAAAAGTTCACAAGGATGGTAAAAGTCAAAAAGATTGACTCTGCTTCAGGTAAAAGTCCACTATCTAACTCTATTAAGCTCCTATTTGGAGATTCTTAATACATGATGTAATTACAATTTGATGTTTTGGAGAATCAAAGGAAGCTTAAATAAAGAGTATGCTAATTCTGATCGCGAAAATGGATTTCGATCACATGGTTCGATGATCAAAACTTTGAGCTGTTGCTTAAGAGTTATGATAGATTGCTTAAGGAATAGATGACAACATAGTTTTCATATGTATTTGCATTGTAAGGATAAGATATTTCCTCAAGTTTTAAAATAAAAGGAAAAAAAGAGTTTTGATTTATTTATTTTTGGTATCTTTACAATGACATTTGTGACAAATAGTTGTTTATATGATTTCGTTGATAGCAATATTGGAAAAGATATTTGATTCTTTCATTTGTGGTAGTGTCATAATTTACCAAATAAGGAAATATTCTCATTACCCAAGTTTCAATTGGACTGAAACTTGGAATCATGCAAGTTGTATAGTATGATGAATAAGAATTTTCATATTTGGAAAATTAAGACTAATTCCTTATTCACATCTATATGTGAGTCAAGTAAAGGACTAAAGGATCGGGTACATTAGGTTGTGCACTGGTCAGGTCCACCACAAAGGCTACTAAGATTATTCATTATGATTTACTAAAGTTTAGTAAATATGGTTATGCTTACAAGTTTAAGTGTAATTCTGAAACATTGGAAAGGTTTCAATGATTGGCAGAACGAATAAGAAGAATCAAATAAGGCAGGAAGATAAAAGTTTCTCTAATCTGAAGAGATGGGAGAGTGCTTGAGTATCTTGTTTTATGATTATCTTAGTGATTATGAAACCATATCACAATTGATCCTCTAAGGACACCTTGGTTCATTTGTTTGGCTAAGGAGAGGAATCATAAATTGTTGAAATGGTTAAATCAAAAGATAAATCATACTTCGTTCCAAAATCAAATCTTAGAGTCATACTCCAAGATTGAGCCTTGAGTGACATAATCTTAAGAAAGGTTTAAAACACTTGTCAAATGTAGAGTAAAATGTTTTCTTACTCTTGTACATTTGAAATTGGTAAGTTGTGATGTTTTGGATAACAGAAAGACCAACTAAGACCAATTGTGAGAAATGTTTTTCCTTGATAAGAAGCCACACTAACTCTTAAATATTTGTTTTGTCGAGGTTTAGTTCATGACAAAGAGAATCTTATATGTCAAGAGGACAGTGGGAGTCTTGAGATAGTTTCAAGAACTGATTAAGAGTATTGTTAATCACTAGCCCATAACTTAAGGTTTATAACCTGTCGTGTTGACTTATTCTTGTTTTTGTGCCATTCCAGTTAAAGTTGGCTATGCTTGTGAGTTTTATGAGTTCTCAATTGTTTGCATAACAACCTAGAAGCAATGGTAGGACCTTGTGCTGCCGGGTGGCAAGAAAATGAGGCTGGGTTCAGTCCATATGAGTTTTGATTTGTCACTAACCTTGTCTTGTGATTATGGTTATGACAAATTCACATGGATAGGAACACTTACACCATAAAAATCTAAGTGTCATAAGGTTTCTCTTTGATTCATGAAAATGATGGTGAGTAAACACTTTCACTGAGTAGAATTTAAGTAGATAGCAATTGTGATATTTGCATTCTCATGTCGTTAGTGGAGCGTGTGTGGTTAATCGGCACACTAACTAGTGAGAATGGAAAAAGGTCTAAGCATTATGATTACGACATCCCTCTTCATAATTGTTTATACACACATGTGAGCTATCTGAGGAAAAGTGTATGGTTTTGATAAAGTCTTATCAAATCATCTCGTATCTGAAATCTGAACTTTGGTAAGAGAGTCAATAAAGTACTTATTTCTAGAAGTCCAGTTGATTTCTGGGTACATGCCAAAGCTAGTGGGAGCATAAGTGTTATGCTAGTAATATAATAATCATCATGTTAGTGGGAGCATGATTATTATGTTAAGTGTTGCAAGTTAGCAATGTTAATTATGGAAATAAAAGTTTCAATTTGGGTTTGAAAAGTTGTTTTGCAATATTTAAGGGAGAGGATTTTATACTTCATTCCAATTCTACAAGCTTAGATTGAGATTTTAGTAAACTTTAGTCAAACATATATGTGAATGCTATGTTGGAATGGTTCAACATAAGGAAATTCTACATAGGTTGTGTTCTCAGAATCCAATTATGATTACGGCATCCCTCTTCATAGTTCGAATTGTGAGAATATGGAAAATAAAAAGGAATAGAACCAGACATGACTAAAATGATTAAACAATTGTCGAGGACAATCTGAGGTTTACCAAAGATTGGTTGATCATGGATAATTAGAAGTATAATGTAAACTTTGGAAAGGACCATATTGACATATTCTGGAAAGAGGCAACTCTTGTTCAGAAGTGATAGTCAAAATGGTAACATAGAATTGTTTCCATAGGTGGAAGTTATTCTCTGAATCTATGCAAGATTAAAGAACTTAATGCAAAGAAGGATGTTCAAAGGAATGTACTTTGAATTTGAGACTTCATTTCCATGGAATTGCTTTCCATTGGAATACTCTATAATTTCTGTTGCCAAGTCTTTGTGACTTCTGTGCATAGTCATTACAAGGAGATCATTGCATATAAGTTTAGAATCTAACAAATTATAGTCGATGGCAAGAGTTTAGTATTCTTACATTTACAATAAGGATTGGAATTATGAAACAAAATCATTGAAATTTTGTCAATTGATCTATTTCACAAAGAGAAGACCATATGTAAACATAGTGTGCATAATTGGAGTATGGCATAACTATTGTTTGGACGAACATAGTATGCATGCTTGGTGCGTGGCATGACTATTGTTTCAATTCAAGTATTAAGTAGATAAATTGAAACAATGAATAATGAGTAATCAATATGGTGATTAAATAAAAGGATTTTTATTTACACTCAAGAGTTTGGGACCATATAGGATTAAGTATTATTCTTGTATTTCACTTTGATTGTTTTACTTCCAGAATAACTAGGTCATTCTTCCTGAATTGTTAAGTTATTCAAACTCTCCACAGTCAGTCATGCTTTGGAAGTAGGTATTGATTTAAGATTGTCATGAATTTATCTTCTATGATTTGTCTAATGTGCATTAGACATAGAAATGGTTGCTACAACATTCATGAGTGCTCATAAGTCCTGAGTATTGGATTCAACCCATGCTCATTTGGATTCACTTCATGGATTTTATCATGAGTGAATCGTGTGACGATAATATCTTATATTCTTCAAACCTAGAGATATGAGTTTTTGACTATGAGTTGGTTATACATTGATTGCACGAAAACGCATTGGTAACTTGATGTTATAAAACGTGCCTTTGTGTATGATTCAACAAGTAGTCAGTACAAGCATATGTGTCAAAGTTTTTACATTCCTTTTACCTTCGGGATAAAAGCGATATTTGTGGGCCCCTCGATGATTTAGTGATGGTATCCCTAAGTGCTTGGCCAAGCCTAGACTGATTTGATTTGTTCAATTAGTCGGTCATCATAAATCAAACATCGGGAAACAACAAATGGACACAGATAATGATTATAATCCATGTCTCAGTCCATATGATATCTAGAATGGAGAAATATATGATTACTTATCTAATGGACGCGTCATTGATTTGTTCAGAGTTCGACAACAACTTTTAAGAGCTACGATTGCTGGTCAGGTTGTGAATGTGTACTTGCAATAATATTTATTAGACTTATCCAAGTGGGAGACTATTGGATTAGTGTCTAATTCCATAACTATAATTGGTATATACTTGACGCGACCCGACATGATCCATTTGGGTTGCATGGCATCATGCATTTGGATAGACTAAAATGAGAGAAATAACATTTAAGGTTTATTAATATATTATAAGTTCTAATATATTAATAAGATTATTTAATTAGTGTTGATCAAGAATTAATCTAGAATTAATTAAGTGATCAAAAGAAGACTAAATAAATATATGGGTTGATTGTGTAAATCATCCATACTTGTATGTTTGGCTAAGACTCTGTGGATTATCAAGTTGGGCTAAAACCCATAGGATACTCCATGGATGCTCCATGGTGTATTTGAACCCATGGATCCATGGAAATGGAAAGCCATGACACATAGGGTTTACCTTAATTGTAACAAATATATAAGCATCTTATCCGAGTGCAAAAATCGGCCACTATATGTGTATGTAGAGGTCAAGCTGATTTCATGAAGTGTGCATTTTCTCTCAAGTTATTCCATGTGCATTTGGTGTTGTGTGAACCATTTCAGGTGTCACACTTGGGGCACTAGGCTCTTAAGCTCTATGAAATCAAGCTACATCAAAGAGGTATGTATTCTAACTTGTTATATTACTATGTATCAATGTTTTGGTATGCTAGTTAGGATAATACCTTGGATATTCATATTTGCATGTATAACAGAGAAAACATAGATCCAAGGTATTTAGGGTTGCATGTACACTTAGGAGTGTTAGAATGCTCAAAAACCAACAATTTTAACCCACTACAAAGCAATAAAGAATAATCTCCAATCTTGGTGACAGATGAAGCTTTCCCATTCCCCATGATTAAGTTTATTTTCCCATGCTCCACATCCTCACTTCTTTTTAGTCCTTGTAAATCAGAAAAAATATGAATACCATAACGTGTATCAAAGACCCACGAATTACTATGCGGTGAGTTATTAGACAATATCGTGTAAATACCTGCATGGGTGGGTTTTACATTCCCATCCTTAACATCCTGTAAGTACTTAGGGCAGACAATATAGTGTAAAGACCTACATGGGTGGGTTTTACTTTCCCATCCTTAACATCCTGCAAGTACTTAGGGCAGCTTCACTTCCAGTGCCCCATATCATGACAATAAAATCACTCTGCTTCTTTCGGGTTGGAGGAGGGAGTAGCAGGACCGACTTTAGTCTTGCTAGAAGAGGACCCATCAAGAGAATTTCCCTTGTGACCCTTGGAAGGGGTCTTCCTCTTCTTTCCCTTGCCTTGCCCGATTGCCAAAACTGGGGTAGTAGTAGTAGGAGTGGTTACAACAAATTTACCTTTGAGACCACTTTCAGCAGTCCTCAAAAGGTCCTGAAGCTTGCTCAAGGTGACTTCCTCCTTGTTCATATGATAAGTCATGCGGAAATGATCATAACATGGAGGTAAAGAGTGTAGAATAATATCTATAGGCAACTCCTCATCAAAGTTCACATTCAATTTGAGGAGACGGTCCACAAACCTTTTCTTTTTCTGAAAGTAGCCCGTGATGGGTTCACCATCCTTCATCATTGTTGTAATCATGGAGTAGATGATTTCATACTCATCTTGAAGAGCACTCTGATGGTATCTTCCATAAGGTCCTGGTGTATCTCAAAAGGGTAGATGTCCTCATAGGACTTTTGGAGTTCATGATACATGGTGGCAAGCATGATACAAGCTACCTTGGTGGCATCTTTCTCATGTGCCCTGAAATCGACAATCTCCTTGGGAGTGGCAGCAGACTCATCAATTTCTTTCAACTCCTTATCAAGGACATATTCCTTGTCCTCATAATGAGTGACCATCCTTATGTTCATACTCAAATCATTGAAATTAGTTCCATCAAATATGACTCTCCCACAAAGGTTCATGAGAGAGAAGGAGGTGGTAGGGTTTGAGCCAGAAGTAGCATTATTAATTTATAATATTATAATAGTATAAGGGTTCAATTTTAAACTTTTAAAATTCTAGGGTTTGGAATTAAAGTTTTAATGTGTGACTTACAAATTCCGAAACTTGAGGGCAAGTTTTGAAACTCTTCAAAACTTTTCAACTTCATAACATATGAGGTTAATGGTCTTTTAAAATGAGACACTTCATTTTTCTATAACCTATGACTTTTAATGGTTCATTTAAATGAAAAACTTTTGAAATTCCATAACTTGAGGATAAGTTATGGAGTCCATTAAAATTATCAAGATTATCAATTAAACTAAGAAGCATGATCAAGTTCTTGATTAAACTCATATGAACAAGGTAACTCAAATCAAACCAATTCCAAGTAATTAGACTAATCATATAAACTAATACAAAACATGTAATGTTGACAGTCACCTTTCAAATGGATGAGCATGCTCATTACCGTATCTTAAAAAACATATTTTTATGATTCAAAACAGTTTAAGGTAATGATCCTATCCATTTTTAACCAAAAAATCGTTTTTCTGCACTCTGCCCAGCCAAGTCAACGAGTCCAGGACTCATCGAGTAGCTCATTTTGTACATGGACTCGTTGAGTCCATCAGTGGGCTCGACGAGTTCATCAGTCAGAATGCATAAAACTCGATTTCTTTAACTTCAAACAACAAGTAGCATCAAGTTTAATTGAAAACAAGCCTAGGCTCTGATACCACTGAAGGGTTTTGAGCATTCTAACACTCCTAAGGTGTACATGCAACCCTAAATACCATGGATCTATGTTTTCTCTATTATACATGTAAAATTTCACTTTCCCAGGTATTACCCTAGCTAGCATACAAATCTTTCATACTTGGGTAATAAAACAAGTTGGATAACATACCTTTTGTTGTAGCTTGTTTCTTGGAGTGTTAAGAGCCAAGCATCAATAATGTGAATGACTCAAGTGGAATCACAAATCACCACTAACACTTGGAAACTTGGAAGAGGACTCTCTCTAGCTCACAAAATCGGCCACACTCTTGTATATACTCTAGGTGCCAATTTCTTGAACCAAAGGGCTTCTTATATAGTGTGGTTACATTAGGGTTACACCATGTAAACCCTAATGTGCATGACTTTGCAAATTCCTCATGATCCGTTGGTTTTAACCTCCATGGAGTGTCCATGGGTCACCACATGGATTAAGTCCAACATAAGTAATCATCGATCATTAGGCCACATTATAAGAATAATGATTTACACAATCAATCCCTATATATTTAATTAGTCTCTTTTGACCACAAAATTAATTCCAAATTAAATCTTGATCAATACTAATTAACTAATATGATTTCATATTAATATACTATAATTTATAATATATTAATTAATCATACAAATTCTCTTCTCAAAAGTCCAAATTATTCCGGTGAAGTGCAACCCAAATGGACCAGGCTAAATCGGGTCAAGTACATACCAAATATAGTTATGAACTTAGACACTTATCCAACAACCACATGTTACCTCATACGTTTCGTGGTCCTCCTCAAACCAATGAACAGGTTCACCCAGGTCTAAACATCAAATGGGAAACACATCCCTCTAAGAATGTAATCCACCCGAAATCCCCACCTGCTCGTTCTCCACACAGATAGAGCCAAACATACCCATCAGAGTGTGGTCCGCCACAGAGTTGGAACCACTTGTTCCAACCCATTACTCAACTAATTACCCATGTTTCACGAATATACACGTGCATTACACCTCGATCCTTCCGACTCGCGACACCGCTCTGTAACTCAAAACACCCCAGGTTCCGAACATTTCTGAGACCCTAGTCTCGCCCATGGTTCGGCCACCAGGTTCCCACATACCCATTTGTCAAGGCTACCCAGGCCTAAGAGCCCCTCTACATCACACCCTAACTGGTAAGGCTACGACTCCCTACTGTCTTACAATAATCTCTCTCTCTCTCTCTGTCTCTCTCTCTCTCTCTCTCTCTTTCTCTAACTCACGAATGCTACGGTTCCCCACAATCTTACTCTCTCTCTCTCTCTCTCTCTCTCTCTCTGAATCACGAATGCTACGGCTCCCCGCAGTCACACGATACCTCTCTCTCTGACTCATGTATGTTACGACTCCCTATAATCATACGATACTCTCTCACTTTGACTCATGTATGTTGCGGCTCCCCATAATCATACGATACTCTCTCTCTCTCTGACTCATGTATGTTACCGCTTCCCGTAATCATACAATACTCTCTCTCTGACTCATGTATGTTACGGATCCCCGTAATCATATGATACTCTCTCTTACACTCCATGGGCTCTCTCCATGGTCTCCCTAATAATCCTAAGTGATTACTCCCACTCAGATCTGTTCACCCTTCTATCACCCCATAATCTCATCCTCAAGTCATCACCACACTAATTCCACTATCGAATACTCCACGGTCCAACATAGTTAGGTGCTCACACCTACCCAGATCATGCATCACTACTCTTGACTTAAGTTCTCGTAGATAGGGCACTTCCCTCAGTACAGTCACACTCTTGAACAATTCTATCCTGGCGACTATTAGCTGATGACGTCACATTTGAAAATATAGTCGCTTGATGGTCCACATGCCGTCGGACACACCAAAGTCTCATAACAATCTACCAACCTAGGGAATCATACTTGGATACCTCGATACACCCTTACGGAAACTCACAATGTCTTGCCACAACCACTGCTCTTCCACTCACACTACTCAAAACCTTGAAGCATTCCAACTCACAATTGGAAGCACTAAGGAATCACCATGACTGAGAACATGTTAACGGCCATGCCAAGCCCCATCTGCTACTGGTCAAGTCCATGCAAACTACTCATATCGACCCCGTAGTTGATTGGCAAATCATTTGCTGCCCCTCTCGGAGTGCAAATAACAATTCATGCATCGAACTATTAGTTCTCCGAAATCGAATCTTGACCTTGGCATCCCAAACATCTCGAAAATCACACATTGGTACACCTGAAGAAACACAAACTATAATCAGATTCCTGTCTACCGGCCACCTGCCATGAAGTCACTCGTTTTCTCATGAGAATGTGCGACATGCGTCATCTCACATTTGTACACTGTCTCGACTGCTACGTAACTCCCGTCTCATATACTCGCACCGTAGACCCTCATAACCCAAACATATTTCCACATCAGAGTGAGGATCCTCCCCCACAAAATACCCAGTTCTCCCCCACTTAGGGTTCGAACCATCACACATTGACATGCCAAATAGACCACACTATAGACTGGCTCGCCAGATGTGCCATTTTGGACACATGGAATGTACTACGCAACACTCGATGATCTTACAGATAATGACCATATAACTGTATGTATCCCGTGTGTCAGATGAAAACCTCGGAATCCTCCCAAATGTGACTGCCTCTAGTCATCCCGAAATCCCATACTGACATACCGTCGGATATCCCAAATGTCCCGAATTAGTCACGACTCACAATCTGGAAATAATGCACTATCACACACTTCGACTTCGATTTCTCAACCAACATTACATCACATAAATTATCATAGGTGCAAGAAACCTCACTCTCATAGTTGATACACAATGTAGGCGACAAGGGCCGCCGCCCCGGCATGCTCCTCTTGATCACCTGGAACTACTGCTAAAAGTATGCCTTACTCAACTAAGGCATCTCCTTGTCCTCATCCATATCAATCCGTACTGATGACTCTCTCTCACGATATAAGAAATGCCTCGCAACAATATATGTATATACTCTGGTGAAAATATTGCATTCATATGCTACCCCTCCGGGTTACCTGCAAACCTTGGAAGCGGAAGATCGTTATCTCTTTTGCTCCACACAAGAAGCGCAACTAGTGAAATTCTCATCAAAGAAAATGAAATTTCAATTATCGGCTGAACACTCAACCCATAACGCAATCCTCCACAATGTATCATCTCCACTTTTCCTCAAGTCCCGCGACTCCAACTGGCAGCTCACTAGTCAACCGCATTGAGATCTAAACTCAGTTTTCCTCGTAAGGTACAATTTGTCAAAGCTCAGCCGACATGGCCCTCTGACCCAACAAATTACTGTTGGATAAGGTGTCTAAGTCTGTAACTATATTTGGTATGTACTTGACCCGACCCGGCATGGTCCATTTGGGTTGCACTTCACCAAAACAATTTGTATGGATAATCTTTTGAGAATAATATATTTATGATTTATTAATATATTATAAGTCATAATATATTAATATGAATCATATTATTTAATTAGTATTGATCAAGAATTAATTTGGAAATAATTTAGTGATTAAAAGAATCTAATTAAATATGGACTCTTATATATATAGAATGGGCCAAAGTTCATTTAGGATGTGCTTAAGAAGTTTTTAACCCATGGATCCTATGGAAATGAAAGGTCATGGGTATTAGGGTTTACATAGAGGTAACCACAATCCACCATACTATATAAATAGGTCTTTGTCACATGAAATGGCACTAGTGTGTGTAAGAACAAGAGTGGGTCAATTTCTAGAAGTGCTTGATATTGTCTCAAAGTCTTCCAAGTTGTTTTGGTGATTTGTGATTCCACTTGATGCATCCATATTATTGGTTCTAGGCTCTTGAAGCTCCAAGCAATCAACCACAAGAAAATATAAGTCATTCTACTAGTTTTTATATTATAAGTACCCTATGATATGCTAGTTAGGATGAGAACCTTGGAAAAATCATATTTGCATGTATAATATAGAAAACATAGATCCAAGGTTTCTAGGGTTGCATGTACACCATAGGAGTGTTACAATGCTCAAAACCCTTTAGTGGTATCAGAGATTAGGCTTGTTTTCATTATACTTGATGCAAACTACTTGAAAAAGTCGAAATTCTGGTAACTATTCAATGACTCGCCGAGTCCATGGGGGGACTCGACGAGTCCAAGTGTAAACTCATCCTACTCATCGAGTAGGTTCTTGCACTCGGCGAGTAGGAGGCCATGTGTGTAGATTTTGGAGTTTTGTTGTTGGAATTGGACTATAATCATTACCCTAAACTGTTTTGGACTTGTAAAATCTGTTTTTGATGTGGTAATGATTATGCTAATCCAATTTCAATGATAATTATCATAGTTCTAAATGCCAATTGGTGGACTCCATAACTTGCCCTCAAGTTATGGAATTCCAAAAGTCTTTCCTTTAAAACCATTATAACTCATAACTTATAGAAATGAAAAGTTTTTGAATATTTTCAAAACTTGCCCTCAAGTTTTAGAATTTGTAAAGCCTCACACACACTTTAATTCCAAACCATAGAGTTCTAAAAGTTAAAATTTAACCCTTATACTTTATAGTATTATAAGTTAATAATATATATGTATAACAGCAAGTCAGTCTCACCGTTAGTAGGACACATTCACAAAGCCGGTCTATAGGGGGGGGGTAAGGTTGTTGCCTATAAAACAGAAGCTTAATGGGTTTCCACTCTCACACACCGCTTCCTTGACTGGTGGAGGGTTGTTATTCGAATGGGTAGGACAAGGACTATAATTCTCATTAAAAATATAATGATGAATATAAAGTAACTAAACCTTTTATGAATTCCCAATCTTAGTTACTTTAAGAAAATGTGAATTTGGTGCTAATCCATGAAATTACATTTTTTACCTTACCAAGTCATTGGTGGAGCGTGTGTGGGTAACCGGCACACTAACATGGACTAGTAAGGGTGGCAAAGGGTCGCTTAATGTTTATCATAGATCGGTGGAGTGCGACTGGGTGACCGACACATTGATTAGGTGATAAAGAGTAAGGGTACCAAGTTAATTTTCATGGTTATTCACACCTTGTTTGTGATACTCGGCATCCCAGTCACAAACTTTAGAGGGTGCAATCGAGATTTAAACATGCCATTGAAAAGTGCAATGTATCTCAAAAGATCTAGGAGTTTCAAACCAATTAAACCTAATATTTATTTCATTTTCATGGTTGAAATTGGGGAATCGTCATTCACCTACCTTGAAATATTTCATAGCTTGGATTACAGCATCCCTCTTCCAAGTTATGAAGTATTGTGTTGGATCCTAGCCTTAATAGTACATTTGGGTGTCTTATTCAGGATTCTTTATCTAATCTAAACTTTTCTTTCTTCTTTTCAGATGTCTTCCAACAATGCTTATGGATGAAACCCTACCGGCTCCATCTCTCTCATGAACCTCTCTGGGAGAGTCATCTTTGATAGTTCCAAATTTAATGATTGAATCAGGAACATCAGGATGGTCAAAAGTTACGAGGACAAGGAATATCTCCTCGACTAGGAGCTGAAGGAAATTGATGAGTCTATTGATACTCAATAGGAGATCGCTGATTTTAGGGCACATGAGAGAGATGCCACCAAGGTGGCATGTATCATGTTGGCTACAATGAAAGCTGAACTCCAGAAGTCCTATGAGGACCTTTAACCTTTTGAGATGCACATGGAACTGATGGAAAGATACCATCCGAGTGCTCGTCAAGAGAGGTATGAAATCATCTCTTCCATGATAATAACCCGAATGAAGGATGGTGAACCCATCACGGGCCACATGTAGAAAATGCAAAGGTTTATGGATCGTTTGCTGAAGTTGAATGTGAACTTCCCTGAGGAGTTGGCTATTGAAATCATACTGCACTCCTTACCTATTAGTTCCAAATGAACTATTATATGAACAAGGAGAAGGTCTGTAGCACCTGGTTCCTGGTACGTAAATCTTATTTGAGTATTTTCCATTTTTTTAGCCTTGGACTCAGCGAGTCATAGGTCCGACTCGCCGAGTAGAGACGGGACCCGGGACACGTTTAAGTTGGCGACTCGGCGAGTCCATATCCTGGACTCAGCGAGTCACCGCTGTTGGATGAAACCCTAAGCTTCAGGGGTTTGCACCCTATTTAATCACTTCTTTCCGCCCCAAGCCAGCCCTTATTCACCCTCAGAGCCCCCAACCCTCGTCAAAGCTTATTTCCTTGAGAACTTGAGGCATTATTGTGTGTTTTGAAGATTTGGAAAAGGGAGAAGAGTGGATCAAGAAGAAGAAAGAGGAGGTCAGCCATCTTGGAGCAATCTCAGAGCTTCCCCTTGAGGTAAAACTCGTTGTCCCTCTGTTTCCATACTTATTCTTCCATTAAAGTCTTTCTTGAGCTCTTCCCCAAGCTTGGTTGTGCATTGTTGGTTGATTCAGGTTGATTAGCCTTTTGATCTGGACCCTATTCAGTCCCTGAAACTTGGATCTACCGCCTTTATGGACCCATGTTGCTTGTACACCCTAGATCTACCCCTTTTGGTGCATTTTGAACCCTAAAACTTTCATTGAGCAATATTTACACGTAAAGTTGGAAACTTTACGTGTTATTCATGCTTTAGGAACCCAGATTTGTGAATGGCATGGACTGGAATTGAGAAACATTGCTTATATAGTGAGTGCATGGTAACGACTCGGCGAGTCGTTCATCTGACTCGGCGAGTCTGCTCGCGAGTCTCCGAGTTGTCCCCTTTTCGTTGTGTCGAGTAAGAGTAGTGAGTCACGGGGTGTGACTCAGTGTGTCGGAAGCCGAACTCAGCCATGAAGGAACTCGCCGAGTTATTGCTAGGACTCGGTGAGTTCAAGACAATCTCCTTAGATCAAGAACAGACTCGGCGAATTGTTCATACAACCCGGCGAGTCGCAGCATAAGTGTTCATCGGATGAAGATGAACTCACCGAGTTGTTCATACAACTCGACGAGTAGGACGAAGGACTTGAACCTCAGTTTAGAAGGAGAACTCGTCGAGTCAACGTCTAACTCGACGAGTAGGGACGGGATCCAGGACAGTCGATTGGATAGGGACTCGGCGAGTTGGCGAACCAACTCGGCGAGTCGGGTGAACTGAAAGTTGACTCTGACTTTGACTTATGACATGATCAGGGGTAAAATGGTCATTTTACCCAAAGGACAGTTAGCAGTGATTGATTGAGTATGTTGTGGGAATTACAACCAGAGGATTTCCGGAGCAGCAACAGCAGCAGCAGTAGACAGTCAGTTCCCGATCAGATCAGCAGCTACTTCGAGGTGAGTTACCTTCTAGTAGCGGTGGGTCTACGGCCACAATGCCGGCCCACCAGTAGGAGTTGTATGTAGATGACATTCTTTGTGATATTCATCTAAGGGATTACTACTACCTGTGTTGTATTTATGTGCTAGTGACAGTAGGGGGAGATAGTCCCCAAGATATCCGGTCGATAGGGCCGAAGGGGTAGTCATACCCAGCCATGTTAGATAGATTCTAATGTTGTGATACATGTTATGTGGTAGTAGTAGAGGGGAGAAATAGTTTCCCCGATATCCGGTCGAGAGGACCGAAGGGGAGGCCAGCACCCAGATATGCTAGGCAGTATCCGGTCGAGAGGACCGAAGGGGAGGCCAGCACCCAGATATGCTTGGAAGTATCCGGTCGAGTGGACCGAAGGGGAGGCCAGCACCCAGATATGCTAGGCAGTATCCGGTCGAGAGGACCGAAGGGGTAGGTCGGGCACCCAGATATGCCTGACAATTTATGTATGTTATGTGATTATATGGTATATGGTACAGTGGGGGAACTGGCTAAGCTTCGTGCTTACAGTTTTCAGTTTTGGTTTCAGGTACCTCTTCAGCTAAGGGAAAGGAGCCGGCGCGGTAGCAACATATCACACACACACACACTCTTGTTTCTGCAGTTATGAGTTTATTTTGGGATTGATACTCTGATGTTTTGGTTGTTTACTTGTTGTGGATTTCAAATTTGGTTTTCGATGTGAAATGGTTTAATTAAACAATGTTTTAATCATTAATGTTTTCTAAATAATGTTTTAAAAACAAAATTTTTGGACGTGAAAATTGGGTTGTTACAAGTTGGTATCAGAGCCCTTGTTTGAGGCATTCGGACTCACCTTCGGGGGTGTCTGAACTCAAATCGAGGGAGTAAAAGATTTTCCAAAAAGAAATGTTTTCTAAGAATTACGAAAAGGATTTGAGAAAGAACGAAGTGTGTGATGTGCGCAACCGGCCGAGCTCAAGTAAGTATTCCCCAAAGTACCCATACAAGCTTATGTTGTGTTTATCAGTTTTAGTAGAACAACATGCTAGAATAGGACTAAGGATCTAGTAGTGATGCCTTATGTGCCTGCTTTATGTGCTTCAGTGTATGAAAATTTCACGCTAGAATTGAGTAGAGAACAGTTGGATAGCCTGTTAGGTTATGCCTGATAGTATGAGTATTAGCTCTGTATGCTAGATCAGTTTCTCTCTATGGGAGCGGATTTGCTTGAGATTGTTCCCTTAGTTCGAATGTTGCTTGCTTTGTGCTTTGTGGGACTCTGAGTGGTGGGAGTTAGCCATTAGGTGAATACGTCACGTCACATGTGATCAGGGTTGAATAATCCTAAAGTGCTGGATTTGACCCTATTGCGCAGCTCTCGTTTGAGTCTAACCGTTGTAGGGACGAGTCTGTTACTCGAAGGATTATCCGAGCCTCACCCCATGTGATGGTATTCAGGTACTGGTTAACTGGCATTACTAGGAGGCCTTCAGCAGCTGAGGACCTGGTAGGGTGGAGCCTGAGATTTCCTAGGGCAAGCCTAGGATGAGTATAGCGGTGATCAGCAGTAGTGGAAGGAATCTGGTGGAGTCGAGGCAGTCCTTGAAGAAGGTACGAATAGATGTGGAAGGTAGTATGGGCCTGTACTACTGAAAGCAGAGGATCCGTACCCGAACCAAGGAAGGCCAAGATAAGACCAGGGAACTTGTAAGTGGTTGTGATCCCTCAAGAAGTATCAATATCACTAATGATTGTTATTTATGTATTGTAGAATTGTGGTACTACGATCGAGGCCGATAGATGGCGGTTCAGGAGAGGGGTCAGGTTCGGGATCAGGTTCCGAGCCAGTGGATGAGGGACTACGCGAGTTCATCGCGTCAGAGATCACCAGGGGTATCCTTGAGTCGACCCCATTGTCTTCGTGTCGATCAAGGAGAGTATCATCGAGTTGATGGAAGATCGCCTCTGGGCGTTCAAGAGCGACGTGGCATCTGGCCAGTCGGGATCTCGCACACTGTCCTTTAAGGACTTCAGGGGCAGTGGTGCACCGGATTTCCATAGGGTGAAAGACCCCATTACAGCCAAACGATGGATTGCAGACATCGAGTATGAACAGTTGACTAGCTTCTGCCCCGTGGGGTCGAAGGTGAGGTATGCAGCAGGGTGCTTATGAGACCGAGCTCGAGACTGGTGGGAGTCAGTGGGTGACTCGTTGGGAGCCTCAACGATCGAGGCTATGACTTGGTCAGATTTTGTGACCAGATTCAGGCCAGAGTTTGCGCCGGCTGTTGAGCTTCAGCAGCTGGCCAAGGAGTTTTTGGACATGGGACAGACGATGGAGACTGTGGCGGAGATCACCGCCAAGTTCCAGGAGAGGGCACTGTTGGTGCCCCAATATGCAGGTGATGAGGACATGAGGAGGACCCGCTATCATGACATGCTCCGAGCTGATATCCGGGAGCATGTTAGTTTTTCAGCTTGCCCCACCTTGGACTCCATTATTGCCAGTGCGAGGGAGAGGGAGATAGATTTGGAGCATATCCAGAAACGGAAGTCAGAGGAGGGACAAATAGGAGGGGCTTCGGGGAAGAAGCCCAGGGGATCAGATGTGGGGCCGAAAGGCCAACAGGGGCGGGGACGCTGCAGGAAATGCGGCAAGGCGCACGAGGGGGCGTGCAGGTTGGGATCATCAGGCTGCTACAAGTGCGGCAAGTCTAGGCACTATAGCAGGGATTGGACTGCTCCAGCAGTAGTTATTCAGACGTCTGAGTTGCTGTGTTTCCACTACAACCAGAGGGGCCACAAGAAGGCCAATTGCCCCCAGTTGACAGTTCCAGTGCCAGTAAAGGCGCCAGCTCCAGCGACCCTGCGAATCACAGATGGACGGTAGGGCAACGTAGAGACTCCAGTGGTGAGGAGCTGGGCATTTCAGCTGACCGCCGAGGAGGCACGCGCTGCACCCGATGTGGTGACGGGTATGATTCTTTCCTTCTCATTTATTTATATGATGTTATGATATTGATATGTGCTCTGCATGTATATATATACGTGTTAGGATCGTTCTGTGTGAACGGTATCCCAGTTCAGGTGTTGTTCGACTCGGGTGCTACCCGATCGTTTGTTTCTCTTGCGCTTAGCAAGCAGTTCACTGAGTCTTCGGGCATGTTGGATTGTCCTTTGGAGTTAGAGATTGCTGATGATCGATCGGTGCGAGCATCGATGGTGTTTCAGGATTGCGTATTGCGTTTGTTTGAGGAGCGCTACTTGGTAGACCTGGTTCCCATTCCGCTGCGTGGGAACAAGGTGATTATAGGCATGGATTGGTTGAGCCCCAATGGGGCGGTGATAGATTGCGCGCAGCAGCTAGTGCGAGTCAGGACCCCCGGTAGGGGAGAGTTAGTGATTCATGGCGAGAGGCCGCAGTGTGGACCCGCAGTATGTTCAGCAGCCAGGGCTAGACGCTACCTTCAACAGGGATGTGTAGGTTACGTCACGTACGTTATGGATACCCGAGAGGCGGGTAAGGAGACGGTGAGCGAGGTTCTGGTGGTGCGAGATGTCACAGATGTTTTTCCAGAGGAGCTTCCTGGGATACCTCCGGAGCGTCAGGTGGAGTTCATGATTGACCTCATTCCTGGTGCGGCTTCAATAGCCAAGGCACCGTATCGGTTGGCTCCTCCTGAGATGCAGGAGTTGTCTACACAGCTGCAGGAGCTGTTAGACAAGGGATTCATTCGACCGAGCAGTTCACCCTGGAGCCCCGATTCTGTTCGTGATAAAGAAGGACGGGTCGCATCGGATGTGTATAGATTACCGGGAGCTGAACAAGGTAACGGTGAAGAACTGTTACCCACTCCCGAGGATTGATGATCTCTTTGACCAGCTTCAGGGAGCATCTTGATTCTCCAAGATTGATTTGCATTCGGGTTCCATCAAATGAGGGTCAGAGAAGTGGATACGCAGAAGACCGCGTTTCGGACGCGCTATGGCCATTATGAATTCGTGGTGATGCCCTTTGGGCTCACCAATGCTCCTGCTGCGTTCATGGACCTCATGAACCGCGTATGCAGACCGATGCTGGATCGGTCTGTGATAGTCTTTATCGATGACATCTTGGTTTATTCCAAGACACAGGAGGAGCATGAGGAGCATCTGAGAGAGGTATTGGAGACCTTGAGGAGGGAGAGCTTGTATGCCAAGTTCTCCAAGTGTGAGTTTTGGTTGCGCAAGGTGTAATTTCTCGGACAGCTTGTCAACCAGAACGGGATTCTGGTCGACCCAGCCAAGGTCGAGGCCGTGATGAGATGGGAGGTTCCGAAGTCTCCATCTGAGATTCGGAGTTTCCTAGGATTGGCATGCTATTATTGGAGATTCATTCAGGACTTCTCCAAGATAGCCGTACCCCTGACGCGGCTGACGAAGAAAGCCGTGGTCTTTCGGAGGGGACCCGAGCAGCAGGCTGCATTTGAGACACTGAGACAGAGATTGTGCAAGGCACCAATCTTAGCCCTGCCAGAGGGCGTAGAGGATTTTGTGGTTTATTGTGAAGCGTCAATTTCAGGGTTAGGCGCGGTACTGGTGCAGAGGGGGCATGTCATTGCCTACGCTTCGAGGCAGCTCAAGCCTCACGAGGCGAACTACCCGATGCATGATTTGGAGTTGGGGGCGGTGGTTTTTGCCCTCAAGATTTGGCGACATTACCTCTACGAGGTTCGGTGTACCATCTACACGGACCACAAAAGCTTGAGCTACCTCATGGATCAGCCGAATCTGAACATGAGGCAACGTCGGTGGTTGGACGTGGTAAAGGATTATGATTGTGAGATCCTCTACCACCCGGGGAAGGCCAATGTGGTGGCCGATGCGCTTAGCCGCAAGGCGGCGCCGATCAGGGACGTTTGCATTAGGATGACCATAGTGACTCCCCTGTTGGAGAGAATTCGAGAGGCTCAACAACAGGAGGAAAATCGGAAGAGCGAGCGTGTGGTGGGTCAGGTTTCCTCCTTCGATTATGATAGCCGAGGACTATTGACACTACACCGTAGGGTGTGGGTGTCGTATCACGGAGGCGTGCGCCAGATCTTGATGGAGGAGGCGCACAAGTCCTGATTCTCTATTCATCCCGGGGCGACGAAGATGTATAGGCATCTTCGTCCCGATTATTGGTGGCCCTGCATGAAGCGGGATGTGGCATGGTACGTCGAGCGGTGCTTGACCTGCAGGAAGATCAAGGCCGAACATCAGAGACCGCATGGCAAGACGCAGCCGTTGGATATTCCACTGTAAAAATGGGAAGATATCACGATGGATTTTATCACTAAGCTTCCCAGGACAAAGCGTGGAGTAGATTCGATTTGGGTCATCGTGGATCGATTGACCAAGAGTGCTCACTTTATCTCGATCCAGGAGAGCATATCGGCCGAGAAATTGGCCGACATCTATATCAGGGAGATCGTGGTGCGGCACGGGGTGCCAGTATTGGTTATCTCGGACAGGGATGTGCGTTTTACTTCCAGGTTTTGGAAGAGATTTCATGACGAGTTGGGCACTCGTTTGCATTTTAGCACCGCCTTTCACCCGCAGACGGATGGTCAGAGCGAGCGGACCATCCAAACCTTGGAGGATATGTTGCGGGCGTGCGTGTTAGATTTTGGTGGTAGCTGGGATACCTATCTTCCCTTGGCCGAGTTCTCATACAACAACAACTACCACGTGAGTATTAACCATCCCCCATTTGGGATGTTGTACGGTCAGAGGTGCAGGACCCCGATATGCTGGGGAGAGGTTGGCCAGAGAGTCATGGGGAGCACCGAGGTGGTGCTCAAGACGACCAAGAGGATCTAGTAGGTTCGGAGCAGGCTTCAGACTGCTCAGAGTCGGCAAAAAAGTTACGCCGACAAGCGCCGATCCGACCTGGAGTTCCAGGTTGGGGATATGGTTCTCCTGAAGGTGTTGCCTTGGAAGGGCGTCATTCGATTCAGGAAGCGGGACAAGTTGGGCCCGAGGTTTATTGGGTCGTTCAGGGTTGTTGCCCTGGTGGGCAAGGTGGCGTATATGCTGGATCTGCCAGTCGAGCTCAGCCAGATCCACAACACTTTCCATGTTTCTCAGATGCGGAAGTGCCTAGTGGACGATTCAGCAGTAGTTCTGTTAGAAGATATTCAGGTTGATGATAGCCATAATTACATTGAGCGCCCAGTCGCAATCCTTGATAAGAAGTCGAAGGATTTGAGGAACAAGAGGGTGGAGCTAGTGAAGGTGCAATGGCAGCACCGTAAGGGTTCGGAATGGACTTGGGAGCCCGTGGAAGAGATGATGGAGCATTACCCTGAGCTGTTTTAGGATCGAGCAGCAGACTTCGAGGACGAAGTCTAAAATAAGTGGGGGAGATTTGTAGCACCTGGTTCCTGGTACATAAATTTTATTTGAGTATTTTCCATTTTTTTAGCCTTGGGATCGGCGAGTCATAGGTCCGACTCGCCGAGTAGAGACGGGATCCGGGACACGTTTAAGTTGGCGACTCGGCGAGTCCATATCCTGGACTCGGCGAGTCACCGTTGTTGGATGAAACCCTAAGCTTCAGGGGTTTGCACCCTATTTAATCACTCATTTCCGCCCCAAGCCAGCCCCCATTCACCCTTAAAGCCCCCAACCGTCGTTCTAAGCTTATTTCCTTGAGAACTTGAGGCATTCTTGTGTGTTTTGAAGATTTGGAGAAGGGAGAAGAGTGGATCAAGAAGAAGAAAGAGGAAGTCAGCCATATTGGTGCAATCTCAGAGCCTCCCCTTGAGGTAAAACTCGTTTTCCCTCTGTTTCCATACTTATTCCTCCATTAAAGTCTTTCTTGAGCTCTTCCCCAAGATTGGTTGTGCATTGTTGATTGATTCAGGTCGATTAGCCTTTAGATCTGGACCCTATTCAGTCCTTGGAACTTGGATCTACCGCCTTTATGGACCCATGTTGCTTGTACACCCTAGATCTACCCTTTTTGGTGCATTTTGAACCCTAAAACTCTCATTGAGGAATATTTACACGTAAAGTTGGAAACTTTACGTGTTATTCATGCTCTAGGAACCCAGATCTGTGAATGGCATGGACTGGAATTGAGCAACATCGCGTATATAGTGAGTGCATGATAACGACTCGGCGAGTCGTTCATCTGACTCGGCGAGTCTGCTCGCGAGTCTCCGAGTTGTCCCCTTTTCGTTGTGTCGAGTAAGAGTAGTGAGTCACGGGGTGTGACTCAGTGAGTCGGAAGCCAAACTCACCCATGAAGGAACTCGGCGAGTTATTACCATGAATCGGCGAGTTCAAGGCAATCTCCTTAGATCAAGAACAGACTCGGCGAGTTGTTCATACAACCTGGCGAGTCGTAACATAAGTGTTCATCGGATGAAGATGAACTCGGCGAGTTGTTCATAAAACTCAGCGAGTAGGATGAAGGACTTGAACCCCAGTTTAGAAGGAGAACTCGTCGAGTCAACGTCTAACTCGACGAGTAGGGACGGGATCCAGGACAGTCGACTGGATAGGGACTCGGCGAGTTGGCGAGGCAACTCGGTGAGTCGGGTCAACTGAAAGTTGACTCTGACTTTGATTTATGACATGATCAGGGGTAAAATGGTCATTTTACCCAAAGGACAGTTAGCAGTGATTGATTGAGTATGTTGTGGGAATTACAGCCGGAGGATTTTCGGAGCAGCAGCAGCAGCAGTAGACAGTCAGTTCCCGATCAGATCAGCAGCTACATCGAGGTGAGTTACCTTCCAGTAGCGGTGGGTCTACGGCCACAATGCCGGCCCACTAGTAGGAGTTGCATGTAGATGATTGTCTCTGTGATATTCATCTAAGGGATTACTACTACCTGTGTTGCATTTATGTGCTAGTGACAATAGGGGGAGATAGTCCCCAAGATATCCAGTCAGTAGGGCCGAAGGGGTAGTCATACCCAGCCATGTTAGATAGATTCTGATATTTTGTTACATGTTATGTGGTAGTAGTAGAGGGGAGAAATAGTTTCCCCGGTATCCGGTCGAGAGGACCGAAGGGGAGGCCAGCACCCAGATATGCTAGGCTGTATCCGGTCGAGAGGACCGAAGGGGAGGCCAGCACCCAGATATGCTAGGCAGTATCCAGTCGAGAGGACCGAAGGGGAGGCCAACACCCAGATATGCTTGGAAGTATCCGGTCAAGAGGACCGAAGGGGAGGCCAACACCCAGATATGCTAGGCAGTATCCGGTCGAGAGGACCGAAGGGGTAGGTCGGGCACCCAGATATGCCTGACAATTTATGTATGTTATGTGAATGTATGGTATGTGGTACAGTGGGGGAACTCACTAAGCTTCGTGCTTACAATTTTCAGTTTTGGTTTCAGGTACCTCTTCAGCTAAGGGAAAGGAGTCGGCACGGTAGCAGCATATCACACACACACTCTTGTTTCCGCAGTTATGAGTTTATTCTGGGATTGATACTCTGATGTTTTGGTTGTTTACTTGTTGTGGATTTCAAATTGGGTTTCCGATGTGAAATGGTTTAATTAAACAATGTTTTAATCATTAATGTTTTGTAAGTAATGTTTTAAACAATGTTTTAATCATTATGATTTGCAGGGCCTAAGAAGAAGTGAGGATGTGGAGCACGGAAAGATAAACTTGATCATGGGGAATAGGAAAGCTTCACCTGTCACCAAGATTGGAGTTTATTCTTTGTTTCTAAGTAGTGGGTTAATGTTAGATTTGAATAAATCTTGTTACTTGCCTGAAATGGCATGAAATATTATTTCTTTCCACGGTTTGTACAAACAAGGATTTACCATAAGGGTGAGTATGCGGGGCATACTCAGCATGTACACATGATTGCACAACTAGCATTTTAGGGCTAGGAATTCTGTTCATGTGTAACTAACTTTCGATGTATCTTGTAGCCCTAAGTTTGATGTTATACATGTTATTCATGTTGGGTTATGAGCATTCTAACACTCCTAAGTGTACACGCAACCCTAAATACTTTGGATCTATGTTTTCTCTATTATACTTGCAAATATGAATATTCCAAGGTATTACCCTATCTAGCATACAATCTATGATACTTGGGTAATAAAACAAGTTAGAATACATACCTTGTTGATGTAGCTTGTCTTCATGAAGCTTGAGTGCCTAGTGCCCCAAGTGTGATACCTCAAATGGTTCACACAACACCATGAACACTTGGAATAACCTTGGGAATAAGGATACTTGGTTCTCTTTTGTGAAATCGGCTAGCCCTCTTAGTGTACCCACACTAGTGCCCATTTCACCAACCAAGGACATATTTATATAGTGTGGAGACTAGGGTTAAACCCATGATCATTCATTGCATATGATCCATGGGTTAAACACTCCATGGACTATCCATGAAAGCTTAGCCCAACCTAAATGAACTTGGCCCACCATACATTTATTTATACAAAGAGTACGTATTTAATTAGTTCCTTTTGATCCCTTAATTAATTATAATATAATTCTTGATCAATACTATTTAAATAATATGATTATATGTTAATATATTAGAACTTATAATATATTAATATAAATCACTAGTATCCTTTTTCCTCATCTTGTCAATCCAATTGTCTCGATTCCATGCATCCCAAATGAACCATGCTGGGCCGGGTCAAGTCTTACCAATTATAGTTATGGACTTAGACATTAATCCAACAATTCATTCAAAAACAACTATTCAAATCAAAACTCACTCATGTAGCTCCAAACCTAATTCAATGCACTACATTCACTCAACTTTAGGTTGTAACCGTAACTTCCCGGTTCGAACTCTTATTGGACCAGGATCCTCTTATTGGGCCTAATGGATCAATAAACCCTCGATTTGATTCTTTTGGGCTAAGAAACCTCATTTGGGCCCTAGTTGGACCCACATTCATTAAGAAATAGAATTTTAGGCCATAAGACTCATCATGAGCCTTATTGGGCCGAAAACCATCTTCTTTAATTATATGGGCCGAAAACCCATTCCTTTTATCATTTTGGGTCGTAAACACATATGTGGGCCCAATGGGTTGAAAAACGGCTAATGTGTTTTCGGTTGCATCTTATGCCCAAGCCCAATACTTATTTTCTTTCCATTCCTTCTTCTATTCCCGAATATATATATATATATATATATATATATATATATATATATATATATATATATATATATATATATATATAAAGAACAATGGAAAGAAATGTGATTATACTTGACACCTCACTAATGTATGTAGTATATCCATGCAAATTGTCTCACATGTATCTAAGCTAAAACACTCTAATCCTCCATGTAATGACCAACAAATCCTTCTCTTTTTTCTCTACTTAATCTTGGCCCTTCCACCCTCCCATTTCAAACTTCATTTCATTTCTAAATTCTCTCTAAACTCTCAAGAACTCTCCCATTTTTACCTCTTCAAAATTCAGGAGTTTATGTGTGTTTAAGAAGATCACTTCAAGCTTCACACTTGTGGTAAGATCATATAAAATTAAGTCAAATTATTCCATTTTATGTTAAGGATTTACTCTCATAACTACCTACATTTCGTGTTTAAGCTTCCTATAACTTCCTAAGTTTGAAAATCTTCCTAAAAGAACACTACAAGGCCGAAAACACCATCATTCTCTTTCATTTCATCATAAAAAACGATCCATCACCTAAGGTGAGCTTCATACCCCCTTGTTTTCGGTTTTACTTTGTTTTGGGGGAGAATACAAGTTGGTTTTGTGTTAAATCTATGTGTTTATGCATGATTGGGTGTATTTTCATGATATGTTGTGCAAATATGTTATGAATATGTGTAAAACCCTCATAAACTCGATATATCCTTCAAGACATGAAAATGTTAGCAAAACAAGGTATTTTATGTAACTCATTATGATTGTTGAAAGGATAAAACATGTTAAGGGATACTTGAAAACTAAATAAAACCTCATGAGGGGCCAAATATGACAAATAGGCAAAAAGTGAGCCTTTTTACGAGACTCATGGTTTTAAAGGGGCCAAAAAATTCATTTTTGGATAAAAATGTATTTTTATGACATTCACGATTTTAAAGGGGCCAAAAGAGTAATTTTTGGATAAAAATGGATTTTTATGACATTCACGGTTTTGTAGGGGTCAAAAGAGTTATTTTTGACAGAATGGGCTTCTTTTGGGCCTTATCAGTTTTAATAAGCCAAAATGGTCATTTTTCAAAAAATGAGCCTTATTTAGAAATTCATGGTTTCATGGGCCTAAAATGTAATTTTTGGTCTTTATGGACTTAAATTGTCATGTTGAATAAAGATGGACCTAAAATGTAAATTCTTGGTTTAAATGGCCGAAAATGTCATTTTTATTAAAAATGGGCAGAAAATGTCATTTCTATCAAAAATGGGCCGAAAATGTCATTTTTATCAAAGTAGGCCTCAAATACCTATTTACACGTTTATTGGGCCTTAAATACCTATTCACATGTTTATTGGGCCTCAAATACCTATTTACATTTTTAATGGGCCTTGAATATTCATTTCATGTTTATTGGGCCTTAAACATCTATTTACATGCTTATTCGGTCTTGTATATTCATTTCATGTTTATTAGGCCTTAAGCACCTATTTACATGCTTATTAGGCCTTACGACACATTTTATAGTAATCGGGTTAATAACATTAAATACTTGACATTTGATAAAAACAAATGGTATTTCTATAACCAATGTTTTTTTAATTAAACACATACTCGAAACATTATTTTAGAGCAGTAAATAATGTGATACATTGTTCGCGTATATTTAGTTAAGGCTCCTGTGAGGCGCGTTTTCACCCGTACCTACCTAGTGTACAACCTTAAGTCTTGTAGTAATAACCAGAGTCTCCTTGAGGGGGAGCGAAAGTTTGTGTATAGATCTATATGGGGTTAACAACCTCACACCTGAGCTGTTCACTACAGCCAGACTAGGCCAGTCTAGGGTGACAAATGTCTTACCTTAAACAAGCGACGCCTGAAGAACGTCATGATAGGCAGATCAGTCATATCAATCATGGTTATAACGACTCACATAGAGATTAACAAACACTGTAAAATTTACGGAATACATATACTATACTGTTGTAACACGTACGAACTATTCATTTCTACAACACTCGGGTCTTATGGTTTAAAGACTACAACTCTTTTACAGACAGAAAATATTGGTTTTCTGGGAAACAAACACTATATATTACATTTTACTTACAATAGAAAATATTGGATTTTCTAGAACTCTCTATTTATACATTTTCACAAATATAAACACATATACTATAATACAAGATTTGAACCAAAACTCTCAAATCATTTTTCGGAAAATGTCAGATTTTATGGTGTATACAAATGATACAAAATTTTTCATACAAACATGCTTATGAACTCACCAACATTATATATGTTGATGTTTTCAAAATAACTTGTATTCTCAGGGAATTGTTACACAGGTTGGTCATCAGGAACACGTAGATTTCTGTTGTATTTTTGTTATCATCATACATTTAACATTTGGAATGTAATTTGTCAACTAACAAACTTATGTAAACTATGATGGTTGTTATATTTCATGTGTGATGATGATGTTGTCATTGATTTAATTATATACATTGTGATGATATTACAAAATGAAGTCACCCGCCCCCGGACGTTTCCGCCGTTCTGGTTCGGGGATGTGGCAGATTGGTATCAGAGCAATGTTTATAGTGAACTGACATATCTAATCATACAAAGTATGCAACTATAAATACATTGGGACTAAAATACTCTGAACAAAGATAAAATACATACCTATGTGTGCATTTTAGGGTACTATCACGATAAGAAACAGTAAAAGTCATTGGAGGAACTGAACATCGTGGTTAAACCCGGACAATTATGTAGTCGTATTGGTGGTAAATATAGTCTTATCAACTATATTTATTCAAAATAAGACCAACATGTGTTTGGGAGTGATCATGGTGGGCAATGAATCTAGAAACTTACCAACCTTGTATCTAAAAAGTTTTAAGGAACTCAAACATAAACAATTAAAATACTATAGGAGTATTTTTGCATGCTATACATTTTCTTGCATTCATATAGTCCCGTTCAGACCATATGGCCAGATTTCCTCTTCCCGCAGATCCTTACTTCCCCAACCAGGGGAACGGAGAATGGCCGAAGCCGGAACCAGAAGAGGAACTGTAACACCGTAAATTTTCAAAGAAAATTTTCACTATAAAATCTCATAATTCTCATTAACACTTTTCACAAAAACCCCAAAGTATCAAACTATCAAAACACATATCCATAATTGTTTAATAAAAATCCAGGATCCTCAAATCATAACTCTATCTCGTGTGTAAAATCAAGACGGTGCCTTCCCGCGATCCTAAAAAACTACTTGAAACACATATCACACAACACAGTAAGCACGAAGCTTAGTGAGTTCCCCAAAATACCACACATATCTCATTAGCCTCTCATGGCTATACTCAAGTAAGACCCTCCGGTCAATGTGTCTCAGTGGAACCCTCCGATCCCACAACTCGGGTGGACCCTCCGGTCCTAACTCAGTAAGCTCAGAATAATACACATAATAAATCACAAAGACAACATGCAGGATGACACAATATTCAATATAAACACATAAGACCCTCCTGTCACACAATGATTACCACTCTAGGTAAGTATAGTGAGAAGACTCACCTTGGATGATGAACAACTCCTATAGATGTTGCTGCTACACACCGACCTCTAACACTGAATCAAAACCCACAATTAACTAATTAAGATCTAAGACCAAATATCACCCATTAGGTATAAAGATAACTCACTAGCCGAACCACAATTAACCCAAGCTGATTGGGCCCACCAAAGCCCAATAGTAAATGGGCTCTCCCAAGGCCCAAATCTTAAACTTAATTCCAAATGGCAAGTCCAACACAAAGGACTAAGACATACACAATATTCCTCTGATCAAAATCTCCAGCACAAAAGGCCCAAAAATCCAGGCCCAACACTTAAGGCCGAATGTGGGTTTTAGCCCAAAAATGCCACAACAAGGTTATGCGGGGCGTACCTCCCTCGGTACGCTCAGTGTACGCATGAATCCAGATCGGGCCATCAGGGACACTTGATCAGTACACAGGGCATACTAGATTTACACTCGGCGTACGTCTAGACTTTCTTTTTTCCACTCTCTTGGTCTTAAACCGTTAAGACCATAACTATACTCTCAGATCTGGACTCCCTAAAGGCTCATGCTCCATAAAGTTCATGACTTTACTCCTTTGCATGACTGATAAAGTCCCAAACCCAAATACACTCACTCTTTACTCCAAAAAATGCTCATATCTCATGCATGGGGTGGCTTTAACGTCCAAGACCTCATTTTTATGAATCATCTCCACTAGAAACACTTAAAAGGATATATATTAGGCTCTGGAGTTCAACAACTCATAAAGCTTCAAGCTTTGGGACCAAAAACCCCAAAAATGGACCACGATATGCTCAAATCAAAAAGGACGAGAAAGCTTTGAGCTTTATACCTCAAATGATGTTCCAACTATAGAAAAGCTCAGATCCAAAGCCTGGACTCCAACTCCGTTCTCTTTCATGCTCCTTGTTCACTACAAGGGTACCACAAGAACACTTAGAAGCTCACAAATGGACACTCAAGCTAGAAGAATGGATAATAGGGTTTTGAGAGGGTTCAAGGCTGGAAATGGTGGCCAGAAATGAGGCCATCATTTTCTTTAAATAGGGACACACCCTTAATTATGGTTTTCACTATGGGCCTAGTATGCCCAACGTACCGTCTGGTACACCCAATGTACTAGGTGGCTTAGCTTAAAATTCACGCACATGAGTACGCTAAGCGTACACACATGTACGCGCCGCGTACACAACTGCCACCTTTCTCAAATAAGGGACCTATCTTGCCAAAACATCAAACTATCAACTCGTCGTAGCCGCGAGGCTTCCTCATGCCCAGGTTGTAACCCACAAAACCTAAATAACAGACGATCCAAAACAGGATGTTACAATTCTCCCCCACTTGAATTAGATTTCGCCCTCGAAATCATTCCTTATCATTACCAGATCCCAACAATTTGCCCGAGAAGCGCAACTGATTATTCGTAACATAACCGATCTCCCCAAGACAACCGAAATAAAACCGAACCCTCCAACTCGAAGAAGAATGAACCCTTCATTGTTGCAGAACCAACTATGCCTCTCCAAAACTTGGAAACTGTAGAGGTATGTCTCCCCGACTGACCGCCCATTCAGTATATCCCCATGTCATTCGCTCATCGAATAACAGACTCGATAAACATTTCAACCTCTGATTACTTGTTGGGACTGATGAAACAAGTCGTTAACCATAGATAGCTTACTGAACAGTTATGCCCAACGAACCAGTCGAATCTGACTGAAATCCAAAGAAACGGGGGTCATCTCGCACCAATGACCAACCTACGATAATGCAATCAGAACCTATCTGAAGACTGGACCTTAATACTCGGTCCTCAACACTCAATGAAGACCTGGAAATCCACATGGGAATCGAAACTCTACTCTAGGTACGACCTCCCGTTAGACAGAATCGTTTCACTGCCGAACCTAGGATGATTCAGCTCTGGCCCGCAAAATCAACGTCCATGTCTGACTGAACTATCCACTGATAGTCGGAAACATAACTCCAGTTGCCTCACAATGTTAGATACTAAATCTGAATAAGAGATCGAATCCCGACCCAACTGTTGAATCTCTGAGGCTACCCTAGCCTATTTTGCAATAGGACTTCACAATAGTTCTACTCAACCGAGCTGACTCATCCATTCACACTGAACTCCACAATCACGAAGCTCGCTTTACCCCAAACGATTTCTACACCCGATTTGAAATTGCATAACACACACGACCTCGATCGTCTACCACTTATGGGTTTTGAGCATTCTAACACTCCTAAGGTGTACATGAAACCCTAAATACCTTGGATCTATGTTTTGTCTATTATACATGCAAATTTTCACTTTCCAAGGTATTACCCTAGCTAGCATACAAAACTTTGATACTTGGGTAATAAAACAAGTTAGATAACATACCTTTTGTTGTAACTTGTTGCTTGGAGGTTTAAAAGCCTAGCACCAATAATGTGAATGCGTCAAGTGGAATCACAAATCACCACTAACACTTGGAAACTTGGAAGAGGACCGTCTCTAGCTCAGAAAATCGGCCACACTCTTGTATATACTCTAGGTGCCAATTTCTTGAACCAAAGGGCTTCTTATATAGTGTGGTTACATTAAGGTTACACCATGTAAACCCTAATGTGCCTGACTTTCCACATTCCTCATGATCTATGGGTTTTAACCTCCATGGAGTATCCATGGGTCACCACATAGATTAAGCCCAACCTAAGGAATCATGGATCATTAGCCCATATTATAAGAATGAATGATTTACACAATCAATCCTTATATATTTAATTAGTCTCTTTTGACTAAAAAATTAATTGCAAATTAATTCTTGATCAATACTAATTAAATAATATGATATCATATTAATATATTATAACGTATAATATATTAATAAACCATACATATCCTCTTCTCAAAAGTCCAAATTGTTCTGGTGAAGTGCAACCCAAATGGGCCATGCTAAATCGGGTCAAGTACATACCAAATATAGTTATGGACTTTGACACCTTATCCAATAGTCTCCTACTTGGATAAGTCTAATAACTATAGTTGCAAGTATGATTTCAGGAACCGACAAAAAATCATAGCTCTTAAAACTTTGTTGAACTAGAACGCGCCATTTTAGACAAGTGATCATATAATCCTCTGTTCTCTAGATATCAGTCGGACAAATATATGGAACAACGTCATAATTATTCTCCAGCAGTTTGTTTCTCGATTTCCGATTTGTTTGACATAGAACTTAATCGAACACGTCAATTTACTTCTGACCGGGCCCGACACAAAGTCAAAAAAAAATCATTGAAGGGACCAAGATATCGCTTTTAATCCTTTATAGAATACAAGGAACAGACAAATTTTGACTCATATTCTTGTACTAACTATTCTCCAAATCATACACAACAACACGTTTTATGACATCAAGTTACTGATGCGTTTTCGTACTATCAATGCACAACCAACTCATAGTCAACAACTAATATCTATTGGTTTCAAGACTTACATGATATTATCGTCTCACGATCACTCGAGATAAATTCCATGAAGTGATACAAGTGAGCGTGGGTTTAATCCAATAATCAGGACTTATGAGAACTCATGAATGTCATAGCAATGTCTCACCATTTCAGAAAATATACAAGCCAAATTCATGACAGTCTTCATTCATTACCTACTTCCAAAGTATGATTGACTGTGGACAGTTTGAATAATCTTATTATTTTGGAAGTCAAAACATCCAAAATTGAAACAATAGTAACTTTACTCATAAATAAACAGCAACTTTTATTTAATCATCAAATGTCAGTTACATTTTATCTATTACAAGTTTCAGAAATAACTATCTAATCATTAACACTAATATCATATATCAGCCCGATGCACCTTGCATGTTGCAAATGCTCAACTCTATTCAGTCCCTTCGTGAGGGATCTGCTGGGTTCTCTTTTGACGATACCCTCTTTGCCACGAGGAGTCCTTCTTCTGTCTTGTGTCTTATGAAGTGATATTTTCTGTCAATGTGCCTGGATCTTCCATGATCCCTTGGTTCCTTGGCTAAGCAACCGCATTGTCGCTATCACAAAAAATCTCCATAGGCTCCTTTATAGTTGGTACAACTCAAAGGTCTCTAATGAAGTTCTTTAGCCATATCGCCTCCTTCGCTGCTTCGCTTGCTGCTATGTACTCTAATTTGCATGTTGAATCAGCTACGCTCTCTTGTTTGGAAAATTTCCAAGTAACTGTTCCTCCATTCAGGGTAAATACCCAGCCCGACTAAGAGCGAAAATTATCTCTGTCGGTCTGAAAGCTTGCGTCATTATACCCTGTCACTCTCAAGTCATCGCTCCAACTGAGGACAAGAATCTAGTCCTTAGTCCTTCGCATGTACTTCCGAATATTATTTACCGTAGTCCACTGAGCCTTACCAGGGTTCCCCTGATATCTGCTGACCATGCTCAAAGCAAAGGCCACATCAGGGAGAGTACAAGTCATAGCATACATGATCGAGACAACAACGGAAGCATATGATAATCGACCCATCTCAGCTATCTCAGTCGTTGTACTCAGACTCTGAGTTTTACTCAGTTTGGCATTGCTCTGGATCGGTAAATCACCTTTCTTGGAATTTTGCATGTTGAACCTCTTCAACACCTTGTCGAAGTAGGTACTTTGACTAAGTCCAATTAGTCTCTTACTCCTATCTCTCAATATCCTTATCCCTAGGATATAGGCAGCTTCTCCAAGGACCTTCATAGCAAAACACTTCCCAAGCCAGGATTTCACCTCCAGCAAGGTTGGGATGTCATTTCCTATGAGTAGTATGTCATCCATATATTGTAGCAAAAAGCTAACTACACTCCCACTAGCTTTGACATATACACAAGACTCATCCTCACTTCTCTAAAAGCCAAACTCTTTGACTTTCTCATCGAAACAAAGATTCCATCTACGAGATGCCTGTTTTAATCCATAAATGGATTTCTTAAGCTTACACACTCTATTAGGGTACTCTGCATTGACAAAACCGTCTGGCTGATTCATGTAAACATCCTCAGCCAACTTTCCATTTAGGAAAGCGGTTTTGACATCCATTTGCCATATTTCATAATCATGAAATGCAGCTATGGCTAGAATAACCCTAATAGGCTTAAAATTAGCTACTGCTGAGAAGCTCTCATCATAGTCAACTCTCGGAGTTTGAGTAAATGTAACGCCTGTGTTTCCGGGCTTGCCATTTTTAGCAATGTAATAGTCTAGGTTAACCTTTGTAACCCATTTTGAAATAATAAGAATGTATTATTTGAGTATTATGTGTTTTGTGCTTAATTGCTTAATTATGTGGTCTGATTAATTAAGAATAAAAATAAGCGTCAAAATTTAAGTGTAAAATAAACTTAATATCTTTGGTTAATGTTGTAGTAGTTGAAACGAGGTTTTCGAATATACATAGAACGCCCAAATCTGACTTCGTATGAGGAAGTTATGATTTATCGAAGTTTCGGCTTAGCAGTATGCAGCCTCTTTTACTCGATTTGAGATCGAGGGGTTTTTAGCCGAAGCAATCTAAATGAGAATCGAAGATCTCATTGTTGGTATCGAAGCGATAAAAAGTTAGGCGAGAACGGACGTCAAACGAAGATGTTATGAATTTATAACGAAGTTTTTCTGTCGCGGCCTATTAAAAATAAATAATAAAAATAAAGTCAAAATTAGCCGACGGAGTCTAAACGAAAGTTGTAGAGCGTAGCCTCACCTTTCCGTGGATATAAAAAACGTCGAAAACGGAGTTTGTATGAAGAAGATATGAATTTCTGAAGTTTGATAAATAAATTGTATTTATTTTTAAATCAAAAATCCGGCATTATCTGAAGGGGGAGTCACCAGTCCGATCCGACATACGCCCCGCGTACGCAAGTACGCCCCGCGTACTCCGAAGAGTGTCGACACTTCGGATGACGCATGCAGTGACGATTTCGGAGCTAGTACGCCCCGCATACGCCTGTACGCCCCGCGTACTCCGAGGTTCCAGCCTCTATAAAAGGGGTCCGAAGGCTGCCGGCTATTTTGCCAATTTCTTCTCTTCTTTCTCCCGTTTTACATCGTTTTGTGTGCCAGAAGTACACCGAAGCCCCGGTAATATCCCCGAGACCCGAAGCAAGTCCCGAGATCCCGAAGATCCCGAGAAGTGCGGTTCCCGAGTCGAAGCTCTGCCCGCGAGAAGTTCGATTTTTGTAGAGATCTTCCAGATCTGCTGAGGATTACTACTTCTGCAAGTCGTAGTGCTGTCCAATCATCTTCTGATCAAGTGAGTGTATACTACGTTTCATAAACACGATAATAATACAAGTGCGGTTTGAATGTATTAAGTAAACTGTGATTTATATGTGTGAGGGTGCAGTTACTTTCTTCTAACAAGTAACTATGAAGTATTTTATGCGATATACTTGTTATGTGTATATTTTGTGATTGTATGAGTGAATGGATATTCACTTTATTCTATCTCGTAGATTTCTATGGAATACGTGTTATGTGGTATGCCTCATCTGTTATGTGGAATATATATTGAATGAAAATGATATGCAGGTTTTAAACTATGTATGAAAATATATATTTTTATCTACTAATATGTTGGGTAGAACATGGGTAGATAGTTGGTGTGTAATAAACAGATGAGAGGCCTCGATGTTGTTGTTGTCGTTGTTGTTGATCTAGTTATTCAGCGGAGTATGGATAACGACCACAGACTCCTTTTAGACAGTCCAGTGGAACGCTAGCAGGTTCATAATCTGTAGGTGTTGTGAACGATGTGTTCACCGGTGTACTCTATCCCCCTCATGGTTGCCTTTAGGATGTCTATTGTTAAGGAAACCCCTTAGCAGTGATGTCCGTCCCTATGAAAATCCTAGATTAGGTCCCTTGAGATAGTTGTTGTTTTAGGGACGTAAAGTGAGGATAACGGGAATGGGTAATCGGGATAGTGATTGGTTGGTGAAATTAAATATAACTTATTTATTGTGGGTTGAAAACCCTATATGCTCACCAGGCTCCCAAGCCTGACCCACTCAGTTTTATTTGTATTACAGGAAGTGGCACAAGGGCGTAAGATGGATGGATCATCTTGTTGTTTTGTTTACAAGTCTGTATATGTATATATTTGTTGAATGACTTGTAATGTTTATCGTTTATGCTTTATGGTCTGTATCGGAACATGACATCCCAAGTTTTGATTATATAATGAAATGCATCTCTTGATGAAATGCTTTGATAAATATTATTTTATCATGTTTTGTTTTGGGAACAAATTCCGCAACTCTTTCAAATCAAAAGGATTTACTCTGAAATTATTTAAAAGCATAAATGAAAATCGGTCTTTTCTGGCCGAGATTTTGGGGATGTCACAGTTGGTATCAGAGCATTAGTTTAAGCGAACTAGGAATTTGTAGGATTTCTAGACTTAAACTTAGAATGCTAAGTGGAATTTTGAGATGTGTGTCTGTTGGATTTTGGACACAAGCACTAGCTTATTTTTAGGAAAGTTGACTAAAATGCTTTTATGTGCTAAATGTTATATGTTGCCATATATGATATTATTTGTTCGGATCTACGGTCTGTTGCCGACCGGATCTGGAAACCTTATGTGTGTAGGATTCTATGCGTGTGTATACGTTATTAGAACTAGCATGTAAACGTTTCAGAGTAATAAGGATGATTTGAATATCTATCGTGAACAAGGATCTAATTTCACCTTATTCGGTGTGTAGATAAAAATGGTGAGAACAAGGAGTGGCGTTGGAAACGCGGATGAAAACAGGAATCAACCGCCAGTGATTGAGCAAATACCTGTTATAGCAGCAACACCAGAACCAATAACAATGGCTGCGGTGCAAGCCATGATTCGGGCTATGCTAGCCGAACAAAGGTAGGAGATGCGACAAATGTTGCATAATAATATGGATGAACCTATCATACCTATTGAGGAACCTGAATTGATTCCTGAGCAATTGGAGGAAGGGAACAATAGTCGCATGGTGAGTCATGTTGGGACTCAAGAGGAACAAAGGAACGATTCAGAAAGGAGAAACAACAAGGATGGGCGTATGTACAAGAACTTCTTGGGCGCCAAACCGCCAAGTATTTCTGGGAGCCCAAAGCCTGTTGAGATAATGGATTGGATCTCCGAAATGGAGATGGTATTTGAAAGTTGCGACTGTAGCAACAAACAGAAGACCGTCTTTGCGGTTAGACAACTAAAGACTGGAGTCTTGAGTTGGTGGAAGTTGTTGGCAGATACTATGCCACGAGGAGAAGCCCTGAAAATGTCATGGGAAGAGTTCTTGGAATAGTTAAGGGTGCAATATTGTTCAGAGATAGATCTGATTGATCTGAACAATGAGTTTCAAAACTTAAAGAAGGGGAAGATGAGCATAGATGACTATGCTACTGCATTTACTAAGAAAATGAGGTTGTTTCCGTACCTAGTGCCAACGGAACTCTCCAAGATTGAGAGGTTTGCTAATGGACTGCCTGCCGACTTTGGTCCGACAGTCAAAATGGCAACCACTCTGAAAATGGCTGTTCGTGCAGCTAAGAATGTGGAGGCCCAGCAGAAGGAAAAGGGTCTGGAAAGAATTGATGTTGGTGAAAAGAGGAAGTTCGATGGAACTTCAGGGTCCAACAAGAAAAACAAGTTCTCGAAGTCTGGTTCGAGGGGAAGTGGAGGTGAAGCGAAATGGTGCGAAAAATGTAAGAAGAAGCATCATGGAAGATGTGAGGTGGCGAACACATGCTACAAGTGTGGAAAGCCAGGGCACTATGCCAATGAGTATACCCTCACAAAGAAAGTTTGCTATGGTTGTGGTGAGGAGGGTCATATGTCGAGGGACTGCCCGAAGAAGAAGGAGGCAGCTAGACCCAACATTCCACCAAAGCCAAAGGCGAGAGCATTCCAGATGACGCTGGAAGCTGCTACAGATGAAGCTGATGTCGCTTCAGGTACCTTTCTCGTTAACGAATTGCCTGCCCAAATTTTATTTGATTCTGGAGCCAAGTACTCCTTTATATCGCATGAATTTGGTAGAAAGCTAGCTTTGCCTGTTGTTAGACTAGATAATGCCTTATTAGTCGAAGTTGCTAGTGGCAAGTTTGTACCTGTTAGCTATCGCATGAAAAACATCTTAATTGATCTAAATGGGAATAAGTTCCACGAGGAATTATTGCCTATCGAACTAAATGGTTTCGACATCGTATTGGGAATGGATTGGCTTAGCGCCAACGACGCCGAAATCTTATGCAAGAAGAAAATAGTCAAGGTAAACCCGCCTGGGAAAGATTCGTTTATGGTGTATGGAGATAAACGCAGAGTCAATTCTGGAATCATTTCATTGATGAAAGCCAGAAAATGTTTGACCAAGGGGTGTACATCATATTTAGCATTCGTGATTGATGCTAAGAAGGAAAAGAAGGTGATGCAGAATATTCCAGTGGTGTGTGATTATCCGGAAGTATTTCCCGAAGATCTTCCTGGATTACCACCAGATCGACAAGTGGAATTCCGTATTGACTTGTTTCCAGGAACGACGCCAATTGCAAAAGCACCTTATCGATTAGCACCGACAGAGATGAAGGAGCTAATGATGCAACTTCAGGAGTTATTGGACAAAGGTTTCATTAGACCTAGTTCATCACCCTGGGGAGCTCCGGTGTTATTCGTGAAGAAGAAAGATGGAAGCATGAGGATGTGTATTGATTATAGAGAGCTGAATAAGGCAACAATAAAGAATAGATACCCGTTGCCGAGGATTGATGACCTATTCGATCAGCTACAAGGTTCAAGTGATTTCTCAAAGATCGACTTGAGGTCAGGATATTATCAGCTGAAAGTAAGGGAGCAGGATATAAAGAAAACTGCATTCAGAACGCGATATGGACACTGCGAGTTTTTGGTTATGTCGTTTGGACTAACCAATGCTCCAGCAGCATTCATGGATTTGATGAATAGGGTTTGTAATCCGTTCCTTGATAAATATGTGATAGTGTTCATAGTCGACTTTCTAATTTACTCGAAAAGCCAGGAGGAGCATGGCAGACACTTGCGGGAAGTGTTAGAAGTTTTGAAGAAGGAGAAGCTTTATGCAAAGTTCTCCAAATGTGACTTTTGGATTCGTGAAGTCCAATTCTTGGGTTACATAGTCAACCAAGAAGGGATAATGGTTGATCCAGCAAAGATTGAAGCTGTAACGAAGTGGGAACAACCGAAAAGTTCCACGGAGATCCGAAGCTTTTTAGGATTAGCCGGATATTACCGAAGGTTTATCCAAGGCTTTTCTTCGATTGCTACTCCGTTGACAGCTTTGACCCACAAAGGAGCTACTTATGCTTGGAGTTAGAAGCATAAGGAAACATTCGAGAAGCTAAAGGAGAAGCTATGCGAGGCACCGATACTTTCTCTACCCGATGGAGTTGAAGACTTCGCTGTTTATAGCGATGCGTCTGGGGTTGGATTGGGTTGTGTTTTGACCCAAAGAGAAAAGGTGATAGCATATGCGTCTCGACAGCTGAAAGAGCATGAAAAAAACTACCCGACTCATGATTTGGAGTTGGCAGCGGTAGTTTTCGCTCTGAAGATATGGAGGCATTACCTCTATGGCACGAAGTGCAAACTTTTCACTATTCATAAGAGTCTCCAATATCTCTTTAATCAGAAAGAATTGAATATGAGGCAACGACGCTGGCTAGAATTACTTAAAGACTACGACTGCGAGATACTTTACCACCCCGGTAAAGCTAATGTTGTTGCTGATGCTCTCAGTCGGAAAGTCAATCTTGAACGGAAAAGGCCAAGAGCGTTGAGAATTGAAGTTGTCTCGACTATTTTGGAAAGTATAAAGAAAGCTCAGAGCGAAGCTTCAGATAAGAATGACCGAAGGGAGGAACGTTTGGGCAAAACGTTGGTGTTCGGTGTAAACAGTCATGGACTGAAGGTGTTCCAAGATCGGATTTGGATACCTAAGATAGGAGGAGTCAGAGATCTTCTGATGGAAGAAGCTCACAAGACCATGTACTCGATTCATCCGGGTAGCACTAAAATGTATAGGGACCTGAAACCCTACTACTGGTGGCCGACGATGAAGCTTGATGTTGCAAAGTATGTGGCCGAGTGTGTGACTTGCGCGAGAGTCAAGACACAACATCAGAAACCGTACGGGAGTTTAGAACCTTTGCCTGTGCCTATGGGTAAGTGGGAAGACATTGCTATGGATTTTGTCACTAAACTGCCTAGAACAAAGAATGGTCACGACATGATTTGGGTGGTCGTTGATCGATTCACTAAGAGTGCGCATTTCATAGCGGCCAAGGAGAAATGGTCTATGGAGAAGCTTGCGAATTCTTACGTGAAGGAAATTGTGAGGCTTCACGGTGTTCCGTTAACGATTGTGTCGGATCGTGATAGCCGTTTCACATCGAGGTTTTGGAAAAGTCTACAAGAGGAATTGGGTACCAATTTGTGTTTAAGTACAGCTTACCATCCGCAGACTGATGGTCAGAGCGAACGAACGATACAAACACTTGAAGATATGCTGAGAGCATGTACTCTAGAATTCCTAGGTAATTGGGATGAACATTTACCGTTGGTAGAATTTTCCTATAATAATAGTTTCCACTCGAGCATTAAGATGGCACCTTACCAAGCTTTGTATGGACAGAAGTGTCGTACGCCGTCTTGTTGGCTTGAGGCTGGGGAAAAGCAGTTTATGGGACCGGAGATGGTTCATCAAACTGCTGATAAGTTGAAAATAATTAGGGAAAGAATGTCAACAGCTTAGGATCGTCAAAAGAGCTATGCTAACAAGAAGCGAAGACCGATAACTTTTGAGGTTGGGGATTCGGTTTTGCTTAAAGTCTCGTCGTGGAAGGGACTTATAAGATTTGGTAAAAGGGGAAAGTTGAGTCCAAGGTTTATTGGACCGTTTAAAGTTCTTCAGAGGATTGGGAACTAAGCTTACAAGCTCGAATTACCAGAAGAACTGAATGGAATTCATAACACTTTTCATGTGTGTTATTTGAGGAAGTTCACGGGAGAAGTTCCCGACATAATTCCAATCTCTGAATTGAGAATTGATGAGAACAAAAGGTTGATTGAAGAACCAGAGGCAATTGTTGACCGAAAGACTAAGAAATTGCGACGCAAGATGGTTGGGTTAGTGCTTGTCCGATGGAAACACACGAATGGGCCGAATCTCACCTGGGAGACGGAGAGTGACATGATGGGTCGCTATCCGCATTTGTTTGTTGATGTGTGATTCCGGGGACGGAATCATTCTAAGGTGGAGAGAATTGTAACGCCTGTGTTTCCGGGCTTGCCATTTTTAGCAATGTAATAGTCTAGGTTAACCTTTGTAACCCATTTTGAAATAATAAGAATGTATTATTTGAGTATTATGTGTTTTGTGCTTAATTGCTTAATTATGTGGTCTGATTAATTAAGAATAAAAATAAGCGTCAAAATTTAAGTGTAAAATAAACTTAATATCTTTGGTTAATGTTGTAGTAGTTGAAACGAGGTTTTCGAATATATATAGAACGCCCAAATTTGACTTCGTATGAGGAAGTTATGATTTATCGAACTTTCGGCTTAGCAGTATGCAGCCTCTTTTACTCGATTTGAGATCGAGGGGTTTTTAGCCGAAGCAATCTAAATGAGAATCGAAGATCTCATTGTTGGTATCGAAGCGATAAAAAGTTAGGCGAGAACGGACGTCAAACGAAGAAGTTATGAATTTATAACGAAGTTTTTCTGTCGCGGCCTATTAAAAATAAATAATAAAAATAAAGTCAAAATTAGCCGACGGAGTCTAAACGAAAGTTGTAGAGCGTAGTCTCACCTTTCCGTGGATATAAAGAACGTCGAAAACGGAGTTCGTATGAAGAAGATATGAATTTCCAAAGTTTGATAAATAAATCGTATTTATTTTTAAATCAAAAATCCGACATTATCTGAAGGGGGAGTCACCAGTCCGATCTGACGTACGCCCCGCGTACTCCGAAGAGTGTCGACACTTCGGATGACGCATGCAGTGACGATTTCGGAGGCTAGTACGCCCCGCGTACTCCGAGGTTCCAGCCTCTATAAAAGGGGTCCGAAGGCTGCCGGCTATTTTGCCAATTTCTTCTCTTCTTTCTCCCGTTTTACATCGTTTTGTGTGCCAGAAGTACACCGAAGCCCCGGTAATATCCCCGAGACCCGAAGCAAGTCCCGAGATCCCGAAGATCCCGAGAAGTGCGGTTCCCGAGTCGAAGCTCTGCCCGCGAGAAGTTCGATTTTTGTAGAGATCTTCCAGATCTGCTGAGGATTACTACTTCTGCAAGTCGTAGTGCTGTCCGATCATCTTCTGATCAAGTGAGTGTATACTACGTTTCATAAACACGATAATAATACAAGTGCGGTTTGAATGTATTAAGTAAACTGTGATTTATATGTGTGAGGGTGCAGTTACTTTCTTCTAACAAGTAACTATGAAGTATTTTATGCGATATACTTGTTATGTGTATATTTTGTGATTGTATGAGTGAATGGATATTCACTTTATTCTATCTCGTAGATTTCTATGGAATACGTGTTATGTGGTATGCCTCATCTGTTATGTGGAATATATATTGAATGAAAATGATATGCAGGTTTTAAACTATGTATGAAAATATATATTTTTATCTACTAATATGTTGGGTAGAACATGGGTAGATAGTTGGTGTGTAATAAACAGATGAGAGGCCTCGATGTTGTTGTTGTTGTTGTTGTTGTTGATCTAGTTATTCAGCGGAGTATGGATAACGACCACAGACTCCTTTTAGACAGTCCAGTGGAACGCTAGCAGGTTCATAATCTGTAGGTGTTGTGAACGATGTGTTCACCGGTGTACTCTATCCCCCTCATGGTTGCCTTTAGGATGTCTATTGTTAAGGAAACCCTTAGCAGTGATGTCCGTCCCGATGAAAATCCTAGATTAGGTCCCTTGAGATAGTTGTTGTTTTAGGGACGTAAAGTGAGGATAACGGGAATGGGTAATCGGGATAGTGATTGGTTGGTGAAATTAAATATAACTTATTTATTGTGGGTTGAAAACCCTATATGCTCACCAGGCTCCCAAGCCTGACCCACTTAGTTTTATTTGTATTACAGGAAGTGGCACAAGGGCGTAAGATGGATGGATCATCTTGTTGTTTTGTTTACAAGTCTGTATATGTATATATTTGTTGAATGACTTGTAATGTTTATCGTTTATGCTTTATGGTCTGTATCGGAACATGACATCCCGAGTTTTGATTATAGAATGAAATGCATCTCTTGATGAAATGCTTTGATAAATATTATTTTATCATGTTTTGTTTTGGGAACAAATTTCGCAACTCTTTCATATCAAAAGGATTTACTCTGAAATTATTTAAAAGCATAAATGAAAATCGGTCTTTTCTGGCCGAGATTTTGGGGATGTCACAGTAAATCCCTTCGCAACCAGTTGCGCTTTATAAGTGTCTACTTTCCCATCCATGTCGGTCTTCTTCTTGAAGATCCATTTTCACCCAACTGTCTTACAACCCGATACATTGTCAACCAAGTTCCAAAATTGATTGTCATACATGGATTGAATCTCGTTGTCCATAGCCTCTTTCCACTTTGCAAACTTAGGGCCCACAATGCCTTCCATGTAACTGTTAGGTTCATCCAAATTTACCAGTGTGCTATCACTGATAGATGTATCACCTTCTGTAGTAATATGGAAACCATAAAACTCAGGTGTATTCCTAACTTTTGTGGATCGCCTCAGAGGTACAGACTCGTCAATCAGCTCAACACGAGTTTCCTCCTCAATTTGATTGCTAGTGTTTGAGGTTCCCTCACCACTTGACTCTTGAAGCTCATCAAGGTCAGTTCGCCTCCCACAGTTTCCTTGGATTATGAATTCTCTCTCACGAAAGACTCCTCTTATCGTAACGAAGAAAACATTGTCACTCGGTCTGTAGAAGATATAACCAAAGAATTTCTATGGGTAGCTGATGAAAATACACCTCGCACTTTGAGGTTCTAGCTTATTGTGAGTCTCGCGTCTCCCGAAAGCCTTGCAACCCCCAACCTTGATGTGTCCCAATGACGAAACCTTCCCTGTCCACATCTCGTGAGGTGTTTTGGTAACTTTCATGGTAGGGACTACATTAAGGATACGAGTGGCAGTCTCCAAGGCATACCCCCAAAATGAGATAGGTAACAAAGCTCGACTCATCATGGAACGAACCATGTCCAACAAGGTTCGATTGCCCCTATCAGCTACATCATTAAGTTGTGGTGTCCTAGGAGGTGTCAATTGTGAAACAATTCCACATTCCTTAAGATAGTCAAGGAAATCGATACTAAGATACTCTCCACCTCGATTGGATTAGAGCATCTTTATCTTCCTGCCTAGCTGATTCTCCACTTCATGCTTAAAATCTTTGAATTTATCAAAGGTTTATGACTTATGCTTGATTAAGTAGACATAACCATATCTACTTTAATCATCAGTAAAAGTCACATAGAAGCGGTCAACATCCCTTGTGGCAGTTCTGAAGGGCCCACACACATCGGTGTGTATGAGATCCAACAAACCCTCAACCCTCTCACCAGAACTAGTGAAGGGTGATTTAGTCATCTTTTCAAGGAAACAAGATATGCAACTATCATCTGACTTTAAGTCAAATGATTCCAGGACTCCAGCCTTTTGGAGTTGGCGTATACGCTTCTTTTTGACATGTCCAAGACGACAATGCCACAAGGATGCTTTATCCAAACTAGTCGAAGAATAAATATGCAATACATTATTTCCTAAGTTGTCTACAACTATCACAATTTCATATACACCATTACATAGCAATGCTTTAAAATAAAAGACACCATTAAAATAAGAATTTATTGCACCATTTTCATTATCAAACAAAAATGTGAAACATTGTTTGTACAAACCATGAAAAGAAATAATATTTCTCGCCATTTTATATGTGTAACAACAATTATTCAAATCTATTTTTTGTTGGATTAGTGTCTAAGTCCATAACTATAATTGGTATATACTTAACCCGTCCAGATATGGTCCATTTGGGTTGTATGGCATTATGCATTTGGATAGACTAAAATGAGAGAAATAACACTTAAGGTTTATTAATATATTATAAGTTCTAATATATTAATAAGATTATTTAATTAGTGTTGATCAAGAATTAATCTAGAATTAATTAAGTGATCAAAAGAAGACTAATTAAATATATGGGTTGATTGTGTAAATCATCCAAACTTGTATAGTGGGCTAAGACTCCATGGATTATCAAGTTGGGGTAAAACCCATAGGATACTCCATGGTGTATTTGAACCCATGGATCCAAGGAAATGGAAAGCCATGACAATTAGGGCTTACCCTAATTGTAACAAGTATATAAGCATCTTATTCTTGTGTAAAAATCCGCCACTATGTGTGTATGTAGAGGTCAAGCCGATTTCATGGAGTGTGCATTTTCTCTCAAGTTATTCCATGTGCATTTGGTGTTGTGTGAACCTTTTGAGGTGTTACACTTGGGGCACTAGGCTCTTAAGCTCCATGAAATCAAGCTACATCAAAGAGGTATGTATTCTAAATTGTTATATTACTAAGTATCAATGTTTTGGTATGCTAGTTAGGATAATACCTTGGATATTCATATTTGCATATATAATAGAGAAAACATCCAAGATATTTAGGGTTTCATGTATACTTAGGATTGTTAGAATGCTCAAAACCCAACAGTGGTATTAGAGCCTAGGGTTGTTTTAATTTATACTTGATGCTATTTGCAAGAAAAATCGTTTTTTTGGAATCTGCCAGTTCACCACGAGGTGGTGACTGTTCAGTGAAATTGGTTTTGGCCTATTTTGGATTAGAATCATTATGACAAAGTGTTTTGTTCATAAAACTTGATTTTGATGTTATGATAATGTTTATTCTCATCCAAATAAATGATAATTGTCAAAGTTTCAAGACTTGTTTTAGTTTATGTGATTAGTTAAGTTCTTGAAAATTGTTGATGTGATTTATCTTAAGTTATGATTTTGATCTTGTTCATAGAAAAATTACTTGATTATTGTGTTAATTGGTAATTTGATCTTAATGGTTTTTATGAACTCCATAACTTGTCCTCATGTTATGGAAAATGAAGAGTTTTTCTTTTAAAGTGTCATTAAAAGTGATAGGTTACAAAAATGAAGAGTCTTTTTCTCATAAAATAGTCTTGATGGATTTCATAACTTGTCCTCAAGTTATGGATGATCAAGAGTCTCTTCATTAAAGTCTTTAAAACTTTAATTGTACTCATATGTTATGAAAATCCAAGAGTTTTGAAAAGTTTCAGCACTTGCCCTCAAATTTTGGAATTTGTAAAGTTTTGCTTATGAATGCTTTAATTCCAAATCAAACCTTAGAATTTTAAAAGTTTAAAATTCAACACTCATACTATTATTATAATTTTAATTATATATATATGTATAATATAAAGTCAATCTTAACATTAGTAGCCCTCATTCACGAAGCCGGTCTATAAGGGGTGTATAAGGTCATGAGACAAGTTCATTTAAACCATTTGTGTAGGAGTTTATTTTCAAAGAACATCATCCAAAGTCAACTCCTGTAACCCGTATTGGTCAAGGTCATGAGAAAAGTTCATTTAAATCCAACTTTCCATCTTGCTTAGCAGCTTCAACATTTTCAGTTCCTGAGGAAACTAGAGGAAAAGTAGCAGGTAGATTTGTTATTTGTTTTTGTGGGACATCGCTTTTTGGATTTTCTAGAGCTATTTTCGACTTTTTCTAAAACTAGTACTCTTGTTCTAATTGCTAGCTCTGCTAAAGCACTAAGGAGCTTTTGTCAAAGGTCAGACAAAAAACGACTCCTGTAGAGGAGGATGTTCCACCTTTGCTTGGAGAAAATGGAAAAATCCACGTTTCAGATCATAGATTTGCTTGAGTGAAGACCATGTATTAAGAAGAGCAAGAAGAAACCATTTTCAGTTCAGAATAACGAAGATAAACACCCAACCGAGTTTATATGGTTGGATTTTAACCTTGTTGAGTATTTTTAGCAATCTTTCTCTTTTTCTTTTTTCTTTTCTTTATGAAGCCAAAGCGAAAGCCAAAGCCAAGTGCCACGACGTATTTTCTTCTTAGTTTTGTAAACTTGAAAAAAGTACAGGATTTTGGAATTGAGACAACTGTTTAGATTTTACTTACGTGTCAAAAAATTCCAAAAAATTGACAAGAAATGTCTGAGTATTGCTAGTATTAACTGCCAGATAATGAGCATAACCTTGTTTAATCTATATTGGAAATTTTGTAAAATCATCACGCGAATACATATACCAAAATTGTGAATAATTTTGGATCTCATATTCAAATATTTGTGAATATGCCTAGTTATTAGTAGTCATATTCTAGAAAAATATAATTAAATGAAAAAGACTGTTCAACCTTGCAGATGGAGACTGAGGGGCATGAAGTTGTGGAGACTCTGTTTCTTGAGATTCTTGCTGCCGGAGGAAAGGTTTGTAAATTAAAAAGATGATCACTTTTTTTGCATGTAGTTTGTGATTGCTGTAATATTAGTCAACACAGTTTTGATCTATGAATGTAATATAAGTCAACATACTTTGATGATTTTTAATTTTTTTGTTCTTTTATATATTTATAGATGAATATCAGCATGTCAAGAAGTCACTTTAGATGAAGAAGCAGACGAGTCACCCATTTTGCACTCACACAGGTACCTCCATTGTTCCTAGATATACACCGAGACCATTTTGCACTCACACAGGTAAAATTTTACCCTTACTTTCCATTCCAATAAAACTTTTTTTAACAATTTTCATCAATTTTAAGAAGGGATAATTGGTAAAAGATTGGTCTATGTGTGTGTTATCCAGTTCTAAAAAAATGTAGATTGTTATTTCTTGTAACTAGTTCTAAAACAATGGTTATCTTAATTTACTTTTTTTTTTCTTTTTGATGAATTTTATTTCAGAAATACATAGAATGGGTTGGATCTCTTGATGGATGGTCGCCACGTGTGCCATTATACAAAGTAATGGAGGGAAATGAACCTGGTTTCTTTACAACATATTTCTCATGGGATCCTTCTAAACCATCAGTGTTGTTGTTAATTGGCTTAAAGTAGTGGAAAACAATTTTCTTTTTGTGGGTATATGATACTGGAAGACTTAATTTCAAATTATGCAATGGATTCTATTTTTTTGCAATGGAATTGTATTCTTTTCAATGGAAAACAATTTTTTTTGTATGAAATAGAATTGTATGACATTAAATTTTATGCAATGGATTGCATTTTTTGTATATGATATTTTATTTCTATTATGAGAAATTAAATGCAAATTTAATTTAAAAATTAATAAATATATAAATATTTTTTTTTAAACATTTAAATTTATGATACACAAAAATGTGTGTCATCTTCATTTATAACATGGCCTTTCTAGACAGGGGTTTTAATGATACACATTGCGTGTCATAAATGCGCGTCGTCTATAGACGACGCGCAAAAGCGTGTCGTCTCTCGTTATGACAGGGCCTTTCTTGACGCGCATTTGCGTGTCGTCTGAGCGTTTTACGACACGCATTGCGCGTCGTAAAAGGCTGTTTTTCTAGTAGTGGGTGTCCATTCTCACCCACCGCTTCCTTGACTAGTAGAGGGTCGTTAGCCAAACGGGTAGGAAATGAATATAATTCTCCCTTCATTAAAAGTATAATGATAAATACTAAGTAACTAAACACTTATAATTTCCCAATCTTAGTTACTTAGGAAAATGTGAAATAGGTGCTAACCCATGAAATTACATATTGAACCTTACCAATTCGTTACTGGAGCGTGTGTGGCTAACCAGCACACTAATAAGGACTAATAAGAGTGGCGAAGGGTAACTTGACTTTATTATAGATCGGTGGAGCGTGTGTGGTTAACTGACACATCGATTAGGTGATGAAGTTAAGAGTACCAAGTCAATTTGCATGGTTATTAACTCTTTGTTTGTGATCCTCGCCATCCCAGTCACAAACTTGAGAGGGCACAATCGAGATTCAAACATGAAATTGAAAGTTCAATGTATCTCAAAAGATCTAGGAGTTTCAAATCCAATTAAAACTTAATTATATTTCCTTTTTCATGGTGAAAATTGGTAAATCGTCATTTACCTACTTTCAACTATTTTATAGCTTGGATTACGACATCTCTTTTCAGTTACAAATAGGTTGTTGGATCCTAGCCTTAATATTTCATATTGGGTGTTATATTAAGGACTTTAAATCAACTAAACTTGAATTTCTCCCATTATAGATGCCCAGTTAAGACAATTATGGTCTTCCCAAATCTTTAGGAACAAGCTTTCCTATTGAAGATGATATCACACATGACAATCAAGCTGAAAGATTAATCCCTTTGTTGTGCATTAATAGGACTGGAAACCATGCTTCACTTCCTCCACCTCGTACAATTATTCTCCATATCCCACAAGTTCAAATACTTGAAAAGTTCAAAGTCACTCAATCCCTATTGGCAAGCCGGGAGTGTCGGGTATCGAAGTCTCGAGGTAGCTGGCTGTTGACTTGCTTCTTCAATCATACCCTGATGACAAATCAAGACATGACCCTTAACGATCTTACCTATTTGCTTGATACTGCCAAATCAAAAATGATTTGGAGCATTGGTAAAGCAAACTAGACTAGAAGATCTACTTCCTAATCCTATTTGGACATTGACAATGGTGACATTGGATGTCCAGAAAAACTTTCTCTTCCCAATGGAAAGGGATTGGCCATGGTCAAGTTATTTGACCGATGGTAAAGAGAAATGCTAAGTCTGAGACAATCAAGTGTACCATTTCCAAAGAGTCCATATGTTTCTTTTTCCAAAAGAAGGGGCATTGGTTGCGAAGCTGTCGAATTTACCTAAAAGTTCACAAGGGTGGTAAAAGTCAAAAAGATTGACTTTGCTTTAGGTAAAAGTCCACTATCTAACTCTATTAGGCTCCTATTTCGAGATTCTTAATACATGATGTAATTACAATTTGATGTTTTGGAGAATCAAAGGAAGCTTAAAGAAAAAGTATGCTAATTCTGATCGCGAAAATGGATTTCGATCGCATGGTTCGATGATCAAAATTTTGAGCTGTTGCTTAAGAGTTATGATAGATTGCTTAAGGAATAGATGAAAACAAAGTTTTCATATGTATTTGCATTGTAAGGATAAGATATTTCCTCAAGTTTTAAAATAAAAGGAAAAAAAAGTGTTTTGATTTATTTATTTTTAGTATCTTTACAATGACATTTGTGACAAATTGTTGTTTATATGATTTCGTTGATAGCAATATTGGAAAATATATTTGATTCTTTCATTTGTGGTGGCAAGAAAATGAGACTGGGTTCAGTCCATATGAGTTTGGATTTGTCACTAACCTTGTCTTGTGATTATGGTTATGACAAATTCACATGGATAGGAACACTTACACCATAAAAATCTAAGTGTCATAAGGTTTCTCTTCGATTCATGAAATTGATGGTGAGTAAACACTTTCACTGAGTAGAATTTAAGTAGATAGCAATTGTGATATTTGCATTCTCATGTCGTTAGTGGAGCGTGTGTGGTTAACCGACACACAAACTAGTGAGAATCGCAAAGGTCTAAGCATTATGATTACGACATCCCTCTTCATAATTGTTTAGACACACATGTGAGCTATCTAAGGAAAAGTGTATGGTTTTGATAAAGTCTTATCAAATCATCTCGTATCAGAAATCTGAACTTTGGTAAGAGAGTCAATAAAGTATTGATTTCTAGAAGTCCAGTTGATTTCTGGGTACATGCCAAAGCTAGTGGGAGCATAAGTGTTATGCTAGTAAGATAATAATCCTCATGTTAGTGGGAGCATGATGATTATGTTAAGTGTTTCAAGTTAGCAATGTTAATTATGGAAATAAAAGTTTCAATTTGGGTTTGAAAAGTTGTTTTGCTATAATTAAGGGAGAGGATTTTATACTTCATTCCAATGCTACAAGCTTAGATTGAGATTTTAGTCAACTTTAGTCAAACATATATGTGAATGTTATGTTGGAATGGTTCAACATAAGGAAATTCTATATAGGTTGTGTTCTCAAAATCCAATTATGATTACGACATCCCTCTTCATAGTTCGAATTGTGAGAAGATGGAAAATAAAAAGGAATAGAACCAGACATGACTAAAATGATTAAACAATTGTCGAGGACAATCTGAGGTTTACCAAAGATTGGTTGATCATGGATAATTAGAAGTATAATGTAAACTTTGGAAAGGACCATATTGACATTTTCTAGAAAGAGGCAACTCTTGTTCGGAAGTGATAGTCAAAATGGTAACATAGAATTGTTTCCATAGGTGGAAGTTATTCTCTGAATCTATGCAAGATTAAAGAACTTAATGCAAATAAGGATGTTCAAAGGAATGTACTTTGAATTTGAGACTTCATTTTCATGGAATTGCTTTCCATTGGAATACTCTGTAATGTCTGTTGCCAAGTCTTTGTGACTTCTATGCATAGTCATTACAAGGAGATCATTGCATATAAGTTTAGAATCTAACAGATTATAGTCAATGGCAAGAGTTTGGTATTCTTACATTTACAATAAGGATTGGAATTGTGAAACAAAAATCATTGAAATTTTGTCAATTGATCTATTTCACAAAGAGAAGACCATATGTAAACATAGTGTGCATAATTGGAGTATGGCATAGCTATTGTTTCGACGAACATTGTATGCATGCTTGGTGGATGGCATGACTATTGTTTCAATTCAAGTATTAAGTAGATAAATTGAAACAATGAATAATGAGTAATCAATATGGTGCTTAGATAAAAGGATTTTTATTTACACTCAAGAGTTTGGGACCATATATGATTAAGTATTATTCTTGTGTTTCACTTTGATTGTTTTGACTTCCAGAATAACTAGGTCATTCTTCCTAAATTGCTAAGTTATTCAAACTCTCCATAGTCAGTCATACTTTGGAAGTAGGTATTGATTTAAGATTGTCATGAATTTCGCTCGTATGATTTGTCTAATGTGCATTAGACATAGAAATGGTTGCTACAACATTCATGAGTGCTCATAAGTCCTGAGTATTGGATTCTACCCATGCTCATTTGGATTCACTTCATGGATTTTATCATGAGTGAATCGTGTGACGATAATATCTTATATTCTTCAAACCTAGAGACATGAGTTTTTGACTATGAGTTGGTTATACATTGATTGCACGAAAACGCATTGGTAACTCGATGTTATAAAACGTGCCTTTGTGTATGATTCAACAAGTAGTCAGTACAAGCATATGTGTCAAATTTTTTCCATTCCTTTTACCTTCGGGATAAAAGCGATATCTGTGGGCCCCTCGATGATTTAGTGATGGTACCCCTAAGTGCTTGGCCAAGCCTAGACTGATTTGATTTGTTCAGTTAGTCGGTCATCATAAATCAAACATCTGGAAACAACAAATGGACACAGATAATGATTATAATCCATGTCTCAGTCCATATGATATCTAGAATGGAGGAATATATGATCACTTATCTAATGGATGCATCATTGATTAGTTCAGAGTTCGGCAACAGCTTTTAAGAGCTACGATTGCTGGTCAGGTTGTGAATGTGTACTTGCAATAATAGTTATTAGACTTATCCAAGTGGGAGACTATTGGATTAGTGTCTAATTCCATAACTATAATTGGTATATACTTGACGTGACCCGACATGGTCCATTTGGGTTGCATGGCATCATGCATTTGGATAGACTAAAATGAGAGAAATAACACTTAAGGTTTATTAATATATTATAAGTTCTAATATATTAATAAGATTATTTAATTAGTGTTGATCAAGAATTAATCTAGAATTAATTAAGTGATCAAAAGAAGACTAAATAAATATATGGGTTGATTGTGTAAATCATCCATACTTGTATAGTGGGCTAAGAGTCTGTTGATTATCAAGTTGGGCTAAAACCCATAGGATACTCCATGGATGCTCCATGGTGTATTTGAACCCATGGATCCAAGGAAATGGAAAGCCATGACAAATAGGGTTTACCCTAATTGTAACAAATATGTAAGCATCTTATTCGTGTGCAAAAATCGGCCACTATGTGTGTATGAAGAGGTCAAGCCAATTTCATGAAGTGTGCATTTTCTCTCAAGTTATTCCATGTGCATTTGGTGTTGTGTGAACCATTTGAGGTGTCACACTTGGGGCACTAGGCTCTTAAGCTCCATGAAATCAAGCTATATCAAAGAGGTATGTATTCTAACTTGTTATATTACTATGTATCAATCTTTTGGTATGCTAGTTAGGATAATACCTTGGATATTCATATTTGCATGTATAACAGATAAAACATAGATCCAAGGTATTTAGGGTTGCATGTACACTTAGGAGTGTTAGAATGCTCAAAAACCAACAATTTTAACCCACTACAAAGCAATAAAGAATAATCTCCAATCTTGGTGACAGATGAAGCTTTCCCATTCCCCATGATTAAGTTTATTTTCCCATGCTCCACATCCTCACTTCTTTTTAGTCCTTGTAAATCAGAAAAAATATGAATACCATAACGTGTATCAAAGACCCACGAATTACTATGCGGTGAGTTGTTAGACAATATCGTGTAAATACCTGCATGGGTGGGTTTTACATTCCCATCCTTAACATCCTGTAAGTACTTAGGGCAGACAATATAGTGTAAAGACCTACATGGATGGGTTTTACTTTCCCATCCTTAACATCCTGCAAGTACTTAGGGCAGCTTCACTTCCAGTGCCCCATATCATGACAATAGAATCACTCTGCTTCTTTCAGGTTGGAGGAGGGATTAGCAGGACCGACTTTAGTCTTGCTAGGAGAGGACCCATCAAGAGACTTTCCCTTGTGACCCTTGGAAGGGGTCTTCCTCTTCTTTCCCTTGCCTTGTGCGATTGCCAAAACTGGGGCAGTAGTAGTAGGAGTGGTTACAACAAATTTACCTTTGAGACCACTTTCGGCAGTCCTCAAAAGGCCATGAAGCATGCTCAAGGTGACTTCCTCCTTGTTCATATGATAAGTCATGCGAAAATGATCATAACATGGAGGTAAAGAGTGTAGAATAATATCTATAGGCAACTCCTCATCAAAGTTCACATTCAATTTGAGGAGACGGTCCACAGACCTTTTCTTTTTCTGAAAGTAGCTCGTGATGGGTTCACCATCCTTCATCATTGCTGTAATCATGGAGTAGATGATTTAATACTGATCTTGAAGAGCACTCTGATGGTATCTTCCATAAGATCCTGGTGCATCTCAAAAGGGTAGAAGTCCTCATAGGACTTTTGGAGTTCAGGATACATGGTGGCAAGCATGATACAAGCTACCTTGGTGGCATCTTTCTCATGTGCCCTGAAATCAACAACCTCCTTAGGAGTGGCAGCAGACTCATCAATTTCTTTCAGCTCCTTATTAAGGACATATTCCTTGTCCTCATAATGAGTGACCATCCTTATGTTCCTACTCAAATCATTGAAATTAGTTCCATCAAATATGACTCTCCCACAAAGGTTCATGAGAGAGAAGGAGGTGGTAGGGTTTGAGCCAAAAGTAGCATTATTAACTTTTAATATTATAATAGTATAAGGGTTCAATTTTAAACTTTTAAAATTCTAGGGTTTGGAATTAAAGTTTTAATGTGTGACTTTACAAATTCCAAAACTTGAGGGCAAGTTTTGAAACTCTTCAAAACTTTTCAACTTCATAACATATGAGGTTAATGGTCTTTTAAAATGAGACACTTCATTTTTCTATAACCTATGACTTTTAATGATTCATTTAAATGACAAACTTTTGAAATTCCATAACTTGAGGATAAGTTATGGAGTCCATTAAAATCATCAAGAATATCAATTAAACTAAGAAGCATGATCAGGTTCTTGATTAAACTTATATGAACAAGGTAACTCAAATCAAACCAATTCCTAGTAATTAGACTAATTATATAAACTAATACAAAACATGTAATCTTGACAGTCACCTTTCAAATGGATGCGCATGCTCATTACCGTATCTTAAAAAACATATTTTTATGATTCAATACAGTTTAAGGTAATGATCCTATCCATTTTTAACCAAAAAATCGTTTTCTGCACTTTGCCCAGCCAACTCGGCGAGTCCAGGAACTGGACTCGTCGAGTAGCTCATTTTGTACATGGACTCATTGAGTCCATCAGTGGGCTCAACGTGTTCATCAATCAGAATGCATAAAACTCGATTTCTTTAACTTCAAACAACAAGTAACATCAAGTTTAATTGAAAACAAGCCTAGGCTCTGATACCCCTGAAGGGTTTTGAGCATTCTAACACTCCTAAGGTGTACATGCAACCCTAAATACCATGGATCTATGTTTTCTCTATTATACATATGAAATTTCACTTTCCAAGGTATGACCCTAGCTAGCATACAAAACTTTCATACTTGGGTAATAAAACAAGTTAGATAACATACCTTTTGTTGTAGCTTGTTGCTTGGAGCTTTAAGAGCCTAGCATCAATAATGTGAATGCCTCAAGTGGAATCACAAATCACCACTAACATTTGGAAACTTGGAAGAGGATCGTCTCTAGCTCACAAAATCGGCCACACTCTTGTATAGACTCTAGGTGCCAATTTCTTAAACCAAAGGGCTTCTTATATAGTGTGGTTACATTAGGGTTACACCATGTAAACCCTAATGTGCATGACTTTGGACATTCCTCATGATCCGTGGGTTTTAACCTCCATGGAGTGTCCATGGGTCACCACATGGATTAAGTCCAACATAAGTAATCATCGATCATTAGACCACATTATAAGAATAATGATTTACACAATCAATCCCTATATATTTAATTAGTCTCTTTTGACCACAAAATTAATTCCAAATTAAATATTGATCAATACTAATTAAATAATATGATTTCATATTAATATACTATAACTTATAATATATTAATTAATCATACACATCCTCTTCTCGAAAGTCCAAATTATTCCGGTGAAGTGCAACCCAAATGGACCAGGCTAAATCGGGTCAAGTACATATCAAATATAGTTATGGACTTAGACACTTATCCAACAACCACATGTTACCTCATACGTTTCGTGGTCCTCCTCAAACCAATGAACAGGTTCACCCAGGTCTAAACATCAAATGGGAAACACATCCCTCTAAGAATGTAATCCACCCGAAATCCCCACTTGCTCGTTCTCCACACAGATAGAGCCAAACATACCCATCAGAGTCTGGTCCGCCACAGAGTTGGAACCACTTGTTCCAACCCATTACTCAACTAATTACCCATGTTTCATGAATATACGCATGCATTACACCTCGATCCTTCCGACTCGCGACACCGCTCTCTAACTCAAAACACCCCGGGTTCCAAACATTTCTGAGACCCTAGTCTCGCCCATGGTTCGGCCACCAGGTTCCCACATACCAATTTGTCAAGGCTACCCATGCCTAAGAGCCCCTCTACATCACACCCTGACTGGTAAGGCTACGACTCCGTGTTGTCGTACAATAATCTCACTCTTTTTCTCTAACTCACGAAGGCTACGGTTCCCCACAGTCTTACAATACTCTCTCTCTCTCTCTCTCTCTCTCTCTCTCTCTCTCTTTCTCTGAATCACAAATGCTACGGCTCCCTGCAGTCACACAATACCTCTCTCTCGGACTCATGTATGTTACGGCTCCCTATAATCATACGATACTCTCTCACTTTGACTCATGTATGTTGCGGCTCCCCATAATCATACGATACTCTCTCTCTCTGACTCATGTATGTTACCGCTTCCCGTAATCATACAATACTCTCTATCCGACTCATGTATGTTACGGATCCCCGTAATCATATGATACTCTCTCTTACACTCCATGGGCTCTCTCCATGGTCTCCCTAATAAACCTAAGTGATTACTCCCACTCAGATCTGTTCACCCTTCTATCACCCCATAATCTCGTCCTCAAGTCGTCACCACACTAATTCCACTATCGAATACCCCACGGTCCAACATAGTTAGGTGCTCACACCTACCCAGATCATGCATCACTACTCTTGACTTAAGTTCTCGTAGATAGGGCACTTCCCTCAGTACAGTCACACTCTTTAACAATTCAAGCTTGGCGACTATTAGCTGATGATCTCACATTTGAAAATATAGTCGCTTGATGGTCCACATGCTGTCGGACACACCCAAGTCTCATAATAATCCACCAACCTAGGGAATCATACTCGGATACCTCGATACACCCTTACGGATACTCACGATGTCTTGCCACAAGCACTGCTCTTCCACTCACACTACTCAAAACCTTGAAGCATTCCAACTCACAACTGGAAGCACTAAGGAATCACCATGACTGAGAACATGTTAACGGCCATGCCAAGCCCCATCTGCTACTGGTCAAGTCCATGCAAAATACTCATATCGACCCCGTAGTTGATTGGCAAATCATTTGCTGCCCCTCCCGGAGTGCAAATAACAATTCATGCATCGAACTATTAGTTCTCCGAAATCGAATCTTGACCTTTGCATCCCAACCATCTTGAAACTCACACATTGGTACACCCGAAGAAACACAAACCATAATCAGATTCCTGTCTGCCGGCCACCTGCCATGAAGTCACTCGTTTTCTCCTAAGAATGTGCGACATGCATCATCTCACGTCTGTACACTATCTCGACTGCTACGTAACTCCCGTCTCATATACTCGCACCATAGATCCTCATAACCCAAACATCTTTTCCAAATCAGAGTGAGGATCCTCCCCCACAGAATACCCAGTTCTCCCCCACTTAGGGTTCGAACCATCGCCCATTGACATGCCAAACAGACCACACTATAGACTGGCTCGCCAGATGTGCCATTTCGGACACATGGAATGTACTACGCAACACTCGATGATCTTACAGATAATGACCATATAACTATATGTATCCCGTATCTCAGATGAAAACCTCAGAATCCTCCCAATGTGACTGCCTCTAGTCATCCCGAAATCCCATACTGACATACCGTCGGATATCCCAAATGTCCCGAATTAGTCACGACTCACAATCTGGAAATAATGTACTATCACACACTTTGACTTCGATTCCTCAACCAACATTACATCACATAAATTATCATAGGCGCAAGAAACCTCACTCTCACAGTTGATACACAATGTAGGCGACTATGGCCGCCGCCCTGGTATGCTCCTCTTGATCACCTGGAACTACTGCTAAAAGTATTCCTTACTCAACTAAGGCATCTCCTTGTCCTCATCCATATCAATCCCTACTGATGACTCTCTCTCACGATATAAGAAATACCTCGCAACAATATATGTATATACTCTGGTGAAAATATTGCAATCATATGCTACCCCTCCGGGTTACCTCCAAACATTTGAAGCGGAAGATCGTTATCTCTTTTGCTCCACACAAGAAGCGGAACTAGTGAAATTCTCATCAAAGAAAATGAAATTTCAATTATCGGCCGATCACTCAACCCATACACCAATCCTCCACAATGTATCATCTCCACTTTTCCTCAAGTCCCGCAACTCCAGCTGGCAGCTCACTAGTCAACCTCATTGAGATCTAAACTCAGTTTTCCTCGTAAGGTACAATTTGTCAAAGCTCAGCCGACATGGCCCTCTAGCCCCATAAATTACTGTTGGATAAGGTGTCTAAGTCTGTAACTATATTTGGTATGTACTTGACCCGACCCGGCATGGTCCATTTGAGTTGCACTTCACCAAAACAATTTGTATGGATAATCTTTTGAGAATAGTATATTTATGATTTATTAATATATTATAAGTCATAATATATTAATATGAATCATATTATTTAATTATTATTGATCAAGAATTAATTTGGAATTAATTTAGTGATTAAAAGAATCTAATTAAATATAGAATGGGCCAAAGTTCATTTAGGATGTTCTTACAAAGTTTTTAACCCATGGATCCTATGGAAATGAAAGGTCATGGGTATTAGGGTTTACATAGAGGTAACCACAATCCACCATACTATATAAATAGGTCTTTGTCACATGAAATGGCACTAGTGTGTGTAAGAACAAGAGTGGGTCGATTTCTAGAAGTGCTTGATATTGTCTCAAAGTCTTCCAAGTTGTTTTGGTGATTTGTGATTCCACTTGATGCATCCACATTATTGGTTATAGGCTCTTGAAGCTCCAAGCAATCAACCACAAGAAAATATAAGTCATTCTACTAGTTTTTATATTATAAGTACCCTATGATACGCTAGTTATGATGAGAACCTTGGAAAAATCATATTTGCATGTATAATATAGAAAACATAGATCCAAGGTTTCTAGGGTTGCATGTACACCATAGGAGTGTTACAATGCTCAAAGCCCTTTAGTGGTATCAGAGTGTAGGCTTGTTTTCATTATACTTGATGCAAACTGCTTGAAAAAGTCGAAATTCTAGTAACTGTTCAGTGACTCGCCGAGTCCATGGGGGGACTCGACGAGTCCAAGTGTAAACTCATCCTACTTATCGAGTAGGTTCTTGCACTCGGCGAGTAGGAGGCCATGTGTGTAGATTTTGGAGTTTTTTTGTTGGAATTGGACTAGAATCATTACCCTAAACTGTTTTGGACTTGTAAAATATGTTCTTGATGTGGTAATGATTATGTTAATCCAATTTCAATGATAATTCTCATAGTTTCAAGTTTTATATTATGATTATATGATTCATGAAATTTGTTGATATGAATGTTCTTGCTTATGAGTCTTACTAGATCATAGGAATTATTTGCAAATTGTTTGTTAGTGTAATTCTTGATCTAAATGCCAATTAGTGGACTCCATAACTTGCCCTCAAGTTATGGAATTCCAAAAGTCTTTTCTTTAAAACCATTAAAACTCATAACTTATAGAAATGAAAAGTTTTTGAATATTTTCAAAACTTGCCCTCAAGTTTTAGAATTTGTAAAGCCTCACACACACTTTAATTCCAAACCATAGAGTTCTAAAAGTTAAAATTCAACCCTTATACTTTATAGTATTATAAGTTAATAAAATATATGTATAAGAACAAGTCAGTCTCACCGTTAGTAGGACTCATTCACAAAGCCGATCTATAGGGGGGCGGGTAAGGTTGTTGCCTATAAAACGGAAGCTTAATGGGTTTCCACTCTCACACACCGCTTCCTTGACTGGTGGAGGGTTGTTATTCGAATGGGTAGGACAAGGACTATAATTCTCATTAAAAATATAATGATGAATATAAAGTAACTAAACCTTTTATGAATTCCCAATCATAGTTACTTTAAGAAAATGTGAATTTGGTGCTAATCCATGATATTACATTTTGTACCTTACCAAGTCGTTGGTGGAGCATGTGTGGGTAACCGGCATACTAACAAGGACTAGTAAGAGTGGCAAAGGGTCACTTAATGTTTATCATAGATCGGTGGAGTGCGTCTGGGTGACCGACACATTGATTAGGTGATAAAGAGTAAGGGTACCAAGTTAATTTTCATGGTTATTCACACCTTGTTTGTGATCCTCGGCACCCCAGTCACAAACTTGAGAGGGTGCAATCGAGATTTAAACATGCCATTGAAAAGTGCAATGAATCTCAAAAGATCTAAGAGTATCAAACCAATTACACCTAATATTTATTTCATTTTTCATGGTTGAAATTGGGGAATCGTCATTCACCTACCTTCAAATATTTCGTAGCTTGGATTACAGCATCCCTCTTCCAAGTTATGAAGTATTGTGTTGGATCCTAGCCTTAATATTACATTTGGGTGTCTTATTTATGATTCATTATCTAATCTAAACTTGTCTTTCTTCTTTTCAGATGCCTTCCAACAATGCTTATGGCTCAAACCCTACCGGCTCCTTCTCTCTCATGAACCTCTCTAGGAGAGTCATCTTTGATGGTTCCAACTTTAATGATTGAATCAGGAACATCAGGATGGTCAAAAGTTACGAGGACAAGGAATATGTCCTCGACAAGGAGCTGAAGAAAATTGATGAGTCTACTGCTACTCCACAGGAGAACGCTGATTTTAGGGAACATGAGAGAGATGCCACCAAGGTGGCATGTATCATGTTGGCCACAATGAAAGTTGAACTCCAGAAGTCCTATGAGGACTTTTAACCTTTTGAGATGCACATGGACCTGATGGAAATATACCATCGGAGTGCTCGTCAAGAGAGGTATGAAATCATCTCTTCCATGATAACAACCCGAATGAAGGATGGTGAACCCATCACGGGCCACATGTAGAAAATGCAATGGTTTATGGATCATTTGCTGAACTTGAATGTGAACTTTCCTGAGGAGTTGGCTATTGACATCATACTGCACTCCTTACCTATTAGTTCCAAATGAACTATTATATGAACAAGGAGGACGTCACACTCAGCAAGCTTCAAGGACTTTGGAAGACCGCCGAAAGTGGTTACAAAAGTAAATCGGTTGTTCATACTCCTACTCCTAACACCGCACATGTTCTCGCAATCGGGAAAGGTAAAGGGAAAAAGAGGAAGGCCTCTTCGAAGGGTACCAAGGGAACGTCTCTTGATGGCTCCTCTTCAAGTGGGACCAAAGGTGGTCCTCTCACTCCCTCTTCCAACCCAAGAGAAGCTGAATGCTTCTATTTTCATGATAGGGGGCACTGGAAACGAAACTGCCCCAAGTACATGAAAGATGTTAAGGATGGGAAGGTTAAACCTACCCATGTAGGTATTTACACTATATTGTATAATAACTCACCACGTACTAATTCTTGGGTCCTTGATACAGGTTGTGGTATTCATATATGTTATGATTTGCAGGGCCTAAGCAGAAGTGAGGATGTGGAGCATGGAAAGATAAACTTGATGATGGGGAATAGGAAAGCTTCACCTGTCACCAAGATTGGAGCTTATTCTTTGTTTCTAAGTAGTGGGTTAATGTTAGATTTGAATAAATCTTGTTACTCGCCTGAAATGGCGTGAAATATTATTTCTTTTCACGGTTTGTACAAACAAGGATTTACTTTTTAATTTGTTAATGAATGCGGTGGTACTAATGCTTTTTATAATGGTGTTCTTTATTTTATAGCATTACCTTGTGATGGTGTATATGAAACAGTGTCGGTTGTACACAACCTAGGAAAGATTGTGTTTCATATTGATTCTTCCACTAGTTTAGACATACCATCCTTGTGGCATTGTCGCCTTGGACATGTAAACAAGAAGCGCATAGGCCAGCTCCGAAAGGCTGGAGTCTTGGAGTCATTTGATTTAAGGTCAGATGATAGTTACGAATCTGGTTTACTTGGAAAAATGACAAAGTCACCCTCCACTGGTAGTTGTGATAGGGGTGAGAGTTTGTTGGACCTCATACACACAGATATGTGTGGACCCTTCAAAACCACCATAAGGGATGCTAACTGCTTCTATGTGACTTTTACTGATGAATATAATAGATATGGTTATGTCTACTTAATCAAGCATAAGTCAGAAACCTTTGAAAAGTTCAAAGAGTTTAAACAGGAAATGGAGAATCAGTTGGCGTAACATTCAGAATTTCGGGTATGATGGTTCGTGTTTCAATTTTCAGGATTTAGGGAGGGACTCGACGAGTCGTAGGGATGGCTCACCGAGTCACGTCGAGTTGAACATGTGGATTTAATGAGAAGACTCAACGAGTCCAAGTATGGACTCGCCGAGTAGGTGCTGGGTAGAGAAAACCCTAAGTTCCTGGGTTGGAGCCTATTTAAAGGAACTCATGACCTTGTGTGCGCCTCATATCTCCTGTGAGAAAACCCTAAGTCGCCAATGGAGCCAAGGGAGAGTTCTTGTGAAGAAATCAAGTAATTTTGGTGGGATTTTGCAAGGAAGAGAAGGGATTCAGTTAGAAGGACCAAAGGAGGTTTCTATTTTGAGACATCCAAGCAAGGATCTCCATTCTGAGGTAGTATCTGACCACTTCTTTCTGTTTTGTGTAGGATCCTTGAATCTAGGGTTTTCCTTACTCTTTCTTGGATAGTATGTGATGCATATGAGGCCCTAATGTGGAATAAGCTTTAGATCTGGACCTTAAGAGGTCCAGAGAGTCCCAAACTTCCAGCTTTATGCATTCCCTTTGGGGTTATGGATCTAGGTTGCCATTTTAGGAGCTATTTTTTCATTAAAGGGCATAAGAGTGTTGCATGAGCTTAAAGATTGAACCTTTTTTTGATATTTGGGTGTAAGAAGGTCCGATCTATAAGTTAGAGAAATAGATCTGACCTCAGAAGGTCATTTGAGTGATGCCATGGAGGGAACTCGCCGAGTCCATATAGGGACTTGACGAGTCGAGTCGGGTTACCCCGTGATTTGTGGCCAGTGGTAACCCGTCGAGTGAAAGGTTAACTCGACGAGTTGACTAAGGCTTTTTGAGGATTCAGAGGATCCACATGGACTCGCCGAGTCACCCATGTGCACTCGACGAGTCTGGTCAAAGTTTGACTGTTGACTGTAGTTGACTTCAGTTGACCTTGGGGTCTTGGTCAAGCTGATTCAAGAGAGGTCCAGGAGGGGTAGAATGGTCCTCTACCCATTATTATAGATGAGAGCATGAGAGGATTCTGATTAGAGACATTATCTTGTTGATAGGAGAAGGCTAGGTCGGGATATTCGAGCTCATGAGTTTATCCGACTTCATATGAGGTGAGTCTTCTCACTATACTGTACCTGGAGGGGTACCTATGTGTGACCGAAAGGTCTTATATGCTATGAGATATATGTGATGTATGTTTTTATGTGATATGTATGTGTTATGTATGTTATGTATGATAAGGACCGGAAGGTCAAGATGATATGGACCGGAAGGTCAAGAGGTTACGGACCAGAAGGCCGATACGGGTAGGACCGGAAGGTCTACCGGGATTCGGGACGGACGTTCCCTGAGACACTTGGATCGGAAGATCCCACAGATTTATGGTCTGGAAAGGCGTATGTGTTGTATGTGGTATTTTGGGGAACTCACTAAGCTCTTGTGCTTACAGTGTTATGTGTTTTGTGCTTCAGGCACTAGCGAGGATCGCGAGAAGGTGCTGGCATAAACTGTACACACTAATGAAGATTTATGTACTTTAGATTCTGGGGTTGTTCATTGAGATATTATGTGATACAAAGGATTTTTTTTATGAATGAATTATCTTTTAAAAATGAAATTTTTTTTTGAAAATTCATGTTGTTACAGTTGGGCAGGAACATTAAGATGCTCCGATCTGATCGAGGAGGAGGGTATCTTAGTATAGAGTTCCTTGACTATCTTAAGGAATGTGGAATTTTTTCACAATTGACAACTCCTAGAACACCACAATTTAATGGTGTGGCTGAGAGGCGCAATCAAACCTTGTTGGACATGGTTCGTTCCATGATGAGTCGAGCTTCGTTACCAATCTCATTTTGGGGGTATGCCTTAGAGACTATTGCCCATATCCTTAATCTAGTCCCTACTAAGAAGGTTGCCAAAACACTTCACGACATGTGGAATGGGAAAGTTCCCAATTTAGACCATATCAATATTTTTGGTTGCGAGGCTTTCGTGAGATGTGAGACTCAGGACAAGCTCAAACCTCGTAGTGAGCGGTGTATTTTCATCGGCTACCCGCAAAAATCTTTTAGTTACCTCTTCTACAGACCCAGTGAGAATGTGGTCTTTGTGGCAAGGAGAGGGGTCTTTCGTGAGAGAGAATTTATAAGCCAAGGAAATAGTGGGAGGCAAGTTGACCTTGAAGAGCTTCAAGAGTCAAGTGGTGAAGGAACCTCAAACCCTAGCAATCAACTTGAGGAGCAAACTGTTGTTGAACCAACTAACGAGTCTGTACCTCTGAGGCGTTCCACTAGAGTTAGGAATCCACCTGAGCATTACTATGGTTTCTATATTACTATGGAAGGTGATACATTTATCAGTGGTAGTACACTGGTAAATTTCGATGAACCTAACAGCTATAGGGAAGCCATGGCAGGCCCGGATTTTGCTAAATGGAAAGACGCTATGGACAGCGAGATTTATTCTATGTATGAAAATCAAGCTTAGAACTTGATTGAAAATGTACTAGGTCGTAAGACGGTCGGGTGCAAATTGATCTTCAAGAAGAAGACCGACATGGATGGGAAAGTGCACACTTATAAGGTGCATTTGGTTGCAAGGGGTTTCACTCAAACTCAGGGAGTTGACTATGATGAAACCTTCTCACCATTACCAAAGATCAAGTCTATTAGGGTTATGCTAGCCATTGTTGCATTTCATGACTATAAAATATGGCAAACGGATGTCAAAACCGCTTTCCTAAATGGAAAGTTGGCTGAGGATGTTTATATGAGTCAGCTAGAGGGGTTTTTCAATGCGAAGCACCCTGATAGAGTGTGCAACCTTGAGAAATCCATTTATGGATGGAAACAAGCATATCACAGCTGGAATCTTTTTTTTGAAGAGAAAGTAAAAGAGTTTGGTTTTTTTGAGAAGCGAAGATGAGTCCTATGTATAAGTCAAAGCTAGTGTGAGTATAGTTAGCTTTTTGGTACTGTATGTAGATGACATACTACTCATAGGAAATGACATCCCAACTTTGCAGGAGATTAAATTCTGGCTTGGGAATTGTTTTGCTATAAAGGACCTTGGAGAAGCTTCCTATATCCTAGGGATAAGGATATTCAGAGAAAGGAGTAAAAGACTAAATGGACATAGTCAGAGCACCTATGTGGACAAAGTGTTGAAAAGGTTCAACATGCATAATTCCAAGAAAGTTGACTTACCGATCTAGCATAACGCCAGACTAAGCAAGGCTCAGTGTCCGAGTACAGAGGCTGAGATAGCTGAGATGAGTCGATTACCATATGCTTCCGCTGTTGGCTCGATCATATATGCTATGACTTGTACCAATCCTGATGTGGCCTTTGCTTTGAGCATGGTCAGCAGATATTAGGGGAACCCTGGAAAGGCTCACTGAATTGTGGTAAAGAACATTCTCAAGTACTTATGAAGGACTAAGGACTAGATTCTTACCCTTGGTGGGAGTGATGATTTGAGAGTAATGGGTATAGTGATGTTAACTTCCAGACTGATAGGGATAATTTCCGCTCTCAGTCGGGTTGGGTCTTTTCCGTTGTGATAGCTGATTCGACGTGTGAATCAGAGTACATAGAAGCGAGTGAAGCGGCGAAGGAGGCGACATGGCTAAGGAACTTCATCAGAGACCTTGGAGTTGTACCAACTATAAAGGAGCCTATGAAGATTTTCTGTGACAACAATAGTGCGATTGCGTTAGCCAAGCAACCGAGAGATCATGGCAGATCCAGACACATTGATAGAAAATATCACTTTATAAGATATGAGATAAAAGAAGGACTCCTTGTGGAAAAGAGGGTATCGTCAGAAGAGAACCCAACATATCCCCTCATGAATGGGCTGACTAGGGTTATACATTTGCAACATTGAAGGCGCATCGAACTAAAGGACGATATTAGTTTTACAGATCTGATAGCTCTGAAACTTGTAAAATGTAACTGACATTTGATGATTAAATAAAAGTTGTTGTTTATTTATAAATAAGGTGTTGCTATCTTGTGTCAATCCTATACTATTGTTTCAACTTTGCATGTTTTGACTTCCAGAATAATTACTTTATTCAAACTCTCCATATTTAGTCCTATATTGGAAGTGGGTATGAATCAAGATTGTCATGAATTGGGCTTGTAGATGTATAAGGTGTTGGACATAGCAAGAGTTGCTATAACATTCATGAGTGCTCATAAGTTCCGAGTATTGGATTAAACCCATGCTCACTTGTATCACTTCATGGAATTTATCTTGATTGATCGTGAGATGGTAATATCATATAAGTCTTCGAACCTAGAGATATCAGTTATTTCCTATGAGTTGGTTGCGCATTGATTTTACGAAAGCGCATCAGTAACTTGATGTCATAAAACGTGTCTTTGTGTAGGATTCAACAAGTAGTAGAACAAGCATATGAGTCGAAGTTTATATGTTCCTTTTAGGCCTTGGAGGATTAGAAGCGACATCTGGGCCCCTCGATGATTTTGTTTTGACCTATGTGCCGGGCCCGGTCATAACCAAATTGATGTGTTCAGTTTAGTTCTATGTCAAACAAATCGGAAATCAGGAAACAAACTACTGGACAATAAGTACGACGTTGTTCCATGTATTTGTCCGGCTAATATCTTGAGAGCAAAGGATTATATCATCACTTATCTAAAATGGTGCTTCATAGTTCAAGAAAGTTTTAAGAGCTACAAATGCTGGTCGGTTCCTGAAGTCATACTTGCAACTATAGTCATCAAACTTATCCAAGTGGGAGACTATTGGATAAGGTGTCTAAGTCCGTAATTATATTTGGTATGTACTTGACCCGACCGTGCATGTTCCATTTGTGTCACCCCCCAAACCGGAACGGCGGAAACGTTCGGGGGCGGAGGACGTCTTTTTTAGTATCACAAGACATGCATCCTAGTAATCAATGTAATAAACAACAATTTTATTAGAAAGAAAGTGTTTACAAAGTATGTGATTCACAAAACACAAACTACATACGTAAATAATAAAACAAGTCATGAAGCTATTATGCTCTGTCTTCTGAATCTCAGCGCGCGTACTTGTCTACTAGTTTCCTGAGAATACAAATTATTTTGAAAGAGTATATCAGCATTTAAGCTGGCGAGTTCATAAGATTTTAGTGATGTAATGTAAGTTGTAAGTTCTTTTAGAAAAGTTCGCCTGTTCCTCCAGAAAATCCTATATTTCCTGCTTTGATGCAAGATAAGTAAAAATGACTCTACAATCCTTTCTATGAGTACTAAATGGATACAAATTACATAAAACCCAGAGTAAACAAACAATCGATTGTGTGTATCTGCCCTAAGCACACAACCAATTAAGGAACATGAAGTAAGGTGGAAATCACACATCCCATTGTTTGTTAGATTATTGTTGTATATAACCCTGGGGTATTCACCTGGTACTCATGGAGTTAACTGCAATAGTTCCTTTACATTTGTAGTCCCTTATTTCTTTTAGTAAAATGGTAACCACAATGGTTCCTTCTATAATCACTTAATTTATACCAGGTATATATAATCTAATATCGAATAGATAGTTAGTTGTGTGAATCTGCCCTAAGCCCACAGCCAAACAAGGAACATGAAATGGAGCGGAAAGCACACATCCGACTACCTATCGTGTATTAATTATATATAACCCTGATGTGTAAGCTAAGGTATTATAGAGTTAACCACCTAAGGTCCTTTAAGTTATACAGGTTTAATAAAATGGATTAAACCCATTACTGGTAAGTTTCTACTTTTGTCTACTAAATGTCCTATGTTTTGTACTAGAAAATGTTGTATTGAATTTGTATACTATGAACTGGCCCATACCTGGTACTCCTCATGATTACTTAGTGTATATGGAAAATATATGTAGCTATGATCGGGTAGATAGTAGGTTGGGTGAATCTGCTCTAAGCCCACAACCAAAATAGGAACAGGAAATGGAGCGGAAAGCACACATCCTACTACCTGTCAGATCCGATTAATATATTCTCATGATGTATAAACTAAGGAATCATAAAGTTAACATTATAGGCCCCTTTTTACTGAATGTACTATGATTCGACTGTGCTGTTTGTCGCTTGTAAGTTTTCCCTAGTTTATAACTATCTTAACTCGAAAATAGTTTGCACTAACTTTCAAGTGGAACCGTCACAATATGAAAGTAATGGGAAAAATGTAAGTAAACGGTTGTCTTTTATATTGACAAACTGAAGTACTGACTCTTAAAACCAGATTGTTTTATTAAGGTCATAATGTGATCTTGTACAACCATTCACTTCAATCAAAGTCAGACTTGTTTTTGCTAACTTTTAGCACTGTTTAGAGTCTGTTTGAGTGTTCTAAAGCTTAGTACCTTCAAGAGGTAATTATAGGAAGTATACTCTAGAGTTCAATGTGCAACATTCAAGTCTCAAAACTCCAAGAATTGGAGTTTACGGCCATAAAATGGAGTTTACGGCCGTAAACTCTATGGTATATATATGACTCTTAGTCATTTTTAGTCACTTTAACTATTTTAAGCCAAATAACTCATTCTCTCTCAAGTATCATCCGATTTTTCTCTAAGATCTTCAAGATTGTAAGTTTTTCTTCCCTTGATTTGTTGATATCCTTCAATATCTAGTGATTGTACATAATTTCATCCACGAAGTCTCTTCATTTTGATAGATCTTCAAGTTTTCTTCATTTCGCCAAGAACAACAAGAACACACACTAGCTTCTATAATGAAAGTACCTACCTCCTATACTTGTTAGTTAGTTAGGATGTTGAATCAAGGACTTGAAAACATCAAGAAATCAAGAATAAAAGGTGTTTACGGCCAAGACAATCTCCTTGGGCCGTAAACCCTAATTAGTGGTGCAATGTTGCCACAACTCCTTCCTAAGCCTTGGAACTAAGTCTAGAACACTTCAAGGAAGACCATAGGACCTTAACACACAAAATGGTACATGTTACCATGAGTTTACGATCGTAAACTCATTGGGCCGTAAACCCATGGGCTGTAAACTCATGGGAGTCATGCCATTGGGCCGTAAACTCCTATGTGAGGCCCTACACCCCTTATATGCAACCCTATGTGGTTTAACACTTCATAACAAGTGTTTCCTAGTCCCTAAGGTTGTTCCATTTCATGATTAGATGTTATAAACACTAAATAGATACACATATGTGCCATTATATGCTAAATAGGATCTGTGTGTGCTCAAGCCTTCACTTGACACTTAGCAATCCTTATCGATCTTACATTCGAGTTACTCAATACAAGTGAGTTCATACCCCTTCACTTATATTTTCAATGATTTTAAATGCTTTTTATGGGTGGAATACAAGTAGAAAACATATTAGTTATATAATCAATCACATGTGATTTATAACTGTGTTTCAAACAAAGGACTTCATATACTTCAAACTGTGTTTCAAACAAAGGATTTCATACACTTCAAACTATGTTTCCATCAAAGGATTTCATATACTTCAAACTGTTGTTCAAACAAAGGATTTTATATACTTCAAACTGTGTTTCAAGGTTTCATATACCTCAAACTGTGTTTCAAACAAAGGATTTCATATACCTCAAATTGTGTTTCAAACAAAGGATTTCATATACTTCAAACTATGTTTCAATCAAACTGTTTTTATATCATCTTATAAACAGACATCAAGTCATTGATATTTATTGTTAAAATATTCAACTGTATTTGAAAACCTCTTTTTAAACTTATATATTGTTAAAAACATGTCTATATATGCATAGTTATATAAGTAATGTTTAAAGGACTTAGGACTGATAACTCGGTTTATTTTCTTTTCCTTGTTTGGATGTGGCATTAGGGTATCGGTTATTTATCTGAATTTCGTCTAAATATTAGTAATAGATTATGTATACATATATAGATATAAAAGTACTATCAATCAGTTCAGTATCTTTAGGTAGCAAAGGCATGCCTTCATTCATTCAAACTACAAAAATTACTAGTAAACTATAATAGGTATAGTTTAGTAGAATACTATCATATACAAATACTATAACAGAGAATACTATAACAGAGAATACTAGATAGAAAATACTATACAAAGGATAATATATACAGAGAATACTATACATATAATACTATTACTATAACAAGTATACTATAACAAGGTTCAGAAATAACATAATGTGAGATACTACTTCATGACACAACTACCATTTCACTGTGTCACATTTTGTAACCAAAATCTCCTAGAGGGAGAGTGTGAGTTTGCGTATAGATCTATACTGGATTGACTATCGTACACCTTGATGTTCGCTACGGTGGGACTTGCAAGTCTACGGGTGCCAAATGTCATTTTTTTCGACGTCTTACATCGTCGTGTTATAGTCAGTTTAGTATGGTAACAACCTCATCACATTTTACCTTATATAAGACTTTTGCTTAAGGTAGTTATTGTTGGATTAATGTCTAAGTCCATAACTATATTTGGTATGTACTTGACCCGACCCGGCATGGTCCATTTGGGTTGCACTTCACTGACACAATTAATATGGATAGTCTTTTGAGAATAGTATATTTATGATTAATAATAATATATTATAAGTTCTAATATATTAATATGGAATCATATTATTCAATTAGTATTGATCAAGAATTAATTTAGAATTAATTAAGTAATCATAACGAACTAATTAAATATGGACTCTTATATATATGGAATGGGCCAAGTTCATTTAGGTTGGGTTAAGCTTTCATGGATAGTCCATGGAGTGTTTAACCCATGGATCATATGAAATGAAAGGTCATGGGTTTAACCCTAGTTTCCATACTATATAAAGATGTCCTTGGTTGGTGAAATTGGCACTAGTGTGGTACACTAAGAAGGTCTAGCCGATTTCACTAGAGAGAACCAAGTATCCATATTATCTAAAGTCTTCCAAGGTGTTTTGGTGATTTGTGATTCCACTTGAGGCTTCCACACTATTAGGGCTAAGCTCTTAAAGCTTGAAGACATCAAGCTACATCAAAAGGTATGTCATCTAACTAGTACTTTGTAGTATAAGAACTTCATAATATGCTAGTTAGGATTAAAGCCTTGGAAAATTCTTATTTGCATGTATAATAGAGAAAACATAGATCCAAGGTTTATAGGGTTGCATGTACACCATAGGAGTGTTAGAATGCCCATAACCTAACAGTGGTATCAGAGCCTGGGCTTGTCTTCTTGTTATACTTGCAATAGAAGCTGAAAAATCTAGTTTTGTTGCTGTCTGCCCAGCAGACTCGCCGAGTCCATGAATGGACTCGCTGAGTCCAAGGCAAAATGCATCCAACTCGCCGAGTTGGTTCGAGCACTCGACGAGTTGGAGCCCCAGACAGCATAAATTCGACTTTTTTGGCTGGAATTGGACTAGGAATATTACCCTAAGATGTTTTTGGACTTATAAACTTGTTTTTGATGTGGTAATGTTCATGCAAATCCAGTTTCAAATATAATTTTCAATCGATTCATGTTTTGTATTAGTTTAAGGTTTAGACTAATTACATGAAAAAGTTTGATTTGAATTATCTTGTTCTTATGATTTGCTTAGATTAATAGAAAAGTTGAATGAAATAGTTGTTTTCAATCCAAATTTGTTGGAATGGTGTCTAAGGCTGCAACTATATTAGGCAAGTATTTGATCCGGTTGTGCATGGTCCTTTTGGGTCGCCTTCACCATAGCAGCTTGACAGGATGATTTATAATGAGAGAAGGAGTATTATTAATATATTATAAGAATAATATAAGGAATAATAATATTGTTTTTTAATTAATATAAGTCATAAATTAATTAGGAATTAATTTGGTGACTTAAAGAGATTAATTAAATAAAGGGGTATAAACCGTCAATTGTTTGATAGTTGTACTTTAGGCTATAAATCCCTAATGATAAAGGGTGGCCGGTTTTAGGGTCATTGGATAGGCCTTAAAATCGTCCAAGGGCTTATCTATTAGGGTATTGGATTGCTTAGGGCCTAAGTTATCCAATTAGGGTTTAAGGATGAAACCCTAGGAGCCTTACAAGTATAAATAGACCCTATGGGTTATGGAAATCGACACTTGTGCTTTTGGAAGGAAACCCTGGCCGATTTCATCCCCTCTCCTCTCTCCTAAATCATCTTCTTGCTAGTTGGTGTTTGTAAACCATTAGAGGAGTGACAATTATGACTCTAAAGCCTCAAGGACAAGAAGATCAAGCAAGTAATCAAGGTAAACTTCTAATCTCTGATTTCATATTGTTATTATAGTCTATTAGCCATTCGAAGTCTTGGATTCAATGTATGTTCAATTAGAGAAACCTAGATCCAAGCATTAGGGTTGCATGTGCACATAGGAATGTTCATATGGCTAAAACCCATCAGTGGTATCAGAGCCTAAATTGGTTTCTATTGAATTGATATATTGATTGCTTGTTTGTTGCTTAAAAAATCATTTTTTGTCCTCTGCCTGATGAACTCGGCGAGTCCCATGGTGGTACTCAGCGAGTAGGCTCCACTCGGCGAGTCCATCTGGGTACTCGGCGAGTTCGAGCATCAGAAAGAGCAATTTTCGGGATTTCTTGTTGTTTATCTTTGAGATACTTGCCTTAATCATATTAGATCAATATAAATCCGATTTTATGATGTATATGAGTATATTCTTGACCTAATTGAAGATATTTATCAATTAATAAAATATTTATTTCCTTATGTGATAATTGATTAATTATTTTAATTAAATTGGTAAATTGTTATGCATGAAATCATTAAATAAATCAAATATGGATAATTATGGAATTAATTATTAATTTAGATTATTTTCTATTTGATCCTCTATGTTTTGAAAAGTTTAAAACTTGCCCTCACGTTTTGAAATTTATATTTTGTGATTAAAAGTTAATTTAGGAAAATTTAAATTTCAAACCCTAGAATTTTACAAGTTTAAAATTCAACCCTATACTAATATAATATTACAAGATTAATATATATATATATATATATATATATATATAGATATATATATAAAATTAAAAATGCTAGTCTTACCGTTAGTAGACCTCTTTCACGAAGTCAGTCTATAAGGTGGGTATAAGGTTGCGGCCTATAAAATGGCACTTAATGGGTGTACACTCACACCCACCGCTTGCTTGATCGGTGGAGGGTCGTTAGCCGAACAGGTAGGATAGGGCAACCTCATCCCTCATTAAAAGTATAATATGAAATACAAAGTAACTACATGTTTTTTCAAAAATTTCCCAATCTTAGTTACTTTAGGAAAAGTGAATTGAGGCAATCCCATGAAATTACACTTTGGACCCTTGCTAGGAAGTTAGTGGAGCGTGTGTGGTTTACCGGCACACTAATTGGTTCTAAGCAAAGGTGGCAAAGGGTGATTCATTGTTTATCATAGTTCGATGGAGCGTGTGTGGTTTACCGACACATCGAATAGGTGATTGTTACAATGAAGGCACCATGTGAATTTGCATGGTAATTCACACCCACTTTGTGATCCTCGGTATCCCAGTCACAAACGAGAGGGGCATATCGAGATTTAAACATGCCATTGAAAAGTTTCAATGAATCTCATCTAAACCTATGAATTCTCAATACATTTAGACTTAAAGTTATGTTTTATGGTGGAGAATTAGTGAGTCGTCATTCACTTACCTTCAAATTGTTTGCATGTTAGATTACGGTATCCCTTTTCTAATGTGTAAATATTGTTGTTGGATCCTATACCTAATTTTTCTTATTGGGTGATAATTAGGGATTCAAATTCTAATCTATCTTTGTCCTTTCTATTTGTAGATGTCAAACGCAAATAACGCTGCTGCTTGTTCATTCACATTGATGAGCCTTTGTCAAAAGGTCACTTTCGACGCGACGAACATTAGCGAATGGATAAGATACATTCGCACAATTGCTCGCTATGAGGACAAGGAGTATGTCCTCGATGAGAAGCTCGAGAAAATCAACCCAGAAATCGCTACTCTGGCTAAAATGACCGCTTTTGAAACCCACGAGTGTGTTGCAACAAAGGTACATTGCATCATGATAGCCACCATGAATGCCGAATTGCAAAAGTCCTACGAGGACATGTATCCGTATGAAATGCACCAAGACTTGTTGGAGAGATACCACCAAAACGTGAGGCAAGAGCGTTACAAGATTTTCACTAACATGATTTCCGCCAAAATGGGTCATGGAGAATCTCTTACTGTGCACCTGCAAAAGATGCAAAAGTATGTCGATCGTCTTCGCAAATTGAATGTTGACTTTGGGGAAGACTTGGCGATCGACATGGTGCTTCACTCTTTGCCTCCGTGTTACAATCAATTTAGGATGACCTACCACATGAACAAGGAATAGGTCACCCTAAGTAAGCTCCAAGGTCTCCTTAGGGTTGCTGAAAGTGACCTCAAGGAGAAGTCCGTTGCACCCAATCCCAATCCACCCGCTGCTCCTGTTTTGGCCATTGGGCAAGGAAGAGGCAAGAGGAGGAAGGCTCCGTCTAAGAGCCACCGGAAGGGAAAGTCCTGTTGGGTTTTGAGCATTCTAACACTCCTAAGTGTACATGCAACCCTAAATACCTTTGATCTATGTTTTCTCTATTATACATACAAATAAGAACATCCAAGGTATAATCCTAATCTAGCATACAAAAACAATGAGTGTAACAAGATAGAATACATACCTCTTTGATGTAGAAAGTCTTCATGAAGCTTGAGTGCCTAGCCCCAATAATGTGGAAGCCTCAAATGGAATCACAATCACCAAAACACTTAGAATAACTTGAGAGAATTCTACAACTCATGAAATCGGCTAGCCCTTTCTTACTCTCACTCTAGTGGCCGATTTGGTCAAGAATAAGATGCTTATATAGTTAGGGTTACACCATGTAAACCCTAATTGACATGGCCTTTCATTTCCATGATCCATGGGTACAAATACACCATGGAGCATCCATGGACCATCCTATGGGTTTTAGCCCAACTTGATTCTCCATGGAGCATTAGCCCACTATACAAGTATGGATGATTTACACAATCAACCCATATATTTAATTAGTCTTCTTTTGATCACTTAATTAATCCTAGATTAATTCTTGATCAATACTAATTAAATAATCTTATTATTCTTATTATTAATATACTAGAACTTATAATATATTAATAACCATAAGTGTCTTATTTCTCTCATTATAGTCTATCCAAGTGCATGATGGTATGCAACCCAAATGGTCCATGCCGGGTCAAGTCAAGTCTTACCAATTATAGTTCTGGACTTAGACATTAATCCAACAGTCTCCCACTTGGATAAGTCTAAAACTATTATTGCGTATGACTTCTAGAACCAACTGGCAATCGTAGCTCTCAAAAGCTTCTGTCGAACTCTGACCTTGTAGATGAACTCTGACCTTTGTCAATGACTTGTCCATTAGATAAGGGATCATATATTCCTCCATTCTAGATATCATATGGACTGAGACATGGATTATAATCATTCTCTTTGTCCATTTGTTGTTTCCCGATTTCCGATTTATGACGACTGACTAATTGAACAAATCAAATCAGTCCTGGCCCGGCCGAGCACTTCCATTTGTCATCATCAAATCATCGAGGGGCCCACAGATGTCGCTTTTATCCCGAAGGTAAAAGGAATGTATAAACTTCGACTCATATGGCTTGTTCTATTACTTGTTGAATCATACACAAAGGCACGTTTTATAGCACCGAGTTACCAAATGCGTTTTCGTGCAATCAATGTACTATCAACTCATAGTAACAACTCATATATCTAGGTTTGAAGAGTATAAGATATTATCGTCTCATGATCACTTGTGATAAAATCCATGAAGTGATTCCAATGAGCGTGGGTTGAATCCAATACTCAGAACTTATGAGCACTCATGAGTGTTGTAGCCCTTTGTCCAACACCTTAGACCTCTACAAGCCAACCCATGACAGTCTTAATTCATATCTACTTCCAACATATGACCGACTGTGGATGGTTTGAATAACTTAGTCATTCCGGAAGAATAACCTAGTTTATTCGGGAAGTCAAAACATGCAAAATGAAACACAATAATAATTGAATCCAATATGGTATCAAAACCTATGAACATAAATAAAACACCTTTTATTTATCACCATATGATTACACATTATTCATTGTATACCATTTCAACTATCAACTTTATTCTTGAATTTAAAACAATAGTTGTCCCATGCTCCAAGCATGTACACTATGTTTTCTAAACACTAGTCATGCCATACACAAAGTATGCATACTATGTTTGTCTATGATCTTTACTTTGTGAACTAGATCCATTGAACATAACTTCAATGATTCTCTTTTCACAGTCCCAATTCCTTACTGCAAATGCAAGAATTCCAAATTCATGCCATTTACTGAAATCTGTTAGATTCTAACCTTATATGCATTGATCCCCTTCTAATGATTATGCACAAATTCACAAAGACTTGGCAACAACCATTACAGACTATTCCAAAGGAGATCAGCTGCTTGGAAACATCCTTCTTGCATTAAGTTTCCTTAATCTTACACAGATTGAAAACTTCTAACTTTGAAACATTTCCAGATTCCATTTTTTGACTATCACTTCTGAACAAGAGTTGCCTCCTTATAGATTATGTCAATATGGTCCTTCCAGAATTATCACTATACTTCCAACTGTCCTTGAGCAACCAATCTTTGGAAAACCTTAGATTGTCCTCGACAATTGTTTAATCCTTTTAGTCATATCCAATTCTAAACCTTTTCCGTTCTTAATGCCCCAGGCATTTAGGAAAATTTTAGAAAGGATGAATATAACACATGTAATCGATCCTATATCCGAAGCATATGGGACACGATTCATGATGTCTCACATAAAGACTAAACCAGTCTTTTGCTATAACATTTCCATTTCAATTTGCCAAGTTCTCATAATTCAGATTATGAAAAGGGATGCCATAATCATAATCGAATTTTAGAACGCAAATAATGGACTCATATACAAAATTTCCTTATGTTGAGCCATTCCAACATGAAATTCATATATATATCCTTGACTAAATGATTAAAACCTCACGATCTAAGCTTATAGATTTGAGATGTAGTATAATTTCCTCTCCCTTAATTATAGCAAAACAACTTTTCCCAATTGAAACCTTTTGTTTTCTATAATTAACATTGCTAACTTGCAATACTTATCATAATTATCATGCTCCAACTATCTTTGACATGTACTTAGAAATCAACTGACTTTCTTACCAAAGTTCATATTTCTGATACTAGATTGTTTTTGATAAAACTTTATCAAAATCATACACCTTTCCTTAGATAGCACACTTGTGTATCAAAACAATTATGAAGAGGGTTGCCGTAATCATAATGGTTAGACCTTTTTGTCACTTCTCACAAGTCCAGGTTAGTGTGCCGGTAAACCACACATGCTCCACTAACGACTTTGAGAATGCAAATATCACAATTGCTATCTAGCTAAAGTCTACTTAGTGAAAGTGTTTCCTCACCATCATTTTCATGAATCGGAGAGAAACCTTATGACAATTAGATTTAATGGTGTATGTGTTCTTATCCATGTGAATTGTCAAAACCATAGTCACAGGACTAGGATAATGACAAATCCAAACTCATATGGATTGAACTCAATCTTAACTTCTTGCCACTTGGCACCTCAAGGGCCTGCCATTGCTCCCAAGTTGTTGTGCAACACATTGAGAACTCTAAGAACTCATATGCAAAGCCAACTTCAACTGGAATGGGCACAAAATATGTCAACACGATAGGTTATAAACCTCAAGTCGTGTGCTAGTGAAGAACTTCAGGTTTTATTCTTGATTAGTTCTTGAGACTTTCAAGACTTTAAAGACTCCCACTGTCCTCTTGACATATAAGACTCCCTTGTAAAATATCCAAGAGATAGTGTGGATTCTAATCAAGACAAACACTTCACACAATTGGCCTAAGTTGGTCTTTGTTTTATCCAAAACATCACAACATACCAATTTCAAATGTACAAGAGTAGAGAACTTTTACTCTTACATTTGACAAGTGTTTTAAACCTTCTTTTGAGACATGTCACTCAAGGTACAATCTTGGAGTATGACTCTAAGACTTGTATTGGAACGAAGTATGACTCATCTTCTTGATTTAACCATTTCAACAATTCAAGTTCCTTTTCTTAGTCATAAAAATGCACTAAGATTTTCCTTAGAGAACTAATTTTGATATGGTTTCTTAATCATTAAGATGATCACAAAAATGACACTAAAGCACTCTCCCATCTTTTCAGATTTGAGAAACTTTTATCCTTCTGCCTAATTTGATTCTTCTTATTCGCCCTGCCATACATTGGAACCTTTTTCCAATGTCTCAGAATTACACTTATGCTTGTAAGTATAACCATATTTACTGAACTGAAGTAGATCATGACGAATAGTCTTATCAATCTTTTGTGGTGGACTTAATCAGTGCACAAGACTATGTACTCGATCCCTTAGTCCATTACTTGACTCACAAATCCATGTGACCGAGTAATTAGTCTTAATTTTCCAATACTTGAAAGTTCTCATTCATCATGCTATACAACTTGCATGATTCCAAGTTCTGGTCCAATTGAAACTTGGGTGATGAGAATCTTTCCTTATTTGGTAAATTTAGACATTTCCACAAATGAAAGAATCAATTTCATATTTCCACTCTTGCTATTAATGGAATCATATAAGCAACAACTTTTCCTCAAATGCCATTGTAAGGATATTTTAAAATAAATAAAATCAAAATTTTTCTTTTATTTAAATCTTTGCGGAAAACTTATCCTTACAACCCATATGAAAACTTGTTGTTATCTATTCCTAAGCAATATCTCATAACTCCTAAGAAGTAGCTCAAGAATCCGATCTTCAAACTACGCGATAGAAATCCATCTACGCGATCAGATTCAGCATATTCTTTCTTTAAGTTTCTTCACTTTTTCTTTGATTCTTAAAACATCACCATGTGACCTAGTCACATCATGTATCAAGAATCTCAAAATAGAAACTTAACAGAGTTAGATAGTGGATTTTACCTGAAGTAGAGTCAAACTTATTGACTTTAACATCCTTAGGTAAATTTGGCAGCTTCGCAACTAATGCCCCTTCCTTTGGCAATATAAACATATGGACCCTTTGATAATGGTACACAAGACTATCACAGACTTAGCTTTTTCTCTTTACCATTTGGTCAACCGAGTCGACTATGGCCGATCCCTTTCCATTGGGAAGAGAATATTTTTCTGGATTTCCTGTGTCACTATTGTCAATGTCCATCAAGTTTCAAGGAAGTTGATCTTAACAAATATATAAGATCATTAAGGGTCTTGTCGTAGTCTGTTTCATAGGTGTTCCAAAAGAACTCACTATGTGACTTAGAAAGTAGTTGAACCACCAACTGTCTCAAGACTTTGACACCCAACTCTCCCGGCTTTTCAATATGTGACTACATCTCCAAGATGTGATCACACCTAGACCTTTCCTTGTCAATAGGGCTTGAGTGACCTTAAACTTTACAAGAACTTGTGGGTTGAGGAGAATAATTGGAGGAGGTGAATGAAGTATGATTTCCAAGGGACATCATCTTCATTTAGGAATGCTTGTTTCAAGAGATTTGGGAAGATCATAAATGTCTAAACCAGACATGTTGTGGGAGGTATTCAAGATAGTTTAATTTTAAAGTCCTTAATATGACACCCAATATGAAATATTAAGGCTAGGACCCAACAAACTATTTTATAACTTAGAAGAGGTATGCCGTAATCCAAGCTATAAAATATTTTAAGGTAGGTGAATGACGATTCACCAATTTCCACCAAGATAAACGAAATGTATTATTAGGTTTTAATTGGATTTGAAACTCCTAGATCTTTGAGATTCATTGAATTGTTCAAAGGCATGTTTCAATCTCGAGTGTGCCCTCTCAAATTTTGTGACTGGGATGCCGAGGATCACAAAACAAGGTGTGAATAACCATACCAATTCACTTGGTACCCTTAATATTATCACCCAATCAATGTGCCGGTTAACCACACACGCTCCATTGATCTATGACAAACATTAAGTCACCCTTCGTGATCCTTACTAGTCCAAGTTAGTGTGCCGGTTAACCACACACGCTCCACCAACGACTTGGTAAGGTACAAAGTGTGAATTCCATGGGCTAGCACCATATTCACATTTTCCTAAGTAACTAAGATTGGGAATTATTAAGCGTTTAGTTACTTAGTATTTATCATTAATACTTTTAATGAAGGGAGAATTATAGTCTTGTCAAACCCGTTCGGCTAACGACCCTCCACCGGTCAAGCAAGCGGTGGGTGAGAGTGGACACCCATTAAGTTGCCATTTTATAGGCAACAACCTTATACCCACCTTATAGACCGGCTTCGTGAATGAGGCGTACTAGCGGTAAGACTGACTTTACTCTTATACATATATATATTATTAACTAATAATATTATAAAGTATAAGGGTTGAATTTTAACTCTTTAAAATTATAAGGGATAACTTGTAATTAAAGTATTCATAAGTGAAAACTTTTTCAAATTCCAAAACTAATTAATTCCATAACTTATGTGTCTAAAGTAGTTTTAATCCAAAAACTCTTCAAGTTCCATAACTTGAGGACAAGTTATGGAAGACTTTAAACTATTAAAAGAATTAACTTTTCTTTATTTTATAACTTTTGGATTTAATTATGGTTACACTTTATTTATTTATTTATTAATGAAGTGACTCTTGAACCTCCATAACTTAAGGACAAGACTCTTCATCTTTTGTAACCATTGCCAACTTTTATGAGTTTTATGAAACTTAAATGTGACTTTTCATATAACTTGAGGACAAGTTACAAAAACACATTTTAGAATCAACTCTTAGATTAATTTGGATTGAAAACAACTATTTCACTCAACTTTTTTTATTAATCTAAGCAACTCATAAGAACAAGATAATTCAAATCAAACTTTTCCATGTAATTAGAGTAACACTTTAAACTAATACAAAACATGAATCTATTGACACTTATCTTTAAAATTGGATTAACATTAACATTACCACATCAAAAACAAGTTTATAAGTCCAAAACATCGTTGGGTAATGTTCCTAGTCCAATTCCAGCCAAAAAAAGTCGAGTTTATGCTGTCTGGGGGTCCAACTCGGCGAGTTGGATCGATTTCATCACTTTTTAGGCATGGACTCGCCGAGTCTCCTGATGGACTCGCCGAGTCTGATGATCAGACAGCAAGAAATTCGATTTTTTAAGCAGTTTTGCAAGTATAACAAGAAAACAAGCCTAGGCTCTGATACCACTGTTAGGTTTTGAGCATTCTAACACTCCTAAGTGTACATGCAACCCTAAATACCTTGGATCTATGTTTTCTCTATTATACATACAAATAAGAACATCCAAGGTATAATCCTAATCTAGCATACAAAAACAATGAGTGTAACAAGATAGAATACATACCTCTTTGATGTAGAAAGTCTTCATGAAGCTTGAGTGCCTAGCCCCAATAGTGTGGAAGCCTCAAATGGAATCTCAATCACCAAAACACTTAGAATAACTTGAGAGAATTCTACAACTCATGAAATCGGCTAGCCCTTTCTTACTCTCACTCTAGTGGCCGATTTGGTCAAGAATAAGATGCTTATATAGTTAGGGTTACACCATGTAAACCCTAATTGACATGGCCTTTCATTTCCATGATCCATGGGTACAAATACACCATGGAACATCCATGGACCATCCTATGGGTTTTAGCCCAACTTGATTATCCATGGAGCATTAGCCCACTATACAAGTATGGATGATTTACACAATCAACCCATATATTTAATTAGTCTTCTTTTGATCACTTAATTAATCCTAGATTAATTCTTGATCAATACTAATTAAATAATCTTATTATTCTTATTATTAATATACTAGAACTTATAATATATTAATAACCATAAGTGTCTTATTTCTCTCATTATAGTCTATCCAAGTGCATGATGGTATGCAACCCAAATGGACCATGCCGGGTCGGGTCAAGTCTTACCAATTATAGTTTAGGACTTAGACATTAATCCAACAAGTCCCGAGATGGTTCCTCTTCTAGTGGGACCAAAGTTGATCCCGCTAAGCCTAACCCTAACCCAAAGGAGGCAAAGTGCCACCACTGCCATAAAATAGGGCATTGGAAGAGAAGCTGCCCAGAGTACCTGCAAGCTATAAGAGAAGGAAAGATCAAGCCATCTTTCGCAAGTATATACACAATTAAATCTAACGATTCATCTCATGCTATTTCTTGGGTCCTTGATACCGGGTGTGGTTACCATATTTATTCTGAATTGCAGGGACTAAGAAGAAATATGGATCTGGAGCATGGAAGGATAAATCTAATCATGGGGAACAGAAGATCTTCGCTGTGACCAATATTGGAGTGTATTCCTTAGTGCTTAGGAATGGTTTATGTTAAGATTTGAACAATCTATTTGCCAGAAATGGCAAGAAACATCATTTCATTTCATGGTTTGTCTAGACAAGGTTTTAGATTTTCTTTTAATAATGAGAATGGTTCTATTCTTGCTTATCTAAATGGTGTCTTATATTTTGAAGCTATACCATGTAATGGAATTTATGAAACCGTAATGATTGTAGATAACTTAGGAAATGATGTTTTATGCATGGATTCTTCCAATGGTATGGATAGAGCATCTGTCACACCCCCGAACCAGACGGTGGAAACGTCCGAGGGCTGTTGTGACTCAATTGAATACCATCACAGTGAATATACATGAAACATAACATCATTCATCACCATGCATTGAAATAGTACAACTGGTAGTGTTTACATTTAGTATATTGTTTCATAACATTCCCAAAAAGTAGATTGTTCGATACTAGTTAAACAAACAACAAGACATCACTGAGTACATTTTTCCCTTCGATTTACCTTTTACCTAAGAATACAAGTATTTTAAAAATGTCAACATATGAAATGTTGGTGAGTTCATAAGTAATGTTTGAAATATAATGTTTTGTATTGTTTTGAAAACCACTAGAAAATCCGACATTTTTTGAAAAGAGTATCGTATAAAAAGTGTGAAGATCCGTAAGTATGCTTGTTTGTTTCTATAAATGTAAAAAAAATTGTTAGACTTGGTATGCATCTTGTAGGTGTATGATTTGAAAACCCTAGGAAAACCTGATGTTTTCCTAATGCTTTGAATTACGCATTTTATATGGTTGTTATACCTTTGCGACGTCTGTATTCGATAATTCCAGGTCACATCGGATTAATTACGGGTTGTGAATTGTTAGAAACACGCATTAATGAAAACGAATAGTTTAAAACTATACAAACGATCCCTTAGGCGTCGTCCGTACTATTCACTTAATCCAACCACCCTGACTTCTCATAGCCCCACAACCGAGGAGAAAAGAGGGTGCGAAGCCCCTAGTATTTCCATAAGTCGTTCAAGGCTATCGTGAATGCGAAGGGCCCTTGGCCCGACTCGCATTTGTGAATTCTCGACTTTACTAGCAGTACCAAAGGACCCTTGGGGCCCAACAACACAAAAGCCATTGAAAGTCCTTTTACACGGAATTAGGTCATATAAGACCCAACGACATGTAAGCGAGTTTCCTTCAGGCCTAAAGATCATGTCATTGGGCTAGCTAGGCCCAACAAGCACGATTTGAAACTTTCGGGCCCAAAGATGGTGTATCGACGTCTGGTGTATTCCCACGTATGTATTGACTTCCCGTAATTTCAGCGTGTGTATTGTAGTATCGTCGTGTATAGATTTTTGATTCGTTATTGATTCGAGACCGAATCAATTCGTTTGGTAACGATTTTTGGTGTTGAAGGTGTATTATATTTCGTCGGTAGTCGTGGTACTAGTAGTTCATCATAACAGATTTATTGTTTAAAACATTAGAATTTTTCTTTTTGCAGCCCCTTTCTTTTGGATAATTTACACTTTTGACCCTTTCTATAAAAGAATTTCCATTTTAGTCCTTAAACCATTTTTCTTGACACTTTAGTATCAAACTTGTTGGAAAGGTATTTTTGAGCTCAAATTTATTTGAAAAACAATTTTAGTCCCTCAAAATGAAGTTTTCTCAGCTGAAACCTCTATTTTTGCAAATTTTACACTTTTGGCCCAATATGGAAATTTTTTGCATCTTTGGTCCCTTTTAAATATGAAAAGTATTTTTAACCCTTGAAATGGACTTGGAGCACTAGTAGTCCCCTGTTTTACAGAAAAGTACAGTTTCAGCCCCTCTAATTTGAAAATCTTGCAATTTGGGCTTTATTGGGCCGAAAAGTTCATTTTTGACCGATTATGCTTAAAAATTCACATTTTAATCTTTCAAAAGAGTAAATTTCCAATAAATACATTTTTGAAACTGTTTTGATTCATCTCAACCATCAGAATTTGTATTTTTTCATTTTGGGCCCTTTAATTTTATATTTATAACATTTTGAGCCCAAAAATGGGTTTTTAGCCCAAAGGTGTTCATATTAACCAACTTGGTTATTTTTCTAGAAATGATTTGTGTGTAATAATATAATTTATACTTGTTTCATACAACCTAATGTAAATCTCAGTTTTAAGGTCTTTTTGACTAGATCCAACACCACTAACACATAAGAACATATGTATAAACATAGAAATCACACAAAGCATACATATACTCATAGATCTACACATTTGCTTGTATTCCCCCCCCCCCCCCCCACAAAACTAATAAAAACCGAAAAATAGGGGGTATGAAGCTCACCTTGAGCTGTGGTTTCGATTTGAAGAAGAAAAGAGAAGAGTTTGTTGCTATTTCGGCCCTAGCAACCTTTCCTTGGAAGATCTCGAATTTTAGGAGGGTTCTAAGATACAAGATCATGATTTCATATGAGTTAAGAAGAGATTTTTGGATAGAACAAGGAGTTTAAAGTGTGGATCCAAACATCAACTTACCTAGATGATGATTTTTGTGAAGAATCCTCCTTGCAAAGCCCTTGATTCACGAAATTTTTGAAAAAGAAGTGAGGGGATTGTAATTCAAGACTTAGAGAGAATGGAGTGAATTTTTGTGAGTGTGTGTGTGTTGTGTTCGGTCGAGAGCAAGAGAGAGAGAAAGAAATAGATCTTGAAGTGATATGTGCATGGAGATATGAGATAAGATGCATGGAAAACCAACATGTAAAAATGAGGTGGCTATGAAAGTCAACTCTCCCTTTTTACATGGGCTTGGGCCAAGAATTGGAGAGGGAGAAAAAAAGAATTTGGGCCTTGCATGCTTAAGCCTTTTTCATGTTTATGTTAAGTGGTGTTTGGTCCAAATAACCATAAATATGATTCTTATGACCTATTAGGGCTACATGAGGTTAAATATGGCCCCAAATGGTTCATATAATTGATTTATTTTATTCTAGGCCCAATATGGCCCAATATGTTGAAATAAATGGAAGTGGGTCCAATTAGAGCCCATTTAAGAGTTCTAAGCCCAAGATGGTCAAATTGGAAGCTTATTGGCCCATTGGGCCCAATAAGGAAGTCCTAGACCAAAATGGACCTAAACAAGAACTTCTAGGGTTTCCAATTACTTGATGACTATGTGTAATGCTTGTATGGTGTATTTGATTGCAAATTTTGATGTCATAAAGTAAGCATCATACATGCTCTTAAGTTTTTGATTCAAAATTTTACTTATGTGTTGTAGTTACAAGGCACAAAATTTCTAGTTGTGACAGCATCCTTGTGGCATTATCGTCTTGGACATGTCAACAAGAAACGCATAGCCCAACTCCAAAAGGATGGAGTGTTGGAGTCATTCGACCTTACGGAAGATGACATATGCGAGTCTTGTTTGTTTGGAATTATGACTAAGTCACCCTTCACGAGTACATGTGAAAGGGGTAAGGGTCTATTTGACCTAATACATACTGATGTATGTGGACCGTTTAGATCAACCACGAAGGATGGGAACCGCTTCTATGTGACTTTTACCGATGACTATAGTAGATATGGGTATATCTACTTAATCAAGCAAAAGTCAAAAATGTATGAAAAGTTCAAAGAGTTCAAGAATGAAGTGGAGAATCAATTGGGCAGGAAAATCAAGATGCTTCGATCAGATCGAGGAGGAGAGTACCTAAGTCTTGAACTCCATGACTATCTCAAGGAGTGTGGAATAGTTTCACAATTGACGCCACTTAGGACACCACAATTGAATAGTGTGACAGAAAGGCGTAATCGAACCTTGTTGGACGTGGTTCGCTCTATGATGAGTTGTGCTTCACTACCTATCTCTTTTTGGGGGTATGCCTTAGAAACTGCCACCCATATCCTTAATCGAGTCCCTATTAAGAAGGTTGCCAAAACACCTAACGAAATGTGGACAGGGAAAGCTCCCTCGTTGGCACATATCAAGGTTTGGGGTTGTGAGGCTTTCGTAAGACGAGATACTCACGACAAGCTCGAACCTCGTAGTGAGCGATGTATTTTCATCAGCTACCCGCAGAAATCCTTTGGATATCTCTTCTATAGACCGAAGGACAATGTAGTCTTCGTTGCGAGGAGAGGAGTTTTCCGAGAGCGAGAAATCATAAGCCAAGGACACAGTGGGAGGAAAATCGAGCTTGAAGAGATTCAATTGTCGATAGATGAAGGAACCTATACCGCTAGCACTCAACCCGAAGAGGAAACTCCGGTTGAGCCTATTGACCAGTCCTTACCTCTTAGACGTTCCGAAAGAGTTAGAGTTCAACCCCAGTTTTATGGATTTCATATTACTACCGAAGGGGACACGTATATTAGTGATGGTACACTAATAAATCTAGATGAACCTAATAGCTTTAAGGAAGCCATGGCAGGACCAGAGTCTGCAAAATGGAAAGAGGCGATGGACAGCGAGATTCAGTCCATGTATTACAACCAAGTTTGGAATTTGGTTGATAATGTACCCGAACGTAAGACCGTTGGGTGCAAATGGATCTTCAAGAAGAAGACCGATGTGGATGGAAACGTACACACATATAAAGCGTGATTGGTTGCGAAGGGCTTTTACTCAAACTCCCGAAGTTGACTATGATGAGACCTTCTCACCAGTTGCGAAGATAAAGTCTATTAGAGTGATGCTAGCTATTGCCGCATTTCATGATTATGAGATTTGGCAAACGGATGTCAAAACCACTTTCCTTAATGGGAAGTTGGCTGAGGATGTTTACATGGCTCAGCCAGAGGGTTTTGTCGATCCGAAGCATCCAAATAGAGTGTGTAAACTTGAGAAGTCCATTTATGGACTTAAGCAAGCATCTCGCTGATGGAATCTTTGCTTCGATGAGAAAGTCAAAGAGTTTGGATTTGTACGAAGCGAAGATGAATTGTGTGTATATGTCAAAGCCAGTGGGAGCATAGTTAGCTTTCTCGTTTTGTATGTCGATGACATACTGCTCATAGAAAACAACATCCCGACTCTGCATGAAGTTATGTCCTGGCTCGGGAAGTGCTTCGCTATGAAGGACCTCGGAGAGGCTTCTTATATTTTGGGAATAAGGATAGTGAGAGAAAGAAGTAAGAGACTAATAGGACTTAGTCTAAACACTTACTTAGATAAGGTACTAAAAAGTTTTAGTATGGAAAACTCGAAGAAGGGAGAATTACCGATACAAAGTAATGCCAAGTTGAGTAAGACTCAAAGTCCGAGTACCGAAGCTGAAATAGCAAAAATGAGTTGAGTACCATACCGGAGGACGAAGGAATGGTTCTTAGTCCTCGGAGGGAGTGATGACTTGAAGGTGCGAGGGTATAGTGACGCCAGCTTTCAAACCAACCGAGACAACTACCGTTCGCAGTCAAGCTGGGTCTTTACCCTGAATGGAGGAGCAGTGACTTGGAAAAGTTCCAAGCAAGAAACCATAGTTGATTCAACGTGCGAATCAGAGTACATTGCAGCGAGCGAAGCGTCGAAGGAGGCAATATGGTTGAAGAACTTCATCGGCGATCTTGGAGTTGTACCTGCCATAAAGGAGCCCATGGAGATTTTCTGTGATAATGAAGGAGCGGTTGCCTTGACCAAGGAACCGAGAGATCATGGTAGATCTCGACATATCAACAGAAAATACCACTTTATTAGACATCGTGTAGAAGAAGCACAACTCGTAGTGAAGAGGATATCATCGGACGATAACCCAACATATTCGCTTACGAAGGGACTGAGTAGGGTTAAGCACTTACAGCATGCTAGGAGTATTAGGCTGAAGGATGATATTAGTATAGATTAGATAGTATTGGAAACGTTTAATAGATAAATGTAATTAACATTTGATGATTAAATAAAAGAGTATTATTTATGAGTAATGTTACTATCTTATGTTAATCATTTAACTATTGTTTCGCTTTGCATGTCTTGACTTCCAGTATAATTGAGTTTATTAAGAATAAATCGAATTGTTCAAATTGTCCACAATCGTTCATATTTTGGAAGTAAGTATGAATGAAGATTGTCATGAATTGGTATGTAGATTGTCTAAATGGTATTAGACATAGCAAAAGGTTGCTGCAGCATTCATGAGTGCTTATGAACTAGTTTTGAGCATTGGAACAAACCCGCGCTTGCTGGAATCACCTTATGGAATATGATAAAAAGGGTGATCGCAAGACGATAATATCATATGGTCTTAAAACCAAGATTTATGGTTTGTTATTTGTTAATTAGTTGTACATTGATAATGCGAAACCGCATCAGTAACTTGATGTTATAAAACGCATTGTTGTGTATAATTGATTAATGAATAAGTAAATGCATATAAGTCGAAGTTTATCTGTTACTTTTATCCTAAGAGGTTAAAAGATATATCTTGGCTGCTCGATATTTGATTTGACTTATGTGCCGGTCCCGGTCAGAACTGAATTGATGTGTTCGATTAAGTTCTATGTTAAATAAATCGGAGATCGAGAAACCAAATGCTAGAAAAATTGGTTCCATATAAATGTAAGCATGATATCTAAACAGAGGACTGTACGATCCCTTATTTGAAGGACAAGATTGATTAGATCAAAGTTTGACAGCATCTTTGAGAGCTACGATTGCTAATCGGAATATACTTGTGTATATAGTTACTAGACTTATCCAAGTGGGAGACTGTTGGAATGGTGTCTAAGGCTGCAACTATATTAGGCAAGTATTTGATCCGGTCGTGCATGGTCCTTTTGGGTTGCCTTCACCATTGCAACTTGACAGGAAGATTTATATTGAGAGAAGGAATATTATTAATATATTATAAGAATAATATAAGGAATAATAATATTGTTATTTGATTAATATAAGTCATAAATTAATTAGGAATTAATTTGGTGACTTAAAGAGATTAATTAAATAAAGGGGTATAAACTGTCAATTGTTTGATAGTTGTACTTTAGGCTATAAATCCCTAATGATAAAGGGTGGCCGGTTTTAGGGTCATTGGATAGGCCTTAAAATCATCCAAGGGCTTATCTATTAGGGTATTGGATTGCTTAGGGCCTAAGTTATCAAATTAGGGCTTAAGGGTGAAACCCTAGGAGCCTTACAAGTATAAATAGACCCTATGGGTTATGGAAATCTACATTGTGCTTTTGGAAGGAAACCCTGGCTGATTTCATCCCCTTTCCTCTCTCCTAAATCATCTTCTTACTAGTTGGTGTTTGTAAGCCATTTGAGGAGTGACAATTGTGACTCTAAAGCCTCAAGGACAAGAAGATCAAGCAAGTAATTCAAGGTAAACTTCTAATCTCTGATTTCATATTGTTATTATAGTCTATTAGCCATTAGAAGTCTTGGATTCAATGTATGTTCATTTAGAGAAACCTAGATCCAAGCATTAGGGTTGCATGTGCACATAGGAATGTTCATATGGCTAAAACCCATCAAAATTAATCTAAGAGGTGATTCTAAAATGTGTTTTTGTAACTTGTCCTCAAGTTATATGAAAATTCACATTTAAGTTTCATAGAACTCATAAAAGTTGGCAAAGGTCACAAAATGCAGAGTCTAGTTCTAATTAAATGGTTTTATGACTCCATAACTTGTCCTCAAGTTATGGAGGACCAAGAGTCTCTTCATTAAATAATAAATACATAAAAAGTGTAACCTTAATTAATTCCAAAAGTTATAAAATAAAGAAAAGTAAATTCTTTTATTAGCTTAAAGTCTTCCATAACTTGTCCTCAAGTTATGGAACTTGAAGAGTTTCTGGATTAAAACTACTTTAAACAAATAAGTTATGGAATTAATTAGTTTTGAATAATTTCAAAACTTGCCCTCAAGTTTTGGAATTTGAAAAGTTTTCACTTATGAATACTTTAATTCCATGTTAGCCCTCAGAATTTTAAAAGTTAAAATTCAACCCTTACACTTTATAATATTATAAGTTAATAATATATATATATATATATATATATGTATGTATGTATAAGAGTAATGTCAGTCTTACCGTTAGTAGGCCTCATTCACGAAGCCGGTCTGTAAGGGGGTATAAGGTTACTGCCTATAAAATGACAGTTTAATGGGTGTCCACTCTCAGCCACCACTTCCTTGACCGGTGGAGGGTCGTTAGCCGAACGGGTTTGACAGGACTATAATTCTCCCTTCATAAAATGTATTAATGATAAATACTAAGTAACTAAACTCTTATAAATACCCAATCTTAGTTACTTAGGAAAATGTGAATAAGGTGCTAATCCATGAAATTACACTTTGCAATTTGTTTAAGTCGGTTAATGGAGTGTGTGTGGTTAACCGGCACACTAACCCGTATTTAACAAGGTAGGCAAAGGGTAACTTAATGTTTATCATAGTATCGATGGAGCATGTGTGGTTAACCGGCACATCGATTGAGGGGTAAACACTTAAGGGTACCCAGTAATTTGCATGGTTACCTCACACCTTATTTTGTGATCCTCGGCATCCCAGCCACAAAACCTGAAGGGCACACTCGAGATTGAAACATGCCATTGAACAATTCAATGAATCTCAAAGATCTAGGAATTTCAAATACAATTAAAACCTAATTAATTATTTCGTTTTTCATGGTGGAACTTGGTGAATCGTCATTCACCTACCTTCAAATATTCTCTAGCTTGGATTATGGCATCCCTCTTCCAAGTTATAAAATAGTTTGTTGGGTCCTAACCTTAATATTTCATATTGGGTGTTATATTAAAGACTTTAAATCAACTATCTTGAATATCTCCCAAGAGATGTCAAGTTCAGACATCTATGATCTTCCCAAATATCTTGGAACTTCACTTCCACCACCTCCTCCAATTATTCTCCTTAACCCACAAGTTCAAGGTCACTCAAGCCCTATTGGCAAGGCAAGGTCTAGGTGTGATCACATCTTGGAGATGAAGTCACATACTGACAAGCTGGGAGAGTTGGGTGTCAAAGTCTTGAGATAGTTAGTGGTTCAATTACTTTCTAAGTCACATAGTGAGTTCTTTTTGGACTCCTATGAAACAGACTATGACAAGAACCTTAATGGTCTTATCTATTTGCTTGGTTCTGCTAGATCAGAAATGATTTAGTATACTAGTAAAGCAAATTTGAGTAGGAGATCAACTTCCCAAAAACTTTATGAACAAGGACAATAGTGACATAGGAAATCCAGAAATGCATTCTCTTCCCAATGGAAAGGGATTGGCCATAGTCAACTTGGTTGACCAAATGGTAAAGCGAAAGGCTAAGTTTGAGATAGTCCCATGTACTATTACCTAAGGGTCCATATGTGTCTATTGCCAAAGGAAGGGGCTTTGGTTATGAAGCTGCCAAACTTACCTAAGGATGATAAAGTCAATAAGTTTGACTTCATTTCAAGTAAAGTCCATTGTCTAACTCTAATAAGTTCCTACTTGGAGATTCTTATTACATGATGTGGCTGGGTCACATGTTGATATTTTAAGAATCAAAGAAAAGTAAAGAAACTTAAAGGAAGTATATGCTGATTCTGATCGCGAAGATGGATTTCAATCGCATGGTTCGGTGATCAGAACTTTGAGCACGTGCTTAAGAGTTATAATAGATTGCTTAGGAATAGACGACAACAAGTTTTCATATACATTTGCATTGTAAGGATTAGTTTTTCCGCAAAGTTTTAAAATAAAAGAAAAGTTTTTAATTTTATTTATTTTAAAAATATCCTTACATTTGGGAAAAAAGATGTTGTTTATATGATTCCATTGATAGCAATATTGGAATTATGAATTTGAGTCTTTCAATTTGTGGTAGTGTCTAAATTTACCAAATAAGGAAAGATTCTCATCACCCAAGTTTCAGTTGGATAGAAACTTGGAATCATGCAAGTTGTATAGTATGATGAATGAGAAGTTTCGAGCTTTGGAAAATTAAGACTAACTGCTTGTTCACATGGATGTGTGAGTCAAGAGAAGGACTAAGGGATCAAGTACACTTTATTGTGCACTTGTCAAAGTCCACCACAAAAGATGGATAAGACTATTCGTCATGATTTACTAAGGTTTAGTAAATATGATTATACTTACAAGCTTAAGTGTAATTCTGAAGCATTGAAAAATTTTCAATGTATGCTAGAACGAATAAGAAGAATCAAATTAGGGAGAAGGATAAAAGTTTCTCAAATCTGAAAAGATGGGAGAGTACTTTAGTATCATGTTTTAAGATCATCTTAATGATTTTGAGACCTTATCACAATTCATCCTCTAAGTACATTCTGATAGTTAAGAAGAGGAGTTATAAGTTGTTAAATCAAGAAGATGATTCATACTTCATTCCAAAACAATTCATAGAGTTATACTCTAAGATTGTAATTTGAGTGACATGTCTTAAAGAAGGTTTAAAAACACTCGTCAAATGTAAGAGTAAAAGTTTTCTACTCTTGTACATTTGAAATTGGTAAGTTGTGATGTTTTGGATAAAACAAAGACCAACTAAGGCTAATTGTGTTAAGTGTCTGTCTTGATTAGCATCCACACTATCTCTTGAATATTTGGCAAGAAAGTATTATGGGTCAAGGAGACAGTGGGAGTCTAAAAGATCCTGAAAGGGTTTCAAGAAGTAATCAAGAATAAAACCTGTATTTCATCACTAGCACACATCTAGAGGTTTATAACCTACCATGCTGACATTTCTGTGCACATTCCAGTTAAAGTTGGCTTTGCATATGAGTTCTTAGAGTTCTCAATTGGTTGCACAACAACTTGGAAGCAATGGCAGGCCCTTGAGCTGCCAGATGGCAAGAAATTAGATTGAGTTCAGTCCATATGAGTTTGGATTTGTCATTATCCTTGTCATGTGACTATGGTTTTGACAATTCACATGGATAATAACATACACCATTAAATCTAAGTGTCATAAGGTTTCTCTCCGATTCATGAGAATGATGGTGAGGAAACACTTTCACTAAGTAGATTTTAGCTATATAGAAATTGTGATATTTGCATTCTCAAAGTCGTTAGTGGAGCGTGTGTGGTTTACCGGCACACTAACATGGACTTGTGAGAAGTGGCAAAGGTCTAAACAATTGAGATTATGATTACGACATCCCTTTTCATAGTTCTTAAAAATTGTATAGACACACCTGTGAGCTATCTAAGATAAGGTGTATGATTATGATAAAGTTTTATCAAAGCAATCTAGTATCAGAAATCTGAACTGTGGTAAGAAAGTCAATAAAGTATTGATTTCTAGAAGTCGAGCTGATTTCAGATTACATGTCAAAGCTAGTGGGAGCATAAGTGTTATGCTAATAATCATCATGTTAGTGGGAGCATGATAATTATGATAAGTATTGCAAGTTAGCAATGTTAATTATAGAAAACAAAAGATTTCAATTGGGAAAAAGTTGTTTTGCTATAATTAAGGGAGAGGAAATTATACTTCATCTCAAATCTAAAAGCTTAGATTGAGGTTCTAATCGTATTTAGTCAAAAATATATAGGAATTTCATGTTGGAATGGCTCAACATAAGGAAATTCTATATATGGGTTCATTATTTGCGTTCTAAAATTCGATTATGATTACGACATCCCTTTTCATAATCTGAATTATGAGAACTTGGCAAATAGAAATGGAAATATTATAGCAAAAGATTGGTTAAGTCTTTATGTGAGACATCATGAATTGTGTCCCATATACTTCGGATATAGGATCGATTACATGTGCTGTTTTCATCCTTTCTAAAAATTTTCCAAATGCCCGGGGCATTAAGAAGGGAAAAGGTCTAGAATTGGATATAACTAAAATGATTAAGCAATTGTTGAGGATAATCTAAGGTTTACCAAAGATTGGTTGCTCAAGGACAATTGGAAGTATAGTGATAATTCTGGAAGGACCATATTGACATAATCTGTAAGGAGGCAACTCTTGTTCAGAAGTGATAGTCAAAATGGAATCTGGAAATGTTTCAAAGTTAGAAATTATTTAATCTGTGTAAGATTAGGAAACTTAATGCAAGAAGGATGTTTCCAAGGAGTTGATCTCCTTTGGAATGCTCTATAATGGTTGTTGTCAAGTCTTTCTGACTTTGTGCATAATCATTACAAAGAGGATCAATGCATATAAGTTTAGAATCTAACATATTTTAGTAAATGGCATGAATTTGGAATTCTTGCATTTGCAGTAAGCATTTGGGACTGTGAAAGATGATCATTGGAGTTATGTTCAATTGATCTATTTCACAAAGTGAAGATCATAGACAAACATACTATGCATACTTGGTGTGTGGCATGACTAGTGTTTAGAAAACATAGTGTACATGCTTGGAGCATGGGACAACTATTGGTTTAAATTCAAGAATAAAGTTGATAGCTAAAATAGTATACAATGAATAATGTGTAATCATATGGTGATAAATAAAAGGTGTTTTATTTATATTCATAAGTTCTGAGACCATAACGGATTCAATTATTCTTGTGTTTCATTTTGCATGTTTTGACTTCCAAAATAAACTAGGTTATTCTTCCGGAATGACTAAGTTATTCAAACCATCCACAGTTAGTCATATGTTGGAAGTAGATATGAATTAAGACTGTCATGGGTTAGCTTGTAGAGGTCTAAGGTGTTAGACAAAGGGCTAAAACACTCATGAGTGCTCATAAGTTCTGAGAATTGGATTCAACCCGCACTCATTGGAATCACTTCATGGATTTTATCATGAGTGATCATGAGACCATAATATCTTATATTCTTCAAACCTAGAGATATAAGTTGTTACTATGAGTTGGTTATACATTGATTGCACGAAAACGCATTCGGTAACTCGGTGTTATAAAACGTGCATGTGTGTATGATTCAACAAGTAGTAGAACAAGCCATATGAGTCGAAGTTTATCCATTCCTTTTACCTTCGGGATAAAAGCGATATATGTGGGCCCCTCGATGATTTAATGAGGACACATGTGAGTGCTTGGCCAAGCCAGGACTGATTTGATTTGTTCAATCAATCAGTGGTCATGAATAAGAAATCGGGAAACAACAAATGGACAGAGAGAATGATTAGAATGCATGTCTCAGTCCATATGATATCTAGAATGGAGGAATATATGATCCCTTATCTAATGGACAAGTTCGTTGACAAGATCTGAGTTCGACAGCAGCTTTAAGAGCTACGATTGCCAGTTAGGTTTTGAAGTCATACTCAATAATAGTTTTAGACTTATCCAAGTGGGAGACTGTTGGATTAATGTCTAAGTCCATAACTATATTTGGTATGTACTTGACCCGACCTGGCATGGTCCATTTGGGTTGCACTTCACCGACACAATTAATATGGATAGTCATTTGAGAATAGTATATTTATGATTAATATTAATATATTATAAGCTCTAATATATTAATATGGAATCATATTATTTAATTAGTATTGATCAAGAATTAATTTAGAATTAATTAAGTGATAACCGTGCCCGTTAAGAAATTCACGTCGTGAGTTGTAGATAACCGTGCCCGTTAAGGATTCCTTCACCCGCGTATATATCTTCTAGAACCAACAATTCACGTCGTGAATTCTTTAAGTCTCACGTCATGAATAATCTTTTTCCAGATTTTCTTCTCTTTTAATCTTTTAATTCCCAAAGTTTCTTTCTTTAACGATTTTAGTCTCTTTTCTTCAAAATGTCTTCTTTTTGGCTGTAAATAACATTTAAGCTCATAAGTACCATTATTCTAAACAAATTACCAACTTATTAATAAAAATGTACTTAAATATTGCCTACAAATAGGTATAAATATGGCAATATCAAAATACCCCACACTTAGACTTTGCTTGCCCTCAAGCAAATTTAAACTCAACCCTTGATTACTAACATCACATAGAACAATCCGACTCCAGCTCAGGCATTATGTCAAGACCTCAACGCATGCATTTGTGTCTAAAATTTTCCTAAAGTACCCCCATACTTTAAATACTCACAATCTTCATAAACACTCGCCCACTATTTCGAACAATGCTCATTTTATGCAACCCTCCGAATCCATCCGCAGAAAACCTCCTTATTCTCAAGGTATTTTTAGTTGAGCAACCTAAGCATACATAATCTAGAATTACAATCTATGATACCACTATGGAGCTCTTTTGAAATTCTTCACTTCTTTGACATTTGATCTTTGATTTCTTTGAATTCACCACCTTTGTTGTTTGATTTCTGGTATCTTCAACTTTTTGAATTTCTTGGAATTTTGATCTTTTGATCTTCACTTTCTTTTCTCCAAAATTCTTCAAACTTTTCTTGCAATTCTCTCTCTTTTTTTTACATGTACCTCACTTTTTTCACTCAAAACCTACATGCTTAACCAGAGGCGCTCAACCTCAACCTTTATTAGTTAATGATAATAATTTTCCTGGATACATTTCAGGTTTAGGCTGCTAAACATATTACATCCCTCAAACCAAGCGGGGTTATGTTTTTGTTCCATGATTTCACTAAAATAAGGGAGGCCACAAATACACTATAACGTATATTGGCTCAACTAAACATTTGAACTTTTATCGGATCATCCCATATAACACTAGCAACTACAGTTCAAATTATTACTAGATTCAATTATTAAAAATTTCCAATTTTTCAATTTTTAAATTTTACTATCAAATTCTATCATTATCTAGCAATTTACTTTTTCTACCCCTACCCCACACTTATTTCATACAACGCCCTCATTGTATGCATAAAATAAATCAAAATTAAAGAAAAGGGAGAAAAAGGAACAGACTCCCCTGGGATAGTGGCATAAACATCTCCAAAAGTGTGGAAAACGTGCAGCTTGAATATGGACTCCAAAAATAGAAACTTGGATCTTGAACTCGCGAAATAAGGAGTGTACCGACAAAACATGAAATCCAGCCTAAATCGTCTTCAAATATGGTGTAAATCTCCAAAAGTAGAATGACCAATGTGGGAAAACATACGCCACATTGTATGGTGGTAAAAATGAGCCAAAAGAATCTTGAATATAATGACAAGAAGAATAGCATCAACCCATAGAAGACTAAAATGTCAAGGGCCTTGAATCTTGTAAAAATCTAATATTCACGACGTGAGTTTGAGACAATTCACGACGTGAAATCGAAACTACGCGAATTCAGAGAACCTCTTGATAATTGACTCACGACGTGAATAATAAAAGTTCACGTCGTGAGAACTGGACAAGTAGAAAATATTTCCCAAATCTTCTTCTAATGTTTTCATGTAATCCAATGTCTTAATGTATTAAGACTCTTCTGAATTCATCAGTTTGTGACTCTTTTTGCTGACTCTCCACTCTCTTGACTCACCCCACACTTATTTTGAAAATATGGGTCTCGACTCTCGGCGTTAAATACTCTCGGCTAAAGACATAAGCACTCATAACTCGCTATCATCTCTAGGCGCTCCTAGCAATTTCTAAGAAACAACCAACAACGAAGAATAAAACTAACATAATATTCAAAGTAGTTCTTACAATCCCATAAAAACAAACTAAAAACAAATCAAACAAAATAAATAACAATCAATCATCCTCCTCATCATCATGCGCTCCACTGGTTCCAGCACCATCACCTCCGCGTCCACCATACTCCGACCATCGTGGGCAAATCGGGTAATGATACCCTAAATGAGGCGGTTTCTCCACCCCAAGATGCCAGACAACATTCTCCATAGTGCCACCTATCTAATTCACACTCAATGATAACTGGTCAAAGTAACCAGCCATATCACTCCCAAAAGGCGTACCAACCATGGAAGCAGGTGGGTGTATTGGCTGCCCGTGGTCTCCCCTTTCTCTCACGTTCCTGCGCCTCGTTCTCGGCTCTGGCGCAGGTTGGTCGGCCGACTGATCATCCTTGTCATCACCCTCACCATCTGATGGTACTATGCCCCAATGCGACCCAAAATTCCTGACCACCCGCATAGTATCCAAATACTATTGGGTTTTGAGCAATCTAACACTTCCTAAGTGTGCATGCAACCCTAATAAACCTTGGATCTATGTTTATCTAAATACATGCAAAATAATAATTTTTCCAAGGTTTATACCTTATCTAACATGGCATGGGGAACTTTTAAACATAAAAGAGTTAGAAGAGATTACATACCTTTTTGATGAGATAGAGTCTTTGGAGTTTGAGGGCCAAGCACCAATAGTGTGAATGCCTCAAATGGAATCACAAATCACCACAAACTCTTGGAAAACTTTGAGAGAGTATACACACTTCCAAATTTCGGCCACACACAAGCACACACACTAGTTCACTAGTTGCCATTTCATGCATCATAAGCATGCTTATATAGTGTGCATGGTTAGGGTGAAACCCTAATAACCCATGTCTTTTCCTTTCCAAGGATCCATGGGTTAAAAGCTCCATGGATCATCCATGGACTTCCATATAAGCCTAGCCCATTAACAAATGAGTATTAGCCCACACTATATAAAACCAATAGCCCATAATCTAATTAGTCTTCTTTTTTAATCTCTAAATTAATTCATAATTAATTTAAGACTAAGACTAATTAAATAACATAACTTCATATTAATATATTATAACTTATAATATATTAATAACGATATGTGTATACCAAATAAGTATATACCAAATGGACCATGCCGGGTCGGGTCAAGTATATACCAAATAAGTTATGGACTTAGACACCTTATCCAACAGAATCCCACTTGGATAAGTCTAATAACTGTATTTGCCTATATAACTTCAGGAACCAACCAACAATCGTAGCTCTCGAAAACTCCGTTGAACTATGAAGCGCCATTTTAAGACAAGTGATCATATAATCCTCTGTTCTCAAGATATCAGCCGGACAAACACATGGAACTATGTCTTGCTTATTGTCTGGCAGTTGTTTCTCGATTTCCGATTTGTTTGACAAAGAACTTCACTGAACACATCGGTTTAGTTCTGACCGGGCCCGGTACATGGGTCAACACAAAATCATCGAGGGGCCCAGATATCGCTTATATTTCTAGAAGGAACAGATAAACTTCCACTCATATGCTTATTCTACTACTTGTTGAATTGTACACAAAGGCACGTTTTATAACATCAAGTTACTGATGCGTTTACGTGCAATCAATGCACAACCAACTCATAGGTAAGAACTCATATCTCTAGGTTTGAAGATTTATATGATATTATCGTCTCACGATCACTCGAGATAAATTCCATGAAGTGATACAAGTGAGTGTGGGTTTATACCAATAGTCATAACTTATGAGTACTCATGAATGTTGCAGCAACCATTGCCATGTCTAAACACCTTTAGCCATCTACAAACCCAATTCATGACAATCTTGATTCATACCTACTTCCGACGTATGATCGATTGTGGACGTTTGAATAAATTAATTATTCTGGAAGTCAAAACATACAAAACTGAAACAATAGTAAATAATTGACAATAACAGGAACACTTTACTCATAAATAAATCACAAATTTTATTCATCATCAAACGTCAATTACAATTTACAAGTTTCAGGAAAACTATCTAATCTATAAAACTAATATCGTCCCTCAGCCCGATGTGCCTCGCATGCTGAAAATGCTTAACCCTCGTCAGTCCCTTCGTAAGGGGATCTGCATGATTCTCATCCGACGATATCCTCCTTGTCACGAGGAGTCCTTCTTCAATCTTGTGTCTTATGAAGTGATATTTTCTGTCAATGTGTCGGGATCTGCCATGATCTCTTGGTTCCTTGGCTAAGGCAACCGCACTATTGTTGTCACAGAAAATCTCCATAGGTTCCTTAATAGCTGGTACAACTCCAAGGTTTCCGATGAAGTTCTTTAGCCATATCGCCTCCTTCGCTGCTTCACTCGCTGCTATATACTCTGATTCACAAGTCGAATCAGCCACCGTCTCCTGTTTGGAACTCTTCCAAGAAATTGCCCCTCCATTTAAGGTAAAGATCCAGCCCGACTGAGAGCGGAAGTTATCCCTATCAGTCTGAAAACTAGCATCACTATACCCTAATACTCTCAAGTCATCACTCCCACCAAGGGTAAGGATCCAATCCTTAGTCCTCCGCAGGTACTTGAGAATGTTCTTTACCGCGGTCCAATGAGCCTTGCAAGGGTTCCCCTAATACCTGCTGACCATGCTCAAAGCAAAGGCCACATCAGGGCGGGTACAAGTCATAGCAAACATGATCGAGCCAACAACGGAAGCATACGGTAGTTGGCTCATCTCAGCTATCTCTGCCTCTGTACTCGGACTCTGAGTCTTACTCAGTTTGGCATTGCTTTGGATCGGTAAATCTCCTTTCTTGGAATTATCCATGTTGAACCTTTTCAACACCTTATCCAAGTAGGTACTCTGACTAAGTCCAATTGGTCTTTTACTCCTTTCTAATAATATCCTTATCCCTAGGATATAGGCAGCCTCCCCTAGGTCCTTCATAGCAATGCACTTCCCAAGCCAGGACTTGACCTCCTGCAAGGTTGGGATGTCATTTCCTATAAGTAGTATGTCATCCACATACAGTACCAAGAAGCTAACTATACTCCCACTAGTTCTGACATACACGCAAGACTCATCTTCACTTCTCGAGAAGCCAAACTCTTTTATCTTCTCATCAAAACAAAGATTCCAGCTACAAGATGCTTGTTTTAATCCATAAATGGATTTCTTAAGCTTGCATACTCTATTAGGGTACTCTGCACTGATAAAACCCTCTGGCTGATTCATGTACACATCCTCAGCCAACTTTCCATTAAGGAAACCAGTTTTGACATCCATTTGCCATATTTCATAATCATGAAATGCGGCAATGGCTAGCATAACCCTAATAGACTTAATCTTTGCTACCGGCGAGAAGGTTTCATCATAATCAATACCTTGAGTTTGAGTAAAACCCTTCGCAACCAGTCGAGCCTTATAAGTATGCACTTTTCCTTCCATGTCGGTCTTCTTCTTGAAGATCCATTTGCACCCGACTATTTTACGGCCTGGTACATTGTCAACCAAGTTCCAAACTTGATTGTCATACATGGACTGTATCTCGCTGTCCATAGCCTCCTTCCATTTAGCAGACTTCGGGCCTGCCATGGCTTCCTTAACACTGTTAGGTTCATCCAAATTTACCAGTGTACTATCACTGATAAACGTATCACCTTCCGTAGTAATATGAAAGCCATAATAAAACGAAGGTGTGTTCCTAGCCCGTGTGGAACGCCTCGGAGGTACACACATGTCAGCTTGCTCAACAGGAGTTTCCTCCTCAGATTGATTGCTAGTGTCTGAGGTTCCTTCACCGATTGCCTCTTGAATTTCTTCAAGATCAATTAGCCTCCCACTGTCTCCTTGGCTTATCAATTCTCTCTCACGAAAGACCCCTCTTCTTGCTACAAAGACCACATTCTCACTGGGTCTATAGAAGAGGTAACCGAAGGATTTTTGTGGGTAGCCGATGAAAATACACCTTTCACTTCGAGGTTCGAGCTTATCATGAGTCTCATGCCTCACGAAAGCCTCGCAACCCCAAATCTTGATGTGGTTAAAATTGGGAATCTTCCCAGTCCACATCTCATGAGGTGTTTTGGTAACCTTCTTTGTAGGGACTAGATTAAGGATATGGGCGGCAGTCTCTAAGGCATACCCCCAAAAAGAGATTGGTAACGAAACTCGACTCATCATAGAGCGAACCATGTCCAATGAGGTTCGATTACGCCTCTCAGCTACACCATTCAGCTGTGGTGTCCTGGGAGGAGTCAATTGTGAGACAATCCCACACTCCTTAAGATAGTCAAGGAACTCGGTACTAAGATACTCACCACCTCGATCGGATCGAAGCATCTTAATGTTCCTGCCCAATTGATTTTCTACTTCCTGTTTGAATTCCTTAAACCTTTCAAAGGTTTCTGACTTATGTTTGATTAAGTAGACATACCCATATCTACTAAAATCATCAATAAAAGTCACATAATACCGATTAGCATCCCTTGTGGCGGTTTTGAATGGCCCACATACATCAGTATGTATTAGGTCCAACAAACCCTCACCCCTTTCACAAGTTCCAGTGAAGGGTAATTTTGTCATCTTTCAAAGTAGACAAGATTCACAACTATCATCCGATTTAAGGTCGAATGATTCCAAGACTCCACTCTTTTGGAGTTGGCCTATGCGTTTCTTGTTTACATGTCCTAGACGACAATGCCACAATGATGCTTTATCTAGGCTAGTAGAAGAATCAATATACAACACATTATTTCCTAAGTTGTCTACAATTGACACAGTTTCATACACACCATCACAAGGTAACGCTTTAAAATAAAACACATTTTTAAACAAAGCATTAATACCACCACATTCATTATGAAACGAAAAGGTGAAACCTTGTTTGTACAAAGCATGAAAAGAAATAATATTCCTCGCCATATCAGACGAGTGCACACATTTATTCAAATCTAATTTTAACCCATTATTAAGCAACAAAGTATAAACTCCAATCATGGAAACAGGTGAAACCTTCCTATTCCCCATGATCAAGTTTATCTTCCCGTGCTCCACATCCTCACTTCTTCTTAGGGCCTGCAAATCAAAATATATGTGAATACCACATCCTGTATCAAGCACCCAAGAGTTCGAATATGCTGAGTAATTAGACAATATAGTGTAAATACCTGCATGGGTGGGTTTCACTTTCCCATCCTTTAGATCCTGCAAGTACTTAGGGCAGTTTCGCTTCCAGTGTGCCTTTTCATGGCAATAAAAGCATTCAACATCCTTGGGAATGGCAGAAGGAGTGACAGAACCGCTCTTGGTCTTCGATGAGGAGCCTTCAAGAGACTTTCCCTTGGTACCCTTCGAAGGGTGCTTCCTCTTTTTCCCTTTGCCTTGCCCGATAGCCAAAACAGGGGTAGATGTTGGTGTAGGAGTAATAGAGGTAACAACCGCCTTGCCCTTTAGACCGGTTTCAGCGGTCTTCAAGAGTCCTTGAAGCTTGCTGAGGGTAACTTCGTCCTTGTTCATATGATATGTCATACGAAAATGATCATAACAAGAAGGTAAGGAGTGCAAAATGATGTCAATTGCCAACTCCTCAGGGATGTTAACATTCAGCTTCAGCAAACGGTCCACATACCTTTGCATCTTTTGCATGTGAGCCGTGACAGAATCGTCGTCCTTCATGCGGGTACTTATTATGGAGGAGATTATTTCATACCGCTCCTGACGAGCACTCTGATGGTACCTTTCCATCAGGTCTTGGTGCATCTCAAAAGGGTAGAAATCTTCATATGACTTTTGGAGCTCGGCTTTCATCGTGGCCATCATGATACATGCCACCTTAGTAGAATCTCTCTCATGAGTCCTGAATTCAGCGATCTCCTCAGGAGTAGCAGTAGACTCATCAAGTTCTTTTAACTCTTTATCGAAGACATATTCCTTGTCCTCATAACGAGTAACCATCCTGATGTTCCTAATCTAATCCATGAAGTTGGAACCATCAAAGATGACCCTCCCACAAAGATTCATGAGAGAGAAAGAACCAGTTGGGTTAGAGCCCGAAGCATTAGTGTTGGAAGACATCTGAAAAGAGAAAAGCAAGTTTAGATTAGATATATAGAATCCTTAATAAGACACCCAAATGTAATATTAAGCCTAGGACCCAATCACAATATATTATACTTAGAAGAGGGATGTCGTAATCTAAGTAATAATATATTTGAAAGGTAGGTGAATGACGATTCACCAATTTCCACCATGAAAAACAAAATGAATTATTAGGTTTTAATTGGATTTAAAATTCCTAGATTCTTTTAATATTCATTGAACTTTTCAATGGCACGTTTCAATCTCGATTGTGCCCTTCATGTTTTGTGACTGGGATGCCGAGGATCACAAAACAAGGTGTGAATAACCATGCTAATTCACTTGGTACCCTTAATATTATCACCTAATCAATGTGCCGGTTAACCACACACGCTACATTGATCTATGAAAAACATTAAGTCACCCTCCGTGATCCTTACTAGTCCAAGTTAGTGTGTCGGTTAACCACACACGCTCCACCAACGACTTGGTAAGGTACAAAGTGTGAATTCCATGGACTAGCACCATGTTCACATTTTTCCTAAAATAACTAAGATTGGGAATTAAAAGGTTTAGTTACTTTATAATAATCATTATACTTTTAATGAGGATTTAAAGTCACTGTCCTACCCGTTCGGCTAACAACCCTCCACTAGTCAAGCAAGCGGTGGGTGAGAGTGGACACCCATTAAGTCGCCATTTTATAGGCAACAACCTTATACCCACCTTATAGACCGGCTTCGTGAAAGAGGCCTACTAACGGTAGAACGACTTATTCTTATACACATATATAATAATTAACCATTAATGTTATAAATAGTATAAGGGTTGAATTTTAACTATTAAAACTCTAAGGGTTGGAATTAAAGTTTATTAAAGTGTGTGAAACTTTACAAATTCCAAAACTTGAGGGCAAGTTTTGTAACTATCCAAAACTTTTCATTTCATAACTTATGAATTAAAGGTTCATAAAAATGAAGACTCTTCATTTTCATGTAACTTATGTGTTTAAATGTGTGTGTTAAAGAAAGTGACCTTTGGATATCCATAACTTGAGGACAAATTATGGACTCCATTAAAACACATAAATGATCAAGAATTAATTCTAAACAGTTTAGCAAATAATTCCTATCATCTTCTAAATTCATAAGAACATGAACATGATCATCAAAATTTCAAGAATTATATGAACACATAAAAATCATGGAATTTTGATATATGCTATTGTAAATGGATTAGAACAACCATTACATCAACTAAAACAAGTTTTAAAACACCAAAACAGTTTAGGGTAATGTTTCTAGTCCATTTCCAGCAGCTAAAGTCGAAAATCTGCACTCTGTCGCTCCTACTCGTCGAGTGCATGAACCTACTCGGCGAGTAGGTTGAAGACACACATGGACTCGGCGAGTCCCCCATGGACTCGGCGAGTTCCTCAAGCAGACAACAAGTTTTTCGACTTTTTCAACTATTTTGCATCAAGTATCAAACAAGCAAGCCTAGGCTCTGATACCACTGTTGGGTTTTGAGCAATCTAACACTTCCTAAGTGTGCATGCAACCCTAATAAACCTTGGATCTATGTTTGTCTAAATACATGCAAAATAATAATTTTTCCAAGGTTTATACCCTATCTAACATGGCATGGGGAACTTTTAAACATAAAAGAGTTAGAAGAGATTACATACCTTTTTGATGAGATAGCTTCTTTGGAGTTTGAGGGCCAAGCACCAATAGTGTGAATGCCTCAAATGGAATCACAAATCACCACAAACTCTTGGAAAACTTTGAGAGAGTATACACACTTCCAAATTTCGGCCACACACAAGCACACACACTAGTTCACTAGTTGCCATTTCATGCATCATAAGCATGCTTATATAGTGTGCATGGTTAGGGTGAAACCCTAATAACCGATGTCTTTTCCTTTCCAAGGATCCATGGGTTAAAAGCTCTATGGATCATCCATGGACTTCCATATAAGCCTAGCCCATTAACAAATGAGTATTAGCCCACACTATATAAAACCAATAGCCCATAATCTAATTAGTCTTCCTTTTTAATCTCTAAATTAATTCATAATTAATTTAAGACTAAGACTAATTAAATAACATAACTTCATTTTAATATATTAATAAACATATGTGTATAACTCTCATAAAATTATCCATAAATAGTTTGGATGAAATGCAACCCAAATGGACCATGCCGGGTCGGGTCAAGTATATACCAAATAAGTTATGGACTTAGACACCTTATCCAACAAATACTCCATGCCAAACTCATGCTCGTCCACACACGTCATGGATCTAGTAATATCAGGAACAACCAAATGATACGAACGGGCCAAACGTGTAACCAAATGCCCCCCACAAATTGGGCTCCCAGGGCGCGAACTGGCAGTAGACCCAGCTAGAAAACGGGCTAGAAAATATGGGATGCTGCAATAGACACCAGGCTGTAAGATGTACCATAAGAAGACTAAGTTCTGTTTAGTCACTTTGTCTCCATGCCTCTTATGGTTGATGGAAAAGGTGATGAACCGGTGGAGTAAGTGATGGATCGGGGACTGAATACTGCTCTCGGGAGATACGCAGGAATTAAACATTCCGAATGCAATATTATGCCAGAAAGAATACCCCGTGACACCCTCCACATAACCTCTAGTAGCCCCACTCAAAAACATGCCAAACTCGGGAGTCATAGCCCCCTGTTGATCATATAGTCCTACTCTCCAAGCAAACTCAACCAGGCTGCACTCCCGGTACTCACCCCCCAAACGAAATAACAACGCTTGTTGCCAATGTGGATCTTGAACCGTTTCCTGAAATGTCACCGTTGCGAAAAACTCGACACAAAACTCCTTGTAGACCCACTCTTGTACCCGAAATAGATTCTGCCAACCAGAACAGGTAAACGAATACCCATCTCCGATAAATATCTTTGTCAAAAACGGGCCTACCCGATCTATGAGCCCTACTTCCCTCAATCTTGTCTAATTGACTGTTGGAGCAACTGCAATTTCTCTGTTATAGAGCCACCCCGATTTGTTGTTCCAACGGGTCAAGACATCGCGGGGCGTTGTTGCGGGAAAATTGTAAAACGGGTGCAAACCCGCAACCCCACCTGGAACCTCTCTTCTTGGAGCCATTCCTGCAAAAACAAGGAAAAAAACACAGCCAAAACAATAATCCACAAATTAGACATAGAGAAAAATGAATTTTGTTCAGCCCTAGAATTCACGTCGTGAATCCTGTAAGATTCACGTCGTGAATTCGCAATCCCAGAAGACAGAATCGTAACAATAGGGGTAAATCCAGTCAAAATATCAATGGGTTTTACTCCTATACTACTTCCACACACTTAGCATGAACATTCAAAGGTTATTACTAACTTTAAAGAATTAATTTCGACATTTCACTCAATTAACAAACCCTAACCCTAAGTTCATCTACTAGAGCAAAAATTAGACTTAATAATCAATAATTATAACCTTTGTTGGAAGTATTACGTAAGCACAAGGAAGATTAGTAGAGTAGTGGGCTAAAATCGCAGCAATGGGGACAAAGGGGGGGACCAATTTATGCTTTCACTTCGTGAACAATAAACAATTGAAGGGTTTACTGGTTTCTAGGGATTTATTCTATGGTCCCGTGCTTTTAAAAATTCACATCGTGAGTTCTTAAGGATTCACATCGTGAATAGTGTTTGGGCTTAAGTTCGGGCCATGTACTCACGGACTGATCTTGGGCTTGCTAGTCTAATGGGCGAAGCCATATCATGGATTATTTGTCTGGTTCATTCATAATTCATGTCATGAATTGCTAAAAATTCACGTCGTGAATTAAGTCTGGAAGAGAAAAATCAAAATTTTGACTTTAAACTAAATTCTCAATTATTACTACTTCCATTTTAAGGTCCCTACATTCAGTGCTCAATTATGTTCTAATAGAGTTGGATGACATGATCTAAGTTTTTTAAAACTAAAATGCAAAAAGAAAAAGAAAATTTTTGCAAACCAAACTCGGGTTGCCTCCCGAGAAGCGCTTCTTTTTCTTGGAGTCTTAAGCTGGACTCCGTGCCTCCTATGTTGAGTCCTCGGAAGAATCCACAACTAGGATCTTTTGTTCCTTGAATCTCCTCTTGTAATCTTGAACTCGCCTTTTGTATGCCTTCTTTGAATTTTCTTTTTTAACTTTCACCTCTTTTTCAAGCTTGCGTTTGGTCCCTTTAGTTTCTTCCTTGCACTTCATCGCATCCTCCTCCTCTTTCACCACCGGCTTTGTCACTCTTGAAGTGACCTCGTCTTCATCACTTGTCATCTCCTCCTCCTCTTTGCTCACCCAAGAAGGTGGACTCTTGTAAGCTATGACTTCTACCAAAAATGGAACAGATGCTCTAGGTTTTGTTCTTTTGACTTGATGAACTGCCTTGATCTCTTCTTCCATAAGCTTTTCCAGTTCTTCTAGTTCATTATCTTCATTGATTGTGAACACCTCTTCTTGAACATGTTCCTTTGGGAAGCCATCTTCTATCCCAAAAACTACTTTTTCATCTCCAACTCTCAAGGTGAGCTTAGACTCGCGGATGTCAACCAAAGCTCCAGCAGTGTTAAGCAATGGACGGCCAAGGATAATGGGAACATCGGGATCTTCCTTCATATCCAAAACTACAAAATCTATTGGAAAAACAAAATTTCCAATTTTCACCAAAATATCCTCCACTATGCCCCGGGGTTGTGTCACTGAACGGTTCGCCATGTGAATCATCATTTTTGTAGCTTTCATCTTCTGAATTTCTAACTTCTGATAAAATGAATAAGGCATCAAATTAATGCTAGCCCCAGAATCGGCTAAAGCATTAACCCTCAATTTATTACCAAACTCACACGGAAGGGTGAGGCGTCCAGGGTCTCCCATCTTCTTCATTGTCTCTCCCAACACAACTTTCGAGCTTTGTTCACTCAGAACCACCTTAGACTGCTTCTTTAATTGCTTGCGAGTGTCTATCAAATCTTGTAGTAATTTCTAATGCTCGGGAATTTTGGATAAGGACTCGACAAAGGGAGTATTAATCGGGATCCCCTTCACATGCTTGACAAACTCTCTTTGCTCTCTCTCCAGTGGACTAAGGGTAGCTTGGGAAGGAAAAGGCAAAGGCGGCTGATAAACCGAACCAATTATAGAATTTTTCTGTTCATGACGGGCCCACGTCGTGAATATATAAGGTTCACGCCGTGAATTCTGGAATTCAGCAGCTTCATGATTTTCGAGCTTGGTCTTCTTCATCTTTGGATCGAGCTGCTGTGGTTCTTCTTCCAATGCCTCCAGGAACTCAGAGATGGCTTCTTCTTCGGTGTCTATGGCCATTACATGAGATTGGGTCTTCGCTTCGGTATTTTTCGGGGATAACTTCTCATGAACTAGAGTGGCTAATTGTCTAACTTGAAGTTCAAGGTTATGGATGGAGGCTTGCTGATTCTTAATTAAAGTTTGTTGTTCCATAATAGAAGAATCAGTGGTATCGTGTTTTTTTTCCGAAGCTTCCATAAACTTCATCAACATAGTCTCTAGATCGGGTTTCTTCTCGGCTGGTGGCTACTCCTTTTGATAAAAGCCTCGACCTGTCTGCCTATACTTCTCTTCTTTTTGCTTCTTATATTCTTCATACGGCAGCTACTCCTTCTTCGATTTCCTCCAATCCTCATCAAACTTATCCCCACTCGAGTAACATACTTGAGCTTTTCTATTCCCAAACTCATCTATATTGCAGTCCTTGGTCAAGTGTTGACCACTACATCTCTCGCAACCTACTCTTATGGCATGTATTGACTGGTCCATTTGTGTTATCCTTCGATCCAAATTATTCAGCATAACCATCATAGCTGCTATTTCTTCAGTATGGGTCCCTCCACCGCCTTTGATTCCATCTTGCCTAGGGTCGTGGTATTCGCAAGAGTGCTTTGCGAATTCTTCAATTAGCTCCTTGACCTCCCTTGGATTTTTCTTTGTCAACGGTCCTTGAGAGTCAAGGAGTTGTCTTTTCATAACGTTAACCCCATCATAGAAGATTGACATCTCCTGTTGCACATTTAGATCATGCTGAGGGTAATTTCTGAGCAAGCCCTAGTACCGCTCCCATGCTTCGTATAATGACTCCCCTGGCTGTTGCTCAAAGTTGGCTATTGCCTTCTTGAGTTTGGCTATCTTGGATGGCGGGCAAAACTGGTCTAGGAATTGCTCACGCATTTGAGCCCAAGTGGTAATTGTACCCGGTGGAAGTGATTTTAACCACTCCTTAGCAGCTCCTTTGAAAGTGATGGGAAACATCCTAAGCAAGATTGTGTTTCTGTTGACATTCGGGACATTGAAGTAATCTGCAATGTCGTTGACTTCATCTAGATGCTTGTCACACCCCAAAACCGATAACGGCGGAATACGTTTCGGGGTGGAGGACGTCATCTACAGTATCATCACAATTGCATAATAGTAAAAACAAGAAACATACAACCATTGCATTACATAGTGAGTTTAATTACAAGTGTTTTTTGTAATGTTCAACAAACACCAAAAGTAAATCAAAAATAAGAGATGGATCTTGTAAGCTTCACCTTCTCCAAAAAGCTGCACCTGTAACTGTCTATCTTTGACCTGAGGATACAAGTTATTTTGAAAACGAATATCAGCATAAAGCTGGTGAGTTCATAAGAGTTTAGTGTGAGATTTTTGTATAAAAAGCATTGAGACCGTTAGTATGAAAAGCTGCATTTTACATTCTAAAGTAGTAGAAAACCTAGAAAATCCTATATTTTCCAGAAATACATTGTGAATGAAAACCTTTAAGAAACAGGAAATTTTCATCTTTGAAATCCATTTATTGTAAAAGTCTAATGTTAAATCTCCAATAAGTAATGCAATATGATAGTTTGTGCCTGAAATCAATAATAGTGGTGCAAACTTCCTTTAGTGTTAGATTCCTGATTACTTCGGGATATTAACTTAACTTTTAGTTTAGTATTTTAGTGTGGTTATAGTGTATTTCTTGTATGTTACTGATAGTGTGAGAAGTAGAGGACCCCATGACCTTCCCGGTCATGCACGGTGTAGTGAAGTAGTGGCATTCCTGGACCTGTGCGGTTCGGACTGAAGTTAACAGTCAGGATGTAATAGCGTCTGCCCCGTATAGATCTATACATATAGCATCGTCTTCATGTCATAAGACTCTGGGCGTAGTGCGTAGTGAATAGAGTATCTCGTAGTGGGTTAGTGTGTTATCTCATGATTAGTGCTTTCTCTTGTATTATAGTGTAGTAGTCTCTTGTATAATTCGTATTGTGTTCTCTTATTAGTGTATAGTATCATAATAGAGTGTATTATAGTGTGTAGAGTAGTAGCTATAGCGAGTAATAGTGACCTTAACTATACCTATTATAGTTAACTTAGTGCGTATGATACTTGTCAGTTTAGTGGTTTAAACATCGAATGAAATGAAAATACTCGTATCCAACACTAATATATATGATATATATAACTAAGAAATCAACGACAGTCGGACGGATAACAACTACCCTAAGCCCACAATCAAACAAGAACAGGAAATAAGGCGAGCTATCGGTCCTAAGTCCTTCAAGTCTTACTTATATAAATATATTGGTGTGGGTACATTTTATAAGGAATTCATTTAATAAAAATCTTGTCAAAAGAGAATATTTAGAAAATTGTTTATTTATCCAAAATAGTTTTGCAGACAAAAATCCTTTTTATAAAAACATAGTGGTAAATCACATGTGATTTGAACTACGGATAGTGAATCACATGTGATTAATTTCCGTAACATGAATAATTGACTTGTATTAATTTCCATAACATGTATGGTTGACTTGTATCCCCCCCCTAAAACATATAAAACATTTGAAAGCTTCATTAAAGGGGTATGAACTCACCTAAAATCGCGTAAATCGGGTGAATCGGGTGGAAGTGTCGGTTGAGCGTTTTGTACCAAATAATGACTTGTGCACCTTTAATGACCCTAGTGTCATATGAAATAAGTATTTTACAAGAAATTAATCATTTTATGCTTTTCATTAAAGTATTTAGGCATTCTAGCATCGATTCGGGGTTTTAGGGCTTAGAAGGGGTTCCCGGGAGTGGTATAAGGCCAAGAGGGGTTTGCGGGGGAGTCCATGAGTTCACTCCCTTGGAGTTTACGGCCCAAAGGCCACTCCTTGGGAGTTTACGACCGTAAGCCCCCTAGGCTTGGCCGTAAACTCAAGTCCTTCACCCAAAATGCAAAGTTAGGCCTTTAAATCATTTCCCCATTTTCTAGCAAGTGCCTAGGACTAATTTGGAGGGTTTAAACCCTCATTTTGTGACATTTTGGGGAGTTTATGGTCCTAGCTTAGGCTTGGACCATAAAATCCATTTTGTTCTTCAAAATGACATGTTAAATGGTCCAAAACACTTCCCTACACCTTAGATAAATTTTTGAAGGCCTTAGGTGGGGTTTTGGGGACTTTTTGGCATGATTATAGGGTGTTTACAGCCTAAGCTTAGTCTTGGCCGTAAACTCCTCTTTTTGGCACTAAATTGTGTTGTTTAATGGTCTTAAACATTTCCCTAGGTCATAAGTAAATTCCCACATGCCTTAGATGAGTTTTTGGGGCAATATGGCATGGAAATTTGGTGTTTACGGCCTAAGCACAAGCTTGGGCCGTAAACTCCATTTTAGGTCATAAAAGCTTATGTTTTCATGTCCCAACTCATCTAGGCTATTTCCCTAATTATTGTACAAGCTTATGGGAAAGATAAATGGGACATTTGGCCAAGTTTTGGGTGTTTACGGCCTAAGGGGCTTCCTAGGCCGTAAACTCCCTTTAGTCCCCTAAATCCTATGATTTTTGGCCTCTAAATACAATGAAATACGTTTAGAATAAGATAGGGAATAAATCCTTACGTTTGGAAACCAGAATTCGCGGTTTTGGAGTCGGGTTCGGGTCTAGAGAGAGAAAGTAGTGAGAGAGAGTGAATGAGTGGTAAAAGGGTTTAAAAGTGGTGTTCATTTGCTTATATATGTCTCGGGTATTGCACCCGGTACACGGCTACCCGATGCTAAAGTTTAACGGGGTCAAAACTTTTTACCCGGGTGAAGTGGTTGAAAAGTAATATAACTCTATTTAGTTAAACGGGGTTAACACTTACAAGTTATAATTACTTATGATAATATCAGGAAATATAAATAACTAGATATTTATTTATTGACGACCCCAAACATTACGAAAAAATAACATATATCGACGAATTCCGTTAGTGAAGATGGGATTTTGTAACGGAAATAAATTTGGGTTGTCACAATGCTTAAAAGCATCCTCATGATCTTTCCCAAAAAATGGGATATCCTTCAGTGCAGTCAATATGTGCCCTTTCAACTCGAATTTGGCAGTGGCAGGTATTGCGGGTTGGACTAAACCGGGACCCACATCTTCTCAGATCCGCTTCTTGTAAGCTCCCATGGACATCTCTTCAATTGCTGCCATCTCGTTCCTTGGCTCGTTCTCGGGTTCGCTCGTATGTTCTTCAAATTCCGGCTCGGTATCATTTTCGGACTAGGTTTGGATGGGCGTATGATCCAAGTTCTCAAGATTGCTCTTGTGCCTCGAGGATGAACTTGACTCTCCTGTCTTCTTTCCCGACTTCCTTGAAAAAGCTGACTTTAATTCTTGCAGTGGCATCCTTTTCTTGTGTATTGCAGACTCGGGATCTTCAAGTGGTGGCACCAAGTGTGTGTTTGAGCTTCTGGTCACGAACTCCTGCAACTTGTACACAATAAAAAAAACGTAAAACTGAAATAGAAAAATAAACTAAAAACTAAAAACTAAAATTTTCAGAAACCACGTCGTGGCACGTATCTGGCCAAGTCGTGGACTCTGTGACTAAATTTTTTTTTATGCTAATCAACTAAGCTAAGCTAATAAACAAAAATAAATAACCAATTAACCTTTTTGCAGATTTTACTCCACAAAAAGGGGTCAATTAATCTAATGCAACTAAATAAACTAAGAAACGTGTCGTTCCCCGGCAGCGGCGCCAAAAACTTGATGTGCACAAAAGTACCCACTAATTTTAATATTTATAACCTAACAAACTTAAACTAACTATGCACTTATAGGCAGTGTACCTAGTCAGATTACAGTATAGTTTGGGTAAGTCGGGTGTCGATCACAGGGAACGGTGTTACTAATTAATCTACTTACTATTAAATTAACCTAATTATTAACAAGTTTAAAAGGGGTTTTATCTGATTTTACAAGATCAGACAAACTTAAATCAAATTCGATAAGTAAAAACACACTCTTGTTTAGTTTGAATCCACTTCTTCCTTATGACTAGCTAGTGATTATGGATAATTAAGTTGGTTTTAGTTGTATTAGTAATTTAGTTCTAACTTACCAATAATTAACTAATTCATGTCAAACCATGTATGTTCACACACAATTAAACACATAACTAATTATGAATATAAATATGTTATGTAAGATTTGTTATATAAAAGCAATTATAGTCACAATACACGTTCTCTAGCACAACTAAGCTTATTTACTCTAATTACTAACTAAGATTGGTCAATCCTAGCTCTAACAATTCAATGTTCACTAAATCATTAGGTAAACAGGTTCATGCAGTTAATGGTCACTAAGCTACACAGAACATGCAATCAAGCAATTAGAGAAACAAACATAAGCATGCTAGGTTATACAAATCAAACACAAGCAATTTTATCAACTAAATAAATCCATAAAAATTGAGCTATTCACAAGTTAGAAGCTTCATATATCTAAACAATAGTAGCTAGATTCAGCTGCTCATCATAGCAACTAACGAACTAACACAAATTGAAATGATAGAAAGCATGTTCTTAATAAACAAAATTAAACTAAATTATTGACCTTCACTCTTTTTGGTGTTGAAAGCCTCTTCCCAGAACTTTTCTCTCCTCAAAATCGTCTTCTGGAACTCCTCTTTCTAGCCAAAAGTTTTTTCCATTCGTAATGGTCAAGAATTATGTAGTTGCTGATATCCATAAATTCACGTCGTGAATAATAAGAAATTCACGTCGTGAGTTGTAGATAACCGTGCCCGTCAAGGATTCCTTCACCCGCGTACATATCTTCTAGAACCAACAATTCACGTCGTGAATTCTTTAAGTCTCACGTCGTGAATACTCTTTTTCCAGATTTTCTTCTCTTTTAATCTTTTAATTCCCAAAGTTTCTTTCTTTAACGCTTTTAGTGCCTTTTCTTCAAAATGTCTTCTTTTTGGCTGTAATTAATATTTAAGCTCATAAGTACCATTATTCTAAACAAATTAACAACTTATTAATAAAAATGTACTTAAATATTGCCTAAAAATAGGTATAAATATGGCAATATCAACCACGAACTCGTAATGACCATAACGAGTCTAGAAAGCTGTCTTCTACACATCCTTATCCCTAACCCTCATCTGATGATAAAACGATCGCAAATCCATCTTGGAAAACCACGGTGTACCCTGAAGTTGGTCAAAAATATCATCACTCCTAAAGAGTGGATAACGGTTCTTCATCGTTACCTTATTCAACTCCCGGTAGTTAATGCACATACAATGAGACCCATCCTTATTCTTCACAAACAAAATTGATACTCCCCATGGCGAACTGCTCATTCGAATGAATTCCCTTTCTAACAGCTCCTGCAGCTGTGTAGAAAACTCCTGCATCTTGGGTGGAGCCAACCGATACGGTGCTTTGGATATTGGAGCCGCACATGGAACCACATCAATGTGAACTCAACCTGCCTCTCCGGAGGCACCCTAGGCAAATCCTCTGGAAACACATTGGGATAACCCCACACATCCTCTAGAAACACATTGGGATAATCCCGCAAAATCGACATATCATCCACAATCGCATTACGCTTATCTCGGGTATCCATAACATAAGTGACATATCCGAAAAAACCGTATTGAATATAGCATCTAGACCTTGCTGCGGAACATAATAATGGGCCACTCTAACTTCTCTCTCCCGGAACCACTAACTCTCCCTCACTTGGGGTTTGAATCCGTACAAACTGCTGCTCACAGTCGATCACTACCCCATTAGGGCTCAACCAATCCATGCCCACGATAACCTTGTTCCCATGTAAAGGAATGGGAACCAAATCTACCAAATACTACTCACTGAACAACTGGAGAGTACAACCCCGTTGAACCCTCATAACCCGAACATATCTATCATCAGCAATCTCGGCATATAGAGGGCAATTTAGCTCCCCTGGAGCTCCATCAAACCTCTTGCTAAGCCCAACTGATACAAAAGATCGGGTAGGCCCCAAATCAAACAATACCAATGCATAAATATTGTTCACAAGGAACGATCCTAAAATAAAACACATAAAGATAAGCAAGTAATCAATATAAATAAAAAGATAATGAGAAGATACATACCCGTCACCAAGTCGGGAGCTGCACGAGCCTCCGCGGATGTCAGCTGAAAAATCCTGCTCTTCACCACAGGTGCACATGTCCAGCCCTGGCGGCCGCCAGTAATCCAAAGACTTGCATGAGTGGGTTCTGACACCGATCCTGCTGTAGCCAAACTCGTAAAATGGGCCTTCTTGTGGCCCCTCTGATTGCAATGAAAACAAATTAGATCAGATACCAGGGTGGTGGTGGCAGTAGCAATTTAATCCTTGCTAATATGACTAGTTCGACCGTACTTGAAGCAGCTAGAACCTCCCACCCGACACGCTCCTCGTGCACCTTTCCACACTTGCCACATCTCCTCCGGCCCTAATGGCTTCTCGACCTAGAATAAGATACATTGGGCCTCTTGACTGAACCCCCAACACTTGGCACTTAACCTGGCTTCCTATTCTTCTCTATTTCTATATCGATGTTCCTCTCCCTAGCTCTCGATATCATATCCTCTAGTGTCCTGCAGCGAGATCGGCTCACAAACTGTCGAATGTCACTCCTCAATATCTCATGATACCTCACCTTCTTCATCTCCTCTTCTGCCGCATACTGCAGAAGCAAAAGTTCCCTCTCCCGAAATATCGTGGTGATGTCAGCCACCGTCTCCGTAGTCTGGTGGAGATCCTGAAGCTCTCGTGCCAACTATTGCACCTCAACCATAGGTGAAAATTCAGCCCTGAACAAGGTCACAAAATTATCCCAATTCAATGAATCAACAACCTCATCACCCACTGCACGCCTGACCTCCTCCCACCAATCCTGCTCTCTGTCCTTCAGAAGACAGGAGGCAAGTCTAACCTTTCCCCTTGGGGCAACTGATGGTGCGGAAAACGTTAGCAACATCCACTAACCACCTCGTGCTCGCTATCGGGTCCTTCGCCCCATGATAGTTCAGAGCCCAACTGTTGGATAAGGTGTCTAAGTCCATAACTTATTTGGTATATACTTGACCCGACCCGGCATTGTCCATTTGGGTTGCATTTCATCCAAACTATTTATGGATAATCTTATGAGAGTTATACACATATGTTTATTAATATATTATAAGTTATAATATATTAATATGAAGTTAAGTTATTTAATTAGTCTTAAACTTAAATTAATTATGAATTAATTTACAGATTAAAAGGAAGACTAATTAGATTGTGGGCTATTGGTTTTATATAGTGTGGGCTAACACTCATTTGTTAATGGGATAGGCTTGTATGGAAGTCCATGGATGATCCATGGAGCTTTTAACCCATGGATCCTTGGAAAAGGAAAGGTCATGGGTTATTAGGGTTTCACCCTAATCGTGTACACTATATAAGCATGCTTATGTTGCATGAAATAGCCACGAGTGTCACTAGAGTATGTGTGTTTGTGTGTGGCCGATTTTATAAGTGTGTATACACTCTCTCAAAGTTTTCCAAGAGTTTGTGGTGATTTGTGATTCCATTTGAGGCATTCACACTATTGGTGCTTGGCCCTCTAACTCCTTAGGAATCAAACTCATCATCAAAAGGTATGTAATCTCATCTAACTCTTTTATGTTTAAAAGTACCCCATGCCATGTTAGATAGGTTATGAACCTTGGAAAATTAATATTTTGCGTGTATTTAGACAAACATAGATCCAAGGTTTATTAGGGTTGCATGCACACTTAGGAAGTGTTAGATTGCTCAAATTCCAACAGTGGTATCTGATCCTAGGCTTGTTTTCTTGAATACTTGATGCAAATTGCTGAGAATCGAAGTTTATGTGCTGTCTGCACAGCAGACTCGCCGAGTCTATGAAGGGACTCGACGAGTCCAAGACAAAATTCATCCAACTCGGCGAGTTGGTTCATGCACTCGACGAGTTGGACCCCCAGACAGCATATCTTCGAGTTTTGGTGCTGGAATTGGTCTAGAATCATTACCTTAAACTGTTTTAGAGTCATAAAACTTGTTTTTGATGTGGTAATGATGATGGTGGACCAATTTCAAAGTTATAATCAAAATTTCAATTTTATATGTGCTCATATGATTCTTGAAATTGTTGATGCGGATGTTCATGTTCATATGAGTTTTGTTAGATCATAGGAATTATTTGCAAATTGTTTGTTAGTTAATTCTTGATTTTAATGTGTTTTAATGGAATTCTTAATTTGTCCTCAATTTATGGAATTCCAAGAGGTTTTCTTTTAAATGTTTTTTAAGAAGTTGTAGGTTACGTTTTCATGAAGAGTTTTTCCTATAAATGTTTTATGGACTCCATAACTTGTCCTCAAGTTATGGATTTCCAAGAGACTCTTCATTAAAAGTTTTAAACACTTAATTAAAACTCATAAGTTATGAATATCCAAAAGTTTTTGAATTGTTCAAAACTTGCCCTCAAGTTTTGGAATTTGTAAAGTCTCACACAAACTTTAATTCCACATCCTAGAGTTTTAAAAGTTAAAATTCAACACTTATACTATTTATAACATTATTGGTTAATTATTATATATATGTATAAGAACAAGTCCTTTTACCGTTAGTAGGCCTCATTCACGAAGCCGGTCTATAAGGTGGGTATAAGGTTGTTGCCTATAAAATGGCAACTTAATGGGTGTCCACTCTCACCCACCGCTTGCTTGATCGGTGGAGGGTCGTTAGCCGAACGGGTAGGACAATGACTTTAAATTCTCATTAAAAGTATAATGATTATTATAAAGTAACTTTAGGAAAAATGTGAATTTGGTGCTAGCCCATGGAATTCACACTTTGTACCTTACCAAGTCGTTGGTGGAGCGTGTGTGGTTAACCGGCACACTAACTTGGACTAGTAAGGATCACGAAGGGTGACTTAATGTTTGTCATAGATCAATGGAGCGTGTGTGGTTAACCGGCACATTGATTGGGTGATAATATTAAGGGTACCAAGTGAATTGGTATGGTTATTCACACCTTGTTTTGTGATCCTCGGCATCCCAGTCACAAAATTTGAGAGGGCACACTCGAGACTGAAACATGCCATTGAAAAGTTCAATGAATCTCAAAAGATCTAGGAATTTCAAATCCAATTAAAACCTAATAAATTATTTCGTTTTTCATGGTGGAAATTGGTGAATTGTCATTTGCCTACCTTCAAATATTTTATAGCTTAGATTACGGCATCCCTCTTCCAAATTATAAAATATTGTGTTGGGTCCTAGTCTTAATATTTGATATTGGGTGTTATATTAAGGACTTTGAATCAACTAACTTGATTTTCTGCCATTATAGATGTCTGGTTCAGACAACTATGATCTTCCCAAATCTCTTGAAGATGGTGTCCCTCAACATCATGCTTCACTTCCTCCACCTCCTCCAATTATTCTCCCTCACCCACAAGTTCTTGAAAAGTTTAAAGTCACTCAATCCCTATTGGCAAGCATAGTCTATGTGTGCTCACATCTTGGAGATAAAGTCACATATTGACAAACCGGGAGAGTTGGGTGTCAAAGTCTTGTGAAAGTTGGATGTTAAATCACTTTCTTAGTAACATAGTGAGTCTCTTTAGGACTACTATGAGACAGACTATGACATGACCCTTAATGATGTTATCAAGTTGCTTGGTGTTGTGGAATCAGCAATGATTTGGAACACCAGTAAAGCAAATTTGATTAAAAGAACAACTTCCCAAGTCTTAAATGGACATTGACAATGGTAGCATTGGATATCTAGAAAAAAGATTTCTCTTCCCAATGGAAAGGGATCGGCCATAGTCAACTCGGTTGACCAAATGGTAAAGAGAAAGGCTAAGTCTGAGATAGTCACATGTGCCATTACCAAAGGTTCCATGTGTTTTGTTGCCAAAGGAAGGGGCATTGGTTGCGAAGCTGCCCTATTCACCTGAAAGGTCATAAGGCTGATCAAGTCAAGAGGTTTGACTCTACTTCAGTTAAACTCTACTAACTAACTCTATTAAGTTTCTATCTGGAGATTCTTATTACATAATGTGAATGGGTCACATGTTGATGTTTTAAGAATCAAAGAGAGGATAGGAAGCTTAAAAGAAGTATATGCTGATTCTGATTGCGAAAATGGGTTTCGATCACATGGTTCGGTGATCAGAAGTTTGAGCTATTGCTTGAGAGTTATGATATATTACTTAGGAATAGATAACAACAAGGTTTTCAGGTGGATTGTAAGGATAAGTTTTTCCGCAAAGTTTTAAAATAAAAGAAAAAAAAGGGTTTTAATTTTATTTATTTTAAAAATATCCTTACAATGGCATCTGTGGAAAATTGTTGCTTATATGTTTCCAGTAATAGCAATATTGGAAAATGGATTTGATTCCTTCATTTGTGGTAGTGTCTGAAATTTACCAAATGAAGAAAGTTTTTCATCACTCAAGTTTCAATTGGACAGAAACTTGGAATCATACAAGTTGTATTGTATGATGAATGAGAATTTTCATCTTTGAAAATTAAGACTAATTCTTTGATCACATGTATATGTGAGTCAATTGAAGGACTAAGGAATTAGGTACACTGGGTGTGCGATGGTCAAGGTCCACCACAAAGATTGATTTGTCATGATTTACTAAAGATTAGTAAATATGATTATACTTATGAAGTTAAGTATAATTCTGTAACATTGGAAAGGTTACAACGTATGACAAAACAAATGAGAATAATCAAATTAGGCAGAAAGATAAAAGTTTCTCAAATCTGAAAGGATGGGAGAGTACTTTAGTATCATATTTCATGATCATCTTAATGATTATGAAACCATATCACAAATTCATACTCTAAGGACGTCTTAGTGCATTGTTATGGCTAAGAAGAGAAGTCATGAATGGTTGGATTGGTTAAAATCAAGAAGATGAGTCATACTTCGTTCCAAAACAATTCTTAGAGTCATACTCCAAGATTGTAACCTTGAGTGACATAAAGGAAGATTTATTAACACTAGTCAAATGTAAGAGTAAAATGTTTTCTACTCTTGTACATTTGAGATTGGTAAGTTGTGATGTCCTGGATGAGACAAAGACCAACTGAGACCAATTATGTGATGTGTTAGTCTTGATAAGAATCCGCACTATCCCTTGAATATTTGTTTTGTCAAGGAATGGTTCTTGACTGGGGAAACTTATATGTCAAGAGGACAGTGGGAGCCTTAAAGATCCTGAAAGAGTTTCAAGATTTAATCAAGAGTAAAACCTGTAATTTATCACTAGCACACGACTTAGGGTTTGCAACCTATCGTGTTGACATAATTATTATTTCTGTACCTACTTCAAATAAGTTGAATTTGCATGTGAGTTATCAGAGTTCAACTTGGAAGCATTGGTGGGCCTTGTGCTACCAAGGTGACAAGAAACTAAGATTGAACAAGTTTAATCCATGTAAGGTTGAATTTGTCACTAACCTTATCTTGTGATTATGGTTTTGACAAATTCACATGGATAGGAACTCATACACTATAAAATCTAAGTGTCATAAGGTTTTTCTCTGATTCGTGAAAATGATGGTGAGGAAACGCTTTCATTAAGTAGATTTTACGTAGATATCAATTGTGTTAGTTGCATTCTCAAAAGTCGTTAGTGGAGCGCGTGTGGTTAACCGGCACACTAACATGGACTTATGAGAAATGGCAAATGCCTAAGCAATTGAGACTATGATTACGACATCCCTTTTCATAGTTCTGAAAATTGTTTAGACACACATGTGACCTATCTAAGAAAGGATGTATGAATCTAAATTTCAGAAGTCCAGCAGATTTCTGGAAATATGTTAGAGCTAGTGGGAGCGTAAGTGTTATGTTGATAATCATCATGTTAGTGGGAGCATGATAATTGTGATTACTATTATTGCAAGCTAGCAATGTTAATTATAGAAAACAAAGTTTCAATTCATGAAGTTGTAGGGGTTGAAAAGTTGTCTTGCTATAATTAAGGGAGAGGAAATTATACTTCATTTCAATTCTAAAGCTTAGATTGAGATTTTAATCATCTTTAGTCCAGAATATATGTATGAATTTTATGTCTGAATGGTTCGACTTAAGGAAATTCTATATATATTGCGTTCTCAAAATTCAATTATGACTACGGCATCCCTCTTCATAGTTAAATTTTGAAAACATGGCAAATAAAAAATATTGTAGCAAAAGACTTGTCTAGTATCATGTCTTTATGTCAAACATCATGAATCATGTCCCATGTGCTTCGGATATAGGATCGATTGCATGTGTTATAATATTCATCTTTTCTAAATTTTCCAAATGCTTAAGGCATTGAGAAGGGAAAAGTCTAGAACTGGATATGACTAAAGTGATTAAGCAATTGTCAAGGACAATATGAGGTTCACCAAAGATTGGTTGCTCAGGGAAAGTTGGAAGTATGATGTAAGTTGTCGGAAAGGACCATATTGACATATTCCGAAAAGAAGTAACTCTTGTTCGGAAGTGATAGTCAAAATGGGACTATGGAAATGTCTCCATAGGTGGAAGTTATTCAATATATGTAAGATTAGAAAACCTTAATGCAAGAAGGATGTTCAAAGTAATGTACTTTGAATATGAGACTTCCATTCCATAGAAGTTGACCTTCTTTGGAATACTCTGTAATGACTGGTGACAAGGTTTTGGTGACTTTGTGCATAATCATTACAAGAGGAACATTGCATAAAAGTTTAAAATCTAACAGTTTTTTTTTGGTAAATGATAGGAATCAGGGATTCTCACATTTACAATAAGGATTTGGGATTGTGAAATGAGTATCATTGGAATCATGTTCAATTGATCTACATCACAATGTAAGGATCATAGACAAACATAGTGTGCATACTTGGAGTATGGCATAAATATTGTTTAGAAAAACAAAGTGTACATGCTAGGAGCATGGGACGGCTGTTGTTTTTATTCAAGTCTTAAGTTGATTGTTTGAAACATTATACAATGAATAATGTGTAATCAAGATGGTGATAAATAAAAGCTGGTTCTATTTATATTCAAAAGGGTTCTGAGACCATATTGGATTCGATTATTATTTTGTTTCACTTTGCATGTTTTGACTTCCAAAATAGCTAGGTTATTCTTTCCGAATGACTAAGTTATTTAAACACTCCACAATCGTTCATATGTTGGAAGTAGGTATGAATCAAGATTGTCATGAATCGAGTTTGTAGATGGCTAAATGGGTTTAGTCATAGCAATGGTTGCTACAACATTCATGAGTACTCATAAGTTATGGGTATTGGAATAAACCCACGCTCACTTGTATCACTTCATGGAATTTATCTCGAGTGATCGTGAGACGGTAATATCATATAAATCTTCAAACCTAGAGATATGAGTTGTTACCTATGAGCTGGTTGTGCATTGATTGCACGTAAATGCATCAGTAACTTGATGTTATAAAACGTGCCTTTGTGTACAATTCAACAAGTAGTAGAACAAGCATATGAGTCGAAGTTTATCTGTTCCTTCTAGAAATAGAAGCGATATTTGGGCCCCTCGATGATTTTGTTGTGACCTATGTACCGGCCGGTAAGAACTAAATTGATGTGTTCGATTAAGTTCTTTGTCAAAAAAATCGGAAATCGGGAAACAAACTGCTGGACAATAAGTACGACGTTGTTCCATGTATTTGTCCGGCTGATATCATGAGAACAGATGATTATATGATTACTTATCTAAAAATGGCGCTTCATAGTTCAACAGAGTTTTCGAGAGCTACGATTGTTGGTTGGTTCCTGAAGTAACATATGCAAATATAGTTATTAGACTTATCCAAGTGGGAGTCTGTTGGATAAGGTGTCTAAGTCCATAACTTATTTGGTATATACTTGACTCGACCCGGCATGGTCCATTTGGGTTGCATTTCATCCAAACTATTTATGGATAATCTTATGAGAGTTATACACATATGTTTATTAATATATTATAAGTTATAATATATTAATATGAAGTTATGTTATTTAATTAGTCTTAGTCTTAAATTTAATTATGAATTAATTTAGAGATTAAAAGGAAGACTAATTAGATTGTGGGCTATTGGTTTTATATAGTGTGGGCTAACACTCATTTGTTAATGGGATAGGCTTGTATGGAAGTCCATGGATTATCCATGGAGCTTTTAACCCATGGATCCTTGGAAAAGGAAAGGTCATGGGTTATTAGGGCTTCACCCTAATCATGTACACTATATAAGCATGCTTATGTTGCATGAAATAGCCACGAGTGTCACTAGAGTATGTGTGTTTGTGTGTGGCCGCTTTTATAAGTGTGTATACACTCTCTCATAGTTTTCCAAGAGTTTGTGGTGATTTGTGATTCCATTTGAGGCATTCACACTATTGCTGCTTGGCGCTCAAACTCCTTAGGAATCAAACTCATCATCAAAAGGTATGTAATCTCATATAATTCTTTTATGTTTAAAAGTACCCATGCCATGTTAGATAGGTTATGAACCTTGGAAAATTATTATTTTGCATGTATTTAAACAAACATAGATCCAATGTTTATTAGGGTTGCATGCACACTTAGGAAGTGTTAGGTTGCTCAAAACCCAACACTAACATGTCTGGAACTTCCTGAAGGTCAATGAACGCGCCCCAACCAAGGTCACCATCTCATAACGAAAGGAACTCAACCTCTCATCCAGAATCTCCAAAATGCCCTCCTTGACAGTACTGAAGATCACAGGAGTCTGCTCAAGAATGCAACTCGTAATCTCATACGAGATGAACTCCCTCGTCTGATCATCAAGTCGTCCGGCTCTAGAACTTGAGTCCGAGCCCTCTCCAGCACCAGAACTGCTAACAGGTCTGCCTCGTAATGTGACCATCTTGAAAATAGACCATATAAATCAGTAGAATACACATCAAAATATATCGAGGGATCACAAATACTACAAGCTTCCTGGCTTCATCGCAGCTCTCCTTGTCTCCAATACGACTCATTTTCTTCCAGTAGTACGGGCCCATACTACTTTCCACATCTATCCGTACTTTCCTCAAGAATTTCCCTGAATCCACCAAGTTACTTTATATCCATACAATTAACCCTCTAACCACAACTCCTAACACTAGATCTCATCTTAGGTTATCCTAGAGCAAACTCCACAACACTCTCTACCATTAACTGCAGAAGGAACGCCCGCCAACTTCTTCCAACTAGCTCACGAATACAATTACATATTACTAAAACCAAATAATTCTTTGAATGTGAGATCCCAACCAAATTCACAAATGTTTGCATAATAGTTTTCAAAACGTGTTTATTATCAGAGTTTTTCCCAAAATCCCAAAACTTAACATGAGGAGGTGCATGATCACGCCTTTGCCTTTCTACGATCCTCTGAGGTACCTGAAACATAATCCAAACTGTAAGCCCAAAGATTAGTTAGTTTCCCCCAAAGTACCAACACAAAACAAAACGAATACAATAAACAACATGCATACAAATCCTTCAGTCTGACTGGAATGCCCCACTGGCCTACAATCTGTCTGGTACACTCACAGAACCTTTAGGATGACCGGTACACCACTTTGGGCGTTCAGCCTATATGGAACGTTCTCCTGGCCTTCAGCCTGATTGGTACGCCCACTGGCCTTCAATCTATCCGGGACTCCCTGGGTCTGTTGGCCTTCAGCACAAAGCAGTAATGTCTCAACCCAACCACACATAACATGTCGACATATACATAACAAGCAAACATATAACCAGTCAATATACAAATAGGTAGATCTTACAAATCACTAAGCATAACATTATCCTATCTACCAAGATACAGATCTAACAAATCACTATAATAATTAATCATGCAATCATCAGGAAAATCAATCAAAAAGGGCCGGCCTTGGTTCCTTCGATCCAACAGGTACAATGAGGAACACTCACCTCACACTGACCAATCACACAAAACACCTCTGGCTGCTGGCCCACTAAAATCCCAAACTATCACAACAAATTAACATCAAATTAACAATTTCATTACCATCCTTGACTAATGACCAAACCTAGGGTAAATGGCCACTTTATCCTATCCATAACTGGGCCAAGACCCAGGCCCACATGTTGATCCAAAAGCCTAAAAGTACACAAGGCCCATTATTGGCCCAATTTTCCAAATTGGACCTAAACCCCTTATTGGGCCTTATCCTAAGGTCCAACTCCTCCCTTGGCTCAAAACACTTATACTCAGGTAGTCCATTAGGGCCCAAGCATTTATGTCCAAAAGATGGCCCAACGCTCAAAGCCCGAAGTCTAAAAGCCCAACTTGTACTATTCTCAAATATTATCCATAAATTGTTCGGGTGAAGTGCAACCCAAATAGACCATGCCGGGTCGGGTCAAGTACATACCAAATATAGTTATGGACTTAGACGCTATATCCAACGTACGCCATATCACATGAATAAGGAAGAGGTCACACTCAGCAAACTTTAGGGACTTCTCAAGACTGCAGAATCAGGTCTTAAGGGGAACTCGGTTGCTATCACTCCTACTCCAAACTCAACTCCGGTTTTGGCAATTGGGAAAAGTCGATGGAGGAAGAGAAAGAGATCCTCGAAGGGTACCAAGGCTCGGACCCTTGATGGCTCTTCTTCAAGTGGAACCAAGAAAGGTTTCATCACTCCTTCTTCTGACCCAAAAGAGGCTGAATGCTTCTATTGCCATGAAAAGTCTCATTGGAAGCGGAACTACCCAAAGTATCAGCAGGATGTGAAGGATGGGAAAGTCAAACCCAACCATGCAGGGACTAAAAAGAAGTGAGGATGTGGAGCAAGGAAGAATAAACTTGATCATGGGGAATAGGAAAGCTTCACCTGTCACCATGATTGGAGTTTATACTTTATCGCTAAGTAGTGGGTTTAATTTAGATTTGAATAAATGTTGTTATTCGCCAGGAATGGCAAGAAATATTATTTCCTTTCATGCTTTGTACAAACAAGGGTTTACCTTTTCATTTAATAATGAAGTTGGTTCTATTGATGTTTTCTATAATAATGTTTTTTATTTTAAAGCATTACCTTGTGATGGTGTGTATGAAGCTGTATCTGTTCTAGATAACTTAGGAAATAATGTTTTGTGTATTGATTCTACTAATCATAATAACTTGGATAAAGCATCATTATGGCATTGTCGTCTTGGACATATAAGCAAGAAATGCATAGGCCAACTCCAAAAGGATGGAGTCTTGGAGTCGTTTGACCTAAATTCAGATGATAGTTGCGAATCATTCTTACTTGGAAAAATGACAAAGTCACCCTTCATAGGCTTGTGTGAGAGGGGTGAAGGTTTGTTGGACCTTCTACACACGGATGTGTGTGGACCATTCAAACATGCCACAAGGGATGCTAATCGTTATTATTTGACTTTTATTGATGATTACAGTAGATATGGATATGTCTACTTAATCAAGCATAAGTCAGAGACATTCGAGAGGTTTAAGGAATTTAAACAGGAAGTCGAGAATCAATTGGGCAGGAACATTAAGATGCTTCGATCCGATCGAGGAGGTGAGTATCTTAGTTCAGAGTTCCTCGACTATCTTACGGAATGTGGGATTGTCTCACAATTGACACCTCCCAGGACACCACAGTTGAATGGTGTGGCTGAGAGGCGTAATCGAACCTTGTTGGATATGGTTCGTTCCATGATGAGTCGAGCTACGCTACCAATCTCATTCTGGGGGTATGCCTTAGAGACTGCCGCCCATATTCTTAATCTTGTCCCAACAAAGAAAGTGTTGGGTTATGAGCATTCTAACACTCCTAAGTGTACATGCAACCCTAAATACCTTGGATCTATGTTTTCTCTATTATACATGCAAATAAGAACTTCCAAGGTATTATCCTAATCTAGCATACAAAACAATGACTATAGCAAGATAGAATACATACCTCTTTGATGTAGAAAGTCTTCATGAAGCTTGAGTGCCTAGTGCCCCAAGTGTGACACCTCAAATGGTTCACACAACACCAAATACACATGGAATGACTTGAGAGAATTCTACACTTCATGAAAATCAGCTAGCCCTTTCTTACTCTCTCTATTGGCCAATTTTTCTCAAGAATGTGATCTTTATATAGTGTTACAATTAGGATAAACTCTTAATTGTCATGGCTTTCCATTTCCTTGGATCCATGGGTTCAAATACACCATGGAGCATCCATGAACCATCCTATGGGTTTTAGCCCAACTTGATTGTCCATGGAGCATTAGCCCACTATACAAGTATGGATGATTTACACAATCAACCCATATATTTAATTAGTCTTCTTTTGATCACTTAATTAATCCTAGATTAATTCTTGATCAATACTAATTAAATAATCTCATTATTCTTATTATTAATATACTAGAACTTATAATATATTAATAACCATAAGTGTCTTATTTCTCTCATTTAGTCTATCCAAGTGCATGATGCCATGCAACCCAAATGGACCATGTCGGGTCGGGTCAAGTCTTACCAATTATAGTTATGGACTTAGACATTAATCCAACAGTCTCCCACTTGGATAAGTCTAAAACTATTATTGCGTATGACTTCAGGAACCAACTGGCAATCGTAGCTCTCAAAAGCTTCTGTCGAACTCTGACCTTGTAGATGAACTCTGACCTTTGTCAATGACTTGTCCATTAGATAAGGGATCATATATTCCTCCATTCTAGATATCATATGGACTGAGACATGGATTATAATCATTCTCTCTGTCCATTTGTTGTTTCCCGATTTTCGATTTATGACGACTGACTAATTGAACAAATCAAATCAGTCCTCGCCCGGCCGAGCACTTCCATTTGTCATCATCAAATCATCGAGGGGCCCACAGATATCGCTTTTATCCCGAAGGTAAAAGGAACGGATAAACTTCGACTCATATGGCTTATTCTACTACTTGTTGAATCATACACAAAGGCACGTTTTATAACACCGAGTTACCAAATGCGTTTTCGTGCAATCAATGTACTATCAACTCATAGTAACAACTCATATCTCTAAGTTTGAAGAATATAAGATATTATCGTCTCATGATCACTCGTGATAAAATCCATGAAGTGATTCCAATGAGCACGGGTTGAATCCAATACTCAGAACTTATGAGCACTCATGAGTGTTGTAGCCCTTTGTCCAACACCTTAGACCTCTACAAGCCAACCCATGACAGTATTAATTCATATCTACTTCCAACATATGACCGACTGTGGATGGTTTGAATAACTTAGTCATTCCGGAAGAATAACCCAGTTTATTCGGGAAGTCAAAACATGCAAAATGAAACGCAATAATAATTGAATCCAATATGGTATCAACCCTTTGAACATAAATAAAACACCTTTTATTTATCACCATATGATTACACATTATTCATTGTATACTGTTTCAGCTATCAACTTTGTTCTTGAATTTAAAACAATAGTTGTCCCATGCTCCAAGCATGTACACTATGTTTTCTTAAACACTAGTCATGCCATACACCAAGTATGCATACTATGTTTGTCTATGATCTTTACTTTGTGAACTAGATCAATTGAACATAACTTCAATGATTCTCTTTTCACACTCCCAAATCCTTACTGCAAATGCAAGAATTCCAAATTCATGCCATTTACTGAAATCTGTTAGATTCTAAACTTATATGCATTGATACTCTTGTAACGATTATGCACAAACTCACAAAGACTTGGCAACAATCATTACAGAGTATTCCAAAGGAGATCAACTCCTTGGAAATATCCTTCTTGCATTAAGTTTCCTTAATCTTACACAGATTGAAAATTCTAACTTTGAAACATTTCCAGATTCCATTTTGACTATCACTTCTGAACAAGAGTTGCCTCCTTACAGATTATGTCAATATGGTCCTTCCAGAATTATCAGTATACTTCCAACTGTCCTTGAGCAACCAATCTTTGGTAAACCTTAGATTGTCCTCGACAATTGTTTAATCCTTTTAGTCATATCCAGTTCTAAACCTTTTCCCTTCTTAATGCCCCAGGCATCTGAAAATTTTAGAATGGATGAATATAGCACATGTAATCGATCCTATATCCGAAGCATATGGAACACGATTCATGATGTCTCACATAAAGACTAAACCAGTCTTTTGCTATACTATTACCATTTCAATTTGCCAAGTTCTCATAATTTAGATTATGAAAAGAGATGCCGTAATCATAATCAAATTTTAGAACGCAAATAATGGACCCATATACAGAATTTCCTTATGTTGAGCCATTCCAACATGAAATTCATATATATATCCTTGACTAAATGATTAAAACCTCATGATCTAAGCTTATAGATTTGAGATGAAGTATAATTTCCTCTCCCTTAATTATAGCACAACAACTTTTCCAACCCTGCAACCTCACGAATTGAAACTTTTTGTTTTCTATAATTAACATTGCTAACTTGGAATACTTATCATAATTATCATGCTCCCACTAACATGATGATTATTAGCATAACACTTATGCTCCCACTAGCTTTGACATGTTCTCAGAAATCACCTGGACTTCTAGAAATCAATACTTCATTGACTTTCTTACCAAAGTTCAGATTTCTAATGCTAGATTGTTTTGATAAAACTTTATCAAAATCATACACCTTCCCTTAGATAGCACACTTGTGTGTCTAAACAATTATGAAGAGGTATGCCGTAATCATAATGGTTAGACCTTTTTGCCATTTCTCACAAGTCCAGGTTAGTGTGCCGGTAAACCACACACGCTCCACTAACGACTTTGAGAATGCAAATATCACAATTGCTATTTAGCTAAAATCTACTTAGTGAAAGTGTTTCCTCACCATCATTTTCATGAATCGGAGAGAAACCTTATGACACTTAGATTTTTAATGGTGTATGTGTTCTTATCCATGTGAATTGTCAAAACCTTAGTCATAGGACAAGGGTAATGACAAATCCAAACTCATATGGACTGAACTTAATCTTAATTTCTTGCCACTTGGCAGCTCAAGGGCCTACCATTGCTTCCAAGTTGTTGTGCAACACATTGAGAACTCTAAGAACTCATATGCAAAGCCAACTTTAACTGGAATGGGCACAGAATATGTCAACACGATAGGTTATAAACCTCAAGTCGTGTGCTAGTGAAGAAATTCAGGTTTTATTCTTGATTAGTTCTTGAGACTTTCAAGACCTTTAAGACTCCCACTGTCCTCTTGACATATAAGACTCCCTTGTCAAATATCCAAGTGATAGTGTGGATTCTAATCAAGACAAACACTTCACACAATTGGCTTAAGTTGGTCTTTGTTTTATCCTAAACATCACAACTTACCAATTTCAAATGTACAAGAGTAAGAAACTTTTACTCTTACATTTGACAAGTGTTTTACACCTTCTTTAAAACATGTCACTCAAGTTACAATCTTGAAGTATGACTCTAAGACTTGTATTGGAACGAAGTATGACTCATCTTCTTGATTTAACCATTTCAACAATTCAAGATCCCTCTTCTTAGTCATAAGAATGCACTAAGATTTCCTTAGAGAACTAATTGTGCTATGGTTTCTTAATCATTAAGATGATCACAAAACTAATACTAAAGTACTCTCCATCTTTTCAGATTTGAGAAACTTTTATCCTTCTGCCTTATTTGATTCTTCTTATTCGCTCTGCCATACATTGGAACCTTTTCCAATGTCTCAGAGTTACACTTAAGCTTGTAAGTATAATCATATTTACTGAGCTTTAGTAAACTATGACGAATAGTCTTATCAATATTTTGTGGTGGACTTAATCAGTGCACAAGAATGTGTACTCGATCCCTTAGTCCTTTACTTGACTCACACATCCATGTGACCGAGTAATTAGTCTTAATTTTTCCAAAACTTGAAAGTTCTCATTCATCATGCTATACAACTTGCATGATTCCAAGTTCCGATCCAATTGAAACTTGGGTGATGAGAATCATTCCTTATTTGGTAAATCTAGACATTACCACAAATGAAAGAATCAATTTCATATTTCCACTCTTGCTCTTAATGGAATCATATAAGCAACAATTTTCTCTCAAATGCCATTGTAAGGATATTTTAAAATAAATAAAATCAAAAATTTTTCTTTTATTTTAAAACTTTGCGGAAAAACTTATCCTTACAGTCCATATGAAAACTTGTTGTTATATATTCCTAAGCAATATCTCATAACTCCTAAGAAGTAGCTCAAGAATCCGATCTTCAAGCTATGCGATAGAAATCCATCTACGCGATTAGATTCAACATATTCTTTCTTTAAGTTTCTTCACTTTTCTTTGATTTTTAAAACATCACCATGTGACCCAGTCACATCATGTATCAAGAATCTCAGAATAGAAACTTAGCAGAGTTAGATAGTGGACTTTACCTGAAGTAGAGTCAAACTTATTGACTTTAACATCCTTAGGTAAATTTGGCAGCTTCGCAACCAATGCCCCTTTCTTTGGCAATATAAACATATGGACCCTTTGATAAAGGTACACGAGACTATCACAAACTTAGCTTTTCTCTTTACCATTTCGTCAACCGAGTTGACTATGGCCGATCCCTTTCCTTTGGGAAGAGAATGTTTTTCTGGATTTCCTGTGTCACTATTGTCAATGTCCATCAAGTTTTAAGGAATTTGATCTTAACAAATAGATAAGATCATTAAGGGTCTTGTCATATTCTGTTTCATAGGTGTCCCAAAGGAACTCACTATGTGACTTAGAAAGTGATTGAACCACTAACTTTCTCAAGACTTTGACACCCAACTCTCCCGGCTTGTCAATATGTGACTACATCTCCAAGATGTGTCCACACCTAGACCTTGCCTTGCCAATAGGGCTTGACTGACCTTAAACTTTTTTAAGAACTTGTGGGTTGGGGAGAATAATTGGAGGAGGTGAAAGAAGTATGATTTCCAAAGGACATCATCTTCATTTAGGAAACCTTGTTTCAAGAGATTTGGGAAGATAATAGGTGTCTAAACCAGACATCTTTTGGGAGATATTCAAGATAGTTGATTTAAAGTCCTTAATATGACACCCAATATGAAATATTAAGGCTAGGACCCAACAAACTATTTTATAACTTAGAAGAGGTATGCCGTAATCCAAGCTATAATGTATTTGAAGGTAGGTGAATGACGATTCACCAATTTCCACCAAGATAAACGAAATGTATTATTAGGTTTTAATTGGTTTTGAAACTCCTAGATCTTTGAGATTCATTGAACTGTTCAAATGCATGTTTCAATCTCGAGTGTGCCCTTCAGGTTTTGTGACTGGGATGCCGAGGATCACAAAACAAGGTGTGAAGTAACCATGCAAATCACTTGGTACCCTTAATAAATTACCCCTCAATCAATGTGCCGGTTAACCACACACGCTCCATCGATACTATGATAAATATTAAGTCACCCTTTACCTACCTTGTTAAGTCCAAGTTAGTGTGCCAGTTAACCACACACGCTCCACTAACGACTTAGACAAAGTGTAAAGTGTAATTTCATGGGTTAGCACCTTATTCACATTTTTCCTAAGTAACTAAGATTGGGTATTATTAAGAGTTTAGTTACTTAGTATTATCATTAATACTTTTAATGAAGGGAGAATTCTAGTCCTGTCAAACCCGTTCGGCTAACGACCCTCCACCAGTCAAGCAAGCGGTGGGTGAGAGTGGACACCCATTAAGTTGCCATTTTATAGGCAACAACCTTATACCCACCTTATAGACCGGCTTCGTGAATGAGGCGTACTAGCGGTAAGACTGACTTTACTCTTATACATATATATATTATTAACTTATAATATTATAAAGTATAAGGGTTGAATTTTAACTTTTAAAATTCTAAGGGCTAACTTGGAATTAAATTATTCATAAGGAAAACTTTTCAAATTCCAAAACTTGAGGGCATGTTTTGAAACTATTCAAAACTAATTAATTCCATAACTTATGTGTTTAAAGTAGTTTTAATCCAAAAACTCTTCAAGTTCCATAACTTGAGGACAAGTTATGGAAGACTTTAAACTAATAAAAGAATTAACTTTTCTTTATTTTATAACTTATGAAATTAATTAAGGTTACACTTAATTTATTAATTTATTGATGAAGTGACTCTTGAACCTCTATAACTTAAGGACATGACTCTTCATCTTTTGTAACCATTGCCAACTTTTATGAGTTTTATGAGTCTTTAATGTGACTCTTCATGTAACTTGAGGACAAATTACACAAACACATTTTATACTCAACTCTTAGATTAAAATGGATTGAAAAACAACTATTTCAATTAACTTTTCTATTAATCTAAACAACTCATAAGAACAAGATAATTCAAATCAAACTTTTTCATGTAATTAGTCTAAACCTTAAACTAATACAAAACATGAATCTATTGACAATTATCTTTGAAAATGGATTAGCATGAACATTACCACATCAAAAAAACAAGTTTATAAGTTCAAAAACAACTTAGGGTAATGTTCCTAGTCCATTTCTAGCCAAAAAACTCGAAAATATGCTGTCTGGGGGTCCAACTCGTCGAGTGCATGAACTAACTCGGCGAGTTGGATCGAATTGATCACATTAGGCATGGACTCGCCGAGTCTCCTGATGGACTCGCCGAGTCTGATGATCAGACAGCACCAAATTCGTTTTTTCAGCTTCTATTGCAGGTATAACAAGAAAACAAGCCTAGGCTCTGATACCACTGTTGGGTTATGAGCATTCTAACACTCCTAAGTGTACATGCAACCCTAAATACCTTGGATCTATGTTTTCTCTATTATACATGCAAATAAGAACTTCCAAGGTATTATCCTAATCTAGCATACAAAACAATGACTATAGCAAGATAGAATACATACCTCTTTGATGTAGAAAGTCTTCATGAAGCTTGAGTGCCTAGTGCCCCAAGTAAGACACCTCAAATGGTTCACACAACACCAAATACACATGGAATGACTTGAGAGAATTCTACACTTCATGAAAATCGGCTAGCCCTTTCTTACTCTCTCTGGTGGCCAATTTTTCTCAAGAATGTGATCTTTATATAGTGTTACAATTAGGATAAACTCTTAATTGTCATGGCTTTCCATTTCCTTGGATCCATGGGCTCAAATACACCATGGAGCATCCAGGAACCATCCTATGGGTTTTAGCCCAACTTGATTGTCCATGGAGCATTAGCCCACTATACAAGTATGGATGATTTACACAATCAACCCATATATTTAATTAGTCTTCTTTTGATCACTTAATTAATCCTAGATTAATTCTTGATCAATACTAATTAAATAATCTCATTATTCTTATTATTAATATACTAGAACTTATAATATATTAATAACCATAAGTGTCTTATTTCTCTCATTTAGTCTATCCATGTGCATGATGCCATGCAACCCAAATGGACCATGCTGGGTCGGGTCAAGTCTTACCAATTATAGTTATGGACTTAGACATTAATCCAACAGAAAGTTGCCAAAACTCCTCACGAGATGTGGACTGGCAAAGTACCTAGGCTAGACCACATCAAGATTTGGGGTTGTGAGGCTTTCGTGAGACGCGAGACTCATGATAAGCTCGAACCTCGAAGCGAGAGGTGTATTTTCATCGGCTACCCACAGCAATCCTTTGGTTACCTCTTCTACAGACCTAGTGATAATGTGGTCTTTGTAGCAAGAAGAGGAGTTTTTCGAGAGAGAGAATTTATAAGCCAAGGAGACAGTGGGAGGCAAATTGCTCTTGAAGAAATTCAAGAGTCAAGTGGTGAAGGAACTTCAAACCCTAGCCCTCAACTTGAGGAGGAAACTCCTGTTGAGCCAGTTGATGTGCCTGTACCTCTGAGGCGTTCCACGAGAGTTAGGAATGCACCTGAGCATTATTATGGCTTCCATATTACTGCGGAAGGTGAGACACTTATTAGTGATGAGACACTAGTAGGTCTGGATGAACCTAACAGCTACACGGAAGCCATGGCAGGCCCTGAGGCTGCTAAATGGAAAGAGGCCATGGATAGCGAGATACAATCCATGTATGACAATCAAGTTTGGAACTTGGTTAAGAATGTACCTGGTCGTAAGACTGTAGGGTGCAAATGGATCTTCAAGAAGAAGACCGACATGGATGGTAATGTACACACTTATAAGGCACGACTGGTTGCAAAAGGTTATTCTCAAACTACGGGAATTGATTATGATGAAACCTTTTCACCAGTGGCCAAGATAAAGTCTATTAGGGTTCTGTTAGCCATAGCTGCATTTCATGACTATGAAATATGGTAAATGGATGTCAAAACCGCTTTCCTTAATGGAAAGTTGGCTGAGGATGTTTACATGGTTCAGCCAGAGGGTTTTGTCAGTACAGAGTACCCCAATAGACAATTTAAACTCGAGAAATCCATTTATGGATTGAAACAGGCACCTCGCAGGTGGAATCTTTGCTTTGATGAGAAAGTCAAGGAATTTGGCTTTTCGGGGAGTGAAGATGAATCTTGTGTATATATCAAGGCCAGTGGGAGCATAGTCATTTTTTTGGTACTGTATGTGGATGACATACTACTCGTAGGAAATTACATCCCAACCCTGTAGGAAGTAAAGTCCTGGCTTGGGAAGTGCTTCGCTATGAAGGACCTTGGTGAAGCTGCCTATATCCTAGGGATAAAGATTTTGAGAAACAGGAGTAAATGGCTAATTGGACTTAGTCAAAGTACCTACTTGGACAAAGTGTTGAAAAGATTCAACATGCATAACTCCAAGAAAGGTGAGTTACCCATTCAGTGTAACGCCAGATTGAGTAAGACACAAAGCCCTAGTAGTGAGGCTGAGATAGCAGAAATGAGTCGACTTCCTTATGCTTCAGCTGTAGGATCGATCATGTATGACATGACGTGTACTCAACCTGAGGTAGCTTTTTCTTTGAGCATGGTTAGCAGGTATCAGGCAAACCTTGCCAAGCAACACTGGATTGCGGTAAAGAATATCCTCAAGTACCTGCGAAGGACTAAGGACTGGGTCCTTACCTTCGGTGGGAGTGATGACTTGAGAGTTGTAAGGTATAGTGATGCTAGCTTCCAGACTGATAGGGATAATTTCCACTCTCAGTCGGGCTGGGTCTTTACCCTAAACGGAGGAGCAATTTCTTGGAAGAGTTCCAAGCAGGAGACAGTGGCTGATTCCACTTGTGAATCAGAGTATATAGCAGCAAGCGAGGCAGCAAAGGAGGCGATATGGCTAAAGAACTTCATCGGAGACCTTGGAGTTGTACCAACTATAAAAGAGCCAATGGAGATTTTCTGTGACAGCAACAGTGCGGTTGCCTTAGCCAAGGAACCAAGGGATCACGGGAGATCCAGACACATCGACAGAAAATACCATTTTATCAGACATCGAATCGAAGAAGGACTCCTCATGGCGAAGAGGGTATCATCGGATGAGAACCCAGCAGATCCCCTCACGAAGGGACTGGGTAGGGTTAAGCATCTCCAGCATGCTCGGAGCATAGGACTAAAGGATGATATAAGTTTTAGTAGTTAGATAGATTATGAAATTTGTAAAGTGTAATTGACATTTGATGATGAATAAAAGGAGTTTTATTTATGAGTAAAGTGTTGCTATCTCTTGTCAATCTTTTACTATATTTCTTTTGCATGTTTTGACTTCCAGAATAATTATGTTTGGTATATCATATTATTCAAACCTCCACAGTCGGTCATATGTCGGAAGTAGGTATGAATCAAGACTGTCATGATTGGTTACAGAGGTCTAAGGTGTTGGACATGGCTACAACAATCATGAGTGCTCATAAGTTCTGAGCATTGGACTCAACCCACGCTCACTGGAATCACTTCATGGAATTTTATCTCGAGTGATCGTGAGACGGTAATATCATATAAGTCTTCAAACCTAGAGATATGATTTGTTACTTACGAGTTGGTTATGCATTGATTGTACGTAAACGCATTGGTAACTCGATGTTATAAAACGTGCCTTTGTGTGTAATTCAATGAGTGGTAGAACAAACATATGAGTCAAAGTTTATCTGTTCCTTCTTGGATTAGAAGCTAATATCTGGGCCCCTCGATGATTTTGTTTTGACCTATGTATCGGGCCCGGTCAGAACTAAATTGATGTGTTCAGTTGAGTTCTATGTCAAACAAATCGGAAATCGGGAAACAAATGCTGGACAATAAGCAAGACAATGTTCCATGTATTTGTCCGGCTGATATCTAGAACAGAGGATTATATGATCACTTATCTAAATGGCGCGTTCTAGTTCAACAGAGTTTAAAGAGCTACGATTGCTGATCGGTTCCTGAAGTTATACTTGCAAATATAGTTACTAGACTTATCCAAGTGGGAGACTGTTGGATATAGTGTCTAAGTCCATAACTATATTTGGTATGTACTTGACCCGACCCGGCATGGTCCATTTGGGTTGCACTTCACCCGAACAATTTATGGATAATATTTGAGAATAGTACAAGTTATGATTTATTAATATATTATAAGTTCTAATATATTAATATAAGATCATATTATTTAATTAGTAGTGATCTATAATTAATCTAGGATTAATTTAGTGATCAAAGATATTACTAATTAAATATGGGCTTCTATATTTATATAGTGTGGGCTTATGCTTATTTGGAATAGGCTAGGCTTGGATGGAGAAGTCCATGGATACTCCATGGAGCTTTAACCCATGGATCTCATGGAAATGAAGAGACATGGGTATTAGGGTTTACATGGATGTAACCCTAATCCACCACACTATATAAAGGAGGTCTTGGTTCTTGAAATCACTACTAGTTGACACATGTTGAGGTGAGGACCGATTTCAAGAGAAGTGGTGACTATTCTCTCAAAGTTCCAAGTTTGTGGTGATTTGTGACTTTCATTTGAGGCATCCACACTATTGGTGCTAGGCTCTAAAACTCCAAGCAATCAACTACAACAACAAGGTAAGTATTTCTACTTGCTTTATTTGATTCAAGTTCCCCATGCCATGCTAGTTAGGATATAAGCCTTGGAAAAATAATTATTTGCATGTATCTTAGACAAACATAGATCCAAGGTTTATTAGGGTTGCATGTACACTTAGGAAGTGTTAGAATGCTCAAAACCCATCAGTTACCCTCCTAAGTCATTTTCCCTTTGTGTTACCGGTTAACACATGTATTAGCCGGTAATATTGGTGTAATTTAAACAGTTAAAACAAGTTAGTTGCTATATTATGTACAAAAAAGAAGTATTTGCCGATATGTGAACACAGATAAGAGGTAGTTACCCTCTTAATTCATTTTCCCATATATATATATATATATATATATATATATATATATATATATATATATATATATATATATATATATATATTCTTGACTAAAGATGATTAAAATCTCAATCTAAACTTTCAGGATTGAAGTAAAGTATAATCACCTCTCCATTTATTATAGTAAAACAACCTTTTCCAAGCGAAAATTTTGTGTTATATAATTAACAAAACTTATCATTATGGTCCCACTAGCATAATAATTATTTAGCATAACAATTATGCTCCCACTAGCTTTGACATATACTCAGAAATCGACTTCTATATATCAATACTTTATTGACTTTCATCACCAAAGTTTAGACTTCTGATACGAGATGCTTCGACAAAACCTTAACTAAGCTTCTCAGACTCATACATCTTTCCATAGATAGCTCACATGTGTGTATAAACAATTATGAAGAGGGATGACGTAATCATAATGTTTAGATCTGTTTGCCATTTCTGACATGTCCATGTTAGTCTATCGGTTAACCACACATGCTCCACTAACGATGTTGAGAATGCAAATATCACAATTGCTATCTACTTAAAATCTACTTAGTGAAGGTGTTTCCTCACAATCATTTTCATGAATTGGAAAGAAAACTTATGACACTTAGATTTTATGGTGTATGTGTTCCCATTCATAAGAATCTGTCACAACCATAATTATAAGACTAGGTTAGTGACAAACTCAAAATCATATGGATTGAACTTGTTCAATCTTGATTTCTTGCCTATTGGCAGCACAAGGCCCAAAATTGCTTCCAAGTTGTTATGCACACAATTAAGAACTCAGAAAACTCACATACATGGTCAACTTTACCGGAATAGGCATAGAAACAAGAATTATGTCAACAAGATAGGTTACAAACCTCAAGTCGTCTGCTAGCGATAAACTATAGGTTTTATCCTTGATTAGCTCCTGAAACTTTCAAGACCTTTAAGACTCCCACTGTGCTCTTGACATATAAGTTTCTCTTTGTCAAGAACCATTCCTTGACAACCAAAAAAATATTCAAGAGTGAGTGCGGATTCTTATCAAGATAAACACTTCACACAGTTAGCCTTAGTTGGTCTTTGTTTTATCCAAAACATCACAACTTACCAATTTCAAATGTAAAAGAGAAGAAAAGATTTTACTCTTACATTTGACAAGTGTTATAAACCTTTTTGAAGATGTGTCACGCAAGTTACAATCTTGGAGTATGACTCGAAGACTTGTTTTGGAACAAAGTATGTATCACCTTCTTGATTTAACCATTTAAATAATTCATGACTCCTCTTCTTAGCCATAAGAATGCACTAAGATGTCCCTAGAGGACGAATTGTGATATGATCTCACAATCATTAAGATGATCATAAAATATGATATTAAAGTTCTCTCCCATCTTTTCAGATTGGGAAACTTTTGTCTTTCTGCCAAATTTGATTCTTCCCATTCGTTCTACGATATATCGAAAATTTTCCAATGTTTCAGAATTATAGTTCAACTATTAAGTATAACCATATTTATTAAACTGTAGTAAATCATGACGAATAATCTTATCGATCTTTTTGTGGTGGACTTGGCTAACACACACCCTGTGTACCAGACCCTTTAGTCTTTCACTTGACTCACATATACATGTGGTCAGGGAATCAGTCTTAACTTTCAAAAAAATGAAAAATTCTCATTCGTCATGTAATACGACCTGCATGATTCCAAGTTTTGTTCCAATTGAAACTTGGGTGATGAGAATTTTTCCTTATTTGGTAAATTTAGATACTACCACAGATGAAAGAATCAAATTCATTATTGCTTGAAACATACACACATTAACTTTCCAAAATGCCATTGAAAGGAGATATAAAATGAAGTAAAATAAAAATTTTATTCAATTATAAAATGCAGAAAAAACTTTTACCTTACAATGCAACTTTAAATTGAAACTATGCTATTACATATTTCATAGAAATCTATCATAACTCTTAAGAAGTAGCTCATGAAACCAATCTTCAAACGATGCGATTGAAATCCATCTTCGTGATCAGATTCAACATCCTCTTCATTTAAGCTTCCTTCCCTTTGCTTGATCCTACAAAACATCAAAATACAACCCAGTCACGTCATGTACTAAGAATCAACAATTAGGAACTAAACAAAGTTAGATAATGGACTTACCTGAAGCAGAAACATACATTCTAACTAAAGATCACAGCTAGTCAGGGCAGCTTCGATTCCAATGTCCCTTTCCTTGGCAATAGAAACACACAGGCTCATCTGAGTCAGCACATAGATCAGTCTCAGAAATGGCCTTTCTCTTATGATCATCACTTTTGACCATGGCCAATTCTTTCCCTTTAGGAGAAGGAATCATTCTTGGGATGTCCATGTCAGCTTGGGAGGTAGACCTTCCAATCAAAGTTGCTTAACCATTGCGCCAAATCATTGATGATTCAGTAGCAATTAGCAAATAGGTAAGATCTATTAGGGTTATGTTGAGATCTGTCACATAGTAGTCTTTAACAAACTCACTATATGACTCAGGAAGTGACTGAAGAACCTACTCAATAGTAAACTTCCTTGGGAACCCGACACCCATCATCCTTAGCCCGTCAATGTGTGCCTTCATCTTCAAGACATGTGCACACACTAGCTTTCCATCCTTGTGTTTACTATTCAATAGGACTCGAGTGAGTTTGAACTTTTCAAGTCTTCGACCTTGTGGGTCGGGGAGAATAATTGGAGGGGGTGGAGGAAAAGAAGCATGATGTTGTGGGACATCATCTTCAAGAAATTTGGGAAGATCATACTTGTCTGAACCATACATCTACAATAGGAGAGATTCAAGTCAGTTGATTTAAAAAATCCTTAATATAACACACAATATGAAATATTAAGGCTAGGACCAACACAATATTTTATAACTTGGGAGAGGGATGTCGTAATCCAATCTATAGAATATTTGAAGGTAGGTGAATGACGATTTACCAATTTACACCATGAAAAACAAAATAAAATTATGTTTTAATTGGATTTGAAATTCCTAGATATTTTGGGATTCATTGAACTTTTCAATGACATGTTTCAATCTCGATTGTTCCCTTCAGATTTTGTGACTGGGATGCCGGGGATCACAAAACAAGGTGTGAATAACCATGCAAATTCACTTGGTACCCTTAATATTATCACCTAATCGATGTTTTGGTTAACCACATGCGCTCCACCGATCTATGATAAACATTAAGTCGCCCTTTTCCATCCTTACTAGTCCAAGTTAGTGTGCCGGTTAACCACACACGCTCCACCAACGACCTTCTAAGGTGCAAAGTGTAAATTTCATGGGTTAGCACCAAATTTATATTTTCCTAAAGTAACTAAGATTGGAATTTATAAAAGTTTTAGTAACTATATTTCATCATTATACTTTTAATGAGAATTATAGTCCTGTTCCTACCCGTTCGGCTAACGACCCTCCACCAGTCAAGGAAGCGGTGGGTAAGAGTAGACACCCATTAAGTTGCCATTTTATAGGCAACCATCTTATACCCCCTTATATACCGGCTTCGTGAATGAGGCCTACTAGCGGTAAGACTGACTTGCTCATATATATATATATATATATATATATATATATATACATATATATATATATATATATATATATATTATTAACCTATAATAGTATAAAGTATAAGGGTTGAATTTTAACTTTTAAAACTCTAAGGGTTGGAACTAAAGTGTGTGTGAGACTTTACAAATTCCAAAACATGAAGGCAAGTTTTGAACAATTCAAAAACTTTTGGATTTTCATAACGTATAAGTTTAATGAAGGTTTAAAAAAAACTTTTAATGAAGAGACTCTTGGTCATCCATAACTTGAGGACAAGTTATGGAGTCCCCAAAACTATTTATTATGAAAAAGACTCTTCAACTAATGTAACTTGTGGTTTTTTATGGACTTTAAAAGAAAAACTTTTGGTAATCCATAACTTGAGGACAAATTATGGATTCCATTAAAACACATCAAGATCAAGAATTAACTAACATACAATTTGCAAATAATTCCTATGATCTAACAAAACGCATAAGTTCATGAACATCCATATCAACAATTTCAAGAATCATATGAACACATACAAAACTTGAAATTTTGATAATAGCCTTTGAAATTGACTTAGCATAATCATTACAACATCAAAAACAGGTTTTGTAAGTCAAAAACAGTTTAGTGTAATGATTCTAGTCCAATTCCAGCTTAAAAACTCGAAAACTACAGTCTGGGCCTCCTACTCGTCGAGTGCATGAACCTACTCGACAAGTAGGATGAAGATGTACATGGACTCGTCGAGTCCCCCCATGGAATCGGCGAGTTCACTGTCCGGTGGGCAGAAAATCGACTTTTTTCAACATTTTGTAGTAAGTATTCAAGAATACAAGCCTAGGCTCTGATACCACTGTTAGGTTTTGAGCATTCTAGCACTCCTACGGTGTACATGCAACCCTATAAACCTTGGATCTATGTTTTCTCTGAAAGACATACAAATAAGAATTTCCAAGGTTTACATCCTAACTAGCATGGCGTGGGGAACTTAAATCAGAAAAGTACTAGTAGAATGACATACCTTTTAGTAGTGGTTGATTCCTAGGAGTTTGAGAGCCTAGCACCAATAGTGTGGATGCCTCAAATGGAAGTCACAAATCACCACAAAGTTTGGAAAACTCTTGAGAGAATAATGCACACTCGTGAATTTAGCCACCACTCTTGTACACACACAACTAGTGCCAAATCAAGTGCCAAGGACTCCTTTATATAGTGTGGAGGATTAGGGTTACATCTTTGTAAAACCTAATACCCATGACTCTTCCTTTCCAAGGATCCATGGGTTAAAAGATCCATGGACCATCCATGGACTCCCATGCAAGTCTAGCCCATTCCAGATGAGTATTAGCTCACCCTATATAAATACAAGAGCCCATATTTAATTAGTCACCTTTTTGGTTACTAAATTAATTTAAAATTAATTTATGATAAATACTAATTAAATAATATGATTTCATATTAGTATATTATAACTTATAATATATTAACAAATCATAAACATATTATTCTCAAAAGGTTATCCAAATCGTTCGGGTGAAGTGCAACCCAAATGGACCATGCCGGGTCAGGTCAAGTGCATCTCAAATATTGTTATGGACTTAGACACCTTATCCAACAATTCTATCATGCAAAACTGAGTAGATACTTAGTTTAAGTCGTTAGCGGAGCGCGTGTGGTTAACCGACACAATAACCTAGATTTAACAAGGTCGGAAAAGGGTAACTTAATGTTTATCATAGTATCGGTGGAGCATGTGTGGTTAACCGACACATCGATTGAGGGATAAACATTAAGGGTACCAAGTATATTTGCATGGTTATTCACACCTTGTTTTGTGAACCTCGGCATCCCAGTCACAAAATTTGAGAGAGCACAATCAATATTGAAACATGCCATTGAAAAGTTCAATGAGTCTCAAAAGATCTAGGAGTTTCAAATCCAATTAAAACCTAATAAATTATTTCGTTTTTCATGGTGGAAATTGGTGAATTGTCATTTGCTTACCATCAAATATTCTATAGATTGGATTACGACATCCCTCTTCCAAGTAATAAAATATTGTGTTGGGTCATAGCCTTAATATTTCATATTGGGTGTTATATTAAGGACTTAAATCAACTGTCTTGAATATCTCCCATAGTAGATGTCTGGTTTAGACATCTATGATCTTCCAAAATCTCTTGGAACAGGCTTTCCTAATGAAGATGATGTCCCGTGGTTGGATCATTGAAATCATACTTTAATTCCTCCACCTCCTCCAGTTATTCTCCCTTTCCCACAAGTTCAAGGTCACTCAAGCCCTATTGGCAAGCAAGGTCTATGTGTGATCACATCTTGGAGATGAAGTCACATATTCACAAGCAGGGAGAGTTGGGTGTCAAAGTCATGAGAAAGGTTGTTATTGACAATCACTTTTAAGTCACATAATGATCTCTTTAAGGACTACTATGTAATAGACTATGACATGACCCTTAATGATCTTATCTAGTTACTTGGTGCTAATGAATCAACAATGATTTGGAGCACTAGTAAATAAAATTTTATTAGAAGATCAACTTCCCAAACTACCATGGACATTGACAATGTGAACATTGGATATCCAGAAAAGCTTTCTCTTCCCAATGGAAAGGGATCGGCCATAGTCAACTCGGTTGACCAAATGGTAAAGAGAAAGGCAAGTATGAGATAGTCCAGTGTACCATTCCTAAAGGGTCCATATGGTTCTATTGCCAAAAGAAGGGGCATTAGTTGCGAAGCTGCCCTAACTACATGAAAGATCTGAGAGAAGGTCTAGTAAAAAAAGTTTGATTCTGCTTCAGGTACGTCTACTATGTAACTCAATTAAGTTCCTATTTGAATATTCTTAATACATTTTGATGTATGGCAGGATCAAGCAAAGGGAAAGAAACTTAAAGAAAGAGTATGTTGAATTTGATCGTGAAGATGGATTTCTATCGCATGGTTCGAAGATCGGATTCTTGAGCTGCTACTTAAGGAGTAATGATAGATTGCTAGGAAAAATGTAATAGCATAGCTTTCATTTAAAGCTGCATTGTAAGGAAAAAGTTTTTTCCGCATTTTATAAATAAATAAAATCTTGATTTTATTTTTGTTTACATCTCCTTGCAATGGCTTTTAGCGAAAATTGATATTTGTATGTGTCTAGCAATATTGGAGTCATGAATTTGATTGTTTCGTTTGTGGTAATGTGTAAATTTACCAAATAAGGAAAGATTCTCATCACCCAAGTTTTCAATTGGACCGAAACTTGGAATCATGCAAGTTGTATAGTATGATCAATGAGAATTTTCATCTGTGGAGAATTAAGGCACCTTAGAAGAGATTTGATTGGAAGGACTAATTCCTTATTCACATGTATATGTGACTCAAGTGAAGCTCCACCACAAAAAGATCAATAAGACTATTTGTCATGATTTACTAAAGTTTAGTAAATATGGTTATACTTACAAGTTTAAGTATAATTCTGAAACGTTGGAAAAGTTTCGATGTATGGTAGAACGAATCAAAAGAATCAAATTGGGAAAAGAGATAAAACTTTCTCAAATCTGAAAAGATGGGAGAGTAATTTTGTTGACAGAAAAACTTGAGACACACTTGAATCAACAATAATAATAAGTTAGAGTTAGATAATTAGAGAGTTAGGTGCGGAAATGTAAGGAAATATAAATGACAATAGGTGTTATATCAAGTATACACATAAGTTGATTCTTAACAAGGACTGCATTCAGACCAAGTTAGTAAGTAAGATCAAACTTAGTGATTAAGTCAAGAATGACTTGCTCCAAAGAGAGAAGATATTCAGATATAGTGATATTTATGACTAATAGAGATGAGAGAAATAATATTAGATATGAGAAGCAAAGTGTTAACTGAGATATATTGCTGAGAAAGATTGAGTCCTATATATAGAGACTCAAAGATTACATATGTTTAACTATCTAAATGCATCCATGCAAAGCATACTGGATAAAAGATATTATTATAAGAAAAGTAGATAAAAAGCTAAAATAAGAAGAATAGATAGTGAACTGCTGATGATGATGACTTCGGGTGCGGTAGCTGAACTGACTTGACCGTGGATCGTGTATGGCTGTGGTAGGTCAAGTTTAAGAGGGTCACTTTTATGATTCAACAATTTCCCCCTAAGTGACCTCTTCAACTTGACTTCAGGTATCATGTTTTAGGAACTTGATTAGAATCCACCAAAACTTTCTTACATTCTCTACCCAAGTGATTCTCCTTAAAATTCTGAACCTGACTTTGGCAGTTGTGTGTTTGGACTTTTGAACTACGGTTCGACAGACTTCAAGTTGCTTCTTTGTGAGATGATTCAAGGCAGTCATATGGATGAAATATTTGATTTCATTGAGCTTTCTTTTGAAAATGACTCCACGATCTGGAAACATTGTTGCACCCAGAGATCTCTCTTGATAACCTTCAGTCAACATCGGTGTAAGGTCTAGTGGAGGTTGATCGAACTTCTTGGCAAGGGTAGGGTGAATGTCTGCATCAATCTTTGCGAAGTCACATACAGTTTCCGTTAAGAATGTGCTTTCCCTTTTGAATGCTATCTTCATCTTCGGATACTTTTCTGCTTAGTTTTAGAACACCTTTGCTATCCGGAAGACTTATTCTGGATTCATGCATGGGAAGTCAGCTTGGGTGCGGACGTAGTCCTGATTCCTTCTTGTAAGAGTATACTGGATGAAGTCAACTTTCATGAATTTTCGGGGCTTGAAGTTCTTCACTGTGGATGGTCTATCATTGGACCAAATTTTCTCTATTGAGGAGGCATGTTTAGCATGGAATCGTTTGAGTCTTTCGAATTCCATGGGCAGTCTCTTGTGATCAGGTAAGTTGTGTTCATATTGGTCAAATACGGTGATGTATTTTGCATTGGGCGATATTGGAACATCCTAATAACTGTCATATGGGGGTTCAGCAAAGGTAAGGTAGGGTTTGTAGTCATCATCTAACAATCTGCGGTGAGGATTAATCCAAGAATTGACTAAGGATTCATCGATGGTAATGTCGAATCTGTTTTCTCTCCAGATTAGCTCAGCAAACTTGGCTGCTTTCCAGTCTGCTTTCTTCTGTTTTGTTGTGGGAGAGTCAGTTAAGTGTCCGGATGACATGTTGGTGATGGGTTTTGAGCATTCTAACACTTCCTATGTGTACATGCAACCCTAATAAACCTTGGATCTATGTTTTTCTAAGATATATGAAAATAATTATTTTCCAAGGTTCTTATTCTATCTAGCATGGCATGGGCAACTTGAATCAAATAAAGCTAGTAGAATTACTTACCTTGTAGTTGTTGTTGATTGCTTAGAGTTTTAGAGCCTAGAACCAATAGTGTGGATGCCTCAAAAGGAAATCACAAATCACCAAAAACATGGAACTTTGAGAGAATAGGCACAACTATCTTGAAATCGGCCCTCTTACTTTACTCCCCACAACTAGTGTGATTTCAAGAACCAAAGCCTCCTTTATATCGTGTGGTGGATTAGGGTTACATCCATATAAACCCTAATACCCATGTCTCTTCATTTCCATGAGATCCATGGGTTAAAGCTCCATGGAGTATCCATGGACTTTCCATGCAAGTCTAGTCCATTCCAAATGAGCATTAGCCCACACTATATAAATATAGGAGCCCATATTTAATTAGTAATACTTTTGATCTCTAAATTAATCCTAGATTAATTATAGATCGATACTAATTAAATAATATGATCTTATATTAATATATTAGAACTTATAATATATTAATTAATCATAAATTATACTATTCTCCAAAGATTATCCATAAATTGGTCGGGTGAAGTGCAACCCAAATGGACCATGCCGGGTCGGGTCAACTACATACCAAATATAGTTATGCATTTAGACATTATATCCAATAGTCTCCCACTTGGATAAGTCTAATAACTATAGTTGCAAGTATGACTTCAGGAACCGATCAACAATCGTAGCTCTTTAAACTCTGTTGAAATAGAACGCGCCATTTTAGATAAGTGATCATATAAACCTCTGTTCTAGATATCAGTCGGACAAATACATGGAACATGGTTTTATTTATTGTCCAACATTTGTTTCCCGATTTCCGATTTGTTTGACATAGAACTTAACTAAACACATCAATTTAGTTTTGATCGGGCCCGGTACATAGGTCAAAAGAAAATCATCGAGGGGCCCAAATATCGCTTCTAATCCTAGAACGAACAGATAAACTTCGACTCATATGTTTGCACTACTACTTGTTGAATTACACACAAAGGTACGCTTTATAACATCGAGTTACCAATGCGTTTTCGTACAATCAATGCATAACCAACTGATAGGTAACAAATCATATCTCTAGGATTGAAGACTTATATGATACTACCGTCTCACGATCACTCGAGATAAATTCCATGAAGTGATTCCAGTGAGTGTGGGTTGAGTCCAATGCTCAGAAATTATGAGCACTCATGATTGTTATAGCCATGTCCAGCATCTTAGGCCTCTACAACCAATCATGACAGTCTTGATTCATACCTACTTCCGACATATGACTGACTGTGGAGGTTCGAATAATATGATATACCAAACATAATTTTTCTGGAAGTCAAAACATGCAAAAAAAATATAGTAAACGATTGACAAGTGATAGCAACACTTTACTTATAAATAACAGCTTTTATTTATCATCAAATGTTAATTACATTTTACAAATTTCGAGAGTATCTAACTACTAAAACTAATATCATCCTTCAGCCCTATGCTCTGAGCATGCTGGAGATGCTTAGCCCGAGTCAGTCCTTTCGTGAGGCGATCTGCTGGGTTCTCATCCGATGATACCCTCTTTGCCACGAGGATTCCTTCTTCTATTCGATGTCTAATGAAGTGATATTTTCTGTCAATGTGTCTGGATCTCCCATGATCTCTTGGTTCCTTGGCTAAGGCAACCACACTATTGTTGTCACAGAAAATCTCCATTGGCTCCTTTATAGCTGGTACAACTCCAAGTTCTCTGATGAAGTTCTTCAGCCGTATAGCCTCCTTTGCTGCCTCGCTTGCTGCTAGATACTCTGATTCACAAGTGGAATCAGCCAATGTCTCCTACTTGGAACTTTTCCAAGTAATTGCCCCTCCGTTTAGGGTAAAGACCCATCCAGACTAAAGGGCGGAAATTATCCCGGTTAGTCTGGAAGCTAGCATCACTGTACCTTACGACTCTCAAGTCATCACCTCCACCAAGGGTAAGGACCCAGTCCTTAGTCCTTCGCAGGTACTTGAGGATATTCTTTACTATAGTCGAGTGTGCCTTGCCAGGGTTCCCCTGATACCTACTAACCATGCTCAAAGCAAAGGCTACATCAGGTCGAGTACACGTCATAGCATACATGATTGATCCTACAGCTGAAGCATAAGGTATTCGACTCATTTCTGCTATCTCAGCCTCTGTACTAGGGCTTTGTGTCTTACTCAATATGGTGTTACTCTGAATGGGTAACTCACCTTTCATGGAGTTATGCATGTTGAATCTTTTCAATACTTTATCCACATAGGTGCTTTGACTAAGTCCAATTAGTCTTTTACTCTTGTTTCTCAAAATCCTTATCCCTAGGATATAGGTAGCTTCACCAAGGTCCTTCATAGCGAAACACTTCCCAAGCTAGGACTTTACTTCCTGCAGGGTTGGGATGTCATTTCCTATGAGTAGTATGTCATCTACATACAGTACCAAAAAGCTGACTATGCTCCCACTAGCCTTGATATAGACACAAGATTCATCTTCACTCCTTGAAAAACCAAATTCTTTCACTTTCTCATCAAAGCAAAGATTCCATCTGCGAGGTGCCTGTTTCAATCCATAAATGGATTTCTCGAGTTTACTCTATTGGGGTACTCTGTACTGATAAAACCCTCTGTCTGAACCATGTAAACATCTTCAGCCAACTTTCCATTAAGGAAAGCGGTTTTGACATCCATTTGCCATATTTCATAGTCATGAAATGCAGCAATGGCTAACAGAACACTAATAGACTTAATCTTGGCCACTAGTGAAAAGGTCTCATCATAATCAATTCCCGGAGTTTAAGAATAACCTTTTGCAACCAGTCGTGCCTTATAAGTGTGTACATTACCATCCATGTCGGTCTTCTTCTTGAGGATCCATTCGCACCCAACTATCATATGATCAGGTACATTGTCAACCAAGTTCCAAACTTGATTGTCATCTATGGACTGTATCTCGCTATCCATAGCCTCTTTTCATTTAGCAGCCTCAGGGCCTGCCATGGCTTCCGTGTAGCTGTTAGGCTCATCTAGATTTACCAGTGTGTTATCACTGATAAGTGTCTCACCTTCTGCAGAAATATGGAAACCATAATAATGCTCAGGTGCATTCCTAACTCTGGTGGAACGCCTCAGAGGTATAGATTCTTTAGTCGGCTCAACAAGAGTTTCCTCCTCAGGTTGAGGGATAGGGTTTAAGGTTCCTTCATCACTTGACTCTTGAAGTTCCTCAAGGTCAATTTGCCTCCCACTGTCCCCTTGACTCATGAATTCTCTCTCTCGAAAGAATCCCCTTCTTGCTACAAAGACCACATTATCACTAGGTCTATAGAAGATGTAGCCAAAGGATTTCTGTGGATAGCCGATGAAAATACACCTTTTGCTTCGGGGTTCAAGCTTATCGTGAGTCTTGCGTCTCACGAAAGCCTCACAGCCCCAAATCTTGATCTGGTCTAGATTAGGAACTTTTCCAGTCCACATCTCGTGAGGTGTTTTGGCAACCTTCTTTGTAGGGACTAGATTAAGGATATGGGCGGCAGTCTCTAAGGCATACCCCCGAAATGAGATTTGTAGCGAAGCTCAACTCATCATGGAACGAACCATGTCCAACAAGGTCCGATTGTGCCTCGCAGCTACACCATTCAACCGTGGTGTCCTAGGAGGTTTCAATTGTGAGACAATCCCAAATTCCTTAAAATAGTCAAGGAACTCAGTACTAAGATACTCACCACCACGATCGGATCGAAGCATCTTAATGTTCCTGCCCAAATGATTCTCCACTTCTTGCTTAAGCTCTTTGAATTTCTCAAAGGTTTCTGACTTATGCTTGATTATGTAGACATATCCATATCTACTAAAATCATCAATGAAAGTCACATCAAACCGATTAGCATCTCTTGTGGTGGTTCTGAAGGGTCCACACACATCCGTGTGTATGAGGTCCAACAAACCTTCACCCTTAGCACAAGTTCCAGTAAAAGCTGACTTTGTCATTTTACCAAGCAAACACGATTCACAACTATCATCTGACTTTAGGTCAAATGACTCCAAGACTCCATCTTTTTGGAGTTGGCCTATACGTTTCTTGCTTACATGTCCAAGACACCAATGCCATAAAGATGCTTTATCTAAGCTAGTGGAAGAGTCAATATACAATACATTATTTCCTGGATTATCTACAACAGATACAGTTTCATACACGCCATCACAAGGTAATGCTTTAAAATAATGAACATTATTAAAGAAAGCATAAATACTACCATTATTATTATCAAAATAGAAAGTAATACCTTGTTTATACAATGCATGAAAGGAAATAACATTTCTTGCCATTTCTGGCGAATAATAAAACTTATTCAAATCTAATGTAAACCCACTATTTAGAACTAAGGAATAAACTCCTATCTTGGTGACAGGTGAAGCTTTCCTGTTTCCCATGATCAAGTTTATCTTTCCCTGCTCCACATTCTTACTTCTTCTTAGTCGCTACAAATCACAACATATGTGAATACCACAACCTGTGTCAAGGACCTAAGACTTAGAATGAGGTGAGTCGCTAGACAATATAGTGTATATACCTGCATGGTTGGGTTTTATTTTCCCATCCTTCACATCTTGATGGTACGTTGGGCAGTTTCGCTTCCAATGTGACTTTTCATGAAAATAGAATCATTCAGCCTCATTAGGGTTAGCAGAAGGAGTGACAAAACCTTTCTTGGTTTTTCTTGAAGAGGAGCCTTCAAGGGTCTTACCCTTGGTACCCTTAGAAGGGTTCTTTCTCTTCTTCCCTTTGCCATGCCCGATTGCCAAGACATTGGCCGCAGTTGGACTAGGAGTAGGAGTAGTAACAACCGACTTACCCTTTAGACCACTTTTCGCGGTCTTCAAGAGTCCCTGAAGTTTGCTGAGGCTAACTTCTTCCTTGTTCATGTGATACGTCATGCAGAATTGATCATAACACGATGGTAAGGAGTGCAAAATGATGTCTATTGCTAACTCCTCGGGGAAGTTCACATTCAGCTTCAGTAAATGGTCCACATACCTTTTTTGCATTTTCCGCATGTAGCCCGTGATGGTTCACCATCCTTCATTCGGGTTGTTATCATAGATGAGATTATTTCATATCTCTCTTGAAGAGCACTTTGATGGTAACGGTCCATCAAGTCCTGGTGCATCTCAAAAGGATAATAGTCCTCATAGGACTTTTGGAGCTCGGCTGTCATGGTGGCCATCATGATGCATGCTACTTTTGTAGCATCTCTTTCATGTACCTCGTATTCAGCAAGCTCTTCAGGAGTAGCAGTTAGCTCGGGTACCTTTAGCTCCTTGTCGAGAACATATTCTTTGTTCTCATACCGAGTGACCATCCTAATGTTCCGGATCCAATCAGTAAAGTTGGATCCATCGAAGATGACTCTCCCATATAGATTCATGAGAGAGAAAGAGCTAGTAGGGTTAGAGCCAGAAGCATTGTTATTGGAAGACATCTGAAAAGAAGAGGGAATAGAATAGATTAGACTTAGAGATAGTCCTTAATAAAACACCCAAATGTAGTATTAAGGCTACGACCCATCACAATATTTTATAACTTAGAAGAGGGATGTCGTAATCTAAGTTGTAAGATATTTGAACGTAGATGAATGACGATTCACCAATTTCCACCATGAAGAACGAAATTTTTAATTAGGTTTTTAATTAGTTTAGAAACTCCTAGATTCTTTGAGATTCATTGAACTTTCTTCAATGGCATGTTTCAATATCGAGTGTGCCCTTCAAGTTTTGTGACTAGGATGCCGAGGATCACAAAACAAGTTGTGAAGTAACCATGCAAATTACATGGTACCCTTAATGTATTACCCCTCAATAGATGTGCCGGTTAACCATACACGCTCCATCGATACTATGATAAACATTAAGTCACCATTTACCTACCTTGTTAAGTTCAAGTTAGTGTGCCGGTTAACCACACACGCTCCACTAACGACTTAAACAAAGTGTAAAGTGTTATTTCATGGATTAGCACCTTATTCACATTTTCCTAAAATAACTAAGATTGGGAATTCAATAAAGTTTAGTTACTTTAGCATTATCATTATACTTTTAATGAGAATTTATAAGTCCTTGTCCTACCCGTTCGGCTAACGACCCTCCACCAATCAAGGAAGCGGTGGGTGAGAGTGGACACCCATTAAGTTGCCATTTTATAGGCAACAACCTGATACCCCCCCTTATAGACCCGCTTCATGAATGAAGCGTACTAGCAGTAAGACGACTTTGATCTTATATATATATATATATATATATATATATATATATATATATATTATTATTATTATTATTATTATTATTATCAACTTATAATATTATAAGTATAAGGGTTGAATTTTAACTTTTAAAATTCTAAGGGTTGGAACTAAAGTTTTAATCATGACTTTACTTGTTCCAAAACTTGAGGGCAAGTTTTGTAAACTTTCAAAACTTTTCATTTCTTATAACTTATGAAGTTAATTGAGTATTAAAATGAAGACTATTCATTTTTCTAACTCTTGTGTTCTTTTAATGGTTTTAATTCAAGTGTGACTCTTGGTTTTCCATAACTTGAGGAGAAGTTATGGACTTCATTAAAACACATTATGATCAAGAATTAAACTACCAAGTAGGTTACAAACAATTCATATGATCATCTAATCTTGATAAGTTCAAGAACATGAATATGAACACTTCATGAATCATAAATTATTCATAAATCTTGTAATTTTTTATTATAGCCATTGTAAATGGATTAGTATAAACATTACACCATCTAAAACAAGTTTTATAACACCAAAACAGTTTGGGGTAATGTTTCTAGTCCATTTCCAGCAGCAAAAGTCGAAAATCTGCATTCTGAGGCTCCTACTCGTCGAGTACACGAACCTACTCGGCGAGTAGGATGAAGATACACATGAACTCGGCGAGTCCCCCCATGGACTCGGGAAGTTCATTAGGCAGACAACAAGATTTTGACTTTTTCCAATATTTTACATCAAGTATCGAACAGACAAGCCTAGGCTCTAATACCACTAATGGGTTTTGAGCATTCTAACACTTCCTAAGTGTACATGCAACCCTAATAAACCTTGGATCTATGTTTGTCTAAGATACATGTAAATAATTATTTTCCAAGGTTATTATCCTATCTAGCATGGCATGGGGAACTTGAATCAAATAAAGCTAGTAGAATTACTTACCTTGTAGTTGTAGTTGATTTCTTGGAGTTTTAGAGCCTAGCACCAATAGTGTGGATGCCTCAAATGGAAATCACAAATCACCACAAACTTGGAACTTTGAGAGAATAGTCACAACTATCTTGAAATCGGCCCTCTTGCTTTACTCCCCACAACTAGCGTGATTTCAAGAACCAAAGCCTCCTTTATATAGTGTGGTGGATTAGGGTTACATCCATGTAAACCCTAACACCATGTCTCTTCATTTCCATGAGATCCATGGGTTAAAGCTCCATGGAGTATCCATGGACTTTCCATGCAAGTCTAGCCCATTCCAAATGAGCATTAGCCCATACTATATAAATATAGGAACCCATATTTAATTAGTAATACTTTTGATCTCTAAATTAATCCTAGATTAATTATATATCAATACTAATTAAATAATATGACCTTATATTAATATATTAGAAATTATAATATATTAATAAATCATAACTTATACTATTCTCCAAAGATTATCCATAAATTGTTCGGGTGAAGTGCAACCCAAATGGACCATGTCGGGTCGGGTCAAGTACATACCAAATATAGTTATGGACTCAGACACTATATCCAACAGTTGGATGCTAAATCTTTGAAGTGGGGAGGAGTCTTCAGTCACTTAGAATTTGGTTCTTGAATGATTTCTTTTTGCGGTGGTGACTGATGTTGCGGAGGAGTTTGATGTTGCGAAGGTGTTTGATGTTACTGAGAGATGTTGTTTGAATGATGGTCTTCATCACTTCCCCCTCTTGAGGAATGCAGAGCTAGGGATTCCTCAAGCCATTGCCAAAGACCATTGACTTTATCACACACAATGTCTAATTGAGCCTTGAGAGCATCGGCCAGTTGCTGATTGTTTGAAAGATTGGTGTTGAAAAGTTGTTGATGAATCTACTTGGTAAGTTGAAGTATCTAAGGAACATGAAATTTTAAAGATAGAGAGTGTCGAAGACCGTTGATTGTAGATTTTAGGACCAAGATAATGGACTCAAAGGTAGTATGAGTTTCCTCTATCAGCTTCTTTGAGTGAGTCGACTGATCAGCAATGATTGCTTGAAGTTCTACCTTGATTGTGGATACTTCAGAGATGAGGCACTCCGCAATAGTCATAAACTGCTGATAGTCAACCTTACGACTTGTGTCCAAAGAACGAATTCCCATTTCGAATTTCAGAGAAATTCGCTCAGCAGCTAGTCGTTCACGATTTTCCAATCTTTCTATTCCTTCAATTAGGGACTGCGGTCCAGGAATGTCTTCAGGTTGTGGTTGTGTGGGCTTTACCTCATCAAGAATTTTATCTACTTTTGCTTGAAGACTAAGAAATTCTTTGCATGAGATAGCATTCTTCTTTTTCCCTTTAGGATTGGAGGTTGAGTGTTGAGAACCACTCAAGGCTTCTTCTTCATCAAAGATCATTAAATCATCATCATAAGGAGCAGGCTGATTGACCTCATTGAGATCGAAGTCATCAAGGCCAAATGTAGGGGCGGAGCTAACTTCGATTGCGGTCCCATCTTCTTGAGAATCTTTAGCACTTGGAGTTAAAGGGGTTTTGATTGACTTTCACCACCAAGAGTTGTCTGAGCGTTGCGGACCATCACAGCCATTGTGGACATCCACTCCTGAACTTTCAAATTTGTGGTTACAGTATAAGCGTTGTTAATTGCATATGCCCAATACTTTGCCGCCGATTGAATTTCAAGCTGTTTTTGTTGAAGCTGCTTAGTCTGTTGCTCCTTCCTTGCTTGAAATGCCCTTCGGAAAGCGTCATATTTCTTTTCTTCAGCTTCATTTCTTGGCTTGTATGTACTCCATGAATCATTGAGATCAATATCGTCAATTCCTTTACAAAGCACCAAGGTGTCCCTCGGGTCCATGGATCCTTGCACAATTATGCTCACCGTGCCTAAACCACCTGGAAAGGATGGAAGCGGAGTAGGATTTCCTGAGCTTCTTCGACCTCCTTGACCTGTGGTCAAGTCTGGCCTCGGCTCAATTCTGAAAAGGGAGGAAGAATTGCCCTGCGGTTGGGAAGGTGTTTGAAGTGTATGGGTGACAGACAAAATGATGGAGTTCAACTCCTCATGTATAAAGAAATGTAGATGGGAAGCCCTGGAGACCTTAGGGCAAGAACCAGTCCCATCCCCTTGGGAGTGAGCTGGGGGTGAGTCTCCATGATTAGGTGAAACATAAACACTTTTTGTGTCTAAGTAGAATTCGATGGTTGCATTGAATGGGCTTGCGGCCACCCCAAGGACTACTGGAGCCTTTTGAGAGGCTGCGGTATCATCAGAATCATCACCTGATTCTTCATTTGAAGGCACAATTGGTTTGAGTTTTCTTTTCTTGGATGGTTTCGGGTTCTTGGAAGCATCATTTTTCTTTGGAGTTCCATGTTTCTTGGAGATGTTGCGGGGGACTTGGTTGGCTGAGGCGACCTTCTTGACACTTTATGATAAAGGTAAGTTAGATAGTGTAGTAGAGAATGGGGCTGAGATACTTTCAGGGTTGATGGGTGTTGTTGCGATTTGTAAGTTCTGACTAGGTAGAGGGGGGGGTAGGAAGGTATGGGTCAATACCTTATGTAGCCTCTAAGTGATCTGTGACATCATTCATTTCAAGTCCAAGTGAAGACAGTATGTGGACTGTTAATCGTCTAATAGGTCCAAAAAGAGAGCGATCTTTATAGGGGTTATACCTTTTAAAATCTTTGGTGATGAAGAGATTGATATCGTTGCGCATGCTCAGTCCTGCATCAGCATGAAAATCAGAGATGCATAGAGAACAGAACCTTGAAAAGGTGAGTTGGGTAGGGATTTCTTTTGGACTTTCCTTGGGAATGTACTGCAGGAAGTCAACCTACAGAATCTGACCGTAGTTGACATCACGAACAGTGAAGATGCTCCAGACTAGTTCTAACAGTTTGAGGCCCATGTTATCAGTGCCTTCAGTCCTGCCAGACAGATTGCGGTGTAACACCTCGAGTTCAGAAGTGCAAGTTCAGGGTTCTTAGTGTAAATAAGGAAGATCGACTTGACGAGTCGATGTGTAGACTCGGCGAGTCGAGTCGCGGCTCTGGTCGTATGTTAAAGTGACCAACTCTGCGAGTCGGCGGCTGGACACGGCGAGTTGGTGCTGGAATAAGAAAAACCCTAATCTTCGGGGTTGCCCCCTATTTAAAGGACTTTATGTCCTTCGCCTAGACCCCTAATCCCCCCGAGAGTTCCAGAAGCCCTAATATCCGAGAGTGTGAGCTTGGAGAAGTGTTTGGAGCTTTGAGGAGTGAACTTTGTGAAGAGGACTTCTAGTTCAAGAGGCTAGCACCAAGGATTTCGTGTGAATCAAGAACCCACTCCAGTTTGGGCACGTTTTGGGAGGTAATAAGCTGTTATCTTAACCTTTTCTTCTAGAATTATTCATATGTGGAGGCTAGGGCTTTCCTTGGTTAAGGAATTTTATTACGGAAGCTATATCTAAAGCTGAAACTTCAGATCTGAACCTCTTTTGAGTCCTAAGCCCATAAAGTTTCCAGTTCTCGCAAGGATGCTGTCACACCCCCGAACCAGACGGCGGAAACGTCCGAGGGCTGTCATGACTTAATTGAATACCATAACATTGAATATATATGAAACGTAACAACATTCGTCACCATGCATTAATATAGTACAACCGATAAAGTTTACATGGAGTACATTGTTTAAACATTACATTCCCAAAAATAAATTGTTCGATTCATAATTAAGTAAACTGCAAGCCATCACTGAGTACAATTTCCTTTGATTCACTTGTTACCTGAGAATACAAGTATTTTGAAAAACGTCAACATGTGAAATGTTGGTGAGTTCATAAGCGGTATTTGAAAAAAAACAACGTGTTGTATTATTTTGAAAACCACCCGAAAATCCGATATTTTCTTAAAAGAGTATTTGAAAACGTTTGTGAAGATCCATAAGTATGCTTGTTTGTTTCTATGATTGTAAAAAAAATGTTTATTAAACCTGTGTACATTTCGAAAACGTATGTATTGAAAAACCCTAGGAAAACCCGATGTTTTCCTAATTCTTTGAATACCATGAAGTTGAAAATAAAACCATTGCAGCGTATGAAGTCATTAATCCCAGGCGACGTCGGATTATTTTTGCACATGATTAATTGCTATAAACACGCGTTACACAAACGACCAGTTTATAACTATACTAACGATCCCGTAGGCGTCGTCCGTACTAATCACATTATCCAACCGCCCTGACTTCAGGTAATCCCGCATCCGAAGAGAACAAGGGGCATGAAGACCTCGATAACTCCATTAGCCGGTTGGGGATAAAAAAAAAGAGTACGAGGGGCCCTTGACCCGCCTCACATAAAAATACCGACTTTACTAGCAATACCAAAGGACCCTTGGGGACCAATAGTATAAAAGCCATTGAAAGTCCTTTTACGCTGTGTTAGATCATGTAAGACCCAACAACTCGTAAGGTAAAAGTCTTCGGGCTTTAAGATCAGGTCATTGGGCTAGCTAGGCCCAACAAACAAGATTTTACACTTTGGGGCCCAAAGATGGTGCGTAGACGTCTGTGCACTCTCACGTGTGTATTAAATTCCCAAATATTACTTGTGTGAATCGAGGTATCGTCGCGTTAGTAGTTTCGGATTTTTATTGGTTCGAGACCGAACCAATTCGTTTAACAACGATTTTTGGTATTGTTGTGTATTGTATTTCGTCGATAGTCGTGGTGCCAATGTTTGATCAAGTTGAGTGTGTTGAATTAGCCTTGAAAATTTTCTGTTTTCAGCCCCTCATTGTTTGTAAATTTACTTTTTCAACCCTCTAATTAAATAACTTTCCGGTTTGGTCCTTAAATCATTTTTCTTGACATTTTAACACCAAAATTTATGGAAATTGATATTTTTCAGCATATTTTTCATTGAAAACAGTTTAAGTCCCTAAAAATACAGTTTTCTCGGTTATAACCCCTCTTTTTCGCAGTTTTTACAATTTTGGCCCCAATTGGAAAATTTTTGCAACTTTGGTCCTTTTTAAATTTGGAAAGCATTTTAGATCTACACTTGTATTCCCCCCCCCCCCACAAAACTCATAAAAACAGAAAATAGGGGGTATGAAGCTCACCTTAGGGTGTGATTTCGGTTTTTGAAGAAAAGATGGGAGAAAACTTGGTGATTTTTGGCCTTAGCACCCTTTTCTTGAAGATCTCGAGTTTGATGTGCTTCTAGGATGTAAGATCACGGGTTTTGCATGGAGTAGGAAAAGATTTTGATAACAAAAAGAATCTAAGTCATAGATCTAAGCATAATCTTACCTTAGATGAAGAATTTGTGGAAATATCCTCTTGAAAGCTTCCTAAATTTCGAGATTTTGGAGTGGAGAGGGAGGATATGTTCTTGAGTGTTCTTGAGAGATTTTGAGAGATATTTGTGTATGTGTGTGTGTGTTTCAGCCGTGAGTGAGGGAGGGAAAAGGAGAAGTGATCTTTGAAGTTATACTTGCTTGGAAATATGAGTTGCTTGCATGGAGACCCAACAAATAAAAGTGAGGTGGCAATCCAAAGTCAACTCCCCCTTTTTCCTTGGGCTTGGGCCGAGAATGGAGAGGGAAGAAAGGATTTTTGGGCTTTTTGCCCCTAAGCCCAATATTAAAGTTAGTTTGGGTGATCATTGGCCTTATAAAATAAAATTGTGATTTTTATGCTTTATTAAGCTAGATTAGGTTAATCATGGATCAAAGCTTTTAATTCATTTCATTCTAGGCCCAAAATGGCCCAAAATGTTGAAATAAATGATTATGGGTCCAATTAGAGCCCAATTAGGGTTCTAAGCCCATGATAGTCAAATTGGAAGCTTATTGGTCCATTTGGGTCCAATAAGGAAGTCCTGATCCAAAATGGACCTAAACAGGAACTTCTAGGGTTTCCAATTGTTTGATGACCATTGGTAGTACTTGTATGATGTATTTGATTGAAGTTTTTGATGTCATAATAATAGGTATCACACATGCTCTTAAGTTTTTGATTCACATTAACTTGAGTGTATAGATTACATGACACAAAATTTCTAGTAGTGACATCATCCCCCCGTTAGAGGGAATTTCGTCCCGAAATTCTGTTTGAAAGCTAGATTTGAGAATGCTAGAATAGGTGAGGGTACTTTTGCTTCATTTGGTCTTCGCGTTCCCACGTGAATTCTGGCCCACGCTTTGCGTTCCACCGTACTTTCACGATCGGGATGCGACTTTCCTTAGTACGCTTCACCTCCCTGTCCATGATTTCGATTGGTTTTTCAACGAACAGGAGATTCTCATTGATTTCGATTTCGTCAAGAGGAATGACAAGGGTTTCATCTGATAGGCACTTCTTCAGGTTAGAGACATGAAACACGGGGTGTACACCATTTAGCTCTGCGGGTAGTTGCAGCCCGTATGCTACCGGACCTATTCGGGCGACGATTTCGAAAGGTCCAATGTATCGTGGGTTCAGCTTTCCCCGTTTTCCGAAACGTATAACCCCTTTCCAGGGTGAGACTTTCAACAGTACTCGATCACCGACCTGAAATTCTAAGGGCTTTCGCCGTTTGTCGGCGTAGCTCTTTTGTCGGTCACACGATGCTTGCAATCGAGCTCTGATTTGAACGATCTTTTCCGTGGTTTCGCGAATGATCTCCGGTCTCGTTAGTGCCTTGTCCGACGTATGTGTTCTTGCTAGCTGGGTGTCACCTACTTCAGCCCAACATAACGGTGATCTACATTTACGCCCGTACAGTGCTTCGAAAGGAGCCACCTTGATGCTCGAATGATAACTATTGTTATATGAGAACTAGATCAAAGGTAGGTGGGTATCCCAAGACTTCCCAAAGTCTATCACACATGAACGAAGCATATATTCAAGCGTTTGAATGGTTCGCTCACTTTGACCGTCCGTTTGTGGGTGATACGCGGTGCTCATGTCGAGCTGAGTTCCCATTGCCTTGTGGAGTGATTGCCAAAAGCGCGAAGTGAATCTACTGTCCCTATCCGACATAATAGACACTGGTACTCTGTGGAGTCTCACGATCTCCCGAATGTACAAGCGTGTCAGTCTTTCCATCTTGTAGGATTCTTTTATAGGAAGAAAATGGGCAGACTTCGTCAGTCGGTCGACTATTACCCATATGGTGTCCAGTCCGTCCGACGTCTTGGGTAGCTTGGTCACGAAATCCATAGAAATCCCCTCCCATTTCCACTCAAGGATTACCGGTTGCTGTAACAATCCTGAGGGTTTCTGGTACTCCACCTTTACCTTGGCGCACGTAAGGCACTTACTAACGTAGGTCGCGATTTCCGCCTTCATGTTAGGCCACCAATAGTATTGTTTAATGTCCAAATACATCTTGTCCGAACCGGGATGAATGGAGTATCGTGTCTTGTGGGCTTCCTTTATAACGACCTCCCTAAATCCTCCGATTTTTGGGACCCAGATACGGTTCATGAAGTAGTATACTCCATTCCCCCTTGCCTCAAGATTCTTCTCCATCCCGCGTAATGCCTCGCTAGCTCTATTTACCGTTTTCATGGCCTCCGACTGGACTGATGCAATTTGAGTGGCTAGATGAGATTGAATGGTTATCGAGAGAGTTTTCGCACGGCGATTAGAGTACTCCTTCCGACTTAACGCGTCAGCTACCACGTTGGCCTTGCCTGGGTGGTACTTGATTTCGCACTCGTAGTCGTTTAGCAATTCAACCCATCGTCGTTGTCTCATGTTCAACTCCTTCTGGTTCAAGATGTGCTGGAGACTCTTGTGGTCGGTGAAGATGGTGCACTTGGTACCGTACAGGTAGTGCCTCCAAATTTTCAGAGCGAAGACTACGGCTCCCAATTCTAGGTCATGGGTCGTATAATTTACTTCGTGCGTCTTTAGTTGGCGGGACGCGTATGCTATCACTCTTCCACGTTGCATGAGAACGCAACCTAAGCCCTGATTTGACGCATCATAGTAGACTACAAAATCTTCCGTTCCTTCAGGTAGAGATAGTACAGGAGCGCTACAGAGAGCTTGCTTCAAGGTTCGAAACGCAATCTCTTGTTTGTCTGTCCATTTGAATGGTACGCCCTTTTGCGTAAGCGAGGTAAGCGGCTTGGCGATCTTAGAAAAGTTTTGAATGAATCTCCTATAGTAGCCCGCTAGGCCTAAGAACTGACGAATTTCTGTGGGCGTCGTCGGGGTTGCCCATCCTTCAACAGCCTTGACCTTCGAGGGATCCACATGAATTCCATCTTGGCTAACTACATGACCTAGGAAGTTCACACTCCGGAGCCAGAACTCACACTTGGAGAGTTTGGCGTAAAGCTTTTCCGATCGCAGAGTTTCTAGGACTTGTCGGAGATGTTGGCCATGCTCCTCTTTGCTTCGAGAATAGACGAGGATGTCATCGATAAACACAATGACGAAGTTGTCGAGGAACGGTCGGCATATTCGATTCATTAGGTCCATAAATTCGGCAGGTGCATTTGTTAGACCGAAGGGCATTACGACGAATTCATAATGTCCGTAGCGGGTTCGAAAAGCGGTTTTAGGAATATCCTCTTCTCGGACTTTGAGTTGATGGTATTCGGACCGTAGATCTATTTTAGAAAAATAACTAGCTCCTTGGAGCTGGTCAAATAGATCATCGATTCGTGGGAGTGGGTAGCGGTTCTTAACAGTGAGTTTATTTAACTCTTTGTAATCAATGCACATTTTGAAAGATCCGTCCTTCTTTTTGACAAAGAGCACTGGAGCTCCCCATGGCGAGTAGCTAGGTCGGATAAATCCCTTGTCCAGAAGCTCACTGAGTTGGCTGGACAATTCCTGCATTTCAGCAGGAGCCAACCGATAGGGTGATTTAGCGAGCGGAGTTGCTCCTGGAACGAGGTCGATTCGGAACTCAACCTGTCTCTCTGGGGGTACTCCCAGAAGATCTTCAGGAAATACGTCTGGAAATTCACACGCTACTGGAATATCTTGGATGTTAGTTTCTTCCTTGGTCTTATCCACTATGTGAGCCAAGAATGCCAAGTTGTTCTTTCGTAGATGTTTTTGTGCCTTGATGCACGAGATGAGGCGAGGATTCATGCTGGGTTTGTCTCCGTAAATTACTAGGGTTTCGTGATTTGGGAGACGAAGGCGAACGGCCTTCTCGTGGCACATAATCTCAGCATGGTGGGGGCTTAACCAATCCATGCCGATAATCACATCGAAACTCCTAATTGACACTGACATTAGGTCTATTCGAAAGAAGTGTTGGTTAAGGGTTAGGGTACATCCGATGTAGATTTCCCCAGTGGATTCGGTTTTCCCATTGGCCATTTCCACCGTATAGGTTTCATAATAATGCAATTATTAGTCTGGGGCGTCCTCTAAGAATCATAAATGAGTTCATTTATTTGAATGTTAGCTTCTGGGGTTGTTGTTTTAATAAATGTTTAAACTTCTCACTTACGAAACTTCGCTCCGCTCCAGTGTCAAATAAGATGCATGCATATGTGTGGTTTAGGAGAAACATACCGGTCACAACTGCGGGGTCCTGCACCGCCTCACCCTGACCCATAGTCAGCATCCTTCTTGATCCCCTGTTCCCAGAATTGTTGTTGTTAGGGCAGTCTCGGCGGAAATGCCCCGTCCTTCCACACCCGAAGCAGGTGTGGCTAGGCCCTGCATTATTGCCGCCGACATTGGTGTTGTTGTTGTTGTTTCCCTGACTTTGGTTCTGGGGAGGGTAAGTCCTACAGTATCTTGCAGTGTGTCCCCTTCGGTTGCAACTGGTGCAATGAAATTCCCTGCATTCTTCGTTATGATGGAGACTGTGCTTATTGCATTTGGGAAGATTACCGGAATAGGGTCTTGAAGCATTTGAAGCAGCTGAGGCTGGAGCATGTCGTGCGGCTGGAACCGGTGCGGTGACAGCGTTAACTGCCACTGTCTGCTGCTTTTTAGAGGTCTCGGGGCCCTGACGTCCCTTCCTCTTGTTGTTCTTCCCTTTCTTGTCATCACCTTCCTTTTTCTTCTCAGCCTCCACTGGCTTCTCGCCCTTCTTGTTGTTATGATCATACAGCCTCTTCGCCAATCTTTTCGCACTGTCAAACGTTTCAGGGTTCACAGCTATCACATTCCCTTGAATGGGTGATGTTAGTCCCCAGATGAATCGCTCAATCTTCTTTCCTTCCGACGTGATCATACCCGGGCACAGCAGAGATAGTTCACTAAATCTCGATATGTAGGCATCGATATTCGCATTCTGCACAATGAGGTTCCATAGCTCTTGCTCCATCTTCTGTATTTCGCCTCGTGGGCAGTACTCAGCCATTAACATTTCTTTCATTTTTGTCCATGGCATAGAGTTGGCTACAGGGAGCGTCATGGCTTCCACGTGTCCGTTCCACCAAGTAAGTGCTTGGTCCACAAAAGTGCAGGCTGCGAACTTCACCTTCATCTGTTCAGGGCAATTGCGTATCTCGAATACCGATTCCACCTTTTCAATCCATCGCTTCAGAGTGATCACCCCTCCAGTGCCGTTGAAAGTTCGTGGTTTAGCGTTTGTGAAGTCCTTGTAGGTACATGTTTTGGTAGATCCTTGGTTCATCCCGTTGTTCGAACTTCCTGCCCCTTGCCCGTTGCCTCCTCCATTATTCCCCTGATGGAGTTGTGCCATAGCTGCGGTGACCGCAGCAGACACGGCTGCCTGGAATGCAGTGGAGTCAACCTCGGGTGGAGTTGGTCCTGGGTTTCCGCGAGTAGGTCGGAGAGGCATCTTTTGTCACGAAACGGAAAGATGTTGAGTGTATGTGGTTTCTGTGAGGTTGTGATCCTACTAACTAGGTGTATGGTACGAACTTAGACATTACTACCATCGGACATACAATCATAACTTCTCAACACATAACAACTTGTAATATCATAGCAAAACACATAAAATTCATTAATATTATCCGCATTTAATACAAGAAAATTTTGCTCGTAAGAGCATACATGAGTGACACTAATTCGACAGCATAACGGCTCTATGAGTAGTGTAGTCACTTAAACATAGAGTCGGAGTACATAACATAGTTCCTAATGACCTACTATGATAAGTCTATCCCTAACCGTGACGAGCTGCATCCGAAGGTGGTGCCGAGGATGTGGATGCTCCCTGAAGATGAGCCACCAAGCGTTCTGTGTCTTGAAGTCGAGACTCCCACCTTACCTGCCTCATGTGAAACTCCCGAAGGACGTCACACGTCTCCTGTTCTGCACGCTCGACCCTAGTCCACAGCTGGCGTACCTGATCAGCAGTTCCCTGAGCCAGGTCGCCGGTGTCCCGTAATCGTCTCACCATGACCGGTAGGGCTCGGTCGGCCGGTCCTCCATCCCTCAGGTCAAAGAACTCACGGACATGCCAAACGGGGGTCGCTGTCCCTGATGTCTGCTCCATCTCCAAAGATCAATGCCCCAAGGAGGGGTAGGACCAGTGGGGCCCACACGGTAAGCAGGCACCCTGATCGGGTAAGGGGGGTTGATGACCTCGGACTCCGCGTCCGAATCACCCCCTTCGCTGTCATCGAGCTCCTCTTCGAAATTCTCTTTGTCTTCTTCGGGTTCGGCAGGCTCGCCCTCGACTTCTGCCTCCGGTTCCCCGTCAGATTCCTCTTCGGGGTCTTCCTCAGGTTCCTCTTCAGGCTCTTCCTCAGGCTCCTCCTCCTCTAGCCATCCGTTGTTTCCCTGATTAGGGAAACAGGGGTCTCCAGGGTGATGAAAACCAGCCATGTTGTCTGCACGAGTATGTAAATATGCTAACATTATTCCTAGGATGCTATGACTATTGCACGGACTAAGCAAGCGTTCCCTTCTTAGTGATAAAGGGTATAGTTTTAGGTTCCCTAGCTATCCCGACCTCATCAGGACGTGTGTTAGTTTTACTTTGGAGAGAATGTAGTTGATCAGGCTACATCCACTCCTTGGTATCACTAAGAACAGTCCCGAATTAACCGAGATACTAGCATTATTGTGTTTGGTTCGGCGTTATGTTCCTATTCCTAATGCAAGCAAGGGTGTTTTATTTACTTGTTTTGTTCAGAGTTATGTTAGTCCCTCTTTTTGGTTTATAGTTGCATATGAATGTGTGGCTAGACATGCTAGTTCACTATAAACAAAGCACTGATACCAACCTGTCACACCCCCGAACCAGACGGCGGAAACGTCCGAGGGCTGTCGTGACTTAATTGAATACCATAACATTGAATATATATGAAACGTAACAACATTCGTCACCATGCATTAATATAGTACAACCGATAAAGTTTACATGGAGTACATTGTTTAAACATTACATTCCTAAAAATAAATTGTTCGATTCATAATTAAGTAAACTGCAAGCCATCACTAAGTACAATTTCCTTTGATTCACTTGTTACCTGAGAATACAAGTATTTTGAAAAACGTCAACATGTGAAATGTTGGTGAGTTCATAAGCGGTATTTGAAAAAAAACAACGTGTTGTATTATTTTGAAAACCACCAGAAAATCCGATATTTTCTGAAAAGAGTATTTGAAAACGTTTGTGAAGATCCATAAGTATGCTTGTTTGGTTCTATAATTGTAAAAAAAATGTTTATTAAACCTGTGTACATTTCGAAAACGTATGTATTGAAAAACCCTAGGAAAACCCGATGTTTTCCTAATTCTTTGAATACCATGAAGTTGAAAATAAAACCATTGCAGCGTGTGAAGTCATTAATCCCAGGCGACGTCGGATTATTTTTGCGCATGATTAATTGCTATAAACACGCGTTACACAAACGACCAGTTTATAACTATACTAACGATCCCGTAGGCGTCGTCCGTACTAATCACGTTATCCAACCCCCTTACTTCAGGTAATCCCGCATCCGAAGAGAACAAGGGGCACGAAGACCTCGATAACTCCATTAGCCGGTTGGGGATAAAAAAAAAAGAGTACGAGGGGCCCTTGACCCGCCTCGCATAAAAATACCGATTTTACTAGCAATACCAAAGGACCCTTGGGGACCAATAGTATAAAAGCCATTGAAAGTCCTTTTACGCTGTGTTAGATCATGTAAGACCCAACAACTCGTAAGGTAAAAGTCTTCGGGCCTTAAGATCAGGTCATTGGGCTAGCTAGGCCCAACAAACAAGATTTTACACTTTGGGGCCCAAAGATGGTGCGTAGACGTTTGTGCACTCTCACGTGTGTATTAAATTCCAAAATATTACTTGTGTGAATCGAGGTATCGTCGCGTTAGTAGTTTCGGATTTTTATTGGTTCGAGACCGAACCAATTCGTTTAACAATGATTTTTGGTATTGTTGTGTATTGTATTTCGTCGATAGTCGTGGTGCCAATGTTTGATCAAGTTGAGTGTGTTGAATTAGCCTTGAAAATTTTCTGTTTTCAGCCCCTCATTGTTTGTAAATTTACTTTTTCAACCCTCTAATTAAATAACTTTCCGGTTTGGTCCTTAAATCATTTTTCTTGACATTTTAACACCAAAATTTATGGAAATTGATATTTTTCAGCATATTTTTCATTGAAAACAGTTTAAGTCCCTAAAAATACAGTTTTCTCGGTTATAACCCCTCTTTTTCGCAGTTTTTACAATTTTGGCCCCAATTGGAAAATTTTTGCAACTTTGGTCCTTTTTAAATTTGGAAAGCATTTTAAACCCTAGAAAAGGACTTGGCACACTATTAGTCCACTGTTTTACAGAAAAACACAGTTTTGGCCCCTCAAAACAGAAAATTTCGCATATTGGGCCCTATTGGGCCAAAAATGCCATTTTTAGCCCATTAAGCTTGAAATTTATGTTTTTAATCCTCCAAAAAGTATATTTTCAGAAAATACATTATGGAAACTGTTTTGACTCATCTCACCCATCAGATTTCGAAATATTTCAATTTGGGCCCCTTTAACTTTATATTTTTAACATTTTATGTCCAAAAATTGAGTTTTTAGCCCAAAGGAAATTGTTATTAAGCCATTTAGCTATTTTTCTTGAAACACTTTATATGTATAAATATATTTGATGCTAGTATCCTTTAACATAATGTATATCACGATTTTTAGGGGTTTATGGCTAGATCCAACATCATAAACACACAAAAACACACATATAAGCATATAAATTATACAAGGCATACAAACACATATAGATCTACACTTTCACTTGTATTCCCCCCCCCCCCACAAAACTCATAAAAACAGAAAATAGGGGGTATGAAGCTCACCTTAGGGTGTGATTTCGGTTTTTGAAGAAAAGATGGGAGAAAACTTGGTTGTTTTTGGCCTTAGCACCCTTTTCTTGAAGATCTCGAGTTTGATGTGCTTCTAGGATGTAAGATCACGGGGTTTGCATGGAGTAGGAAAAGATTTTGATAACAAAAAGAATCTAAGTCATAGATCTAAGCATAATCTTACCTTAGATGAAGAATTTGTGGAAATATCCTCTTGAAAGCTTCCTAAATTTCGAGATTTTGGAGTGGAGAGGGAGGATATGTTCTTGAGTGTTCTTGAGAGAGTTTGAGAGATATTTGTGTATGTGTGTGTGTGTTTCAGCCGTGAGTGAGGGAGGGAAAAAGAGAAGTGATCTTTGAAGTGATACTTGCTTGGAAATATGAGTTGCTTGCATGGAGACCCAACAAATAAAAGTGAGGTGGCAATCCAAAGTCAACTCCCCCTTTTTCCTTGGACTTGGGCCGAGAATGGAGAGGGAAGAAAGGATTTTTGGGCTTTTTGCCCCTAAGCCCAATATTAAAGTTAGTTTGGGTGATCATTGGCCTTATAAAATAAAATTGTGATTTTTATGCTTTATTAAGCTAGATTAGGTTAATCATGGATCAAAGCTTTTAATTCATTTCATTCTAGGCCCCAAATGGCCTAAAATGTTGAAATAAATGATTATGGGTCCAATTAGAGCCCAATTAGGGTTCTAAGCCCATGATAGTCAAATTGGAAGCTTATTGGTCCATTTGGGTCCAATAAGGAAGTCCTGGTCCAAAATGGACCAAAACATGAACTTCTAGGGTTTCCAATTGTTTGATGACCATTTGTAGTACTTGTATGATGTATTTGATTGAAGTTTTTGATGTCATAATAATAGGTATCACACATGCTCTTAAGTTTTTGATTCACATTAACTTGAGTGTATAGATTACATGACACAAAATTTCTAGTTGTGACAGATGTGACTCTCCTAAGGTGCAAAGATCCATTGGAATCATAGTTTGGTCATTTAGAGCCCCTAGAGCCTTGCATACACGTAAAGTTTGCAACTTTACATGATAATCATGCCCTAGAAGCTTGGATCTACAATATGGAGTTGTTGCATGGCGTAGAAAGCCACTGTATAGATTAAGAACTGAAGCAACTCGGCGAGTCACATGGGTGGACTCGGCGAGTTGTATGAATATGTGCATGGACTCGACGATTTGGAAGAACAACTCGGAGAGTCTGTTGAAGATTGCCTTGGACTCGGCGAGTCTGTTCTCGGACTCGACGAGTCAGGTCGAGAAGTCCTAACCTTTTTGGTTGAACTGTGAATCGGTGAGTCGAGGGACGACTCGGTGAGTTGATCAGGAAGGGACTTGGAGCTTGGTTGACTCGAGAAGTCTTGGGGCGACTCGGCGAGTTGAGTCATGGCATGGGAGTTTCTGAGCATAGGAACCTGATGAGTCAACGGGTTGACTCGGCGAGTAGGGTCAACCAGGAAGGTTGAGTTTGACTGAGGACTTTGACCTTGACCAAAGGTTGACCAGTTGACTTCCAAGGGTATTTTGGTAATTATTAGTGTTAATTGGTTTTGGTTATTTGGTAATGATCAGTGGTGGAATTCGTGCTGGTGGTCAGAGCAGCGTGGCCTTATTTCTTCAAGTCGACAGTTGCAGGTGAGTTATCCTCACTATATCGACAGGGTCTAAGGCACCAAGGCCGGCGCTTTATCGGATGGGAATCTGGGTAGTTGTTTGTTATGTTATTGCTGGGCTATGTATGCATCCGAGTAGTTAGGATGATATATATTAGAGACCTGGTTAAGGTCGGTATCCTGGTATATAGGATGGTGCTATGCTAGTGACCGGTTAGGTCGGTATCATGGTTAGGATGTTGCTATGTTATGTGATCTGCTAGATCAGTTGATTAGTTGTGAATTGCTATATGATTATATGTTTATGTGCACATGGTTGTTGGACTGGGGTTGGGTTGAGGCGGGTCGTGTTTCATGCTGTAGGCTAACATACCCAGGGCGGACCGGTTAGACCGAAGGCCCGACGAGCGGTCCGGATATGCGGCAGATGTGCCGAGGCTCGAATAGTTGACCAGACAGACTGAAGGCCCCGTGCGGGCGGACCAGTCACACTGTAGATTTGATATGCATGGTTGTTCTGTTTATGTTATGTTATCATATGTGTATGGTATTGTGGTTGGTATTTTGGGGGTAACTCACTAAGCTTTCGGGCTTACAGTTTCACTGTATTGTTTCAAGTACTTCAGGAGACCGTGGAAAGGAGAAGGCGTGACCGTATCGCTCCTCATCCTTATGTTATGATTTTTGGGACACTCTGATGGAAAATGATTTGAAAACATTTTGTAAACAATGTTACGTGGCTTTTAATTATGACTGAAAGAAAGTTTAAATTTGGTATGAATTTTATGGATGTTACAAGTTCGTATCAGAGCCTTGGTTTGAGTGAATTGGAGGAACACTCGTGTGAATCCAGTCTCAAATCAAGGATGTCGGGTCGTATTTTGTGTTGCGTCTATTGGGCTCATTAGCTACTCCAATATATATCTCCGGTATGGGCCTGTCCATCCGTGAGTTTTGTAGGGTTTAATATAAATAGATGCTTGCATGCATCCTACAACAGGAGACGATTAGTAACAATTAGAGATTTATTGTTCAGCAAATTCACCGTTCTTATTTTGTAACCCTAAAATCCTCTACAGTGGAAGTTCTTAGTCGAGCTCTGCTGAGGATCGAGTAATCTAATCATTCGACACATTTTGATTCATACTTGTGTTTTGATTACTGTTTTTACGTTCATCACTTACCTGTTACGAATATCTAATCGATCATCGAGTTTATTATTAACTCATCAATTGGTATCAGAGCGGGAGGCTGTGTAATTCATACACATCTTTTCTGTGAAAGAGTTTGTGATTAGGGTTATTCCACATTAACTAAGATTTATTGATCCGTCATTCCATAATTGACATAACTCAGCATTTATTTGTTTTGCCCTAATTTTACATATTACAAGTCTGATCTTTCAAACAGGTTAAACGATCAAGCATGGACGAGTCACAATCTAATCCCATCAACATCTCAAACAGCATTGGATCAACGACGAAGATTCCTACTCTTTACACCCAGGATTACAAAGTTTGGTCGCATCATTTCGAAGATTATGTCATCGGATCTGAAGACAATGGATATCTTATTTGGGAAGCAATCGTTTCTGGACCATTTGCTCATCCAGGAACATCAAAAATCATTAAAACTCAGAAAGAGTATAATGATCTGTTAAAGGACGTAAAGGACGTTGCTCAGGACGAAAAGGAAAAGTTTCAGTGCAACATTAAGGCATTGAGACTGATTCGATTTGCTCTTCAATCAGATACATTCAGGTTGGTGAGTTCATGTAGCACCGCTAAAGAAATCTTGGATAGGTTGCAAGAGCTATATTCCACAGATGAAGATCTGGAGCATTCTATTCAGACCTTAATTTTGTCTGACTTTGGTGAATTTAAGCAGAATTCTGATGAAATCGTTACTCAGATGTTCGATCGATTCAATCATCTTCTTAGCAAGATGATCAAACACGATATAGAAAGGAAGCTGATTGAACAAAAAGTTACCTTTTTGAATGGCCTAAGATCCGAGTGGAGAGCTGTCGTGTCCACCGTTAAAGCTCATGAGCAGTTCAAGTCTTATTCCTTAGCAAAGCTAGTGGGAATTCTAAAATCCCAAGAAAAGATTGTCCTGCAAGAGAAGAATGTGGTCTCAAGTTTGGGGTCCTTGGCCCTCCTGTCTAAAAGCAAAAGTGTGGTAGAAGATGAAGATCTCAACCTAGAAGACTATGAGCTTACTTCTGAAGATTATGCAATGATGGTGTCGAATCCAAAGAGGTTCATTAAGAAAAGGTTCCCTACCAATAAAAACTGAAATTGGCAGGGAAGCTATAGTTCTGAAAAAGTTAGGGAGGAACCGAAGACAGAAGAACCAAAGAAAGAGGCGAAAGTTGAAGGAGATTCTGGTGAGAACTGCTACTACTGTGGAGGAAAGAACCACTATGCCAAAGACTGTGTCCTAAAGAAAATGGCAGAGAAGGATGAGGAAAAAGATGAAGAGGCTGTGTTAATGAAAAAGCTTGAAGAGATCAAGAGAAAGAAAGTTGATGCTAACCCTTCGATGAATGCTTTGATTGTGCAGGGTTCGGCAGCGGATGATGAGTTCGGTGGCGTGCAGGTTTGGTCAACCGATTCAGAGGATGATGAAGTCAGGAAGCCATCTCATGGAAAGGCGTATGTTGCAAGAGGTGATGAAAGTAGTGGGAAGTGTTTGATGGTGACAGATGTATCTCAAATGAGGGGATACAATACAGACGGTGGGAATGAGGACACTAAGGAGCGAGAGGACTTATGCTTCACAGCAAAACCTCTCAGCGTGCAGATCAATGAGCTTGATGAATTGATCAAGAAGGTACAATCCATTTTTGTTTCATTCAAAGTCCCACAAAATTCATATGAAAAAGAATTAAAAAGCTTAAATTCAAGAATCTCAAATCTAGATAGCAGTTTAACTCAAACACGGGTCACCAATTCTAACCTAACTGACCAAATAAGCAGGGTGTCATCCAAGAGTGAGGAACGGAGGATGTGGATAGAGCTGAAGGAGTCAGAGCTGATTAAATCTAAGGATGAAAACATTTACTTACAAAGAGACAATTTGAAACTTTTGAAACAGAGAAATGTTTTTTGTTTAATTGCTAAGCGTCTTTATGCTAACATCACTCAACTTCATTTGAACTGTGAAATAGGGCAGAAAATTCATCGCATGATTTTGCCCTTCCTTGAGTTTAAGGAGGATGAAATCAATGCTGAAGCATATAATTCCGAAAGTGTAGTTTTGTCTGATGATGTGAATCCGACTTATATGTATGGACTGGACAAAATCGAATCTTTTATAAAGTCCAAAGACCATAAGGACATGCTGAAAAATCTTTTGGATGAAAACAATAAACTGAAACTTAGGATCAAAACCATACAAAAATTTGACTCATTGAATGCCAACTTGAGCTCAGAAAATAAAATTTATGTTGAAAACGCGTCTGAGCTTAATGAGGATGATGATATGAGCGTAATTTCTATAGAGGATGAAGTTGACTGTTCTGAATTTGTCAAGAGCGAACCCGAAAACCACAAAAATCGTATTTCTGAAAATTCTGCGGAGTTTGCTCATTTGTCCCAAAATAAGTCCCCGATTCTTGAAGAAAAGGTTGTTGTGTACCAAAAAGTAAGAACAACTCCAAATCAGGTATATAAGGTCACATGAATAACCGAACATCAGACAGCTGAACTCACCGCCATAGTAAACGAATATAATGCAGATGGCTGTGATGAGTTTTTCTGGTCTGCTTCTATAGATAATGCTGACGAAACCGTTGGTCTATCAGAGCGCACGTCCTGGAAAACCAAAGGCAGATATGTGCCAGAGCGACTAAACAAACCTGACAACTTTGATGTGCCAAGCACTAGTGGTACAAAAGAAGTTCCTATAGAAGAAGTCATTCCTACAATCGATACATCATCTGTTAAAAGTGAACCGGCTGACAGGAAACAAAAGCAAAAAGCCAACATCCACCGACAGCCGAAGCAAGTGAAGGATCAAAAGCAGCAAAGGAATCTGAGATACAAAAAGAATCTCTCAGAGCGAAAACAATTTTGGCGATCTCAAAACGCCCATTTCTCTTATCATGACAAAAGTTCAAAGTCAGAGAAAAGTATTGTCAGGCTGCAAGAAAGTAATAACAACCGAAAGGACAGGTTCGGTTCTGAAAGGAATAACAACCGAAGGGAAAGGTTAGGTTCAGAGAACACCAGCTACCGAAAGCATAGGTTCGGTTCCGAGAGCAAAAGAGACCAAAGTTCAAGGTTCAGTCCCACAAATGACCAAAAACAAAAGGGTCACTTAGAACCTCAAATCAAGAAAACTTCTCAGTCCAAATTCTCTCGATCTCATTCTAAACTCAATTATGTTCAAACTAAAAATCCAAAATCTTCAATAGATTTGAAAGAAAAATCGAAGGTTTCCTCAGACAAGAATGATCAAAAGCAGTCCAAGGCACAAACGCCAACACCTGAATCGACACTGACTGTAACAAATCCTAACAAAATTAAAGTTTTCACCATTAAGAAGAAAGATGAAACAACTTTAATAAAAAGAACATATCTTGTTGACATCTCTCTTACTATTCCTGTTCCTGTGAAAGGCTCACGTGGACCCAAGAAACTTTGGGTTCCTAAATCTGCTTGATTTTTGCAGGTTATCAGTGACGAGCAGTTCGACGAAGAATGGTATATTGACAGTGGCTGCTCACGTCACATGACAGGAAGGAAGGAAGAGCTGAGGGAATTTCGATCTCTCTCAAACGGCGGGAATGTCATGTTCGGGAACAGCTCATTTGGTACAATAAAAGGTTATGGGATGATAACAAATGGAGACTTCACGATTAGAAAGGTTGCATATGTTGAAGGGCTACAACACAACCTCATCAGTGTATCTAAGCTTGTTGGAGGTACCGGTCTTAAAGTTTCATTTGATGATGAGGGTTCGGAAATAATAGAGAAGAAAACAAAAAGAGTGATTCTAAAATCAGAGCGAAAAGGCGAAATGTTTCCTCTCAATCTCAAACCTATCAAAGGAAATCCAGTTATTTGTCTATTATCCAAAGCTCATTCTGACGAAAGCTGGTTGTGGCACCGAAGGCTCTCCCATCTCAACTTCAAGGATATCAACAAACTTGTCACCGGAGGTCATGTTCGGGGTCTTCCATTGCTAAAGTTCGATCGAGAACATTTGTGTGCTGCGTGTGAAATGGGGAAGCAAAGTCATCAAAGTCACTCATCCATTATAAACACTAAAGTTGTTGAACCACTTGACTTAATTCACATTGACTTGTGTGGTCCATCATCTATCGAAAGCATTGGCGCTAGCAAGTTTATTCTTGTAATTGTTGATGACTTTTCACGTTTTACATGGGTGTTCTTTCGGAAGCACAAATCTGAGGCAACTCTCAAGCTAAAGATGTTTATTAAGCAAGTTGAAGTGCAACTGAGGAAAGTCGTTCGCAATATCCGAAGCGACAACGGGCTGGAGTTCAAGAATAAAGAATTTGAAGACTTTTTGGCAGAGAAAGGAACCAGTCACAACTTCTCAGCCCCCTACACCCCTCAACAAAACGGGATTGTTGAAAGACGAAACCGATCTTTGTGTGAGGCAGCCCGAACCATGTTAAGGTTCGCTTCTCTACCTTTATATTTTTGGGCTGATGCTATTGCTGCAACATGTTTTACACAGAACAGGTCCTATCTCAATAAGCGTTTCACTCTCACTCCTTATGAGACCATCAACAATAGGAAGCCAAACATTAAATTCTTCCATGTATTCGGCTCACGATGCTTCATCTTCAACTCTAAAGAACATCGTAACAAGTTCGATGTTAAAGCCGATGAAGGGATCTTTCTGGGATACTCTCTCACTTCTAAAGCATACCGGGTTTTAAACAAGCGTTCGAGGAAGATTGAAGAAACATATTATATGACTTTCAATGACAGCTATGTCAAAAAGCTGAAGGCCACTAAAGAAACAGTTGGAGAAATTTTCTCTCAAACAAGCCAAGTCACAGCCTCGATTACAAATTTGTTTGAGCAGTTTGTAGAATTATTCGATGAACTGGAGAAGGCTACTCTCTCGGAAGCCAATGCAGCAGACAACAAAGTAGACCATCTGAAGCAACTCGTAGAAGATGCCACCAAAAAAATGGGTGAAGGAGAATCAGGTCCAAATGAACCTTCTCAGCACAATGCTTCAGTTGAGGGGGAGGATCCATCTTCTTCAAAACAGATGAGCTCACAAGTTGAGGGGGAGAACTCTTCTCCAGCTGTGCCCTAAAGCTTAACACCATCCGAAGGTACTGTAGCACCCGAAAGCTTAACACCACCCGAAAGTACTGTAGCACCCGAAAGCTTAACACCACCCAAAGGTACTATAGCACCCGAAAGCTCAACACCACCCGAAAGTCCTGTAGCTCCAGAAAGTCAAGATACACCTGAAAGCTCATCAGTCAAGGGGGAGAATGCAAACACGTTTTACGACGATGATAGTCAATCTGAATTAGAAGAAATGGTAAATGCTGAATTGGATCCCTCATATGATCCAAATTATCCTCCTCTTGTCAAATGGACCAGAGATCATCCTGTTTCACATGTAATGGGTAATGTCTCTGAAAAGGTCCTGACCCGATCTGAACTGAAGGCACAGCAAATATCTCTATTCTCAAAAGTAGCCCTCTGAAAAGGTCCTGACCCGATCTCACAGGTAAAGAGTTATGTATGTTTAACTCTTTCGTCTCAAAAGTTGAACCAAAGATAGTAAACACTGCTCTTGATCACTCTGATTGGGTTCAAGCTATGCAAGAAGAACTTAATGAGTTCGAGAGAAAAAAGGTTTGGCGCCTCATTCCAACTCCTAAAATGCCTCGGTTGTTGGTCTCGAATGGGTCTTCAGAAATAAAATGGACAGGGAAGGCAATGTGATAAGAAACAAAGCTCGTCTAGTTGTGAAAGGATACTGCCAGGAGGAAGGAATCGATTATGAAGAAACTTTTTCTCCTGTAGCTAGGCTGGAATCTGTTCGAATATTTCTTGCCTATGCTGCACACAAGAACTTTGAGGTCTACCAAATGGACGTAAAGTGCGCATTTCTGAATGGAGAACTTGAAGAAACGGTGTACGTGGAGCAACCTCCGAGATTCGTCAATGAAAAGTACCCCAATCACTGCTATATTCTGGACAAAGCAATTTATGGGCTGAAACAAGCACCTAGGGCCTGGTATGAAACGCTAACCAAGTTTTTAAAGATGTACAAATTCAAACAAGGTTCGGTTGACCCAACCTTCTTTCGTAAGAAGGAAGGTAACCACCTTATGATTGTTCAAATCTATGTCGATGATATCATCTTTGGCTCAATGAATCCTATCTTAACAGCTAAATTCAGAAAGCTGATGGAGACTAAATTTGAAATGAGCTCAGTGGGTCCGATTAACTTTTTCCTAGGTTTAAATATTAGACAGGGACCCGAAGGCATCTTTATTAACCAGGAAGCCTATACCAAGACTCTCCTTACTAAATTCGGCATGATGGGAGATTCAAAGGTTCAAGTTCCAATGGCGTTCGACACCAAGCTCACTCCATCCTTGGATAAGCCAGCAGTCGATATTACGCTATATCGCCAGATGATCGGTTCTTTGATGTACCTTACTACTAGCAGGCCTGATATAATGTTTTGTGTTTTTTACTATGCTAGATTTCAGGCGAATCCTCGTGAACCTCATATGCTTGTAGTGAAGAACATACTCCGGTATTTAAAACGAACTACCTCTCTCGGCTTATGGTATCCATCAAACTCAGGTTTCTTCATTCAAGCCTACTCAGATGCAGACCTTGGAGGTTGTGGACTAGACATGAAAAGCACCACTGGAGGCTGCCAATTTCTTGATGGGAAGTTGGTTAGCTGGCAATCAAAGAAACAGACTTGTGTATCTCTGTCTACAGCTGAAGCAGAATACATCGCAGCTACCTCCTGTGCATCTCAAGTGATTTGGATCCAAAGCCGGCTCCAGGACTATGGACTCAATATGAAGAAAATCCCACTATATTGGGACTCAGAAAGTGCAATTAGGATCTGTCATAACCCAGTGTAACACTCCAAGACTAAGCACATAGCACTGAGGTATCACTTCATTAAGGATCATGTGGAAGATGGGAACGTCGAAATTCGTTTTGTTCGAACCACTGATCAACTGGCTGACATCTTCACCAAAGCTCTTCCTGAAGCTTCATTCAACAAAATTCTACAAGGCTAGGAATGATGGAATTGGAGTCAGTACCAAAAATTACCTCTCAAGGTTAAAAGTAAGAAGCGAAATAGACCGAACGTTCGGGTTCGGGTCTCATGTATGTCGAAATGAACCGAACGCTCGGGTTCGGGTCTTGTTATGTGTACCGAAATGAACCGAACGCTCGGGTTCGGTTGTGTGATCTGATCTTCGCTTATCACTCAAAGGTAGTTTCTTTGGTTGTAAATCTTTTGTATTATTTTTCCAAATTCATTTATCTTATTGTCAAAGTTCTTTTCTTTTTCAAACTTATTTTTTTTGGCAACCGAAATAGACGGAACGTTCGGGTTCGGTTTCAAAAATTTTCTCTCCCGAAATAGACCGAACGCTCGGGTTCGGTTCCAAAATTTTTCTCAACCGAAATAGACCGAACGCTCGGGTTCGGTTCCAACATTTTTTATTCATTTTTTTATGTCTTATTTATTTTTATCAAAAATTCCAAAAATATTTTTTTTCTTTTTCTTTAAATCAAAAACTCCAAAAATATTTTTATTTATTTTGTTTTGCAACTTATCTTTGTGTGTCTATTTGTGGGAAAATCATTTCACTAGTTAAGTGTCCCTAGAAGCATACTGTTGTATGTGTCCAAAGCCTCACTTGATTCTGAATAATAGCCTTACTGACTTGGTACATACAAACATTGTCTTCCCAATTAGGCTCTCATATTTATTCTAATCATGAGCTACCTAACTCTCTTCTCACATGAGATAAGAGTTTTCTTCTTGGTCCTTATCTTCACAGCAGAGGTACTTTGGTTTCTTTACACCATCTATATTACATTTCTCCATCTTATTCGCTTCACCAACGTAACCCTTGAGACTCTCAGAAATTACCACTGAGGTTTATGGTTACACAATTTCTGCGTTTATGATCTTAGCTTCGTGCCACTACGTGCTAAGTGAAACCCAAAATTTAATACCCAATATGCACTGACGGTGAACAATGAATTTGCTCTAGTTTTCACTAATGAATTGGTGGACTTACCTCTATGGAATCTCTAATTTCCTTTTGAGTGATTCCTATGAAATTGTTAAAACCAATAACATTTCTTCCATTGGAATCCAGTTTTATTTTTTCTTGAGATTTTATATATTTCCTTACCACTTAAATTATCTCCAACCTACTTGTTCAACAGACTACACCGGTCTCACAAGTACTTCATTCGATTTATGTCTTATATCAAGATTAGGAATTCTGAACTGAAGCGAAAGCCACCCTCATAAGCCTAATTAAAAGAAGCCTTTCAACACTTCTTAATAAGTGTCTGATCGTTATTCAACGGGAAACCACACAAACACTTTAAGGTCTCTCTTGACTTTGAAGGAAGAGATTCATGCCCGAGATCCATTGTTTCGTGTCTTTATTGACATTACATAATCCCTCAAAAAGTGTTGCTTTATTTCTTTTTCTTTTACACACTCCGCACAAAATCTTTTTGATTTTCCAAACTTCTGGTTTCATTAAATACAAGGCATTTTAATTGGATTGGTTGTTATAAAAGGTTGTGGTTAATATTGATCCACATGGGAGATTTTATTTTAAAAGATGCCGTTACACTCTAAAGGGATAAGATGACAAAATCATGACTCAGGCGGGAGTCCAATCGATTTGATTTCAAACGGCACCGGAAGACCAAGCGTGCGATCTGGAACCATTTCATCTCCAAACGGCGCCTGATGGGAAGGCGTGTAATTAGGAACTGACACTCTCTCTCATGCGTAATCATCGGCAACACCAACTGTCACGTGTCAATTGCCTCCGAAAAACTCTTCGTTTTTCAATCGAAGAATTGGGAAAAATTCTTCTCTCTCCTTTACCCACAGTATAAAAGGCAATATAAACCACCGTTTACCTCTTTACTGCACCTATATTTCCAGAGAGCAAGAAAATCCTCCAACCTCTACTGTTCATCATCTCTCCCATCTTCATCACAGCAATGGCGGATTCTTCATCAGTTCATGCAACTTCTCACATCTTGCCTATTCGCCCGCAGCAGAGTTTGATCATCGATCTTACTCCTCACACATATGACGCTTTCATGTTCCCTATTCTCGAATGCCTGAAATACTCGCCAATCGCTCCTGCTCTTACTAGAGCTGAAGCAGTTCCCATGGAGTTTCTGTCTCAAATTTTTGCCACATCTCACTACGACAAGGTCGTCAACAGGATTTTCTTCGATGTCTTCGAGCAGAAGGCGTCGATTTCCAAGCAAAGGTTTTGTACGCTGTTAGGGTTTGAACCTGATTCGTCTAGGGTTAACCCTGAAACCATTCCGATGGGTCATCTCTTCAACATGTTCTACAACATGGGGTACACTGAGGTTCTCACCACGGTCACGAAATTCAAGAAATCGTGCCTGCCCCCTCAGTGGAACGGTATGTTTACAGTGCTTTTCAAGGGGATCTCTGAAAGAAGTGCTGGATCAGACGGGTCAAGTCTTCTTTTTCTCTCGATTATGTACGGGGTCTACAATGGAATCAACATGGACTACGGGTCGGTCCTCTGGCAACAACTCATTCAGAGTCTTTCTTCCACTTCTCGACATTCGGAGATTTCATATGCCCGGTTCTAGACACTTGTCACTAAATGGGTGATGGACAAGTACCACATCCCCATTGTTGCTGGTGCTCCAATGTCTTCGATTGGTACTTTCCATACCACGAAGATCATTGTTTCGGATGTTTCTAAATTTTCACTCAACGGTTCAATCTCGGAAACAATGTATGGTGATGTTCCTGCTGACAGCTGAATTATTAGAACATACAAGTAGTTCAAACGCTCTGGTCCGAGAGAGCTCACTCAAGAGATGCTCAAGTCAATCCACGACGCTGACAAGCCTGTCACAAGAGGAAAGAAAGCTGACAAGGGGAATGAAAAACAGGTTGCAAAGGGAGTCAAAGGCCCATCTCCCAAGAAAAGAAAAACCACAAAGGCTGCTCAATCCCCACTGCAGAAGAGGAGAAAAACCCAACCAGGCGTAAACTGATTATCGATTCGTCCTCGAGCGAATCTGAGGAAGAGAGTTCTGCTTCTGAAGGCTCTCCTCGTGATAACACTCCACCACGATCTCCAACCCCTGAATTTCACTTCTCTACTTCTCCTATCTCCTCTCCACAAGTTACAATTCCTATTTATATTCCCCCATAACTTCCACCACTGAAATCCTATCCACTTCCATCCCAGTACCACCTCCAATATTTACCGAAGCAACCACCACCACCACTGCAGAAGTAAGAACTAACGTATCCGATACGGCGGTTCATACTGACGCACCCAAATCCACCTCCGCACCCGAACACACACCAATAACCAAACACACCACCCAACCCGAACCTACTACTACTACCGAGCCTCCAGCTTCACCACCACCATCTTCTCCTGCTCATGCATCAGAGGGTGAAGAACCACTCCCTTGTGGGGAGGACATGACCTTCGATTCGGTCTATTACTGTCCGTTTCAAGTTCAAAGTGACGATGATGACGATGCTCCAGTCACAAAGAGGCATCTCAAGGAGCTCCATGATAAAATTGATTCTCTCATTGCCTCATCTTCTACATCTCAATCCTCCATATCTGAAGTTGTCGTTCAGAAAATTGTTGATGCTTTTTCCAAAGCTCATCAAGTTTCCCTTGATTCCACCACTGCAGCCATAGACGCCTCAAGCAAAGCTTGTCAAGCAGCGACCGAAAAAGTTGATCAACTATTTACTGATGCTTCTTCCTTGTTGAAATCTTTACAGGAAAGTGCTGAAGCCACCAAGACTACGTTGGAACCCATTATCAACCAGCTGGCTACATCAGTCGCCTCTGAGCTGAAGTCGTTTGCTTCACTTCGTCAAACAATTTCTGACGACAACTCAGCTTTCAGAACAACCATTGAGGAGCGTCTCTCCAAGCTTCAAGAAGACTTAGCTACCGAGAACTCTCTAATGGATGCTCTCGCAAGGAAGACTACCGCTCTGAAGGTCAAGAGTATTCAACTCTCCAACTCTCAACAAGAGATTGAGTCTCTTCGATCTGAAAGAGAGGTGGTTAAATCCTGTGTTTCGGATGTCTACTAAGCTATCTCAAACATCCTTGAAGCACATGACCCAATCCTCAATTATTCTGTGAGCCATGACCTTGCAGAGAAGCTTGCTCCCGCCCTCTCTCTACTCAGAAAAATTGAAGGGCTCCTTGATGTCGTGTACATTCCGAAACAAGGGGAGAAAAGGAAACTATGTCTCAACCGCCTCCTACTTCAACAGGAACACACACAACCGAACCTCCTCCAGTAGGCCAAGCCTCCGGTACCGGTGTAAAAGACAAGGGCAAAAAGATTGCTAAGGAGAGCGATGAAGATGATAAGGAGACAATTGCCGACCTTCTGAAGCGACAAGGTCGAGATAAAGAGGCTGATATCAGTGCTCGTGTGGCTAGAGACGCTGAAGAAGCCGAAAGGAAACAAAAAGAAGCCCACGACCTTCTTGAGAGCAGGAAAACTCTTTTTCCTCTTTGGACTCTTGAGAGGCTGATTAAAGAAGCCATTGAAACACCCAATATCTTGTGGCTAGAACCTGTGATCTCTTTAGATCATTCTAACATTCTTGCCTCTCAGTTCGACATGCCAATGACCCGAAAGGCTTTTATTTTTCATGCCTTTTCCAACATTGCTGAGTTCCCTCATCCTCATCCAAAGGTTGATCGAGACTTAGTCGAATTTTATCTGAGAGCAGCTCAACCCCAATACCAAACTTAGAGCGCTCAGAAAATCGTCAATGTTCGGGTCCTGAAGCCGTACAGGGAAGGCAACTTCACCAACGTTCGGTTCAAGGTACTATGGGGATCTGCCAAGACCGAACATGCCATCTCACTTGCAAATCTTCCCAACATTAATCCCCATGACTGGATTATCTTGCACAACATCCTTCTTACAAACGAAGCAGAATATGGTCCGATCATCGACCACTTTAAGAGGGTGCTTGTATGCTATATCATGGAAGTTGCTCTGATGGATCAGGAGATAGCGAGTGTGTTCAAGAAAAAGCCTACCATATCTCCTGTTGGCTCTGCTAGTGATCTCAACATGATGCATATGGGGAAGATTGACCCGAAGAGAAACTCCGTCATGTTTACCAGGAATGTGATGGGTTTTGAGCATTCTAACACTTCCTAAGTGTACATGCAACCCTAATAACCTTGGATCTATGTTTGTCTAATTATCATGCAAAGTTGAATCCCAAGGTTATATTCCTATCTAGCATACATGGGGAACAATTTTAACTTGAATCATAGATAGAATAACTTACCTTGTTGTTGCTTGTGTTCCTTGAAACCTTGTGAGCCTAGCACCCCAAGTGTGATGCCTCAAATGCTTCACACAACACCAAATGCTCTTGGAAAGACTCTTGAGATAACACACACTTCTCAAAATCGGCCAAGCCCTCTAGTTTCTTATGTCTAGCCTTGTGTAGCCAATTTTGTGGAGAATGGGACTCTTATATAGTGTTGGCACATCTAGGGTTACACCATGTAAACCCTAATGTGTCATGACTCTTCATTTCCATGACCCATGGGTTTGTAACTCCCATAGAGCATCCATGGAGCATCCTATGGGTAGAACCCAACTTGATAATCCATGGAGCCTCTTAGCCCACTATACAAGATATGGATGATTTACATAACCAACCCATATATTTAATTAGTTATCCTTTGATCACTTAATTAATTCCAAATTAATTCTTTGATCAACTAATTAAATAATATTATTAATATATTAGAACTTATAATATATTAATAATCTCCAAGTGTTATTTCTCTCATTTAGTCTATCCAATTGCATGGTGCCATGCAACCCAAATGGACCATGCCAGGTCGGGTCAAGTACAAGCCCGAAATAGTTATGGACTTAGACACCTTATCCAACAGTCTCCGACTTGGATAAGTCTAATAACTATATCTCTAGTACTTCAGGAACCGACCGGCAATCGTAGCTCTTTCAAGGTCTCTCGGAACTGAGAAGATGATGGTACGCCATTTAAGATAAGTGATCATATAATCCTCTGTTCTAGATATCAGCCAGACAAATACATGGAACATGTCTTGCTTATTGTCCAGCATTTGTTTCCCGATTTCCGATTTGTTTGACATAGAACTTAATTGAACACATCAACTTAGTTCTGACCGGGCCCGGTACATGGGTCAAAACAAAATCATCGAGGGGCCCAAATATCAGCCTCTAATCCAAGAAGGAACAGATAAACTTCGACTCATATGTTTGTTCTACCACTTATTGAATTACACACAAAAGTACGTTTTATAACATCGAGTTACCAATGCGGTTTCGTACAGTCAATGCATAACCAAATTGTAAGTAACAAATCATATCTCTAGGTTTGAAGACTTATATGATATTACCGTCTCACGATCACTCGAGATAAAATTCCATGAAGTGATTCCAGTGAGCGTGGGTTAAGTCCAATGCTCAGAACTTATGAGCACTCATGATTGTTGTAGCCTTGTCCAAGACCTCTACAACCAAACATGACAGTCTTGATTCATATCTACTTCCAACATATGACCGACTGTGGAGGTTTGAATAATATGTTATACCAAACAAAATTATTCTGGAAGTCAAAACATGCAAAAGAAATATAGTAAACGATTGACAAGAGATAGCAACACTTTACTCATAAATAAAACACCTTTTATTCATCATCAAATGTCAATTACACTTTACAAATTTCCAGGTTATCTAACTACTAAAACTTATATCATCCTTCAGCCCTATGCTTCGAGCATGCTGAAGATGCTTAACCCTACTCAGTCCCTTCGTGAGGGGATCTGCTGGGTTTTCATCCGATGATATCCTCTTTGCCACGAGGAGTCCTTCTTCGATCCGATGTCTAATGAAATGGTATTTTCTGTCGACGTGTCTGGATCTCCCGTGATCCCTTGGTTCCTTGGCTAAGGCAACAGCACTTTCACTATCACAGAAAATTTCCATTGGCTCTTTAATAGCTGGTACAACTCCAAGGTCTCCAATGAAGTTCTTCAGCCATATCGCCTCCTTTGCTGCTTCACTAGCTGCAATATACTCTGATTCACAAGTAGAATCTGCCACTGTCTCTTGCTTGGAACTCTTCCAAGAAATTGCTCCTCCGTTTAGGGTAAAGACCCAGCCCGACTGAGAGCGGAAATTATCCCTATCAGTCTGGAAGCTAGCATCACTATACCCTACAACTCTCAAGTCATCACTCCCACCGAGGGTAAGGACCCAGTCCTTAGTCCTCCGCAGGTACTTGAGGATATTCTTTACCGCAGTCCAGTGTGCCTTGCCAGGGTTTGCCTGATACCTGCTATCCATGCTCAAGGCAAAAGCTACATCGGGTCGAGTACACGTCATAGCATACATGATCGATCCTACAGCCGAAGCGTAAGGTGTTCAACTCATTTCTGCTATCTCAGCCTCAGTGCTAGGGCTTTGTGTCTTACTCAATCTGGTGTTACTCTGGATGGGTAACTCTCCTTTCTTGGAATCCTGCATGCTGAATCTCTTCAGCACCTTATCCAAGTAGGTACTCTGACTAAGTCCAATTAGTCTTTTACTCCGATCTCTCAAGATTCTTATCCCTAGAATATAGGCAGCTTCACCAAGGTCCTTCATAGCGAAACACTTCCCAAGCCAGGACTTTACTTCCTGCAGGGTTGGAATGTCGTTTCCTATGAGTAGTATGTCATCCACATACAATACCAAAAAGCTAACTATACTCCCACTAGCCTTGACATACACACAAGATTCATCTTCACTCCTAGAAAAGCCAAATTCCTTGACCTTTTCATCAAAGCAAAGATTCCATCTGCGAGGTGCTTGCTTCAATCCATAAATGGATTTCTCAAGCTTACACACTCTATTAGGGTACTCGTTGCTGACAAAACCCTCTGGCTGACTCATCTAAACATCTTCAGCCAACTTTCCATTAAGGAAAGCGGTTTTGACATCCATCTGCCATATTTCATAGTCATGAAATGCAGCTATGGCTAACAGAACCCGAATAGACTTAATCATGGCTACCGGAGAAAAGGTCTCATCATAATCCACTCCAGGAATTTGAGAGAAGCCCTTTGCAACCAGTCTAGCCTTATAAGTGTGTACTTTACCATCCATGTCGGTCTTCTTCTTGAAGACCCATTTGCACCCTACTGTCTTACGACCTGGTACATTTTCAACCAAGTTCCAAACTTGATTGTCATACATAGATTGTATCTCGCTATCCATAGCCTCTTTCCATTTAGCAGACTCGGGGCCTGCCATGGCTTCCTCGTAGCTGTTAGGGTCATCTTGACTTACTAGTGTCCCATCACTAATAAGTGTCTCACCTTCTGCAGTAATATGGAATCCATAGTAATGCTCAGGTGCACTCCTAACTCTCGTGGAACGTCTCAGAGGTACAGATTTGTCAATTGGCTCAACAGGAGTTTCCTCCTCAAGTTGAGGGCTAGAGTTTGAAGTTCCTTCACCGCTTGATTCTCGAATTTCTTCAAGATCAATTTGTCTCCCACTGTCTCCTTGGCTTATAAATTCTCTCTCTCGAAAGACTCCTCTTCTTGCTACAAAGACCACATTGTCACTAGGTCTGTAGAAGAGGTAACCAAAGGATCGCTGTGGGTAACCGATGAAAATACACCTCTCGCTTCGAGGTTCGAGTTTATCATGAGTCTCGCGTCTCACGAAAGCCTCGCAACCCCAAATCTTGATGTGGTCTAGTTTAGGTACTTTACCAATCCACATCTCGTGAGGAGTTTTGGCAACTTTCTTTGTAGGGACTAGATTAAGAATATGGGCGGCAGTCTCCAAGGCATACCCCCAGAACGAGATTGGTAGCGTAGCTCGACTCATCATGGAACGAACCATATCTAACAAGGTTCGATTACGCCTCTCAGCCACACCATTCAACTGTGGTGTCCTGGGAGGTGTCAATTGTGAGACTATCCCACATTTCCTTAGATAGTTGAGGAACTCTGAACTAAGATACTCACCACCACGATCGGATCGAAGCATCTTAATGTTCCTGCCCAATTGATTCTCGACTTCCTGTTTAAATACCTTAAACCTCTCGAAAGTCTCTGACTTATGCTTGATCAAGTAGACATATCCATATCTACTATAATCATCAGTAAAAGTCAAATAATAACGATTAGCATCCCTTGTGGCATGTTTGAATGGTCCACACACATCCGTGTGTATAAGGTCCAACAAACCTTCACCCCTCTCACACGAACCTGTGAAGGGTGACTTTGTCATTTTTCCAAGTAAGCATGATTCGCAACTATCATCTGACTTTAGGTCAAACGACTCCAAGACTCCATCCTTTTGGAGTTGGCCTATGCGCTTCTTGCTTATATGTCCAAGACGACAATGCCATAATGATGCTTTATCCAAGTTATTATTAGTAGAATCAATACATAAAACATTATTTCCTAAGTTATCAACAACAGATACAGCTTCATACACACCATCACAAGGTAATGCTTTAAAATAAAGAACATTATTAAAGAAAGCATCAATAGAACCAACTTCATTATTAAATGAAAAGGTAAACCCTTGTTTGTACAAAGCATGGAAGGAAATAATATTTCTTGCCATTCCTGGCGAATAACAACACTTATTCAAATCTAAACTAAACCCACTACTTAGCGATAAAGTATAAACTCCAATCTTGGTAACAGGTATAGCTTTCCTATTTCCCATGATCAAGTTTATCCTTCCTTGCTCCACATCCTCACTTCTTCTTAGTCCCTGCAAGTCACAACAAATGTGAATACCACACCCGGTATCAAGGACCCAAGAATTAGAATGGGGTGAGTTATTAGAAATGATAGTGTAAATACCTGCATGGTTGGGTTTAACTTTCCCATCCTTCACATCTTGCTGGTATTTTGGGCAGTTCCGCTTCCAATGAGCTTTTTCATGGCAATAGAAGCATTCAGCCTCTTTTGGGTCAGAAGAAGGAGTAATGAAACCTTTCTTGGTTCCACTTGAAGAAGAGCCATCAAGGGTCCGAGCCTTGGTACCCTTCGAAGATCTCTTTCTCTTCCTCCATCGATTCTTCCCAATTGCCAAAACCGGAGTAGAGTTTTGAGTAGGAGTGATAGCAACCGACTTCCCCTTAAGACCTGTTTCTGCGGTCTTGAGGAGTCCCTGAAGTTTGCTGAGGGTGACTTCTTCCTTGTTCATGTGATATGTCATGCGGAATTGATCATACCACGATGGTAAGGAATGCAAAATAATATCTATTGCAAGATCCTCTGGGAAGTTCACATTAAGCTTCAGCAAACGATCCACATACCTTTGCATTTTCTGCATGTGGCTCGTGACGGATTCCCCGTCCTTCATCATGGTTGTTATCATGGAGCAGATGATTTCATACCTCTCTTGTCTTGCACTTTGATGGTATCTTTCCATCAAATCTTGGTGCATGTCATAAGGGTAGAAATCCTCATAAGACTTTTGGAGTTCCGCTGTCATCGTGGTCGTCATGATGCAAGCCACTTTCATAGCATCCCTTTCATGTGCCCGAAATTCAGCGATCTCCTGAGGAGTTGCAGTGGACTCATCAATCTCCTTAAGCTCCTTGTCAAGGACATATTCTTTGTCCTCGTAGCGGGTAATCATCCTGATGTTTTTGATCCACTCATTGAAGTTGGATCCATCAAAGGTGACTTTCCCACACAAGTTCATAAGGGTAAAGGAGCCATTAGGATTAGAGCCAGAAGCATTGTTGAAAGACATCTGAAGGAAGGAGGACAAGATTAGTTTAGATATAAGAGAGTCCTTAATAAAACACCCAAATGTAATATTAAGGCTAGGATCCAATCACAATATAATATAACTTAGAAGAGGTATGCCGTAATCTAAGCTATATCATATTTGAAAGGTAGGTGAATGACGATTCACCAATTTCCACCACGAAAACCGCAATATTTTAGTATTAGGTTTTTGAATGGTTCTTAGAAATTCCTAGATTCTTTGAGATTCAATGAACTTTTCAAAGGCATGTTTCAATCTCGAGTGTGCCCTCCAAGTTTTGTGACTGGGATACCGAGGATCACAAAACGAGGTGTGAAGTAACCATGCAAATCACTTGGTACCCTTAAAGTTTATCACTCAATCGATGTGCCGGTTAACCACACACGCTCCATCGATACTATAATAAACCCTAAGTCACCCTTTACCTACCTTGTTAAGTCCAAGTTAGTGTGTCGGTTAACCACACACGCTCCACCAACGACTTAATCAAAGTGTAAAGTGTAATTTCATGGAATAGCACCTTATTCACATTTTTCCTAAAGTAACTAAGATTGGGAATTTAATAAAACATTTAGTTACTTTATAATATTCATCATACTTTGAATGAGAATTAATAAGTCCTTGTCTTACCCGTTCGGCTAACGACCCTCCACCGATCAAGCAAGCGGTGGGTGAGAGTGGACACCCATTAAGTCACCATTTTATAGGCAACAACCTTATACCCACCTTATAGACCGGCTTCGTGAATGAGGCGTACTAGCGGTAAGACGACTTTGTTCTTATACATATATATATAATTATTAAATCATAATAATATAAGTATAAGGGTTGAATATTAACTTTTAAAATTCTAGGGGTTGGAACTAAAGTTTTAACTTAACTTTACTTGTTCCAAAACTTGAGGGCAAGTTTTGTAAACTTTCAAAACTTTTCATTTCTTGTAACTTATGAGTTTAATAGAGTAATAAAATGAGGAATTTCCATTTTTCCTAACTCTTGTGTTCTTTTAATGGTTTTTAACCCAAGAGACTTTTGGTTTTCCATAACTTGAGGACAAGTTATGGACTCCATTAAAACACATTATGATCATGAATTAATCTACCACATAGGTTACAAATAATTCCTATGATCATCTAAACATCATAAGAGCAAGAATATGAATATGAACACTTTCAAGAATCAAAATCACATTTAATCTTTGTAATTTTGATAACTAGTTGTTGTAAATGAGTTAGAAAAGACGTTACACCTTCTAAAATAAGTTTTCAAGTACCAAAACATTTTAGGGTAATGATTCTAATCCATTTCCAGCAACTCAAGTCAAAATTCTGCACTCTGTCGACCCTACTCGCCGAGTGCATAAACCTACTCGCCGAGTAGGTTGAAGATACACATGAACTCGACGAGTCCTCCCCATGGACTCGCCGAGTCCATCAGTCAGACAGCAGAATTTTCGACTTTCTTCAACTTTTAAGCACAAATAACAAACAAACAAGCCTAGGCTCTGATACCACTGATGGGTTTTGAGCATTCTAACACTTCCTAAGTGTACATGCAACCCTAATAACCTTGGATCTATGTTTGTCTAATTATCATGCAAAGTTGAATCCCAAGGTTATATTCCTATCTAGCATACATGGGAACAATTTTAACTTGAATCATAGATAGAATAACTTACCTTGTTGTTGCTTGTGTTCCTTGAAACCTTGTGAGCCTAGCACCCCAAGTGTGATGCCTCAAATGCTTCACACAACACCAAATGCTCTTGGAAAGACTCTTGAGATAACACACACTTCTCAAAATCGGCCAAGCCCTCTAGTTTCTTATGTCTAGCCTTGTGTAGCCAATTTTGTGGAGAATGGGACTCTTATATAGTGTTGGCACATCTAGGGTTACACCATGTAAACCCTAATGTGTCATGACTCTTCATTTCCATGACCCATGGGTTTGTAACTCCCATGGAGCATCCATGGAGCATCCTATGGGTAGAACCCAACTTGATAATCCATGGAGCCTCTTAGCCCACTATACAAGATATGGATGATTTACATAACCAACCCATATATTTAATTAGTTATCCTTTGATCACTTAATTAATTCCAAATTAATTCTTTGATCAACTAATTAAATAATATTATTAATATATTAGAACTTATAATATATTAATAATCTCCAAGTGTTATTTCTCTCATTTAGTCTATCCAATTGCATGGTGCCATGCAACCCAAATGGACCATGCCGGGTCGGGTCAAGTACAAGCCCGAAATAGTTATGGACTTAGACACCTTATCCAACAGAATGAAGGATAGAAATGTCTTTTTGCCTTGGCAGACAAACATCTTTACACCATTGCCTGTTTGGAACATGTTTTAGGGATCATCCATCGATGCAAGCAGAACACAACGGATGATATAAAGTACTTTGATGGTATGATTCAATGGTACATTCGGTTCAGACATACTATCCTTGCACTTATCTCATGTCTATTTGATACAACAAAGAAGGTTCCCGCTGCTGGCCCAAGCAAGAAGAAAAAGTAGTCTCGCTCCAAATTGACGCAAAGGGGGAGATTGTTGGGTCGTATTTTGTGTTGCGTCTATTGGGCTTGTTAGCTAGTCCAATATATATCTCCGGTATGGGCCTGTCCATCCGTGAGTTTTGTAGGGTTTAATATAAATAGATGCTTGCATGCATCCTAGAACAGGAGATGATTAGTAACGATTAGAGATTTATTATTCAACAAATTCATCGTTCTTATTTTGTAACCCTAGAATCCTCTACAGTGGAAGTTCTTAGTCGAGCTCTGCTGAGAATCGAGTAATCTAATCATTCGACCCATTTTGATTCATACTTGTGTTTTGATTACTATTTTTACGTTCATCACTTACCTGTTACGAAGATCTAATCGATCATCGAGTTTATTATTAAATCATCAAAGCAGATTTTCGGAAATAAGTTTTAAAATGGTTTTCAAAATAAATGATGGAGGATGTAGAGGGTACGATCAGCCGGAGCATGTAAGTAAACCCCAAAATACCATGCAGTTATTTAATATTATGATATGGTAGAACAGCATGCTAGTGCTAGGCTAAGGATCTTCAGGAATCACATGATAGATTTGCCTGATTGCATGATGCCTATAACTGTAGATGTTTAGTGTATGCATCACGGTTGTGCATAATAAAGACCTTATAGCCTGAGAATGTTGATTTGGCCTTCGGGTAGGATCGGATATTCGAAAGTCTATTGGGTCCAGCGTTATGTGCAGCTAGCATGCATTAGCGCTGCAGGGGATGATGGAAGTTTCATGGATGTGAGAGTCATGATAAATGGTGAGTCTAGATGCGAGGTATTTGGTATTCCCCTAGAATGAGGGTTGAACGCATTTCCTATGTTGGTGATATTGTTAGGGCGTTGTGGTGATACTTGATACAAATATGGGTAGGTGTGGAAGGTACTATGGGCCCGTACTACTGAAAGCACAGGACCCATACGTGTATCAAGGAAGTCACAACCCCTAGGTTTTTGTTGGGAGCTAGATCTCGGGGTTATCATGAGGAATGCCTAATGTTATGTGGTGTATTTTCTGTATCGCAATTACGAGACGTCTCGGGGCAGGATCCGGTTTGGGATCGAGATCAAGAGAGGGTGATCAGGGTAGATCGGTACCACCTGGGGCCACTGGTCAAATGAGTATGGATGAGTTGGATGCCAGGATTCGTGAGATCCTGCATGATGAGATTGCTGCTATGTTCCGCGCTGAGTTGCCAGAGATGTTGGTTCGATCAAGACCGCCATGGTTGAGTACCTTGATGAGCGCTATGCAGCTCTTTCGGAGGCGGCTGTCGCGGCTGTAAGAACGACAAGGGGGAGGAACCGGTCGAGGTTTCCAATATCGGGACTTCGATAATACGAAGTCCGCTATTTTCGATGGAGTTCAGGATCCGATCGTTGCTATGAGGTGGTTGTCAAACGTTGATGGTTGTTTCTTCACGTGTTCATGCCCCGCTGATCAGAGGGTGAGGTGTGCCCTGAACCTTTTGAGGCTCGGGCGAGGGATTGGTAGAGGTTGACTAAGGGATCTTATTCAGATGCGCAGTGGGCCACGATTACTTGGGATCAGTTTCGGGAAATGTTCAGAACTCGATATGTTCTGAGGGTTGAGAGAGAAAGGTTGACTAAAGAGTTCTTGGAACTGAAGCAGGATTTAGAGTCGGTGATGGAGATCACCAGGATGTTCACTGAGAGGGCGATTTTTGCCTTGAGTTTACTTCGAAGCATGCTCAGATGTCCCGATATCTGAGTATGCTCAAGATGGATATCAGGCAGTTTGTGTCTACGCATAGGTGCGAGACCTTGCCGAAGTTGCAGGAGGCCGCTCGGCGGCGTGAGTTGGAGATTGAGTTAGAGTTGCGAGAGTAGAGGCAGGCCCCGGTGCAGTCGTAGCCAGCGCCGAAACGGTCCAAGACCGTTGATTCCAGGTTGGGAAGTCAGAGCAACCGCACTTGTGAGAAGTGCGGGAAAGGTCATACCGGAGTTTATAGGTCCAGTGGTCCGTGCCGCAAGTGTGGGAAAGAGGGGCATTATGCGAGGGATATCCGTCAGTCAGCCCCAATTCAATATTTGAGGATCTGTTATCACTGTCATCAGATTGGACACTTGAGGGTCAACTGTCCACAGCTCGTTGCAAGACCTGTGCAGGCTCCAGCACCGGCCACTTTGAGGACTATGGGAGGAGGTCAGGGTGGAGCGGAACCTCCAAGGGCTCAGGGGCACTGGAAAGGAGTGACGACTATGTTCAGCTGAGGTTTTACAGCTGGAAGTGAAATCGCTAATTGATGAATTGGATTGACGTTTGGTAGGGAAAGGACTGTTCCCTCTCAGTTTCTCGAGAACGAAAGAGTGATCAGACTTGTGACCCCGGGGCAGGTTGTTATCTAGCATTGAGGTCAGTTGGTTGCAGAGGTGAGCAACATTATTCGAGCACCGGTAAGCGCAGGTGGGTTGACTTGGCATAAGTAAATGTGGAGTCTGGTTTGACTTGGAACTCTTGCATCGGACGGTAAGGATTGATTTTACAATCTATTGTACATTGGGAGCGTAGATTATGTCTTGGGAGTAGTTGTATCCCAGTTTAGGGCAGAGTTTCTTTCAGCTGCTGCAGTTCAGCTATGGACGTTTGAGCTGATAATTGGGTCAGGGTGCGAACCCTGAAGACACTGATTCTAGTGCCTGTGAGCGGGAAGTTTGTTGGAACACCTTTGGAAAAAGGGGTATTATGGGGGAAGTCTATGGGTAGGGTTTCTCAGAACGTTCATTCAGCATTGTCGGTACTCAGTGGTATTAGCAACCGTTCGTGATTGACGGACGGAAATGCCAGCGGAAAGGGGTTCGTTGGCAAGGTATTAGTTGGAGCATTTATCTCTTGGCCTTTAGGTCATGAGTGTAGGGTCGCTCAAGCATTAGTGGGTGACGGGTTCTCTGGAGTTCAGCAAGTTCTCATCTGGTTCTTGTAGGTGTGTGATCAGTCGGGATGGGCTAGTAATCGAACACTAGTGGGAAAGAGTTGGTCAACCTCAGATCGGTCGTCGGGAAGTGAGAAGGATTGAGAATCCTCCAGTTTCCATGTATTATGAAGGCTTAGTCGACTCTAAGTGGGGGAGTGTTACCCCGTGATGCGGATGTGGGAAGGGTTTTGTAACGGGGATAAGTTTCGTAACCTGATAGGGAGACTAGAGGCCCTCGTGGCTGCTTGGTTCAGGGTTGTGTGAGTCGGGGGATCGGTAAGGCTCCCCATTATGTGTATCACATCTTCTCGGTAATTGACAACATAATTTGGGGATTCGGGTTGGAAGTCTGGTTATGATTGAGTTAAGTTCGAGTATTCGCTCGAGGGTGTGCTCAACTTTGAGGGTTTTGGATTGATAGATTGAAGGTTTTCTTAGCTGCCAGGGCTCAGCAGCATTGCAGCATGGGTATGCGGGTTATTTAGCATATGTGATAGACGCATAGGGCAGGGAGCAGACCATGGGTTCAGATGAGGTAATTGATCGATGTGAGGCCTGGGTTTAGGCTGGGGAAAAATTCAAGGAATGGATTCGGAGTTCGGAACCCCTAGAGGGCTAGAACAGACTGCATGGGAGAGATTCCCTTGAAGAATGGTTCAGGCTGGCATACGACAGTTTTGAGCGGTCTGGATATAATGAAGGTCGGAAGGCGTACTAGTCAGGCCGAAGGCTCGGGGAATGGTCCAGACAGGCTGAAGGCCAAGGAGGGCGATCCAGATTTGCTGAAGGTTCCGAGAGTGGTCCAGATAGGCTGAAGGCCTAGAAGGGCGGTCCAGTCATGCTGAAGACTTTGTATGTGTTATTGGATCGGTATGAGGAGTATGAGGGAATAGGTCGCCATAAGATGGCAATCGATATGGTATAGCCCCAAGTATTGATCATGATGATGGAGTCGGCTGGAGGCCGTGCGTGGGCCTAGTTCGTATGTGATCAGATTTTGAGTATATGGGAGTTCGAGAATAGCGGTTGCTCTACATGGATAGTGTATAGTAGAGTTTAGCACAGTGGCACTTGCAAGTGTGGCAAGGATTATTGAGTAGATTCCCTGGAAGGGGAAGCCATATACCTCTAAAAGGAGTGTGGGTCCTCTGAAAGGAAAACAGTAGTGGGAATGGGTGATCGAAAGTACTTTAGTTATTGATAGTAAGCACTGGGGTTGTACCAAATATATGGGAGCACTTACGGGTGGGATGCCCGTTGAGGTTGTAGCAATGTTAGATAATGCGCAGGCATGCTTTCAGTCTCCTTGGGAGAGGAGGAGGAGGATAGTGGTTCCAGACTGGAGGTTTGGACGAAGGAAGGTGAGACAGCACGTTAACAGACTCGGGAGCAGTCTGGACCGGTGTTGAGGACTGTACGAGGATATTACAGTCGGAGGTCAAGGACCTAGAGGTCGTGATAGGGAGGTGTGAGTGGGTTACAATCCGTTGAGTAGAACCTTGCAGTTCGAAAGGGATGTAAAGATGAAGCCTTGGATTTTCAGTATGGTTGTGATCAGGAGGTTATGTATGTAGCGGTAAATGATCCTGGGGATGTCTGGAGGTATCGTCAGTGTGTCGGGTTTTCCAGCCCGAGGATGTTAGAGCAGGTTCAGCATGCATGTATGATTGCAGGGGAGAGCTCACGGGAGTTGCTCAGGAGCTGAAGGATGTGCCATCCTGTCAGTTCGGAAAGAAACGAGTTGGATTCAGGAAGGAAAGCGGGATAAGTCCTAGAAGTGAATTCGATAAAGGATATGCCAGTCGAGGAAAGGGGTAGCAACTCGGTACCGGGTCAGGACCCGGTGGTTCAGGGTGATATCTAGCTTTGTGAGAGTCAAGTGATTGTTGCGATCTTGAGTGATGAAGGTATCATCGGGGGATCATTGGTTAATAAGTGGTTGTTATTAGAGAAAGAAGCCAGTGGCCGGCTTGAATCAGTTGTCGTAACTCTGGGAGGGATGATCTGGACTTTAGAGAGGTTTAATGAGCAGTGTTCAGAGGAACCTGGGTCGATTGATACCAGGAGGTACATTGTGGGAGTGTTATCTGGAATGGTGTGCTATAGCAGGCTTCGAGGACGAACTCTAATTTAAGCGAAAGAGAATTGTAACACCCCGAGTTCAGAAGTGCAAGTTCAGGGTTCTTAGTTTAAATAAGGAAGATCGACTCGGCGAGTCGATGGGTAGACTCGGCAAGTCGAGTCGCGACTCTGGTCGTAGGTTAGAAGAATAATATATTAAAGAAGAAATCATATTTGTCCCGATGGTCGTAGGTTAGAGGAACCTTCTCCACTTGTTGGATTAGTGTCTAAGTCCATAACTATTTTGGTATGTACTTGACCCGATGGTGCATTGTCCTTTTGGGTTCCCTTCACCAAAGCAACTTGATTGGAGAAATAAATAAAGAGAGAGAGGTTATTATGATTTATTAATATGTTATAAGAATAATATATTAAAGGAGAAATCATATTTGTTTAATTAATATTGGTCAATAATTAATTAAGAATTAATTTTGTGATCAAGTATAATTAATTAAACTAGAGGGGCTGAATTGTAATTATGTGATAGTTACAAAATAAGGTAAGGATTATCTTATATATATGGTGAACGAATTTGAGGTGTAAATCCCTTAGAATTCGACTAGGATAAGGGTTTCTAGGACTTATCTTATGGTTGCTTGGTGGACAAGCAACTAGATAAGGATAAGGACTAAAACCTTAATCTTTACACCTATATAAACCCCCCTGGGGCTTAGGAATTCGTCTAACCCTTCCCAAGAGGTCCTAAGGACGAATTCTAACCTCCCTCCTCTTTCTTTATACCTTCTCCACTTGCTTATGGTGTTTGTAAGCCATTAGAGGAGTGACACTTGTGACTCTCAGCTTTCCAAGGTCAATTCAAGGAGGAATTGGATTGTTATTGCTATATAACAATCAAGGTATGTTCTTAAACCTATTTACATGTGAATTCTGATTTCTATATACTAGAATTAGGGTTCATAGTCTTGGATTCAAAGCATGTACAATAGAGAAACCTAGATCCAAGCATTAGGGTTTGTATAAGCACATTGGATGTCTTATGACCAAAACCCATCAGTGGTATCAGAGCCTTGATTGGTTTTTATTGTATTGATGCTTGATATATCTAAAAAATTCGTTTTTTTGGTGTTTTGGAGGCTGGACTCGCCGAGTCCATAGCTGAACTCGCCGAGTCCAAGGTGACTCGACGAGTCCAAGCCTGACTCGACGAGTCAGCTCGTCAGATGGAGGGTACTTCGGGATTTCTTGCTGTTTTTGCTTATGGATAGTTACCTTATCATGTTAGATCAATATTAATCCGATTATATGATATATTTGACTATATTTTTTTATCTAATTGAAGATATTTATCAATTAATAAGATAATTGTTTCCTTATAAGATAATTGATTAATTATTTTGAGTAATTTGATAAATTGTTTTGCAATAAATCATTAAATAAATCAAATATGGATAATTATGTGATTAAATGTTAATTTGAATTATTTGTTATTTGATCCTTGTAGTTATGAAAAGTTTTATATTTTGCCCTTTAGGTTTTATAGTTTAAATTTGAACCCAAAAGTTTTGTTGTTTTGAAATTTAAATAGTTGAAACCCTAATGTTTTGAAAAAGGTTTCAAAACTTGCCCTCAAGTTTTGAATTTAAATTTTGATTAAAAAGTTTAATTTTGATGCATATTTAAATTCTAAACCCTAATGTGATGAAATGTTTCAAAACTTGCCCTCAAGTTTTGGAATTTAAAAGTTGATTAAAAGTTTAATTAGGAATTTAAATTCTAAAACTCTAGTATTGTTTTGAAAAAGTTCACATCACGCCCTTATGGTTTTATTAATTAATTAAGGTGTATAATCAAAAGAGGTTTAATAAATCCATAAAAGTTTAGGTTAACCATTTAATAGAATAAAAAGTGTAATTTTTAAAGTTAACCACATAGTATTTTAAAAGTTATAAAATACACCCTGTACTATATATAACATTAAAAGTCTAAGATTATATATATGTATAACTAAAAGTCAGTCTTACCGTTAGTAGGCCTCATTCACGAAGTTGGTCTATAAGGGGTGTTTAAGGAAATTGTCTATAAAATGGCGATTGAATGGGTATCCACTCTTACCCACCGCACTCTTGACTAGTGGAGGGTCGTTAGCCGAACGGGTAGGATACGACGAAACCTTCCATTATAAGTATAATGAATTACTAAAGTAACTAAATGTTTTCATAAAATTCCCAATCTTAGTTACTTAGGCAAAAGTGAATTGATGCAATTTCATGAAATTACACTTTGTGCCCTTGCGAAGACGTAGTGGAGCGTGTGTGGTTTACCGGCACACTAAATGGTTCTAAGCAAAGGTAGCAAAGGGTGACTCAATGTTTGTCATAGTTCGGTGGAGCGTGTGTGGTTTACCGGCACATCGAATAGGTGACTGTAACATGTGGGGGCACCATGTAGTTTGCATGGTTATTCACACCCGCTTTGTGATCCTCGGCATCCCAGTTACAAACAAGAGGGGCATATCGAGATATAAACATGCCATTGAAAGTTCAATGTATCTCAAAGGATCTATGAGTTTTCATAGATTTAAAACTTAAATTTCTTTTTCGTTTTTCATGGTGGAAATTAGTGAATCGTCATTCACTCACCTTCAAATATTCTGCAACTAGATTACGGCATCCCTTTTCTAGGTTGTAGCGTATTGTGTTGGGTCCTAGCCTTGGAATTTCATTTGGGTGATCTACCAAGGACTCAATCTATCAACTAACTTGAATTCTTTTTTCTCCCGATGTCAAAGTTCGACAACTATGGTCTTCTCAAATCTCGTGGAACAAGCATTCCACATGAAGATGATATTCCACGATTCAATCGAGGAACAAGAGATCATGCTTCACTTCCTCCTCCTCCTCCAATTATTCTCCCTAACCCACATGTTCAAAGGCTTGAAAAGTTCAAGATCACTCAAGCCCTTTTGGCAAGTAAACATAAAGAAGGAAAGTCCGTGTGTGCACACGTCCTAGGGATAAAGTCACACATTGATAAGTTAAGAATGTTGGGATCCGTTGTCTGTGAGAAAATGGCTGGGTTCTTCAGTCACTTCCCAACTCATATAGTGAGTTCGTAAGAGAGTACTATATGATGAACTACGACGTGACCCTTATAGATCTCACCTATATGCTTATTGCTGCTGAATCCGCAATGATTTGGCGCAATAGAAAAGCAAAGTTGATTGGTGAATATGCCTTCAAGACCTCTATGGATATAGACAATGACAACGAAAGACATGCTATGATCGAAAAGTTTGATCATAAGAGAAAGGCAATGTCTAAAGTAGTTCCATGTCATGCTCCAAAAGAGTTAATTTGCTTTTATTGCCAAGAGAAAGGGCATTGGAGATGAAGCAGCCCCATTTACCTAAGAGATCTAAGAGATGGGAGAGTCAAAACGTATGGCTCTAATATAGGTAAAATCCATTGACTAACTTTTTAAGCTTCATTCTAGATTCTTAATACATAATGTGATAAGATTACAATTGATGTTTTGTAGAATCGAAGAAAAGAAAGGGAGCTTAGAGGAAGAAGTGAGCAGAATCTAACCATGAAGGAATGGATTTTGATCGTATTTCTCAAAGATTAGATTCTTAAGCTACTACTTAGAGTTAGAGTTAGATTGCTAAGAAAGATGTATTAGCATAAGTTTTTCAATGAATTGCATTGTAAGGACAAATTTTTCTGCAATAAAATAAATTTTGATTTTAAATTTTATTTATTTATCCTTGCAATGGCGTGTATGAAAAATTGATGTTAAAATGTTTCTATTATTAGCAATAATTGAATTTGGTTCTTATTGTGTTATTTATGGAAAGTTGAGAATTTACCAAATAGGGAGAGTTTCTCATCGCCCAACTTTCAATTGGACAGAAACATGGAATCATGCAACTTGATTGCACGATGAATGAGAAATTTCATATTTGGAAATTAGACTAATTTGTTGACAAAGAGTCAAGTGAAGGACTAGGAGATCGAGTACACAAAGTTGTGTGATCAAAGTCCACCATAAGAGTAACGAGATATTCGTCATGATTTACTAAAGGTTTAGTAAATATGATTATACTTATAAGATTTAGTGTAATTCTGAATTGATTGAAAAGGTTTAAATCAATAGTAGAACGAATAACAAGAATTGATTAGGCAGAAAGATAAAAGTTTCTCCATTCTAAGAAGAAGGGAGAGTACCTTTGATGCTTTATGATAGGTCTTAATGATTAAGAACCATATCTCAATTGATCCTCTAAGTGAGTCTTGGTACAATTGTATGTCCAAGAAGAGGAATCAATGATCGAAGAAATGGTCGAATCAAGAAGTTAATCATACTTCGTTCCAAAACAAGTCTTAGAGTTAAGATTGTGACAATGAGTGAAAAGTATTAAGAAGGTTTGAAACATTCATTAAATGTGGTAAGTTGTGATGTCTTAGATAAGACAAAGATCAACTAGGACCAATTTATGAGGAGTTTTGATAAAAACTACACTAACTCTTGAATATTTGTTTGTCAAGAAATGGTTATTGACAAGAGAACCTTATATGTCAAGGAGTCAGTGGGAGTCTTAATGGTATTGAAAGGTCTCAAGAACAAATGAAATAAACCTTATCGATCATCACTAGCACACGAGTTAAAGTTTACAACCTATCGTGATGACATTATTTTGATTCTGTGCCAATCCAATCGAGTTAATTATGCATGAGAGTTCTATGAGTTCTCATTTTGAACGCATAAAAGGCAAAGCACCTTAATCAATGAAAGGTACGTTGATAAGAAAAGGTGAGCTGCTTGGAAGACATGGTGCGCAGCTGTGCTACCATAAGACAAGAAATCAAGATTAAGAAAGTTCGGTCCATATGAGTTTGAATTTGTCGTAAACTTTAGTTTTAACAAATTCACATGGATAGGAACACATACACCGCTCAAATCTAAGTGTCATAAGATTTCCTCCTTCATGAAAATGATTGTGAAGAAATAATTTCACTAAGAGAGATTTTAAGAAGATAGTGATTGTAAAATTGCATTCTCAAATTCAATCATGGTTACGACATCCCTTTCCATAATTTGAATTGTGAGGTTTGGCAATTAGTCTTAATTGTTTAGACACACATATGAACTATCGAAGGCAAAGGTGTATAATTTCAAGAAGCATTGATAAAGGATTATCAAAGCACTAAGTATTAGAAACATGAACTTAAGAAATTCAATAAGTATTGTCTTTCTGGAAGTTGAGATGTTTATGAATACATGTTGAAGCTAGTGGGAGCATAAGTGTTATGTTTTATAATAATCATCATGATAGTGGGAGCATAAAAGTTATGATTGTATGATTATTAAGAAAAGTATTGCAATGTTAGCAATATTAATTATAGAAAACAAGAGTCATACTTTGCAAAGTTGTAAGAGTTGAAAGGTTGTTTTGCTATAATTAAGGGAGAGAATATTATGCTTTATTTCAAATCTAAAGGATTAGGTTGAGAAATGTTAATAAATTTAGTCAAAGGTACATAGTGTGTTCTTAAAATTTCGATTATGATTACGGCATCCCTCTTCATAATTCGAATTTTGAGAACATAGCAAATAAAACATTATGCGTCGTGTCCCATACGCTTCGGGTATAGGATCGATTGCAAATGCTTAATGTTTGACCATTCTAAAATTTTCCAAATGTCGAGCGCATTTAGAGGGAAAAGGGACTAGAATTGGTTTTGACTAAAACAATTAAACAACTATCAAAGGACAACCCAAAGTTCGACGAGGATTGGTCGCTTGTGAATAGTTGGAAGTATAGTATTGGAAAATATGGAAATGTTTCCATATTGGATGGACCATATCGACATCATTACGAATAGATAAGATTCTATTAAGAATGAGTTGTCATATGGAACATATGGAAGTGTGTCCATATTGGGAATTGAATATTGAGAAATCTATGATTTGATTAGAAACTTCTATGCAAAAGGATGTTCAAAGAATGTACTTTGAGTGAGAGACATCACGTCTATGGAATTGTCTTGTAACAATCTCCGATAGAGGACTTTGTAATATCATTGGCAATAGTCTTTGTGACTTTGGTGCAGTGACATTACGAAAGGATAAGTTGCATAGAATGTTAGAATCTAGCATATTCTATAAGTAGCAAGAATTTGATATTCTTTAACTTATGGAAAAAGGATTTGGAGTTGAGAAATGAGAATGATTGGAAATGTGTTCAATATGATCTATTTCACAAAGTAAGAACCATAGGTAAACATTGTGTGCATGCTAGGAGCATGGGACAAGTGTTGTAATTCAAGTAAGAAGTTGATTACCCGGAACTACAAATAATGAGTAATCAATATGGTGATAAATAAAAGGTGTTTTATTTATGCTCAAAGGGTTGAGGCCATATGGGATTAGTATTATTCTTGTGTTTCACATTTGCATGTTTTGACTTCCAGAATAATTGAGTTTATTAAGAATAATCGAATTATTCAAACGGACCACAGTCGTTCATATGTTGGAAGTAGATATGAATGAAGACTGTCGTGAATTGGTGTGTGGATTGTCTAGAAAAGTATTAGACATAAGCAAATGTTTGCTGCAACGTTCATGAGTGCTTATGAATATGATTTGAGCATTGGATTAAACCCACGCTCACTTGGATCACTCCATTAATTGTATCACGAGTGATTGGTGAGACGATAACATCTTATATTCTTGAAACCAAGATGTGTGAGTTTTATCTTGCGAATCGGTTGCACATTGATAATATGTAAACGCACTAGCAACTTGGTGTTATAAAACATATTGTTGTGTGTGATTCGCTGTGTGAGTGCAAGCGAGCATTGTATCAATGTTTATCCGTTCCTTTTATTCAAAGTAGGATAAAAGCGATATCTTTGGGCCCCTCGATAATTTAGTGATGACAAACGTAAATGCTCGGCCGGGCTAGGGCTAATTTGATTTGTTCAATTAGTCAGTCGTCATAAATCGGGAATCGAGATATAGTACAAAGAGAATGATTTGAAATCATATCTCATATGATATCTAGAATGGAGGAATATATGATCCCTTATCTAAGGACACGCGTATTTGATATGATCAGAGTTGACAGCAGCTTTGGAAAGCTACGATTGCAGATCAGGATCCGAAGTCATACGCAGAATAGTTATTAGACTTATCCAAGTGGGAGACTGTTGGATTAGTGTCTAAGTCCATAACTATTTTCGTATGTACTTGACCCGATGGTGCATGGTCCTTTTGGGTTGCCTTCACCAAAGCAACTTGATTGGAGAAATAAATAAAGAGAGAGAGGTTATTATGATTTATTATATGTTATAAGAATAATATATTAAAGGAGAAATCATATTTGTTTAATTAATATTGGTCAATAATTAATTAAGAATTAATTTTGTGATCAAGTATAATTAATTAAACTAGAGGGGCTGAATTGTAATTATGTGATAGTTACAAAATAAGGTAAGGATTATCTTATATATATGGTGAACGAATTTGAGGTGTAAATCCCTTAGAATTCGACTAGGATAAGGGTTTCTAGGACTTATCTTATGGTTGCTTGGTGGACAAGCAACTAGATAAGGATAAGGACTAAAACCTTAATCTTTACACCTATATAAACCCCCTAGGGCTTAGGAATTCGTCTAACCCTTCCCAAGAGGTCCTAAGGACGAATTCTAACCTCCCTCCTCTTTCTTTATACCTTCTCCACTTGCTTATGGTGTTTGCAAGCCATTAGAGGAGTGACACTTGTGACTCTCAGCTTTCCAAGGTCAATTCAAGGAGGAATTGGATTGTTATTGCTATATAACAATCAAGGTATGTTCTTAAACCTATTTACATGTGAATTCTGATTTCTGTATACTAGAATTAGGGTTCATAGTCTTGGATTCAAAGCATGTACAATAGAGAAACCTAGATCCAAGCATTAGGGTTTGTATGAGCACATAGGATGTCTTATGACCAAAACCCATCAAAAGTCACCAACTCGGTGAGTCGGCAGCTGGACTCAGCGAGTTGGTGCTGGAATGAGAAAAACCCTAATCTTTCGGGTTGCCCCCTATTTAAAGGACTCTGTCCTTCACCCAAACCCCTAATCCCCCAGAGAGTTCCAGAAGCCCTAATATCCTAGAGTGTGAGCTTGGAGAAGTGTTTGGAGCTTTGAGGAGTGAACTTTGTGAAGAGGACTTGTAGATCAAGAGGCTAGCACCAAGGATTTCGTGTGAATCAAGAACCCACTCTAGTTTGGGCACGTTTTGGGAGGTAATAAGCTGTTTAACCTTTTCTTCTACAATCATTCATATATGGAGGCTAGGGCTTTCCTTGGTTAAGGACTTTTATTATAGAAGCTAGATCTAAAGCTGAAACTTCAGATCTGAACCTCTTTTGAGTCCTAAGCCCATAAAGTTTCCAGTTCTTGCAAGGATGAGACTCTCCTAAGGTGTAAAGCTCCATTGGAAGCTTAGTTTGGTCATTTAGATCCCCTAGAGCCTTGCATACACGTAAAGTTTGCAACTTTACGTGATAATCATGCCCTAGAAACTTGGATCTAGAATATGGAGTTGTTGCATGGCGTAGAAAGCCATTGTATGGATTAAGAACTGAAGCGACTCGACGAGTCACATGGGTGGACTCGGCGAGTTGTACGAATATGTGCATGGACTCGACGAGTTGGAAGAAAAACTCGGCGAGTTGAGTCGTGGCATGGGAGTTTCTGAGCATAGGAACTCAACGAGTAGGGTCAACCAAGAAGGTTGACTTTGACTAAGGACTTTGACCTTGACCAAGGGTTGACCAGTTGACTTCCAAGGGTATTTTGGTAATTATTGGTGTTAATTGGTTTTGGTTATTTGGTAATGATTAGTGGTGGATTTCGTGCTGGTGGTCGAAGCAGCGTTGCCTTATTTCTACAAGTCGCCAGTTACAGATGAGTTATCCTCACTATATGACAGGGTCTAAGGCACCAAGGCCGGCCATTTATCGGATGAGAATCCGGGTAGTTGTTTGTTATGTTATTGCTTGGCTATGTATGCATCCGAGTAGTTAGGATGATATATATTAGAGACCTGGTTAAGGTCGGTATCCTGGTATATAGGATGATGCTATGCTAGTGACCGGTTAGGTCGGTATCCTGGTTAGGATGTTGCTATGCTATGTGATCTGCTAGATCGATCAATTAGTTGTGAATTGCTATATGATTATATGTCTATGTGCACATGGTTGTTGGACTGGGGTTGGGTTGAGGCGGGTCCTGCTTCGTGCTGTAGGCCAACATACCCAGGGCAGATCGGTTAGACCGAAGGCCCGGCGAGCGGTCCAGATAGGCTGAAGGACCCAAGAGGGTGGACCAGACGTGCCGAGGCTCAGATAGTGGACCAGACACACTGAAGGCCCGATGCGGGTAGACCAATCACACTGTAGACTTGATATGCATGGTATACTGTTTATGTTATGGTATGATATGTGTATGGTATTGTGGTTGGTATTTTGGGGGTAACTCACTAAGCTTTCGGGCTTACAGTTTCTGGTACATCAAAAGACCGTGGAAAGGCGAAGGCCTAACCGTATCACTCATCATCCTTATGTTATGATTTTTTGGACACTTTGATGGAAAATGATTTGAAAACATTTAGTAAACAATGCTATGTGGCTTTTAATTATGATTGAAAAAGTTTAAATTTGGTATGAATTTTATGGATGTTACATGCGGATTACGAAGTGGAACACGAACTGCCGTACCACAGGCAGCTGATTCTTATTGAATTCGCCTATGCCTTTTAGCCTCTTTTGGTAACCCATTTGGTAAAGTGCAGATAAAATATCGGTTGTGCTTGGGGTGAAGAACTTGGCTGAAGGATGAACTAACAGCTTAATGGCGTTGAGAAACTTTTCTTTGGTCAGAATAACCAAAGAATCATTCACTTGGTTCAGTTGCACATCTTGAAGGTTTTTGAGAGGGCGATATGTAGAAAAAACACATTTGTAGAGGGTTGAGAGTGGAACTACGTCGGTGAAGGCATCAAAAGGGCCGAACAAAGGATGATTTGATAGGAACTTGATTGGATCATTGTAAAAAGAATGTACATCAAACGTGGCCCTAAAATTGCTTGAGGCAATCGTTGGCATTTGGTCTCTTGAGGAACAGTCTGAACCAGTTAGGTGAACATAAACAGATGTTTTGGAGTGTTTCTTTGAGATACCCGATTTCATTATTTTTCAAAGGGTTTGAAAAACTTGCAGGAAAACAGAGTGCAAGAGGATGAAGCAGATGAAGTTCTTCTTGAGACTTTTCAGAAAGCGTAAACCTTTATTGGGAGAAAAAGAGTGTTTTATAGTGGCGGAATTAAAACTTAATACATTTTACCCTAAGTAGAGTCGGGTAAAATAAAACATTTGGTTTTTTTTATTTGGATACAATCCCATCCACATATCATTTTATTAAAAGATTTATTTATTATTTTTTAATTTTCCAAAAGCGGTTGCATTTAATGAAATGCAGTCCCTAAAACATCACGTCTGAAGAACATGTGGTGAGGGAGTTAATTCGTTGTAAAAAGGGAGAAGTTGTAACGAATTTGACGTTTTGGGAATAAGAAGAGACAGTTTAATGAAAAAGGTTTCTTAAAAAGAAATTTTTATGGAAAACTGTTCTTTTTGTCATCATACCAAAAATAGGTCTGACAAAAGATTTATTTGAAAAGCAGAATTGAAACGATTATATGCTACACCAAGAATGCTTTTAAGAATGTTTTTCTTATTTAATGAAGGATCATTAAATAGCACACAACGTTTCAAGAATTTATGAAGTAGTTGAGAAATTGAGACTTCATTGCGGATGGATCATTTATCATTGCGGATGGGTGGTTAGATGACTGCAGTAGAAGAACTGAGGAGGGCACTTGAACAAACATTAGTACATAGGATACACAAAAACTATTTATCATAACTAAGTCCAATGAGGATCGCAACAGAGACCAAGGATGGTCTGCGGTACCTCTCAATTCAAAAAGAATTATGGGTCCGAATTCATCATTCCTAACATTTGTAAGAAACTGTTGAATTTGGTAGAGTCAAGTGCTTTAGTGAATACATCAGCAATCTTCATGAGTATTGACAAAAATTAGTTCGATATTACCTTTCAGAATGTGGTCTTTGATGAAGTGATATCGTTGCTCAATATGCTTCGTTTTAGAGTGATGAATAGGATTGTGAGAAATCGCTATAGCACTCTCAGAGTCACAATAAATTGGTATCCACAACATTCGGTATCCATAGTCCATATGTTGTGTTTTCATCCACAAGAGTTGAGAACAACAGCTGGTTGCGGCCACATATTCAGCTTCTACGGTAGAGAATGATACACCACTTTGTTTTCTTGATGACCAGCTGACGAGTCTTCCACCGAGAAATTGACATCCACCGGAGGTGCTTTTTCGATCTAGTCTGTATCCGGCATGATCCGCATCAGTGAATACTTGTAGGCTAAAGTCATTTCATGCGGGGTACCATAAGCCAAGAGTCTTGCTGCCCTTTAAGTATCTTAGAATCTGCTTGGTTGCGGTCATGTGTGACACTTTTGGATTAGCCTGGAACCTTGCGCTTACACCGGTTGCAAAGACAATATCTGGTCGGATTGAGGTGTGGTACATCAATGAACCAATTATTCCTCGATAAGTTTTGTGATATACAGATTCATCGATAGGATCAGCGGAGATTTTATGTCCAAAGGCCATTGGGACCTTTGTTGAGGAACAATTGTCCAGTGAGTATTTCTTTAGCAGTTTAGAGGTGTATTTTTCTTAATGAATGAATATTCCTTGCGATATTTGTTTGATTTGAAGACCCAGAAAGAAATTAATCTCTCTATTCATGCTCATTTGAAATTTACTAATCGTAAGCTTTGCAAATTCATCCACCATTCCTTGATCTATGGATCCGAAGATGATATCATCCACATATATTTGTACTAGCATAAGGTGATTACCGTTTGCTTTTCTAAATAAAGTGGGATCAATAACTCCTCTTTTATACCCTGATGAGACAAGAAATTTTGAGAGAGTCTCGTACCATGCTCTTGGAGCTTTCTTCAGACCATAGACTGCCTTTTTGAGTTTGTAACAGTGATAAGGAAATTCAAGACTTTCGAAGCCAGGAGGTTGTTGAAGATAAACCTCCTCTTTTAATTCACCGTTGAGAAAAAGCACTTTATGCATCCATTTGATGTACTTTAATATTCTTGTGAGTTGCGTATGCTAAGAATATTCGGATTTCTTCCATTCTTGCTACCGGAGCGTACGTTTCATCATAGTCAATACCTTCAAGTTGAGTATATCCCTTAGCAACTAGCCTTGCCTTGTTTTTGACGACCACACCGGATTCATCCAACTTGTTCTTGTACACCCATCTAGTACCAACAATAGTATGACCTTGTGGCTTCGGAACGAGTTGCCAAACTTTGTTTATTTTGAATTCATCTAGCTCTTCTTGCATTGTGGATATCCAGTCTAGTTCTAGTAATGCTTCATTGATCGTTTGGGGCTCGACCAAGGAAATAACTGTTGCGTAGTGACAGTGATCAGATAAATCCTTGGAGGATCGAGTTTGGATACATACGGATGGGTTGCCGATGATTTGACCCGGTGGGTGGTCCTTCGTCTATACGTGTAGACGAGGTTGTAGATGATCATCAGCTGCGGTAGAGGGAATATCTTCAATATCAAAAGATTCTTCGATTGGAGATGGCAGTTACCCCTGTATTTGAGAACATCCTGCAGAGTCATCTTGGATTGTTGGAGCGAGATTAGCATTTTCTTGAGCGACTGGAAGAGGTTCCCCCTGGATTGTTGATGAAAGATCCTCTTGAGCGTGAGAAGGTTCCCCCTGAATTGTTGGAATTGTGAGAACTCTTGGGTTAGTTCTGGTGTCTATATTTTCTATGTTTTCATCATCCGAGTCCGAAGAAACATTTGATGGTTGAAATCCTAAGCAGAGAGGGACTGGAGCTGCTTCTTCTAATACTAGAACCTCGATGGTTGTCATATGATCCAGAGTTGAGTTTTCGCCCTTAACTGCCAAGGTGGAAGTATTAAGCGACACATCATCAGATAGTGTGGCCCAGATATTTCAGCGTGTTGCATTTGGGCTTAGGGAGACAGAAGAACCTCAGAGAGTTTAGCAGTCTCTATTGGATCGAAGAGATCATCATAGTTAACTTCAACTATGTTTAATGGACCTGAAGAGTCAGGAATATCACATTCAAGGATTAATTTAGTCTCAGTGGAGGGAGCAGTGTTGCAGGCATAAAAATGATCGAACTTTACATCAAAGCTTTCGACTATTAGTCTGGTACGTCTTATGAGAACCCTATAGGCTACCTTGTTCGTTGAGTAGCCAAGGAAGATGCCTTCATCAGATTTTGGTGCAAACTTGTTGAGATGATCCTTGTTGTTGATCACAAAACATCTGCATTTAAATATGTGAAAGAACCGGACATTAGGATTTCTGTTGTTAAGGCCCTCATATGGTGTTTTGCTGAGATGTTTGCACAAGATGCTTTAGTTCTGCACAAAGCATGTTGTGGCCACTGCTTCGGCCCAGAAGTAGAGAGGAAGGTTGGCAAAATTGAGCATAGATCTGGCTGCTTCTACCAGAGTGCGGTTCCTTCGCTCTACTACTCCATTTTGTTGTGGTGAGCATGGAACTGAGAAATTATGACTTATGCCCTTGGACACCAAGAAACTATTTAGATGATGATTAGTGAACTCGGTTCCATTGTCTCTACAGATGCGACACACTGGAAGTTTTATTTGAAGTTCTATTTGCTTGATAAAATTGATGAGTGTCAGCGGTGTTTCTGACTTGAGTTTAAGGAAGAAAACCCATGTGAAACGTGTGAAATCATCTACTATAACCAGTATGTATTTCTTGTGATGAAGACTGGCTACGGTGGATGGACCATAGAGATCAATATGGAGAAGTTCTAGTGATTCTGAGATTGAGGAGTCGATCACTATAGGATGACTTGCTTTGGACTGTTTGCCACACTCACATGTAGGGCAGAGAGTATCATTGTTATACTTAAGAATAAGGAGACCTCGGACAAGTTCCCCTGTGACCAGGTTGTTGATATACCAGAAGTTGAGATGAACAAGCTTGCGGTGCTAGACCCAGCTAATTTCGGATATTGCTTTTGATAGGAAACATAGTTGTGGTTTCCCGATGATCAGAGAAACATCCAGAGGATACATAGTACCTTCGGATCTGAATTTGATCAGGCAAGCGCTTATATCGCTTGTCATTATGTAGCAGAATTGGTTATCAAATTCAACCCAATGGCCTGCCATACATAGTTGCCCAGCACTAATGAGATTGTGTTTAAGACCTTCCACATAAGCGACCTTTTGTATAGAAAAATTTCCAGTAGTAAGAACACCATAGCCTCTAATGATTCCATTCGCGTTGTTGCCGAATGTGACGTTACCTCCATTACAAATAGGCCTGAAATCCCAAAGGTACTCTAACCTTCCGGTCATGTGCAAGGAGCAGGCAATGTCGATTAACCATTCTTCTTCATGGTCCTCCTTGCACAAAGCCTGAGAATTATATGGTCAGTTTAGGCACCCAAACGAGTTTGGAGCCCGGGGCAACATATGAATTCTTAAATGGTGCATGATACGAGGTTGCAAGGACAGGTTTTGTGTCAACTTTTAGACCTCGTCCTGTGTGTTTGAGATTTTTTGGAGTTTTGTGAGATTGAGAAAAGTTGACAGTTTTTTGAAAAGATCTTGATTTGACATGAGAAGAAATCTTTTGACACTGACATTTGCAAACTGAACTTTTGTCATTTGTGTTGACATTTTGTTTACTCAGTGGTCTGAGTGAGGGGCTATGCTTGTGTCCAGTCCGAGGATTGTGAGGTCTGACAGTAGGATTTGAAAAAGCATATTTTGCAGGTGTAAAAACACGTGTAGACCTTTTGAGAATGGATTTCTTAAAACTGTGACGTGACTTTAAAACTGCTGGAGTTGGCAAAATACATTTCTATTTTGGATCGTCTAAGGATTAGATTTGAAAACCATTGCTTCGAAAAGACTTTACTTTCTTTTGGATTGTATCAGATGAGTTTGGAATGGATTTAGGAAGTGTACATTCCTTTTTCTTTGTTTTCTTGACTGCAGAGATTTTGGACAGATATTTTGAAAAAACAAGTTTTTGTGGACTCCTAGACTTAGGAATTTTGACAAATAGTTTTTGTTTTGAAAGATTTTCCTACTTTTTGCCACGGAATCGAATTTCTTCTTTGAAAGCCTTTTTTGACTCTGTAACATCGATAAAAATTTAAGCCAATTTTAAACTTTTTAATCCGTTCGAAAACCATTAAGTTAATACAGATGGTTTTCAAAACAGTTTTAAACATCAGAGTATCCCAGAACCAAAACACCAAATCATGATATATGAGGAGCGGTATGATCACGCCTTTGCCTTGCCACGATCACCTCATGTACCTGAAATAATAAATTGAAACCGTAAGCTCGAAAGCTTAGTGAGTTCCCCCAAAATACCCATACACGCATAACCATACATATAACAATAAACAACATACAATGGGTCCAATCAACCATCCGGTTCGAATACCCCTGGCCCTCAACCATCGGGGTGGAATACCAACATACTATGAGTCCAATCATCCTACCAGGATGGACCACTCTCGGCCCATAACCATTGGGTTGGAATTCTCGGACACCTACACATACAACAACCATTACTATGGGTCCAATCATCCCTCAGGATGGAATACCCCAGGCCCTCAACCACCGGGTTGGAATGCCATCCTACTATGAGTCCTATCATCCTACCGGGATGGAATACTCTTGGCCCACAACCATCAGGTTGGAATGCCAACATACTACGAGTTCAATCATCCTACATGGATGTAATACTCCTGGCCCACAACCATCGGGTTGGAATGCCACATACTACCAAACATGTGCACTTATCAGATAATCACATAATAGTCCACAAAACTACGTGCTAGGGCCCTATCATCCTACCAGGATGGAATACCCTCTACAAATGCTCAAACATGCGCACATATCATAGGTAATCTCCTACCAGTATACAAACAGTCCGACCAACTACAGGTCACTAAGCATAGCCACATCCAGTCCACCAGGATGCCGATATAACCAGCCATTCTAGCATATAATCATCTATTCTAGTAGAAATACCAAACTAACATCTCACAACAGCAATTACTCAAATAACAATTCAAAGGGTCGGCCTTGGTACCATAGACCCTTGGTATAGTGAGGATAACTCACCTTGAACTGCTGAAGCACTGCTGGTACCCTTCTGGCTGCTATCTGACAATCCTCGCACTGCTGCTCCTCTAGCTCCCCGAACTATCAATGCCACAATAACACTTAGCGGAAAACGATATCCTTCAAAGGGTAAATTGACCATTTTACCCTTAACCCAATCTGGGCCATGACTAAGGCCCAACACCATAAAATGAAGGCCCAACACTAGGTAAGCTTCTCAAGCCTACTAGTGACCCACTAATGGCCCAATTTGCTACATTGCGTCCAATCCCTTAATGGACCTCACCCTAAGCCCAAAATATATTCCTTGGCCCATACAATATGATTTTTGATGGCCCAATAAGGCCCAAATACCCAAACATGCCCCAAACCACGGCCCAAAACTAATGATCAATATAGACAGAGTACATGGGGCGTACCCCCATGTACGCTAAGCGTTCAAGCAAAATGGCGAGTACACTGGGCGTACCTGCACGTACGCTCAGCATAATTCCCCTGATAAGTCCTTTTTCTATTAAGAGCTGAATACCTCGATCCAGAAGCTACCAACTCAGATCTAAGTCTTATTTCACGCCATAAACCATAAAGTCACTGACTTGGGGACTTTTATGGCTCAAACCAACTCAAACTTCAAAAGTGATCTTTTACATCTATAAAGGGAACTAGATCTCATGCATGGGCTTAATAGTACCATAAAAATCGAGACTTTGCTGCTCATGGGACATTTTAGCTCCAAGGGTGGCAATACTAAGCTTTGGGACGAAGTTACACCATAAAGGTCCAATCTTTGGACCTAAAAAGATCCCAAAGCTCCCAACAATTAGATCTATGCTTCTACAAGGAAAGTTGTGAACTTTATACCTCCAAATAGTTGCAAAAGGTGATCTTATCTCAGATCTACAAGCTCCAGCCACCAAGGTTCCTTCTTTGCCAACCTCTCCTTTCTTCCTCTAAGCTTTTCTTTGCCAAACTAAGCTCCACGAGACCAAACACACCCAACAATTGGAGATGGAACGGCTACTAGGGTTTTTCTAAAGATATGGTAGCAAGTAAGGAGGCTAGGGTTGATCCCTTATGTTATTTAGATGGTGGTTGGCCCTAAATTTAGGGTTTTATGAATCTGAGCGTATGTTGGGCGTACTTCTAGTATGCTAGGCATACGCGTCGTTGCACCCATGACCATTTACTCTGTTACGCTGGGCATAACCCAGCCTACACTAGGCGTACCCACGTGTGTCCCAAATTGCATGCATGGCCTTTCTCGCCAACTTTTTCCATTAAGGACCATAAATGTAAATATCTTCAAAGTTTCATAACTCCTTTATTCTATTTTTGTTCCCGATGAACTTTATATCCACACAAAGGTGGCGAGAAGCCCTACGCTACTAGCAATACACCCCGGTCCGAAACTTTTTCGAATGAAACCCATTGCCCACAAAAGACCGAAACGCCCTTACTCTTGATCTCGGGAATCCATAAATAAATACTTTTAGAACGGGGCATTACAATTCTCCCCCACTTAAATCTGATTTCGCCCTCGAAATCGCCAATTGCCAATTCTGGCTACTCAAAATCCCAAAAGGCACATTCACGCCCCTAAAGCGTGACGGCCCCCATGGGAGGCCAGCCTTACTGGAACTCCAACTCGAAGAGATACATACTTATTCCCATGCAGTATCAAGTACCTACCTCTGGAATTCCGTTTACTTGGAAGGTGAGATTGGATCTGTGTCCCAAACAGGCCGCCCAAACTAACCATCACCTGACCTCTTCCGTTTCTATCACAAAGGACTACACATGCCTGGGAACCTGAGTTTCCGACCCGAGAACAGAACCACGGGTCATATTCTGCTACCGAAAACACTTGCTCTCTTTCAACTCATACCCAAGCATACATACAACAATACCCTCACAGAAACCAACACTCACTCCTAGCCCACTCAGCCTTGGGCTGGAATACCAGGCATGCCTACGACGGGTCCGCTCATCCCTAGGATGGAATACCCTCGTATCCCTACACATGTTTGGCCCAATCAACCCTCGGGTTGGAATACCAAACACATCAGGTCCAGTCAATCATAGGGTCTGGTCATCCTCCTGATGGAATACCCTAGATTGGCATACGACTACACACATACCCTAGGGTCATACCCCTGCTGGAAAATCCAAGGATCTCTCCTCGCATCCCTTTTAAACTCCTTGGATTCAACATAACTAAGTGCAACTCATCCAAACCTCATCAATACGTCTATCCCAACCATGCTACTGAAGGGAAAACATACCAATCACGATCTCTACGCCCACAACCTAGCAGCATCAATCGTTGCCACGACATCAACACCCCTCTCTGCACTATCCACTGATAGATCACGATGTCATTCCATAACTCATATACTCAACGCCTGAACACCTGACTGATAAACTTATACAGGTTCCTCATTACATTTCCTTTACCTATTCACCTCTTGAAGACAAACCCCTCAATTGCTATCAGCATAGCAGTATCCTCACTTCTTGTTCAAAGATTCAAAATACAAACAAGGTTCTTACCATAATTGGACCGTCTCATTGCACCACCCTCGAACCGATATCCAAACTGCATCAGGCGACATCCTTCAAAACAACGCCCCATCCGAGAATTTCCAATTCTCCCCCACTTAGAGTACTGACTACTGTCTACCGGCGGCTACGCCGGTATGCGAACCAATCTTCCAACGAACTTTGAGGGATCCGAGTACCGGCTAATGATCCAGGATCCTTGAATCATGACCTCTCCTTCTCTAGAATGCATCATCGGATACTACCCCTCCATAATCTCTCAATAATAACTTCTCACAAGCATCTACTATACTCTAATAACTCATGCAGGAAACAAACAATCATAATAATATAAACAAGCTATAGCAGAAAAGACATTCCTGCTGTCACCTCTGGCGCTGTCCCGATCTCCTCGGTCACAAGCTGATAGGCACGCCCTGGAGCCTTTGGAGGCTCTGCTCGACCTTGACCCCCGCTAGTAAGTCTCAAAGTGGCTGGTGCTGGGGCCTGCACTAGCTGGGCAGCCAGTATAGGATACTAGGCCTTCATATGGCCCACCTGATCGAAATGATAACAAATTCGAACTCCGGTAGCTGGAACCTGCTGCCTACAATCCCTGGCTATGTGGCCCTCCTTGCCACACTTGTGGCACCCAGAAGAAGAACGACAACTTTCCTCATGCACCTTGTCGCACTTCCCACAAGTGCGACTCCTCTAACGTCCCAGACGATAATCCGAGGCCTTAACCATTTCGGCGCAGGCTGCGACTGCAATGGGGCCTGCCTCTGCTCTCTCAGCTGGAGCTCGATATCTAACTCGTGCCGCATGGCGGCCTCCTACAACTCCAACAAAGTATCACATCTCTGTGTAGACACGAACTATCGAATATTTGTCTTGAGCATGCTCAGATACTGGGTCATCTGAGCCTTCTCCGAAACAAACTCGGGGTAAAACATCGCCTTCTCTATAAACATCCTGGTGATTTCCGTCACCGATTCACAATCCTGCTTCAACTCCAGAAACTCCTGAGCCAATCTCTCCTACTCAACCCGCGGAACATAACGAGTACTGAACATGTCTCAGAACTGATCCCAAGTAACCGTAGCTTGTTGTGCATCAGAATACGATCCCGTAGTCAACCTCCACCAATCCGTTGCCCCGAGTCTCAACAGGTTCAAAGCACACCTCACCCTCTGATCAGCAGGGCATGAACACGTGAAGAAACATCCCTCCACGTCTGACAACCATCTCATAGCAACGATCGGATCCTGAACCCCATCGAAAGTAGGGGCTTTATATTATCGAAGTCCTGATACTGAAAGCCCCGACCGGCTCCTCCTCCTGCCACTGCTATAGCCGTTGCAGCTGTTGCGGCAACCGTCTCTGCAAGAGTTGCATAGCTCTCATCGAAGTACTCAACCATGGTGGTCTTGATCGACCCAAACAACATTGGCAAATCAGATCGGAACATAGCAGTAACCTCATCATGCAGGATATCGTGAATCCTAGCATCCAACTCATCCGTCCTCATCTGACCAATGACCTCGGGTGGCACAGATCCATCCTGAGCACCCTCTCCTGACCCTGATCTTGAACCGGATCCTGCCCCGAAGCGTCTCATAATCGCCGTACTGCAGCACACCAATAAGATTCTCAGATACGCCTCATAACAGCCTGGGAACTAACTGCTAACCAACACCCCAGGGGTTGTGACTTCCTTGATGCGCGTATGGGTCCTGTGTTTTCACTATTACGGGCCCATACTACCTTCCACACCAACCCATATTTGTCTCAAGTATCACCACAATGCCCTAGACATATACACACATAGCAAGCGCTCAATCCTCACTCCTAGAGGAATACTGAGTATCTCACCTAAGGAAAACCCTAGGCTAGCAGGGATCACATAATCAGGCAATTCTATCATGCAATTCCTGAAGATACCTAGCCTAGTACTAGCATGTTGTTCTAACATATCACGTAATCAAATAACTTGTATGGTAGTTCGGGGTCTACTTACTGGCGCCGGCTGATCGTACCCTCTGCATCCTCCTTAACTTATTTTGAAAACCATTTTAAAAATCTTTCCTTGATTTGAGACTGGAGTCACACGAATGTTCCTCCAATTCACTCAAACCAAGGCTCTGATACCAACTTGTAACATCCATAAAAATTTAAGCCAATTTTAATCTTTTTAATCCATTCAAACACAATTAAGTTAATACAAATTGTTTTCAAAACACTTTTAAACATTAGAGTATCCCCAGAACCAAATAACCAAATCATGATATATGAGGAGCGGTACGATCACGCCTTTTCCATACCACGATCCCCTGATGTACCTGAAATAATAAACTAAAACCGTAAGCTCGAAAGCTTAGTGAGTTCCCCCAAAATACCCATACACGCATAACCATCCATACAACAATAAACAACATACAATGGGTCCAATCAACCATCCGGTTCGAATACCCCTGGCCCTTAACCATCGGGTTGCAATGCCAACATACCATGAGTCCAATCATCCTACCAGGATGGAATACTCTCGCTCACAACCATCGGGTTGGAATGTCCGGACACCTACACATACAACAACCACTACTATGGGTCCAATCATCCCTCAGGATGGAATACCCCAGGCCCTCAACCATCGGGTTGGAATGCCATCCTACTACGAGTCCAATCATCCTACCGGGATAGAATACTCTTGGCCCACAACCATCAGGTTGGAATGCCAACATACTACGAGTTCAATCATCCTACATGGATGTAATACTCCTGGCCCACTACCATCGGGTTGGAATGCCACGTACTAGCAAACATGTTCACTTATCAGATAATCACATAATAGTCCACATAACTACGTGCTAGCGCCCTATCATCCTACCGGGATGGAATACCCTCTACAACTGCTCAAACATGCGCAAATATCACAAGTAATCTCCTACCAGTATACAGACAGTCCGATCAACACCATGTCACTAAGAATAGCCACATCCAGTCCACCAGGACGCCAATATAACCAGCCATTCTAGCATATAATCATCCATTCTAGCAGAAATACCAAACTAACATATCACAACAGCAATTACTTAAATAACAATTCAAAGGGTCGGCCTTGGTGCCGTAGAACCTTGGTATATAGTGAGGATAACTCACCTTAAACTACTGAAACACTGCCGGTACCCTTTTGGCTGCTATCTGAAAATCCTCGCACTACTGCTACTCTAGCTCCCCGAACTATCAATTCCACAATAACACTTAGCCCAACATGATAACCTTCTAATGGTAAATTGACCATTTTACCCTTATCCTAATCTGGTCCATGACTAAGGCCCAACACCATAAAATGAAGGCCCAACACTAGGTAAGCTTCTCAAGCCCACTAGTGACCCACAAATGGCCCAATTTGCTACATTGGGCCCAATCTCTTGATGGACCTCACCCTAAGCCCAAAATATATTCCTTGGCCCATATAATATGATTTCTGATGGCCCACTAAGGCCTTAATACCCAAACACGCCCCAAACCACGGCCCAAAAACTCATGAACCATACAGACAAAGTACGCGGGGCGTACCCCCATATACGCTAAGCGTACATGAAAAATGGCGAGTACGTTCGGCGTACCTGCACGTATGCTCAGTGTAATTCCCCTGTTAAGTCCATTTTCTATTAAGAGCTGATACCTCAATCCAGAAGCTACCAACTCAGATCCAAGTCTTATTTCATGCCATAAACCATAAAGTCACTGACTTGGTGACTTTACATGGCTGAAACCAACTCAAACTACCAAAGTGATCTTTTACATCCATAAAGGAAACTATATCTCATGCATGGGCTTAATGGGACCATAAAAATCGAGACTTTACTGCTCATGGGACATTTTTAGCTCCAAGGGTGGCAATCCCAAGCTTTGGGATGAAGTTACACCATAAAGGTCCAATCTTTGGACCTAAAAATATCCCAAAGCTCCCAACAACTAGATCTATGCTTCTACAAGGAAAGTTGTGAACTTTATACCTACAAATAGTTGCAAAAGGTGATGTTATCTTAGATCTACAAGCTCCAACCACCAAGGTTCTTTCTTTGCCAACCTCTCCTTTCTTCCTCTAAGCTTTTCTTTGCCAAACTTAGCTCCACAAGACCAAAAACACCCAACAATTGGAGATGGAACGGCTACTAGGGTTTTTCTAAGGATAAGGGAGCAGATAAGGAGGCTAGGGTTGATCCTTTATGTTTTTTATATGGTGGCTGGCCCTAAAATTAGGGTTTTATGACTCCGAGCGTATGTTGGGCGTACTTCTAGTACGCTAGGCATACGTGTCCTTGCACCCACGACCATTTACTCTGTTACAATGGGCATAACCCAGCCTATGCTGGGCATACCCACACATGTTCCAAATTGCATGCATGGGCTTTCTCGCCAACTTTTTCCATTAAGGGCCATAAATGTCAATATCTTCAAAGTGTCATAACTCCTTTATTCTATGTCCATTCTCGATGTACTTTATATCCACGCAAAGGTGGCGAGAAGCCCTACGCTTCTAGCAACACACCCCGGTCCAAAACGCCCTTACTCTTGATCTCGGGAATCCATAAATAAATAATTTTAGAATGGGACGTTACAGCCTTGATTTTAGGAGAACCACAGTCAGTGATATTGAGTTGCGGTTTCCTTGAAACATTTGTAAATTTTGAAAAACGACGACTTGATTCATCCGAACTGGAGAGTTTAGGATTCAGGGAACATTGACCAACTTCAAAGTTCTTGATTGGTAGTTCATGATGAATTGGTTGGATGGTCATAGTACTTTTGACTAAGGTCTGCGGTTTGGAGCTTTGAACAACCGTAGAATAAGTCTGAGTGGATACATTGGTGGGAGAATTGATGGAAGGAAGATGGACAGACCGAGGTTCATGACTGCAGTAAGGGATACTGCAGTCTGACGACATAGATGGAAAGTTTATTGAGACTTCGAAGCCTTCCAATACAATTTCCTCTTCAACAATTGATGAAGTCTAAGAACTGGGATTAATTGTGCTATCTGTGGGATTAGAGAATTCAGGAAGAATTTCTTCGATAACACAATTGTTACTAAGATCGTGAAGTCTACCAAAGTGAACTTTGATATCATTAGGAAATGTTTTGTCATTGACCGGAAACATAAATTTTCGGTCTGGAGAGTCGTAGGGACGATCTTTATTGAATCGGGGTGATGAGTCCGTTGTGGTAGAGTACCGTTGGACCAACCTTAATTGTAAGTATTATCAGTAGTCCCATTGTTAACAAGATTTTTCATAGCTTCACTTTCATTAAACAATTTTTCTATTAAAATATTTAAGCGTACAATTGCACTCTGAGCTAAACCTCTCAGATTCAAAGCTATTTTTTATTGTGTTTCACTCAACATTCTTGCGTCTTTCTCTAAAATTAAGTCATTTTCTAATATAGCCATTTTGAGTCTTTTGTTGTCCAATCGTCCTCTTACGTGAAACATCTCCTGGGATGCAATGTTCTTCTCATCTAATGAGTTGTTATAGTCTGTAAGGACGGCAACACATGTGTCATTAAGTTTGTCTGTGAAGGGCTGACAATCATGCATGTTATAATTTAGAGTTTGAATCATAAGTTTTACTTGTTCAACAATGCTGAGTGTCCCATCCTTCGCCATATAGCAGTATTTCTTTTCCATCTTTGTAGAGCAATCTTCATCGACAGTTGCTACCATACAAATCTTCCCCTTTCCTTTGACGTTGTTGATGTCCTCATCTTCATCCCCAGAGGACCAAACTTGATGATCTCTTTTTACCTGAGCAACGTATGCTCTTCCTTTTCTTTTTCCTCCATCTCCTAAGCCATTATGAGATAGAATGCTCTATCTTTTACTAAATTTGCCTTACAGCCTTTGGCAAAATGATTCTCTTTGTTGAACTTGTGACATATCATAACATCACTTTTGTCTTCTAAGGGAGTACCGGAGTCAATGGTTTGGATAGGCTTCGGTGCTTCCTTGGGTTGAGTATTTTGAGACTGTAGTGGTGGATGATTGTTTTTAGTGAAACGAGAGTGATTGGTTAGAGAGTTAAGATTTTGGTTGAAGGGTGATTTGTTATACTGTTGATTCTTTTAGAATGAAGAAGGTGCTAGTCGGTTGAATTGTTGGTTGGCAAGAGCGATTGCATTCTGAAATTCTTCTTCGTCATCATACTCTGAGTCTGCTTCATATGACTACGGAGAGTTGTCAAATGTTGCAGAGTATGATTGAGAGTGAGGAGATTGGGCTACGAGAGTAAGTGGACCACCGAGTTCTGCACCGTCTTTGAGTACGGTAGACTCTTGGGCTTGCAGTTCACCATAGAGCTTATAGAGAGATAGAGAGTGAATTTTTCTATCCACTTAAACAATCATTTTGGCAGTCGTCCAGTGTCTTCCTAAACCGTTAAGAAACTGATGATTTGCTTCATGGTTGCTACGGACAGTGCCATCATTGGATAGCTTAGTGACTATCAGATTGAACCTTTTGAAGGAGTCTTCCAAACTTTCACCTACATGAGCTTTAAAGTTATTAAACTCATTGAGTGTGGTAGTAAGTTTTTTTTTTGTCTTGAGTCTGTTCAGTTTCTTCATACAGGTTTTTCAGTATATCCCAGATCTCCTTTGCATACTTGCAATTTATAATTATGTCGAAGTTGTCAGGCGCAACTCCACACTAAATCTCATAAAAGGCAATAACGTCGTTTTCCATTTTGTTTAGATCGTCTTTGGTGGGACGATTCAGTGTTGGTTGACCACCTCCTAGTCTAGCTGTGGCTCCATCCGTTTGTACTAGAGTAAGAACAGGAATGTGAGGTCCTTCTTCAACAGATCTCCATACGTCTCTTCCAAGTCTCCTTAAATATATTTCCATTCTCTGGGACCAGTGGTGATATTCATTTGCCACACATATCGGTGCTCTATTCGAACCCCCAACACTATTTGGTAAATTGAAAGATAATGACTGTGCCATTTTTCCTTGTTTTTAAAAGTTTTTTTTGTGTTTATTTTTTTTAAGAGATGAGCTTTAGTGGTATAGAAGGCTTTTTGAAAAATCCGATTTTTGCTTCAAAAGGCAACCACTGTGGCTCTGATACTAATTGTTGAGAGAAAGACTTGAGACACACTTCAACAATCGTTAGAACAAGTATAGTTGTGGAATAGTTTATCTCAAAAGATCTAAACGCTCAACAATAATAATAAGTTAGAGTTAGATAATTAGAGTGTTAGGTGCGGAAATGTAAGGAAATATAAATGACAACAGGTGTTATATCAAGTATACACATAAGTTGATTCTTAGCAAGGAATGCATTCAGACCAAGTTAGTAAGTGAGATCAAACTTAGTGATTATGTCAAGAATGACTTGCTCCGAAGAGAGAAGATTTTCAGATATGGTGACCTTTACGAGTAAGAGAGATGAGAGAAATAATATTAGATATAAGAAGCAAAGTGTTTTCAGAGATATATTGATGAGAAAGATTGAGTCTTATATATAGAGGCTCAAAGATTAAATATGTTCAACTATCTAAGCATACTGGATAAAAGATATTATTCTAAGAAAAGCAGATAAAAAGCTAAACTGAGAAGACTAGATAGTGAACTGCTGATGATGATGACTTCGGATGCGGTAGCTAAACTGACTTGACTGCGGATCTTGTATGGTTGCGGTAGGTCAAGTTTAAGAGGGTCACTTTTATGATTCAACAACTTTAGAATCATGTTTGGTGAGCATCTTAATGATTAAGAAACCATATCACAATTGGTTCTCTAAGGACATCTTAGTGCATTCTTATGACTAAGAAGAGGAATCGTGAATTTTTGAAATGGTTAAATCAAGAAGATGAGTCATACTTCGTTCAAAACAAGACTTAGATTCATACTCCAAGATTGTAATTTGAGTGATACATCCTTAAAATGGTTTATAACACTTGTCAAATGTAAGAGTAAATTGTGTTTCTACTCTTGTACCTTTGGAATTGGTAAGTTGCGATGTTTTGGATAAAACAAAGATCAACTAAGGCCAATTGTGTGAAGTGTTTGTCTTGATAAAGAATCTGCACTATCTCTTGAATATTTGGAAAGAGAGTCTTATATGTCAAGGGGATAGTGGGAGTCTAAAAAGATCTTGAAAGCGTCTAATCAAGAATAAACCTGTAGTTTATCACTAGCTCACGACTTGAGATTTATAACCTATCGTGTTGATATATTCCTATTTTTGTGCCCATTCTGGTTAAAGTTGGCTTTGCATATGAGTTCTAAGAGTTCTCAATTGGTTGCATAACAACTTAGAAGCAATGGTAGGCCCTTGTGCTGCCAAGTGGCAAGAAGTTAAGACTGCACAAGTTCAATCCATATGAGTTTGGATTGTCACTAACCTTGTCTTGTAATTATGGTTTTGACAAATTCACATGGATAGGAAGACATACACCATAAAATCTAAGTTTCATAAGGTTTCTCTCCGATTCATGAAAATGATGGTGAGAAAACACTTTTACTAAGTAGATTTTGAGTAGATAGCAATTGTGATATTTGCATTTTCAAAGTCGTTAGTGGAGAGTGTTTGGTTAACCATCACACTAGCATGGACTTGTGAGGAATGGAAAAGGTCTAAAGAATTGTGACTATGATTATGAAATCCCTTTTCATAGTTCTTAAATTGTTTAGACATACATGTGTGCTATCTAAGGAAAGGTGTAAGATTTGATAAGGTTATATCAAAGCATTTCGTATCAGAAGTCTGAACTTTGGTAAGAAAGTCAATATATTATTGATCTCTAGAAGTCCAACTGATTTCTGAGTACATGTCAATGCTAGTGGGAGCATAAGTGTTATTGCAATAATCATCATGCAAGTGGGAGCATGATAATTATGATAAGTGTTGCAAGTTAGTAATGTTAATTATAGAAAAACAAAAGTTCAATTGGGAAAAGTTGTTTTGCTATAACTAAGGAGAGGAAATTATACTTCATTTTAATTTTAAAAGCTTAGATTAAGGTTTTAATCATCTTTAGTCAAGGATATATATATATATATATATATATATATATATATATATATATATCAATTTTATGTTGGAATGGCTCAAAATAAGGAAATTCTATATGTGAGTCCATTATTTGCATTTTAAAATTTGATTATGATTACGGCATCCCTTTTCATAATCTGAATTATCAAAACTTGGCAAATAGAAATAGAAATATTATAGCAAAAAGACTGGTCTAGTATCACGTCTTTATGTGAGAAATCATGAATCGTGACCCATATGCTTCGGATATAGGGTCGATTGCATGTGATATAATATTCATCTGTTCTAAATTTTTTCAAAATACCTAGGCCATTAAGAGGGAAAAAGTACTAGAACTAGATATGACTAATTAGATTAAGCAATTGTAGAGGACAATCTAAGGTTTACCAAAGATTGGTTGCTCGGGGATAGTTGAAAGTATATTGTTAATTTTGGGAGGACCATTTTGACATATTCTTAAAAGAGGCAACTCTTGTTCAGAATTGATAGTCAGAATGGAAATATGGAAATGACTCCACAGGTGGAAGTTATTCAATCTGTGGAAGATTAGAAAACTTAATGCAAGAAGGATGTTCAAAGCAATGTACCATGAAGTTGATCTCCATTGGAATACTCTGTAATTTCTGTTGACAAGTCTTTGTCACTTTGTGCATAATCATTATAGAGGATCAGTGCATATAAGTTTAGAATCTAACAAATTTCGGTAAATGGCAAGAATTTGGAATTCTTGCATTTGCGTTTGGATTTCTTGCATTTGTGGTAAGGACTTGAGATTGTGAAATGAGAATCATTGGAATTATGTTCAATCGATCTATTTCACAAAGTAACGATCATAGACAAACTTGGTGTGCATACTTGGTCTATTGCATAACTAATGTTTGGAAAAACATAGTGTGCATACTTGGTGTATGGTATCACTAGTGTTTAGAAAACATAGTGTACATGCTTGGAGCATGGGAGAGCTAGTGTTTTAATTCAAGTATTAAGTTGATATGTTTGAAACATTATAATGTGTAATCAATATGGTGATAAATAAAAGGTGTTCTATTTATATTCATAAGTTCTGAGACCATATTGGATTCTGCTGGGATTAAAACCCTAATTGAGATTTGATGAACAAGATGCGGAAAAAAAGAACAATCACAAATATGAAGATTAGGTCGAATGATCACTCGATTTATTGAAAACATGAGGAATAAGTTACACTTTCAGCATAGACTAAAGAATCTAACACTACATAAGAAACCTCACATGGCGGCTACATTTTGCCTCACTCTTAACCCTAATAATGAATAATACATGACTATTTATAGGGAAAAGACAAGTCTTGGGCTTTTAACCTACACTTCATTAAAGGGGCCCATTGCCATCATCCATGGAGTGCTTTGAAACCATGCTTTGAAACCCTACAATCTCCCCCTCAAAGTATGGAATGGATGACAATGCTTTAACTTCCAAAACAAGCATCTAGCAAATAAAAAGATCTGCAACGAGGAATATATGAAGCAATCCACGAATCTTGATTCTTCAATAGTCTTCAAACACAAGCTCTAGGATATATAAATCAAGCACTGAAGTAATGTCTTTAAACTTCATTTTCGAATGTAATCCCAAAAAAAATCTTCATGAAAACCAAACCCGCCATAAAAACCCACTTCAGAACGAAGAAACCGAATCACTTCTTGTCTTTGAAGAGCTCCCCCTCCAAGTCACAATGATTTTCAAATAAGCTAATGATATAAGCCATCAAAAAATATCATGTAACAACCCAAACTTTAAGATTTGTAATGCCGCTTGATCGAGAAAATACTAGAAGTCGGAGATATAACAAGTCCTTAGCAGAGCTCGATAAAGAACTTCTGCTGTAAAGGATACTTCTCTATAAACGCTTTAGCAGAGCTTTAAAAGCTACCTTCATAATTCTACCACAAGCTTTATCAAAAAAACTTCAACTTTGAAAAGTCACAAATCCAATTTCGAATGGCCATACCAAATTCTCCCCTGATTTATAATCGAAAACGTGATTATAAATCCTTATTATGGTCATGAGAATGATCTTGAATGGATAACAATTACTGTGCTCCCCCGCTACAAAATGATATATACGATGAAGTATAAAATCCGAAAAAGTCATGAAAATTTGTCGTTATCACGAAAAACGACTTTCTGAACTGCCAAGACTTGATGGAATCTTTATTTTTCTGTTCATGAAAAAATATGTGCGTTAAAGAATTCAAAACTGTTCACCAACCCTTAAAATTGTAAACTTTTTCAAAAAATGGGTTGAAATTGTCATATTTCTGAAAGTCAGGGGACTAAATTAATAATTCTACATCATACTCCCCTTTATTTGTAACAATTTCTTGAAATAGACCAATAGTGCCAAGTCATGAAAAATACAGGAACCAGAACTATCAAATCGCTGAAGTTGTAGGGACCAAAAATGAAACTTTAATATCTTCTTCTAATTTAGCGTCCGATTAAATGAATATGATTGGAACGGAGATTTAAAACGAATGTTCATAAGCGAAAGCCAATAATACTGATTCCAATCCATCGATAACTCCGATCAAAGCATTTCCGAGTCCAGTACCAACTACGGGCACCATCGATTTTGACATTTGTATGGGAAGTGAGTGCGAACCCAAAATCACAATCCCCGATTCCTTGACCCTTCGCTCCGAATCAATCGACCATAGACCCGATGCGAATCACCAGTAACACCAAATCCAAGCACAGGCCCGCAGCGAATCACAGTCAATGAACGTTCGCATGTAAGACGTTCGTTCATAGTTCATCCCATATCACAGCCAATTTTGACTTTTCAATTGACTCGCAATCTGCTCATTCCGATCAACAATCTACCCACTGCGAATCCTGTTCTAGTTTCGATTCATACCAGTCATAATTTCGATTTTTTTTCTGAATTAATTCCAAACAACTTCTCACAGTTTCGATCACCTTCCATAAACACCATATCAATGTATCTCGGAACAATTTCAGATCAGAAACCTATATCATCCTAAATCATCTCCATCTTCATCCGTGATTGATCATCAATTAAACATAATAGTCCAATTAACAAACAATCTTCAAAAGATTTTTTTTTAGATCGAGAAGATTATGAACAAGATCAAAAAAAATCATGTGAAGAATAAATCTCGAATGGAATCAACAAACGATGTTTAAATGTGAGGCGACAAAAATGTGTGAACCACTTTGACTTAAGTTTGAGAATAAACAATCGTCGTGAATTAGATAAGCGTTCAGGAAACAAAATCGGAACAATATGAAGGGCGAGAATAACATAGACCAGATGAACAGTAACAAAAAAACATAAGTTTTCACGAACAGTTGCTTGAAGAAAAATCGATTGCATACCGCCAAAACACCAATAATCTTCAATATATGTGCAGAAAATCACCAAATCAAAAACCGATTCTTCAAAAATCAATAGATCTTCAAAGACCCGCTCTGATACCACTTGTTGGGATTAAAACCCTATTGAGATTTGATGAACAAGATGCAGAAAATAAGAACAATCACAAATATGAAGATTAGGTCGAATGATCACTCGATTTATTGAAAACAGGAGGAATAAATTACACTTTCAGCATAGACTAAAGAATCTAACACTACATAAGAAACCTCACGTGGCGGCTACATTTTGCCTCACTCTTAACCCTAATAATGAATAATACATGACTATTTATAGGGAAAAGACAAGTCTTGGGCTTTTAACCTACACTTCATTAAAGGGGCCCATTGCCATCATCCATGGAGTGCTTTGCAACCATGCTTTGAAACCCTACAGATTCGATTATTCTTTTGTTTCACTTTACATGTTTTGACTTCCAAAATAATTAGGTCATTCTTTCTGAATTACTAAGTTATTCAAACCATCCACAGTCGGTCATATGTTGGAAGTAGAAATGAATCAAGAATGTCATGAATCTGGTTTGCAGATGTACAAGGTAGTAGACATAGTAAGAGTTGTTGCGACATTGATGAGTGCTCAGAAGTTCTGAGTATTGGATTAAACCCATGCTCATTTGAGTCACTTCATGGATTTTATCACAAGTGATCACGAGACCATAATATCTTATATTCTTCAAAACTAGAGATATGAGTTGTTGCCTATGAGTTAGTTATACATTGATTGTACGAAAACGCATTAATAACTCGATGTTATAGAACGTGTCTTTGTGTATGATTCAACAAGTAGTAGAACAAGCATATGAGTCGAAGTTTATCCATTTCTTTTACCCTTGTAGGGATAAAAGCGATATCTGTGGGCCCCTCGATGATTTAGTGATGACACCCCGAAGTGCTTGCCCAAGCCTGGACTGATTTGATTTTTTCAATTAGTTAGTCGTCATAAATCAGAAAATGGGAAACAACAAATGGACAGAGAGAATGATTATAATCCATGTCTCAGTCCATATAATATTTAGAATGGAGGTATATATGATCCCTTATCCAACGGACGCGTCATTGATTTGCTCAGAGTTCGACAATAGCGTTTAAGAACTACGATTGTTATTCGGGTTTTGAAGTCATACACAATAATAGTTTTAGACTTATTGAAGTGGGAGACTCTTGGATTAGTGTCTAAGTCCATAACTATAATTGGTATGTACTTGAATCGATTGGCATGGTCCATTTGGGTTGCATGGCATCAGAAAATTTTGGATAGACTTTTGTGAGAAAAGGATAATTATGATTGGTTAATATATTATAAGTTCTAATTTATTAATATGAAACCATATTATTTAGTTAGTATTGATGAAGAATTAATTTGGAATTAATTTTATGTTCAAAAGGAGACTAATTAAATATATGGGGATTGTTTGTGTAAATCATTCATTCTTATATATGTGGGCTTATGATCCATAGTTCTTCATGTTGGGCTAAACCCATGGAGTAACCTACGGTTACTCCATAGAGGTTTTAACCCATGGAGCAAGGAGAATATGGAAAGACATGAGTTACATGATGTAACCCTAATAGCCACAATATATAAGGACCCCATGGCTCAAGAAACTGGCACTAGTGTGTGTACACATGAGGGCTAGCCGATTTGAGCATAGCAACCTTTTCTCTTAAGTTATTCCAAGTTGTTGGTGATGTTGTGTGAACCATTTGAGGTGTCACACTTGAGGCACTAGGCTCTTAAGCTTCATGGAATCAAGCTACATGAAAAGGTATGTATTCTAACTTATTTATATTACCCAAGTATCAATGGTTGTATGCTTGTTATGGTAATACCCTGGAAAGTTCAAGTTTGCATGTATAATAGAGAAAACATAGATCCAAGGTATTTAGGGTTGCATGTACACCATAGTAGTGTTAGAATGATCAAAACCCTTTAGTTACAACTCTCCTCTACTTATAGAGATTTCGTCCACGATACGCATAGCGCACCTTGAGATAATGCTCAAACACCATCTTACAGGTGTACTCGAGGTTAATATGGGGCAAAGCCAATGCATCCGTTTTGATTTCACCTATTCACACTTATTTAAAAATAGAACTTAATTTTCTACCTTATATCTATCACTGAACTCCTTGCGAGGTCTCCCCAAATCAGGAACTCGTCAGCTTGGATTTCCAGAATTTATATTCTACGAATGACGATCGCTTTCAGACCTAAAATCTCTATTTATTCCTTTGACTAGGAACACTTTCGAATCTTTATAAAGCACGTAACTGGGGAAATTTATCTATGACATCCTAATTTAATCCTCATTTCCAAAACATGCCCCTATAAAAGGCTTATGGTATATCGTTATGACTTTGTGTCCCACAAAATCTTTCTATGGAAGCAAAAAATATAGATTACAAGCGGTCTCGTTACCTAGTTCAAGTATTTCAACATCCTGAAATATAAGCAAAGCTACTATAACGAGTTTACTAGTCCGAGAACTCTAGAACCAATACTCAAGTACCAGTGATAGACTCATTATAAGGCTTGCTCTTCTTCCAACCTACTAGATTATAATGAACACTAGGTTACTAATAGCCTTCTTGTAAGGCTCTAACTACTTTACCTATGTCAAGTTACAAATACTGCTCGAGCAATTCGTTCTTATGCCTGCTCACGACAGGTCGTGATACAATCCAACTATTGGGATTATGATGCCAGATCGAGATTGTTATCATCCCTATCGGGCCTGAAGAGTCATAATCAACCCCTAGATGGTCTTAAAGACTCACAACGATTATCCCACTTTCTTGAAAGAACCTAATCATCATCCTTCCTTATTATCTATTAATCATAAAATATATGCACTACTTAAACTTTTGAGGCTACAACCGACCCAATGTCCTTAATCTACATCGTACGGATGCTAAAGTCTAATCGTCAACTTATGAATGCTAAAATTTTGTCATAGTTTTATATTAGCTCTCATGATTATCGAAAAAAGGAATAACTAAACCCAACATGTAGCTTACCTCGAAAACCGATGATAACAATGATGCATTAATATATGATTACATGGTAGCATGAATTCTAAAGTCTAATTGTAATCTTATATTAACTTATGAATGTTATAGATCGAATACAATCTTAGGTAAACTCACATGAACACCTATAAGAAAATGAAAAAAACAAAACATGTAGTCTCTCCTGAAGTCTAAAATGGCACTAACACATTACTTGACGCATACATCGTCACACTCCACGATCTATCTAACGTAACCCTTAACTAAACGAACATATCTAGGAAACTTATACTAGCTGCTTACGATCTTTTTTTTAATAACCTGTTTCGATTTGTTTCAAAATTAGAGGCCATGAATTGAATATTAAGTATCATAAGGCTTCGATCTTTGGGGAAGAGAGGTTTATGCCCATTTGGATATGGGTGTTGTAGATATGTGATCCAATAGTTCTGTTTGTGCTTTGGATCCAAAGGGTAAGATGGGAAAGTAACTATTATGATTTCTTTTAAGAATTATGGGTTTTAGTTCGATGTGTTTTATGTACAAATTAATTAGATAGGGTTGTAGAGCTCCTGAATACCTTTCTGTGGATATAAAGGTTGTCGAAATTAGACTTGGAACGAAGAAGTTATGACCATTTGAAGTTTGAACGGTTTGGGTCAAGCTGCATAAGTTAGGAGTATATGGGGAGTACGTTGGGCATACTAGGGTATCCTAAGTACACTGGGCATACCAGGAGTAGATTGGGCATAAAAAATACGTGCCCAAACCCTATCTTTGTGGTTTGAGCCCTATATAAGATCTTTCACTCCCCCCCCCCCAAACCATTCCATTCTCAGCCTCCACCTCTCTAAAATCTTCCCATGAAACCCTAACCCTGTTTTGAGCCTTGTGAGCTAAAATAAGGTGTTTTGAGTGCTTTGGAGTGTCCATGTTGCAGCTTCGAGAAAAAGGAACTCTTTGGAGAAGTGCTTTGTCTTTTACTCAAAAGACAAAGTTTATATTTTATAAACCTTGAGTTTATAAAATTTAAACTAAATTTCCTATTCTTTATGAAATTTTCGACATTTGCATAAAAAAGAAGAATATTATGGATTTTCCATTAGTTTATTCAAAAGAATTCAAGCATAGGAGACATGTTTATGACATGGGGAAATATGTGATTATAGTGTTAAAAACTAATGGTTAATACCTACACTTTATGCATATAAATAAGAGTCTTGCATATTGCTAGAGTGCTCATCCTTCATTTCTTGCAAATGGCCAAAACCTCATTCCTCACTCCCATTCTTTCTAGTTTTTGTTAGAAACTTGAAGAACACTTACATATTCATGACATCTTTAAGTTCATATTGGTTATGAACTTAAAGCTTAAGGGTTTAAGAGTTTTGGACTAGCATCTACATCAAGTTGAGTCATTGTTGCTGTCTCAAAGGTTCCATATTCCTCATCAACTTACAAGCCTCCCAAGAGGATCCAAAGAACTACAAAGGTTGTTATTTCTTCATCCTTCTATTATTGGTGTTTTAATCTTTCTATAACTTGCAAGAAGATCCTTGGTGGGTATAAAATGTTTATGTTATTTCAAAAATTAAAGTCTTCTGTTGCCATATTTTTAAACTTTATGAAACTATTTTTGAACTAAAACCCAACATGATCTCGTTAGTATGAATGGATTCCATGTACTACTGCAATAAGATTACTTATATATGTCATGTTATGCATGAAGGCCAAATATATCGTATGCTTGGAGCATGATGAATAAATACCAATATAATATGAGACTAAGTCATGGTATGACTGATAGGAACATTTTAAAGTGCTTACTAATAAAAAAAGAAATATTCCTAATCTACGGAGTACATGAAAGAAAGCTATACGTAAAAAGTTACACATATGATAAAATTCCTCAATAGATTGAGACGATTCTCATTCATAATCGGTAGTGTCCTCATTATGAATGAAAAAAAGTTACATGAATGGGATTTCAATGTAGATTTTAATTGCAATTACACTACAGAGTCAGAATACATTGTTGTTCAGGGAACCACATATGAAGATACTTAAATGATCAATTCATTTATGACTATGAGTAATCCGTTTACCTGAGTATTGATATGTAAGTCATATTTAAGCAGCTAAAACATTCTCAAGTTTGTCAAATCTACTTAACAAAGTTCCTTCATTAGCTAAAGTATGATAGTCACGCTAATGTTATAGGACCTTGGTGTTCTAAGTGCATAGATTTGCTTGAAAGTTAGTATTTGGATATTAGAACAGTATAAGAAACATATAATGTAATGGCATGATATATTGGATATAACATTTTCATTAAATAATAGTTGTGTTATGTATTAACATGTTTAATCCTTGAATAACATGGTTATTCTAAATATTCATAGTCATTGATAGTTTCCGAAGCACCTGTGAGGTAAGACTAATATGAATGGATTGGTTGATTTTCATAGATATGAAAATAACAAAGAGTTGCAACCAACTTCATAGTTACTTGATTGGAGAATATGTATTTTACATGACCCTCATGAAGATTACTTTATGGATTGTAGTCATGAATGATGTTTGATAAAGGTTATATCTTTGTATTCTTTGACTTGAGATACATAGTGGGGGCTTAAGTATACGAAAATATTTTGTTTTGACATGGCTTAACGTTGATCATAACCGTAGCTATAAGACCATCGATGCGTACAATAAGAACTATACAAGAGGAGTATGTAGTCAAGAAGGGATTTATTCCTCTTATTAGTTGATATTTATACATCTAATGCTTTACTAAAAGTAGAACACCATATGAGACTGATTGTGATCCATGTCTCATGGTCAACATGATGTCTGTGACAAATGAATAACTGGTATTACACATTATGACCAATTGTGGCGCACTTGGAAATTGGTAGTTTGTAGATGGCACCTCTTTATATGTTGTTGGGGGCTTTGGTTTGTTGCTAGATGCCAACTAATGTCTATGTCAATATATAATAAGTCTTGTGCAGGTAGGATATCTTTCGATTTATATGCTCAAAAATCATTTTAGAATGATGTTTTCCAATGACATATGATTTTATAGGGTCACGTCTTTAGCAAGTTGTCACTTATTGATTATTTATTAAGTAATTTGAATATTAATAAAATATATTCAACTCTTGTATTTTAATTTGGAGAAATATTATTTTGTGAAAATAATTTTAGGAAATTATTATATTATGAAAATAATGTTTTATAGATTATAAATAGCTATTTAATCACATGGTGTGATTAAATATTTTGTGTACAAGTTTTTGGACACTTAGAAGTTTACTAACCAAAAATCATACGTATATGGAATAAAGATGGAGTGAAAGACACACCTTCCCCTCTCTGTTCCTTACCTATGGCCACACCAAGCAAGACATGGCATAGGTTACTTGTTTTGACTTTCCTTACATATGACATATCCATTAGTTACCCTACCTTTACATTAATTGAAAGTATGGGCTTTAAGACTTATGTATGTGTATATAAAGGAGCCCAAGGTTTCCAAATGTTGGTTACTTTATCTTTTTCCATGCTAAAACCATAGGTACTCTTTCTCTCCCTCTCTTGCTTTCTTTTGAAGACTAGTTGCAACTGTTTCTGCTTAGAAGTACTTCTCATTTAGTACTTAATTTTGATAAGTTCTTAAAGGCTTAAGATACACTTTACTCAAGATGAGAACTAGCATTCATGGTGTCATATACTTGTTGGTGGATACATTATAGATAAATTATATCTTGATTGTTTGCCATCTTCATTAACTTCCCAAAACCAAGTGGGATCAAAGTCTTCAAAGGTTTTCTTCTTAACACCCTATGGTTGTCATAATCTTTCTAATAATGTAAATGGATCCTTGGTGGTGTTGTTAAAATGATCTAAATAATATTTATTTTATAAGATTGCTTCCGTTTCCGCTTAAATTTGTTGTTTAAAAAAATCATTTTTAGCTTCTCAAAACCCATCAGACTTTAGAAGACATGTTGAATAAGTCATTGACCATGGATAAGTTCAAGCTTTGCTTGGACATGGTTGAATTATGTAAGTGCTAAGTCCATTCGAAGCAACTTGGCAATAGAGAAAGGAAGTTCTTAGTTTCTAGAGTCATTCTGAGAATACTCAAGTCAAGGTTGATATTGTTAAAATGTGACTTGAGCATTTGAGATCAAAGTGTGCTCTTGGTGAGCAAAGGTGATTTAGGTGATCAAGGTGTGCTCTTGGTGAGAAAATGTGTGCTAGGTTAACAAAGTGTGCTCTAGGTGATCAAATGTGCTCTTGGTGAGAAAAGGTGCTCTATGTGACCAAAGTGTGGTCTAGCTTATCAAAGTGTGCTCATGATGTGTTCCTGATGTACTCAATGATTGTGTCCATAAGATGATGCTCCCTTAAGGTATGCCAAAGTTGAAATGCGCCATAATGGCGTGTCGAGACTGATGATGCGCCCTAAAGGTGTGCCAAGGTTTAAGATGTGCCCAAAGTTGTGCCAAGGCCGAAAATACGCACTAGAGAAGTGATAGGGTTGGAGGATGTGCCTAATAGAGTGTGAAGGTGCCCTGTAGATGTGTTGGCATCTCTAGAAAGCGTTGTCTCTATCTAAAGGTGCTCATAGTTGGATAAATGTGCTCTCTTAATGAGAAGGTGTTCTATGCATGTTGAGTGCATCACATGTCCATGGTTGGTGGCCATGCATATTTTTCAAAGTGGATTTCTATATAAGTGGTTGCATGTCACGATGTGATTGGTTCATATCTATTTGGACCTTTGAATGGGTGGGCTTCGCTATTTGGATTTTAGGTCGCATCCTCAGTTTATAAATAAGGATCCTTGTGGTTGTCATTTGATGGTCTTGTCTAGTGTCTTAAATTTTGAATGAGTAGGGCAAATCTATATTGAAATGAACTTGTAATCTCTATTTGAAAATTCTTGAATACGAATTCCCCATCCTCCGCATGAATGTATGTTTTCTTGACCGAACCACGAAAAAACTCTGTCTTTGTGTATATGGTTTCGTGAGTTGTCTTTTTTACTTTGTAACAAATATGTTGTTATATATATATATATATATATATATATATATATATATATATATATATATATATATATATATATATATATATATATATATATATATATATATATATACTTATTTAATCTACATATCGTTATGAATTCTATAGTATAAACTACACAAAACTTGATTACTTTGAAGTCATGATTTTTGCATTTATAGTTGTTGTGGTGCAAAGTCTTGTCTATTTCTCCAATTAGTTGCTCCAGATGTTTCAAAATGAAAAGAAATACACATCGATTCTTTATCTCAGAATCTGATGTTAGTAGTGTAACTTTTGCTTAAACTTTAAGTTGATCTTTCTAATAGGTACTATCTATTTCGATAGTAGTTGGTTTTCTATTAACTTTTAAAAGAGTACGAAGATATTACTATATATAGTCGACGTAAACATTTTAATCCAATTCGACTTGAAACATTTTAATCTTGCCCGATCATATAAAAAAAAATATTAAGCCCTCAATGAGAAAAAAAAAAATCATATATCTGTCTCTGGTTGCGACACCTTCGAGCTAAATAAACCAAAACCATTATTGTAAGTTTGAAGTTGGTAAACAATGTGATCTTAGTTATAATTACGTTAAGAGCATTTATCCACAAAAGATAAGCTTTAAGGTCATTCTCTCTTGGATGATTTTTTTTTTCTTTTAGAAATACAAAAAGTGAATTACTTTTGAACTTGACCATTGGTCTTGGCTAATGCATTATTGCTTTCCACTTAAGCTTCATCATGTCTCCCTTATTCTTTCAGATTTTACATTTCTATCCATTTACACAACATCAACATTTTGATACATATATCCAACTATCACTTGTATAAGTAAATTATTAATAGAAAATGAACAAATCAAATTAATATTATTTATATTTTATAATAACCATGAAAAAAGTTATATACAAAGTTAGTTTTAGATTAAACTTTACCATAAAAGTAAAGTATTATATTATTTTGAGGACATCATAAAAACTTTACTTTTATTTAAATATAGATAAAAATAAATGGAATCATTACTCCAAGAAATTTGATCATGAGTTATGAAAAATACTTTCAAGGACCTTCCAATTTAATTTTTGAAATTCAAATACTAATTTTAAGTTTTGATTCCAAGATGTTATGCGAGTAAAATACTTGATGTGATAATAATTTCTTAATTTGTCATTTGTAAATATACAGTTTAAATACGTGTATGGCCTTTTATAACAAACAATATGTCAGTTACCAACCTGCTACAAAATAAGTACGACCACTTTTTGTATGTATCAAATAGATAAAACAAATTATTATTATTAGTATTATTATTATTATTATTTGGGTAAATACTACAAAAGTCATTAAGTTTATGTGAAATTTTGATTTTGACATTAAGTTTTTTTTTTTTCTCAAGTTCGACATTGTGTTTCCAATTTCTTATAATTATAACTGTTTTACTGATCAACCCGGTTGTCTGTTAAATTGGACTTATGACGTGTTAATTTTGATGAAAAGGCATGCTGACAGAGCATGTTGATATGTCATAATTAAAAAAAAATTACCCAAAAGACATTAATTTATTATTATTTTTTTTAATTTTAACACTAACTTTTTTGTATTGTATATATATTTTATTATTTCAATTTTGATACTTTATTTTTTTCCAAATCGAGTATTAGTTTTTCTAATTTTGTTCCATTTTAATAACGTAACCATATATATATATATATATATATATATATATATATATATATATATATATATATATATATATAATCGGACATCAATTTTATGTTTTATTTGAAACCGTATAAATAATTTTTTACATTTGTAACTGCATAAATATATTTCTTTAATTTAAAACCCATATATTTTTTTGTATAAATACTAGTTTTTTTTATACATTCAAACCAGAATGTCATGTATAAATATGTATTAATTATATTATAACCGTATTTTTAAAACATAATATATTTCTTGATTTGTTCGAAAAAAATTTATAACATCTTAAAATTTAAAGATTTAACATGTCAGAATTATTAAATGAGATAAAGTTGAACTTGAGGAAAATGAAAATTGAGGAAAATTGGTTAAGAAATGTAAACATGATTTATATTGGTCATTTAATTAAATTTATGTTGGACAATATTTTTTACGTAGTTATTGACGTAAGCAAACAAATTTAAGATAAATAAAATAGAAACTAGATGCGTTCCTCCCCGTTGCGGAGGTTAGAAGGTGTTGTTTTTATGTACATGTATAGTAGATTGTCTTAATTTGTAGTCATAGTTAAGTATGTAGTTATTCTCTCCGATTCGCCATTTTATAATTATGATGCTTAAAATAATAAAAATAAAGGACATTGTCCTTTAGAGAAAAAGGATCCAAATTACATAAAGCTAAACATTAAAATGAAAATACATTGCTCTCTTTTAGTTTTTTTTGTTCTAAGATATGTAAAAAAAAAAAAAAAAAAAAAAAAAAAAAAAAAAAAAAACCACTTAACGTTAGTCTTGCTGACGTGCACTTGGCCGACTCATTAGTTCTTGACACATCCCACTAAATGTGGAATGGAAGAGCTACTGCCATTCAAGTCTGTTCCCACCACTGATTTCTTAACACCTCTTGAAAATCAATTGTGTGAATTTTTAATGTTTATATTTAAAAAAAAAATTACTTGAGTCGTAGTTCTTGTCCATTTAAATCTTCTTTAAAGTTTGGGTTGATCGATTCCATATTTAGCGAGGTCTCTAGTTACCTCAGAAATAGCTTTCTCCAATTCATCCACCTTCCTATCAGCAAAATAGATTTTCAACCTACATTCTTAAATCTTTTATGGAATAACAAAGTCTATGTCCATATGCATACCTGCTATTCAATATATGAATATATGTGAATAGGCTTAAACCCAATTGAAAGTTGACCCACCAACGTTAAACCTTGTACGTGCATCCTATAGTGGCAAACAAATACATATAAAAATAACCACACAGATAAATATAAATGGTTTAAATGCGTCAACATAAATTGTATGTCTAACGCTTTGCTTAAATGCAACTCCCTTAGCACTTGTGTAAGCCATTGATGTAGCAACTATTGTTGCCAAAATTGTGCCTACATATGCATTTTTATCAAGACTCCATTATATTTTGTCGGTTTGGTTATTCAAAAAATCAAATCAATCATTATATTGAATAAAAGTTAAAGTTTATAAATTAAACTAACCATTGCTAGTAAGCTTGTGGTTTGAGACCCAAGATTGCAAGCCTTCCATTTGACATGCAACAAAAAGTAGAATGTCATTAATTTTTTTTTTAAAAGTTACCAGGATGGATAGGGGGCAAATAGATCAACTGTTATCAAAGAGAAGAATTCATAATCATGCGGTTAGGATCGATCTAAACCAGTCCATTATGTATTTGATTTTACAGTAAAATGGTTTAATGACTAAATAAAACAGGTAAATGGAAAAATCGATAAGATTATGAAAGTACATGTTGTTTTTTTTATTTCCCCAAAAATATAACAATACCCTCTCAACAGTCTATTTTGGTTAGTATAAATTAGAAGGTAGAAGGGAATATGTTTTCAATAGCATACATTTAAACCCCTGACTTTAACTTCTTCCTATTTGAGATTTCTATCATCAATGTTTAACACATGTAAAAGTAGTGATGCAAGTGCAAAAGTCGTGATGCAAGTACAGAGAAAATGTAGGTAAAGGTAATCTTGCTATTTGGCTTTAGCAAATCATTTTGGCAATGTCAATGAAGCTTTCATTCATAGCCTTGTAAAGAATAGAGCATATAAAAGACGTACTAGGAATCCTTTTGAAACCTGTATGTTTTTTTCTAAAAAAAATTAATACTACCATTATAATATTACTTCGATTTGAAATTTAATTAATTTATTATAATATGTTAATTTGTAACTTTTTAAAATAATAAACAATAAAACCTTTTCTTTAATATTTAAAAAGATAATAAATAAAAAACACTCACCATTAAGTTCAATTTCGTTTATAGTGTTCCTCAAAACTCCATTACTAATTTGATGTCCTAGACTCTTAGCTTCTATATAAGCAAAGCACACATCTAAGAACAATCCAATTCCATTTTTTTGGCATTGCAAGAACACTTGTCTAGTAAAAAAGAAAAGAACTCATAAATGTATGATTTTGAGTTTTGATTTAAATATTTAATGCTAAAATGTTGAGTTTGCCTATGTTATGATTTTGTAGTGGGTATGATCAGATACACCATTCCAAAACCTCATTGTTACGCTATCCATGACGGTTATATATGGCTTCTTATATCCAAGATTTTGCAAATAAGAAAGTATTCACCAGTGAACACCTGATGTGCAGTCAGACACCTACAATTATACATAAGATTTTGTTTTTTGAATTCCAATTGGTGCTTCAAATAGAAGTCAGTATAATGTAACTTGTGTATACACAAAGCTTAGGGTAGTGAAAACTCATGTACAATGGTTACCTATATTCATGGCATAGAGAGGTTTTCTAAAATCGAGGGTGATAACAACTCTTATGTTTGTTAATATGTTCCATTTGACAAAGCCCTAGAAATATAGGAGTCAAACACAAAAAATTGAAATTTAAAATAAAATTACAATCAGGGATGGTAAAAAAGCGAGTGAAAATATAGAAAATGAAAGAATAAAATTTTTATTCTTGATGGAGTTACCTTTCCATTCACATTGATGATCTCACACCTCTATCTGTTTATGTTCCTTTCATCTACATCACAGATTCACCTGACTATGCTAGCTACCACCAACATAGGTAACCGTCGATGAGCACTAAAGCATATTGAAAATAGGTAAAATCCAAACATAGGAGTTTTAGACAATCTAAAAAAAGAAAAGGAAGACCATATATTAATATATCAACAATCATCAGTCCATAGCAAATATTATGCTTCCCAAAACCCAAAATTGAAAAGAAATTAGGGCTTACATCAACAAATTGATCAACATCCTGCTACATCATATCGACCCTAGCTACATCGCCACTCGAAGCATAATTGTAGTTGCACCGATAAAGGAAGCTGTGGAGAAAGCATCGTCTGCTTTTTGAAAAAGGAGTGACATCTCTGATTTTAGCATGTTAAATAAGTGGTGCTCTACAGAGGGGTTAAGGAGAGCGAGGCGAAAACTAAAATAGGGAAACCGACAGCGAAACGACACCCTTCGCACATAACACCTCAAATCTCGCAGTCATTAACTTCAGCCACCACAGCAGCCAACACCGTCGCAATATCACTAACAAAAGCACATATATGTGTTGCTGCTTAGCAAAATCGATGGATGAAGGAAGCCGATTCCATAGGAGTAGAATACGGTGGTTCGAGAGGAAGCGATGGTAAGCAGGTGGAACAGGGAGGGCAAGAACAAATCCACATATGACACACCCCAAAACCGGAACGGCGGAAACGTTTGGGGGTAGAGAACGTCATGTTTAGTATAACGAGACATGCATCATAATAATCAATGTAATGAACAACCATTTCTTTAGAAAGAAATTGTTTACAAAGTATGTGGTCACATAACATAGACTACAAAGTAAATAACAAAATAAGACATGAAGCTATACTGCTCCATCTTCTGAATCCCTGTGTGCGTACCTGTCTACTGGTCTCCTGAGAATACATGTTATTTTGAAAGCGTAGATCAGCATCTAAGTTGGTGAGTTCATAAGATTTTAGTGATGGAAGAAGTTGTAAGAAAGTTGTAGTAAGTTATAAGTTCTGTATAGAAAAGTTCGCTTGTAGCTCTAGAAAATCCTATATTTCCTGCTTTAATGAAAGATAAGTAAAAATGACTCTAGAATCCTTTCTATAACTACTAAATGGATACATGTTATATTAAAACCCAACGTAAATAAACAATCGATTGTGTGAGTCTGCTCTAAGCCCACAACCAAACAGGGAACAAGAAGTAAGGCGGAAAGCACACATCCAATTGTTTGTTAGATCATCGTTGTATATAACCCTGGTGTATTCACTTGGTACTCACGAAGTTAACTGTAATAGTTCCTTTATATTTGATGAAAAGATTCTTTAAGAAAACCCTTATTTCTTTTAGTAAAAATGGTAACCACGGTGGTTCGTTCTATAATTACTTAGTGTATACTAGCTATATATAATCTAATATCGAATAGATAGTTAATTGTGTGAATCTGCCCTAAGCCCACAACCATACAAGGAATAGAAAATGAGGCGGAAAGCACACATCCAACTACCTATCGGGTATTAATTATATATAACCTGGATGTATATACTAAGGTATTATACAATTAACCACCTAAGGTCCTTTAAGTTTATACTGGTTTAATAAAATGGATTAAACCCTTTACTTGTAATTTTCTAGTTTTGTCTACCAAATATTCTATTTGAAAAGTAAGTTTTGTACTACAAACAGTGTATTGAATTTGTATACTATGACCTGGCCCATACCTGGTACCCCTTATGATTACTTGGTGTATACGGAAAATATATCTAGCTAAGATCGGATAGATAGTAGGTTGGGTGAATCTGCTCTAATCCTACAACCAAACAAGGAACATAAAATGAAGCGGAAAGCACACATCCTACTACCTTTCGGATCCAAATATTATATATCCCTGATGTATACACTAAGGAATCATAAAGTTAGCATTATAGGCCCCTTTCTATTGAATTAACTAGAATCGAATGTTCTTTTTGTTGTTTGTAAAATGTAAGTTTTTCCCTAGTTTATAACTATCTTAACTCAAAAATAGCTTGCATTAACTTTCAAGTGGAACTGTCACAATATTAAAGTAATGGGAAAATGTAAGTACACAGTTGTCTTTTGAATTGACATCCTGACATACTGATTACCTTAAAACATGTATGTTTTATTAAGGTCATAATGTGATGGATAGTACCAATACTATATGTTCTCCCTGCAAGAGATTCTAGGGACCAAACATGACTTCCGCAAACAAATTGCTAGGCCGCGTAAGTTCACATTAAAGTTAAATGATCATGTATACCCAATTTACTATCACCTTTTGTTTAGAAAAATGAGTTAGTGATTATTGGTATAGTTAGATCCTGTAGTGTTCTCCTGCTATAGCATTTAGTGTGTTTTTTCTGTTATAGTATCTTAGTATGTTCTTTCTGTTATCATGTATAGTGTATAGTATGTCTCTCTCTGATGTATTGTATCTACCTCCCTGTTTCTCTTTATAGTATGCTCTAGTATCTAGTATGAACGGAACCTCTAAACTATGCCCCTTATTGTTTACTAGTGTTTTACTTGAACTATTATTGAAAAGACTCGATTTCCTAGTAAGTTATGCTTATACTTTAAAAACAGAGTTTTGTTAAACTATAAAGTAACATAACTTTAAAAGAGTTTTTGAAATGTTTTGATTACTTATAAAGACATAAGCAATCTTTTGAAAGCATTTAAAACAGTTAAAAGATTCATTATAGGGGTATGAACTCACCTTATGTGGGTGATTCAAATTAGTATGCGTGTAAGGATGAGAAGTTCCACGAATGAAGTCCCAAAACACAAACGAGTCCTAAATGACATATTTGGCAAGTAGTTGCATGAATAAAGTGTTTATAAGCAACTAACATGCAAGGAAACACCCTTTGGGACTAGGAAACACTTGGACCAAGTGTTAGAACCGCATGTGATTCATCTAAGGGGTGTTTAAGGCCACCATTAGGTGTTTACGGCCATGGGTTTACAACCATGGTCTAAAATAATGGTAAAATGTGCATAAGACGGTGTTTGAATGCTAGGGAAACTTAAGGGACCATTGCTCCACACAAAGATGAGAAAAACCAACTTAATGGAAGGTGTTGGGGTGTTTACGGCCACACCATAAAGTGTATGGCTGTAAACTCACCAAATGGTCTTATTTTGGGTCTTAAAGGCAAGGAGTTTCAAAGGTTCAAGTGTTCCAAGGGTTAGCAAGGGTCTAGAAGTGTTTAAGGCTCAAAACTTGAAAAATACAAGGGTTTACGGCCAAGGGAGATACTCCTGGTCATAAAATCTATTTGATGTTGAGTTTGATGATTTTTTAAGGCTATGATATAGTGTTTAACATGTACTACCAGATGATAGATGGAATACTAACACACTTTTGAGGGCCTTTGATGAGTTTTCGGCCGCCAAGAACAAGTGTGTGTTCTTGGTGTTCTTAGTGAAAGTTGAAGATCAAGCCAAAAGATGCTTTATGGATGAATCATGTGAATGAGGCATGATTATGAAGGATAACAACAACTAGAGGGAAGAATTACTTACATTTTTGGAGGATCTAGATGAAGAACTTGATGATACTTGAGAGAGAATGGAAGTGTTCTTGAAGTGGAAGTGAAATAATGAAAGAAAAGTTGAAGAGGAGGGGTCTTATGGGGGGATTTTACGGCCCACCTTGAGTTTACACCCGTAAACTTAATTGTTGTGGCCGTGAACTCTTTTTGGTGGTCCTAAGGCTTGAATTGTTGCACCGAGTCTCTAGCAGGTACCAGGCTTAAAACCCAATAGAATGAGCCTTAACAAGGCTAGAAGGCAATAAATTTTTGGGTTGTCACATCATCCCCCTGAAATTAGCTTTCTTAGCAGTACTCTTGGGGTTGCGCTCCTCTGATTGGCAGAATATCCATTTGTAGACCTGGCGACTTTTCCCTAATGTCCATGATACGATTCATACTTGGTCCATCTATCATTACCTCGTGTATAAAATTCTTATATAATTGAAGACTAGTTAGACGGTCCGATGTGCGACTCTGCCCCAGGTCCACAACCAAACAAGGAACAAGAGATAGGGCGGAAACATACATACTAGATCTGCTTAATCATAACCATATACCACCCTCGCGTATACACTAGATAGTGATAGGTGGGTTGTATTCGTCCTTAGCCTCTGTGCTTGGACTTGGTCTTCTGGACGAGTGGTATTTCGGGAAGGTCTGTTGAACATACAACGACAAGGTTGTGGAGGACAAAGTACTCTTCGCACGAGTACTTCGGGGTTTAGAGTACGAAAGACAAAACTGAGGTTTAGGTCAGACTGTCGTTATGAATTACTAAGGTTTCATGAATTTATCGGTCGAAGTGATAGAAACATATGAAATTAGTATGGTGAGGACCCCACCAACTCATGACGAATGATAGTCATGGGCTCTTTACTAAACAAAGTTTGGCCGACTTGAAAGAAACGTCTGCTATACGATGATGTACCTATAGTGTGCTCGACAATGTACTCTTTGTAAATGTTCTAGTGATTTCTGATTTCCCCTTGATGTTAACAATTCTACGTATCGTACCGCGATGAGTGAGTACATATAATGAAAGTGCTTTGATAACTAGTGTCGATACTTTATACTACGATCCTCTTCGATACCACTATGATCACCAGTCATATACAAGTTATGAATAATTAAGATGAATAGGACAGTCAACTGAGTAACTCTGCCTCAAATCCACAACCAAACTAGGAACCATGATTAAGGCGGAATCACTCACTCTAAGTCTGCAAAATCTTAGTTGTGCACAACCCTGATGTACATACTAAGCCATCATAGCTTCTCTGAACAGATCTTTCAGACCCCTTGAATAATGTGACTTGTTTCAATTAGTGAGTTATTATAATTACTTTTAAGTGTTTTCCCCCAAGTTTTAATCTTATATATATAAATGTAATTTAATTTTTAAAGTAATTCATAGATCGAAGACGTACCGTTGCTCGTTGATGACTTTGGGGTTGATTCTCCTACGGTGATCGTCAAAATTCTCCATCCGCTCCTGATTTCTTTGTTATCGGGCAGTCCCTATGGTAGTATCCAGTCTCTCCACAGCTATAGCAGGCTTGGTTTTCTTCAGCATCGGGGACTTGGGAGATCAGTTGAGCCAGTGCCCTGCAGAAACGGACTGTGTGTCCCTTTCTATAGCAGTTCAAACAATGCATTTTCCAACATACTCAGGTGTGGTGATAGTTGCCTTTTCCACACTTCGGAAGGGTTCCAGCATATCGACTGGCAGGTGTTGGAGTAGTAGGTTTTGTGGCGGCATACATAGTACTCGTTTCTTGCTCCTGTTGGGTTTCCTGTGTTGTTCGCTTCTTCTTCCTCTTATTCCCCGACTTCCGTTTATAGTACTCTCCCTATGATGGCTCGGTAACGGGGACTCCTACACCATGGCGGACTTTATGATCAATGAGTCGCTGGTCCTGGCATTTGGCACTATCAAATGTGTCTGGGTTAGAAGACAGCACATCTCCTAGGATCGGCGCAGTTAGAACCAGATGTATCTTTCTATCTTCTTTCTCTCCGGGATAACCATCCCGGGCATAGCGCTCTTAAGTCGCTAAATCTGTCAGTGTAGGCCATTATGTCTGAGCCGACCATCATGAGCTCCCATATTTCATGTTCTAGCTTTTGAACTTCGCCCAACGGGCATTATTCTTCCAGCATTAACTCTTTTAGGTTCTCCGAACCTATTGAGTTAGCCACTGATAGGGTCAGTGACTTAACATGGCTGTTCCACCATGTCATGGCTCTATCGGAGAAGGTGTAGGAAACTAATTTTACTTTGCTCCCTTCTGAGCATGAACAGATTGCGAAGACCGAATCTGTTTTCTCAAACCATCACATTAGAGCGATGACTCCATCATTTCCATTAAAGGAATTGGGTTTGTTGTTCATGAAGTCCTTGTACGAACACTCCTTTAGGTGTTCGTGAGAATTTCTGGGGTTGGCTAAGTGGGTACCGCTACCAGATCTGAAGGTACCACTTTCGATGAAGTGAGCTAGAGTAGTTGCCACTGCGGAGGATATCACTGCTTGGAGAGCAGTAGGATCGAATTGTGAAGGAGGTAGTGACGGTTGAGTTGGAGTTATCGGAGTAGTGCGTCTGCTTGATCTACGAGGAGGCATCTTTGCTAAAAGATTGCAAATATGAGATGGGAATAAGCTGAAAGCTGAAAGACAAGGTTATCCTAGTTCTGAGGGTATCTGGTCCTGACTTCCACAGGGTTCTAGAAACAATTCATAAGAGACTCTATACCTAATAAACATTTTGAATTTGGAATGGCTATCTTCGAATGAATATCTATGACCTGAATAACTGTTACCAGCTGCATGTAAGAAAATAATCCTAACACATAATGTGAGCAATGTTTCCACTAACTCATTAAGTTAACCAAGATTATTATTTATTAGTGTGACAAATATGACGTTTTGGTTACTTCGGCTGATCCCTCTTTGAAAACTTCTCTTGAACTTGCTCTTGTTCCTCCTTGACTCTTCTGTTGACTTCTATGAGGAAGTGGTTACATCTATCTTGGTTTATCGTGCGAGAATGGATGTGACTAGAGAATCTATGAGATTTAAGTGAAACGTTATGGGGTGGTCCTTACAGAGTCCTCCTATATTTGTACAATGTATACAAGTTGTATATAAGTCAAGATTAAATAGAACTTCGAATAAGTGATCCTACTCCAAAACCACAACCGAACAAGGAACAAGTAGTGAAGCGTAGATAACAAATTCTAAGTCTATAAAATCTTAATTATATATAACCTTGGGAGTATACATTGCAAGGTTATAGACCTATCCGTAAGGTTCTTTTAAGTTATCACATAAGTTATTTATATAGTTCCTAAAATACTCCTATAGTATTTTAATGTAGTGTACTTGGTATGCTTTATACTTGTTATCATGTTATAGCATCATAAAATACTCTCATAGTATCTTATCTTTATGTTCTGATCTAGAATTCCCTTCAATAGAGTTAGGTAAGGTTTAAATGTAACATAGACGTTTTGACATCGTGTTTTGTAATGAATAAAATTGTGAAATACTATGTGAATTTGATTATTGAGTTCTAACAGATAGTTTTTACTAGAAATGAAGTAAAACTATGTTTAGAATCACTCAGAAAATATTGGAAGTCTTATGAGATTCCAATTAAAAGCCAAATAGTAAAATTTAGCGAAAATATAAAATTTGAAATAAGTAAAATTTTATTATTGAAAGTTGTAAATAATCTCGTTAGAAACTAGTAGGCGAAAACATCGTCGAAATCCGAGTTATAACGAAAAAGTTATGACCAATTGAAGGTCAGCGACAAAACCGGCATGGCGCCGAATGACGTAAAAAGCGATTTTTTGATAAACTACTTTTTAGCCTTAGTGATCTAAATTAAAGTCTTAGTATTCATTAAACCGAGAAGTTCGATAAAAAGAACGCCAACATCTGACTTCGTATGAGGAAGTTATGATTTTTCTAAGTTTTTGTTTAGCAGTAGACAGCGAAAAAATCGAATTTTAGATCAAGCGATATTTAGCCGATACAACCTAAACAAGAATCGAGGTCTTGTCATTTGTATTACAGCGCTAAAAAGTCTGACGAAAACGAACGTCGGATTATGAAGTTATGAATTTTTAACGGATTTTCCTGTCCCGGTCTGTTAAAAATAATAATATTAAAAATAAATCAAAATTTGTCGACGAAGTCTAAACGAAACTTGTAGAATATATTCCCGCCTACGCATGCATATAAATAACGTAAAAAACAGAGCCTGTATACAAAGTTATGGATTTTAGAAATCCAGGGCACAAAAATCAAAATTCATTGCAAAATCCGAGAAAATTCGCAAGGCTCAGGTTCGGCCACGTTACCCTCGTCTGGAACTCTCCCCATGACCGAACCAGCTGTGTCAGCAGAGGGGTTGCTCCACTCACGAACCGACGTGTGTTGCCTTCCGATTCGACCGAAGTCGCGGCCCAACCAGCTTCCGACGCGCCTCCCACCGCTGGAGCCATCCGAGCCTCGCTGCCACCTGTCGCATGTCCTCTCCTCGGCTGACGATCTGCGACGCGTGCCTCCATCCTCTCGCTTCGGATCTGAGGCTCGTAGCTATATATAGTGGCTGCGAGACCTCCCGGGTATTTGTGGGAAAATTGCCAAATTTCACCCCTTATTCAAAATTTTTATCACTTCCACTTCACCCGAAGCCCCGGTATCAATTTTAGCACCCGAAACACGTCCCGAAGCTCCCGAGAAGCCCGAAAAATTTATCTTTTCGGTTTTGAAGCCCTACCTTTGCAGAGCCCGGTTTTCAATTAAGCTCCGGGTTTTCAACATAGAAAGTCATATTTAAAGTCGAAGCGCTGCCCAAATTACTATTTTGACCCCCGGTTAATTCAAGGTGAGTTCAATATATATGAACAATTGTATGTTATGTGTTATATGCTTTTCAGTGTTATTATTCCAAGTTATTTTCCCATGTTATTTTATTCGCTATTTTTATAGCAAAAGTAATACCTTTGACCATGTGATCAGTGAAAGGACATAGATTCACATTGGTACTGATATGTAGCCTCTAGCCATGTAGAGCATGTCTCCGTAAGAGAATGATTTCTATTCTATGGCATTGGCATATGGTTAGACAGGGCTATAAGCCTGAAATCTACCAAGATGTTAATCAGATATCTTATGTCTTCTGTGCCATTTGGGCCGAAGCTTTATTGATGCATATCAAGTATGGAAATTGTTATGTCTCATTGATTGTATACCTTTGAATCAAGTCATTGATTGATATGGCAAGCTTAACACATGATTCACATATGCCTTTGTTGATCCTTGTTTCTCTTTGCTTCAGTCATATTGAAGTATATATATGGCATAACGTTATGTTGTATCTATTATTGAACTCACTAAGCGTCACCACTTACCCTATCAATGTTTAACAATTGCAGGTGATAAGTAACCAGTATAATCATATATTGTTGAAAGATTTAGAATAATTTGTAATAATACTTTTGTACTTCAGCCTATGTTTGTATAAATTACAATATCCTGGGTAGTTATGTATTATATAACACTTTGTATTAGTCGGTTTGTATCCAGTAGTTTGTAACCTCTTTATCAATGTAAAATATTGCTTTTATGAATATGCAAGTAGCATGTTTTGGAGTAATAGTATTGTGAAGTATGAAAGTTTGGGTCTTTCAGAAATACGAAAGTTGGGGTCTTTCAATCATGGTATCAGAGCAGTAGTTTAAGCGAACTAAATACCACAGATTGGTATTTAAACTTAAACTATTGGAAGTTCAATATATGAATTGAATCATTATAAGTATATGGATACAAACCATAGGAAAGACTTAAGTGAAGTATTAGGTTATAATAAATCCTAATATTCTAAAATACTATATTACTCCTAAATTTCAGAACGATGGCTGAACAAGTAAGTAGCCATACCCCTGAGGTTGGTGGAGGTCCTCAACCTGAGGAAGTGAATACTCCAGTATCTCCTCATGAGGAGCGAATCTTGGGTAAACTTACTGGTGTTATTCGATAGACTCTCGAAGAACACAAAAAGAATGGTGATAAAGGAAAAGAGAAAGCTACTTGAGAATCTTCAAAAGGAGAGGTGAAGCGTCCCTCGTTCAAAGATTTCAAGAGTAGTGGTGCTACAGAGTTTTCCGGTGTTCTCAATCCCATTATTGTTCTTACTTGGATCCAGAACACAGAGAAAGTGTTTCCTATTTCTCATGTGGATAATGAAGAAAAGGCTAATTATGCTTCCGTAATGCTCATCGGAGAAGCCTTGGTCTGGTGGGAAGCAACATATGAAGCTCTCAACGGGTTTGACCAGGAGAATTTAGCCTGGGAAATGTTTAAAACTTGTTTTCTAGAGAAGTATTGTCCTCTAGACATGAGGAGAAGATTGGAGAAGGAGTTCCTCCATCTTAAACAAGGAGGAATGACTGTGAATGAGTATGAAAATCAGTTTAATCAAAGAGCAAGGCTTGCTACAAAGTATATTCCAAATTAAGAGGAGAAAATTCAGTTATTCATGGAGGGACTACGACATGAAATCCATGATTTTGTAGCCAATCGGGATGTTCTATCATTTGATAAAGCTATTGAGTATGTTCGAAGGCGTGAGCATGACTTAGAGATACGTGGAGCCACTCTTACTATTCTAAAGCATCCACATACTGAATGAACTATTCCTGTTTCCACTATTCCACCAACTCAATTTGTTCAAACTGATCCTAGCAAGCAAGCGCAATCTCAGAGTGCTTTTCGTGGCTGCGGCAGGTCACAATCTTTTTCTATTCAATCGCCTTCATGTCGTGTTTGTGGAAGGAATCATCCGGGCCAATGCAAAATAGACAAGGAATCCATTGTCTGTTATGGATGTGGAGAAATGGGTCATATAAAGCCAGCTTGCCCAAGGAAGGATGTGACTTGCGATGCATGTGGTATTACTGGCCACAAGAAGCGTTTTTGCCCTACTCTTACCAGCCAAGTGACGGGAAGTCAAGCTTCTGTTCAACAACCAATGAGAAGTCAAGTCCCTGTGCAACAATCAAAGGGTACTCCAGCTAAAAAGGAGGAGTTGACAAAAGCTAAGGGTCGTGCATTCCAGATTACCACTGAGGAAGCACGCGAGGACCCGAATGTTGTGACCGGTACATTTCTTGTCAACTCTACACTTGCTCATATCTTATTTGATTATGGTGCCTCAGATTCTTTTGTATCTTATGAATTTGCGCATTCTTTTCAAACTGCTTGCTATGCACTCGCGCAACCATTTCACGTAGATACTGCGGGAAGTCTATCATTACTTGCTGATAAAATCTATAAGGATTATGTCATAGAAATTGAAGGCTATAATTTTCTTGCTAACCTAATCCCTATCTCCTTTCCCAACTTCGATATTATTCTTGACATGGATTGGTTGTCAAAGAACCATGCAGAACTCTTGTGTTATGAAAAGATGGTACACATTGCTATTGAAGGGGAAGATCCTATTCATGTCTACGGTGAGCAAAGGATCTTAAAAATAATCTCTTTCCTCAAAGCTCGTAAATTTATATCGAAGGGTTTCCCTATTTATCTATCCTATACAGTTGACATCTCAAGAGAGGAGAATAAAACTGTGAATGATGTTCCCATTGTTAACAAATATCCTGATGTTATCCTCGATGATCTGCCTGGACTTCCTCCGGACAGGCAAGTAGAATTCCGAATTGACCTTGTGCCTGGTGTTGCTCCGATTGCAAAGACTCCTTATCGTCTTGCGCCAGCCGAAATGAGAGAAATGATTATCCTGCTATAGGAATTACTTGACAAAGGATTTATTCGACCGAGTACCTCTCCCTGGGATGCTCCGGTATTGTTTGTCAAGAAGAAGGACGGATCGATGCGGATGTGCATTGATTATCGTGAGCTGAATAAAGTGACTATCAAGAACAAGTCCCCACTACCTCGCATCGATGATTTGTTCGATCAACTTCAGGGTGTTAGCTATTACTCAAAGATTGATTTGAGATCTGGCTATCATCAGTTGAAAGTACAAGAGCAAGATGTACCGAATACTGCTTTTCGTACTCGTTATGGGCATTTCAAATTCCTTGTCATGCCATTCGGTTTGACAAATGCTCCAGCTGTAATCATGGATATGATGAATCAATTATGCTGTCCAATGCTCGATAAGTCTGTCGTCGTATTCATTGACGATATTCTAATCTATTCCAAGTCTGAAGCTGATCATGCCGTTCATATTCGTGAAATATTAGAACTTCTTAGAAAGGAGAAACTTTATGCTAAATTCTCGAAATGTGAATTTTGGCTTCGCCAAGTTCAATTTCTAGGCCATGTTATTTCTGGTGACGGTGTATCCGTAGATCCTACCAAAATCGAAGCCATTCAAAATTGGGAAGTGCCCCGTAATGCTTCTGAAATTCGTAGTTTCATGGGTCTTGCGAGTTATTACCGAAGATTCATTAAAGACTTTTCTCGTATAGTTGTACCTCTCACTAGTATAACTCGAAAGGAAGCAAAGTTCAAATGGGGTAAAGCCCAAGAAAAATCTTTCTCGACTTTAAAAGATCTTTTGACTCATGCTCCCATCTTATCACTCCCAGAAGGTGATGATGATTTCTCCGTGTATAATGATGCTTCAAGATTGGTACTCGGTTGTGTGTTGATGCAGCGTGGTAAAGTGATAGCCTATGCCTCAAGACAACTGAAAGATTATGAAAAGAATTATCCCACCCATGATCTCAAACTCGTTGCAGTGGTATTTGCCCTAAAACATTGGAGACATTATCTTTTTTGTACGAAATGCCAATTGTTTACCGACCACAAGAGTCTCAAGTATATATTCTGTCAGCAAACTCTGAATATGAGACAGCAACGAGCCATGGAGCTGATCAAAGACTATGACTGCGAAATCCTGTACCATCCTTGAAAGGCTAATGTGGTTGCAGATGCACTTAGCAGGAAGGTTTATCGTAATAGTATGTGCTGTACTATTACTCACACTACGGTGAAGTTCACTATTCTTGATGAACTAGAGAAGTGGCAAGTTGAGGCCTTAAAGCCAGAAAATGTGAAGATGGAAGGAATGGTACATTATGCTGATGTTTTACTTGATGATCTATGAGGATTTAAGGTATTTAAGAATTGGCTATGGATTCCAAAGATTGGTGGATTAAGACAGAAGATTTTAGATGATGCTCATAAGTCGAAGCTGTCAATACATCCTGGTACAAGTAAAATGTACTATGATGTAAGAGCTGATTATTGGTGGCTTGGATTAAAGAAAGACATTGGAATGAAATAGTTAATCAGGCTATATATTGATCCTAGCTGTGATTACATAACTGTCCAGGTTTGACCGTAGTGTTTAACCTTTAAATACTTAAGTTCTGTTCTTCTTGTGATACTTGTTCTAGTAGGTATATATATAAGCACGTATGTATACTTTTATAACGTATTCTTATATCCTTAAAAATATTATCCAGAGCACTTCAGCCCCATTTTATTTATATTTGCATATCTTTTATTGGTTGATATACTTAATTCACTATAAACAATGGTCTGATACCAATTTGTCACACCCCAAAACCAGAACGGCGGAAACGTTCTGGGGTGGAGGACGTCATGTTTATTATCACAAGACATGCATCATAGTAATCAATGTAATGAACAACCATTTCTTTAGAAAGAAAGTGTTTACAAAGTATGTAGTCACATAACATAGAATACAAAGTAAATAACAAAATAAGACATGAAGCTATACTGCTCCATCTTTTGAATCCCAGTGCGCGTACCTATCTACTGGTCTCCCGAGAATACATGTTATTTTGAAAGCGTAGATCAGCATTTAAGCTGGTGAGTTCATAAGATTTTCGTGATGTAAGAAGTTGTAAGAAAGTTGTAGTAAGTTATAAGTTCTGTATAGAAAAGTTCGCCTGTAACTCTAGAAAATCCTATATTTCCTGCTTTAATGAAATATAAGTAAAAATGACTCTACAATCCTTTCTATGACTACTAAATGGATAAAAGTTATATTAAAACCCAGAGTAAATAAACAATCGATTGTGTGTATCTGCCCTAAGCCCACAACCAAACAAGGAACAGGAAGTAAGGCGGAAAGCACAAATCCCATTATTCGTTAGATCATCGTTGTATATAACCCTGGTGTATTCACTTGGTACCCACGGAGTTAACTGTAATAGTTCCCTTATATTTGATGAAAAGATTCTTTAACAAAACCCTTATTTCTTTTAGTAAAAATGGTAACCACGGTTGTTCCTTCTATAATCACTTAGTGTATACTAGCTATATATAATCTAATATCGAACAGATAGTTAATTGTGTGAATCTGCCCTAAGCCCACAACCAAACAAGGAACAGAAAATGAGGCGGAAAGCACACATCCAACTACCTATCGGGTATTAATTATATATAACCTTGATGTATATACTAAGGTAATATACAGTTAACCACCTAAGGTCCTTTAAGTTTATAATAGTTTAATAAAATGGATTAAACCTTTTACTAGTAATTTTCTAGTTTTGTCTACCAAATATTCTATTTGAAAAGTAATTTTTATACTAGAAAACGGTGTATTGAATTTGTATACTATGACCTGGCCCATACCTGGTACCCCTTATGATTACTTGGTGTATACGGAAAATATATGTAGCTATGATCGGATAGATAGTAGGTTGGGTGAATCTACTCTAAGCCCATAACCAAACAAGAAAAAGCAAATGAATGGAAAGGCACACATCCTACTACCTGTCGGATCCAAATAATATATATCCCTGATGTATACACTTAAGAATCATAAAGTTAGCATTATAGGCCCCCTTTCTAATGAATGTACTAGACTCGACTGTTATGTTTGTCGTTTGTAAAATGTAAGTTTTTCCCAAGTTTATAACTATCTTAACTCGAAAATAAATTGCATTAGCTTTCAAGTTGAACAGTCACAATATGAAGTAATGGGAAAATGTAAGTACACAGTTGTCTTTTGAATTGACATCCTGACGTACTGATTACCTTAAAACATGTATGTTTTTATTAAGGTCATAATGTGATGGATAGTACCCATACTGTACGTTCTCCCTGCAAGAGATTCTGGGGACCAAACACGACTTCCGCAAACAAATTGCTAGGCCGCGTAAATTCACATTAAAGTTATATGATCATGTATACCCAAATTACTATCACCTTTTGTTTAGAACAATGAGTTAGTGATTATTGGTATGGTTAGATCCTGTAGTGTTCTCCTGCTATAACATTTAGTGTGTTTGTTCTGTTATAGTATCTTAGTATGTTCTTTATGTTATCATGTATAGTGTATAGTATGTCTCTCTGATGTATTGTATCTACCTCCATGTTTCTCTTTATAGTATGCTCTAGTATCTAATATGAACTGAACCTCTAAACTATGCCCCTTATAGTTTACTAGTGTTTTACTTGAACTATTATTGAAAAGACTCATTTTGCTACTAAGTTATGCTTGTACTTTAAAAACGGAGTTTTGTTAAACTATAAAGTAACATAACTTTAAAAGAGTTTTTGAAATTTTTTGATTACTTATAAAGACATAAGCAATCTTTTGAAAGATGTTTATAACAAACATTTACACAAATATCATTGTGTTCAACTTGTATTCCCCCTCTTAAAAGCATTTAAAACACTTTAAAGCTTCATTATAGGGGTATGAACTCACCTTATGTGGGTGATTGAAATTAGTATGCGTGTAAGGATGAGAAGTTCCACGAATGAAGTCCCGAAACACAAACGAGTCCTAAATGACATATTTGGCAAGTTTTCGCATGAATAAAGTGTTTATAAGCAACCAACATGCAAGGAAACACCCTTTGGGACTAGGAAACACTTGGACCAAGTGTTAGAATTGCATGTGATTCATCTAAGGGGTGTTTAAGGCCACCATTAGGTGTTTACGGCCATGGGTTTAAGGACATGGTGTAAACTCATGGTAAAATGTGCATAAGAGGGTGTTTGAATGCTAGGGAAACTTGAGGGACCATTGCTCCACACAAAGATGAGAAAAAGCAACTTAATGGAAGGTGTTGAGGTGTTTACGGCCACACCATAAAGTGTATGGTCGTAAACTCAGCAAATGGTCTTATTTTGGGTCTTAAAGGCAAGGAGTTTCAAAGGTTCAAGTGTTCCAAGGGTTAGCAAGGGTCTAGAAGTGTTTAAGGCTCAAAACATGACAAATACAAGGTTTTACGGCCAAGGGAGATACTCCGGGCCATAAAATCTCTTTGATGTTGAGTTGGATGATATTTTAAGGCTGTGATCTAGTGTTTAACATGCACTACTAGATGATAGATGGAATACTCACACACTTTTGAGGGCCTTTGATGAGTTTTTTTCCACCAAGAACAAGTGTGTGTTCTTGGTGAAAGTTGAAGATCTAGCCAAAAGATGTTTTATGGATGAATCATGTGAATGAGGCATGATTAGGAAGGATAACAACAACTAGAGGTAAGAATTACTTACGTTTTTGGAGGATCTAGATGAAGAACTTGATGATACTTGAGAGAGAATGGAAGTGTTCTTGAGGTGGAAGTGAAATAATGAAAGAAAAGTTGATGAGGAGGAGTCTTATGGGGGGAGTTTACGACCCACCATATGTTGACGGTCGTAAACTCAAGTGTTGTGGTCGTGAACTCTTTTTGGTGGTCCTAAGGCTTGAATTGTTGCACCGAGTCTCTAGCATGTACATTCTATCACTCATTCGTTAAGTGTATCAGGATTAAAAGCAAATAGAATTACCCTTAACAAGGCTAGAAGGCAATAAATTTTTGGGTTGTCACAACATAGACCAAGCGTTTACTTGACAAATGAACTTTACTTCCCATCTTCAAGGACTGGCACAACATTGAATATCACATAAACCCCAGAACAAGAATACGTGCAAACTGCAGTGAAGTCTTTCCCTGTTGGCTACCAATTTCTCTTTGCCTCTCTTCCTGGATCACGATTGCGCACACACACAATGGGTTGTATGTGTGTTTCCCACTGGTTCTGAAACCTTAGGTTGGATACAAACATATACACCTTTGTTGTCTTTTAATCGTTCATCTGGGTAGAAGTTGAAAGATTGAGAACGGGATTGACAATGAAGAGGGTCTGATTTGCTGTCGGCGACAGAAAATCAAGTATTTTTTGAACACACATATTAGAAAACTTAGAAGGTGGAGATGAGCGAAAGCCACAAACGAATCCAGGAAAAACCCTCCATCTGACGGAGCTGTGAGAATAAGAAAGAAATGAGGTGGTTTTTGGTGAATCAAGAATACGTCGAATAGAAGATAAGGAAGGAATAAAGTTGGATTTGAAGTTTTGTAAGGTAATTGGACGGCGGAGGCGGTGAAAAGATGAACATGCATAGAAGAGGAACACATAGATTGCATCCTGATGAGTCGTGTTCCTTTAACAGTTGACCATTGACCAAAGATATTAACCACACTTTTATCAGATGATTAAGAGTGATAAAATTCACAAACATAAAAAGTCCAGGGGGAGAAAATGGAAAAAAAAATACCAAAATGGTCAATAGAGAAAATAAGAGGACCAAAATAGACAAAAAAGGGGCAGGTTAACTGTTGCTAAGATTCACTTCTTTAATATATATATATATATATATATATATATATATATATATATATTGTTGGGCTAATAGTGTTGCGTCATGGGCTCGGTCCTTAGCCCAGTTATGGTTGTCGGTTTGGGCCTGTCCAACCGTGCATGTTTTGTACTAGGGTTTAGTATTTAAGCTGCATGCATGTAGTCTTTTAAATATAGGCTTTTTTTTTCTTGATTCAGTTTTTGTAAACCCTAGCTCGCCTCTACAATGGAAGTTCTTCATCGAGCTCTGCTGAGGCATGACTATATTTGAATCATAAGCACAACGTTGATTCCATTCTATGTTCATCCCATTATTGTGTTTGTTTTTGTTTGATCTTTATCCTTTACCTGTGAAAGATATAATCGATCTAAGTTTTATTCACAACAATTTATATTAGAGCAGGAGACTGTGTAATTCATAAATATGTCTTCTGTCGAAGAAGTTATTAGAGTTTTATTCCGCATTGATTGATATTAATTGAGTCGTCATTCCATATTGACGTATCTCATTAATCGTCGATCTAACTCTAACGATATATTACAAGTCTGATCTTAAACAGGTAATCGATCAAACGTGATTGCGATGTCGATGAATGATTCTCAAACCAATCCAATCAACATCTCCAACGACATTGTTTCTACGACACGGATTCCGATCTTTTATACTCAAGATTATGAAGTTTGGACGCATCACTTTAAAGATTATGTGATTGGATCGGAGGATAATGGGTACCTAATCTAGGAAGCTATCACTGTTGGCCCATTCGCTCACTCAAGCACCTCAAAGATTGTCAAAGCTCAGAAAGGAGTACAATCAGCTTGTGAATGATGTAAAGGACATTCCTCAAAACGAGAAGAAAAAGTTTCAATGCAACATCAAGGCCTTTAGGATGATTAGGTTTGCTTTGCAGTCAGATACGTTCCATTTGGTGAGTTCTTGTGCTACTGCTAAAGAGATATGGGACAGGTTAAAAGAATTGTATTCCACTGATGAAGATCTGGAACATTCAATTCAAACTCTTTTACTTTCTGAATTTGGTGATTTCAAGCAGAAGTCCGAAGAGATACTGGTTCAGGATTTTGATCGCTTTAATCATCTCTTAAGTAAGATGATAAAGCATGGGATCGAAAGGAAGGTTATTGAACAGAAGGTTATTGAACAGAAGGTTACTTTCATGAACGGTCTAAGATCTGAATGGATGGCTGTTGTATCCACTGTCAAAGCACATGAACAGTTCAAATCGTATTCTTTGGCGAAACTGGTGGGAATTTTAAAATCCCATGAAAGTGCATTGTCTAAGGAAATGAGTGTGGTTTCTAATTTGGGTTCATTAGCCCTTGTTTCTAAAGGAAAAAGCTCTGTTGATGAAGAAGAGGAATTGGATCTTGCCGATTACGATCTAACTGGTTAAGAGTATGCCCTGATGGTGCCTAATCCTAGAATGTTCATTAAAAGAAAATTTCCATACATTAAGAACCGAAACTTGTAGGGAAGTTACAACGCTGAAAAGCTTAAGGAGGAACCAAAGGTAGGGTCGAAATCAGAAGAGTCCAAGAAAGAAGTGAAAATCGGTGGAAACTCAGGATTTGATTGCCATTACTGTGGAGGCAAGAATCACTTCGCCAAAGACTGTATGCTGAAAAAGACGGCAAAAAAGACGGATGATGATGATGACGAAGCGAGCCTCTTGAGACGACTGGAGGAAATCAAGAAAAGAAAGTCATCTACTAACAATAAAACGAAGAATGCTTTGATTGTACAGGATACCGGTGACCGTGATGAATTTGGTGGTGTGGAAGTATGGTCCACAGATTCAGAGGATGAAGAAGTCAGAAAACCCACTCATGGGAAGGCGATGCTGGTGAAAGAAGAACCTGTTGCAGGAAGGTGTTTAACGGTGACCGAAGGTATGTCTCAAATGAGAGGATATACAACCGATGGTGGGAAAGAAGGCGAGAAGGAGCGAGAGGACAAGTGTTTTGCTGCTAAACCTGTTAGTGCACAGATCAACGAATGTGATGAGTTGATCAAGAAGGTACAAAATATTCTTGCTTCTCTAAATATACCTATTACTAACTATGAAAAGGAATGAAATAACCTAAAATCTAAATTTTCAAGCATAAGTAGTAGTATTACCCAAACCCGTGTCACAAATTCTAACCTAACTGATCAAATTAGCAGGATATCGTCGAAGAGTGAGGAAAGGAGGATGTGGATTGAGCAGAAGGAGAAAGAGTTGATTAGGTCTAAGGATGATTCGATTTATTTGCAAAGAGACAATCTTAAACTTTTAAAACAATGAAATGTGTTATGTTTGATTGCTAAAAGACTTTATTTTAATATCACTCAGTTGCATCTTGATTGTGAAATAGGAAAGAGGATACATCATATGATTTTACCCTTTCTTGAGTTAAAAGAGGATTAACTCGATGCTGAAGCCTACAACTGTGAAAGCGTTGTATCTTCTGACGAGGTCTGTCCTACATATAAAATCGGTCTTGACAAAATTGAATCCTACATAAAGTCAAAAGACCACAAGTACATGCTCAAAAATCTGTTAGATGAGAATGATAAATTGAAGTTAAGAACCGAAACTGTATAGAAATTTCACTTATTGAATGCCAAATTAAGTTCAGAAAATAAAATTGATGTTGAAAATGCATCTGAAAGTAATGAGGATGATGATTTGAGTGGAATCTCTGTAGAGGATCTGTTGGACTGTTCAGAATTTGTCAAAAGCGAACCTGAAACTTGCAAAAATCTGATTTCTGAAAATTCTTTTGAGTTCGCTCGCTCATCAACAAACAAGACCAAAATTCTCAAAGTAAAAGTTGTTGTGTATCAAAAGGTTCAAACCACTCCAAATCAAGTCTACACGGTTCCAGGTGTCACTTCACTACAAACCGCAGAACTGACAGTTATGGTCGAGGAAGACAATGCAGCCGGATGTGACGAGTTCTTCTAGTCAGCACCAATAGACAACACTGATGAAACGAAAGGCCTATCTCAGAAGACCTCATGGGGAGTGAAAGGTAAATATGTGCTAGAACCTCTAAATAAGCATGCAAGATATGAGGTACCAAGGACAAAAATCCAAAACATCACTGGGCGAATCGGTGCAAACTACCAGTGAAACTTCTTCAACAAAGAGCGAAAACTGGGCTCGTACTTCAAAGAAAAAGGCTAACATCCACAAAAATCCAAAACAAGTGGCTGATCGAAAACACCAATGAAATCTGAGATACAAGAAGAATCTCTCAGAAAGAAAACAGTTTCGGAGATCACAAAATCCTCACTATGTCAGGAACGAAAGGAAGCATAAGTCTCAAGAGGAATCAAAGAACCGAAAGGGTCACTTCGGTCCCATCACCGAAAGGAACCGAAATGAGAGTTTCAGTCCTCAATCCAATACCAACCGAAAGAGCAGTTTTGGTCCTCAACCCAATACCAACCGAAAGAGCAGTTTCGGTCCTCAATCCACTACCAACCGAAAGAGCGGTTTCGGTCCTCATCCCAATATCAACTGAAAGAGTGGTTTCGGTCCGCAACCATACAAGTTCAATCAGACGAACAGAAGACCCAACGTCACTTCTAAACCCAACTTTTCTAATTCTAATTCTGACTCCTTAAAATATTTAAAGGGAAAAGGAAAGCTATATACAGAAGATGAAAAAAGTCCAAAAGAGACTAGAAAGAATGCTGACGTAAAAATCTCAAAACCTACGTCCAATGAACCTAAGCCAACCAAAATTAAAGTTTTCGCTATAAAAAGAAAAAATGAAACAACTTTAGTTAAACGTACTTATTTGGTTGATATCTCTCTTACTATTCCCTGTCCTGTAAAAGGCTCACAAGGACCCAAGAAATTTTGGGTTCCTAAATCTGCTTAATATTTTGCAAGTAATTAGTGACGAGTAGTTTGACGAAGAATGGTATATTGACAGTGGCTGCTCACGTCACATGACAGGAAAGAAGGAAGAACTGAGGGAGTTTCGGTCTCTCAAGGATGGTCGTATTGTGAAGTACGGAAACAACTCATTTGGTACTATCAAAGGCTACATAATGATCACTAATGGCGATTTCTTTATAAGAAAGGTGGCTTATGTTGAAGGCCTCCAACACAACCTTATCAGCGTATCACAGCTGGTAGTTGGCACTGGATTGAAGGTATCGTTTGATGATGAAGGCTCAGAAACTGTCAAGAAGAAGTCAAATAACATTCTGCTGAAATTGAAGCGAAAAGGAGAAATGTACCCTTTAAACCTCAACCCAATTTGAGGTAATCCAGCAGTCCGTTTACTCACGAAGGCCCACTCTGATGAAAGATGGTTATGGCATCGAAGACTCTCTCATCTTAATTTCAAGGATATCAACAAGCTGGTTTTTGGAGATCATGTTCAAGGTCTTCCAGTTCTTAAATTCGATAAAGATCACCTATTCGCAGCCTGTGAAATGGGAAAGCAGAGTAGACAAAATCATCCCTCTATTATCAATACAAAGGTGATAGAACCATTGAAGCTAGTGCATATCGATCTGTGTGATCCTTCTTCCATTGAAAGCATTGGTGGTAACAAGTATATTCTAGTCATAGTGGACGATTTCTCTCGATTCACTTGGGTGTTCTTCTTGAAGCAAAAATCTGAGGCTACTCCAAAGTTCATGCTCTTCATAAAACATATAGAAATTCAATTGAGGAAAGTTGTTCGTAACGTAAGAAGCGATAACGGTTTGGAATTCAAGAACAAAGATTTCGAAGAGTTTCTTGCTGAGAAAGGAACGACACATAATTTCTCAGCCCCCTATACTCCACAGTAGAATGGTATTGTTGAAAGGCGAAACCGTTCTTTGTGTGAAGCGGCTCAAACAATGTTATGCTTCGCATCATTACCTTTATATTTCTGGGTTGATGCAATTGTTGCTGCTTGTTACACTCAGAACAGATCATATATGAATAAGCGATTTTCTATCACTCCCTACGAAATCTTGAACAATCGCAAACCAAATGTGAAATTCTTCCATGTGTTTGGTTCAAGATGCTTCATCTTCAACTCTAAATAGAATCGAAATAAGTTTGACGCTAAGGTAGATGAAGGAATATTCTTAGGTTACTCCCTGAATTCTAAGGTGAAGACAACCGAAGGAGCCACACAGGAAATCTTTCCAAAGACTTGTCAAGTTACAGCCTCTATTTCAAATCTTTTCGAGCAATATATGCTTCTTTTTGATGAGCCTCACACAGCAATTGATTCTGAACCAACGGCGAATGACAAAAAGGTTGATTGTCTAAGGCAAATCATCGATGATGTTGCTTAAAAGATGGCTGATAATCCACGTAAAGTAACCAAGAGGGCAAACATAAGCGAACCTTCGAATGACCGTCCTAATGTCCAGGGGGAGGGTCCATTACTACATCACAATCAAGGTTCATCATTCCAAGGGGAGAATCTATTGTCACAATCATCAAGATTCTCTGAGAATCCAGTAGAAGGAGAAGATACTAATCCAGATTCTGAACTAGCGTCATCCTTCGAGGGGGAGAACACTAATGTCAATGATGATGACATGCTATCTGAAATGGAAGAAGAAATCAATGCAGAATTGGATGCCTCTTGTGATCCAAATTACCTGCCACTTATTAAATGGAAAAAAGATCATCCTCAAAGTCAAATTATTGGGGAATCTTCTGAAAAAGTGTTAACTCGATCTCAGATCAATGTGAAACAAGTTGCGCTCTTTTCTCAAGTGGAATTTTGTATGTTCAACTCCTTTGTTTCCAAAGTTGAACAGAAGACTGTTAATTCAACACTTGAGTGCTCTAACTAGGTGCAAGCCATTCAAGATGAGTTGAATGAATTTGAAAGAAATAAAGTATGGCGTCTTATTCCAACTCCAAAGGATGCTTAAGTTGTAGGTCTCAAATGGGTATTCAGAAACAAGATGAATAAGGAAGGGAACGTGATTCGTAACAAAGCTCGGTTGGTTGTGAAAGGCTACTGTCAGGTTGAAGGTATCGACTATGAAGAAACCTTCACTCCCGTTGCAAGATTAGAGTCCGTTCGAATCTTTCTTGCCTACATTGCACACAAAAACTTTAAAGTCTATCAGATGGACGTCAAGTGTTCCTTTCTCAACGGATAAATTGAAGAAACTGTGTACGTTGAGCAACCGCTTGGCTTTGTGAACGAGAAGTATCCAGATCACTGCTACATACTTGATAAAGCAGTATATGGCCTGAAACAGGCTCCCAGAGCATGGTATGAAACTCTAACTTGGTTCTTAAAAATGTCTAAATTCAAACAAGGTTCGGTTGACCCAACCTTCTTTCGAAAGAGAGAGGGTAACCACCTTATGATAGTCCAAATTTATGTTGATGACATCATCTTTGGATCCACGAACTCCAGGTTAACAGCTGAATTTAGAAAGCTGATTGAAACTAAGTTTGAGATGAGCTCAATGGGTCCAATTAACTTTTTCCTTGGTTTAAACATTAGACAGGGACCCGAAGGCATTTTTATTAATCAGGAGGCATACACCAAGACATTATTGGCCAAATTTGGTATGAAGGGGGACTCCAAAGTTAAGGTTCCAATGGCTTTTGGGAAAAAGCTTTTGCCCTCATTAGAGAAGGCAGCCGCTGACATGACGCTCTACCGTCAAATGATTGGGTCTCTAATGTATCTCACAGCCAGTAGACCTGACATCATGTTTTCAGTCTGTTACTGTGCCAGATTCCAAGCTAACCCACGAGAACCTCATCTGCAAGCTGTGAAAAACATCTTTCGCTTTCTGAAGCGAACCTCCTCTCTCATTCTGTGGTATCAAGCCAACTTAGGTTTTTTTGTTCAAGCGTTCTCAGACGCTGACCTAGGTGGCTGTGGATTAAATCTTAAAAGCACTACTGGAGGATGCCAATTTCTAGAGGTAAATTGGTAACCTGGCAATCGAAGAAACAAACTTGTGTTTCTCTCTTTACTTTAGAAGCTGAATACATTGCTGCAATGTCATGCACATCTCAAGTTGTATGGATACAAAGTCAGCTAAGAGATTACGGGCTGAACATGAATAAAATCCCACTATATTGGGATTCTGAACGTGCAATTAGGATTTGTCATAACCCAGTGCAAGCTCAAAGACCAAACATATAGCACTGAGGTATCACTTTATCAAGGATCACGTAGAAGATGGCAACGTGGAAATTCACTTTGTAAGGACAACTGATCAATTGGCAGATATATTCACTAAGGCTTTACTTGAAGCTAGCTTTAACAAGATTTTGCAAGGCCTAGGAATGATGGAAGCAGAATTAGTACCAAAACCGCCTTCGCTTCTATAAAGGTAAGAAGCGAAATAGAGAGAACCGAAATGAACCGAGCGTTCGGTCTATTTCGGGTGAAGCTCGACCAAGAACCAAAATGACCCGAGCGTTCGGTCTATTTCGGGTTCGGTCTTTCTGAACTTGTTCGCTTATTTTTCTTCTCAAGGCATTTTGATTGTATTACCATGTACTTTTTTAAAAGTATTTCTTTTTATATTCATAAAATTCAAAAATATTTTTCCTTCTTGTTCAATTAAATATTTTTTACAAAATATTTTTGTTTTAATCAATTTTTTTAAGTGTTATTCTCAATGATGAAGATCCAGAAGGTATGATTTCTTTTTTACACACATTATATACGTCCCTAGAAGCATGCTGCTGTATGTTGACTAAAGCCTCGAAAGATTTTGAGGGAAGCCTTAATGACATGATATATACAAATCATGTTTTCTCAAGCTAAGCTGCAATATTCACTCTAATCATGAGCTACCTTACTCTACTCACATTGAGCTTAGAGTTTTCTGCTTAGTCCTTCTTTCATAGTAGATGTACATCTGTTTCTTATACCACCTCCCTCATTTTTCTCCATTATACTTTGTTTCACCAATATAACCCTTGAGATTCTCAGCATTTACCACTGAGGTTTATGGTTATACAAAATCTGTGTTAATGGTCTTAGTTTCGTGCCACTATGTACTAAGTGAAACCCATCATTCAACACCATTACTGAATTGACGTTCAATGATCACTATGTTCCAAATTTTAAAAGAAATCTCTTTTTATTACGAGTGATTCTTCTGAAAATTTCTATTACCAAGAATTTTTCTTCCCCAAGGATCCAGTTAATTTTTTTTTTTTAGATTTCTCTCCTCTCCAACAGTCAATACATATCTTTCCTACCTACTTTTTTAACAGATCACATTGATCTCACAAGTACTTCGTTCAGTTTCGGTCTTATATCAAGTATCGAAATCATGAATTGAAGCGAAAGCCACCCGTTATAAGCTTTAATTTAAAAGATGCCTTTCAATACTTCTTAACAAGTACTTGATCGTTATTTAATGGGAAACCAAACAAGTTCTTTAAAGTCTCTCTTGACTTTGAAGGAAGAGATTCGTGCCCAGAATCAACTGCTTTATGTCTATTTTAGACATCACAAGTTATCCCAAAATGTTTGCTTTATTTCTTTATCTTTTACACTCCTTGCACGAAAACTTTTGATTTTCCAAAATCTGGTTCTATTAATGGTGATTTACTTGTTCCACCTTTGTTTCATCAAGTATTTCAATGCTCGATAAAGTTAATAACCAATGAAGGTTCATGTGGAATATAGGGTGTCGATTGGGATAAAGTTAAGGGCGACTCAGCAGCTATCCAATCGTCTTGACGATTTGAAAAAGTGATTCTTATGGAATGACGTGCAAAAAGGAAACATCCTTTCTCTTTCATGCGTCATCATCAGGTATGACAATTGTACATCCGTCAAGTCAGGCGCTCTTTTTGAAATAATCCAAGATATAAGCCGAATTTTTCTCTCTCCTCCTGTACGTATAAAAGGTTTTGGCACGCTGATCTTTATCCTTTTATCACTCAAAAAAATCTCTCAAAGAACAAAGGCGATTTATCTCACTGTTCATCATCTTCTCCAAGCTTCTACAATGGCAGATTCTTCTTCAGTTCATGATACCTCTGTTCACCAAACCCTTCTCACCATCAAACCTCAACAAAACATGATCATCGATCTTACTCCCTTCATATATGGAACCTACATGATCTATGTCATCGAGTGCCTCAAATACTCGCCTCTCGTCGACGCTCTGACCAAAGTTGAAGTCGTTCCCATGTCCTGCCTCTCACTCATCTACTGCACTGCCTATTACGACAAAACTGCTGAAAGGATTCACTTTAAAGTCCACAGCGAGAAGACTTCTATCTCCAAGCACCGCTTCTGTGCCCTAATTGGTCTCTCTCAAGAACCAAACTTGTTTAACCCTGATTCGATCACTACTGGTCAGCTCTTCTCAATGTTCTATCAAATGGGGTATACTGAAACCCTAACCACCATAACCAAGTTCAAGAAGTCTTGCCTTCCTCCTCAATGGAATGGCCTTTTCACTCTACTGTTCAAAGGACTCTCTGAGCGAAGCGCCAGCTCAGATGGAGCAAGCAAGTCATTTATGACTGTGCTTTATGGTCTGTATCATGGGATAGATTTGGATTATGGAACCATTATCTGGCAACAACTGGTTCAAAGCTTGGTCTCTTCGTCAAGACACTTAGAGATCTCCTGTGGGAAATATTGGTCTATTATCACTTAGTGGGCAATGGATCGTCTTCACGTTCCAATCATGGCGGACTCTCTTATCTCCTCCATCAACACTTTTCACACAACCAAGATTATTGTTACAGATCCCACTAAGTTCCCCTTCATTGGATCTATTCCTGAAACCATGCTTTCCTGTGTGTCTGCAGCAAGTAATGTCTTGCAACAATACAGTAAGATTCCGTCCTCGGGTCCACAGGAGCTTACACCAGCCATGGTTCATTCCATTGACGACGCTGACAAACCAGCGAAGAGGGGAAAGAAAGCTGACACACAGAAGGAGACGCAGGTTACTAAACCAACCAAGGGGAAAACCCCTAAGAAGCGAAAGTCAGATAAAGCTGCTCCATCACAACCTCAATCGAAGAAGTAGAGAAAGACCGCTAGGAGACTCATACTCCAATCTTCAAGTGATTCAGACTCAGAGTATGTTCCTCCCAAAAATAAATTTGCTCCTCCTTTAGAATTTTAGAGTGAAAGCTCTGATGATGAGGCTTTGGGTCGTGGTGACACCCCGCCTTGCTCCCCTACCCCAAAAATTCTAGTTCGCTCCAAACCTCCTTCTCCTCCACCTGTTACTATCCCAGTATCCATCCCTCCAATATTTCCTATCCCCACCTCTCAACCATCCACCACTATTCCTATCCCTACTCCAATATTCACAGACACTACCACCACCACTACTACTATAGGGGTCATTGTACAGCTCCCACCCCACCCGTTACAACCGAACCACCAGTAACAACTGAACCTCTAACCAATACCAAACCATTATCTCCTACACCTTCTACTGACACCACCCCAGTTCTAGGCGGTGATGAATTGGAATTTGATTCCACCTATTTTAGTCCTTACCGTGTACAGAGTGATGAAGATGATGATGAGCCTGTTACCAAGCATCATCTCAAAGCATTCAATGACAAAATCGATCAACTGCATTCCTCATCTTCCTTTGGGGCTTACTCAGATGTTGCTCTCAAGGCATTGTTCTCCTCTGTTGTCGAAGAACATAATGCCTCTCTTACTGCTTCAGCTAAGGCTATAGACGCCTCCAGTTACCAATGTCAGAAAGCCTCCCTCGCAGTTGAGGCTTCCACCAAGGAGTGTAAAGAAGCGACCACAAAAGTCAATAAACTAATTTCTGACGCTCACTTATTTTTAGAATCTTTGCAGGCGACTATTCAGAAGAATTCTCAAACTGTTAATGCTTCGGTGGATAATCTTCAACGTTCTCTTCAAACTGAACGGTCCAATATTGAAGCTGCACATCAAGCAATCGAAGTTGCCAACGAAACTCTGCATGCTAATGTCAATGATCGCTTGACCCAACTGGAGACAGAGTTGGCTATAGAGAATCGTATCATGGATGAGCTTGATAGAAGAACCTCTCAGCTGAAGATGTATAATCTCAAGCTTCGTACTGCCACTATTGAGCTCCATGATGTCAAATCTGAGAGAGAGGTTATACGAAGTTCTGTTGGCGATGTCCACTCTATTTTACTTCATCTTCTTGAATCCCATGATCCCATCATCACCATTACTATCCGACGACACTTGGCTAACAAACTCAGGCCAGCCTTGGACATCCTTAGTCGTATTGAGGGTGTTCCAGTGACTGGTGTCCAACCGAAACAAGGGGGAGAGAAGGAAAAAACTCAACCTCCTCCTGCACCGAAACCATCTACTAAACCGAAGGGTAATGAAGCTTTGGTCAGTAATAGAGACAAGAAGAAGAAGAAAATTAGGGAGGATGACACTGATAATGAAGATGAGGCCTATGTTGAAAATCCCGAAAAGCCTTTTTAGAAGACAAAATCTTCTGATAAAGAGCTACCAGAAAAGTTCAAGAAACAATAGGATGAGCTTGAGCAAAAGCAAAAGGAAAAAGAGCTCATAGAAAAGAAGAAGTCTATTTTTCCTGAATGGACTCTTGATTCGCTTCAACAGTGTGCCATTGATGAGCCAAGCACACTTTGGCTTGAGCCTGTGATGTCGTTTAGGCTTGATAACTCCAAGGATGCACAGTTTGACATGTCGATCACGTGAAAGGCATTCATCTTTCATTGGTTCAACTTGACTGTTGCCCTCCCGTCTCCAGACCCAAAGGTGGATAGGGATCTGTTGGAGTTCTACCTAGAGTTCGCTCAACCCCAGTACTTGACCTGGAGTTCGAAGAAAATTACGACTGTCAAGGTTATGAAGCCCTACTTAGCAGGGAAGTTTGTTAATGTGAAATTCAAGGTGACTCGAGGCTATGAAGGCTCGGCTCACAACTTCACCTTTGCTGATCTACTGAACCTCTATCCCCACGAGTGGATACTCCTCAACAATATCTTACTGTCAAATCTACATTAGTATCAGCCGATCATTGACCATGTCAAGCGAATGCTTGTGTGCTACATTCACGAGCTAGCAAAGATGGACCAGGAAATTGCCTCTGCCATTCACAAGCGAACCACGATCCAAACTATGGGCAGAGCAGAAAATGTTAATACAATGGTCAAGGGCATGATTGATTGAAAGTACCACACTGTAATGTTCATCAGAGGCGAAGGACAGAAATGCCTGTTTGCTCTTGTTGACAAACACCTCTTCTCAACTGCTTGCTTAGAGCATATATTGGAGATTATTCAGAGGTGTGATCAGAACACTGCAACCGACAAGATGATGTTTATGGATATGCTGAGATGGTACATTCAATTTCGGCAGACTCTTCTTGCTATTATCCCTTGGTTGTTCAAAGTGGTCAAGACTGTGAAGCCAACTCAAAGAAAGTGATCTCTCGCCTCATTTGACGCAAAGGGGTAGATTGTTGGGCTAATAGTATTGCGTCATGGGCTCGGTCCTTAACCCAGTTATGGTTGCCAGTTTGGGCCAGTCCAACCGTGCATATTTTGTACTAGGGTTTAATATTTAAGCATGCAGTCTTTTAAATACAGGCTTTTAGTATTTTTCTTGATTCAGTTTTTGTAAACCCTAGCTCACCTCTATAGTGGAAGTTCTTCATCGAGCTCTGCTGAGGCGTGACTATATTTGAATCATAAGCACAACGTTGATTCCATTCTGTGTTCATCACATTATTGTGTTTGTTTTTGTTTGATCTTTATCTTTTACCTATGAAAGATCTAAGTGATCTAATTTTTATTCACATCATATATATATATATATATATATATATATATATATATATATTAAGAAAATAAATGAAATATAAAAGTTTCAATATGTTACGTCATCAAAACTAACATGTCATCATGTCATTTCAAACAACCGTGTTGATTGGTCAAGTGATCAGAATTGTAATAAACTCGAAACGTAATACCCAATTTGAGATTAAACACAGCGCACTATCAAAACCAAATTTTCGTGTAAACGTAATGACTTTTATGGTATTTACCTTTCTTCTTCTTCTTATTATTATTATTATTATTATTATTGTTATTATTATTATTATTATTATTGAAGTAAATTCTTTTATCATTTAATTCTCATAAAAAAGCAATATAGATCGATTATTATTATTATTATTATTATTATTATTATTATTATTATTATTATTATTATTATTATTTTGACGTAAATTCTTTTATCATTTAATTATCATAAAAAAGCAATAGTGTTTGATTTGCAGAACTATCCTAATTCTTCGTAAACTTTTTTTTAGTATTTTTGACATATTAATACAGTAGATAGTAGATAGAAGACAAATGTTAATAGTATTTGTTTTTCTTTAAAACATTATTGTTTTAAATTTTACTATAAATATGTAATAAACTATTTGTTATCGTTTATAAATTATATACTAGAGACTAGTGGATAACTACTCTCCTATTTTCAGACGTTGAATTATCTCAACTTTTAATCTCAACCGTCTTAATTCCCTATTTACAGTTTTTGAGCATTTCAAGGTATTGGCCTCATCCTTTTTCTCCATGTGTTTGTAACTTTTGGTGGTTGTCTTCGATTCCGGTCAATGACCCCCCCCCCCCACCACCTTTCATGTTCCTCCGCTTCACTACAACTCTTCCTATGATCTCCCCATTATTTCTCTCTTCTCTACATGATAAGGTTTTTTTTATTGGAGTATAAGAAAGACCCTCCACTCCCTCAATCATTTTCTTTCTCTTCATATTCTCTTATTCTTAATTTTATTTTATTTATTGTTGCAGATTCATTTAGTTTGTTCTTCTACCGTCAATTGCATCTGGCCGGTGACTACAACTTTATGAGGTCGACAAGGATAGTGGTGGGTTGAATAATGATTGAGGAAATTTCAAAGTTGCATGATTAGGAAGGCAGGATGGTTAAGAAAATTATGTGACAACTAGCCTTTATTCAACTCTAATTTTTATGTCAAAGACTAAAAAACCCTTGATTTATTATATATGTTTCTTGTACGGATTAAAGAAACAAGAAAGATAATGTAACACACGTTTTCCAAAATGAATCGATGGATGATATAAAGGAGTCTAACGCATGGTTCTGAGGAAAACTATATGCCATGGCATGAGGAATGGAGTGTAACGACATGTCATGCAAGATGACAAACCTGTGTATTGGTTAAGCACCACATCATGCATATTCTCTTGCTACGTCGTGGCGAACGCTTCAAGCCAAGTCCATGTATTTTTAGGGTTATGTTTCCATATTTAAGAACCTTAACTTCAAGCTAGGGTATCCTTTCCAGCCTCCAACCTCTCCATTTTGAAAACCCTATCCTTTTTGAGTGTTCATGGTGTTCTTGGCCATTTGAATTCTCATTTCTCATATGTCCATAAAGTTCAAACAATTTCTTGTCATCTCTCACAATTCGAATTATGAAAAAGGATGTCATAATCTTATTGCAAATTTGAGAACGCAAATATCAAAACAACTAACCATAATGATACTTATCAGATCTTTAAAATCTATTAGCATAAGTGTTTCCTCAAAATAATTCTCAAGAATTAGAGCAAAACGTTTTCCCCCTAGATTTTATGGTGTATTCGTTCCTATCCATGCGAATCTATCATTTTTCAACCTGCAATCATAAGACAAGGTTTATGACAAAACCAAATTCAAATTTAGCTTCCATTTCATGGACAAAACTTTGCTAATTCTTAGTTTCTTGCCTTCTTGTATCACAATGGCGTATAAGTGCTTCTATGTTGTTAAGCAGTTCACCCATATTGATCAATGTACTTCCATTGACCAACGTACTTTGTCATTTGCAGTCAAATGAGAACCATAAAAATCTTAAGCATTCACAACTCAACTGGAAGGCGCACAGAAACAAGAATGTGTCAAATTAACATGATATGTTACCAACCTTAGGTCGTGTGATAGTGATAACAAAAAGATTCATTGACGATTGACACTTGAAACTTTTCAACATCAATAAGACTCCCACTGACATCTTGAAATATAAGTTTCTCTTTCAAGGAACATTACTTGACAAGCTAGAACAAATATTCAAAAGTTAGTATGGATTCCTGACAAGAAACACTTCATGGAATTTGTATTAGTTTATCCTTTGTTTTAACCAAAACATCACAACTTCCAATTCCAAATGTATTAGAGTAAGAAAATATTACTACTCCACATTTCATGAGGTGCTATAAATCTACTTAGTAAGAAATAAGTTTCAAGATACGATTTGAAGTAACTAGAGCATGGCTCTAAAATTTGATTAGAAATCAAGTATGACCCATCTCTTGAAAGAACCATTTCAACAATATATAATTCATCTTCATAGTCAAACAATTACATTAAGATGTTCTTCGAGGATCAACTAAGACATAGTTCCACAATCAATAAGATGATAAAAAAAACACGATACTAAAATACTCTCCTTTCCTCTCAGATTGGACAAACCTTTATCTTTCCATCTAACAGATTCTTCTTATTCGTTCTGACACTCTTTGAAAACCCTATTCAAAATGTTAGAATTATGCTCAATCTTACAAATACATTTACTGAATCATCAGTAAATCATGACGAATAAAATTTCCATCATTTGTGGCAGATTTAAATCGTCCATATCAATCGACTAGATTCATTAGTCCATCACTTTGACTCACATAAAGCATGTGACCAATGAATTAGGCATAATCACACAAAGATCAAGATTCCCATATATCACACAATTCGAATTGTATGACTCCAAGTTTCTATCCAATTGGAACTTGGGTGATGAGAATTCTTTATCGCGTAGTTACTTATGATATTTACCACAAGTGAAATCAGAATTAAATCCACGATTAATATTGCTAATAATAGAAATGTAACCAACACAAGATGCCATTTTAAGGAAATATAAAGTACACAATATATATAAAACAAAATTTCACTTTTATTGTGAATAAACGAAAATTTGAACTTGTTCTTACAATGCATAAATGAAAACAATGTTTCTAGACATTTCCTAAGCAATCTATTAAACTATCATAACTCCTAAGCAGCAGCTCCAAATTCAGATCAATGAACCACGTGACTGAAATCCATCTCTGACGATCAGAATTAGCTCATTCTTCTTAAGATTCCTTCTTTCTCTTAGATCCTGCAATAACATCAAAATGTGATCATCACATCATGTATTAAGAGTTTATGAATAGGAACTTATTTAAATAATGGATTTAGATAATGGATGTACCTGAAGTAGTGTCACACGACTTGACTTTACCATCTCTAAGATCTTTCAGGTAGTCTGGGCAGCTTCACAACCAATTCCCCTTCAACTGGAAATAGAAATATATGGACTCCTTATGATTAACACATAGAACTATCTCATAATTAGTCTTTCTGTCACACCCCCAAACCAAGGATGGCGGAAACGTCCGGCGGTGGCGGACTTCATGTGTAGTATCATAACAATGAGTATAATAGTGCTCAAAATAAATACAACCATCATAAATATAATTGAAAAAGTTACATTGTAGCATGTGTTCACATATTTCAAAATCAATTATATTATGATGACAAAATGAAATGTTTGATGTCTGAGCGTCCCATCCTCAAAAGCTGTTGTTTATCTGGTTCACAGAATTCCTGAGAATACAAGTAGTTTCGAAAAAGTGTCAACAATTAAGTTAGTGAGTTCATAAGCTTTTGAAGGTGATGCTAAAATCCTTTTCTTTGTAAAAGTGATGTTTGTTCAAGAAAAATCCAATATTTCCCTTATAAAATGCATTGTAGTCTTAAAAGTGAAGACCAAAATGTACAAATATTTTTCCATACTTAATGTAATTTATGCAAGTTTAAATCAACATAAACTCGTTTAATTTGGAAGTAAAACCTGTATATCTTATGTTTTGTTAATACCCCATGTTAGTTATTATAACCATACTATGACTTAGACGGCCTCGTAATACAACGTTCTTCAGGCGACGCATAGTTAAATGACACTTGTCACCCCAGACCTGCCGGTCTAGCTGTTGCATGCAGCTCAGGTGTGGGTTTTTCAGACCCAATATAGATCTATACACAACTATCATGCTCTCCCTATAAGAGACTTTGGTTACAATTTACAGGACTTTTGATTTCGTTACTTTGGAAGTAACGTGAAGCGAATGTCTCACAAATTTATTCATTAACACGTTTACATGAACTGAACTGAAAACCCCTTTTTGTATAAACCCTGTACTTTGTATTTGCACCCCATTTATATGAACTGAAAACCTTTGGTATTGAGTTTGAAATGTAAATGAAACATAAACTACACCTATTATAGTTTAACATAATTGTTCATAATGTATATGAAACATAAACTATACTTACTATAGTTTATCGTAAGTGTTTGTAATAGATACGAAACATAAACTACACCTATTATAGTTTATCCAAAATGTTTGTAATGTAAAAGAGCCATTTTCTATGTAAGTCGAATGTATAGAAAAAATATAACTATGTTTATCATGCCTTGTCTTGTACTATTGGTAATGATAGAGGACTCTTACACATCAGTGAGTATTTTCTGTTATATAATTATACCACAAAATAAAACACATATAAAAATATGAAATCATCAAAGATTAACACTTTGCTTAACATGTTACAAAGTGTGATGAAAGTTAAAAGCTGTTAGCTTGTTTTTAACTGCACTGTTTTGGAAAAATCACAGAGAATTCATACGAATTCGAAAGCTAAATTCGTCAACTCTGAGATTTTAGAAAATGTGTCTAGTTTGTTCAAAAATTTTATTATGATTTTTATTAGTCTCTAAATGGTGTCAAAACATTCATATTCACAGACTAGTCCAAATTCGTAGCTACCGTGATAGACAGTTTTGTAAAAATCACCATAAATTGTACAAAAATTGTGTGAATATGTGAAAGTAGTCATTTTTGAAGGTATAGACCTGAACTATTTGCATCAAACACAGTTTTCAAAACTAAAAAGTTTAAGGTGTTTAAAACAGTCCGTGAATGGAATTCAACTTTTCTATGGAAAATTGATGTTTGAGTATTGTTAAGTTCTTGGTGATTTAACTTGTATTCTCCCCCTAAAACATGAAAAGGTGGGGGTATGAACTCACATTGACTAATTTCAGGAGATGGATGATGAAGAAAAGAAGTTTCCAAGTCAATAACACTTTGAAATCCTTGAAGATTTGAAGATTTAGTACAAAATATGACGACATTTAGGTGAGAAGTCTGTGAATTGAGTGTAGAAGTTTAGGATAATAAAGTGAAGGATGATATTTACTTACCAAAAGAGGATGAAAAACTCAAAACTCCTGGAGAATTTCGAAATCTTGGAGAGAAAATGAGAGGGGAAACTGTATTTGCTTTTAGCTGAAGTGTTTGTGATCTAGAGAATTTGAGTAGTATAAGTTCTTTGTGTGTCGGTTTAAGGAAACTTGTGGGGGGAGGATCAGAGTATAATCAGTGGACAAGGCTAATGTGAATAGTGACTGAGGGTGTCATGGAGTGGGTATGGGAGGTAGTTTGTGTCTTTGCTTTATGGAAAAGTCAACACTCCACCTTTAGTACTTTGCCTTTGATCTTAACAAAACTGTGGGTTTTAATACAAGAATCCTTAGAATATGCATATTTTATGATCTTGGAAGGTTAAAAATAATAAAATATGGATTTATATGAAAAATCGCGTGTTAAAATGACCAAAAACAAGCTTAAAGCGTGCAAATAGACGAAAACCGAGAAAAAGAGGCGAAACTACGAAATCCAAGGGTAGGAGGCGAGGTTCGGTCCATGGTGTTGAGAACTGAAAGTGGGTTCAGTCTGAGAAGGAAGGTGAGAACCGAAGGTATGTTCGGTTGCATGGGTAGGACCGAAGGTTGCTTTGAAGCGAAATAGACCGAAAGCGGAAGAAGCGAAATGGACCGAGAGGACTTAACCCGAACCGAAGGTGAGTTCGTTCCTATACGAGGAGTTCAATTCTAAGAGGTTTCGGGTCTAGGAGGCTTCGGTTCATTAAAGGAGGTTCGGTTCCTAAGAGGTTTCGGCCCTATATGGTTGTTTTCCGAGAAATCCTCCCGTTTTGCGCGGTTTTTGACTAAGTTAACGGTCAGGATGCCCCGAATGGTTATAAAAAGTTGGGAGAAAGATTTTTGAGAGAGATTTGGGAGAGATTTCATATTCTTGGAGAGATTGGGGAGAGATTTCACATACTTGGAGAGATTTTGCATACTTAGAGAGATTTGGGAGAGATTTCACATAGATTTGGGAAAGATTTCACATACCTGGAGAGATTTCACATACTTAGAGAGATTTGGGAGACATTTCACATAGTTGGAGAGATTTATCATACTTAGAGAGATTTGGGAGAGATCTCACATACTTGGAGAGATTTGGGAGAGATTTCACATACTTGGAGAGATTTCACATACTTGGAGAGATTTTACATACTTAGAGAGATTTGGGAGAGATTTCACATACTTGGAGAAAATTGGGAAAGATTTCACATACTTGGATAGATTTCAAATGGAGAGAGATAGAGCGAGAGAGGTTTGAGAGAGACTTCGTTTGTGACCTTTTCGGATGTTTAGCTTCGCTACACAAGGTTTGTAAACGTTGTTTTTCCTTGTTATGAGCGTTATACACCCCCGAAGGGTATGTATTAATGTTTTATTGAGTTGTTCCATCAGTTACACTGATTAGGGTTTAGATTTTCTGAACACATGAAGACTCGGAGTGATACTTGGCATAAAGATACTGTGTTGTACAATAGTAAACACAATGTAAACCTTAATACACAAAGGGTTAATTGAGTTGACCGGTTTGACTTGTTGACTTTATTTGACTTTGACTTGGCTGAAAATTCACGGTTGTCACATCATCCCCCCGTTAGAAGGAATTTCGTCCCGAAATTTGCACTTTAACCGGGACTTCGAGAGTTGGAAAAAGATGCAAGTATTTTTGTTTCACTTGATCCTCACGTTCCTAGGTGAATTCGGGTCCTCGTTTCACGATCCAACGGACCTTCACAACAAGGATGCGACTTTGATTTCATTCTTTTGATCTTTCGATCCATGGTTTTTATCGATTTTTCCACGAAGTGTAGACGCTCGTTGATTTTGATTTCTTCGAGGGGTATTACAAGAGTCTCGTCGGATAAACACTTCTTTAAGTTTGATACGTGGAAGGTCGGGTGTACGATATTAAGTTCTTATGGTAGTCGAAGCTTGTATGCCACTGGGCCAATCCTGACAAGGATTGCGAATGGCCCGATGTACTTTGGATTTTGTTTTCTGACGTTTACCAAAACGTATCATTTTTTTTCCATGGTGAGACCTTCGGTAGTACTCGGTCACCAACTTGGAAATTCCAAGGGTCTACGTCGCTTATCTGTGTAGCTCTTTTGTCGATCTCGAGACGCTTTCAGTCTTTCTCGATTTTGTATGATCTTTTCTATTGTCTCCCTTATGATTTCAGGGCCAGCGAGGGTGCTGTTAGGGACTTTCCCCTTCGCTAACTGTGTATCTCTCATTTCATCCCAGCACAGTGGTGATCTGCCCTTGCGGCTATAGAGATCTTCGAATGGAGCGACCTTGATGTTAAGGTGATAGTTGTTGTTGTGTGAAAATTCAAGGAACGGTAAGTGGGTATCCCACTCTTTTACCGAAGCCAATCACACAAGCTCTTGGCATGTCTTCTAAGGTTTGAATAGTTTCTTTTGTTCTGCCTGCCGGTTGTAGGTGGTAGGTTGTACTCAGTCTCGCCTAGTCCTTGAAAGGGTTGCAAGGATCATGAGATGAGTCTACTATCTCTGTTAGAGATGATGGACATTGACAGACCCTATGGTTGTATAATCTCTTTGATGTATGTTCTAGTCAATTTCTCCATCCTGTCGATTTCTTTGATTCGCAGGAAGTGCGCGGATTTGGTCAACCGATCAATAATTACCCAAATGGTATCGAGACTACCCTTTGACTTGGGTAACTTGGTTATGAATTTCATGGCTATCCGCTTCCACTTACTTTCGTTTATCATTGGTTGTTGTAGGAAACTCGAAGGCTTCTATTGTTCTTCCTTGACCTTGGCACAAGTCCGATACTTACCCACATGTGTAGCGATGTCAGCTTTCCTATTCGGCCACCGATGTTACTTTTTGAGGTCCAAATACCTCTTGTCTGAGCCTGGATGAATGGAGTAGCGAGTTTTCATGTGCTTCGTTCATGACGTCATTTTTGATTCCAACAACCTCGGTGTCTACATCCGGTTCATTGGATTACATGCCATGCCGCTCTTGCATTCTTGGTTCTTATGATCGGTGAAGATTGTACATTTCGTGTCGTGGAGATAGTACCTCCAAATCTCTATGGAAAATACTCCCGCTCCTAGTTCGAGGTCATGCGTGATCTAGCCCACTCCGTACGTCTTTAGCTGTCTTAAGTCATAATTAATAACTTCTCCTCGGATTGCTGCATAGGGCCTGCTGTAGTGCTTCTCATTTGTCGATTAGATCGGTAGAGAGTATATGGGTTCAATTTACGTGACTATATTAATTCGAATGGTAGAACATCCACTCGCACTTTTGGGCAGCCCTGTCCTGAAGTTCCTGGTAGGACTCGTACCTGATCCATGTATTATTAGCTCGCGCATATAGATCGTATGTAATTAGGGTTGGTAAGACAGTTGGATGGCTGACTCTGCCCCACATCCACAACCAGACAAGGAACAGGAAATAGGGCAGAAACACACATCCAATGTCTATAGAATCTTAATTATAAACCACATTCCGCATATACACGTGGTAGTGATAGGTTAACCGCATTCGTCCCACGTCTCCAGGCTTGATCTTGATCTGCTATACGAGTGATATTCTGGAAGGGTTCATGAGGAATACTTTGAAGAGGTTTCCGAAGGTATAACACACCTTCATTGAGTGCTTCGGGGTTTCGCAATGAAGGATGACCCTCGGGTCAGAGTCAGATTTAGGGTTATGAGGGACTAGGGTTTCGATATCCAGCTGGTTAGATGGAGTGTCTTCTCGTAACATATGAAATTGATAAAGTGATGAACCAAACTAATCCATATCGAATGACGACATCGGATTTTATCGACGACATATGCATTAAGTTGTATTCATAAGAGATATTCGTTAGAGTGATAGTACATCCTGTGTTTCTTTTCAATGTGTTTTGTTTTGATCGATGTTATCGTTACTGCAATTGATTCATACCACGGCAGCTAGTACTGGTAGTAAGGGTGTTCTGATAGCTAGTTATGATACTTTATATCATGATCCCCGACCGATCATTCTATGATTGATTGGTATATGTAAGTCGTATGTCATTTAATATCGATGAAACCGACAAGTGAATGGCTCTAGCCTAATCCCACTACAAGAAATGGAATAGGAATTAGGACGGAATTATTCACTTTAAGTGTGTAATATTTTAATTATAGGTAACCCTGATACATACATTAAGTCATCACCACTCACTGGTAATGATCCTAAGGTCGTATATGAGTGTCTTAGATTTGATTGAAGGAGAGAATATTTTAACCACTTTTTGAAATATGGTAATTTTTAGAAAACATACCAAATTCATTACAAACATATGGTACTTAAACGTTTTGTTGTTGGAAACACTACAAAAGTCCTAATAAGATTCCTTGTTGCTCTTGCTAGTTTGTTTGTCACACTCCTCCTGCTCCCCCGTCATTCCTCTTAGTTGGACAGTCTCTCTTGAAGTGTCCCATTTCACCGCATAGGTGGCAAACTGGACTTACACTGGTATTAGTGATTGAAGCGATGCGTTGGGTCTGGGTCCTACAGAAGCGGGCAGTATGTCCGTTCTTGTTGAAGTTTTTATAGTGCGACACTCGACAAACTCCTATGTGATGGTAGATATACTTGCTACACTTTGGAAGTGTCCCCATATATTATCTATCCGGTGCTTGAGTGACAGATGTTGTGGCTGATGTCGAGGCATGTGTTGTGACTGTTGTCGTAATTGCAGGGGCAACCACGGATTGCTGTCTTCTAGCGAGTTTTTGAGATGGGTTGCACTTCTTTTTCTTCCAAAACTTCTGTTTCTTGCTCTTAGGTTTGTGGTCTGAGGCACTTTCGTTGGTAGATGCCCACTGGTGTTCTTGATTGTTTTTGCGGTTAGTATTCTCGACACCGCCTTCACCTCTGCTGGAGTTGTTAGCATTGAGTTGTGCCATGATGGTTGTTACGGCTTCCGTGACCACAACTTGAAAAGTAGCAGAGTCTATCTACAGGATTGCTGCCTTTCTTGTTGGCTGGTTACCTTCTTGTGAAGACATAACCCTGTTGCATGGGGAGACACGATGTCGTGAGTGGGGATGATTATCTCTAGTTATATCCTTACCATTTATATACACATATATAAATTCCGCACTTTACTGAACTATTCTTGATGTTTTTGCTAGCGTTCCTGAGACGAAATTATGGTAGTGGGTAGAGGTAGGTTTTGTACGGGCGTTAAGTTTTACCCATCCTAGGATTATGTTTGTCCACATATGCTTAGCTGAGGAGTTCTGCTGGAATCCGGTGCATTAGTGCTGGTGTGATCGCACCTTACATGCCTATGAAAAGGCACCTTTCAACCATGAGGTTTTAAAAGAGTCAGATGATAATGAGTTTTAAATAAGGGCTTATATGTCGGGAGTTATCGTGCTAAGTTTATCTTAGTTCTGAGTGTATCATGTCCCAATTTTTATGGTGTTCTGAAAACAATTCATAATGAGAGTCTATATGAAATAAACTTATGAATTTTTTGGTGGGATTGCTCCCAATGAAATAGTATGCATGCCTATTTCATTTATATGATTCTAGTATATTTAGTTTTTAGAGAAAGGTTTTGAGCCTGATGCAGGTCTACAACACATCATTGCAAGGAAAAGTTTGGACCGCAAATAAATCTCTCAACTAGTGTAATCACTAACTCACAGGTTCGGGCGTAGCACCAACGCATACTCATAGACTTACTCTACAAGGTCTTGTGAGTAAAATGAACTATGCTCACGACAATATGTCCCGTCTGGTGCTTGAAACGAAGTTGATGCGTATTGTAGTTCTGCTAACCTATGTGTGACTGTGACCACTCTCTCTTCGAGAGTCGAGTATCTATCCTAACTCTCTCTTTCCTTTGACCGAGTGGCGACAAGGCCCTTAACGATTTGGTCACTAAAATAGCAGTCTCTTTCCGAGTCTCGATTTTGTGAGATGGTAGCGTCTGTAGCAGTGCGCTGTTCCCTAACTTGAGGTTCGTGATCTACTGGGTCATCACTGGGAGGGCTCTGTCAACTGGTCCCCCATGGTTGAGGTCATTGAAACTTCGTTGGTCTCCAAATTGCGATTACTATTGCTGATGGCGACTCCACCCCTCGATCAAGGCTGTCTAACGGGGAACATGGTCAATGTAGTCGAAACGGTTCACGAGACTCCTGGCTACGTAAGGATAGTTGTCGACCTCTAGCTCCACTTCCGACTCTTTTCCCAATTGCCCACAAACTCTCCGGGTTCGGAAAGTAGGGGTCTCCCGGTAAGTAAAATGTTGCCATGATGTCCGTGCGAGAATAGGGGTGAGGTAAGAGGAATATAATAATCATATTCCTAGAAATACTTATAGGGGTTTTATCCTCCTTAGTTACTTCTATAGACCTTCGAATAAATGATCATACTCCAAAACCACAACCAAACAAGGAACAAGAAGTAAAGCAATGATCACAGATTCTAAGTTTATGATATCTAAGTTATATATAACTTTAGCGTATCCACTTAGTGATTGTAGATCTACTATCAAGAATCTGTTTAGTTTTCACATAAGTTATAGTACCACAAAATACTCCTATAGTATTTTAAATGTTATGTTTAGTTCTTAACGGTTTTCTTGTTTGGGAAGTTTTTAGGCGTGTTGCTCCCTACGACGATTCCCCAGCATACGTCAATCACACCTCAGATAAATATAGTTGATCAGGATATATTCGTCCCAAGTCTAATCACATATCCCGAGGCCTACTCGTAGTGTCCAACTCCTCATTTTACTTTTGTATTGTCCTAGATATGATATTATACTAGTATCTGCGCATGTACTCATACTTTTAATAAAGAAACTATTTCATTTTTAAAAGTATAGTTATTTGATAATGTTTAATCAGAGGCTTTTAGTCCCAATGCATTCATAGTTTGTATATCTTATGTGGTTTGATATACTTAGCTCACTAGAAACAATGGTCTAATACCAATCTGTCACACCCCCAAACCAAATGCTCTGATACCAATCTATCACACCGCCAAACCAAGGATGGTGGAAACATCCGGCAGTGGCAGACTTCATGTGTACTATCATAACAATGAGTATAATAGTGCTCAAAGTAAATACAACCATCATAAATATAATTGAAATAGTTACATTGTAGCATGTGTTCACATATTTTAAAATAAATTACATTTTGAAGACAAAATGAAATGTTTGACGTCTGAGCGTCCCATCCTAAAAAGCTGTTGTTTATATGGTTCACTGAATTCCTGAGAATACAAGTAGTTTCGAAAAAGTGTCAACAATTAAGTTGGTGAGTTCATAAGCTTTTGAAGGTGATGCTAAAATCCTTTTCTTTGTAAAAGTGATGTTTGTTCATGAAAAATCCAATATTTCCCTTATAACATGCATTGTAGACATAAAAGTCAAGACCGAAATGTACAAGTATTTTTCCGTAATTAAAGTAATTTATGCAGGTTTAAATAAACATAAACTCGTTTAATTTAGAACTAAAACTCGTAAATCTTATGTTTTATTAATACCCCATGTGAGTTATTATAACCATACTATGACTTAGACGACCTCGTAATACGACGTTCTTCAGGCGTCGCAAAGTCAAAATGAAACTTGTCACCCCAAACCTACCGGTGTAGCTATTGCATGCAACTCAGGTGTGGGTTTGTCAGACCCAATATAGATCTATACACAACTATCACGCTCTCCGTATAAGAGACTCTCGTTACAATTTACAAGACTTTTGATTTAGTTACTTTGGAAGTAACGTGAAGCGAATGTTTCACAAATTTATTCATTAACAGGTTTACGTGAACTGAACTGAAAATCCCTTTTTGTATAAACTCGGTACTTTGTATTCGCACCCCATTTATATGAACTGAAAACCTTTGGTATTGAGTTTGAAATGTAAATGAAACATAAACTATACCTATTATAGTTTAACATAATTGTTTAGAATGTATATGAAACATAAACTATACTTACTATAGTTTATCATAAGTGTTTGTAATGTATACGAAGCATAAACTATACCTATTATAGTTTATCCAAAACGTTTGTAATGTAAAGAGCCCTTTTCTATGTAAGTCAAATGTATAACAAAAATATAACTATGTTTATCATGCCTTGTCTTGTACTATTGGTAATGATAAAGGACTCTTACACATCAGTGAGTATTTTCTGTTATATAATATAAACGAGAAAAAGTGTTGGACACCGTCACTAAATTTAGACAGTAATGTAATCATATCTAGGGTAAATATAGCCTGATCAACTATATTTATTCGAGATACGACTAACATGTGTCTAGGAGTGGTCAAGGTGGATAACAAATCGAAAACTCATCCACTATAATCATAAAGGGTCTAAGAACAAAACCTAAAAGACATAAAACTACTATAGGAGTATTTTTAACATGCTATCTATTTTCTCATACTCATATATTCTCGTGCAGACACTATGGTTGGCTTTCATCTTCCTGGAGACCCGTACTTCGCCAACCAGGGTAATGGAGGGTGGATTGAGGAGGATCTAGAAGAGTTTAAGGAGAAGGACATCAACGAAGATATCAAAGAGGATATCGACGAGGATGATCAGGGAGATGAGGGTGACTCGGATGTTGAGCCTGAAGTCATCAACCCACCCTACAAGGCGAGGGTGCCAGCACACCGGATGGACTACAATAGCCCTACGCCCCCTTGGCGTTAGATATTGAGAGGTGGAGCCAACATCAGGGCCAACTCCCACCATTCGACATGGAGAGAGGTTTCTACAACCTCCAACACGGAGGCACATCGGATCTTGCTCTTCCCGTTATGGTTCGACAGACTAGGGACATTGGTGATCAGGCACAGGTGACCGCTAGCAAGATGATCTAGATGAGAGCCGTAGTGGAGTGTGCGGAGAGGCGCACTCAAGACCTCGTGCGGGAGTTTCAGGAGTGGCAGACTGCGCTGGAGATGAGGGTGCGAGTTGCTGAGACACCACGCAGGGTGCTTCTACCACATCACAGACACCACCCAGTACCACTCATCGTGTGTAGGGCTCATCTTACCCTTTCTCTTACCTTTATGCATGTAGGATCAACCCTAATTTTAAATGGTTACACTACTCGCAGGGTTGTTATATAGTCAGATTTTTATTCTCTATGTACTGTAGACCTTTCAAAGGTCAATTTTCATGCATTATATACTAAAAAAACTTATCATTAAAGAAACGATGATGTGTTTTATTTGTGATGTTCTTATTTGCTATGTTCTTTATTTTCATTCTTGTTGATGTGATACAATTTAAATTATAAGAACAATCGAAGCACCGTAACCACTAGAAACAAGGGATTCCATAAACTTATCGTCATTCCTGTCTCATAGTAGGAACTTCCCGGAAGGTATATTCGCAAAAACACTACAACAGCACCACCACCGTCGCCGCCTCCATCGGAGATGAATTCTACTACATTCCAGGCGGCAGTCTCAGTTACAATTACTACAACATACGCACACATCAACTAGGGCACAAATGGATGAGGTAACAAAAATAGGACGAGAAGTTCCAACCACATGGATAACCAAGGGCACCAAAGAACATGCGCCTACAAAGACTTCACCAACGGAAAACGAACACCATTTAATGGAAGTGGGGGTGTAATAGCTCTCACTAGTGGTTCGAAAAGACTGAGTCTGTTTTCGAAATCTGCGGGTGTCCAAATGAAAGCAAAGTAAAATTTGCAGCTTTTATGTTTGCTGACATGGCCCTTTCATGGTGGAACGACCATATCAAGGCCCTAACTCTTCCAGTTGCAAACTCCATGGCATGGGAAGAACTCAAAAATCTGATGCTCGATGAATATTTCCCCCGAGGTGAAGTGCAAAAGCTCGAGCAAGAACTATGGAATCTCACTGTAAAAGATTCTGACATCGAGGCTTATATTTCAAGGTTCAGCGACCTGGCACTCTTATACCCGGGTATGATTACCTTTGAGGGCAAGAAGGTTGAACGGTTCATCTGGGGACTAACTTCCCTAATTCAAGGGAACATGATTGCTGCCAACCCCTCAACCTTTGACAGTGCGAAACGCCTGGCACAAAAGCTTTATGACCACAGGGAACCAAAGGGGACGCAGGCTGTTGTCACTGAATCAAAGAAGGGGTATGACAACAAGAAGAAGTGGGGAAAGAAGGGAAAGGGACAACAAGCCCAAGAGTCTGGCAAGAAACAACAAATCATAGCAGTTCATGCTGCTACCACTCAGACTACACCAACACCTGCGAGGGCATATGTAGGTTCTCATCCAAAGTGTGATAAATGTAGCTTCCACCATAGCGGCGCATGCCGAGATCTGCAGTGCACCGACTACAATCGGAAAGGACACACCGCCTGGTATTATAGAGCACCGCCACAACAAAACAACCAACCCAACTATGCTTGAGCAAGCCAATCATCTTACGGGTGCGAGCAGACTGGCCATTACAAGCGAAACTGTGCCAAGGCCAACAAGCAGGGTGGAGGGAGATCAGGCAGATTCCTAGCAATAGGACAAGGGGACGCTGTGTAGGGTCCAAATGTAGTCACCGGTACATTCCTCCTCAACAACATCTATGCATGCATTTTATTCGATAGTGGGGCATAACGAAGTTTTGTGAGCCATAAATTTAAACACTTACTAAATCAAAGTCCCCAAAAGTTAAACGAAACCTTCACGGTGGAAATGACTAATGGGAAAAATGAAACAACAAACAACGTGTTCATAGGATGCACACTAACATTAAATAGACACTCATTTCAAATCAACTTGATGCCAGTTACTATTAGAAGCTTTGATGTGGTCATCGGTATGGATTGGTTAAGCCTTCACCATGCTTATATTATGTGCTACGAGAAGGTCGTTCGCTGTCACACCCCCAAACCGGAACGGCGGAAACGTTCGGGGGCGGATGATTTCATGTGGTAACGTAACAGATGAATACATAGTAAAGAAAGCAATACAACCATCATATATATAATTGAAATTTTACATTGTTAAAAGGTACTTGTTCAAAAACCAATTACAATATGATGCCAAAATATGAGTTTAAATTGGCGCCGCAGCGTCCCTTCTTCAAAAGCTGTTTGTTACCTGTAGTTACTGAATCCCTAGGACATACAAGTAGTTTTGAAAGAGTAGATCAACATTTAAGCTGGTGAGTTTCATAAGTATTAAATGACAATGTTTGTATGAAATGAAATGTTTTGTTTTTGTTTGTTTGTTCCTAGAAAATCCCATATTTCTACTAGCATAAATGTAGCCTTCTATCAAGACCAATGTTTGTTTCTAGAAAATGTATGTACGTATAAAATTTCCAATACGTCTGAAAAACCCCGTAAATCAATGTGTTTTTAATACTCCATGTGAGTTTTATAACCATACTATTGACTAGAAATGCCTATACACAACGTTCTTCAGGCGTTGGAATGTTCTGACGTTTGTCACCCCAAATGGTGTACTGTAGCTAACAGTCAGGGCGCAGGTTGTCAAGCCCGTATAGATCTATACACAAATACCATGCACCCCCTCCAAGGGATTTTGGTATATAATACAAAACTTGAAATGTGTACTCAAACGTACGTGAAGTTAATGTCTCACAAAACTTAGTATAAAATAGATTTACGTGTGAAAATGTTCATTTGTTCTTGTATGTTAAAGTAAACTTCTTGAAATAGTGTTTCTAGTATGTAAAATTTCGTAATGTTCTCATAAAACTATACCTATTATAGTTTTCTAAAAGTGAGTCTCGTTTGTATAGTAATCCCTAGTGAAAATGCTCACTTGTTATGAAAAGTATAATTTTTATAGTGCCAAGATAGACACATATACATACAGTATAAGAAGAGTGTTTGATCTATACATCTATAACAACATTTTTCATTTCCAAAGATATGATTTTATCGTGATATATTTTGCATACGAAAGTTTCCCTATAATAGTTATAAATCACATATGATTTCGTTGAGAAAAAGGTGTTTAATGAAACATTATATAACACATGATAACAATCGTGTGGTTTACTTCTATTCCCCCCCTTAAAAGCATATAAAAGCATTTATAAAACATTTAAAAGTGTGAATTATAAGGGTATGAACTCACTTGAAAGATCGAAAAAGGCGAGATGAAAACCGAGCAGAATTTCGACTCGAGAAAGCGGATTTTCTCGGGATTCTCGGGAATCTTGGGAGCACAAATGACCTTCGGGACATGAGCAAGGAAACCGGGGCTGCAGGATAGTACGTGCACGAAAAACGAGGCAAAAACACAAGAAAGATGAGAGGAATTGGCCCTTTTCTTCGGAGCCCTCGCATCACTTTTATAGGGGCTGGGAACCGCCTCGGTACGCTGGGCGTACGCGTAAGTCATGCGTGACCGCTTCCTCGACTGCCTCGGACCTTCGGATGGGACAGGGCATAGCCTCGCATAGGGGCGACGTGGACGATCTGAGGCCTAGGCCTCGAGTACGCTGGGCATAACTCGGATCGACCTGGTGACTCCTCCTTTGGATAATACCAAGACTAAATATTAAAATTTATATTTTAATTATTTAATAAACTTCAAAATTTCATATCTTCTTCATACGAACTCCGTTTTCGACGTTCTTTATATCCACGCCTAGCTGAGACTATGCACTACAACTTTCGTTTAGATTCCGTCGGCAAATTTTGAAATTATTTTTATTATTTATTTTTAAAAGGTCGCGGTAAGAAAATTTCGTTTGAAATTCATAACTTCTTTATCTGACGTCTATTTTTGCCAGACTTTTTACCATTGTAATACCATTTTCGAGACCTTCAATTCTTGTTTTGGTCATTCCGGCCAAAAGTCACTAGATCTCCAATTCGAGTTTTTAGTTGTCTGTTGCTAAGCCGAACTTGGAAAAATCATAGCTTCATTATACGAAGTCAGATTTGGGCGCTCTTTTTACGTACGATCACGGTTTAATGACATCAAACATAGTAGGTAATTAATTAGAGACTTTTTGGACATTTTATTTTCGAAGTTAATTTCATTATATCAAAAGTGGTTACAATACTTGAGTTTTTAGGTCATTACATAGAGTTGAAATATCGGGTTGTCACATCATCCCCCCGTTAGAGGGAATTTCGTCCCAAAATTTAAAGTAAGAAAGATACTTGTGAATCAAAGAAAAAGATGAGGGTACTTTTGTTTCATCTGATCTTCGCGTTCCCATGTGAATTCAAGTCCTGGTTTGGCGTTCCAGCGAACCTTCACGATGGGTATGCGACTTTGATTCGTTTGTTTGACTTCTCGGTCCATGATTTCTATCGGTTCTTCCACAAAGTTGAGGCTCTTTTTTATCTTGATCTCGTCGAGTGGAATAACAAGATTCTCATCGGACAGACACTTTTCAAGTTCGAGACATGGAAGGTTGGATGTATGTTACTAAGTTCATGTGGTAGATTAAGCTTGTAAGCTACAGGGCCGATTCTGGCGAGAATCTCTAAAGGCCCTACGTATCTTGGATTTAGCTTTCCACGCTTTCCAAAGCGTATTAAGCCCTTCCACGGTGAGACCTTCAATAGAACGCGGTCTCCTACCTCGAATTCCAAAGGTTTCCTCCTTTGGTCAGCGTAGCTTTTCTGTAGGTCTCTAGAGGCTTTCAACCGTTCACGAATCTGAACGATCTTCTTTGTCGTTTCCCGTATGATTTTCGGACCGGTGAGAGTGCTTTCAGGAACTCGTCCTTTAGCTAACTGGGTGTCGCCAACTTCAGTCCAGCACAGAGGGGATCTGCACTTACGGCCATAGAGGGCTTCAAATGGAGCAGCCTATATGCTCGTATGATAACTATTGTTGTACGAAAATTCGACAAGGGGTAAATGGATATCCCATGCCTTTCCAAAGTCAATCACACAGGCTCTCAGCATATCTTCTAAGGTTTGTATCGTTCTCTTACTTTGCTCGTCTATTTGTGGATGGTAGGCTGTACTCATGTCTAGCCTAGTCCCCAGGGAACTTTGTAGTGACTGCCAGAACCTTGAAGTGAATCTACTATCTCTATTGGAGATAATGGATATTGGAACACCATGCAGTCGCACTATTTCCCTTATGTAAGTTCTTGTAAGCCTTTCCATCTTGTCAGTCTCCTTGATTGGAAGGAAATGCGCGGATTTGGTTAACCTGTCGACGATGACCCATATGGTATCGAGTCCACCCGTTGTCTTGGGCAACTTGGTTATGAAGTCCATAGTAATACGTTCCCATTTCCATTCCGGTATCTCCGGTTGTTGTAGTAATCCAGACGGTTTCTGATAATCGACCTTAACCTTAGCGCACGTAAGGCATTTACTTACGAAGGTAGAAATTTTTGCTTTCATGTTAGGCCACCAGTACAGCTTCTTAAGATCCAGATACATTTTATCTGAACCTGGGTGAACGGAATATCTCGTGTTGTGTGCTTCGGCCATGACTACGTCTCTGAAACCACCATGTTTCGGTGTACAGATACGGTCCGTGAGATAATATGCTCCGCCACCCTTGATTTCTAGATTCTTTTCCATTCCTCTCAGGGATTCACCCGCCACATTTTCAGGTTGCAAAGCTTCCAGTTGAGCCTCCTTAATTTGTGTGGATAAGTGGGAATGGATAGTCATAGTCAAAGATTTGACTCTCCGACCAGTGTATTCTTTTCGACTGAGGGCGTCAGCTATGACATTGGCCTTGCCAGGATGATAACGAATTTCACATGCGTAGTCATTGAGTAGCTCGACCCATCGTCGCTGTTGCATGTTGAGCTCCTTATGATCAAAAATGTGCTGAAGGCTCTTGTGGTCGGTGAAGATAGTGCTCTTTGTTCCGTACAGGTAGTGTCTCCAGATCTTTAGAGCAAATACCACTGCTCCTAACTCAAGATCGTGTGTTGTATAGTTTACTTCATGTGTCTTAAGCTGACGGGAGGCATAAACAATAACCTTCCCTCTTTGCATAAGAACACAACCAAGTCCTTGGTTTGATGCATCGCAATACACTACAAAATCTTCTATCCCTTCGGAGAGGGATAGTATCGGCGCGGTGCACAAAGCATGTTTCAGTGTTTGGAACGCCTTCTCTTGTTTTACTTCCCAGTCAAAGGCCACGCCTTTCTGGGTCAATGTAGTAAGAGGTTTCTCAATGCTAGAGAAGTTATTTATGAACCTACGATAATAGCCAGCGAGACCTAGAAATTGACGAATCTCTGTAGGTGTCTTTGGTGCCGACCAGTTCTCAATGGCCTTAATTTTGGAGGGGTCCACGTGTATCCCCTTCTCGCTAACAACGTGGCCCAAAAATTCGACTCTTCGAATCCAAAATTCGCATTTAGAGAACTTCGCATAGAGCTTCTCCGATCGTAATGTTTCTAAGACTTTTCGTAGGTGCTGACTATGCTCTTCCTTACTTCGAGAGTAAATAAGTGTATCATCGATGAAGAAGATGAAGAACTGATCCAAGTAAGGAAGGCACACCCTATTCATTAGGTCCATGAATACCGTTGGTGCGTTGGTTAATCCGAACGGCATCACTACAAATTCGTAGTGTCCATAACGAGTTCGAAAGGATGTCTTGGGAATATCCTCCTATAGTACTCGTAATTGGTGATATCCGGATCGTAGATCTATCTTTGAGAAGTAGTTTGCTCCTTGAAGTTGATCAAATAGGTCGTCAATGCGGGGCAGAGGATAATGATTTTTGATAGTAAGTTTCTTCAGTTCTCTGTAGTCAATGCACATACGGAATGATCCGTCTTTCTTCTTTACAAACAAGACCGGTGCTCCCCAAGGTGAGAAACTTGGTCTAATGAATCCTTTTTGATGGAGCTCGTTAAGCTGACTGGAAAGTTCTTGTATCTCTGCTGGTGCCAGACGATAAGGCGATTTTGCTACTGGGGTATCCCCTGGAACTAAGTCGATTCTGAACTCGACTTGGCGTTGTGGTGGTAACCTCGGTAGTTCTTCTAGAAAGATATCGGGAAAGTCGCGTACTTCTGTAATGCTCTTGATGTCCTTTAAATCCTGACTTGTATTGACGATGTGAGCAAGAAATGCTTGACAATCCTTCCCTCAAACACTTTCAAGCTTGGATGCACGAAATGATGCGAAGGTTTGTACTTGATTTGTCTTGGTAAATCACTAATGTTTCGTCGTTAGGGAGGTTAAGACGAACTGCTTTCTCAAAGCACATGATGTCGGCGCGAAGAAAACTTAACCAATCCGTGCCGACTATGACGTCGAAACTTTTAATTTGGACCGGCATGAGGTTGATTGGGAAATAATGACCATCTAAAGTTAATGTACAACCCATGTATATGCAGTTAGTGTTTTCTGTTTTTCCGTTTTCCATTTCTATAGTGAATGATTTTTCTAACTTGCTAGGTTTATGTTTAAGTAAGTGAATAAATTTTTGACTCACGAAGCTTCTCTCTGCTCCACTATCGAACAATATACATGCATATGAATTATCGAGAAGAAACGTACCAGCAACTACTGTAGGATCAGCTATGGCTTCTTCGTGGCCTATAGCCAAAACTCGTGCCACCCCGCCGGTATTTGCTGCCTTCGGGCAGTTTCTCTTGTAGTGGCCCACCTCGCCACAACCGTAGCAAGCTTGGCCTACTCCAGCGTTGGGAACTTGAGTGATCGGCTTCACGGGGGCTCTGCAGAAACTGACAGTGTGTCCCTTTCTGTTGCAGTTGGAGCACTGCATTTCCCGACAAGGTCCATTGTGGTGGTAAGTGCACTTGGTGCACTTTGGAAAGTTACACACATAAGGCTTTGTTGGGTATGTGTTTGTAGGAACGGTAGTAGGTATAGTAACAACATTCACTGTAACTAGTTGTTTTTTTTTCGAGGATTCTTGGGAAGACCCACCCTTCCCTTTATTCCATCCTCTCTTCCTGTTATTGTTGTTGTTGTTTCCCTTTTGTGGTTCTGGTGTAGGAATTGTCGAGTTCTGACGACTCCCGTGATCAATAAGAGATTTTGCCAACTCCTTGGCACTTTCAAAAGTGTCAGGTTTTGAAGCTAACACACTTGACTGAATTTGGGGCGATAGTCCCCAAATGTATCTCTCTATTTTCTTGCTCTCAGGAGCAATCATATCTAGGCAGAGGATTGCTAGATCGCAGAACCTGTTGGTATAAGTTGCTATATCGGTACCAATCATTCTAAGAGTCCAGAGTTCTTGCTCGAGTTTTTGAATCTCTCATCGTGGACAGTATTCTCTCATCAACATGATTTTTAAGCTCTCCCAGCTTATCGCAATCGCCACTATCAGAGTAAGTGCCTTCACGTGGCCATTCCACCAAGTTAAAGCTCTTTCAGTAAGCGTGAAAGTGGAAAACTTGACCTTGCTGTGCTCGGGACAGGAGCAGACTTCAAAGACGGCTTTTGTCCTTTCTATCCACTGTTTCAGAACCATAACACCACCAGTTCCATTAAACATCCGGGGTTTGGCATTCGTAAAGTCTTTATAGGTGCACTCTTGGGGTTGCCCATGACTCTCGCCATGGTTGGAAGGAAGTGTGCCAATTCCCGATCCAGTAGTAACAGGGGTATTGATTTGTGACATGGCAGCCGCCACAGCTGCTGTGACTGCTGCTTGGAACATGGCAACATCAAATTGAGGAGGTGGAGGCGGTGGTGGTATAGGTGCTTCCCCCCGTTGTTTCGTCTCGGGTTTCTACACGGAGGCATCCTTCAACTATAGGTTGAAAAGATAAAGATAAGAATTCCATAGCATAGAAAATGAATGTGTCTCATGAACTAAATTGCTATAGTTCAACAACAGATGATAGTATGAGTTTCATAGATAGAAGAATGAAAGTTATTTGTAAGACTGAATATATGAAACAAGCATATGGTTTCTCCATAACATTTTAAGGATTGAATGAAATACTCAACGTAGAAATAATAGTGTCACTTATATTAATATAATAGTTGATACAATGATCACGAAAATTTGACCCCTATAAGGGTCTCCGGTTACAAAGTTTAAGAAAAATAAAAACTTTTAGCCGAGGTCCTAACTTATAACAAAATTTGGGATTTTGGCAAGCACTACTTGCGACGTAGGTTGCGCTTGGAGATTGACTCTGCATTCGATTGCTTTGATTCCATAAGGCGCCTATCGAAGGCGGCTTGTTGTTCCCTCAATTCGGCGAGGGCTGCAATCATTTGTGCTTGGAATGCCTTGGTTTGGAGTTGAGCATTGTCCTGAGCTCTGTCCAGCCTACGGATGTCGGAAGTGTGAACGTGTACTTCCACGTTGACTTCCCGAATCCGACTAGCTTGAACTCCAGATTAGTAGGACTGGTTGGCTAGTTTTCCCACCATGACTGGGAGTGCCCGATCAGCTGAACCTCCGCCGCGGGCATCGTAGAAGTCTCGACACATACCGTAAGGAGGGCGTAGACTTTGTTGTTGGCTCCAATGGTGGAGGTGACTTCCCCAAATGGGAGTCGGTCCTTGAAAGTTCCTTACGAAGACGGGAGGTTGTGCAGGTGGTGGGTTGATCACTTCCGGCTCTGAGTCGGTACCGGAGTCATCCTCTTCATCCAATTCTATGGGTTCTTCGTCCTCCTCGGGATCCTCTTCGATCCATCCCCTGTTGCCTTGGTTGGGATAGTAATGGTCGTCGGGATGATGAAATCCAGCCATTTTGACTGTACGAGAATAGGATTACAAGAATTGAATAAAATTTGGAACATGTGAGACTAAACATGTAAGTTAAGCTATTTTATGTCGCAATTACTCCTATACTATTGAAATTCATGTGTTTGATCCTTGTGATGTTTTGGTAAGTTTTGACTTGTTGCTCACTACGAGCATTCGTCGATATACATTGGTCCGATCTCGGGCAAATATAGTTGATCAATCTATATTTGTCCCAAATCTGATTACATATATCGAGTCTTAATCGTAGTGTCCAACATGTCTAAATGCTTGTTGTATAGCTATAATCATGAAAATAAGTTGTTGTATGTATGTATTTGTACTTAAATGAACTAACAATTTAAGTTAAACGAAACGCAGCTTAGGCGTAAAACAAAAAAATGTTTTGTCAGAGAGTATTAGTCCCTTAAGCATTTATAGTTTTTATATCTTATGTGGTTCGATATACTTAGCTCACTATAAACATTGCTCTGATACTAATCTGTCACACCCCCAAACCAGAACGGTGGAAGCGTTCGGGGGCGAATGACTTCATGTGGTAACGTAACAAATGAATTCATAGTAAAGAAAGCAATACAACCATCATATATATAATTGAAAGTTTACATTGTTAAAAGGTACATGTTCAAAAACCAATTACAATATGATGCCAAAATATGAATTTAAACGGGCGCCGCAGCGTCCCTTCTTCAAAAGTTGTTTGTTACCTGTAGTTACTCAATCCTTGGGACATACAAGTAGTTTTGAAAGAGTAGATCATCATTTAAGCTGGTGAGTTTCATAAGTATTAAATGAAAATGTTTGTATGAAATGAAATGTTTGTTTTTGTTTGTTTGTTCCTAGAAAATCTCATATTTTCTACTAGCATAAATGTAGCCTTCTATCAAGACCAATGTTTGTTTCTAGAAAATGTATGTACGTATAAAATTTTCAATACGTCTGAAAAACTCCGTAAATCAATGTGTTTTTAATACTCCATGCGAGTTTTATAACCATACTATTGACTAGAAATGCCTATACACAAGGTTCTTTAGGCTTTGGAATGTTCTGACGTTTGTCACCTCAAATGGTGTATTGTAGCTAACAGTCAGGGCGCGGGTTGTCAAGCCCGTATAGATCTATGCACAAACACCATGCTCCCCCTCCAAGGGATTCTGGTATATAATACAGGACTTGAAATGTGTACTCGAACGTACGTGAAATTAATGTCTCACAAAACTTAGTATAAAACAGATTTGCGTGTGAAAATGTTGTTTTGTTCTTGTATGTGAAAGTAAACTTCTTGAAATAGTGTTTCTAGTATGTAAAAGGTCGTAATGTTCTCGTAAAACAATACCTATTATAGTTTTCTAAAAGTGTGTCTCGTTTGTATAGTAATCCCTAGTGAAAATGCTCACTTGTTATGAAAAGTATAATTTTTATAGTGCCAAGATGGACACATATACATACAGTATAAGCAGAGTGTTTGATCTATACATCTATAACAACATTTTTCATTTCCAAAGATATGATGTTATCGTGATATATTTTGCATACAAAAGTTTCCCTATAATAGTTATAAATCACATATGAATTCATTGATAAAAAGGTGTATAATGAAACTTTATATAACACACGATAATAATCGTGTGGTTTACTTGTATTCCCCCCTTAAAAGCATATAAAAGCATTTATAAAACATTTAAAAGTGTGAATTATAAGGGTATGAACTCACTTGAAAGATCGGAAAAGGCGAGATGAAAACCGAGCAGAATTTCGACTCGAGAAAGTGGATTTTCTCGGGAGTCTCGGGAATCTCGGGAGCACAAACGACCTTCGGGACTTGAGCAAGGAAACCGGGGCTTGGGATAGTACGTGCACGGAAAACGAGGCAAAAACGCAAGAAAGATGAGAGGAATTGGCCCTTTTCTTTGGAACCCTCGCATCCCCTTTATAGGGGCTGGGAACCGCCTCGGTACTTGGGGAGATTTTTGAGAGAGATTTGGGAGAGATTTCATATTCTTGGAGAGAATTGGGAGAGATTTCACATACTTGGGGAGATTTTGCATACTTAGAGAAATTTGGGAGAGATTTCTCATACTTGGAGAGATTTGGGAGAGATTTAACATATTTGGAGAGATTTCACATACTTAGAGAGATTTGGGAGAGATTTCATATACTGGGAGAGATTTCACATACTTGGAGAGATTTGGGAGAGATTTCACATACTTGGAGAGATTTCAGTTAGAGAGAGATAGAGCGAGAGAGGTTTGAGAGAGACATCGTTTGTGACATTTTTGGATGTTATGAGAGTTATACGCCCCCGAAGGGTATGTATTAATGTTTTATTGAGTTGTTCCATCAGTTACACTGATTAGGTTTAGATTTTCTAAACATGTGAAGACTCGAAGTGATACTTGGCATAAAGATAGTGTGTTGTACAATAGTAAACACGATGTAAACCCTAATACACAAGGGTTAATTATGTTGACCGGTTTGACTTGTTGACTTTATTTGACTTTGACTTGACCGGAAATTGATGGTTGTCACACTTTCTCTTTACTATACGATCAAACGGTTTGACCTTGGCCCATCCCTTTCCATTGGGAAGAGAAACCTTTTCTGGACCACCATTTTCACCATTGTCAATGTCCATGGAAACTTTGGAATCAAATCTTTCAAACACTTTTGCTTCACTTGTGCTCTTAAGCATTTCTGCTTCAACAACAATTAACATATGTGTCATATCAATTAGGGTCACGTTGTGCTCGCTCATATAAAATTCGTCAACGAACTTACAATATGACTCAAGAAGAGAAAGTAGAGCCAAATCAATGGCTTGCTCCCTTTGGAAAATGACACCCATTCTATCCATTTTGACAATGTATGATTTCATTTTCAGAACATGCGTATACACAAAATTTCCATCACGATGTTTACATGTCAATAAGGCTTGAGTAATTTCATATATTTCGACTCGAGTGAATCGTGACATGTGGAGAGTCACTATAGGAGGAGGCAAAATAGTTTGAGAAACATGACGTCCATGTAACGACCCAATTTTCACGTCAGTTCACCGAGAGGATCGCCCTCCCAATTCGAAGTTTTTTCCTGGAAGTTTCAACCTTGTTGACTATGACAACAGTCGCGACTATATGCAACTTGCTGCTTTCTGTTCAAGCGGAGCTCGCTGTCTACTCCAGTTATCTGCGTCGAGTGTGTTGATTGAAAGAAAGAAGAGAGACAACTCAAATGTCAGCGCAGAAATAGAAAGAGTCGTGCCGAAAAAAGTGGAATTCTTCTAAGATCCATTGCTCGATTTTTCTGCATGCTCTGCTTCCAAAATGCAGAGAGACTTGCGAGGACAGATCCGGGTTGGTTGGTCCGGAAAGTCATGGGAGAGGCAGGCTAAGTGAAATAATATACTGGTTCTACTGAGAAAGAGGGAGCTATAGCTTATCTAAGGAGCGAGCTAAATACCAGCTTGCACTAATGGCTTCTTGGTGGCATATCGAGAGCACTTTCACAAAGTGATATTCTAAAGTCATGAGTTTAAGTTAGTGAGATGCTATATCAATCAGTCTCTTCTTATTATTGTATATCTTTTCAACCAACCGCTGGAATATTCAATCTATCCCTATACCTAGATGGGATAAAGAAGATATTCTCCTTGCTTTCAGTTACTTCTTTCATCCATCCGCTAAGGTTCTTTGTTTGAGTCACTAAAAGCAAAGTTGCTAAAATAGTAAAAATAAGAAGGACTTAAAATGAAACCAAAAAGGAAGCCATGATTTTATTATATATCTTTGTCATTCGCTCCTTGCTCGCGGAGCGGCATACCGAAAAGAAGATAGGATTTGAGGGTCCGGAAAGACAACAACTTTAGTGCGGAGAAGGGGAAAGGGCGCTCGAAGCAAAAGGAACGAAAAGCACACCATATAGGTCAGCGGCATCAGCAGTTGAAGAAGTTGACGGCCGGCAAAAAATGGGATAACCTGAGAAGGAGAGGTCTCCTTTCTATATGAAAGACGAAGATCTGGCTTTGAAGCCTCCTTGAGTCCGGCTTAGCTTCAGGTACGAGTCAAGACTAGAAGAAGGGGATCGCCAAAATCAAGAAGCAAGCTAAAAGCTGTTGTTTAGATGACTTTATGTTATGAAAGAACCCAGAAAAAAAGTCATTATTGGAGTAGCCCGCCCAGTAGAGGCTTTCTTTGCCAATCCCTTCACTCCAGTAATCCATACCCGGACGTCCGCGATGGCGTAAGCACGTCGCAAGTCTGCTCACCGGTTATTGCATTAAGCACCGGTAATTCACCAAAAGCAAGAGGCTCCTAAAAATTTTAGAGTCAGATTCACGTGCAGCCTTGATCTTATTATACGATATACCACAAAATTTTCTATTCGATGGACCAGGAGGAACAATCGAAAAAAGCTCACGGAAAAAGGGGATTGCCTATTAGTCAATTTTGACTGGAAAAAGACCCGGAACCCCATACCCTCTCATTCACTTACTATAGGCCGAGGAGCGTAGATTCATCTTACTTTTTATAAATGGAAAAAGAGACATAAGTCACGCATTCACAATCTTCCTAGAGATGGAGAGCCCCTGCCTTTTCTAGCCTCTCCTTCTTGCTTGCTTACCTAGCTCTTGTCTTAGTGACTCTTCCTCTTTTCTAGGTTTTTCTGAGTGTGAAAACGGTAGATTTTTCATTTGCCAATGAATTGGATCCGCCAGTGGCCTCACTTCGCTCGCCTCCCTTCCGGTCGCCTCAGCTTCTGAATCCAATCTTGAACGTTCAGTTAGGCATTCAAAAATGCACTTCTCTTTCAAGTTCCAATCAGATTGTTATGCTCGTGGTGACTTCTCAGTTAGGAATTCTCATTGCCCCTTCTAAATGGTTACAGGACTAGGGCCCTACTAGCCTCATCGGCCGATGTCTGCCGTCTCGCGATTCTTGCGTTTATGGACCGAAGGAAAATAACTCCAATCCTTCTTCAGGGCAACATGCTATATTATATGATATATCTTGGGAGTTGAAGGTCGCAGTCCCTTTCCCTCAGGCGAGTTCCTCACTTAACTTAAAAGAGGAAGGAGTCTTAGTTTTTCGTCTACTTCTTTCATCTCCGCAATAATATACATATTCTTTCTAATAAGAGAAAGTATAGATCTTGAATAAGTTGGCTACGATTAGTCACTTCGGAAGCCATTAACCAAAGCACCGGCTTTTGACTGTCCTTCTAAGGTAAGGAGGCTCAACACGCCCAGTTCCCTAACCTAATGCGGCACCGGGTTCGGACCGCAGGGAACCGTAGCATGGGGGGGCTTAGAATCCTTTTGCCGCCGCAAGGCTGGCTAATCGTACGCAGCAGGCTCGAAGACCCCTGGTTCTGAAAGGCACATGAGTCCGAACGCTATGTTGAATGTGCGACCGACACTAGGTAGGTCCACGGAGAACTGCCTTCGGTCCCCCAAACTGACGGGGCGGTCCTGGGGATGAAAGTACATTCCCTCGTGTTCTGGAACTCCTTTTCTTCGGTTGAACAAAGAAGGTTCAATCCTTGTGCGTCTACGTACCCGTCTTACCAATATTGATTAGCTTAAGACTTAAAATCTTAGTTAGATAGCATCTATTGTATTGTCTATCTTAATTCGCTTAAAGCCTTACTTTCAACTCGGCCTCCCGGTCAGTCCTCGCCTGATCTGAGAAGTGCTAATTCGGTTCGGATAGACTTCATTCAAGAACGTCGCCGCCCCTGGAATCACGAGCAGAAGCGGAGACAGAGTTGTCCCCCGATCTGAGATATTAGCGAGATTAGCTACAAAAATTTCATTTTTGATTAAGTGATTTGTAAAACATTTGTAACAAAATATCAACCGATCATATCATTTCATAAAAACATGTCTCATGTCTAAAAACTGAATCGTAAAAACATAATAATGTCAGAGTACAAAGCCCAGAATATCTCATAGTGCGGAAAACAAAGAGTGTGTGTATGATGTGCAGCTACCACGCCAGCTCCTTCCCCTTCGCTGAAGAGGTACCTGAAACCAAAACTGTAAACTGTAAGCACGAAGCTTAGTGAGTTCCCCTATCGTACCACATACCATATAATCACATAGCATACATACTACCGGGCAATTCTGGGGTGCCCGACTTACCCGGTACGGCCATTCTGGGGTACCGACCTACCCGTACGACCGTTCTGGGGTGCCGAACTACCCGTCTCAAGCCATTCTGGGGTGCTGACCTACCCGTCGATCCTAACAACCGACCCTCGAGGACTATTCCACCCCTACTGCTACTATCACATATATCATAACATAAACATACTATCAGACATATCTAGGGTGTCCGAACTACCCTTCGGTCCTAACAACCGAACTTGCGGACAATTCATCTTGATCCTTAGAAGATTGCATTGGACTCGACGAGTCCGTTAATGTACTCGCCGAGTCCCATGAACTTCCAGAACAATGGCTTAGTCCAGAAAGTTGGGTCACTCCCCGGGACTCCCTAAAACCTTTCCACACTTAACTGGGTCATTTTGACCCTTAACTGATATAAGACAGAAACCTTGGACTCGACGAGTCCAAGAATGGACTCGTCGAGTTGGTCACATCTTCTCACTAAATCTTCGATTTCTGATGTACAATTCTTGATCAAAAGACAGATATATGCTTCTACATTCGATCTAGCATATAAAGTTACAACCATTACGTGCTTGCATGGGACATTAAGCTCAAAACGCCCTAAAACAATCTCATACAATGCATGGGGCCTTCTTTGAGTGCAAGAGCCACTCCTTTCTGCCTTGTAACCCCTCTAAGGACCTAGATCCGAAACATCAACCCCAAACCATGCTAGCAATCATGGTTGGTGACCAAAATGGCTTAGAAAAACCCTAGAACTCCACAAAATGGGATCTATCAAAAGAACAAACAAGGTATAGACTTTATACCATCTGTAGACTGCAAATGATGCTCAAAATCGGATCCTTGTAGCCTCCTCTTTATCCTTCAAGCCTTTCCTTCCAAGAACCATGTGCTACAAATCTCCCCCACTTATTTTAGACTTCGTCCTCGAAGTCTGATTCTCGATCCTGAAACAGCTCGGGGTAATGCTCCATCATCTCGTCCGCTGACTCCCAAGTCCACTCCGACCACTTCCGGTGCTGCCATTGCACCTTCACGAGTTCCACTCTTTTGTTCCTCAAATCCTTCGACTTCCGATCGAGCATTCCCACTGGTCGCTCAATGTAGTTCAGGATGTCATCAACCTGAATGTCCTCCAAGGGTACCACTGTTGTGGCGTCCACTAGGCACTTTCGTAGCTAAGAAACATGGAAAGTGTTGTTGGGTTTTGAGCATTCTAACACTCCTATGTGTACATACAACCCTAAATAACTTGGATCTATGCTTTCTCTATTATACATGCAAATATGAACTTTCCAAGGTATTACCCGATCTAGCATACAATACTTGATACTTGGGTAATCAAATGGATGGAATACATACCTTTGTTTGATGTAGCTTCTCTTCATGAATCTTGAGTGCGTAGTGCACCAAGTGTGACACCTCAAATGGTTCACACAACACCAAATGCACATGGAATGACTTGAGAGAAAAGGAAACAGTTCTTGAAATCGTCTAGCCCTCATATTCACACACTAGTGCATGATTTCTTCAGCCATGGGATTCTTTTATATGGTGGCTATTAGGGTTACACCATGTAACTCATAACTTTACCCATTCCTTATGCTCCATGGATTTTAACCTCCATGGAGTATCCATGGGTCACCCCATGGACTTACTCCAACATAAGGAATCTTGGATCTCAAGCCCACATATATAAGAATGAATGATTTACACAATCAACCCATACATTTAAGTAGTCTCCTTTTGATCACTTAATTAATTCCAAATTAATTCTTGATCAATATTAATTAAATAACCTTATTAATATATTAGAACTTATAATATATTAATAAACCTTAAGTGTTATTTCTCTCATTATAGTCTATCCAAATGCATGATGCCATGCAACCCAAATGGACCATGCCGGGTCGGGTCAAGTCTTACCAATTATAGTTATAGACTTAGACATTAATCCAATAGTCTCCCACTTGGATAATTCTAAAACTATTATTGCGTATGACTTCAGGAACCGATCAGCAATCGTAGCTCTCAAAAGCTTCTGTCGAACTCTGACCTTGTCGATGAACTCTGACCTTTGTCAATGACTTGTCCATTAGATAAGGGATCATATATTCCTCCATTCTAGATATCATATGGACTGAGACATGGATTAACATCATTCTTTCTGTCCATTTGTTGTTTCCCGATTTCCGATTCATGATGACAGATTAAACGGATCAAATCAGTCCTGGCTTGGCCAAGCACTCACATGTATCATCATTAAATCATCGAGGGGCCCACAAATATCGCTTTTATCCTGAAGGCAAAAGGAATGGATAAACTTCGACTCATATGGATTGTTCTACTACTTGTTGAATCATACAGAAAGGCACGTTTTATAACATCGAGTTACCGAATGCGTTTTCGTGCAATCAATGTACAACCAACTCATAGTAACAACTCATATCTCTAGGTTTGAAGAATATAATATATTATCGTCTCATGAGCACTCGTGATAAAATCCATGAAGTGTTGTATCCAATGAGCGCGGGTTGAATCCAATACTCAGAACTTATGAGCACTCATGAGTGTTGTAGCACAACTTTGTCCACCAACTTGGACCTCTACAAGCCAACCCATGACAGTCTTGATTCATATCTACTTCCAACATATGATCGACTATGGATGGTTTGAATAACTTAGTCTTTCCAGAAGAATAACCTAGTTTATTCTGGAAGTCAAAACATGCAAAATGAAACACAAGAATAATTGAATCTAATATGGTATCAAAACCTATGAACATAAATAAAACACCTTTTATTTATCACCATATGATTACACATTCTTCATTGCATACTGTTTCAGCTATCAATTTTATTCTTGAATTTAAAACAATAGTAGTCCCATGCTCCAAGAATGTACACTATGTTTTTCTAAACAATAGCTTTGCCATACACCAAGTATGCACTCTATGTTTGTCTATGATCCTTACTTTGTGAAATAAACCAACTGACCAAACTTTCAATGATTCTAATTTCACACTGCCGAATTCTTATGGTAAATGCAGGAATTCCAAATTCATGCCATTTTACCGACATCTGTTAGATTCTAAACTTATATGCAATGATTCTCTTGTAATGATTATGCACAAAGTCACAAAGACTTGACAACAAAAATTACAGAGCATTCCAAAGAAGATCAATTCCTTCGAAACATCCTTATTGAATTAAGTTTCCTAATCTTACACATATGTATTGAACAACTTCCACCTATGGGATCATTTCGACATTCCCTTTTTGACTATCACTTCTGAACAAGAGTTGCCTCTTTTCAGAATATGTCAATATGGTTTCTTCCAACAATTAACACTATACTTCCAACTGTCCCTGAGCAACCAATCTTTGGTAAACCTTAGATTGTCCACGACAATTGCTTAAACGTTTTAGTCATATCTAGTTCTAGACCTTTTCCCTTCTTAATGCCCCAGGCATTTGGAAAATTTTAGAAAGGATGAATATATCACATGTAATCGATCCTATATCTGAAGCATAAGGGACACGATTTATGATGTCTCACATAAAGACTAAACCAGTCTTTTGCTACAATATTTCCATTTCTATTTGCCAAGTTCTCATAATTCAGATTATAAATAGGGATGCCGTAATCATAATCGAATTTTAGAACGCAAACAATGAACCCATATATAGAATTTCCTTATGTTGAGCCATTCCAACATGAAATTCATATATATATATATATATATATATATATATATATATATATATATATATATATATATATATCCTTGACTAAAGTTGATTAAAATCTCAATCTAAGCTTTTAGAATTGAAATGAAGTATAATTTCCTCTCCCTTAATTATAGCAAAACAACTTTTTCAACCCCTGCAGCCTCACGAATTGAAACTTTTGTTTTTCTATAATTAACATTGCTAACTTGCAACCTTTATCATAGTTATCATGCTCCCACTAACATGATGATTATTAGCATAACACTTATGCTCCCATTAGCGTTGACACGTACTCAGAAATCAGCTGGACTTCTAGAAATCAATACTTTATTGACTTTCTTACCAAAGTTCAGATTTCTGATACTAGGTTGCTTTGATAAAACTTTACCAATATCATATACCTTATCTTAGATAGCTCATAGGTGTGTCTAAACAATTATAGCAAAACAACCTTTTCAACCCCTGCAGCCTCACGAATTGAAACTTTTGTTTTTCTATAATTAACATTGCTAACTTTCAACCTTTATCATAGTTATCATGCTCCCACTAACATGATGATTATTAGCATAACACTTATGCTCCCACTAGCGTTGACACGTACTCAGAAATCAGTTGGACTTCTAGAAATCAATACTTTATTGACTTTCTTACCAAAGTTCAGATTTCTGATACTAGATTGCTTTGATAAAACTTTACCAATATCATATACCTTGTCTTAGATAGCTCATAGGTGTGTCTAAACAATTTCAAGAATTATGAAAAGGGATGCCGTAATCATAGTCTCAATTGTTTAGACCTTTGCCACTTCTCACAAGTCCAGGTTAGTGTGCCGGTTAACCACACATGCTCCACTAACGACTTTGAGATTGCAAATATCACAATTGCTAGCTAGTTAAAATCTACTTAGTGAAAGTGTTTCCTTACCATCATTTTCATGAATCGGAGAGAAAACTTATGACACTTAGATTTAATGGTGTATGTGTTCTTATCCATGTGAATTGTTAAAACCATAATCACAAGACAAGGTTGGTGACAAATCCAAACTCTTATGGATTGAACTTGTGCAATCTTAACTTCTTGCCACCTGGCAGCACAAGGGCCTGCCATTGCTTCCAAGTTGTTATGCAACCAATTGAGAACTCTAAGAACTCATATGTAATGCCAACTTTAACTGGAATGAGCAGAAAATATGTCAACACGATAGGTTATAAACCTCATGTCATGTGCTAGTGATGAACTTCAGGTTTTGTGTTTGATTAGTTCTTGAGACTTTCAAGACCTTTAAGACTCCTACTGTCCTCTTGACATTAAGACTTTCTTGTCCAATATTCAAGAGATAGTGTGGATTCTAATCAAGACAAACACTTCACACAATTGGCCTTAGTTGGTCTTTGTTGTATCCAAAACATCACAACTTACCAATTTCAAATGTACAAGAGTAGACAAATTTTACTCTTACATTTGACTAGTGTTAAGAAACCTTCCTTTCAGATATGTCACTCAACTTACAGTCTTGGAGCATGAATCTAAGACTTCTTTTGGAACGAAGTATGACTCATCTTCTTGATTTGACCACTTCAACAATTTAAAGATCCTATTCTTAGCTATCAGAATGCACTTAGAGGATGAATTGCGATAAGGTCTCTTAATCGTTATGATGATCATATGACATGATACTAAAGTACTCTCCCATCTTTTCAGATTTGAGAAACTTTTATCCTTTTGCCTAATTTGATTCTTCTTATTCGCTCTGCCATACATTTGAAACTATTCCAATGTCTCAGAATTACACTTAAGCTTCTAAGTATAACCATATTTACTGAGCTTTAGTAAATTATGACGAATAATCTTATTGATCTTTTGTGGTGGACTTGACCAGTGCACAAGAATGTGTACTCGATCCCTTAGTCCTTCACTCGACTCACATATACATGTGAACAAGGAACTAGTCTTAATTTCCAAAGATGAAAAATTGTCATTCATCATGCTATACAACTTGCATGTTCCAAGTTTCGGTGCGTCTTGAGCACTACCTCAGTGCTCCCCATTACGCTCTGGCCAACCTCGCCCCAACATATCGAGGTCCTACACATCCTCCCATATAGCATCTCGAAGGGAGGACGATCAATGCTCACACGATAACTATTCTTATAGGAGAACTCTGCCAATGGAAGGTAGGTATCCCAACTACCTCCTTGGTCTAATGCGCATGCTCGCAGCATGTCCTCCAGGGTCTGGATGGTCCGCTCGCTCTGACCATCCGTCTGTAGGTGAAAGGCAATGCTAAAATGTAGACGAGTACCCAACTCTTCATGAAACTTCCTCCAAAACCTGGAAGTGAACCGCACATCCCTGTCTGAGATCACAGAAACTGGCACACCGTGCCGCCCTACCACCTCCCGGATATAGACGTCGACCAACTTCTCGGCCGGGATGCTCTCCTGAATCGGGATAAAATGGGCGCTCTTGGTCAATCGATCGACGATGACCCAGATCGAATCCACTCCCCGCGCGGTCCTGGGAAGCTTGGTGATAAAATCCATCGTGATGTCTTCCCATTTCCACAGCGGAATGTCCAACGGCTGCATCTTTCCGTGAGGTCTCTGATCCTCAGCCTTGACCTTCCTGCAGGTCAAGCACCACTCCACGAACCATACCACATACCGCTTCATGCAGGGCCGCCAATAATCTAGACGAAGGTCCCTATACATCTTCGTCGCCCCGGGATGAATGGAGAACCGAGAATTGTGCGCATCCTCCATCAGAACCTGGCGCACACCCCCACGGTATGGCACCCACACCCTACAGTGTAGTGTCAGTAATCCTTGACTGTCATAGTCGAAGGAGGAAACCTGCCCCACGATCCGCTCGCTCTTCTGATGTTCCTCGTTCATGGGCTCCAGCTGGGCCTCCAGAATCCGCTCCAACAGCGGAGTCACCACTGTCATCCTCAGGCATATATCCCTGATCGGCGCTGCCTTGTGGCTAAGCCCGTCGGCCACCACATTGGCCTTCCCCGGGTGATAAAGGATCTCGCAATCGTAATCCTTCACCACGTCCATCCACCGACGCTGCCTCATGTTTAGATTTGGATGATCCATGAGGTACCTCAAACTCTTATTGACCGTGTAGATGGTACAGCGAACCCCATAAAGGTAATGATGCCAAATATTGAGGGCGAATATAACAACCCCAACTCCAAATCATGTGTCGGGTAGTTCGCCTCATGAGGCTTCAGCTGCCTCGACGCATAGGCGATGACATGCCCTTTCTGCATCAATACTGCGCCCAAACCTGAGATTGACGCATCACAGTACACAACAAAATCCTCCATGCCCTCTGGCAGAGCTAAGATTGGCGTCTCGCACAATCTCTGTCTTAGTGTCTTGAACGCAGCCTGCTGCTCAGGCCCCCAACGAAAGACCACGGCCTTCCTTTTTAGTCTGGTCAGGGGTACGGCTGTCTTAGAGAAATTCTGGATGAATCTCCGATAGTATCCGGCTAATCCTAGGAAACTCCGAATCTCAGATTGTCACAACTAGAAATTTTAGTGCCTTGTAATCACAACACTTATTACAACTATGAATCAATAGCATGAAAGCATGAATGATGCTTATTTTATAACAACAAAACTTCATCAAATACTTCTTTCTAGCCCTACAAATGGTCAACAAAGAATTAGAAACCTTTGAAATTCCAATTTGAGTTCACTTTGAAGTAGGACTTCCTTACTGGACCTAATGTACCAATGAACTTCCAATTTAACTATCTTGAACCTAGAACTCTCAAATGGGCTGTAATTGGACCCATATACATGACACTTAACATTTTTGGGCCTTATGAACCCAAAATAAACTATATTAACTTTAATGGGCCTTATTGGACCAAAACAAATTTATATTAGCCCTAATAGGTCATACAAATCATTCTTTGATTTTTATTGGGCCAAAAATCACCTAACTTAAGCATAAAATTGACTTAAGCAGTCAAGGCCCATATTTTCTTTTCTTCCCTCTCCTCTTCTCGGCCCAACTACACAGGGAAGGAGAAGTTGACTTTTTCTTGCTACCTCACCATTGTTTCTTGGTTCTCCATGCAAATAACTCATGTATCCAAGCAACCATCCCTTCACTCATCTCTCTTCTCTCCTCTCTTTCTTCCTCTCGCCCGAACCCAAACACACACACACATACACTTCACTCAAAATTCTCTCAAGGAAACTCTCTCCACTCCTCTCCAAATTTTCGAGATCTAAGAGGCTTTCAAAGAGATTATTCCACAAAACTCATCATCTAAGGTAAGATCATCTAAGGCTTTCAAAGAGATTATTCCACAAAATGTGTAGATCTATGTGTATGTGTATGCTATGTGTGATTTTATGCATATATGGGTGTGATGTTATGTGTTTTTGTGATAAATATGTAACAAAAAGAGGTGATAATTCGAGATCTATGACATGAGAAAGGAAACAAACAAAAACTAAGTTCTTTTACACTAAGCTAGTTAAGAAAAATAGCTTATAAGGTTATGAGGAACATACTTTAACATAAAACCCATTTTAGGACTTAAAATGTTAAAAATACAAAACTTGGGGTAAAAACTGCCAAGTCACGATTTCTTGATGGTCAAAAAAGTCAAAACAGTTTTTACAATCATTATTCTGAATACTAGAATTTTCCAAGGACTTCAAATGCAAAAATTTGAGTTATTGGGTTAAATATGGGCTTTTCGGCCCAACAAGCCCAAAATTGTGAAAATTGAAGTTTTTAAGGGGCTGAATTGTAACATTCTGTAAAACAGGGGACATGAAGTGAGATAAAACTATTTCTAAGGTTAAAAATGCTTTTAAACTCCAAAAAGGATAAAAAAATGTAAACTTTTTGTATTTTGGGCCAAAACTGTAAAAATTGCAAAATCTGGGGTTCTAACCGAGAAACACCATTCTGGAAGGGCTAAAACTGTTTACTAAATATAATTTGGCTTAAAAATGTATTTTCAACAAGTTTATGATACAAAAGACTCATACAAAACTGTAATATATTGATGCATGGTGACGTTTATGTTATGAGTCACGTATATTCATTGTGACGATATTCAATTTAAGTCACGCGAGCCCTCGGACGTTTCCGCCGTCTGGTTCGGGGGTGTGACACAGATAGAGACTTCGGAACCTCCCGTCTCATCATGGCCTCCACTTTGGCCGGGTCCACTGAGATCCTGTTCTGGTTGACGAGATGCCCAAGGAACTGCACCTCGCACAACCAGAACTCACACTTGGAGAACTAAGCATACAAGTTCTCCCTCCTCAAAGTCTCCAGAACCTCTCGAAGATGCTCCTCATGCTCCTCCTGGGTCATGGAGTAAAACAAAATATCATCAATAAACACTATCACAGACCGGTCTAACATCGGTCTACACACGCGGTTCATGAGGTCCATGAATGCGGCAGGAGCATTGGTGAGCCCGAAGGGCATCACCACGAACTCGTAGTGGTCATAGCGAGTCCGAAAAGCAGTCTTCTGTACGTCCTCCTCTTTGAACCTCATCTGGTGATATCCTGAACGCAGATCAATCTTGGAGAACCAAGATGTTCCGTGTAGTTGGTCAAAGAGGTCATCAATCCTCGGGAGTAGGTAACGGTTCTTCACCATTACCTTGTTCAGCTCCCGGTAATCTATACACAACCGATGTGACCCATCCTTTTTCCTCAAAAACATAATCGGGGCTCCCCAGGGAGAACTACTCGGTCTAATGACTCCCATGTCTAACAGCTCCTGCAGCTGTGTAGACAACTCCCGATCTCAGGAGGAGCCAACCGATACTGTGCATTGGCTATCGGAGCCTCACCAGGGACTAGGTCGATCCTGAACTCCACCTGCCTCTCCGGAGGTACCCTTGGCAACTCTTCAGGGAATACATCCATAAACTCTCGCACCACGGGCACATCGCCCACTGTCACCTTACCCGCCTCCCGGGTGTCTATAACATAAGCAACATATCCTGTGCAACCCTGCTGAAGGTAACGCCTAGCTCTCGTTGCTGAACATACCGCTTGTCCTTGCTGTGGCCTCTCGCCCTAAACTACCAACTCTCCCCCACTTAGGGCGCTGATCCGAACAAGCTGTTGCGCGCAATCTATCACTACCCCATTGGGGATCAACCAATCAATGCCTATAATCACGTTGTTCCCTCTCAACAGAATAGGGACCAGGTCCACCAGATAATGCTCCTCGAATAATCTCTGCACACAGCATCGGAATACTGTCGATGCTCGCACCGATCGGTCATCTGCAATCTCTACCTCTTAAGGGCAATCCAACATGCCCGAAGGCTCAGGAAACTTCTTGCTAAGCGAAAGAGAGACAAATGATCGGGTAGCCCTCAAATCATATAGTACCTGAACTGGGATGCCGTTCACATGGAACGATCCTAAACAGAGCACATACATAACATATCAAAATCAAAGCAGTGCATCATAATGCGTAAAGATACGAAATCATACATGTCACCACATCGGGTGCAGCGTGTGCTTCCTCGGCAGTCAACTGGAATGCCCGGCTCCTCACCATTGGAGCCTCTGCCTTGCACTGCCGTCCATCAGTGATTCGCAGGGTTGCTGGAGTTGGCGCCTTCACTGGTGCTGATGCTGCTCTCAACTGGGGGCAGTTGTCCTTCTTGTGGCCCCTCTGATTGCGTTGGAAACATAGCAAATCAGACGTCTGAATAACCGGTGCAGGGGCAATACAATCCCTGCTGAAGTGCCCTGTCTTTCCGCACTTGTAGCAGCCCAACGATCCCAGTGTACACGCCCCCTCATGTGGCCTGCCGCATTTCCTGCAGCGGCCCGGTCCTGACTGGCCTTTCGGCCTACCATCTGATCCCTTGGGCTTCTTCCCCGAAGCCCCAGTCGTCTAACCCTCCTTATTCTTCCTCTTCCTTACATGCTCTAGATCGATCTCCCTCTCCCTAGCCCAGGCAATCATGGAATCCAGGATAGGGAACGCTGAAAAACTAACATGCTCCCGAATGTCCGCCCGTAACATGTCGTGGTAGCGGGTCCTCTTCATATCCTCATCTCCCGCATACTGGGGCACCAGCAATCCCTCTCCCGGAACTTGGCAATGATCTCTGCCACAGTCTCTGTAGTCTGTCTCATGTCCAAAAACTCCCGGGCCAGATGCTGAAGCTCTACAACTGGCGCAAACTTTGCTCGGAACCGGGTCACAAAATCTGACCATGACATAGCCTGAACAGCCAAGGCTCCCAGAGAGTCACCAACCGACTCCCACCAATCCCTAGCCCGGTCCCTCGAACACCCTGCTTCAAATCGTACCTTCTACCCCTCGGGGCAGAAGCTGGTCAGCTGCATGGACTCAATGTCCGCAATCCATCGTCTGGCAGCAATGGGGTCCTTCGCCCAGTGAGAATCTGGCGCACCACTGCCCCTGAAGTCCTTAAAGGAAAGTGTGCGGGATCCTAACAGGCTAGATGCCATATCACTCCTGAACGCTCAGAGGCGATCCTCCTTCAACTCGATTATCCCTTCCTTGATCGACCCGAAGATGATGGGGGTCGACTCAAGGATGCCTCTGGTGATCTCTGACGCGATGAACTCGCGTAGCCTCTCATCTACTGGCTCAGAACCTGATCCCGAAACCGATCCCTCTCCGGAACGGCCAACTACTGGCCTCTGTCGTAGTACCACCATTCTGCAAAACATAATACCAACAATTAGTGATACCGATACATCTCGAGGGATCACATCCACTACAAGTTCCCTAGTCTTGTCTCAGCCTTCCTCATTTTAGGTACGGATCCTCTGCTTTCAGTAGTACGGGCCCATACTACCTTCCACATCTATCCTTACCATCCTCAAGGACTGCCATGACTCCACCAAGTCCCTTTCACCATTGCTGATTCTCTGCTATTCCAATCCTAGGCTTACCCTAGGGAAAATCTCTAACTCCACCCAAACCGGTCCTCAGCTGCTGAAGGCCTCCTTGTAATACCAATTAGCCATTAACTGAATACCATCACATGTGATGACGCTCAGATAATTCTTTGAGTAACAGACTCGTCCCTACAACGGTTAGACTCATACAAGAGCTGCGCAATAGGGCCAAATCCAACACTCTGAGATTATTTAACCCTGATCACATGTGACGTGACTTATTCACCTAATGGCTAACTCCCATCACTCAAAGTCCCACAAAGCACAAAGCAAGCGACATTCGGACGCAGGAAAACTACTCAAGCAAATCTATCCTCGTATTGAGAAGCTGAACTAGCATATAATGTTGAGCTCATATTACCAGGCATAACCTAAACAGGCTATCCTACTACTGTCTACTGAATACTAGCATGCAATTCTCATAAGCTGAAGAAAATAAAGCAGGAACATAAGGCATCATTCCTAGATCCTTACTCCTATTCTAGCATGTTGTTCTACTGAAACTGATAAACATAAGATAACCGGTATGGGTACCATGGGGAATACTTACTTGAGCTCGGCCGGTTGCGCACATCACACACTTGTTCCTCCTCAAAACTCTTTTATCTTAGCTTTTAGAAAGTCATTTTCCTTGTAAAAATCTTTTAATCCCTTGGTTTGAGTCCAAACACCTCCGTAGGTTTGTCCGAATCGCTCAAACCAGGGCTCTGATACCAACTTGTAACGACCCAATTTTCACATCCAAAAATTTCATTTTTGATTAAGTGATTTGTAAAACATTTGTAACAAAATATCAACCGATCATATCATTTCATAAAAACATGTCTCGTGTCTGAAAACCGAATCGTAAAAACATATTAATGTCAGAGTACAAATCCCAGAATATCTCATAGTGCAGAAAACAAAGAGTGTGTGTATGATGTGTCGTTGCCGCGCCAGCTCCTTCCCCTTCACTGAAGAGGTACCTAAAACCAAAACATTAATCTGTAAGCACAAAGCTTAGTGAGTTCCCCCATCGTACCACATACCATACAATCACATAGCATACATACTGTCGGGCAATTTTGGGGTGCCCGGCCTACCCGGTATGGCCATTATGGGGTGCCAACCTACCCGTGTCAAGCCATTCTGGGGTGCTGACCTACCCGTCGGTCCTAACAACTGACCCTTGGGGACTTTTCCACCCCTACTGCTACTATCACATATATCATAACATAAACATACTATCAGACATATATGGGGTGTCCGAACTACCCTTCGGTCCTAACAACCGAACTTGGGGACTATTCCCCTCCGACTACCACTATCATATATAACATATCATGCCACCATATAAACATATCATCACATACTGTTAGACATATCTGGGGTGTCTAAGCTACCCTTCGGTCCTAACAACCGAACTCTACTACTATCACATATAACATATCATGCCAACATATAACATATCAGGTAGTAGCAAACATAGATGATATCACAAAGACAATCACCTAACATACGACTCCTACTGGTGGGCCGGCATTGTGGCCGTAGACCGACCGCTACTAGAAGGTAACTCACCTAGTAGTAGCTAATGATCTGTGCGCGAATCCATTGACTGCTCCCGTTGCTGCTCGGGAAATCCTCCGTCTATAATTCCCACAAAACACTTAGTCATACACTGCTAAATATTCTTAGGGTAAAATGACCATTTTACCCCTGACCAAGTCAAAGTCAAAGTCAACTTCCAGTTGACCTGACTCGCCGAGTTAGCTCGCCAACTCGCCGAGTCCCTATCCTTCCATTTGTCCTTTTACCAGTCTCTACTCGTTGAGTTAGCCGATGACTCGACGAGTTTTCCTTCTAATTGAACATCGACTGAATCCTCATCCGACTTGCCGAGTTGTATGAACAACTCGTCGACTTCATCTTCAACTGATACACAGGTCCTGTCCTTGACTTGCCGAGTTGTATGAACAACTCGTCGGCTTCATCTTCATCCTTAGAAGAATGCCTTGGACTCGCCGAGTCCGTTCACGTACTCGCCGAGTCCCATGAACTTCCAGAACAATGGCTTAGTCCAGAACGTTGGGTCACTCCCCGGGACTCCCTAAAACCTTTCCACACTCAACTGGGTCCTTTTGACCCTCAACTGATATGGGACAGAAACCTTGGACTCGCCGAGTCCAAGAATGGACTCGTCGAGTTGGTCACATCCTCTCACTAAACTTCGATTTCAGATGTACAACCCTTGATCAAAGGATAGATCTATGCTTCTATAATTGTGACAACCCGAAATGTTCCATTCAAATCAAACCATTGCAATCCCATAGTAGTAGAGCAGTTAGTGTGAAAATTCAAACTTTTGGAATAAGTTTGGCAGTTTTAGGGTTTTACACCTAAGGAGTTATTAGGAGAGTGGTTGCACTAGGATTTTGTGCAACACTGTAAATCCATTACTCTAGGTCATTAGAATCCATTCCGAGAATAGAAATATTTTCTGCCAAAAATCTCTGGACTATAAATAGAATTCTGAACCAAATTGGTTCATTATTTGATTTCCAATTAGAGAAAAGCCAAATACTCTCTCACGAATATTCGGGTTTTCATCCCAGATTGTGAGTCTACTTCCCTTAATGTGTTTTAATACTTGTTATATGCTTTATAACATTGATTACATGTCCAAAACACAAGATCCGGGAGTTTACCGCCCAAGAACGTTCTTGGGGAGTAAACTCCAAAATCAAGCCTAAAGGCCACATAGTCCCATTTCCGTGTTAGGCATCTAACTAAGGACTTAGTGTATGATCATATGAGGCTAGAAGCAAATCAAAAGCAAGTAGTTTGAGGAGTTTACGGCCAAGGAACCACCTCTTGGGCCGTAAACTCCAAGTAAAGGGCACAAATGAGTGCCTTGTGATCCCTAGCCTTAGAACAAAAACCTAGAAGCTTTAAACTCATGATTTATGCCATCAAAACCCTTATAAATCATTTCTATAAGGGAGTTTACGGCCAAGAAACTCCTTGGGCCGTAAACTCCAAGTTTTAGGTTCCAAAATGCCTTCAAACTCTTCCTAAGGCTTAGTATTCATTTTTGGCATGTACCTTAATGTGTTTAGGACCTAAATAACACATGAAAAGCATAAGTGTTGGAGAGTTTACGGCCAAGAGTATTTCATGGGCCGTAAACTCCTTTAATGGGGTCAAAGGACACCCTAGACACTTCGTTAGGCCAAGAAACTTTTAGGGCAAGTACTTAGATGAGATATGGACTAGTTAAAATTCTTAGGACCTCATGTGTGAGGGATTTTATGGCCCAAAGAGTTCTATGGTCGTAAACTCCATCAAATGGTCCCATTTAGTGCCTTAAACCTCCCTTAATCCAAGTATTGAAGCCTAGACTTGTTCCTAGAATTGTTAGACACTTGTAAGGACAATAAGAACCCTCCCAAGGGAGTTTACGGCCGTAAACTCCAAGGGAAAAGGGTCTTTGGGCCGTAAACTTCCCTTAGGAGTCCATATGGTACCTTAAACTCTTGTCTAGCCTTGAAGCAATTCCCCTCTAAAGTTGTAGTACTTCTAAACTCCATTTCATGGCTTGTTTGAGAGTTTATGGCCAGGAGCTTACTCCCCTGGGCCGTAAACTCTAATGAATATGGTCTTTTAACCTTAAACTTCCATTAGGGGCATTGCACTCCTTTATTGCAACCCATTTGCCTCCTAGCACTTGACCAAAAGTGTTGTCCTCGCGCTTAAATGTTATTACTTGTATAATTAGTGTTATAATCACTAATTATTTATATACATATGTCTTCATATGTAATTAGGATCATTGTGTGTGTCTAAGTCATCACTTGACACCAAGCACTTGTCCGATCCTTCCGTACGATAACAGCCCGTTCGTTTCCAGTCACATACTGCAGGTGAGTTCATACCCCTTAACTAATGTTTTAAACTATTTCAAATGTTTTATGGGGGGGATACAAGTAGAATCATGCTACTTATTATGTTAATCACACGTGATTAGTAAGTTGGATTATATTACTTATTACATCAATCACATGTGATTAATATACAGCATTCAAAAGATTTGGCTACTCATTAGCCGTTTTACCAAATAGTTTCCTTCAAATGATTTTTATAAACATTTTATATGTTTTCAACTACTTATTACACTGTACTTCTTACTCTGTCATCATATTTCAAACTCATTTACAACTGTGTTTTCAAATATTACTTGTATCCTCAGGTCATCATAGACAGGTACCGATGCAAGGAGAAAGGAAGATGAAGCTTATTCAAGACTTATCTTTCATTTTGATTTATGATTTAGTGTTTATCAAAATTTGACAAAATACAATTATATAATAATTATTTTATTAATGCAATGGATGATGTTGTTGCTTGTTTACTACTTTACATTGTTGTTGATATTAAACATGACGTCCTCCGCCCCAGAACGTTTCCGCCGTTCTTGGTTTTGGGGTGTGACAACAATTGATCTAGAACATAAAGTGACAACCTTTACGTGCTTGCATGAGACTTTGAGCTCAAAAGGTCCTAAAACAATCTCTTACAATGCATGGGGCCTTCTTTGAGTGCAAGAGCCACTCCTTTCTGCCTTGTAACCCCTCTAACGACCTAGATCTGAAACATCAACCCCAAACCATTCTAACAATCATGGTTGGTGACCAAAATGGCTTATAAAAGCCCTAGAACTCCACAAAATGGGATTTATCTAAAGAACAAACAAGGTATAGACTTTATACCTTCTGTAGACTGCAAATGATGCTCAAAATTGGATCCTTCTAGCCTCCTCTTGATCCTTCAAGCTTTTCCTTCCAAGAACGAGGTGCTACAGTCCAGTTCCACCAATTCCTAAAGAAAAGAAAACACTTTCACCTTAATTAGAAAGTGGAAGCTCATCTTCTGAAGAAATATGAAAACCATTTCCAAAAGAATGAGTAAGACCATTCTTGTCTTGATTTGACATCTATAAAATGAGAAAAGGGAATTCAAGTTAGCTAATTTTAATCCTTAATTATTAACCCATAATCTTAAATGAAGGCTATGATCCATATTTTCGATTCGAACTTTCAAGAGTGATGCCATAATCAAATTCGAATCTATTTTAGGTAGGTAAGCCCATTACCAGTTTTAATATTATGAAACTCCTAGATCTTTTTAGATTCATTGAATATAATCAATGGCATGTTTAATCTCGATTATGCTCTCACTTTTGTGACTGGGATTTAAATCAGCTTGGTCCTCTCGATGTCATTTATCTTCTCGTTTTAATGTTCCGGGTAGCCACATGCGCTCCATTAATCAATGATAATTTTTGAGAAACTTATTAACACTCTTTATTAGTCCCCCATTAGTGTGTCGATTAACCACACACGCTCCATTAACGACATATAAAGTTTAATGAGCAACTTCATGGATTAGCATACAAATTCACATTTTTCCTAAAGTAACTAAGAGTGGGATTTAAAAAGAAAAAGTAGGTTAGTTACCTTTTAATTGCATTATACTTATTAACGATAATAATTTTTGTCCTATCAAACCTGTTCGGCTAACGACCTTCCACCATACAAGAGAGCATGGGTAAGAATGGATATCTAATGACGGTCATTTTATATGCCTCTTCTTTAAACTCTCCTTATAGTATGGTTTCGTGAATGAAGCCTACTAGTGGTTCGACTGACTTTTTTTATACATATAATATATATAAACCTTTATATATATATATATATATATATATATATATATAATTGCAAACGTTTAATCTTTTAATAAGTTAAACTTTTAATTTAATTAAATTTAAACCATTTTATGGATTTATTAATTATCTTTCAATGGACCATTTAATTAAATTAATAATAAGGCACATAAGGATAATTCATGAATTCAAGATAAGGATATCCAATTACTTATATAATTATTCAGTTTTACATAATTAAAACATTATTTAAGGTAATTATATATTCAAATCATGAGAGTAACCAAAATCCGATTTTTATGGATTTTATCGTCCACCACATCTTGGTTAGCAATTACCACGTCGTGGTCGAACGGGAAAAGACCAAGAATTTACAAATCACCACGTCGTGGTGGTAGATACCATGTCACCAAGATGGACCAGAATGATGATTATGTTTTCCTCCTTGTTCAGATTCGAACAATATATATATATATATATATATATATATATATATATATATATATATATATATATATATATATATATATAATTGATAGACAAGCTACTCTCTGACACTACTGATGGGTTTTACATACACTAATGTGGGTAAATCCTTAACACTTAAGGGTAAATGCAACATAAGGATCTATGTCATACCAACCATTGAAATAATATTCTATTGATCAACGAAACTTTAAACCGTAGGCTTATTTTCGAAAACCAAAAGAACAAATTAGGGTTTACTTACCTTTTAGTTATTGTAGTAAATAACAAATCAAAACCTTCTTGAAAACTCTTAGAAGCAAGCACCACAAGTGACGTGCCTCTAATGGTTCACAACTAAACCCTAGCAACCAAGGAGGAGCTTGATAAGAGAGAGGAGAAAGATGAGATTTCCGGCCCTAGCCTTATAAAGGAGATATGGACGAAAATATGAGGTATATGGCCTTTTTACAGTGTACCAAGAAACCCTAGGTAAGTCCCAAAAAATAAAATAACATTATCTTACTTTTGGTATTTATTTGGCTTCCTAATTATCCTCCAAGGATAATTCTAGATCCTCTAATATCCTATTAAAATCGTCCAACGCATAGGATGGATCTAGAATGCCTCTTGCTCAACTATTAAACAATACACTATAGGTCATGCACTTTTAATTTATCCAATTAGTCCTAAAATTAATTCAATTTAACTTCTGATTAATTCTTAATTAAATATTACTATTTCCAATTCATATAATATTCTCATAATATATTAACAAACTATTTATTTTAAATTCTAATTAATTTATTAACCATATAATAAATTAATAAATCAATCTCTATCTCTAAAAGTTATCCTATTCAATTGTTAGGTTTGAAGGCAACCTAAAAGTAGTGTGCTACCATCAATTCAAATATATCTCAATCATAGTTATGTGCTTAGACACCTAATCCAGCATTTGCATGGTAGGATAGAAGTATTATTAGAGTACAAGTATGCTAGTTGGCTAGGAGAACTCGTTTGTATGAATGTGCAGTTTAGGACACTTGGTGTCTTGGTGTGCTAGATGGGTAAGGTCTTGCCTGTTGATCGTATGGTACTTTTAGGAGTTATGATTGGCTAGGGTAACTGCGGTAGGCAAATTATCAGGATTATGTATGACTGACCAGCGAAGGACTTACATGAGAAGCGGTCATAGGCTAGTAACTATGGAATGCTAGTTGGTAAGTGTAGGGATATGCTAGTATTTTGATATGTGCTTATGATACATGGTTATATGATAGTGATAGCTTAGGTTCTATATATTTTTTGTTGGATAGCATGAGAACGCTAAGTCTAATACCTGATTGTGATTTTCTTATATGATTATTCACTCTTGGTTGGGTCATTAGTTCGATTGTCTATCTTATCCCTAACTACATATAACTTTATGAATTTATATGAAAGACTGTGGTTGGATCACAACATTGATATGAGAGACTGTGTTTGGATAACAACACTGATATAAAGGACTGTGGTTGGATGACAACACTAATATGATAGAATGTGGTTAGATCACATCAATTGTATGTAAGACCAGGGTTCATCCCCTGACGATCGAGTCAGGGCCGGTCCCATACTCTCCCTAGGACTGGGCCCATTACACATGATATATGTATATGGATAGGAGATTTGATTTCTAGACACTAGAGCCAAGATCTTTTGTGGATGCATTGTATGTGTGCTGGAATATGTGACATACTAGGGAACTTACTAAGCTTTATACTTACAGTTGTTGATTAAACATTTTGTAGGTCATTTGTGAGAAGAGCTTGGCGGGACTCGACACACGCATCGAAGATGTTCATTTCCATAGTTTTGTAAACTTAACTATGATATTGCATGGTTTAATCAAATGAATGTTAGTTTATGGTTTCCGAAACAATGGTTTTAATTGGTTATTATATTTCAAAATTGAAAAATCTCGTTGTAATTTCTAAGATGTTACTGTTGGATTAGGTGTCTAAGCTAATAACTACATTAGTATAAACTTGAATTATTAGCAAAGTCCTTTTGGGTTGCCTTCAAACCTAGTGTATTAATATATTATATATTTAATAAATTATGTAGAAATCAAAATAAATGATTTACTAATATATTATGAGAATAACATATTAATTAGAAATAGTATTATGAGAAAATTGTAAATTTAGCCAAAAATGTTAATTATTTTGTGGAAAATAGCCAAAAAAAACTCAAATTACATTTTTAGCCACCAAAATCGCAATTGGATTAAGTCCATCTGCGATTTTGCCAACCCATCTGTAGACGTACTAGTCACTAAAGGACATATGTGCTTTATCGACTTATACGTTCACAGATGGACGAGTCCATCTGTGAACATAGGAACCCATCTGTGAACATAGTTGTTGCTAGTATAAAAATGATTTTCTTTTATTGCTTCATTTTTACTCTTTCTTGTTGGAAAACTCTCTCTGGAAAATTTGATTATGTTTAAAACTTCAACTTTATACTTGTTTAGTTGTTATAAGGATTGAAATTTCTAATTACTTAACATTAATCTGTTTTAGCCTTTAATTATTTTTGGCCGTTTAAATTATTTTAGAAAATAATTTAGCATTAATATGTTTTAAAGATATAATTGTTAGTTGTTTAGGTGTTTTTAGAATTTGAAGATTTAACTTAACCCCAATAGGTAGACCGTGAACTCCATACAAAGCAACAACACATTACGATTATGTGGGATTTTACATAAGATAAATTCTTTATATTGGTTATATATATAATTGGTAGAGTAGATATCAATTAGAAAAGAGTGCCAACGATGTTTAGTTTAAAATTTTGAAAATAATACACTTTGTGCATATAACTTGTTGATAATATAGTTTAAAATTTTTAAAATAACACACTTGGTACGTATAACTTGTTGATAATAAGGTTGTTTCGTAGTCGAACCTTATCAATTTCGTAGTCAAAATAAATAAAATAAAATAACCCCAAAATCGCAGTTGAAATGGAGAGGAAATCGCAAATGGGCTTAGTCCATATGCGATTTTACGGGGGCGAAGTAGGTATTTATACAAAAAAAAAAAAAAACCATCGCGAACGTACAAGTCGCTAAAACACGCCTGTGCTTTAGAGACTTGTACGTTCGTAGACGGGTTGCCAAAATCGCAGATGGGCTTAATCCATCTGCGATTTTGGTGGCTAAGAATGCAATTTGGGTTTTTTTGGTTATTTTTCACAAGGTATTTAACATATTTGGGTAAATTTGCAATTTTCTCTAGTATTATTTAATTAAGAATTAATAAAAAGTTAATTGGAACTATTTTTGGGATTAATTGGATTAATTAAAAATGGAATGACTAATGGTGAAAATGTTTAAAATTTAAACATTGACCAATTCTAGAACCTCCCTAGGAGGGGGGACGAATTCTAGATGGTCTTTAGGGGTTTCCTTTGGCAATAAGGAAGCCTAGTAGTCCTTAAGGAGCAACGAAATGAGACAAGACTTATCTAAGGAAACTTGTCTTATCCTAGTTCTCTTTATCACCTATATAAACCCTCCTATGGGTTCCTAATTCCGTCCAACCCTTCTACAAGAGTGAGAAAGGAAAATTCTCATTCCCTCTCCTCTTTCCTCTTTAGCCTCCAACTTGCAAGGGTTTGGGTATGAACCATTAAAGGAACGAGACTTCTGGTGCTTGCTTTAAGAAGACCAACAAGGAAGGATTATGAGTTTATTTGCTATAATAAAGTAAGGTATGAATTTTCTAAAACCCTTATAATAATTTCGAAAATAACATTGTAGTTTAAGGGTTCTTGATATTTAATATTTTTTTTTTTTTTGCAAATCATAATGAGAACATAGATCCTTTTGGGTGCATGTGAACTTAGGGTTTATATCCTTCCGCCAAAATAAGTTTTTTCTGTTACATATAAAACTCATCAGTGGTATCCGAGCCATTGTTTTCATTGATATTGCACATAGTTGAATGGGATCAAAATTAGGGTTTATATAAACTAAACCCTAATGGAGGCATTTTTCGTAAAGTGCTAGCGTTCTTGAAACCCTAGCCTCCACCCTTAGAATTTTCTAAATTTGCTAGAGTTTTAGAAACCCTTGCCTCCCAAACTCTATTTTCGAAAATTAGGGGGTTTTGGATTTGAATTAAATTTGAATTATTAATTATATAATTGTAAATAACTATTTGATCCATATAGATTAAATTAAATTAACTAATTGTTTAACTAAAAAATAAAGATTAGATCGAAATTGGTTTATTTTTAAATTAAATTAATTTTATATTAATTTCGAAAATTTAAACTTAAGCCTAGTATTTTAAAAAAGTTTTAAAATACACCTTATACTATATATAATTAAAAAATCAATATATTATATGAATAAAACAAGTTAGTCAAATCACTAGTTAGCCTCATTCATGAAGTCATATTATAACGGTAGTTTAAGGAAGCGGCCTATAAAACGACCACCATTGGATATCCACTCTTACCCACCGCTCTCTTATATGGTGGAGGGTCGTTAGCCGAACGGATTTGATAGGACATAATCTCATTAATAATTTTAATAGCATAAATTAACTAAACCATTTTTAAAATCCCACTCTTAGTTACTTTAGGAAAATTATGAAAAGTATACTAATCCATGAAAATGCACACCATGCCTTATATGACATTAGTGGTTAACCGGCACACTAATAAGGACTATAAAGAGATATGATGGGCATCTTGAAAATTATCATTGTTGATGGAGCGTGTGTGGTTAACTGACACATCAATCGGATATGATAAATGACATTGTGGTTGTCAAGCGGGTTTATGTGGTTATTGCTATCTGGTTTGTGATCCTCGACATCCCAGTCATAAAAGTAAGAGCATAATTTGAGATTAAACATGTCATTGATAAGATTCAATGAATCTCAGCGGATCTAGGAGTTTCATAATATTGGAATTGGTAAATGCCTTACCTACCTAAAATAGATTCGAATTTGATTACGACATCCCTCTTCAAAGTTCGCATCAAAAATATGAATCCAATCCTTAATATAAATTTATGGGATAATAATAAAGGATTAAAATCAACTAACTCGAATTCTCTTTTTCTCCTATTTTAAAATAACTTATGAAGATAGAAATGGTCTTCCTCATTCTTAAGGAAATTGTTGTCCTCAATCTTCTAGAGATGGTCATCCAATTTTAAGTCATGGTAAAAATATTTTCCTTTTCTTAGGAAATGATGGAACTAGACATCATCTCCTTCTCCTGTGACTCTCCCAACGTTACGTTTTCCTCAAGTTGATAGATATGAGACAGCTCAATCCCTATCGGCATATAAACATCAAGATCAAACTTTGTGTGTATGCATGTTATGAAAATAAATCGTACATTGACAAGTTGGATAGAATGGGTGTCGTTTTCTCAACGAAGCAAGCCATTAGTTTGGTTCTTCTTTTGCTTCGAAAGTCATATGATCACTTCATTGAGAAATTTTATATGAGAAATATCGACGTGACTCTAATTGATCTGACCCAAATGTTGATTGTTGCTAAAGTAGAAATGCTTAAGAGCACATCTAAAGCAAATATGCTTATTGGGTTTAATTCCATGGTTTCCATTGAAATTAATAACGGTGACAATGGTGGTCCAGAAAATATTTCTTTTCCTAATGGAAAGGGGTTAGCCAAGGTCAAACAGTTTGATCGTATGGAAAAGAGAAAGAGTAGTTCTCAGATAGTTCCATATGCTAATCCCAAAGAGTCATTTTATTCTATTGCCAATTGAAGGGACATTGGTTGCTAAGCTACCCAAAATACCTAAAAGATCTCTGAGATAGTGAAGTCAAGTTGTGTGACTTTGCTTCAGGTACAGCCGTTATCTAACTCCATTATTTTAAGAAGTTTCTATTCATTGAATTTTAATACATGATGTGATGATCACATTTTGATGTTATTATAGGATCTAAGAGAAAGAAGGAAGCTTAAGCAGGGTAAGCTAAATCTGATCATGAGAGATGAACTTTGGTCACATGGTTTGATGGTCAGAATTTGGAGCTACTAATAAGGAGTTGGGATAATTTAATAGATTTCCATTACTCTTCGGAGACATCTAGAAACGTGGTTTTTATTCTATGCGTTGGAAAGACAGGTTCCAAATTTTGTTTATTTTCAATAAAGTGAAATTTTTGTTTATATGGTTGCCTTATTTATATTTCCTTGCAATGGGATTCATGAATGTGTTGGATACATGTCTAATATTAGCAAAATTAATTTGGATTTGATTCTTATGATATCGCTTGTGGTGTTGTCATAGATGACCAAGTTAAAAGAAATCTCATCACCAAATGGACAGATACCTGGTGTTGTACAAGTCGTATTATATAGTGTATGAGAATCTTGTTCATTGGAAAATTATGACTAATTCATTGATCACATCTTTATGTAAGTAAAGTGAAGGATTAATGGATCCAGTACATGTTTATATGGACTATTAAGATACACCAGAAAGGACGATAACTCTATTCTTCATGATTTATTGATGTTTTAGTAAATATGGTTGTGTTAATAATATTTAGCATAATTATAATACTTTGAAAAGATTCAAAGAGTAGCAGAACAACTAACAAGAATCTATTAGGAAGAAAGATAAAAGATTCTCTAATCTGAGAAGAAAGGAGAATGATTTTATATCATGTTTTATCATCATCTTAGTCATTGTGGATTTATATAACAATTAATCCTCGAAAAACATCTTAGTATAATTGTATGACTAAGAAAAGGAATATGATTTTGTTGAAAAATAGTCCAATCAAGAGATGAATCATACTTTATTCCAAATCAAATTGTAGATCCATGCTCTAGTAACTACAAATTGTATCTTGAAACTCATTTCAAACTAAGATGGTTGAAAACACCTCGAAATATATGTAGTAAAAATGTTTTTCTTACTATACCACATATAGAATTGGAATTGTGATGTTTTTCGTAAATCGACAAACAAAGGATAAACTAAGAATTATTTTGTGAAATGTTTTCTTGTCTGGAATCCACATGTTTGAATATTTGTTTTAGCTTGTCTAGGAATGTTCCTTGAGAGAAAGCTCATATGTCATGAAGTCGGTAGGAGTCGTATTGATCTTCAGAGTTTCAAGAATCAACTAACACTAAACCTTTTAGTTATCACTGGCACACGACCTGAGGTTGATAACCAATCGTGTTTGGTTGACACATTCTAATTTCTATGCACTTTTAGTTGAGTTAGCAATGTTTATGAGTTCTATGTTTTTCATTTAACTGCAAAAGAAAAGCATGTTGGTCAGTGAAAGTACATTGATAATTCTGGGTGAGCTGCCTGACAACACGGAAGCACTGGTAGGCCCTTGTGCTACTAGAGGACAAGAAATTTAGAATAAGCAAAGTCCAGCCCAAGAAGGAAAGCTAAATTTGAATTTGGTTTTGTCCTAAACCTTGTCTTATGATTGTAGTGTAATGACCCAATTTTTCACGTCCAAAAATTTCATTTTTGATTAAGTGAATTGCAAAATATTTATAACATAATATAAACCGATCATATCATTTCATAAAAACATGTCTCGTGTCTGAAAACCGAATCGTAAAAACATAATAATGTCAAAGTACAAATCCTAGAATAACTCATACTAATATGTGTGTATGATGTGTTGCTACCGTACCAGCTCCTTCCCCTTAGCTGAAGAGGTACCTGAAACCAAAACTATAAACTATAAGCACAAAGCTTAGTGAGTTCCCCCATCGTACCACATACCATACAATCACATAACATACATATTGTCGGGCAATTTCGGGGTGCCCGACCTACCTGGTACGGCCATTCTGGGGGTGCCGAGCTACCCGTATGGCCATTCTGGGGTGCTGACCTACCCATGCGACCATTCTGGGGTGCCGTCCTACCCATGCGGCCATTCTGGGGTGCCGTCCTACCCGTTTCAAGCCATTCTGGGGTGCTGACCTGCCCATCGGTCCTAACAACCGAACCTCGGGGACTATTCCACCCCTACTACTACTATCACATATATCATAACATAAACATATTATCATACACAAATGGGGTGTCCGAACTACCCTTCGGTCCTAACTACCGAACTCTACTACTATCACATATAACGTATCATGCCAGCATATAACATATCAGGTAGTAGCAAACCTAGAAGATATCACAAAGACAATAATCTAACATACAACTCCTACTGGTGGGCCGGCATTGTGGCCGTAGACCCACCGCTACTGGAAGGTAACTTACCTCGTAGTAGCTGCTGAACTGTGCAGGAATCCTCTGACTACTGCCACTATTACTCCGGAAATCCTCCGACTATAATTCCCACAAAACACTTAGTCATACACTGCTAACTATTCTTAGGGTAAAATGACCATTTTACTCCTGACCAATTCAATGTCAAAGTCAACTTTCAGCTGACATGACTCGCCGAGTTGGCTCGCCAACTCGCCAAGTCCCTATCCCTTTACTCGTCCTCATCCATGACCCCACTCGTTGAGTTCGGCCGTCAAATCGACGAGTTCTTCTCTTATATGAACATCACATGAAAACTCATCCGGCTCGCCGAGTTGATGAACAACTCGTCGAGTTCACCTTCATCTGATGAACAAGTTCTGTCCTCGACTCGCCGATTTGATGAACAAGTCGTCGAGTTCTTCTTCATCCTTAAGAAGATTGCCTTGGACTCACCGAGTCTGCTCATGCACTCGCCGAGTCCCATGAATTTCCAGAACAATGGCTTAGTCCAGAACGTTGGGTCACTCCCCAGGACTCCCTAAAACCTTTACACACTCAATTGGGTCCTTTTGACCTTCACTGAATGGGATAGAAACCTTGGACTCGTCGAGTCGATCACATCCCTTCACTAGTACTTCGATTTCTGATGTACAACCCTTGATCAAAAGATAGATCTATGCTTCTACAATCGGTCTAGCACATAAAGTTAGAACCTTTACGTGCTTGCATGGGACTTTGAGCTCAAAAGATCCTAAAACAAGCTCTTACATATCATGGAGCCTTCTTTGAGTGCAAGAGGCACTCCTTTCTGCCTTGCAACCCCTCTTAGGACCTAGATCCGAAACATCAACCCCCAACCATGCTTGCAAATATGGTTGGTGACCAAAATGGCTTAGGAAAGCCCTAAAACTCCACAAAATGGGATCTATCTAAAGAGCAAACAAGGTATAGACTTTATACCTTCTGAAGACTACAAATGATGTTCAAAATCGGATCCCTCAAGCCTCCTTTTGATCCTTCAAGCTTTTCCTTCCTTCCTTGGATCACAAAATCACCAAAATCACTCAAAATACCTTAGATTTCTTAATAACGGCTAGGGTTTGCTATGGGGGTCTTCTGGGAGCAAATAGGACGAAGGAGGCTGAGTTAAGGTGTTTAAATAGGGTAGAAACCCTCGGATTAGGGTTTTTGTCTAGACAGGGCCTACTCGCCTAGTCCAGGACTCGACTTGTCGAGTCCATAGCTTAAACTCCGTGTCTTATCCCGCTTCTACTCGGCGAGTTGGTCCTTCAACTCGCCGAGTCCAAGGCCAAAATGCAAAATATTTTAAAGAAGAGAATGCGTCCCTAGGACCAGGTGCTACAGATCTCCCCCACTTATTTTAGACTTCGTGCTCGAAGTCTGCTTCTCGATCCTGAAACAGCTCAGGGTAATGCTCCATCATCTCATCCACTGGTTCCCAAGTCCACTCCGACCCCTTTCGGTGCTGCCATTGTACCTTCACGAGCTCCACTCTCTTGTTCCTTAGATCCTTCGATTTACGGTCGAGGATTGCCACCGGTCGCTCAATGTAGTTCAGGCTGCCATCAACCTGAATGTCCTCCAAGGGTACCACTGCTGAGGCGTCCACCAGGCATTTTCGCAGCTGAGAAACATGGTAAGTGTTGTGTATCTAACTGAGTTCGGCTGGCAAATCAAGCCTATACGCCACCTTGCCCACCCGAGCTACAACCCTAAACGGTCCAATGAACCTGGGGCCCAACTTTCCCCGCTTCCTGAATCGGAGAACTCCTTTCCATGGCGACACCTTCAGGAGAACCATATCCCCGACCTGGAACTCCAGGTCTGATTGGCGCTTATCGGCATAACTTTTCTTCCGACTCTGAGCAGTATGAAGCCTGCTCCGGACCTGTTGTATCTTCTCTATCGTCTTGAGCACTACCTCGGTGCTCCCCATCACCCTTTGGCCAACCTCGCCTCGACATATCGGGGTCCTGCACTTCCTCCCATATAGCATCTCGAAGGGAGGACGATCAATGCTCGCATGATAACTATTGTTATAGGAGAACTCTGCCAATGGAAGGTAGGTATCACAACTACCTCCGAAGTCTAACACGCAAGCTCACAACATATCCTCCAGGGTTTGGATGGTTCGCTTGCTCTGACCATCCGTTCGCGGGTGAAAGGCGGTGCTAAAATGTAGACGAGTACCCAGTTCGTCATGAAACTTCTTCCAAAACCTGGAAGTGAACTGCACATCCCTGTCTGAAATCACCGATACTGACACCCCGTGCCGCGCCACTACTTCCCTGATATATATATATATATATATATATATATATATATATATATATATATATATATATATATATATATATATATATATATCGGCCAACCTTTCGGCCAAAATACTCTCCTGAATCGAGATAAAATGGGCGCTCTTGGTCAATTGATCAATGATGACCCAAATCGAATCCACTCCCCGCGCGGTCCTGGGAAGCTTTTTGATAAAATCCATCGTAATATCTTCAAATTTCCACAGCGGAATATCCAATGGCTGCATCTTGTCGTGTGGCCTCTGGTGCTCGGCCTTGACCATCCTGCAGGTCAAGCACCGCTCCACGTACCATGCTACATCTCGCTTCATGCAGGGCCACAATTAGTCCAGACGAAGATCCCTATTCATCTTCGTCGCCCCAGGATGAATGGAGAAACGAGATTTGTGCGCGTCCTCCATCAGAACCTGGCGCACACCCCCGTGGTATGGCACCCACATCCTACGGTGTAGTGTCAGTAATCCTCGGATGTCATAGTCGAAGGAGGAAACCTGCCCCACAATCCGCTCGCTCTTTCGATGTTCCTCCTTCATGGCCTCCTACTGGGCCTCCCAAATCCACTCTAACAACGGAGTCACCACTGTCATCCTCAGGCAGATATCCATGATTGGCACTGCCTTGCGTCTAAGCGCTTTGGCCACCACATTGGCCTTCGCGGGTGATAAAGGATCTCACAATCGTAATCCTTTACCAAGTCCATCCACAGACGCTGCCTCATGTTTAGATTTTGCTGATCCATGAGGTGCCTCAAACTCTTATGGTCCGTGTAGATGGTACAACGAACCCCATAGAGGTAATGATGCCAAATCTAGAGGGCGAACACAATAGCCCCTAGCTCCAAATCGTGTGTCGGGTAGTTCGCCTCGTAAGGCTTCAACTTCCTTGACACGTAGGCGATGACATTCCCTCTCTGCATCAATACTACGCCCAGCCCTGAGATGGACGCATCGCAGTACACAACAAAATACTCCATACCCTATGGCAGGGCTAAGATTTGCGCCTCACACAATCTCTGCCTCAGTGTCTCGAACGCGGCCTGCTGCTTAGTCCCCTATCGAAAGACCACGGCTTTCCTTGTTAGCCTGGTCAGGGGTACGACTATCTTGGAGAAATCCTGTATGAGTCTCCGATAGTAGCCGGCTAATCCTAGGAAACTCCGAATGTCAGATGGAGACCTCGGAACCTCCCATCTCATAACGGACTCCACTTTGGCCGCGTCCATTGAAATCCCGTGTAGTTGCTCAAAGAGGTCATCAATCCTCGGGAGTGGGTAACGGTTCTTCACCATTACCTTGTTCAGCTCCCGGTAATCTATACACAACCGATGTGACCCGTCCTTTTTCCTCAAAAACAGAATCGGGGCTCCCCAGGGAGAACTACTCGGTCTAATGACTCCCATGTCTAACAGCTCCTGCAGCTGTGTAGACAACTCCCGATCTCAGGAGGAGCCAACCGATACTGTGCGTTGGCTATCGGAGCCTCACCAGGGACTAGGTCGATCCTGAACTCCACCTGCCTCTCCGGATGTATCCCTGGCAATTCTTCGGGGAATACATCCGTAAACTCTCACACCATAGGCACATCATCCATTATTTCTCTACCTGTCTCCTGGGTGTCCATGACATACGCGACATATCCTACATAACCCTGCTGAAGGTAACGCCTAGCCCTCGCTGCTAAACAAACCGCTGGTCCTTGATGTGACCTCTCGCCCTGAACTACCAACTCTCCCCCACTTGGGGTCCTGATCCGAACCAACTGTTGTGCGTAATCTATCACTGCCCCATTGGGGCTCAACCAATCCAAGCCTATAATCACCTTGTTTCCTCTCTACGAAATAGGAACCGGGTTTACCAGATAAGGCTCATCGAATATTCTCAGCACACAGTCTCGGAATACCGTCGATGCTCGCACCGATCGGATATCTACAATCTCTACCTCTAAAGGGAAATCCAACATGCCCGAAGACTCAGGAAACTTCTTGCTAAGGGCAAGAGAGACAAATGATCGAGTAGCACCCGAATCAAACAATACATGAACTGGAATACCGTTCACATGGAACGATCCTAAACAGAGCACATACATAACATATCAAAATCACAACAGCATATCATAACAGCATAAATAAGAAATCATACCCGTCACCACATCGGGTGCAGTGTGTGCCTCTTCGGTAGTCAATTGGAATGTCTGGCTCCTCATCACTAGAACCTCTGCCTTGCCTTGCCGGCCATCACTGATTCGCAGGGTCGCGGGAGCTGGCGCCTTCACTGGCGCTGATTTTGCTGTCAACTGGGGGCAATTAGCCTTCTTGTGGCCTCTCTGGTTACGGTGGAAACACAACAACTCAGACGTCTGAACAACCGGTGCAAGGGCAGTATAGCCCCTGCTGAAGTGCCCCGTCTTGTCGCACTTATAGCAGCCCGCCGATCCCAATCTACATGCCCCCTCATGTGAACTACCACATTTCCTATAGCGGCCTGGTCCTGACTGGCCTTTGGGCCTACCGTCTGATCCCTTGGGCTTCTTCCCTGAAGCCCCAGTCGTATGACCCTCCTCAGTCTTCCTCTTCCGGACATGCTCCAGATCAATCTCCCTCTCCTTAGCCCTGGCAATCATGGAATCCACGGTAGGGCAAGCGGAAAAACTAACATGCTCCCGAATGTCGGCTCGTAGTATGTCATGATAACAGTTCCTCCTCATATTCTCATTTCCCGCATACTGGGGCACCAGCAATGCCCTCTTCCTGAACTTGGCGGTGATCTCGGCCACAGTCTCCATAGTCTGCCTCATGTCCAAGAACTCTCTAGCCAACTGCTGAAGCTCTACAGCTGACGAAAACTCCGCCCTGAATCTGGTCACAAAGTCCGACCAGGTCATGGTGTCCACAGCCGAGGCTCCAAATGAGTCACCAACAGACTCCCACCCGTCTCTAGCTTTGTCTCTCAAACACCCTACTGCATATCTCACCTTCGACCCCTCGGGGCAGAAGCTGGTGAACTGTGCGGACTCAATGTCTGCAACCCATCGTTTGGCAGCAATGGAGTCCTTCGCCCCATGGAAATCTAGCGCACCAATGCCCCTGAAGTCCTTAAAGGACAGTGTGCGGGATCCTGACTGGCCAGACGCCATATCACTCCTGAACTCCCTGAGGCGATCCTCCATCAGCTCAACTATCCCTTCCTTGATTGACCCGAAGATGATGGGGGTCAATCCAAGGATGCCTCTGGTGATCTCTGACACGATGAACTTGCGTAGCCTCTCATCTACTAGCTCGAAACCTGATCTTGAACCCGATCCCTCTCCTGAACTGCGAACTATTGACCTCTGTCGTAGTACCACCATTCTGCAAAACATAATACCAACCATTAGTGATACCGATACCTCTAGAGGGATCACACCCACTACAAGTTCCCTGGTCTTGCCTCAGCCTTCCTTAATTCGGGTACGGATCCTCTGCTTTTAGTAGTACGGTCCCATACTACCTTCCACATCTATCCGTACCTTCCTCAAGGTCTACCTTGACTCCACCAAGTCCCTTTCACCACTGCTGATTCTCTGCTATTCCTATTCTAGGCTTACCCTAGATAAAATCTATGACTTCACCCAAACCGGTCCTCAACTGTTGAAGGCCTCCTTGTAACGCCAATTAGCCATTACCTGAATACCATCACATGTGATGAAGATCAGATAATCCTTCGAGTAACAAACTCGTCCCTACAACGGTTAGACTCAGACAAGAGCTGCGCAATAGGGCCAAATCCAACACTCTGAGATTATTCAACCCTGATCACATATGACGTGACGTATTCACCTAATGGCTAACTCCTATCATTATGTGTCCCTCAAAGCACAAAGAAAGCGACATTCGGACGCAGGAAAACTACTCAAGCAAATATGTTCTCATAATGAGAAGCTACACTAGCATACACTACTAAGCTCCTACTATCAGGCATAACCTAAACAGGCTATCCTACTGTTGTCTACTCAATACTAGCATGCGATTTACATAAGCTGACGCACATAGAGTAGGCACATAATGCATCATTTCTAGATCCTTAGTCCTATTCTAGCATGTTGTTCTACTGAATCTGATAAACATAGTATAACACTGTATGGGTACTTTGGGAAATACTTACTTGAGCTCGGCTGGTTGCACACATCACACACTTGCTCCTTCTCAAAAACTCTTATGTCTTATTCTTTAGAAAATAATTTTCTTATAAAATCTTTTAATCCCTTGATTTGAGTCCAGACACCCCCGAAGGTGTGTTCGAATCCCTCAAATCAGGGCTCTGATACCAACTTGTAACGAACCTTTTCACGTCCAAAAATTTCATTTTTGATTAACTGATTTGCAAAATATATATAACATAATAGCAACCGATCATATCATTTCGTAAAAACATGTCTCGTGTCCGAAAATCAAATCGTAAAAACATAATAATATCAGAGTACAAATCCCAGATTAACTCATAATGCGGAAAACAATATGTGTGTAGGATGTGTCGCTACCGCACCGGCTCCTTCCCCTTAGCTGAAGAGGTTCCCGAAACCAAAACTATAAACTATAGTCACCAAGCTTAGTGAGTTCCCACATCGTACCATATACCATACAATCACATCACATACATATTACCGGGAAATTCAAAGTCAAAGTCAACTTCCAATTGACCTAACTTGCCGAGTTGGCTCGCCAACTCGCCGAGTCCCTATCCCTTTACTTGTCCTCATCCATGACCCCACTCGTCGAGTTGGGCCGTCAACTCGACGAGTTGTTCTCTTATATGAGCATCACATGAAAACTCATTCGACTCGCCGAGTTGATGAACAACTCGTCGAGTTCACCTTCATCTGATGAACAAGTTCTGTCCTCGACTCGCCAAGTTGATGAACAACTCATCGAGTTCTTCTTCATCCTTAAGAAGATTTCCTTGGACTCGCCGAGTCTGCTCATGCACTCGCTGAGTCCCATTGATTTCTAGAACAATGAATTAGTCCATAATGTTGGGTCACTCCCTAGAACTCCCTAAAACCTTTCCACACTCAATTGAGTCATTTTGACACTCACTGAATGGAACAGAAACCTTGGACTCGCCGAGTCCAAGAATGGACTCGTCGAGTCGGTCACATCCCTTCACTAGAACTTCAATTTCAGATGTACTACCCTTGATCAAAAGATAGATCTATGCTTCTACAATCGGTCTAGCACGTAAAGCTATAACCTTTACGTGCTTGCATGGGACTTTGAGCTCTAAAGGTCCTAAAAGAAGCTCTTACAATGCATGGGGCTTTCTTTTAGTGCAAGAGACACTCCTTTCTACCTTGCAACAGCTCTTAGGACCTAGATCCGAAACATCAACCCCCAACCATGCTTGCAAACATGGTTGGTGACCAGAATGGCATAGAAAAGCCCTAAAACTCCACAAAATGGGATCTATCTAAAGAGCAAACAAGGTACAGACTTGATACCTTCTGAAGACTGCAAATGATGTTCAAAATCGGATCCCTCAAGCCTCCACTTGATCCTTCAAGCTTTTCCTTCCTTCTGTTGGATTAATGTCTAAGTCTATAACTATAGTTGGTAAGACTTGACCTGACCCGGCATGGTCCATTTGGGTTGCATGGCATCATGCATTTAGATAGACTATAATGAGAGAAATAACACTTAAGGTTTGTTAATATATTATAAGTTCTAATATATTAATAAAGTTATTTAATTAGTATTTATCAAGAATTAATTTGGAATTAATTAAGTGATCAAAAGGAGACTAATTAAATATATGGGTTGCTTGTGTAAATCATTCATTCTTATATATGTTGGCTTGTGATCCAAGATTCCTTATGCTGGACTAAGTCCATGGTGTGACCCATGGATACTCCATGGAGGTTAAAAACCATGGAGCATAAAGAATGGGTAAAGTCATGAGTTACATGGTGTAACCCTAATAGCCACCATATAAAAGAATCCCATGGCTCAAGAAATCGGACATTATGTGTGAGTGTGAGGGCTATACGGTTTCATGGAGTGTTCAAGTTTCCCTCAAGTTATTCCAAGTGTATTTGGTGTTGTGTGAACCATTTGAGGTGTCACACTTCGGGCACTAGGCACTCAGGCTTCATGAAGACTTTCTACATAAAGAGGTATGTATTTTATCTTGTCATATTCAATGTTTTGTATGCTAGATTAGGATAATACCTTGGATGTTCATATTTGCATGTATAACAGAGAAAACATAGATCCAAAGTATTTAGGGTTGCATGTACACTTGGGAGTGTTAGAAAGCTCAAAACCCAATAGTGGTATCAGAGCCTTGGCTTGTTTTCTTGTTATACTTGCAAAAGTAGCTGAAAAATCGAGTTTTGATGCTGTCTGCCCAGCAGACTCGCCGAGTCCATGAATGGACTCGCCGAGTCCAAGGCAAAATGCATCCAACTCGCCGAGTTGGACCCCAGACAACATAAATTCGACTTTTTTGGCTGGAATTGGACTAGGAACATTACCCTAAGATGTTTTTGGACTTATAAACTTGTTTTTTTGATGTGGTAATGTTCATGCTAATCCAATTTCAAAGATAACTGTCAATAGATTCATGTTTTGTATTAGTTTAATGTTTAGACTAATTACATGAAAAAGTTTGATTTGAATTATCTTGTTCTTATGAGTTACTTAGATTAATAGAAAAGTTAAGTGAAATAGTTGTTTTCAATCCAAATTAATCTAAGAGTTGATTCTAAAATGTGTTTTTGTAACTTGTCCTCAAGTTATATGAAAAGTCACATTTAAGTTTCATAAAACTCATAAAAGTTGGCAAAGGTTACAAAATGAAGAATCTAGTTCTAATTAAATGGTTTCATGACTCCATAACATATCCTCAAGTTATGGAGGACCATGAGTCTCTTCATTAAATAATAAATAAATAAAAAAGGTGTAACCTTAATTAATTCCATTAGTTATAAAATAAAGAAAAATTAATTCTTTTATTAGTTTAAAGTCTTCCATAACTTGTCCCCAAGTTATGGAACTTGAAGAGTTTTTGGATTAAAACTACTTTAAACGCATAAGTTATGGAATTAATTAGTTTTGAATAGTTTCAAAACTTGCCCTCAAGTTTTGGAATGTGTAAAGTTTTCTCTTATGAATACTTTAATTCCAAGTTAGCCCTTAGAATTTTAAAAAGTTAAAATTCAACCCTTATACTTTATAATATTATAAGTTAATAATATTTATATATATATATAACAGTAAAGTCAGTCTTAACGTTAATAGGCCTCATTCACCAAGCAGGTCTATAAGGGGGGTATAAGGTTACTGCCTATAAAATGGCAGTTTAATGGGTGTCCAATCTCACCCACCGCTTCCATGACCGGTGGAGGGTCGTTAGCCAAACGGTTTTGACAGGACTATAATTCTCCCTTCATTAAAAGTATTAATGATAAATACAAAGTAACTAAACTCTTAATAATACCCAATCTTAGTTACTTAGAAAAATGGGAATAAGGTGCTAATCCATGAAATTACACTTTGCACTTTGTTTAAGTCGGTTAGTGGAGTGTGTGTGGTTAATCGACACACTAACTCGTATTTAACAAGGTAGGCAAAGGGTAACTTAATGTTTATCATAGTATCGATGGAGTGTGTGTGGTTAACCGGCACATCGATTGAGGGGTAAACACTTAAGGGTACCAAGTAATTTGCATGGTTACTTCACACCTTGATTTGTGATCCTCGGCATCCCAGTCAAACAACCTGAAGGGCACACTCGAGATTGAAACATGCCATTGAACAGTTTAATGAATCTCAAAGATCTAGGAGTTTCAAAACCAATTAAAACCTAATAATACATTTCGTTTATGTTGGTGGAAATTGGTGAATCGTCATTCACCTAACTTCAAATATTTTATGGCTTGCATTACGACATTCCTCTTTTAAGTTATAAAATAGTTTGTTGGGTCCTAGCCTTAATATTTCATATAGGGTGTTATATTAAAGACTTTAAATCAACTATCTTGAATATCTCCCAAAAGATGTCTGGTTTAGACATTTATGATCTTCCCAAATCTCTTGAAGCAAGCTTTCCTAAATGAAGATGATGTCCCATGGAAATCATACTTGTTTCACCTCCTCCAATTATTCCCCTTAACCTATAAGTTCTTGAAAAGTTTAAGGTCACTCAAACCCTACTGGCAAGGCAAGGTCTAGGTGTGGTCACATCTTGGAGATGTAGTCACATGTTGACAGGCCAGGAGAGTTGGGTGTCAAAGTCTTGAGAAAGTTGGTGGTTCAATCACTTTCTAAGTCAGATAGTGAGCTCCTTTGGGACTCCTATGAAACAGACTATGACAAGACCCTTAATGATCTTATCTATTTGCTAAGATCATCTTCCTAAAACTTTATGGACATTGACAATGGTGACACTGGAAATCTAGAAAAAGCATTCTCTTCCCAAGGAAAGTGATTGACCATAGTCAACTAAGTTGATTAAATGGTAAAGAGAAAGGTTAAGTCTGTGATAGTCCCGTGTACCATTACCAAAGGGTCCATATGTTTATATTGCCAAAGGAAGGGGAATTGGTTGCGAAACTGCCAATTTACCTAAAGGTGTTAAAGTCAATAAGTTTGACTCTACTTCAGGTAAAGTCCACTATGTAACTCTGCTGAGTTTCTATTCTGAGATTCTTGATATATGATGTGACTGGGTCACATGTTGATGTTTTAAGAATTAAAGAAGAGTGAAGAAACTAAAAGAAAGAATATGTTGAATCTGATCGTGTAGATGGATTTCTATCGCATAGTTTGAAGATTGGATTCTTGAGCTACCTCTTAGGAGTTATGAGATATTGCTAATATTTCTTAGGAATAGATAACAACAAGTTTTCATACGGATTATAAGGACAAGTTCTTCCGCAAAGTTTTTTAAAATAGAAGGAAAATTTTGATTTTATTAATTTTAAAATATCCTTACAATGGCATCTGTGGAAATTTTTGTTGCTTATAAGATTCCATTAAGAGCAAGAGCGGAAATATGAATTTGATTCTTTCATTTGTGGTAGTGTCTAAATTTACCAAATAAGGAAAGATTCTCATCACCCAAGTTTCAGTTGGATAGAACTTGGAATCATGCAAGTTGTATAGCATGATGAATGAGAACTTTCAAGTATTGGAAAATTAATACTAATTACTTGTTCACATGGATGTGTGAGTCAAGTGAAGGAATAAGGGATTGAGTACACATTCTTGTGCACTGGTCAAGTCCACCACAAAAGATCGATAAGATTATTCGTCATAATTTACTAAAGCTCAGTAAATATGGTTATACTTACAAGCTTAAGTGTAATTCTAAGACAATGGAAAAGGATAAAAGTTTCTCAAATCTGAAAAGATGGGAGAGTACTTTAGTATCAGTTTTGTGATCATCTTAATGATTAAGAAACCATAGCACAATTAGTTCTCTAAGGAAATCTTAGTGCATTATTATGACTAAGAAGAGGAATCTTGAATTGTTGAAATGGTTAAATCAAGAAGATGAGTCATACTTCGTTCCAAAACAATTCTTAGAGTCATACTCCAAGATTGTATTTTGAGTGACATGTCTTAAAGAAGGTTTAAAACACTTGTCAAATGTAAGAGTAAAAGTTTCCTACTCTTGTACATTTGAAATGGGTAAATTGTGATGTTTTGGATAAAACAAAGACCAACTAAGGCCAATTGTGTGAAGTGTTTGGCTTGATTAGAACCCGCACTATCTCATAGATGTTTGAAAAGGGAGTCTTATAGGTCAAGAGGACAGTGGGAATCTTAAAGGTCTTGAAAGTCTCAAGAACTAATCAAGAATAAAACCTGAAGTTCTTCACTAGCACACGACTTGAGGTTTATAACCTATCATGTTGACATATTCTGTGCCCATTCCAGTTAAATTTGGCTTTGCATATGAGTTCTTAGAGTTCTCAATTGGTTGCACAACAACTTGGAAGCAATGGCAAGCCCTTGAGCTGCCAGATGGCAAGAAATTAGATTGAGTTCAATCCATATGAGTTTGGATTTGTCATTATCCTTGTCTTGTGATTATGGTTTTGACAAATTTATATGGGTAGGAACTCATACACCATAAAAATCTAAGTGCCATAAGGTTTCTCTCCGATTCATGAAAATGATGGTGAGGAAACACTTTCACTAAGCAGATTTTAGCTAGATAGAAATTGTCATATTTGCATTCTCAAAGTCATTAGTGGAGCGTGTGTGCTTTACCGGCACACTAACCTGGACTTGTGAGAAGTGGCAAAGGTATAAACAATCGAGACTATGATTACGGCATCTGTTTTCACAGTTCTTAAAATTGTTTAGACATACAGGTGTGCTATCTAAGGCAAGGTGTATGATTTTGATAAAGTTTTATCAAAGCAATCTAGTATCTGAGATCTGAACTTTGGTAAGAAAGTCAGCTAATTTCTGAGTACATGCAAAGCTAGTGGGAGCATAAGTGTTATGCTAATAATCATCATGTTAGTGGGGCATGATAATTATGATAAGTATTGCAAGTTAGCAATGTTAATTATAGAAAACAAAAGTTTCAATTGGGAAAGAGTTGTTTTTGCTATAATTTAGGGAGAGGAAATTATACTTCATCTCAAATCTAAAAGTTTAGATTGAGGTTTTAATCATATTTAGTCAAGGATATATATGAATTTCATGTTGGAATGGCTCAACATAAGGAAATTCTATATATGGGTCCATTATTTGTGTTCTAAAATTCAATTATGATTACGACATCCCTTTTCATAATCTGAATTATGAGAACTTGGCAAATAGAAATGGAAATGTTATAGCAAAAGATTGGTTTAGTCTTTATGTGAGACATCATGAATCGTGTCCCATATGCTTCGGATATAGGATCGATTACATGTGTTATATTCATCCTTTCTAAAATTTTCGAAATGCCTAGGGCATTAAGAAGGGAAAAGGTCTAGAATTGGATATGACTAAAAGGATTAATCAATTGTCAAGGACAATCTAAGGCTTACCAAATATTGGCTGCTCAAGGACAGTTGGAAGTATAGTGATAATTCTGGAAGGACCATATTGACATAATTTGTAAGGAGGCAACTCTTGTTCAGAAGTGATAGTCAAAATGGAATCTGGAAATGTTTCAATGTTAGAAATTTCAATCTGTGTAAGATTAGGAAACTTAATGCAAGAAGGATGTTTCCAAGGAGCTGATCTCCTTTGGAATACTTTGTAATGTTTGTTGTCAAGTCCTTGTGACTTTGTGCATAATCATTACAAGAGGATCAATGCATATAAGTTTAGAATCTAACAGATTTCAGTAAATCGCATGAATTTGGAATTCTTGCATTTGCAGTAAGGATTTGGGACTGTGAAAAGAGGATCATTGGAGTTATGTTCAATTGATCTAATTCACAAAGTAAAGATCATAGACAAACATAGTATGCATACTTGGTGTATGGCATGACTAGTGTTTAGAAAACATAGTGTACATGCTTGGAGCATGGGACAACTATTGTTTTAAATTCAAGAATAAAGTTGATAGCTGAAACAGTATACAATGAATAATGTGTAATCATATGGTGATAAATAAAAGGTGTTTTATTTATGTTCATAGGTTTTGATACCATATTGGATTCAATTGCTCTTGTGTTTCATTTTGCATGTTTTGACTTCCAGAATAAACTAGGTTATTCTTCCGGAATGACTAAGTTATTCAAACCATCCATAGTCGGTCATATGTTGGAAGTAGATAAGAATTAAGACTGTAATGGGTTGGCTTGTAGAGGTCTAAGGTGTTGGACAAAGGGCTACAACACTCATGAGTGCTCATAAGTTCTGAGTATTGGATTAAACCCGCGCTCGTTGGAATCACTTCGTGGATTTTATCACGAGTGATCATGAGACGATAATATCTTATATTCTTCAAACCTAGAGATATGAGTTGTTACTATGAGTTGGTTGTACATTGATTGAAAGAAAACGCATTTGGTAACTCGGTGTTATAAAACGTGGCTTTTTGTATCATTCAAAAAGTAGTAGAACAAGCCATATGAGTCGAAGAGTATCCATTCCTTTTACCTTCGGGATAAAAGCGATATCTGTAGGCCCCTCGATGATTTGATGATGCCAAATGGAAGTGCTCAGCCGGGCCAGGACTGATTTGATTTGTTCAATTAGTCAGTCGTCATAAATCGAAAATCAGGAAACAACAAATGGACAGAGAGAATGATTATAATCCATGTCTCAGTCCATATGATATCTAGAATAGAGGAATATATGATCCCTTATCTAATGGACAAGTCATTGACAAAGGTCAGAGTTCATCGACAAGGTCAGAGTTCGACAGAAGCTTTTGAGAGCTACGATTGCTGATCGGTTCCTGAAGTCATACGCAATAATAGTTTTAGACTTATACAAGCTTAAGTGTAATTCTAAGACAATGGAAAAGGTTCCAATTGTATTTAGTGTTGTGTGAACCATTTGAGGTGTCACACTTGGGGCACTAGGCACTCAAGCTTCATGAATACTTTCTACATAAAGAGGTATGTATTCTATCTTGTTATATTCAATGTTTTGTATGCTAGATTAGGATAATAACTTGGATGTTCATATTTGCATGTATAATAGAGAAAACATAGATCCAAGGTATTTAGGGTTGCATGTACACTTAGGAGTGTTAGAATGCTCAAAACCCAACACCTTCCTTGGATCACAAAATCACCAAAATCACTCCAAATGCCTTAGATTGCTTTAATAATGGCTAGCGTTTGCTATGGGGGTCTTCTGGGAGAAAATGGGACGAAGGAGTCTGAGTTAAGGTGTTTAAATAGGGTGCAAACCCTCGGATTAGGGTTTTTGTCCAGATAGGGCCTACTCGCCGAGTCCGGGACTCGACTCGTCGAGTCCACAGCTTAAACTCCACGTATCATCCCGCTTCTACTCGGCGAGTTGGTCCTTCAACTCGCCGAGTCCAAGGCCAAAATGCAAAATATTTTAAAGAAGAGAATAGGTACCAAGAACCAGGTGCTACATGTAGATTGGAAATGATAGATTCAAATGGATGGGAACGCATGCACCATAAAATCTAGGTGGCAAAGTTTTCTCTCTAATTCATTAGATTGACTATGAGGAAACGATTTCTATAGTAGATTTTAAAGGGCCTGGTAAGGATCAGTATGGATATTGGTTGTAGCTTCTCAAATTGATAGTATGATTACGAAATCCCTCTTCATATTTCAAATTGTGAGAAATGGAAAGGAATTGTTTGAACTTTCAAAGATTTATAGTTATAAGTTATGAAAGGGTTTAAACACACACATATGCTATCCATTGAAGGTGTATAAGATTAAGAAGTCTAGTTGGAGACTTATCGAAGCATCGCATAACAGAAATCTATACTTCTGTAAGAAAGTCAAGAGTATTGATTTCTAGAAGTCTAGTTGATTTCTGGGTACATCTCAGAGCTAGTGGGAGCATAGTTGTTATGCTAGTATTGCATGTTGACAATATTGTTTGTAAGGAACAAAGTTCTGAATTTTCAAACTTCAAAGTTTGGGAATTGTTTTGCTATGATAGTATTAAGGGAGAGGGCACTCATACTTTGTTTCAAATCTAAAGGATTAGATCATATAGTTTAATAGAACTTAGTCATAGACATATGTGAATATCATGTTGAAGTAGTTCAACATTCGAAATTCAATATATGGAAATATTATTGCAAGATACATAACATATATCAGATCCTTAAGTAAGACATAATGAATTGCGTCCCATATGTTTCGGATATATGATCAATTACATATGTTGTAATATTCACCTACTCTAATTTTTCGAAATGCCTTGAGCATTGAGAGGAAAAGGATTAGAACTTTTTTGTGTGTCTAGAGTTGTTAAACAACTGTCAAGAACATTCTGAGGTTAACTAAATTTTGGTTGCTTGTGGATAGTTAGAACTATGATATTTATTTGGATGGACCATAGTGACATAATTCTAGATTGAGATAGTTCTTTATTAGAATTGATGGTTTTATAGAAATGTTTCCATAATGGGAGATAATTGGAAAAATCTACATGTGAGTTGGAAACTTTAATGCAAGAGAAGTATTCAAGGAGTGTACCTTGAATTAAAACCTTCATTACCATGGAATTGTTTCCAGTAACAAAGTTCCAATGATATATTCTATAATATCAAAGACTTAGTCTTTTCGAATTTGAAATATTGATATCATAGAAGATTAATGAATTTTAAGTTAGAATTCCATTACATCTTGGATAGTGATAAAAATTTTGAATTATGAAATGAGCATCGTTAGAATAATATATTCCTGTTGATCTGTTAACAAAGGACAGGACCATAAAGATGCATAATATGTATGTTCATAACATGGCATGACTGATGTATAATTCAAGTGGTTAGTTGATTACTCGAAACATTATATAATGAATAAAGTCATACTTGTTATGGTGATTAAATAAAAGAGATTTATTTATTTTCAATAGGTTTGAGACCATAGTTAATTAGTTTATTAGTGTGTTTTACTTTCCATGTTTTACTTCTTGAATAATTTGGTATTCGAAACTCCACAGTTGTTCATACTTTAGAAAGTAAGTAGTGAATGAAGACTGTCATGAATTGGACTGTAGATTGTCTAAGGATTTTAGACATAGCAATTGTGTTGCTACAATATTCATGAGTACTTAGAAAATGGAGATTTTGAGTATTTGATAAACCCACGCTCAGAGAATGTCACACCCCGAAAACCGAAGGCGGAAACATTTTCGGGGTTGACTCCACGTTGAGTATCAAATCCAATGTACATAGTAAGTAAAGTGAAACAAACATTACATTACATATTAAAAGTTTTACAATTTGTTTCAAAAGACACAGTTTATACAGTTGTGATACATAATATAGATATAAACAAAATGAACGGGCCTTGCACGCACACGATCCTGAACCAAGTCTTCGGGTACCTGTACTATCGTTGACCTGAGAACACAAGCAGTTTGAAAATCAGCATAACGCTGGTGAGTTCATAAGTAGTTTTGTTTTGTGAAAAATGTTTATGTTTCCTTTCTGTTTCTGAAAATGTAACACATGCCAAGAAAATCCCATATTTTCTTAAAAGTTGGTTGTTGTATCACAAAACTAAAGTATAGTTTGGTTATCCAAATCATTGTTTTATTTCTTTAATGTATCAGTGCATTCCCAGGAAAGTCCCATACTTTCCTGAAGGGTAGTTATTGTAAAAGATGTAATGTTATTCAATTGGTTACACTTTTCTGGTTATATGTATGTTACCCAGGAATGCCCCATGCTTTCCTGTATGTTGGTTTTCAATGTAAAAGATGTATTCTGTTAGACCTGGTTGTGTACAAGATTTCCCAGGAAGGTCCCATACCTTCCTGAATGTTGGTTATCATTTGTAAAAGATGTAAAAGATGTAAAAGATGTAAACTGAATCCAGGTTATCTGTAAAATGTAGTATGTGGTTCATTATTACTATAAGTAAATCTCTATTATCCTAGTTGCGAGTTCCATAACCATACTAAAGACTGAACCTGTGGCAATAAGTAGTCCACAGCCTTGTGGCAATAAGTAGTCTACAATCCTTATGACTTTCGTCACCCTTGAACCATTTTGGTTCGGCTGTAGCTAGCAGCCAGGTGTGGGGTAGTCAGCCCCGTATAGATCTATACACTCAAGTCACGCTCATTAAATCCCAGAGATTCTGGTTACGGGTGTAGTCCTCCACTCGCGTATCTCTGTGGAGTGTTCGCCAAGGACGTGTCTCCAATCATACGGAATAACAAATTTACTAGTAATAATAGGATAATCCTCCATTCGCGTATCTCTGTGGAATGTTACCGAGGACAAGACAGTGTACGAATTATATTGTTCATATGTTATAATGTCATGCTTTTAACTGATAAAATGTAGAAACCATTTGTGAAATATATAAAACATAACTGTTTATAAAATCCATTTCACAAATAAATGTTTAAGTGAGCTGTATGTTCTACTGGTTATCAGTTACGTATATCAGTATTAAAAGCATATGGAATGTGAAACACACTCACACGAAAATAAGTTTTGAGTACAAGAAAACCCTTGTACTTTGCTTGTGTTCCCCCCCTGAAAACAGTGAAAAACAGTGAAAAAGGGTAGGGGTATGAACTCACCGGACTCGGAAACGTGTCGGTTTTGGATACTAGACGTTGGTTCGGGGTTTGATTACTCGCGATGTCCCTATGTAAAATGAAATAATGTCCATATATATACAATTAGGGATACATTCACTAATCATATGGAACATTACACTCCAACGAGGTTAAACACCTCAAAATGAGCGTTTGGAGTGACCCGGGTGACATCTTCGGATGTGTAATGGCACTAGGGACTTGGGACTTGAGTTTACTCTCCATAAGTAAACATTTAAATGAGTTTACAACCACAAAACACACCTACACATGAGTTTACGGCCGTAAACTCATGTTGGTGTGATTTTGATGGTTTAAGGGTTTAAATGGACATGGAGATTGCTAGAATGAATTATCTAAAATGCCTTGGGACACTTGGAATGAATTTACAACATTTAAACATGAGTTTACGGCCACACTCTTAGAGTTTACGGCCGTAAACTCACCCATGGCCAAGAATGGTTAGTTTAAGCTACAAAGGACAATCACATGTGATTTTAGTTAATTTTCCAAGCCTTGAAATGAATTTAGAACACCATTTAACACACTTTTTGGAGTTTACGGCCTAGAGCTATGTTCTAAGGCCGTAAACTCTCCTTTACCCATGAAAAAGATAGTTTTTGATGCTTAAAACAATCACATGTGATTCTAGAAATTTATACAAGCCATTTGAGTGTATTTGATGCATCATTAACATGGTTTCATGAGTTTACGGCCAAGGGTATGTTCCTAGGCCGTAAACTCCTATAAATGACACTTTTGATATGTTTCAAACCCTTAAACTATTTTTAGATGCATCTAGATTTTACCACAAGGCCATTGGTTGAGTTTCAAGGCATTTGGACAAGTTTTAAGGCATTAAATCCCCTTTTAAGAGGAGTTTACGGCCCAAGAATATGTCTTGGCCATAAACTCTCTTTTTTCCCCCCAAAAATTATGTTTAAGGTGTTTAGATGCTAAAACCAATGTCCCACAAGTCATATCTAAGTCCCAACTATGATTTGGAAGGGTTAATTGGCTCAAAAACCCTTTGAATATGAGTTTACGGCCCAAGAATGTGTCTTGGCCGTAAACTCACTTTTGTCACTTAAGATCAAGGTTTTAATTGTTGTAAGTCCCTTCCATTAAGTCATTAAGCCATTACTAATGTCTAACATTGCTTAGGAGAGGGTTTTAGGGCTTAAAAACCCCATTGATAGGAGTTTACGGCCCAAGCTAGTTCCTTGGCCGTAAACTCATGTTCTTGGTCCCAAATCACAAACTAAACACTAAATTGAAGGCTAAAGAGGTTGAATAACAAGTTAGGGGAGTTACCTCTTTGATTTCAAGCCTTAATTCTTTGTTTTGGACCTTGATTTTGAGTTGAGGAGAGAGGTTGTGAAAGTTTAGTGAGAAATTGGCCAAAGGCTTCAAATGAAGTCTTAAAACACTTTATATAGTGTTCGGGAATTGGACACGACGGAATTCTACCTATTACTGACGTTAAGTGAGGCTTTTGGTCATACCCGACCAAATTGTTGTGACTCGATATGGCTGATTCTATAATTATCCCGATCACTAAAGTGGGGTGTTAAAGTGATTTCTAAACGTATTAAGACACCCATTAAGTCATTTTAGGTCAATATAAACTAATGACTTAATAAAATGGCGAAATTGGAAACGAAATTAAAAATGACGTTTGGTTGATCGGATTGGATTACAAGTTCTGGTACAAGAAGTGACATGAAATTTCGGGTTGTTACATTATCCCCCCGTTAGAGGGAATTTCGTCCCGAAATTCAAGACAAGAGATAAGAGAAAAATACAAATCATGGACCTAGAAAGAGTTGTGGATATTTTTGTTTCATCGAGTCTTCTCGCTCCCAAGTGAACTCCGGTCCTCGCTTGGCATTCCAGCGAACCTTCACCAATGGGATGCGACTCTGTTTCGTACGTTTGACTTCTCGATCCATGATTTCGATTGGTTCCTCCACAAAGTTGAGGTTTTCATCGATCTCAATCTCGTCTAATGGAATCACTAGGGTTTCATCGGATAAGCACTTCTTGAAGTTTGAAACATGAAAGACGGGATGGATGCTACTAAGTTCGTGAGGTAAATGAAGCTTATAGGCTACCGGACCAACTCTGGCGATGATTTCAAAAGGTCCAATGTACCTCGGATTAAGTTTCCCACGTTTACCGAAACGTACAATGCCTTTCCAGTGCGAGACCTTCAACAGAACATGGTCCCCAACCTGGAATTCTAGTGGTTTCCGACGATTATCAGCGTAACTCTTCTGACGATCGCGCGAGGCCTTTAGTTGTTCACGGATTTGGATAATTTTCTCAGTGGTTTCACGGATGATCTCAGGACCAGTAAGTGCGCTGTCGGGGACTCGACTCTTGGCTAACTGTGTATCTCCTACCTCAGCCCAGCACAGAGGGGATCTGCACTTGCGACCGTATAGGGCTTCGAACGGGGCAGCCCTAATGCTGGTGTGGTAACTGTTGTTGTACGAGAATTCGATCAAAGGTAGATGTGCGTCCCACGACTTTCCAAAGTCAATGACACATGCCCTAAGCATGTCCTCCAGGGTTTGAATTGTTCTCTCGCTTTGACCGTCGGTCTGAGGATGGTATGCCGTGCTCATATCTAGTTTGGTTCCAAGGGCTTTCTGAAGGGATTGCCAGAATCTGGAGGTAAACCTGCTATCTCGATCAGAGATAATGGATGCAGGTACACCGTGTAGTCGGACTACCTCTTGAATATATATACGTGCGAGTCTTTCCATCTTGAATGATTCCTTGATTGGGACGAAGTGAGCTGATTTTGTCAAACGATCGACAATCACCCAAATGGTATCATACCCACTTGAGCACTTGGGTAGTTTGGTGATGAAATCCATGGTGATCATCTCCCATTTCCATTCAGGTATTTCTGGTTGCTGGAGCAGACCCGAGGGTTTCTGATGTTCAACTTTTACCTTGGCGCAAGTCAGACACTTGCCCACAAATGAAGCTATCTCAGCCTTCATATTTGGCCACCAATATTGTTTCTTGAGATCTAAGTACATCTTGTCAGAGCCCGGGTGAACAGAGTATCTGGTTCTGTGTGCCTCCTCCATGACTAACTCTCTAAATCCTCCGGACTTGGGAATCCAGATCCGATCCATGAAACAATGGACTCCATCGCTTCTGATCTCAAGTTTCTTTTCCATTCCTCTCAAAACTTCAGTTGTCATGTTCTCGGGTTTCAGGGCTTCTAACTGAGCTTCTCATATTTGCATGGGTAGGTTGGAATGGATGGTTATCGACTGGCTCTTCACCTTGTTGCTGGTACTCTCCTTTCGGCTAAGGGCATCTGCTACCACATTGGCCTTGCCGGGATGGTAACGGATTTCACACTCATAATCACTGAGTAATTCTACCCATCGCCTTTGTCTCATGTTCAAGTCTTTTTGGTCGAAGATATGTTGTAGGCTCTTATGGTCGGTGAAGATCGTGCACTTGGTTCCGTAAAGGTAATGCCTCCAAATCTTCAATGCAAAAACTACAGCTCCTAGCTCCAAGTCGTGTGTGGTATAGTTGACCTCGTGTGCTTTCAACTGCCTAGAGGCATAAGCAATTACTTTTCCTCTCTGCATAAGCACACAGCCTAAACCTTGAGTAGACGCATCGCAGTAGACAACAAAGTCCTCTGTCCCTTCGGGTAGGGACAGGACAGGTGCGCTGCACAAGGCTTTCTTCAATGTCTGAAATGCGGTTTCTTGTTTATCACCCCAACAAAAGGGTACATCTTTCTGTGTTAGAGTGGTTAGAGGTTTGGCGATCCTGGAAAAGTTTTGGATGAACCTTCGATAATAGCCAGCGAGACCCAAGAATTATCGGATTTCTGTGGGTGTCTTCGGTGCTGACCAATTCTCTATTGCCTTAATCTTGGAAGGATCAACATGAATACCCTCCTCACTTACCACATGACCAAGGAAAGTTACCTTCCGTATCCAGAACTCACATTTTGTAAACTTCGCGTATAACTTCTCGGATCATAGGGTCTCCAACACTAGCCTTAAGTGTTGTTTGTGGTCTTCTTCACTTCGGGAATAGACGAGTATGTCATCGATGAATACTATGACAAACTTATCCAAATAAGGACGATCCACCCGGTTCATCAGATCCATAAACACTGCCAGTGCGTTGGTTAAACCGAAGGGCATCACTACGAACTCGTAGTGTCCATATCGAGTCCTGAAAGCTGTTTTGGGTACATCGCTTTCATGAACTCGCAACTGATGGTACCCTGATCGAAGGTCTATCTTAGAGAAGTAACTGGCTCCCTAGAGTTGATCGAAAAGGTCATCTATTCGAGGAAGAGGATATCAGTTTTTGACAGTCAACTTATTTAGCTCACGATAATCTATACACATTCGAAAGGATCCATCCTTCTTCTTGACAAACAAAACCGGGGCTCCCCATGGTGAGGAACTCGGTCTAATGAATCCTTTGCTAAGCAGCTCGTTAAGTTGACTGGATAGTTCCTGCATTTCAGCTGGAGCTAAGCGATATGGAGACTTCGCTACAGGAGTAGCCCTAGGAATTAGGTCAATACGGAACTCGACCTGACGTTCGAGAGGAATTCCTGGAAGCTCTTCGGGAAACACATCAGGAAAATTACAGACCTCGGGGATGCTCGCGAGGTCTTTGACTTCTTGTTTCTCATTGATTACATGGGCTAAGAATGCAATACACTCCTTTCGCAGGAGTTTCAGAGCTTTGATGCAGGAAATGATACGAAGGTTGGAACCGAGTTTATCGCCATAGATCACTAGAGTTTGACCCGAAGGAAGGTTAAGACGGATGGCTTTTTCGAAGCAAAGGATATCTGCATGATTGGGACTCAACCAATCCATGCCAATAATGACATCAAAGCTCTTTATGGATACGGGCATAAGATCGATAGGAAATGAATGGTCGTTTAAGGTAAGAATGCAATCTACGAATACCTCACTCGCACTTTCTTTCTCTCCGTTTGCCATTTCGACGGTAAACATTTCAGTTAGAGGTTGGGAATCATGTTTTAGGTTATGTTTGAATGCATGACTAATAAAACTTCTTTCAGCGCCCGAATCGAAAAGAATATTAGCATACGAGTTGTCGAGAAGAAACGTACCCGAGACAACATTGGGGATCGGCGACTGCTTCTTCCCGTCCCATAGCAAGGACCCTTCCTGTGTTGCCAGCAGTAATCTTCTTGGGGCAGTTCCTTTTAAAGTGCCCGGCTTCACCACAGTTATAACAGGCTTGACTAACGCCTGTTCCAGAAGATTGATTTGCTGATTGAGTCGGAGCCTTGCAGTATCGAACAGTGTGCCCCTTCTTACCACAATTGGTACAGGATAGTTCTCGATAGGGACCAGGGTTGTGGTGATACTTGCATTTTTCGCAAAGAGGGAGGTTACCAACATATCGACTGGTAGGATTTGGTGCTGTGGATCCCACAACAGAAGCAGCAGTTATGGGGGTAGTAGCAGCATGAACTGCTACTGTTTGTTGTCTTTTGAAGGAGCCTTGGGAAGATTGACCCTTCTTTTTCTTCCAGAATTTTATTTTCTCGCCACTGCTTTTGGTAGACTCAGGGGTAGCAGTGGTGGTTTCCTCAACATCATCACTGTGGTGAATTATGGCTTGTGCTAAAGTCTTAGCACTATCATAAGTATATGGGCGAGCAGCTAAGACATGACCTTTGGTCGGATTGGTTAACCCCCAAATAAACCTCTCGATCTTTTTGCTTTCAGGGGTGACTAGTCCAGGGCAGAGAAGGGCAAGATCATCAAATCGAGAAGTGTAGGCAGTAATATCAGAACCTTTCATCTTCAGGTTCCAGAGCTCGTGCTCTAGCTTCTGCATTTTGCCTCTGGGACAATATTCAGCAAGGAGGAGTTCTTTCATAGTCTCCCAGCCCATGGCATTGGCTACAGGGAGAGTTAAAGATTTGACTCGGCCATTCCACCAAGTCAATGCTTTATCAAGGAAGGTACAAGCTGCGAACTTGACCTTATCGGACTCATCACAGGCACAAATTTCGAAGATGGATTCGATTCTCTCGAACCATCGGGATAATGAAATGACACCACCAGTGCCATTGAAGAAAGAAGGCTTCGCATTCATGAAGTCCTTATAGGAACCCTCCTTACGGCGTTCCTGATTACCATCTTGATTTTGATTATTACCTCCTGAACCACCGGTATTCAACTGGGACATGGCAGCTGCCACCGCGGCGGTAACAGCTGTTTGAAATAACACGGGATCGATTTCAGGAGGAGGTGGCGGAGGATTGTTGGAGCCGGGTCTCTTCCTGGGAGGCATCTTGATCTAATAAGATCAATAAAGAGAGAGGATGATAAGTCCTCTGAATCGAGAGATATGACAGGTATTAATTCCAATTAAGCGGTAAAGCAGGAAAGAGTTATTGAAGCAAGTATACTATCGCTAACGGAATGATCGGGGGTCTATACATGTACGATTATTCGAGAAATACTCCCATAGTATTTCATGGTTTGTTACGATACTGGCTCGATGTTTGTGGTATTAGGGTAAGTTTTAGGCATGCCATGTACCACAATCACTCCCAGGCATATGTTGGCCGTGTCTCGAATGAATATAGTTGGCCAGGCTATATTGACCCTAGACACGACTACATAACTGCCCAGGTTTAACTGCAATACACAACACCCATTTACTTATGTTTTGTTCTACTTATAGATACGAATCTCGACGGTTCGGTATACTTGTATATTTTTGAAAATACTTGTAGTCTGAAGATACTTTTATTTCAGAGCACTTAGGCCCCTTTAGTGTTTATAGTGTTATACCATGTAAGGTTTGGTATACTTTATTCACTATAAACAAGGGCTCTGATACCAATCTGTCACACCCCGAAAACCGAAGGCGGAAACATTTCCGGGGTTGACTCCACGTTGAGTATCAAATCCAATGTACATAGTAAGTAAAGTGAAACAAACATTACATTACATATTAAAAGTTTTACAATTTGTTTCAAAAGACACAGTTTATACAGTTGTGATACATAATATAGATATAAACAAAATGAACGGGCCTTGCACGCACACGATCCTGAACCAAGTCTTCGGGTACCTGTACTATCGTTGACCTGAGAACACAAGCAGTTTGAAAATCAGCATAACGCTGGTGAGTTCATAAGTAGTTTTGTTTTGTGAAAAATGTTTATGTTTCCTTTCTGTTTCTGAAAATGTAACACATGCCAAGAAAATCCCATATTTTCTTAAAAGTTGGTTGTTGTATCACAAAACTAAAGTATAGTTTGGTTATCCAAATCATTGTTTTATTTCTTTAATGTATCAGTGCATTCCCAGGAAAGTCCCATACTTTCTTGAAGGGTAGTTATTGTAAAAGATGTAATGTTATTCAATTGTTTACACTTTTCTGGTTATATGTATGTTACCCTGGAATGCCCCATGCTTTCCTGTATGTTGGTTTTCAATGTAAAAGATGTATTCTGTTAGACCTGGTTGAGTACAAGATTTCCCAGGAAGGTCCCATACCTTCCTGAATGTTGGTTATCATTGGTAAAAGATGTAAAAGATGTAAAAGATGTAAACTGAATCCAAGTTATCTGTAAAATGTAGTATGTGGTTCATTATTACTATAAGTAAATCTCTGTTATCCTAGTTGCGAGTTCCATAACCATACTAAAGACTGAACCTGTGGCAATAAGTAGTCCATAATCCTTATGACTTTCGTCACCCTTGAACCATTTTGGTTCGGCTGTAGCTAGCAGCCAGGTGTGGGGTAGTCATCCCCGTATAGATCTATACACTCAAGTCACGCTCTCTAAATCCCAGAGATTTTGGTTACGGGTGTAGTCCTCCACTCGCGTATCTCTGTGGAGTGTTCGCCGAGGACGTGTCTCCAATCATACGAAATAACAAATTTACTAGTAATAATAGGATAATCCTCCATTCGCGTATCTCTGTGGAATGTTACCGAGGATAAGACAGTGTACGAATTATATTGTTCATATGTTATAATGTCATGCTTTTAACTGATAAAATGTAGAAACCATTTGTTAAATATATAAAACATAACCGTTTATAAAATCAATTTCACAAATAAATGTTTAAGTGAGCTGTATGTTCTACTGGTTATCAGTTACGTATATCATTATTAAAAGCATATGGAATGTGAAACACACACACACGAAAATAAGTTTTGAGTACAAGAAAACCCTTGTACTTTGCTTGTGTTCCCCCCTGAAAACAGTGAAAAACAGTGAAAAAGGGTAGGGGTATGAACTCACCGGACTCGGAAACGTGTCGGTTTTGGATACTAGATGTTGGTTCGGGGTTTGATTACTCGTGATGTCCCTATGTAAAATGAAATAATGTCCATATATATACAATTAGGGATACATTCACTAATCATATGGAACATTACACTCCAACGAGGTTAAACACCTCAAAATGAGCGTTTGGAGTGACCCGGGTGACATCTTCGGACGTGTAATGGCACTAGGGACTTGGGACTTGAGTTTACTCTCCATAAGTAAACATTTAAATGAGTTTACAACCACAAAACACACCCACACATGAGTTTACGGCCGTAAACTCATGTTGGTGTGATTTTGATGGTTTAAGGGTTTAAATGGACATGGGGGTTGCTAGAATGAATTATCTAAAATGCCTTGGGACACTTGGAATGAATTTACAACATTTAAACATGATTTTACGGCCACACTCTTAGAGTTTACGTCCGTAAACTCACCCATGGCCAAGAATGGTTAGTTTAAGCTACAAAGGACAATCACATGTGATTTTAGTTAATTTTCCAAGCCTTGAAATGAATTTAGAACACCATTTAACACACTTTTTGGAGTTTACGGCCTAGAGCTATGTTCTAAGGCCGTAAACTCTCCTTTACCCATGAAAAAGATAGTTTTTGATGCTTAAAACAATCACATGTGATTCTAGAAATTTATACAAGCCATTTGAGTGTATTTGATGCATCATTAACATGGTTTCATGAGTTTACGGCCAAGGGTATGTTCCTAGGCCGTAAACTCCTATAAATGACACTTTTGATATGTTTCAAACCCTTAAACTATTTTTAGATGCATCTAGATTTTACCACAAGGCCATTGGTTGAGTTTCAAGGCATTTGGACAAGTTTTAAGGCATTAAATCCCCTTTTACGAGGAGTTTACGGCCCAAGAATATGTCTTGGCCGTAAACTCTCTTTTTTCCCCCAAAAATTATGTTTAAGGTGTTTAGATGCTAAAACCAATGTCCCACAAGTCATATCTAAGTCCCAACTATGATTTGGAAGGGTTAATTGGCTCAAAAACCCTTTGAATATGAGTTTACGGCCCAAGAATGTGTCTTGGCTGTAAACTCACTTTTGTCACTTAAAATCAAGGTTTTAATTGTTGTAAGTCCCTTCCATTAAGTCATTAACCCATTACTAATGTCTAACATTGCTTAGGAGAGGGTTTTAGGGCTTAAATACCCCATTGATAGGACTTTACGGCCCAAGCTAGTTCCTTGGCCGTAAACTCATGTTCTTGGTCCCAAATCACAAACTAAACACTAAATTGAAGGCTAAAGAGGTTGAATAACAAGTTAGGGGAGTTACCTCTTTGATTTCAAGCCTTAATTCTTTGTTTTGGACCTTGATTTTGAGTTGAGGAGAGAGGTTGTGAAAGTTTAGTGAGAAATTGGCCAAAGGCTTCAAATGAAGTCTTAAAACACTTTATATAGTGTTCGGGAATTGGACACGACGGAATTTTACCCGTTACTGACGTTAAGTGAGGCTTTTGGTCATACCTGACCAAATTGTCGTGACTCGATATGGCCGATTCTATAATTATCCCGATCACTAAAGTGGGGTGTTAAAGTGATTTCTAAACGTATTAAGACACCCATTAAGTCATTTTAGGTCAATATAAACTAATTACTTAATAAAATGGCGAAATTGGAAACGAAATTAAAAATGACGTTTGGTTGATCGGATTGGATTACAAGTTGTGGTACAAGAAGTGACATGAAATTTCGGGTTGTTACAGAGAATTACTTCATGGATTCTATCACGAGTACTTCTGAGGCGATAATATCTTTTATTATTAAAATGGAGATATATGAGTTGTAATTTCCAAGTCGGTTGTACATTGGTATTGCGAAAACGTATTATTAACTTGATGTTATAAAATGTAGTGTCATGTATGATTTAGTTAGTAAAGGATACAAGCATATGAGACAAAGTTTATTCATTCCTTTTTCCCTTACATGAAAAACGATATCTTTGGGCCCCTTAGTGATTTGATGTCAACATCTAAAGTGTTTGGCCGAGCCCATACAGAATTGATGTGTTCAATTAGTAGTTTGAATTAATCGTCATAAATCGGGAAATCGAGAAACATAATTTTAGACAATGAGATTGATTTCAATACATGTTTGGTATCCATATGATATCTAGAACAACAGAGGGACATTTTATCACTTATCTAAAGGACAAATATATGATCGGATCAGAGTTCGGCAGTTGCTTTGGAAAGAACCCTTTGATGTTTAATTTAAGAAGTTATATCTGTAATTTAGTTTTAGACTTATCCAAGTGGGAAACTGTTAGATTAGGCTTATAATCCAATAACTAGATTAGTATAATCTTGAATTATTGTCATTTGAGTTGCCCTTAAACCTATTAATTGACTAGAATGCTTTTTTTTTGGGGGGGGGGAGAGAGAGAGAGAGAGAGAGAGAGAGAGAAAGAGAAAGAGACTGGTTTTTAATTTATTATATAGTTAATAAATTAATCAAAATCAAAATAAATGATTTATTAATATATTATGAGAATAATATGTTAATTAGAAATAGTATTATTTAATTAAGAATTAATCAAAAATTAAGTGGAATTAATTTTGGGATTAATTGGATTAATTAAAAGTGGATGGACTAAAGGTGACAATGTTCAAAACTTGAACATTGACCAATTCTAGAACCTCCTTACGAGCGGGTACGAACTCTAGATGGTCTTTAGGGGTTTTCCTAGTAAATAAGGAAGCCTAGGAGTCCTTAGGGAGCAAGTAAATGGGATACGGCTTATTTAAGGCAACCTGCCTTATCTTCGTTCCCTTAGTCACTTATATAAACCCTCCTAAGGGTTCATATTTTCTTCAAACCCTTCTACAAGAGTGAGAACCGAAAATTATCATTCCCTATCCTCTCTCCTATTTTGCCTCCAACATGCTAGGGTTTGGGTATGAGCCATTAGAAGCACGGGACTTATGGTGCCTGCTTTCTGGAGACCAACAAGGAAGGATTACTAGTTTATTTTCTATAATAAACTAAGGTATGAATTTTCTAGAAACCCTTTCATAATTTCAAAAATAGCATTATAATTTATGGGTTCTCGATATTCAATTGTTTGTTGCAAATTATTGAGAGAACATAGATCCTTTAGGGTGCATGTGAACTTAGGGTTTATGTTTTTCTACCAAAATAAGTTTTTTTTTGTAACATATAAAACCCATCAGTTACAAGTTGGTATCAAAGCCTTGCTGTGAGGGATTTGGACATGTATTACGGTGTATCTGAACTCAAAATGAGGTTTGAGAAATTTTCTAAATGAGTTTTTGAAAAGAAAATGTTGTTATTCAAGAAAACAATTTTCAAAAAGAGTTCGTTACAAATGGAGGATGTGATGCATACACTCGGCGAAGCTCTAGAAGTAAGTAATTACCAATATACCCATATGATCTTGTATTTGTGTTATCAATTATTATACATGCTAAAATATAGGTTGTATATCCACCCATGAATTGCATGATAGAATTGTCTGACTTCTATGATGCTTTAGAGCCTAGAAAATTGTCTTCTATGTGCTGCTTGAAATCTAGATTGATAATGTTATTTGCTAGGTTTATATTTTAGAGTTGTATGCGATTAGGACTGTATAGAAGATGAATAATTGATTTACCCTTATTTCATATTCCTTGTATGGTTGTGGGCTTAGGGCTGAATCATTCACTCGACAGTCCATTTGGTATGGTATTTTGTATAACTTCCATGTATGAGGCAACCAACGGTGTTGGTAGAGATTTTTAATTTGCGGTTGATTTTTATTTCTAATAAAAATCTATAAGTTATTCATACGAATTCGGATTTTTATGAAATTTATAATTTCTAGTAAAAATCTACAAGTTATTCGCACACCTATTTTTGAGCCTGTTTGTCGCATTATACGTATGTGTAAGAGCGCATTTGAATGTATTTGTCAATATAATGTAGTACTTACATTCCTGCCCTATGACATCTATTTATCTAAACTAATTCCTAACGGCGATCAGTGACGTGTTTTCTTCAGTTGTCACAGCAATGACCAATATATATATATATATATATATATATATATATATATATATATAATAAATTCTAATTGTCCAATTTTCTTATAATATAACTTCAAACTTAATTTACTTCCAAGATTTTTATAAATTACACATTTATCTTAATCTTACATAATTTTCATTTTCAACTACAATATATATAGTCTAGTAGGTGTTCGGCAAAAAGATGTGATGTAAAAGAAAGATAATAGTGAAATTTTGAAAATCTTGAAAGTAAATCAAGTTAGGAGTTGAAGTTTAAGAGCATTATAATAAATATATCAAACAAAATGACGTATTATAGTGTGTTTGGGTACCTAAGCTTATATACCTTAAGGGTATATTCACTTTTCCCATATATATATATATATATATATATATATATATATATATATATATATATATATATATATATATATATATATACTACTCTATTAAAGATAAATGAGTATAAACATGATCTTAAATATCTTTATGGTAATCTTTAAAATTTATGATATTAAGATTCTAATAGTTGAAATAGATCGTGATCACAAAATCAATATGATCAATCTGAAGCAAGATCTATAATAGGATCCTAAGATATTAACCTAATATGATCCCTCCTCTTTAACATTTATTATATAGTCAAGCTGTAAAAATTCACCCATTTAATTTGAAATCAAACATTACATATCACAAAAGTCTCATAAAACATTACCGGTCCATCTACTTATCTTGAATCTGCTAGAGCAACACCACCCTCATATTATTTCGGTTATGATGTTATGCATATTGTTTTAGATGGTCATGATATTCTTATTTCTTTTTTCTACATATGATGTTTTCCTATAATTTGTAGTGATAATGACTTGACAGGGTAAAAAACTTTTAACCTTAATCATATTTAATCACTAAACTTTTTTTCGTGCTTGATTTACCCCTGAATTATAAATTGTTCACATTTTACCCTTACGACCGGTTCCAACCGGTCATAAGGGTAAAATGTGAACAATTTCAAATAATTTAGGGATAAATCATTCATAAAAAAGTTCAATAAATAAATGTGAACAAAGTTGAAAGCATGTCACCTTTCAAGTCATTATCCCTTAAATAAATGTTTTTACATTAGTAAATCATATTGTTATTGTCACACCCCCGAACCAGGACGGTGGAAACATCAGGGGGGCAGATGACGTCATTGTGTAATATCATAGTAGTTGAATATAAATGATACATAGCAACCAAACATCATACATCACAATATACCAACATTCATTGTTTACAAATTGTACTTGTTCTTCCATTACACAAAAGTAACGTCAAGTATGATGTCTCAAAAAAAAAATAGCAAAACATCTAGATCCAAGGATCGAGTACATGTTCACTAAGTCCCTGAGAATACAATTCGTTTTGAAAAGCGTCAACATAGAATCTAGTAGAGTGTATATTCTTCGTAAATTCAAAATATTATTGTTATTCCCTATGTGATTTGTTATAACCATGTTAATGTGACTAAAGCGTCTGTCTTGATGTTCTTCATGTGTTGGTTTCTAATAAGATATTAGTCACCCTAGACTGGCCTGTCTAGCTATAGCGAACAACTCTGGTATGGGGGTGTCAACCCCGTATAGATCTATACACAATTACATCGCTCTCCCTCCAGGAGACTCTGGTTATAACTACATAATTTACGATGTATGCTATGTACGCACGGTGAAGGAGTGTCTCACAAGAGCCTCAACAAAAATTTACACGAATTTATCGAATAATGCCTATGGTGTTCTTAGTGTAAATTTATGATTGCGGTTTTATGACACGTGGATATTCCTGTCGTAAAACTCTATTTTGCATACTGATTTTATTGAATTATTTATAACGATATTTATAAATAATTACTAATGGCTTGTCAACTTGCAATATGTGTTGTAAAAATAACAAAATACTCTAGTTTTTAGACCCTTGAAATAGTACACCCATTTACAATTGTTTTAAAAATAAAAAATACTATATTTTATTAAAATGTTCAAGTGTTATGGTGGGTTTTTAACACACCAACAATATGTTTTAGTGTTTCGTAACCCAAAAATACTCTATTTTTGTTGTGACAAGAACATGTCAGAATTTTCACAAAATTTCATAAAACCTTGATATTTATTATGTTTCAACATCTTTTCAAGTATTAGTGGTAAAAATCAGGATAATGACTTAAAAGGGAAACATATTTTTTGATTTGTACACATTTGGTCACTGAGTCTTTTTCGTGCACATTTACTCCTTCAACCTGTAAACTGTACACATCCAGTCCTTATCACCGGTTACTCTAGGTTAGCCGGGAAAAATGAATTAATAGAGTAATATATTTCTTGTTTTGTAAACATTTAGTCCTTAATATTTTTGTACACATTTAGTCCTTATTATTTTTTTGTTACAAAATAAGTCATTTTTTTGTACTCATTCAGTACTTATGAATGATTTCTGTAGGTTTTTCACGCGACATCTTACGTGGGTCAATCAATTATGAAGTGTGTGGGGATGTTGATGTTTATGTGTAACGTCTCATTGTCATATCAAAAAAAATTATTTTTAAATAAGGCAAAAGTCCGTAATTATATATCCATTATTAGGAAAAACTGTTTATTCCAAAATACATTTATCGAAAATCAAAGTAATATAAGAAACGCAGAATCCCCCAAAATACCTGATTCAACAAATGTATTATCATTCATAACGGGCCCACACTCATCAAATTGGAATACATTGGCCCAATCAGTCATCGGACTGGAATGCCAACATGCAACAGGTCCAATCAGTCATCGGAATGGAAGACCCAGGGTTCATCGGCATGTTTCCTTAATCCAACCGCTCTTCTTGAGCATCCGTGCCTACGGTTTATAGCCGGCCTGCACCAGGTATCTTGGCCTACAACATATAGCAGGACCACCTCAACCTATCCCACCACCATATGGCCATCCCATATAAGATGTCGTGAGAAAAATCGAAAGAAATCATTCATAAGTATTGAATGGGTACAAAAACAAATTTTACTTATTTTGTAACAAAAAAAAAATTAAGGACTAAATGTGTACAAGAATACTAAGGACTAAATGTGTACAAAGTGAGAAATATATTACCCTATTAAGTCATTTTTACCGGCTAACCTAGAGTAGTCGGCCATAAGGACTAAATGTGTACAGTTTAACAAGTTGAAGGGGTAAATGTGGACAAAAAAAAAGTCTGTGACTAAATGTGTACAAATCAAATAATATGTTACCCTCTAAAGTCATTATCCCGTAAAAATCTATATATCCAAAAATTTACCATTTTGAGTGTAAACTCTCATATTTTACCATCTTTCAAGCTTTTATAACCAAATATGTTATAACATTTTCTTTGACATTATGTTTGACTTTTAACACACACGAAAGTCATTTTTACATAGCAACTTGTTCCATTTTCAACATGATACCTAAATATGTAAAACTACACAAAGATAACTTTGTTGCAACAACATGAGACTTTGTAAAAATCTGGAGTTTAAGGAGTGTTAGCATGAAATAATAACATTTCAACACACATAGGCATATAAACATAAAGTTCATGAAAATATCCAAGGATTTCAAACAAGACTTGACTTGTATTCCCCCCCCCCCCCCCCCCAAAAAAAAAGGATGAAAACTTGAAAATAGTGGGGTATGAAGCTCATCTTGGGTATATTTGAAGTGATGAGATGAAAGTTTTGAGCCTAAAACACTTGGAGTGTTTGATGAAACTCTTGAAGAATATGATACCCTAAAGTTTTCAACACCTAATTTTATGTGTAAATAAAAAGAAATTAACAAGATAGGGTGTACAATCACTAGCCAAGTTTGAATTACTTACGAGGGTTTAGGGAAATGCCTTGAAGAAATTAGTATCCTAAGAACTTGAAGCTTGAACTCACAGAGAGAAAATTTGGGATTTCTTAGTAAGTGAAAGTGGGAATTGTGATATGGGAAAAGCGTTTTAGTCCAATATAAAAGAAGGAAAGATGGCTTAATGTTTTCTTAGATTACTGGAGGATAATACCTTGGTATTTTATAGTTAATAAATGTTTTACTGTGTTTGTCGTGGAAAGGGGTGAAATGTCACACCTTAAAGTCAAATATGCTTGCTTTTTCTCTATTCTAATCCGTGAACACGTTAAAATATCCAAGCATGATCGTAAACACATGTGTTTACAACCCTAGGATACGTTTCCTTTTGGGTTTACGACTAAGGTATGGCCCACCATGGGGGTTTAAGATCCAAAAGCCTTTTCTATTAGTGTTTTCGGCCAACACATGAGTCATCAAGGTAGTTTTGGCCCATGGTGGGGTTTCATGTTACAATCCTTTGAAAAAAAAATTAATATATGTTTCATTATTGGCTTGTCAATGTTAATTACAATCATGGCTCTTCAAGGCTTATTCATATATATATATATATATATATATATATATATATATACATATAGATATAGCTTATAAACATAATGCTCATATGAATTTCAAATGTTTTATTGAAATATGGTTATATCTTACATTGTGGATATACTTGTATTCAAGACTCCTTAGATTAGGTTTGACTCAAATTGTTTCTAGTTGTGACATCATTCCCCCGTTAGAGGGAATTTCGTCCCGAAATTTGTTTTAAAGTGGCGTTCATGAAGTCGAGAATAGGTGTGGATACTTTCGCATTATCTGGTCCTTGCGCTCCCAAGTGGACTTCGGTCCATTTTTGGCGTTCCACCGAACTTTCACAATTGGAATGCGGCTTTGTTTCGTTCGTTTAACTTCTCTATCCATAACTTCCACAGGTTCTTCGACAAGGTGAAGGTTCTCATTTATTTCGATCTCATCAAGCGGAACAACAAGGGTTTCGTTAGATAAGCACTTCTTTAGGTTTGACACATGAAAGACGGGGTGTACATTGTTGAGTTCTGGTGGCAATTGCAGCTTGTAAGCCACCAGGCTGATCCTAGCGAGGACCTCGAAGGATCCGATGTATCTTGGATTCAGTTTTCCCCGCTTTCCAAAGCGTATCATCCCTTTCCAGGGAGAGACCTTTAGTAAAATGCAATAGCCTAATTGAAATTCCATAGGTTTTCGTCATCTGTCAGCGTAACTTTTCAGTCGATCTCGAGATGCCTGGAGTCGTTCCCTGATTTGAACGATTTTCTTAGTTGTTTCCAGGATAATCTCGGGTCCAATGAGAGTGTTGTTTGGTATCTGCCCCTTTGCTAATTGTGTCTCCCTACCTCCGCCCAACAAAGGGGTGATCGGCATTTACGTCCATAAAGGGCATCAAAGGGAGCGACCTAGATGCTTGTGTGATAGGTATTGTTGTACAAGAATTCGATAAGAGGAAAGTGGGTATCCCATGCCTTGTCGAAGTCTATCACATAGGCTAGGAGCATATATTCTATTGTTTGGATGGTCCGCTCACTTTGCCCATTTGTCTGGGGATGATAGGCAATGCTCATGTCCAATTGGGTCCCCAATGACCTATGTAGCGACTGCCAAAACCGGGAGGTAAATGTATTGTCTTTGTCTGAGATAATAGATATTGGAATGCCATGTAATCTAAAAATCTTCTTTATGTGTATTCGAGTCCGCCTTTCTATTTTATACGTTTCTTTTATTTGTAGGAAATGGGCGGATTTGGTCAATCGATCGAAAATCACCCAAATGGCATCCAGTCCATCTGCCGTCTTGGGTAATTTGGTAATGAAGTCCATCTTTATCCTCTCCTATATCCACTCAGGGATTTCGGGTTATTACAATAGACCTCAGGGCTTCTGATACTGTACCTTTACTTTAGTGCAAGTTAGGCACTTGCTCACATAGGTAGCAATTTTAGCTTTCATATTCGGGTACTAGGTCAACTCGAAATTCGACCTGTTGCTCAGGGGGTATTCCTCAGAGGTCTTCCGGAAACACGTCTGGAAAATTACGCACCTCCGGAACGTCCTTGAGCTAGAAAGGAATGATTCTCTTTGTGCAAGCACTTTTGTGCCTTGATGCACGAGATGAGACGGAGGTTTTCACCGAGTTTATCACCGTAGATAATTAGGATTTCATCGTTGGGTAGGTGAAGGTGAATGGCCTTCTCGCAACACATAATATTGACATGGTGGAGGCTTAACCAATCCATACCGATGATTACATCAAAGCTTCTAATAGTAACTTTCATGAAGTTGATTTAAAATGAGTGTTTATTTAACGTTAGTGTGCATCCTATGAATAAGTCGTTTGTTGTTTCAGTTTTCCCATTAGTCATTTCCACCGTGAAGGTTTCGTTTAACTTTTGTGGACATTGATTTAGTAAGTGTTTAAATTTATGGCTCACGAAACTTCGTTTTCCCTCACTATCGAATAAAATGCATGCATAGATGTTGTTGAGGAGGAACGTACCGGTGACTACCGCTGGATCATGCACAACCACCCATTGTCCCATTTCTAGGAATATGCCTGATCCCCCTCCACCCTGCTTGTTGTCCATGGGACAGTTTCGCTTGTAAGGGCCAGTCTGCTCGCACCCGTAAGATGCTTGGCTTGCTCCAGCATAGTTGGGTTGGTTGTTTTGATGCGGCGGTGCTCTATAATACCGGGCGGTGTGTCTTTTCCGATTGTAGTCGGTGCACTTCAAATCTCGGCATGTGCCACTATGGTGGAAGCTACATTTATCACACTTTGGATGAGAGCCTGCATATGGCCTTGCAGGTGTTGGTGTAGTTGATGTTGGTGTAGTCTGAGTGGTAGCTGCATGAACTGCTATGATTTTTTGTTTCTTCCCAGACTCTTGGGCTTGTTTTCCCTCTCTCTTCTTTCCCCACTTCTTCTTGTTGTCATATCCCTTCTTTGATTCAGTGACAACAACCTTCGTCCCCTTTGGTTCCCCATGGTCATAAAGCTTTTGTGCCAGGCGTTTGGCACTATTAAAGGTTGAGGGGTTGGCAACAATCATGTTCCCCTGAATTGGGGGAGTTAGTCCCCAGATGAACAGTTCAACCTTCTTGCTCTCGGAGGTAATCATCCTCGGGCACAAGCGCGTCAGGTCGCTGAACCTTGAAATATAAGCCTCGATGTCGGAATCTTTTACAGTGAGATTCCATAGTTCTTGCTCGAGCTTTTACACTTCACCTCGGAGGCAATATTCATCGAGCATCAGATTTTTGAGTTCTTCCCATGCCATGGAGTTTGCAACTGGAAGAGTTAGAGCCTTGACATGGTCGTTCCACCATGAAAGGGTCCTGTCATCAAACGTACAAGCTACAAATTTTACTTTGCTTTCATCTGGACACCCTCAGATTTCGAAAACGGACTCAGTCTTTTAGAACCACCAGGTGAGAGCTATTACACCCCCACTTCCATTAAATGGTTTCGGTTTTCCGTTGGTGAAGTCTATGTAGGTGCATGTTCTTTGGTGCCCTTGGTTATCCCTATGGTTGGAAATTCTCGACCAATTTCTGTTACCTCGTCCGTTTGTGCCCTGGTTGATGTGTGCTAATGCTGCAGTAACTGCAGCTGAGACTGCCGCCTAGAAAGCAGCAGAATTCATCTCCGGTGGAGGTGGCGGCGACGGTGGTTTTGTTGTAGCGTTTTTGCGAATATACCTTCTGGGAATTTCCTGCTATGAGACAGGAATGACGATAAGTTTATGGAATCCCTTGTTTCTAGTGGATACGGTGCTTCGATTGTGCTTATAACTGAAATTGTATTACATAAAACAAGAATGAAAGTAGAGAACATAGCAGATAACAACATCACAAATAAAACACATCATCGTTTCTTTAATGATAATTTTTTTAGTACATAATGCATGAAAATTGACCTTTGAAAGGTCTACAGTACATAGAGAATAAAAATCTAACAGTATAACGACCCTCCGAGTAGTGTAATCACTTAAAAGTAGGGTCAATCCTACATGCATAAAGGGAAGAGAAAAGGTAAGATGATCCCTACACACGACGAGTGGTCCCGGGTGGTGTATGTGATGAGGTAGAAGCGCCTTGATATTCAGTTAACCGGCGCTCAGCGACTCGCACCCTCGTCTCCGGCTCAGCCTGCCGCTCCTGAAACTCCTGAACGAGGTCTTGAGTGTGCCTCTCTGCACACTCCACTACAGCTCTCATCTGGATCATCTGGCTAGCGGTCACCTGTGACAAATCGCCAATGTCCCTAGTCTGTCTAACCATAATGGGAAGAGCACAATCCGACGTGCTTCCATGCTGGAGGTCGTATAAAGCTCTCTCCATGCCGAATGGTGGGCATTGGCCCTGATATCGACTCCACCTCCCAATATCTAAGGCCAAGGGGGCGTAGGGAAATTTTAGCCCATTCAGTGTGCTGGCACGCTTGCCATGTATGGTGGGTTGATGACTTCAGGCTCCGCATCCGAGTCACTCTCATCTCCCTGCTCATCCTCGTCGATATCTTTGTCCACTACTAGAAAAACAGCCTTTTACGACGCTCATTGTGCGTCGTAAAAGGCTCAGACGACAGGCAAATGCGCGTCAAGGAAGGCCCTGTCATAAAGAGAGACGACGCGCGTTTACGACGCTCATTTACGATGCGTAATTACGACGCGCGTTTAAGACACGCAATGCGTATCAAGGAAGGCCCTGTCATAAAGGAAGACGACACGCATTCGCGTGTCGTAACCTTACGACGCACGTGTTAATGACATGCAATGCGTATCAAGAAAGCCCCTGTCAAGAAAGGCCATGTCATAAATGAAGATGACACACATTTTTGCGTATCGTAAATTTAAATGTTAAAAAAAAATTATATATTTATTAATTTGTAAATTAAATTTTCATTTAATTTCTCATAATAGAAATAAAATACCATATACAAAAAATACAATCCATTGCATAATATAAAATAAAATTTCATACTCAAAAAATAAAATAAATTGCACAAATTATAATGTCATACAAAGAGTCATTCAAATGTTAAACAAAAATAATACATTGCTAACATGGGTTATACATTCCTATAAAACTAACAAATAATCATACAACTCTGTTTCTTACTGGAAAGGAATGCCAAACATGATTACAAGTCTCCCTTAATCTTGATTACTCACCTGCTTAAGTAGAATGATGTTGAGAAGGCTACCTAGCAACAGAGAAAAACACAACACTTCTCCTACAATCACAACATCATTTACAGAAAAAGGGTTGTCAATTACCTTCATTAAGACTTTCATTTGATCACAAAAATATTAAATAAAAGGATGAAAAAAATAACTTACTTTTGATAAGTTGATTTCCCTTAGAGAAAACACAGCTAAATCATTGAACAAGACCCTAGGGCCTTCTTCTAATGTAAACACAATGCTCGTCTGCAAAATTGAGGCGATAAAATAAAATTTGAATATTTTTTGGGTAGTTTATATATGATTTGATAATTTGATTTAAAATACAATAAAATAAATTATCTTTTTTTTACCTTATAGGGCTTGTCAATTCCTAGGATTAGAAAATGAGTTATGTTATCTAAATCATCCTGAACATTCAATATAACAATTGTAAGACAAAAGGAGAAATGTATATTTGAAAATACTATGAGATGTGATTTTTTTTAATGTTATCAATCCATAAATTAAGCGCAACAAATAGTTACCTATCTTTTTTAAAAACTTTTATGGGGGTATAATGACCAAAATTCCCTTGTATTTATATACAGGTTTACAAATATAACTTGAATAACTAGGTGACACCTGGATTGTTTGTGCTAGAATATCAAGCGCAATTTCAGCATGCGCAGCCCAAGAACTTGCAACTGCTCCAGTGTCTCGTACGGATTCCGAGGCTACAATCTATTAAAAAACTCTTAACAAATTTTAAACAAAGAAAAAACACAATATTAAAAGTTTAAACGCAAGAATTAGCAATTAGTTTCATTTACCTATCCATAGTTTCAGTTTATAGTAATCAAAACATAATAATAAAGAAAAAAAAGTTGAGAAGAACTTACAGCTTCTACCATCAAACAATGAGTCAGCACTAGCTTCAATTACTTGATATGTTCCAGCAATATGAAGAACCTCAAGCACAATATAGTTTCAAGTACACGCCCTCTGATTTTTTGGATATGTTCCTGTTCTTCATCCCACCAGGATTCCCAACAATTGTCTCCTTTCACTCCAACTCCGCCTTTATACATAAGCCAATTAGTCCAATCATCAAAAATCTTCCACAGCTCTGTTCACGTCACATCCCAATCATCAAAATCTTATAAGATAGATTCATGAATTTGGAAAAAGAAAATAAAATAATTGGAAGCATACTTCTGCCATTCGAAGCCAGATGGGTTGAAGATATACGGTACAAACAACCATTTTCCTACTTATTATCAAGTCCCAAATATAAACACTAGACCCCAATAAAAGCAACGGGATCTCACTTGACCACCTCCACTGTCCCTATCCCTGTCCCACATAATAGATCCCTTTCATTAAATTAAATTAAATTAATTATTACTTCAAAACAAGAAACGCAAACCAGTAATCATGCACATACATAATCTCAATCAATAATACATACAACAAATTTGTTTTTCATTTTTCCCTAAAAGCTCAATCAGGTGGAGGGAGGGGGGATATAGTTTGATCAACATTTTTTTCTAACTTATTTTTTCCTATATACAAAAAAACTATAGCTCTCAAATCTTACATGACACTGTGTGTGGTTGGGTGGCTGACGTCAGCACACAACCTCCCTCCAATGACCACTGATACTTGCCTTTCTTTTGATCATATCATGTTCATGTCCATGTCCAATTCAAAAAATTAAATAAAAAGGAATTGAGAGAGAGAGAGAGAGAGGATAGGTACCTGTAATATTAATTCATCAGGGACATGGAGAAGGACTTCACGAACAGTTCCAGCCATGGCGATTATGTTTGACAAGTCAACATCCGGGACAAGTGGAATTCGCATGGTTCTGGTGAGGGACCCACCCCCACCCCCCAGTAGTGTGTCCTCCTCGGTGTCTTCCAGTACTTGTGAAAGGATTTGGATTGTTTGAAGAAGAAGATGTAAATGTAGATGTGCTGGCCTGAGAAGGATTTACATGCCACAGGTTCCAAGCAGCATCTTCAAGGGCAGTTTGGGCATACGTTTCACCAACAGCTGCCAGGTGTCTCATCATCATCTGGACTCTTCCTAAACCCACCGATCTCGATGGAACCCCCCTCCCAATCAAATCCCAACCAACCTGAATCCGCCTCTAACCTCCTATCCCCAACCACCCCCCCCCCCCCAAAAAAAACAAAAAGAAAAAAAAAAGGTTTAGTTAACTCTTCCACTCCCACAGTGAACCTGCACACATCCATTCCCATGATTTAGTTAACAAGTCAATGTGAATCAGTAGAACAAAATGATAAAAATCAAAGTGTTGCATGTTGCCGACATATCTAAAAGCTTTGATATTTTGGAATTTGGAATTTATGAAAGCATATAAGCTCATTAACATCTTAGAAATATAATGTCATCTTAGCGATTAAACAAAAGCTTTTTTACTTTTGTCATATTATTAATTTGTATATTTCTATTTGGCAAAAAACTTTTATCAAACAACCTTTTCAATGGTGAACCTTTTAAAAAGCTTTTCTCAAAAGTTAATCAAATTATCTTTTTATCTATATTAAATGTTCTATTAAATCCACTCATACAACTTATAATTTTACCAACATATGTAGTATTTTCGGAGAAAAAAAACCCTTACATGAAATTATTATTAAAATTTTTAAAAAAACATTATTCAACATTATAATGAAAAAACGATAAAAGATTATGTAACTGCATAATTTTTATGTTGTTTATTAAATAAATTAATTAACTAAATACAAAGCCTAAAATAAATCTAATATCTAAATATAGTTGGTGTATAAACAAAGAGCAAGAAAATAGTAAAAAACTTTAAAAAATAAAAGATCAGGGAAAATAAGTGTTTAGTCTTCTTCTCCAATGGTAAGCTTTTTCAAATAGTAAAAAACCTTAAAAAAACTACCATTGGAGATGATCTCATAAAAAAATATAAAGAAAATTGAAGAGAAAAAACAAAAACAGGATAGAGAGAAGAGCTAAATTAGAAGGATCTTAAACCAAAGTTAAAAAAAAATTAATAATCTGGTCTTTAATAAAAGTAAAACAGCTATGCTTATCTATATAAATTTATAAAGTTGACATATATTTATACTGAAAGAGAAGCACCATTGTCAGCCACTGTAAGATTTAATATCATATCAGCTACCTTTGGAGCCCTGTCATCAACAAATTACAACACAAATACAATCAATCACATAATCAACAAAACATTTGTTTCACACCAATGCAAGATATAGGAACGTACTGTTTATTACGCAGGATTAAGTGCAACAATTTCCATGCCAGCTAGCAGCTCTTTTGCCACTGACTTGGTCAACCTTTCAACCGCCCATTTTGAAACACAATAAGGGGCCACCTGTTGCAAAAAGACATAAATGCCCTTACCATCAACAACATCCCTAGGGGTTGTTTCTTTTTTACTTAATTGTCTTAATGGGTTAAGCCAAATAACCCGACTTAATGTATTGAGATACTAACCCTTTTCCTACAAACGTCTCTGATGTTAAAATTGATGAATATTTTGATCTTGTTTTTGGAATTTAAGGATAAAATGGTCATTTAGTATGATTCATATGGTTTATTTAGTCTAGTAAAGAAAGACTTTGTGTATACAACACTTTATCCACACAGAAAGACTTAATAGGAAAAAAAATGTTTTATTGGTTTCAATTTTACCTATGCTGCAACAGATTTTCCCCATCCAGATGACATATTAACAAGAATCCCTTGTTTTTTCTCAATCATAAGAGGAATGAAGTGGTGTAACATATTTTCTATTTCTTTCAGATTAGTATCTATCACATCATTGAATTCCTCTTCTAGAACCTCCCATAGTCTGTTGTTTTTGTTAATGGTGCCTGCATTATTTACTGCAAATACGCTTCTATTAGCTAAAGATGGTAATCAGAATTCAATTGGAACAATGGCGATTGAAGATTTCAATATTTCATTAACAATTATATCAGTAACACCTTTCTTCTCCATCACAACTCGTGCAAGTTCTTGAACTCCGTTGTTTGAGCACTGAAAAGAAACAGAGAAAGATATCATCAACATCCGACAAAGTGATTGGAACTTACATAAATTTAAGCATAGTTGATATCGTTTTTTTCCAGTTACTTCTCTGAATTTGAGTCCAATTAGTGAAAGACAATTTTATGACTTATTTTTCAGAACATGGTGCTAACTTTCTTCAATAATATAGAAAAACCATGTGGTGTAATACAACAGCCTCCAAGAGGATCACCAATAGTTGTTTAAAAATACAAAAATGAAAAATTATAGTCCCAAAAACATACATGAAAAACAAGAACAAGTTGTTCCAATAGAGCAGAAACTACCACCAAATCATGTCATACCCTATATATTAGAGAGAGGGGGGGTGATAAAAATTATACCGAGATAAACTCTTGCTCCGGCTTTGCTGGGGCTCTTGCTAGGACTGCGTCTTTTTGGGCTTTTCCTTACCCGCTTAGGGCGCTGAACTCCATTGTCACATACAACACTGTTATATTTACAAATAAATCAAAAAATAAGATGCTATAACTAAACAAATAAATAAAAATTTGAGTTTGAGTTACAGAAGGTTGGGGAGATCTGGATCTTATAGGAGATCTGCAAAAGTTCCGGAAACAATCTATTTTAATATCCACATGTTCCTCTGATCCAAGAGAGAGAGAGGGAGAGATTGGGAGAGAGCCTTGATGCCCACTTCCATAATCAATAATATTAGTCAACGCAAAATCCACATGTTTAGCAGCCCAACAGAGACCAATATACCAACCACATGCAAGATCTAATCAATTAGGAGGTAACCAAAAATAAATTATAATAAAATTTATTAAGCCGTGTATTATATGTGGCAATCAGATGGTCCAAATCAATTTTTTACCGTATATTCACATTCCATCTTTACCATTGCAAATCCATTTCCATCAATCTTCTTCTTCCCAATATGCTTATTTAAGAACACCACTAGGAATTCCAAAATTTGCATCTACAAACCACAATACCTTAACAACCAAAAGTGTTATAGGGAATTGCACCATATCCCATCATAATCCCATATACCCATATCTAAAAGTTGAAAAAAAAATTCTTCCAACTCAACTCCCCAATGTGTGCATGAATTTTCTCAAGTATTTTTGAAACATCATTTATCCAAAAGCATTGGAAATAAGATACGCAACATAGTAACTAAACAGTATTGGCATGGTAGAATAAGACTTCTTCATGTCATCATAAAAAAATAGAATCTCAAGTCAAAATAAGCAAAACAAAAAATATTACAAGGGAGAAAAGAGGCATGCCTTGATTTAGATCCAGAACGAGGTGAGACAGATCTTGAAGCTTTAGCTTTTGCTTTTGGGGACTTGTTGCATCAGAATTGAACTTATGTTTGTTAATTTCATTTTACATGTGAGTTTGAAACATTTCAAATAAATGATGCAACAAGAAAATGTTTCAAGTTTCAACCTTATGCTCCTGCTGCGACTCCTGCTATAGCTCCTGCTTTTGCTTCGATAGCGACTCCGGATCCTAGAATGACATGAATCATATTCCTTCACCTATAAGTAGATTAAACACATACTTTATAACCCATGAATATATATATATATATATATATATATATATGTATATATATACTTGGCATATTAATTGAAACCATACACGTATGTATCCATGAGATAAGGCATTTCGAAACTCAGAGTCATCCAATTTCCGTATCTGTAAACAAAAAATTATAAGCTTCAAATTTAAAACATAGCCCTGAAGAGGTGAAATAGAAAAATGTTTACAACATTCTTCCCATTTTGAGTGGCAACTCCACCACCACCATGTGACAGGCTGCTCAGCCCACAGGAAAAAAAGCCTGACCATGGATATTTTCCTTTAGAAGATTCCCAAATCAAAGATGGTTGTCCCAAGACTCTGTCCACATAGCTCCACACCACCCTAGCACCTTCTCTGTAATACAAATAGTTGTTTTTCTTTATTTTATTAAAACTATAATGATTAAGTGCATGTTGCTTTTTTGATTCTTATTAACTCCTGAGTGGGTGAAGTGTTGTGTGTATGGAGTTACTCCTATATACATTAAGAGATGTACACACTAAGTCCATTAACTCAAAAAGAAATAACACCTAATCAATTATCATAACTAATTACACTTTGTATATCAAAGTGAAAAACTATACCTTGTTGTGTAGATCCCTGCAGCAAGGACTGTCACACCCCCAACAGCCACAACCATCTTGTTTTGGTCAGTTAATATTGCACGCAATCCTCCTACAAAACAGACATGATTTAAAAGGTTTTATACTTTTATCCATTCAAAATATATAAGAAATAAAAACCAATATTTTTTCACTACCTCAAATGTGCTTAAAGGTAGTGTTAATGGCAGAAACCCATTTTTCTCTTTCTGCATTTGCACGTTCTATGAGCATTCGTTTATTCACATCTTTGCTAATTTAGCCTCATGGGCTCTTGCTTCTGCTTCAGCCTTAACCCTAACCCTAATTGTTTCTCTTTCAATTTAAGCCTTTTCTCTTTCTATTTGTCTACATTGTGCTTGGATTTTCTCTTCTAGCTTGTTCTTGTCTAATTGATGATATGGAAGGGTAAAATGGGAAATTATATATTAATATCACCTCACCGCAGCAAGAACATCTTCTTCAAGGTAATGATCTAAGTTCCAACATAATTGACAATCATGTCCAACTGTTTCTGGAAGTATACAATTCACATTCACTTAAATTGATCAAAACAAATTAGAAGAAATCACCCTCGTATAAGAAAGATATTCGACCTAAATAACTATGTAGATTGATACTTACAACTTACAAGGGATTCAACATCAAGCTTCTCGATAGAGGATCAAACAAGGTATCGTCATATATTTTAGGAGGATTTAGGAGGCAGATGTAGATGCAAACTAGGGTTGGGAAGCAGTCTCCGACACGGTGACACTGATGAGTCACAGTCGCCGGTGAAGTGATCACTGAGGCGCGCCTGATGAGGTGGTCGGCCGGTGAGATGAAGCGTTGCAGCCGTACTCTAGATCGATCGTATGGAGAATGTTGAAGTGAAAAAACCCTAGTTATCGTGTGGGGGACTTTAGGGATTCAACATCAAGCTTCTCGATAGAGGATCAAACAAGGTATCGTCATATCTTTTAGGAGGCAGATGTAGATGGAAACTAGGGTCTGGAAGCAGTCTCTGACATGGTGACACTGATGAGTCACAGCTACCGATGAAGTGATCACCGAGGTGCGCCTGATGAGGTTGTCGGCCGGTGAGATCAAGCGTTGCAGCCATACTCTAGATTGATCGTATGGAGAATGTTGGAGTGAAAAAACCCTAGTAATAATGTGGGGGACTTTAGGGTTGTTTTGGGATGCTAAGGGGAACAAGGGATAATGAGAGAGGATCGAACATGCGGGGGTTTTAATTATTTTGGATTTAATTTACTGCCTTGGTTATTAACAAGTGCGTTTCATTAAAAATTATAAAACGACATGCTTAGATGACACCCATTTTAATTATGCGCCCTCCGTGTTTTTTTTCTAACATTAATTTTAGGGCACACATAAATGCGTGTCCTTTATTCTTCAAATTTTAGAAGAGATGACATTATTTTTAGGGCGTACGCTTTTGCGTATAGTAAATCACTGTGTGTCATTGTTTGCGCGTCATTAAAGGGCTCTTTTCTAGTAGTGGTCGATGTCCTCGTCAATATCCTCCTCCTCAAACTCTTCCAGATCCTCCTCGGGATACTCCTCAATCTAGCCTCCATTCCCCTGGTTGGCGAATTAGGGGTCTCCGGGAAGGTTAAATCCAACCATAGTGTCTGCACGAGAATATATAAGTACGAGAAAATAGATAGCATGTTAAAAATACTCTTATAGTACTTTTATGTCTTTTAATTTTTGTTCTTAGACCCTTTTTGATTATAGTGGATGCGTTTTAGATTTGTGATCCACCTTACCACTCCTAGACACATGTTAGTTGTATCTCGAATAAATATAGTTGATCATGCTATATTTACCCTAGATATGATTACATAACTGTCTAAGTATAGTGACGGTGTCCAACCCTTCTTATCATTTTCTAATATGTGTGTATGTGTGTACACTTGGTAAAATATTTATATTTTTAAAGTGTACTTTTTAGTCAGAGTATTTTAGTCCCCTTGTATTTATAGTTGGATATGTTGTATGGTTAGATATACTAGTTCACTATAAACAATTCTCTGATACCAATCTGTCACACCCCAGAACTAGGACAGCGGAAACGTCCGGAGGCGGATGACGTCATTGTGTAATATCATAGCAGTAGAATATAAACGATACATAGCAACCTAACAGCATACATCACAATATACAAACATTCATTTTTACAAATTGTAATTGTTCTTCCATTACACAAAATAACATAATGTATGATCTCTCAAAAAAATAGCAAAACATCTAGATCCAAGGCTCGAGTACCTGTTTACTGAGTCATTGAGAATACAAGTCATTTTGAAACGCGTCAACATAGAATGTTGGTGAGTTCATAAGCATATTTGTAAAACTTTGTAATATTTAGTTTATAATAAGTTGCAAAACTCCAAAAAAATCTTATATTTTCTAAATAGGTAGTTGTGAGTCTCCTTCCCAAAATCTTGTATAATTGCATGCATAGCTGTTATTTTCCTTCGTTTGTATTTGTAAAGAGTGTGACCCTAGAAAATCCTATAAACTCTATGCACTATGTTCATTCCATGACAACAAACTTAGTCAAGATCCACAATTGTAGTTCAAAACTTTATGCAAAACATTTCAGAACGTCAATTGGGAGTTGAAAACCCTAAAAATCTCGGTTCAAGTTCTTTATGCACTAGGATTTTCTTATTGGGCCTAATCGATCAATAAGCATTCAATTCGACTATTTTGGGCTTAGAAATCCTATTTGGATTGTAAATGGACCCAATTCATAAATATATAATATTTTGGACCATTTGGGCCTAGAATGATTCATTCTAACCCTAATGGGCCTTATAGGGCCATAAATGAATTAATTTTCCCTAATGGGTCATAAACTCCATTCCTTTTTATTCTACTGGGTCGAGAACCTTCCATTTGGGCCCGTAATATCGAAATCAAGCACTAAAGGCCCAAACCACTCCTCCTTTCTCCTCTTCTTTCTCCCTCTCGGCCCAACAAAAAAACAAAAAAAATTAAGAAAACAAGATTAATGTAGGCTTGCCACCTAAATTTTATTTCATGGTAATCTAGGCTAAAAACTCTTAACCATAATGTTTTAACATTTTGATTCTCTCTCTCCCTTCTCCTCTAAATTTGGCCAAGAATCACAACCCACCGCACCATCTTCATTCATCCTTTCAAACACTCTAAAAAACCATCATAAGAACTCTTCCCTTATCCGCAAAAATCTCGTGGTTTGCATGTGTTTCAAGAAGACTACATCAAAAATCCATCTCTTTTGGTAAGTTACCCTTAATCAAGAAGTTTAACATCATGTTTTGTTAAACACATGTTACTCATTTACTCTTTAAATCATGAATCATGCTTCTTAGAATTCATCTAGGTTCAAAAGTTCCCTCAAGAAGCTTCCTAAAGCCGTAATCTCTTCATCGTGTTCATCAAAAACCGAATCCAAACCCCAAAGTTAGTTCATATCCCTTTTTTTTCAGTTTTTACATGTTTTGGGGGGAGAATACAAGTGTTTATTTGTAGATCTGTGTATTTATGCATGTTCTGTGTGATTTTCTTGGTTTATGTTGTGATTATGTGATAAAACTTGATGAATCTCGAAAACTCTAACAAAAATGGTTGAGATTCATAAACTAAAACACTCTAAACATCATACTACAAAGATAAAAGTGTTAATACATGGCTAAGATGTGAATAACAAAACAAAAATCTCGTATAAGGATCATTTTTGACAAATAAACAAAAGATTGGGATAATTTTGACACTTACGGTTTTGTAAGGATCAAAAGGATCACATTTATATAAAAATGAGTTTTTATAGCAACCATACCTTCCAAAGGACCAAAAGTGTAAAAATTTGCATTATGGCCGTAATTTGGGCCTTATGGCTTTTTGAGCCAAATTGCAAAAATATAAATTTTTATGGATTAAATTGTTATTTGATCAAAACTTGAGTAAAAAATAAAAACTTACAAATTCAGGGGTTGAAAATAACACTTATTTCAAAGTTGGCCCAAAAATGTTAATTTTATAAAATTTGGGCCGAAAATGTCATTTATAGTAAATAAGGGCCGAAAATCTAAATCTTTACAAAATAAGGGCTGAAAATGTCAATGAATGCATTTTGGACCAAAATTGTAAATCATTTTATAATTGGGCCAAAAATACAAAGTTTAATGATTTAATGGGCTAAAATGTTATTTTTCATCGAAAAGGACCAAAAAATGTCATTTTATTTGAAATAAGTCCATAAATGTATATTCTAGGTGTTAAGGGACCTAAAGTGAAAATTTTATTAAAAACGAGTTCAAATCATAAAATTAGGATTTAATGAGCTACAAATGTCATATTAATAATAGTAGGCCTTTTCATCACTTTGGTAAAAAATTCAAACTAAAATCAGCAATATCTTAACGAATAAACAAAATACTATGATTTCATGTTTATTGGGACCTGATACTCTCGTTACATAGTTAATGGGGAATAGTGGTCCATTCAATAGTATATTGGGCCCAATATCTTTCATGACATGTTTATTGGGCCTAGTGACTCATTTACATGTTAATTTGGGCCATATCCATGGATCCCATGTTCATTAGGCCTTAGTGGCCCATTTACATGCCAATTGGGCGTAAATTACCATTTTACATGTCTATTGGGCCTTAGTGGTCCATCTACATGCTAATTGGGCAATACGCCTTAGTGGTCCATCTACATGCTAATTGGGCTTGGACTATACATCATTTATTCTTGGAATCTGGAAAGCTTAAAAACATACACTTAAACATTATACATGGTGGAAAACATAACGATCGTTAAAAGTTGAGGATCTAGTGAGACTTTTCGGTTGACACCTTTGAGTGTACGACCGTAGCCTGTAGTTATAACCAGAGTCTCCTGGAGGGAGAGCGGGAGATTGTGTATATGTGACAACCCGAAATTTTCCATCCAGTTCAGTCTAACACTTCTTTGAAAGTCAAACTCATTGTTGTTATCTTTTAGCACAATTAGAAGTTTATTCGAGCATTCTGAGCCTTGTACACTTAAGGAATAAGTGTCGGGGTTTATCGGCTGAAGTTTTAGCTCAAAAAAATGACCTTAAACACCCATGCAAGGATTTCACGGCCAACACATGAGAGTTTACGGCCGTAAACTCCATGTGGGCCGTAAACTCTTGCTTATATGTTGAAGAGATGGTCATTTGTTCATTCCTCCCTTCCATTTGGCCCACATCCTCTCAAGTATCATCCTGATCTTCGTCCCCGATCTTCAAATCTCGTAAGCTTATTGTCTTAACTAGTTGATATCTTGCATGAACTAGTAATCTTACATGATTTCATCCATGAAATCATTCCATTTTGTAGATCTTCAAGTTTCACCAAGAACACCAGAACACACACTAGTGTTCTTGGCCAAAACCGACCATCCGAGCTCGTAGATCGTAAGTACTCTTGATCCAATTCATTGTACACTAAGTTTATCATATTCAGAGCTTAGAAAACATAAGAAATCATGGGATTCAAGGAGTTTACGGCCAAGGCATGTTATTGGGCCGTAAATCCCTTTTAAGGGTGTAAATGACACCCTAACACCTTAGTAAGCCTTGGTTAGTGACATAGAGCCTTACACCATTGACCTAAGGACCAAAATTCACGAAATGGTACTCCTTACCATGTGTTTACGGCCGTAAACTCATGGGGGAGTGGTCCCAGGGCCGTGAACACTAAACAAGGTCATTTAAGGACCTTAAACCCACCCAAACACTTGTTTAAAGATTTGGAGCACTTAACCACTTAAGCCCTTAGAGTTTTAAGCCCCTTTTGGTGACAAATTGAGAGTTTACGGCCAGGAGTAAACTCCCATGGGCTGTAAACTCCAACAAACATGGTCATTGGACCATAAACTCTCGTATGAGGCTTTGCACTCCCTTGTTGCAACCTGATAGCCTCCTAGCACTTGACCAAAGTGTTTTCCTCGAAATAGGATGTTTATACATGTTGAATTAGTGTTAAAAATCACTAATTGTTTGTATACATATGTCTTCATATGTAATTAGGATCAATGTGTGTGTCTAAGTTTTCACTTGACACCAAGCACTTGTCCGACACTTCCTTCCGATCCGCTCACTGCAGGTGAGTTCATACCCCTTGAATTAACCTTTTAAATGTTTTTAAATTTTTATAAATGCTTTATGGGCGGGGGGAATACAAGTTGAATCATGTTTAGTTACTATATCAATCACATGTGATTAATAATTAACATGCAAATGGCTTTACTATACGTTAACTGTTTTACCAATCAGATTTCTTCAAATGTTTATCTTAAACGTTTTTAGGTGTTTGAAACACTTTATTAAACTGTGTATTAAACACCGTATGTTTCATTTCAAACCCTGTTACATTTGTGTTTCAAACAAAGGTTCCTTTATACTTAAACTGTTTTTATCAAACTAATACTTTCAAACCATTTTATAAACTGACATCAAGTCGATCTTTTCTTAGGTGTTAATCTTTTTCAAAGGTTTTATCAAGCTCCTTATATGCTTTTATATTGCCAAATGCATGCCCATATATGTATAGTTATATAAGTAATGTTTAAAGGACTTAGGAAGGTTAACTCACTCTATTTCCTTTTCCTCGTTGGGATGTGGCTATGGGGTATCGGTTATCCGTCCGAATGTCGTCTAAATATTAGCTATATATTATGTATACATATGTAGACAAAAACGTTTTCCTCAGTCAGTTCAGTACCTTTGGGTAGCAAAGGCATACTTCAGGTTATACACGTACATGGTTAGTAACTATTATAGCTATAGTTAGGAGATACTACTTACCATTCCAAGTACAAGGAATCACATAAGATTCGGTTCATTCATGAGTGTATACTAGTACATTACACGTTACATGAGTACATTTACACAGATACGTTTACATAGATACGTTTACATGGCTACGTTTACATAGATACGCTTACATGAGGACGTTCACGTAGATACGCTTACATGAGTACGTTTACATAGATACTCTTACATGGATACTTTTACATAGATAATATATGATGAGTTACTATTACATATTACATGTATAGTTACTATTATATAATTCTCCTTTTTATCTTTATTTTGTGATACAATCACATAATCGACGAGATAGATTGGACTTAATATCCTATTACCAAACGATACTTTGTGGGACTAACCATTCCTATCACCGCTGTTAGCTACAAAGGTAAATGCACATCTACGGATGTCTACAGCTGATACCATTATAGCTATACTTTAAGGGACTAACTATTCCTACACCCAGCTATTAGCTACAGAGGTAAATGTACATCTACGGATGTCTTCAGTTAACAATGTTAGTTATCCTAGTAAAAAAGGATAATACTTAAGTTATTTATATTATTATTACCTTTATCTTGTGAGTCATTCACATAACCGATGAGGTGAATCATATTTGTGTATCCTAGTTCCAAAGGATACAATTTCTTATATTAATAATAATAGTCATGCAGTTAGGTCTTGGTAGAAGGCTACTTTCAAAACAGTCGGGTCTTGGTAGAAGGCTACTTTCAAAACAGTCGGGTCTTGGTAGAAGGCTACGTTCAAAACAGTCGGGTCTTGGTAGAAGGCTACTTGCAAAACAGTTAGGTCTTGGTAGAAGATTTCATCTATACTAATAGGAATCATAGGGATTTCTAGGGTTTTTCAAACGCTTTCCATTACTTACAAACATTTCCACACTTATACGAACTTTCTTTCAAAAAATGTCAAGACTTTCATTACAAGCCTTACAAATCAAAGACACATTAATACTTATGAATTCACCAGCTTTTTGGCTGATACTCGCTTTCAAAATAACTTGTATTCTCAGGTCACAAATACACAGATATGGCGATGAAGTTTTGTGAAGACGGAGCAGTTCAGACTCGTCTTTTATTTTGATTATTCATTATGTTGTCTTATATTATGAAAGAACACACTTGTAATTAAAATTATACTATTAATGCAATGGATGATGTTGTTGCTTGTTTACTACTTTACATTGTTGTGATACAATACATGACGTCCTCCGCCACAGAACGTTTTCGCCGTTCTCGGTTTTGGGGTGTGACAGATTGGTATCAGAGCATTGTTTATATTGAATTAAGTATATCAACCCATAAAAGATATACTAACTATAAATACCATGGGATTAAAAATACTCTGACCAAGAGTATATACTTTTAAATAATGAAATATTTAACAATGTATACGTGCCTGCATTCATACTAAAATCCGTGTCACAATGACAGGAACAAAAGTATTACGATTGTTAAATATCACAAGTAAGCTCGGGGGTGTATGGTCAGTCTTGGGAGTGGCATAGCCTGATCAACTATGCTGGTCCGAGGAGTGATTATCATATGCCCAAGAATGGTTGTGATATGGCTACAAGTCTAAAAACTTACCAACACCACTACAATGAGAACATTATAACAAAACCTAAGTCTAAAATACCATATGGGTGTTTTGTGTTACTATAATTACTTACTTGAGAACTAAAAAGGATCTTCATTAATAAGTTGATAGTTGCTAAGTGGATACACTAAGGCTATATGTAACTAGGATGTTATAGACTTAGAATCTGTAAAATTTTTGCTTTACCCCTATTCCTTGTGAATTTGGAGTTAAGGTCACTTATTCGAAGGCCTATCATGTGTTGATTACATATAACTGGTATGAACTTTACAAATAGTGATGTAACTAATGAAGATTTTCTAATAATTATCTAGATAGTCCGTCTAATAATTAATTCCTTACCCCAATTCTCGCGTAGATAAAATGGCTGGACTCCATCCCCACGGCAACTCGTACCTTCCGAACGAAGTCATTGCTGGATGGGTTGGAGAAGAACCAGAGAATGATCATCTGATCCCTTTGAAAGATCACCACACTGAAGACCTCACGGATGATGATAACTCCGAACCCGAAGTTGAGAACCTACCACCGGCAGCTCCCTTTCCAAATCCTAACCCTCGTCCGGCTTTTCATGGCCCGACGCTTCCTTGGGTAGAATGCTTGGAAACATGGAGCCAAGGACAGGATCAGCCCATGCCATTTAATGGAAACCGAAGCTTTTATGACCTGGGCAATGGGGGCTCAGCAGACAAAATCTTACCAATCCTGGTCCGCAGAGTGGCCCGAAATAAGATTCAAGGCAGGACAACCCTACATCAAATCATAAAATTTTTCGCCAATACGAGAATGCATACCCTTCGCACCATTCGTCTGGAAGATGCCCGTGAGAGATCTGAAAGAGACCATGAAACCCTGCTTCAAGCACTGGCTGAATCATAAGCCGAAGTCATAGAACTCCGAGTACGCCAGAGGGTGTACGAAAGACACTTGCTTGATATGGAACGTCAACTGGCTGAGCTAAGAGTTCAGCAGAGGGATGATCGTCACCAGTAGGAGATACTTTACCTTCCTTCTTGTTGTAAAGAACCGTGTTCCTATCTATGTCCTATGTGACATTTTCTATGAGACTGCCTTGTACTGTAAGTACTTTTAGTTAGGCCTTTATGCGGCCAAAACCTTTGCTACTCCGGATATGATATAAGACCTTCTACAAGGTCAAATTTTCCTGAACTTACTACATCTTAAACATCGATGATATTGATAGCTGGCTAACTTCCATGTCACTCTTTGTTCAAATACTCTCATCATACTTTCATTGGAGTCTATCTGAAACATGCTTTAGTCAAGTCATTGGACTATACTAATTTAACTCCGGAGACATTTCCAAGTCTCTTTTAGTACTTGGATCATGTTATTCACCAACTAACGATACCTTGTCTTGAACGACAAACGTCTTGAGACCATTGTACGAACTTACTTCCACTATTTGCTAGGACTGCATCATAGGGATGTAGATCGAACCCACGAGAACATACTTCTATTCTTTACATAAATGATCGAACTACGTCTAGGTTCAACCATGCTCGCTCACAAATTCATTTTCTTTCCGTGAAATAGAATCATGTTGCCAAAGAAAAACGATCAATCCATCAACCAAACACCAACTCTTCAGATTGATGCAGCTACATTTCAAGCTGTAGTCTCGGCAGCCGTGTCAGCTGTTCTGACCCACCTCAACGCTAACAACGCGAATGTTAGCGGGATTGTTAACAACAATTCCAATCCAGGTAACAATCAAGTACCTCCATGAGCAACAAACTACCACGACACCTCGAGTTCCAAGACCAAGAGTAACAAACGGAAGTTTTGGGCTAAATCTAAGGACAAATCGCTTCGAGGGGCGAAGAAGAAACAACCACCGGTAACGACCTTCACAGCCATGACATATGTACCTCCTACTACCATCCCTTCGGGTATCCCAATTGCCCCTAAACCAGCTAGACAATATGCTGGAAACTTACCGAAGTGCAATAAGTGCAGCTTCCATCATCTAGGAAGATGTCGTCTACCGCACTACTTTAACTGCAACAAGGACGGGCATACTACCCGCTACTGCAGGATTCGGATCCAACACATTACTTCAACCACAAATGTCGAAACCTCTCGGATATGCCATCTATGTGGCGTAATGGGACACTTCAAGAGGGACTGTCCAGCAAAGCAGAACGACGATGGGACAGGAGGAGTTTGACCTCAGAATGGAAAGAGGCAACGAAGGACCCTACTATAGTATAGGTTCACTTCCAATCGTCAATATTTTGTATGTTGTTAAAACATATTTAAAACTAGTGCAATTCGAGTCTTATCTTTTGCGAGATCCCGTTGGTTAAGGGGCCCTCGTGTTGCGTATACTTGTCTTTTGTAGTATACTTTGTTCGCAGCAGTATTCCTATAGTTACTCTAAAGTACAGTAATCCTGTTAAAAGTTGCACCGTTGTGTTTTATCTGTAACGCTTTTATGTTCAAATTTAATGTCTTTTACTTCTAAGTAAGTCCGATGTTATCATACATCTTGAGTCAAATCGATCCACACAATACCAGTTTCGTACGTACATCTCTTTCTCCGAAAACGTCTTCCTAGCGAAGTCGTCATTCCAGAACACCGAAGTACTCATTCATGGAGTACCTCATGTTTCTCATTCTTTCCGAAGAAGTCTCAGCAACAGAATGAAAAGACCAAGCTTCTCAGCTCTGGGAGCTCTGGTCTTATTCTTCAAGAAGACAGACTTCAGTGGGTGCGATCATACCAGCACTAATGCACCGGATCCCATCAGAACTCCGCAGTTAAAAGTGCTTAGGCAAGGGAAATACTAGTATGGGTAATTCCCTGGGAAGTCCTCGTAGCAAAGACCTCAACAGGACTTCCATTAGAAATCATTACTCTCTGCCTCGCATAGATGAATCAGTTGACCAATCGCAAGGAACGATGTACCTTTCAGAAATGGACCTAAGATCCGAATATCACCAGCTGTGAGTGTTAGTGAAGGATGTCCCAAGGACAATCTTCCAAACTCGACACAGAAACTGCGAGTCCGTAGTGATACCCTTCGGATAGGACCAATACGTCTGTAGTATTCATGAACTTAATGAATATGGTATGCCATTCTTACTTGGATCAGTTCGTCATTGTCCTTATAAATGACTTACTTATCTACTCTCATAGTATGAAGGAAATCATAAAGAGCATCTACAACAAACCCTGGAAACATTACGATCAGAGAAGCTTTAAGCGAAGTTCTCTAAATGCGAGTTTTAGATTTGAAGAGTCGAATTCCTAAGACACATTACCAGTAATGTGGGAATTCTTGAGGACCCTGCCAAAAAAATCAAAACCGCTGAGAATTTGTCAGCACCAAAGATGCCGACAGGAATTCACCAAATGTTAGGTCTCGCTGACCTACTGTCGAGAGTTCATTCAGAACTCCTCGCGGATTACGAAACCTCTTATGACTTTGACTCAGAAGGGAGTGGCCCTTGACTGGGAAGACAAGCATGAGGAAGAAAACCTTGGAATTTCAAGTGAGAGGCCAAATCCTTTTGGAAATCTCACTCTGGGAAGGCTTGATACGCTTCGGAAAGCGTGGTAAGCCAAATCCAAAATAGTTAGGACCTCCGAGATTCTTGCTAGAATCGGTCCTGTAACTCACAAACCCAACCTACACCACGAACTCAGTAACGTACATTTTACCCTTCACGTCTCAAACTTGAAAATGTACCTTTCCGTCAGGACTCTCGTAAGCCCACTCGACGAGATCGAGATCAACGAGATCCTCGCCTTCGTGGAAGAACCGTAGTGACCCTCGACCGAGTGGTCAAGTGGATGAAACAACGCCGCCTCCCATTAGTGAAGGTTCATTGGGATACCAACCGAGGACCCGAATTCCCTTATGAGCACAAGAACCAATCGATTAGGAAGTTTCCCCACCTCCTTGCTTGATTATTCCTGCCTACTCCTTTACCTAAATTCTAATTTCGGGACGAAATTCCCTCTAAAGGGTGGATGATGTGACAACCCGAAATTTTCCATCCAGTTCAGTCTAACACTTCTTTGAAAGTCAAACTCATTGCTGTTATCTTTTAGCACAATTAGAAGTTTATTCGAGCATTCTGAGCCTTGTACACTTAAGGAATAAGTGTCGGGGTTTATCGGCTGAAGTTTTAGCTCAAAGAAATGACCTTAAACACCCATGAAAGGATTTCACGGCCAAAACATGAGATTTTATGGCCGTAAACTCCATGTGGGCTGTAAACTCTTGCTTATATGTTGAAGAGATGGTCATATGTTCATTCCTCCCTTCCATTTGGCCCAAATCCTCTCAAGTATCATCCCGATCTTCATCCCTGATCTTCAAATCTCATAATCTTATTGTCTTAACTAGTTGATATCTTGCATGACCTAGTAATCTTACATGATTTCATCCGTGAAATCATTCCATTTTGTAGATCTTTAAGTTTCACCAAGAACACACACTAGTGTTCTTGGCAAAAACCGACCATTCGAGCTCGTAGATTGTAAGTGCTCTTGATCCAACTCATTGTACACTAAGTTTATCATATCTAGAGCTTAGAAAACATAAGAAATCATGGGATTCAAGGAGTTTACGGCCAAGGCATGTTCTTGGGCCGTAAACCCCTTTTAAGGGTGCAAATGACACCCTAACACCTTAGTAAGCCTTGGTTAGTGACATAGAGCCTTACACCATTGACCTAAGTACCAAAATTCATGAAATGGTGCTCATTACCATGAATTTATGGCCGTAAACTCATGGGGGAGTGGTCCCAGGGCCGTGAACACTAAACTAGGTCATTTTAGGACCTTAAACCCACCCAAACACTTGTTTAAAGGTTTGGAGCACTTAACCACTTAAGCCCTTAGAGTTTTAAGCCCCTTTTGGTGACAAATTGAGAGTTTACGGCCAGGAGTAAACTCCCCTGGGCCATAAAACTCCAACAAACATGGTCATTGGACCATAAACTCTCGTATGAGGCTTTGCACTCCCTTGTTGCAACCCGATAGCCTCCTAGCACTTAACCAAAATGTTTTCCTTGAAATAGGATGTTTATACATCTTTGATTAGTGTTAAAAATCACTAATTGTGTATATACATATGTCTTCATATGTAATTAGGATCATTGTGTGTGTCTACGTGTTCACTTGACACCAAGCACTTGTCTGACACTTCCTTCCGATTCGCTCACTGCAGGTGAGTTCATACCTCTTGAATTAACCTTTTAAATGTTTTTAAATGTTTATAAATGCTTTATGGGGGGATACAAGTTGAATCATGTTTAGTTATTATATCAATCACATGTGATTAATCGTTAACATGCAAATGGCTTTACTATACGTTAACGGTTTTACCAATAAAATTTCTTCAAAAGTTTATCTTAAATGTTTTTAGGTGTTTGAAACACTTTATTAAACTGTTTATTAAACACTGTATGTTTCATTTCAAACCCTGTTACATTTTTTTTTCAAACAAAGGATCCTTTATACTTAAACTACTTTTATCAAACATATACTTTCAAACCATTTTATAAACTGACATCAAGTCAATCTTTTCTTAGGTATTAATCTTTTTCAAAGGTTTTACAAAACTCCTTATATGCTTTTATATTGTCAAATGCATGCCCATATATGTATAGTTATATAAATAATGTTTATAGGACTTAGGAAGGTTAACTCACTCTATTTCTTTTTCCTCGTTAGCATATGGCTATGGGGTATCGGTTATCCGTCCGAATGTCGTCTAAGTATTAGCTATATATTATGTATACATATGTAGACATAAAAGTTTTCCTCGGTTAGTCCAGTACCTTTGTGTAGCAAAGGCATACTTCAAGTTATACACGTACATGGTTAGTAACAATTATAGGTATAGTTAGGAGATACTACTTACCATTTCAAGTACAAGGAATCACACAAGAGTCAGTTCATTCATTAGTCTATACTAGTACATTACATGTTACATTTATACATTTACATAGATATGTTTACATGAGTACATTTACATAGATACGTTTACATGAGTACGTTTACATAGATACGTTTACATGAGTACATTTACATAGATACGTTTACATGAGTATGTTTACATAGATACACTTACAGGAGTACGTCCACATAGATATGCTTACATGAGTACGTTTACATAGATACTCTTACATGGATACTTTTACATAGATAATATATGATGAGTTACTATTACATATTATATGTACAGTTACTGTTATATAATTCTCCTTCTTATCTTTATTTTGTGATACAATCATATAATCGACGAGATAGATTGGACTTAATATCCTAGTACTAAAGGATATTTTGTGGGACTAACCATTCCTATCATTGCTGTTAGCTACAGAGGTAAATGCACATCTACGGATGTCTACGGTTGATACCATTATAGGTATACTTTAAGGGAATAACTATTCCTACACCCATCTGTTAGCTACATAGGTAAATGTACATCTACGGATGTCTTCAGTTAACACTGTTAGTTATCCTAGTACAAAAGGATAATACTTAAGTTATTTATATTATTATTACCTTTATCTTGTGAGTCATTCACATAACCGATGAGGTGAATCATATTTGTGTATCCTAGTTCCAAAGGATACAATTTCTTATATTATTAATAATAATCGTTTAGTTAGGTCTTGGTAGAAGGCTACTTTCAAAACAGTCGGGTCTTGGTAGAAGGCTACTTTCAAAACAGTTAGGTCTTGGTAGAAGATTTCATCTATACTAATAGGAATCATAAGGATTTCTAGGGTTTTTCAAACGCTTTCCATTACTTACAAACATTTCCACACTTATACGAACTTTCTTTCAAAACAATGTCAAGACTTTCATTACAAGTTTTACAAATCAAAGACACATTAATACTTATGAATTCACCAGCTTTTTGGCTGATAATCGTTTTCAAAATAACTTGTATTCTCAGGTCACAAATAGACAGGTATGACGATCAGGTTTTGTGAAGACGGAGCAGTTCCGACTCGTCTTTTATTTTTATTATTCATTATGTTGTCTTATATTATGAAATAACACACTTGTAATTAAAATTATACTATTAAGGCAATGGATGATGTTGTTGCTTTTTTACTACTTTACATTGTTGTGATACAATACATGACGTCCTCCGCCCCAGAATGTTTCCGCCGTTCTCGGTTTTGGGGTGTGACAGTATAGATCTATATGGGGATGACACCCCCACGGCTTAGCTGTTCGCTACACCTAGACTAGGCCAATCTAGGGTGACAAACCTTACCTATCCGGCGTCCAAAAATACATGATAGGCGAATTAGCCATTATCAAGCATGGTTGTAACGGCTCACTTACATACTAACTCCATCAAAGATTTCTGTATAATCATACTAATCTTGATGATTCGAAAACATACGTACATCGATACTTCGTTTTGGGATTATATAATCACGACACTTTTAATAGCAAAATATATCGGATTTTCTGGGGGAAACACTATTACTCAATTACCTTCTGCTTACAACAGAAAGAATTCAAAGAATCTATATTGCATACTTATACATATTTACTATGAAATTCACACATACATCTATACTCGATTTTCACATCATTTTCATACTAATTACAGAAAATATCGGATTTTCTGGGTTTTAAAAATAATACAAAGACTTCAATTCAAACATGCTTATGAACTCAACCAACATTATATATGTTGACCATTTTCAAAATAACTTGTATTCACAGGTAGCCGTTAAGCAGATGAACCTTCAAGTGTAGGAATTTATTTTGGTGTAATGTCAATCATCGTATAATTAATGTTTAGAATATGTAACCTCAGACAATGTACTTGATGTGATCAATACCATTTGTATTATGTAATGTTTGGTGATGATTGTGTTATATTTCATCTATATATTCATTGTGACCATATTTTAATTTATAGTCACACGAGCCCTCAGACATTTCTGTTGTCTGGTTCGGGGTGTGACAGGTTGGTATCAGAGCATTGTTTATAGTGAACTGGCATGTCTAACTATACATGATATGCAACTATAAACACACAGGGACTAAAATAATTCTAAACAAAACAAATAAAATACACATTTATCTGTGCATTTTAGAAAATCAACATAAAAATAACCTACATAAGTCTTCGGAGAAATTTGACGTTGCGAATAAACCTAGGCAACTTATAATCGTATTAGGGATGAGTGTAGCCTGATAAACTACATTCCTTCATAATACGACCAACATATGTCCAGGAACAATTATGATGGTCAATGATCCAAAAGTTTACCCATTTTAACATCCAAAAAGGAGAAGAACAAACCAAACTTAAAAATAATTAAAATACTATAGGAATAATCTAAATATGATTTATTTATATGCTTTCGTGCAGACATTATGGCTAGTTTCCACCACCCCGGGGATCCTTATTTTCCCAATCAGGGAAATAATGGGTGGCTGGAGGAACCTGAAGAAGATCCTAAAGAGGACCTCAAAGAAGAGGAAAAACAGGAGGAAGAAATCGAAGATGGACCTGCAGAACCCGTGGCAGATTTTGGAGGAGAAGAGTCTAGTGACGACAGCGATGGTGATTTGGACTTAGAGTCCGTAATCATCAATCCACCATTCCCATTGAGAGTGACACCTCACCGAATGGTCCCTAATGGCCCTACACCTCCCTGGGGTGTTGATATTTGGAGATGGAGCAGACAGCAGGGACATCGACCCCTGTTTGGTATGGGGAGAGAATTCTATGACCCGAGGGATGGAGGGCCAGCTAATAGAGCACTTTCGGTCATGGTAAGACGATTGAGGAATACTAGTAATTTGGCTCAAAACACTGATGACCAAATGCACCAGATTCGAGTTGTGGTTGCGAGACCGGAGCAAGAAACGTAGGAGGTTATCAGAGATTTTCACATGAGACAGGAGATGTGGGAGGCCCGATTACGAGACACCGAGCGATAAGTGGCTCGACTTCAAGGTGCATCCACTTCTTCAACACTACCTCCTGGCGCATCTCGTAGCGACTTGGACTCAATCCATCACCTACTAGTATCTTTATGATTTTCCTTTTATAAGTATGCTACTTTATGTGCTATCGACCATATGTCTAAGTGATTGCCTTATTCATATGGTAGTCATGCTGTCAAATTTTACACTTTTTCATATGTATTGTATGCCTTTAAGGCAAAATTTTCAGGTACTAAAACGGATATTATTAGTAGAAATATTACGTGTTTTATCGTGATGTAGTTATCTGCTATGTGACTTATTTCTTTTTTCATGAAAAATTCTGAAGTTAATTACATGCACAAATCGAATCACCGAGAAAGTAGTATTCTAGACCTAATATATGCTATGCATTCATCATCCCTCTGTTTTATAACAGAAGATGTCTCGAAGGAACCCACCAGTGAACAACGATGCAACTCCACCACCACCGCTGCCACTAGGGATGAGATTTAGAACCGGAAAACCGGACCGGAACCAGAATTAGACCAGAACCGGAACCGTTAGAACCAAAATATATAGAACCGGTTCCGGTTCCGGGTTTTAAAATTGGCGTTATCCGGGTTCCGGGTAATCTGGGTTTGGGTCCCTCGGATCCGGGTAAACAAGTCTAAGAACTGGAACCAGTGTTTGGAACGGGGACCACTTTTAGGGTCGGAACCGATTTTTTGTTAAACATTTAAAAGACGCATATCTCATTTGTTTCAACTCCGATTGATATATGGGTTTTTCCAACATGTAGTTTAGAGTATTTACATGATTTTAGACTATAAATTTGCCATTTTTAGTTTTATATTCATTGACTTACAGTCCCCCAAAGTTGATATATCAAAGTTGGAAGTTTTTAATTTTTCAGTTTTTTTGTATTCGGGGAATGTTTTAAAACATGCATATCTAATTCATTTGAAGTCGGATTGACATGTGGTTTTTTCCAAATTGTAGTTTACAGTTTGTAAATGAGTTTAGACTATAATTTTGTCATATTTGGTTTAACATTCAATCATTTACAGTCCTCAGAAGTCAGGATATCAAAAACTGAAAACTTTCAACTTTTCAACTATTTGTTTTTGTACTTTGTATTATGTGAACATGTTAACACATGCATATCACATATGTTTAAAGTCAGATTGACATGAGGTTTTTTCTAGAGTGTATTTAGAGTTTGTACATGATTTTAGACTATAATTTTGGTTTAATATTTAATGAGTTACAATCCCTTAAAGTCGAGATATCAATATGAAAATTTTCTAAGTTCAACCCACTAAGTAGTTAGTAATTACCAAAACATTCTGGTTTTTTTTGGGTTTTCCGGTTCTAGACCCACTTTATCCGGTTCCAACCTACCCACTTTGATGTTTCCGGGTTTTCCGTTTCTAGACCCACTTTACCTGAAACCATACCCATAACCAAACCGGAACCGGTTCCTATCCATCCAGTCTGGTTTTGGACCCACTTTCATCCCTAGCCACCACCACCTACTCCAGAGATGAACTCAGTTGCATTCCAAGCAGCAGTTTCAGCTGTAGTTGCAGCAGCTCTGACACACATCCATAACGGAAACAACGGTGGAGGCAACGGGAATGGAACTAGAAGTTCCAATCAAGGAATGAATCAAGGGCCTACCAAGGCATGTACTTACAAAGACATCACCAATTCCAAACCACGAACCTTTAATGGAACGGGAGGCATAATAACACTGAAAAGATGGATCGAGAAGGTTGAATCAGTCTTTGAAATATGCGGATATCCTAAAGAGTGCAAGGTCAAGTTTGCAGCCCGCACATTCATTCATCAAGCTCTTTCTTGGTGGAACAGACACATGGAAGCCATGACGCTCCCGATAGCCAATACTATGTCGTCGGAGGAGTTGAAAGAGATGTTGATGGCCGAATACTGCCCACATGGAGAAGTCCAAAAAATGGAGCAAGAACTATGGAATCTTACAGTTCAAAACTCCGACATCGATGCTTACATATCCAGTTTTAGTGAGTTGTCTCTATTGTGCCGTAGAATGATTACTTCTGAGGGAAAGTAGATCGAAAGGTTCATCTGGGGATTGACCTCCCCAATCCAAGGAAACGTGATAATAGCAAATCCAGAAACCTTTGATAGTGCCAAAAGATTGGCTAAGAAACTGTATGGCCACAACAACAAGAAGGGTGACAAACCAGGAGAAATCGAAGGAAAAAAAGGAAAGTGATAACAACAAGAGTAATAACAATAAGCGGAATGGGCGATAAGGCTTAGATTCATCAAAGAAACAACAAACAGTGGCAGTTCATGCTACTACTACTCAATTCTCATTCACACCACATGCTCCAACCTCATCCACGCCAAATGCTCCAAAGCAGTACTCAGGAAATCTCCCCAAATGTTACAAATGCAACTTCCATCATCATTAATGCAGAGAGATGATTTGCACAAGGTGAAATCGGAAAGGTCATACATCACAGTACTATAGGACTCAGCTTCAACAGAACCAGACGCCAAACAACAAAAACAACAACAACCACAACAACAACAACCGCAACAACCGCAACAACAACAATAACAATAACAACAATGTTGGGGCTAGTCATACTTGTTATGGATTTGGGAGACCCGGTCATTTCAGGCGCAATTGCCCCAATGTTAAAAATCAAGGAGTTGGAGGATTGGGAAGAGTTTTGACTTTGAGACAAGGTGAAGCAGTCTAGTACCCAACCATTATCATCGGTACGTTCATACTTAACAACACATATGCATGCATCTTATTCGATAGTGGCGCAGAACGAAGTTTCATTAGTAACAAGTTCAAATATTTACTAAATCAACGACACTAAAAGCTCAATGAAACCTTCACGATGGAAATGGCTAATGGGAAGACTAAATCAACTAAAGATATCTATATAGGATACATGTTAACACTAAACAACCACTCTTTCCAAATAACTTTGATGCTTGTAAATGTTAGGAGTTTTGATGTGATAATTGGCATGGATTGGTTAAGCCCCCATCATGCTGATATTATGTGTCACGAGAAGGTCGTTCGCCTTCATGTTCCCAATCACGAAACCCTAATAATATATGGAGATAAACCCGACACAAACTTCGTCTCATCTCATGCATCAACGCACAAAAGTGCCTACTCAAGAAGAATTATGTGTTCTTAGCTCACGTCATAGATAAAACCAATGAAGAAATAAACCTTCATAACATCCCAGTGGCGTGTGACTTTCCAGATGTATTTTCTAAAGATCTTCCAGGAATACCCCCAGAAAGGCAAGTCAAATCCTTAATTGACCTCGTGCCTGGAGCCACTCCGATCGCCAAATCACCCTATAGGTTGGCTCACGCTGAAATGCAAGAATTATCAAGCCAATTGAGTGAACTCCTGGATAAAGGACTCATAAGACCAAGCTTCTCTCTATGGGGAGCTCCTGTTCCTTTCGTTAAAAAGAAAGACGGATCCTTCAGGATGTGCATTGATATAGGGAACTGAATAAGCTCACCATCAAAAACTGGTATCCACTTCCACGAATCTATGATCTATTTGACCAGCTTCAAGGGTTAGTTACTTTTCGAAGATAGATCTGAGATGTGGTTATCATCAACTCAAAGTTCGAGATGAGTACATTCCAAAGATTGCTTTCTAAACTCACTACGGTCATTACGAATTTGTCGTAATGCCCTTCGGTCTAACAAATGCCCCCGCTGCATTTATGGACCTCATGAATCGATTCCGCCGCCCATTCCTTGACGATTTCGTAATCGTTTTCATTGACAAGATTCTCGTATTCTCTAAAAGCGAAGAAGACCAGAGCCAGCATCTTCGACAGATCTTAGAGACCCTGCAAGCTGAGAAGTTGTATGTGAAACTCTCCAAGTGTGAGTTTTGGCTCTGCAGTGTGAAATTCTTGGGACATTTTGTCAGCAAGGAAGGAATTCATGTAGATCCTTCCAAGGTCAAAGGCATTGAAGGCTGGGCAATTCCAACAACACCAACAGAAATTCGCCAATTCTTGGGTCTTGCAAGGTACTACCGAAGGTTCATTTAGAACTTCACCAAGATAGCCAAATCTCTCACCACACTGACACAAAAAGGTCTACCTTTCAACTGGACTAAGAAGCAAGAGATTGCCTTCCAAACCTTGAAGCAAGCCCTTTGTAGTGCACCAGTGCTATCCTTACCGGAGGGAACTAAACACTTCGTTGTCTACTGTCATGCTACGAATCAAGCTTTGGGTTGTGTTCTTATGTGTAACACCATAAATTTTCAAACAAATATTTCATTTTAAAATCTCATAATTCTCATTAACACATTTCACAAAAATCCCAAAGTATGAATTTATCAAAACACATATCCATAATCGTCAAATAAAAATCCAGGATCCTCAAAACATAATTCCATCTCGTGTGTACAATCAAGTCGGCACCTTCCCATGATCCATAAATGCACTTAAAACACATATCACACAACACAGTAAGCACGAAGATTAATGAGTTCCCCAAAATACCACACATACACAAATAGTTAGCCTCTCGTGGCTATATCTCGATAAGGACCCTCTGGTCATGTGTCTTAGTGAAGTCCTTTCGGTCCCACAGCTCGGGTCGGACCCTCCAATCCTGGTATCTCAGTGAGGACCCTCCGGTCTCACAAAACTTAATAGAACCACAGAACAACATACCGCATAAATCATAAATACATAATGCATATTATCACAATACTCAATATAAGCACACAAGACCCTCCGGTTGCACAAATTACCACTCAAGGTAAGTATAGTGAGAAGACTCTCCTCGTAAGCATGCAAGGAAACTGAATACCCCTCGAACAGTCTAAACCCTACCTATAAGTAATAAGCATCTCTAATAAATACTTAAAGATCACAACTCTAAATAAACTCGTGATAGCCCCTCTTTACCTCTTAGGATGGGTAAAATACCATTTTACCCCTCCATGACCTCTATCCCTCAAGTTTGACCAAACCCTATAGTCAACAGAAGTCAACACCCAAGTCAACAGCCCATGTTGACCCAACTCGTCGAGTGGATCTATGCAACTCGTCGAGTCCCTTCGCTTCCTCAAAACCCTCATGAAAGTCCCACTCAACACACCAAGTTGACCCGTTAACTCGCCGACTTACCGTGTATTCAGACTCATCATGACAAACTCCAAACGACTCGTCGAGTCAGCTCATCGACTCGTCGAGTCCCTTAAGTCGAAATCTTATTCAGACATTTTAAGGTAGATCTACAACTCCAAACTCTAGATCTAGCCTCCCAAGGATCAAATGCCACGTAAAGCTTCGATCTTTACGTTCATGCATGGCATATCTGCCCCATAATGCCAATACAAGCTCCAACAAGCGTTTGGTGCTCAAAGGCTTGCCTCTCCTTCCATAAAGCTTGGGTCTTCGGGCTTACAAGACCTCCTACAATCCAGATCTGAGGTTTCAACCTTAATATATGCTCAAGGGACTCAATAGCACAAGAAGGATAGGGAAAAGCCCTAGAACTCCCCAAACTAAGATCTCACAAGAAAAGTGATCATGATAGCATCTTTTTACCTCAAACTGAAGCTATCCACTGAGAACCTCTAGATCCAAATGTCCCTCCATGCTCCAAGACTAAACGCTTTACTCTTCTTTCTCATGGTGCACCAAAATGCTCAAGATACCCTCTCGTTCTCACATAACAAGCTAAAAATCGATTAGGGTTCTTCACAGTGCTCAAGGGTGATGAGGGAGGTAGAAATGAGGGTGTAAGGCCCTTTAAATAAGACACAAACCAGAAGATTTAGGGTTTCCACACTCAGTTCCAACTCGGTGAGTTGGCTCTCTGACTCGTCGAGTTGGTCGTTAAACCCACGTGGCCAAATCGACCGTACTCGACGAGTTGGGCACATAACTCGTCGAGTTAACTCAGACAACTCATTAATAATTGCATAAATATTATACATAGGAGTCGGGATGTTAAAATTCTCCCCCACTTGAATTAGATTTCCCCTTCGAAATCGCTCCTTATCATTACCCTGATCCCATCAATTAGCCCGAGAAGCACAACTGATTATTCAGAAGATAATCGATCTCCCCAAGACAACCGAAATAAAACTGAACCTTCCAACTTCAAGATGAATGAACCCTTCGTCGTTGCGGAAACAACTCTGCCTATTCAAAAACTTGGAATCTATAGTGGTATGTCTCCCCGACTGAACGCCCATGCGGTATATCCCCGTGTCATTCGCTATTTGAAATAACAAACTCGATAAAACACCTCCTACTCTAATTACTTTGTCGCAACTGATAGAACAAGTCGTTGACCATAATTAGCTGTTGAACACTTATGCCCGACACGTTAGTCGACTCTTACTGAAACCCGAAGAAACGGGGGGTCATCTCGCACCAATAACCAACCTCCAATACTGCTATCAGAACCCATCTGAAGAGTGAACCTCAATACTCGGTCCTCAATCACTAAATGAAGACCTGCTAATCCACATGGGAATCAAAACTCTACACTAGGTCCGACCTCCCATCAGACATAATCATTTCACTGCCAACCCTAGGATAATTCATCTCCTGCCCGAAAATCAATGTCCATACCTGACCGAACTATCCACTGATAGCCGGAAACATAACTCCAACTGCCTCTCTATGCTAGACACCAAAATCCGAATACAAGATTGACTCCTGACCCAGAAGTTAAATCTTCGAGGCTACCCTAGCCCATTCGGCAATAGGACTTCACAGTAGTCCTATCCAACCTAGCTGACTCATCTAATCACACTAAACTCCACAATTACGAACTTCGCTTTACCCCAAGCGATTTCTACACCCGAGTTGAAATTGCACCCCACACACGATCTCAGTCCTCCTCAAACCACTGAACAGGTTCACTCAAGTCTAAAACATCAAATGGGAAACATGTCCCTCTTAGAATGTAATCCACCCGAAATCCTCACCTGCTCGCCATCCACACAGATATATCCAAACTCATCCACCAGAGTCTGGTCCGACACAAAGTTGGAACCACTCGTCCCAACCCATTCTTCAACTCATGACCCATGTTCAACGAATATACGCATGCATTATACCTCGATCCTTTCGACTTGCTACAACCCCTCTCTATCTCAAAACACAATGTGTTCCGACCATTTTTGAGACCCCAGTCTCGCCACTGGTTCGGCTACCAGGTTCCTACAGGCTCATTTGGCAAGGCTACCCAGGACTAAGAGCCCCTCTGTATCATACAATGACCAGTAAGGTTGCGGATCCCCACAGTTATACAACACTCTCTTGCTGACTAACAAGCACTACGACACCGCGTAGTCCTATGACACTTTCTATTTGCTTTGCAAATGCTACAGCTCCCTGCTGTCACACGATACCCTCTCTCTGACTCACGTATGCTATGGCTCCCCGTAGTCACATGATACTCTCTCTCTCTCTCTTTCTCTCTCTTTCTCTAACTCACATATGCTACCGCTCCTTGCGGTCACACGATACTCTCTCTCTCTCTGACTCATGTATGCTACAGCTCCCCACAGTCACACAATACTCTCTCTCTCTCTCTCTATCTTACTCACATATGCTACCAGCTCCCCGAAGTCACACGATACTCTCTCTCTGACTCACGTATGCTACGGCACCCCGTGGTCACACGATACTCTCACTCTCTCTCTCTAACTCACGTATGCTATGGCTCCCCGCAGTCACACGGTACTCTTTCTCTGACTGACGTCGCAAATGCTATGGCTCCTCGTAGTATTACGACACCTTCTCTTACTCTCCATGGGCTCTCTCCACGGTCTCCCTGACAGTCCTCAGTGATTACTCCCACCTGTACCCGTTCACTCTCTAATCACCCCATAATCTCATCGTCAAGTCGCCACCACACTGAGTTTACTTATCGAATACTTTGTGGCCCAACGTAGTTAGGTGCTCACACCTACCAAGATTATGCATCACTACTCTTGACTTAAGTTCTCATAGACAGGGCACTTCCCACAGTACAGTCACACTCTTGAACAATTCCCGCCTGGCGACCCAACTATCTCGAAACTGATATATTGGTACACTCGAAGAAACGCAGAACACCATCAGATTCTTGTCTACCGACCACCTGCTGTGAAGTCACTCATTTTCTCCTGAGAATATGCAACATGCATCATCTCGTGTTGTACAATGTCTCGACTTCCACACGACTCTCTTCTCATATACTCGCACCACAGATCCTCATAAACCAAACTTCTGTTCCACATCAGAGTGAGGATCCTCCCATACCGAATACCCAGCTCTCCCCCACTTAGGGTTCGAACCATCGTCCATTGACATGCCAAACAGACCACACTACAAACTGGCTCACCAGATGGACCCTTTCCGACTAATGGAATGTACTACGCAGCACACGAAGATCTTCCAGATAATAACCACATGACTCTAAGTATCCCGTATCTCAGGTGAAAACCTCAGAATCCTCCTAACGTGACTGCCTCTAGTCATCCTGAAATCTCATACCGACACACCGCCGGATATCCTAATTGTCCCGAATTAGTCAGGACACTCAATCTAGAAATAATGAACTATCACACACTTCGTCTCTGATTCCTCAACCGACATTCCATTGCGCAAATTATTATAGGAGTAGAGACCTCATTCTCACAATTGATACACAACGTAGGCAACGAGGGTCGCCGCCCCGGTGTACTCCTCTTGATCACCTGGAACGGCTGCTAAAAGTAAGCCTTACTCAACTAAGCCATCTCCTTGTCCTTATCCATCTCAATCCCCACTGATGACTCTCTCACAGTATAAGAAATACCTCAGAACAATATATTCTGGTTAAAGTATCGCAATCATATGCTATCCCTCGGGTTTACCTCCAAACTCTAGAACCGGAAGTTCGTTATCTCTTTCGCTCCACACAAGAAGAGGAACTAGTGAAATTATCATCACAGAAGGTGACATTTCAATCATCGGCCGATCACTCAACCCAGACTGCAATCCTCCACAGTGTATCGTCTCCACTTTTCCTCAAGTCCCGCGACTCTAACTGGCAGCTCACCAGTCAAACTCATTGACATCCAAACTCAATTTTCCTCGCAAGGTACACTTTGTCGAAGCTCAATCGACATGGCCCTCTGGACCCACAGTTACCATATCCACTCTTAGTCTGAATACCCATCGTTGGATAACTAGTAAGATGGAAACACACTCTGCTACGAATCATGGTACCCGAACCATGTTATCATCCCTTAACCTGATATTTAGAACCTATGGAATTCTCCCTGTTTCGAGTATGGGTCCTCTGCTTTCAGTAGTACGGGCCCATACTACCTGCCACATCTACCCATACGTTCCACATGGATCATCTCAGATTTCCTAAGTAGCTGCTCAACCTTCTCGATCACCAATCCTGCTACACATGTTCGCTCTCCAATGAATACTCTCCTCTATCAGAGTACTCATCTGACTAAGGACACTCCCTAGGCTCTTCTTAGGTTCTCACGCTTCTGCACCATCAACTGTTGAAGAACTCCTCATGATGCAAGCCATCTACCTCCTGAATATCGTCATATTCGCTTAGTAGTTGTCTCCCATCATCAAGAGTTCCACAAAGCACAAAGGAAGGAACATTCGGGCATCGAATCACACACACATAAAACCACTCTAGCACGTAACTCCATCGCTCTATCCGCAACTCTAACCGGCATTACCGAACTCAGGCAACCCTACCTCTCGTGGGTATCTCATTAGATTCCTCAAATGCACATCTAGGCATCTCTCTTAGATTACTTCTCTGCTCAAAGCTCTCTCTAAAAGATTCTTGCTAGGTACTCTTACTCAGCACATACACATAGCAAATAGCAGATATTATCACTCAATAGCATACCCTAGGCTAAGGCATCACAAATCAGGCAACTCTAGCACTAAGATTATGTAATACTTAGCCAACCCTCTAGCATGCATCCCTAACATTTCATGAATATCTCATAACACAAATAAGTAAGGGTATTTTAGGAAATCACCGTTCGGCTTTGGTTGATTGTATATACTGCTCCAACTCGGTTTTCACTTAAAACTCTTTCTCATTTTTTTTATGAAATTTTTTCTCAGATCCTCAGTTTGAGTCCAAACACACCCGAAGGTACATCCGAATCTTTCAAACCAAGGCTCTGATACCAATTTGTAACACCGTACATTTTCAAACAATTTTTTCATTTTAAAATCTCATAATTCTCATTAACACATTTCACAAAAACCCCAAAGTATCAATTTATCAAAACACATATCCATAATCGTCAAATAAAAATCCAGGATCCTGAAAACATAATTCCATCTCGTGTGTACAATCAAGTCGGTGCCTTCCCGCGATCCCTAAAAGCACCTAAAACAGATATCACACAACACGGTAAGCACAAATATTAGTGAGTTCCCCAAAATACCACACATATACACATAGTTAGCCTCTCGTGGCTATGCCTCGATAAGGACCCTATGGTCATGTGTCTCAGTGAAGACCCTTCGGTCCCACAGCTCGGGTCGGACCCTCCAGTCCTGGTATCTCAGTGAGGACCCTCCTGTCTCACAAAACTCAAGAGAATCACAGAACAACATACCGCATAAATCACAAAGACATAATGCATATTATCACACTACTAAATACAAGCACACAAGACCCTCCGGTTACACAAATTACCACTCAAGGTAAGTATAGTTAGAAGACTCGCCTCGTAAGCAAGCAAGGAAACTGAATACCTCTCGAACAGTCTAAACCCTACCTACATGTAATAAGCATCTCTAATTAATACTTAAAGATCACAACTCTAAATAAACTCGTGATAGCCCCTCTTTAACTCTTGGGATGGGTAAAAGACCATTTTACCCCTCCATGACCTCTATCCCTCAAGTTTGACCAAACCCTAAAGTCAACAGAAGTCAACACCCGAGTCAATAGCCCATGTTGACCAACTCGTCGAGTGCATCTATGCGACTTGTTGAGTCCCTTCGGTTCCTCAGAACCCTCATGAAAGTTCCACTTAACTCACCGAGTTACCGCGTGTTCAGACTCATAAAGACAAACTCCAAACGACTCGTCCGGTCAACTCATCGACAAGTCGAGTCCCTTAAGTCGAATCTCATTCAGACGTTTTATGGCAGATCTACCACTCCAAACTCTAGATCTAGCCTCCCAAGGCTCAAATGTCACGTAGAGCTTCGATCTTTACGTCCATGCATGGCATATCTACTCCATAATGCCAATACAAGCTCCAACAAGGGTTTGGTGCTCATAGGCTTGCCTCTCCCTCCATAAAGGTTGGGTCTTCGGGCTTACAAGACCTCCTACAATCCAGATCTGAGGTTTCAATCTCAAGATATGCTCAAGGGACTCAATAGCACAAGAAGGATGTGGAAAAGCCCTAGAACTCCCCAAACTAAGATCTCACAAGAAAAATGATCAACATAGCATCTTGTTACCTCAAACAGAAGCTATCCACTGAGAACCTCTAGATCCAAATGTCCCTCCCTGCTCCAAGCCTTAATGCTTTCCTCTTCTTCTCTCATGGTGCACCAAAATGCTCGAGATAGCCTCTCCTTCTCACATAACAAGCTAAAACTCGATTAGGGTTCTTCACAGTGCTCAAGGGTGATGAGGGAGGCAGAAATGAGGGCTTAAGGCCCTTTAAATAGGACACAAACTTGGAGATTTATGGTTTCCTCACTCAGCTCCAACTCAGCGAGTCGGCTCTCTGACTCGTCGAGTTGGTCATTAAACCCACATGGCCAAATCGACCCTACTCAACGTGTTGGGCACACAACTTGTCGAGTTAACTCAGACAACTCATAAATAATTGCATAAATATTATACATTGGAGTTGGGATGTTAAATTATGCAATGCGGAAAGGTGATTGCATATGCGTCCAGGCAATTAAAAACACATGAAGTAAATTACACCACCCATGATCTCGAGCTAGGAGTTGTGGTCTTCGCCTTGAAGATTTGGAGGCACTAACTTTATGGTACCAAGTGCACCGTTTTCACCGATCACAAAAGCGTCCAGCATATTTTAAATCAAAAGGAACTAAACATGAGTCAACGGAGATGGGTTGAGCTGCTAAATGATTACGAGTATAGGATCAAGTACCACCCAGGCCAGGCTAACATGGTAGCTGACGCCCTGAGCCGAAAAGAATATTCAATTCTTCGTGTAAAAACTCTCTTGATAACCATTCAATCCCACATAACCTCACAAATCAAGGAAGCCCAAACAGATGCGTTGAAGTCAGAGAACATTGCAAATGAAATGCTACGTGGGATGGATAAAAGTCTGGAAGCCAAAGAGGACGGAGCAAATTATTTCATCAATAGAATCTGGGTCCCTAGAAATGGGGGACTCAGAGAAGTAGTCATGAATGAAGTCCACAAGACACGATACTCTATTCATCCTGGGTCAAATAAGATGTATATGGATATCAAACAACATTATTGCTGGCCAAATATGAAAGCATAGATAGCCACTTACGTGGGCAAGTGCCTCACTTGCGCCAAGGTGTAAGTGGAATATCAAATACCCTCAGAACTATTGCAACAGCCCGTGATACCAGAGTGGAAATGGGACTAGATTACTATGGACTTTGTGACGAAACTCCCCAAGACAACCGATGGATTTGACTTCATATGGGTAATTATCGATAGGTTAACTAAATCTGCTCATTTCCTGCCAATAAAGGAATCCTACAAGATTGAAAGGTTAAGAAGAATATACATTAAGGAGATTGTGAGACTTCACAGGGTACCAGTATCTATCATCTCGGATCGAGATAGTAGATTTACTTCATGATTTTGGCAGCCACTGCAAAAGGCAATGGGAACACAACGAGATATGAGCACTGCCTACCACCCTCAGACGGATGGTCAAAGTGAGCGCACCATCCAGACGCTCGAAGACATACTCCGAGCATGTCTGATCGACTTCGGAAAGTCGTGGGATACTCACCTGCCTTTGATTGAATTCTCATACAATAACAGTTATCACACGAGCATCAAGGTTACTCGTTTCGAGGCGTTACATGGTCGTAAATGCAGATCACCTTTATGCTTGGTTGAGGTGGGTGACACCTAGCTAGAAAAGGGGAAATCACCAAAAAGAGTTCTCACAGGACCAGATATCATTCGTGAAACAACGAAAAAGATAATTCAAATCAGAGCTCGACTTCAAGCATCGCGAGACGGACAGAAGAGCTACGTTGATAAATGGCGAAAGCCTTTACAATTCCAAGTTGGAGATCGGGTGTTGTTGAAGGTCTATCCCTGGAAAGGGATGACTTATTTCGGGAAACGGGGGAAACTAAACCCGCAATACATCGAACCATTTCAGATTCTTTCCCGAATTGGTCCAGTGGCTTATAGCCTACAGTTGCCTGTAGAGCTCAGCAACGTACACCTCGTGTTGCACGTTTCCAATTTGAAAAGGTGCTTATCCAATGAAACACTCGTCATTCCTTTGGAAGAGATCGAGATCAGCGAGAATCTCATGTTCGTCGAAGAACCAGTCGAAATTATGGATAGGGAAGTGAAACGTACGAAGCAGAGTCGCATTCCGATTGTGAAAGTTCGATGGAACGCTAAGCGTGGACCGGAATTCACATGGGAACGCGAAGACCAAATGAAGAAAAAGTACCCTCACTTATTATCTCCATCATAATCCAAGTTTTCAAAAGAATTTTGGGACGAAATTCCCTCTAACGGGGGGGGGGGGGATGATGTCACAACTAGCATTTTAGCCAGGAAATTCGGTGATCATGTAAACGTCATCTATGATAATATTTGTAACTCTAACTTGATATCATGCACTATGTTCATTCTATGACAACAAACTTAGTCAAGATCCACAATTGTAGTTCAAAACTCTATGCAAAACATTTCAGAAAGTTAATTAGGAGTTGAAAACCCTAAAAATCCCGGTTCAAGTTCTTTATGGACTAGGATTTTCTTATTGGGCCTAATGGACCAATAAGCATTCAATTCGACTATTTTGGGCTTAGAAACCCTATTTGGATTCTAAATGGACCCAATTCATAAATCTATAACATTTTGGACCATTTGGGCCTAGAAAGATTCATTCTAACCCTAATGGGCCTTATTGGGCCATAAATGAGTTAATTTGCCCTAATGGGTCAAAAACTCCATTTCTTTTTATTCTAATGTGCCGAGAACCTTCCATTTGGGCCCATAATATCGAAATCAAGCACTAAATCGAAATCAAGAACTAAAGGCCCAAACCAATCCTCCTTTCTCCTTTTCTTTCTCCCTCTCGACCCAACAACAAAAACAAAAAAAATGAAGAAAACAAGATTAATGTAGGCTTGCTGCCTAAATTTTATTTAATGTTAATCAAGGCTAAAAACTCTTAACCATCATGTATTAACCTTTTGATTCTCTCTCTCCCTTCTCCTATAAATTTGGCGGAGCATCACAACCCACCCCATCATCTTCATTCATCCTTTCAAACACTCTAAAAAATCATCATAAGAACTCTTCCCTTATCCTCAAAAATCTCATGGGTTTGCATGTGTTTCAAGAAGACTACATCAAAAATCCATCTCTTTTGGTAAGTTACCCTTAATCAAAAAGTCTAACATCATGTTTTGTTAAAAACTTGTTACTCATTTACTCTTTAAATCATGAATCGTGCTTCTTAGAACTCATCTAGGTTCGAAAGTTCCCTCAAGAAGCTTACTAAATCCGAAATCTCATCGTCTTTTTCATCAACAACCGAATCCAAACCCCAAGGTGAGTTCATACCCCCTTGTTTTCATTTTTTACATGTTTTTGAGGGAGAATACAAGTGTTTATGTGTAGATCTATGTATTTATGCATGTTATGTGTGATTTTCTTGGTTTATGTTGTGATTATGTGATAAAACTTCATGAATCTCAAAAACTCTAACAAAAATGGGTGATATTCATAAACTAAAACACTCTAAACATCATACTACAAAGATAAAAGTGTTATACATGCCTAATATGTGAAAAACAAAAGAAAAATCTTGTATAAGGATCATTTTTGACAAATAAACAAAAGATTGGGATAATTTTGACACTTATGGTTTTGTAAGGATCAAAAGGGTCACATTTATATAAAAATGAGGGCTGAAAATGTCAATGAATGCATTTTGGACCAAAATTATAAATCATTTTATAATTGGGCCGAAAATATAAAGTTTAATAATTTAATGGGCTAAAATGTTATTTTTCATCATAAAGGACCAAAAAATGTCATTTTATTTGAAATAAGTCCAGAAATGTATATTTTAGGTCTTAAGGGACCTAAAGTGAAGATTTTATTAAAAACGAGTTCAAATCGTAAAATTGGGATTTAATGAGCTACAAATGTCATATTAATAATAATGGGCCTTTTCATCACTTTGGTAAAACGTTCAAACTAAAATGAGCAATATCTTAAAGAATAAACAAATTACAACGATTTCATGTTTATTGGGACCTGATACTCTCGTTACATGGTTAATGGGTCATAGTGGTCCATTTAAGTGTATATTGGGCTTAATATCTTCCATGACATGTTTATTGGGCTTAGTGGCCCATTACATGTTAATTTGGGCCTGAGCCATGGATCACATGTTATTGGGCCTTAGTGGCCCATTTACATGCCTATTGGGCCTAAATTACCCTTTTACATGTCTATTGGGCCTTAGTGGTCCATCTACATGCCAATTGGGCTTAGACTAAACATCACTTATTCTTGGAATCTAAAAGTTTAAAAACATACACGTAAACATTATACATGGTGAAAAACATAAAAATCGTGAAAAGTTGAGGATCTAGTGAGACTTGTCGGTTGACACCTTTGAGTGTACGATCGTAACATGTAGTTATAACCAGAGTCTCCTGGAGGGAGAGTGGGAGTTTGTGTATAGATCTATACGGGGATGACACCCCCACGCCTTAGATGTTCGCTACAGCTAGACTAGGCCAATCTAGGGCGACAAACCTTACCTATCCGACATCCAAAAAGCCATGACATGCGAATTAGCCATTATCAAGCATGGTTGTAACAACTCACTTAGAGACTAACTCCATCAAAGATTTCGGTATAATCATACTAATCTTGATGATTCGAAAACATACATACATCGATACTTGGTTTTGGGAGTATATGATCACGAGACTTTTAATAGCAAAAAATATCGGATTTTCTGGGGGAAACACTATTATTCAATTACCTTCTACTTACAACAGAAAGAATTCAAAGAATCTAGATTGCATACTTATACATATTTTACTACGAAATTCACACATGCAACTATACTTGATTTTCACATCATTTTCATACTAACTACACATAATATCGAATTTTCTGGGTTTTACAAATAATACAAAGACTTCCATTCAAACATGCTTATGAACTCACCAACATTATATATGTTGACCGTTTTCAAAATAACTTGGATTCTCAGGTAACCGTTAAGCAGAAGAACCTTTAAGTGTAGGAATTTATTTTGGTGTAATGTCAATCATCGTACAATTAATGTTTGGAATATGTAACTTAAGACAATGTACTTGATGTGAACAATACCTGTTGTATTACGTAATGTTTGCTGATGATTGTGTTATATTTCATGTATATTCGTTGTGATGATATTTCAATTTATAGTCACACGGGCCCTCAGACGTTTCCGTCGTCTGGTTCGGGGGTGTAACATGGCACGCCATGTAATCTTACAACCTCCTTTATGTATATTCGGGCCAGCCTTTCTATTTTATATGTTTCCTTTATTGGTAGGAAATGGGCGGATTTGGTCAATCGATTGACGATCACCCAAATGGAATCCAGTCCATCTGCCATCTTGGGTAATTTAGTAATGAAGTCCATCGTTATCCTCTCCCATTTCCACTCGGGGATTTCGGGTTGTTACAATTGACATGAGGGCTTCTTATACTCTACCTTTACTTTAGCGCAAGTCAGGCACTTGCTCACATAGGTAGCAATTTCATCTTTCATTTTCGGCCACCAATGTTGTTGTTTGAGGTCTAAATACATTTTGTCTGAAACTGGATGGATAGAGTACCTTGTCTTGTGTACTTCATGTATGACCACGTCTCTAAACCCTCCAAATTCCGGGGTCCATATCCGGTCCATGAGATACTATGCTCCGTCCTCTTTGATTGTGAGATTTTTTTTCCATCCCACATAAGGCTTCGTTTGTGACGTTCTCCGACTTCAAAGCTTCTAGTTGAGCCTCCTTGATTTGCGAAGACAAGTGGGAATGGATAGTTATCGTTAGTGTCCTTACTCGGCGGCCCGAGTATTCTTTTCTGCTTTGAGCATCGGCCATCACATTGGCCTTGCCCGGATGATACCTAATCACACATTCATAGTCATTCCAAAGCTCTACCCATCGCCACTGCCTCATGTTTAGTTCTTTTTGGTTCAGAATGTGTTGGAGACTTTTGTGGGCTGTGAAGATGGTGCACCTCATTCCGTATAGGTAGTCCCTCCAAATCTTCAGAGCGAAGACCACAGCTCCCGGCTTGAGATCATGAGTGGTATAGTTTCCTTCATGGGTCTTCAGTTGTCTGGATGTGTAAGCTATCACTTTCCCGTGTTGCATAAGTACACAACTTAACCCTTGATTTGAAGCGTCACAATACACCACGAAATCTTCCATTCCCTCTGGAAGAGACAACACTGGAGTACGGCAGAGGGCTTGTTTTAGGGTTTGAAAAGCATCTTCTTGTTTCGAAACCCAGGTGAAAGGTAAGCCTTTCTGGATTAGATTGGTGAGGGGCTTGGCGATCTTGGAGAGATTCTGAATGAACCTCATGTAATAACCAGCAAGACCTAAGAATTGCCTGATCTCCGTTGGTTTTTTCGGGGTTGCCCAGCCCTCAATTGCTTTGATCTTGGATGGGTCCACGTGTATTCCCTCTTCACTAACCACGTGTCCCAGAAAGTCCACTTGGCGAACCCAGTACTCGCACTAGGAAAATTTTGCATATAGCTTTTCCGCCCTTAAGGTCTCTAGAACCTGCCGTAGATGTTGGTTGTGTTCCTCCTTGCTCCGAGAATAAACCAGTATGTCGTCGATAAAGACTATCACAAAGTTGTCAAGGAACGGTCGGCGGACTTAGATCAATTAGGTCCATAAATGTTGCGGGTGCATTCATCAGACCGATGTTCATTACCACGAATTCATAGTGCTCGTAACGAGTTTGGAAGGTAGTTTTGGGGATATATTCTTCTCGGACTTGTAGTTGATGTTATCTCGGCCTCAGATCTGTTTTTGAGAAGTAACTGGCTCCTTGCACTTGGTCAAATAGATCATCGATCCTAGGAAGAGGGTATCGATTTTTTACGGAGAGCTTGTTGAGTTCACGGTAATCGATACACATGTGGAAGGAACCATCTTTCTTTTTGACAAAAAAAAAATTGAAGCTCCCCAGGTGAGCAGCTCGGTCTTATGAATCCTTTGTCTAGCAGTTCGCTCAATTGGCTAGATAGCTCTTGCATTTGTGCAGGGGCTAATCTATATGGCGACTTGGCAAGTGGTGTGGCTCCGGGTACTAGGTCAACTCGATATTCGACCTGTCGCTCAGGGGGTATTCCCGAGAGGTCTTTCAGAAATACGTCTGGAAAATTGCGCACCTCTAGAACGCCCTTAATGTTCTTTTCCTCTTTCTGTTTGTCCACTACGTGAGCTAGAAAGACGTAATTCTTTTTGTGCAAGCACTTTTATGCCTTGATGCACGAGATGAGACGGAGGTTTGCACCGGGTTTATCACTGTAGATAATTAGGGTTTCGTCCTTGGGTAGGTGAAGGCGAATGTGACAACCCGATATTTCAACTCTATGTAATGACCTATTAATGTCAAGTATTGTAACCACTTTTGATATAATGAAATTAACTTCGAAAATAAAATGTCCAAAAAGTCTTTAATTAATTGCCTACTATGTTTGATGTCATTAAACCGTGATCGTACATAAAAAGAGCGCCCAAATCTGACTTCGTATAATGAAGTTATGATTTTTCCAAGTTCGGCTTAGCGACAGACAACTAAAAACTCGAATCGGAGATCGGGCGACTTTTGGCCGGAATGACCAAAATGAGAATCGAAGGTCTCGACAATGGTATTACAACGGTAAAAAGTCTGGCAAAAATAGACGCCAGATAAAGAAGATACGAAAGTTGCCGACGGAATCTAAACGAAAGTTGTAGAGCGTAGTCTCACCTATGCGTGGATATAAAGAACGTCGAAAACGGAGTTCGTATGAAGAATATATGAATTTTATTAAATAATTAAAATATAAATTTTAATATTTAGTCTTGGTATTATCCGAAGGAGGAGTCACCAGGTCGATCCGAGTTACGCCCAGCGTATGCTCGTACGCCCAGCGTACGCTCGTACGCCCAGCGTACTCGAGGCCTAGGCCTCGGATCGTCCACGTCACCCGTATGCGAGGCTATGCCCCGTCCTATCCGAAGGTCCGAGGCAGTCGAGGAAGCGGTCACGCATGACGCACGCGTACGCCCAGCGTACCGAGGCGGTTCCCAGCCCCTATAAAAGGGATGCGAGGGCTCCGAAGAAAAGGGCCAATTCCTCTCATCTTTCTTGTGTTTTTGCCTTGTTTTCCGTGCACGTACTATCCTGAAGCCCCGGTTTCCTTGCTCATGTCCTGAAGGTCGTTTGTGCTCCCGAGATTCCCGAGAATCCCAAGAAAATCCGCTTTCTCGAGTCGAAATTCTGCTCGGTTTTCATCTCGCCTTTTTCGATCTTTCAAGTGAGTTCATACCCTTATAATTCACACTTTTAAATGTTTTATAAATGCTTTTATATGCTTTTAAGGGGGGAATACAAGTAAACCACACGATTATTATCATGTGTTATATAAAGTTTCATTATACACCTTTTTATCAACGAAATCATATGTGATTTATAACTATTATAGGGAAACTTTCGTATGCAAAATATATCACGATAACATCATATCTTTGGAAATGAAAAATGTTGTTATAGATGTATAGATCAAACACTCTGCTTATACTGTATGTATATGTGTCCATCTTGGCACTATAAAAATTATACCTTTCATAACAAGTGAGCATTTTCACTAGGGATTACTATACAAACGAGACACACTTTTAGAAAACTATAATAGGTATAGTTTTACGAGAACATTACGAACTTTTACATACTAGAAACACTATTTCAAGAAGTTTATTTTCAGATACAAGAACAAATGAACATTTTCACACGTAAATCTGTTTTATACTAAGTTTTGTGAGACATTAACTTCACGTACGTTCAAGTACACATTTCAAGTCCTGTATTATATACCAGAATCACTTGGAGGGGGAGCATGGTGTTTGTGTATAGATCTATACAGGCTTGACAACCCGCGCCCTGACTGTTAGCTACAGTACACCATTTGGGGTGACAAACGTCAGAACATTCCAACGCCTGAAGAACGTTGTGTATAGGCATTTCTAGTCAATAGTATGGTTATAAAACTCACATGGAGTATTAAAAACACATTGATTTACGTGGTTTTTCAGACGTATTGGAAATTTTTTACGTACATACATTTTCTAGAAACAAACATTGGTCTTGATAGAAGGCTACATTTATGCTAGTAGAAAATATGGGATTTTCTAGGAACCAACAAACAAAAACAAAACATTTCATTTCATACAAATATTTTCATTTAATACTTATGAAACTCACCAGCTTAAATTCTAATCTACTCTTTCAAAACTACTTGTATGTGCCAGGGATTCAGTAAGTACAGGTAACAAACAGCTTTTGAAGAAGGGACGCTGCGGCGCCAGTTTAAATTCATATTTTGGCATCATATTGTAATTGGTTTTTGAACATGTACCTTTTAACAATGTAATTTTTCAATTATATATATGATGGTTGTATTGCTTTCTTTAATATGTATTCATTTGTTACGCTACCACATGAAGTCATCCACCCCCGAACGTTTCCGCCGTTCCGGTTTGGGGGTGTGACAGCGAACGGCCTTCTCGCAACACATAATATCAGCATGGTGGAGGCTTAACCAATCCATACCGATGATCAAATCAAAGCTTCTAATAGTAACTGGCATCAAGTTGATTTGAAATGAGTGTCTATTTAATGTTAGTGTGCATCCTATGAACACGTCGTTTGTTGTTTCAGTTTTCCCATTAGTCATTTCCACCGTGAAGGTTTCGTTTAACTTTTGGGGACTTTGATTTAGTAAGTGTTTAAATTTATGGCTCATGAAACTTCGTTTTGCCCCACTATCGAATAAAATGCATGCATAGATGTTGTTGAGGAGGAACGTACCGGTGACTAAATTTGGATCCTGCACAGCGTCCCCTTGTCCCATTGCTAGGAATCTGCCTGATCCCCCTCCACCCTGCTTGTTGGCCTTGGCACAGTTTTGCTTGTAATGGCCAGTCTGCTCGCACCCGTAAGATGCTTGGCTTGCTCCAGCATAGTTGGGTTGGTTGTTTTGTTGTGGCGGTGCTCTACAATACCAGGCAGTGTGTCCTTTTCGATTATAGTCGGTGCACTGCAGATCTCGGCATGCGCCGCTATGGTGGAAGCTACATTTATCACACTTTGGATGAGAACCTACATATGCCCTCGTAGGTGTTGGTGTAGTCAGAGTGGTAGCAGCATGAACTGCTATGATTTGTTGTTTCTTCCCAGACTCTTAGGCTTATTGTCCCTTTCCCTTCTTTCCCCACTTCTTCTTGTTGTCATACCCCTTCTTTGATTCAGTGACAACAGCCTTCGTCCCCTTTGGTTCCCTGTGGTCATAAAGCTTTTGTGCCAGGCGTTTTGCACTGTCAAAGGTTGAGGGGTTGGCAGCAATCATGTTCCCTTGAATTAGGGAAGTTAGTCCCCAGATGAACCGTTCAACCTTCTTTCCCTCAAAGGTAATCATACCCGGGTATAAGAGCGCCAGGTCGCTGGACCTTGAAATATAAGCCTCGATGTCGGAATCTTTTACAGTGAGATTCCATAGTTCTTGCTCGAGCTTCTACACTTCACCTCGGGGGAAATATTCATCGAGCATCAGATTTTTGAGTTCTTCCTATTCCATGGAGTTTGCAAATGGAAGAGTTAGGGCCTTGATATGGTCGTTCCACCATGAAAGGGCCATGTCAGCAAACATACAAGCTGCAAATTTTACTTTGCTTTCATTTGGACACCCGCAGATTTCGAAAACAGACTCAGTCTTTTCGAACCACCAGTGAGTGCTATTACACCCCCACTTCCATTAAATGGTTTTCGTTTTCCGTTGGTGAAATCTTTGTAGGCGCATGTTCTTTGGTGCCCTTGGTTATCCCTGTGGTTGGAACTTCTCGTCCTATTTTTGTTACCTCATCCATTTGTGCCCTGGTTGATGTGTGCTTATGCTGTAGTAACTGTAACTAAGACTGCCGCCTGGAATGTAGCAGAATTCATCTTCGGTGGAGGCGGCGACGACGGTGGTGCTGTTGTAGTGTTTTTGCGAATATACCTTCTGGGAATTTCCTACTATGAGACAGGAATGACGATAAGTTTATGGAATCCCTTGTTTCTAGTGGTTACGGTGCTTCGATTGTTCTTATAATTTAAATCGTATCACATCAACAAGAATGAAAATAGAGAACATAGCAAATAACAACATCACAAATAAAACACATCATCGTTTCTTTAATGATAAGTTTTTTTAGTATATAATGCATGAAAATTGACCTTTGAAAGGTCTACAGTACATAGAGAATAAAAATCTGACTATATAACGACCCTGCGAGTAGTGTAACCACTTAAAATTAGGGTCGATCCTACATGCATAAAGGGAAGAGAAAGGGTAAGATGAGCCCTACACACGATGAGTGGTCCTAGGTGGTGTCTGTGATGAGGTAGAAGCACCATGGGTGGTGTCTCAGCAACTCGCACCCTCGTCTCCAGCGCAGTCTGCCGCTCCTGAAACTCCCGCACGAGGTCTTGAGTGCGCCTCTCCGTACACTCCACTACGGCTCTCATCTAGATCATCTGGCTAACGGTCACATGTGCCTGATCACCAATGTCCCTAGTCCGTCGAACCATAACGGGAAGAGCAAGATCTGACGTGCTTCCGTGTTGGAGGTTGTAGAAACCTCTCTCCATGTCGAATGGTGGGCGTTGGCCCTGATGTTGGCTCCACCTCTCAATATCTAAGGCCAAGAGGGCGTAGGGCTATTGTAGCCCATCCGGTGTGCTGGCACCCTCGCCATGTAGGGTGGGTTGATGACTTCAGGCTCAGCATCCGAGTCTCCCTCATCTCCCTGCTCATCCTCGTCGATATCTTTGTTGACATCCTTCTCAATGTCCTTCTCCTCAAACTCTTCCAGATCCTCCTCAATCCACCCTCCATTACCCTGGTTGGCGAAGTACGGGTCTCCGGGAAGTTGAAAGCCAACCATAGTGTCTGCACGAGAATATATGAGTATGAGAAAATAGATAGCATGTTAAAAATACTCCTATAGTACTTTTATGTCTTTTAGGTTTTGTTCTTAGACCCTTTATGATTATAGTGGATGAGTTTTAGATTTGTTATCCACCTTGACCACCCCTAGACACATGTTAGTCGTATCTCGAATAAATATAGTTGACCAGGATATATTTACCCTAGATATGATTACATTACTGTCTAAGTTTAGTGACGGTGTCCAACACTTTTTCTCGTTTAATTTATAATATGCATGTATGTGTGTACACTTGGTAAAATATTTATATTTTTAAAGTATACTTTTTAGTCAGGGTATTTTAGTCCCCTTTTATTTATAGTTGTATATCTTGTATGGTTAGATATACTAGTTCACTATAAACAATGCTCTAATACCAATCTGTCACACCCCAGAACCAGGACGGCGGAAACGTCCAGGGGCGGATGACGTCATTGTATAATATCATAGCAGTTGAATATAAATGATACATAGCAACCAAACATCATATATTACAATATACCAACATTCATTGTTTAAAAATTCTAATTGTTCTTCCATTACACAAAAATAACATAAAGTATAATGTCTCAAAAAATAGAAAAACATCTAGATCCAAGGCTCGAGTACCTGTTCACTGAGTCACTGAGAATACAAGTTGTTTTGAAAAGTGTCAACATAGAATGTTGGTGAGTTCATAAGCATATTTGTAAAACTTTGTAATATCTTAGTTTATAATAAGTTGCAAAACTCTACAAAATCCAATATTTGAAAAGAGTGTGACCCTAGAAAATCCTATATTTTCTTATATATATAAACAGTTGTAGTCTTAAAACCCTAAGACCGGAGTGGTGATGTTAGCTTACAAAATAGACGAAACATAGTTTTGTATTTGATAAAACCAGTAGAGTGTATATTCTTCATAAATTCAAAATATTATTGTTATTCCCTATGTGATTCGTTACAACCATGCTAATGCGACTAAAGCGTCTGTCTTGACGTTCTTCAGGCGTCAGTTTCTAATAAGATAATGTCACCCTAGACTGGCCCGTCTAGCTATAGTGAACAACTCAGGTGTGGGGGTGTCAACCCCGTATAAATCTATACACAATTACCTCGCTCTCCCTACTATAGACTCTGGGTATAACTATAGGACTTACGGTGTATGCTAGGTAAGTACGGTGAAGGAGTGTCTCACAAGAGCCTCAACAAAAATTTACACGAATGTATCAAATAATGCCTATGGCGTTCTTAGTGTAAATTTATGACTGCGGTTTTATGACACACGAATATTCCTGTCGTGAAACTCTGTTTTGCATACCGATTTTATTGAAATATTTATAACGATATTTATAGATAATTACTAATGACTTGTCAACTTGCAATATGTGTTGTAAAAATAACAAAATACTCTAGTTTTTAAACCCTTAAAATAGTACACCCCTTTACAATTGTTTTACAAATAAAAAAACTATATTTTAGTAAAATGTTCAATTGTTATGGTTGGTTTTTAACACACCAAAAACTTGTTTTAGTGTTTTGTAACCCAAAAGTACTTTATTTTTGTTGTGACTAGAACATGTCACAATTTTCACAAAATTTCATAAAACCTTAATATTTATTATGTTTCAACAATTTTTCAAGTATTATTGGTAAAATTCTATATATCCAAAAATTTACCATTTTGAATGTAAACTCTCATATTTTACTATCTTTCAAGCTTTATAACCAAATATGTTATAACATTTCCTTTGACATTGTTTTTGACTTTTAACACACACTAAAGTCATTTTTACTTAGCAACTTGTTCCATTTTCAACATGATACCTAAATATGTGAAACTACACAAAGATAACTTTGTTCCAACAACATGAGACTTTGTAAAAATCCCTAGTTTAAGGAGTGTTAGCATGAAATAATAACATTTCAACACCCATAGACATATAAACATACAAGTTCATGCAAATATCCAAGGATTTCAAACAAGACTTGACTTGTTCCCCCCCCCCCCCCCCAAAAAAAAAAAACAAGGATGAAAACTTGAAAATACTGAGGTATGAAGCGCACCTTGGGTGTACTTGAAGTGATGAGATGAAAGTTTTGAGCCTAAAACACTTGCAGTGTTTGATGAAACTCTTGAAGACTATGATACCCTAAAGTTGTCAACACCTAATAATATGTGTAAATAAAAAAGAAATTAACGAGATACGGTGTACACTTACTAGCCAAGTTTGAATTACTTACGCCTTGAAGAAATTAGTATCATAAGAACTTGAAGCTTGAACTCTCAGAGAAAAAATTTGGGATTTCTCAATAAGTGAAAGTGGGAATTGTGATATGGAAAAAGGGTTTTCGTCCAATACAAAAGAAGGAAAGATGACTTAATGTTTGCTTAGATTACTGGAGGATAATACCTTGTTATTTTATAGTTAATATGTTTTTTACTGTGTTTCCCGTGGAAAAGGGTGAAATGTCACACCTTAAATTCAAATTTGCTTGCTTTTTCTCTATTCTAATCCGTGAATACATTAAAATATCCAAGCATGGTCATAAACACATGTGTTTACGACCCTAGGATGGGTTTCCTTTTGGGTTTACGGCCAAGGTATGGTCCACCATGGGGGTTTATGATCCTAAAGCCTTTTTTATTAGTGTTTTCGGCCAATACATGAGTCATCAAGGTAGTTTTCGCCCATGGTGGGGTTTCATGTTACAATCATTTGAAAATTTGTTTAATATAAGTTTCATTATTGGCTTGTCAATGTTAATTACAATCATAGCTTTTCAAGGCTTATGCATATACCTATATATATATATATATATATATATATATATATATATATATATATATATATAGCTTATAAACTTAATGTTCATGTGACTTTCAAATGTTTTATTGCAATATGGTTATATCTTACATTATGGATATACTTGTATTCGAGACTCCATAGACTAGGTTAGACCCAAATTGTTTCTAGTTGTGACAGTTATGTTCTCTATTTCAGGACTTCTTAAATAAATTTTGTAGGATCGAATAGATTATATGAGATAAAAATCATGTTTGAAACAACAAAAAGACTTAACACACAATGGTAAATAAGATTTGCTTTTCAATTAAAGAATACGAGTTCGTTACAATGTTAATCGTAAGAAATTTGGCAAAAGGTATCCTCTCTTTATATAGCTAGCATCCCTTTATATAGGTTCATACGCTGGGAGTCGGTAAGAGTAACATCCAATAAAAACAACACATATAGACAGTGATTGCTGTAAAATAGTTAAGCTCAGTCACTACGAAACCTAGGTTGTACAAACTATGAAACAAACAGTACTTTCTCAATATACAACAAAGTCTTAAAGTATAAAAATAACAAATATTTTCGCATTAAACTCAGACACAACATATAAAAACTACGAGACCTAACAATCTCCCCCTTTATGTTAGTTGTGAAAGAAGTATTCACTTGATCCCTTCCAAAACTTGAGGTACATAAGTCATCACAATAGTCCGAAGAGATATCCGCCATCTAAGTATGTCATACACACATTTTATTTCATTCTCCGCATTCATCTTGCATAGTTCTACCTTCATAAGAATCCTATTCAAAGTTGATGTCATGTAACAATGTGTGTCTTGTAGATACATCATTCGATTTTTCATCACCTTATTCACAATAGCTTTGTAGAGCACTCCCCAAGGTTCTTTTTGTATCTGACCATCTCTCATACTTTCATTCACAGATGGTTGATCACAAGGACTAACGCAAATCTTTTTCTTCAAAATTTCAGCCATTCCTACATCCATTTTACACATCTCCGAAGAATCGAATCTTCTCATCTTCTTCATGTGCAAATTTTTTGTCACATATTTGGCTTTGTCCTTTAAAAAAATAAAAAAAATTAAGAACAACATAAACCAATCATGAGGTTCATGAATTATAGTTTATGCATAAAAAATTAAAGTTAATTTCATCATCAACATATTAATCAATATTATGTTATAAATGATACTACACAAACAAGATCGTTGAGCAAATTTAAAGGTTAGTTCATTTTAATATGATATTTTTGTCTCGGTCTAGTTTTATAGTCACAATCTTACAAAAACATAATTTTATTTAATAGTTCGTGTTTGACAATGTACTAAATAACTTTTGTAATAAAGCTTAATATGTACATTATTATAAGACAAAATTACAAAAAATGGTCTTTATAGTTTGTCAAAAGTCAGTCTCTTCTAATTTTTTTTGATGCAAATGGTCATTGTGGTTTGTAAAACTTGCACGGATGACCATTTTTACTAACTTTGTTAGTATTCAGCCGTTAGGGACTAAATTTGTAAGAGCAATTTTGTCTTTTCAAATATAAATGGACTGAATTTGTGACATTTAATAAACCATCAGGGCTATTTTTGTAATTTGTCTTAAAATAATATATATGATAGAAAATAAATAGAGTATGATTTAAACTAGGGACATCCTCTCCTTCTCCCTAGCCAACTAGGTTAGAGTCACTTGTTTTATATTTTTGAAAACTTGTTAATATTATCTACAAATTGTAAATAAATTAATAATAAAAAATTAAAAAAACATCTTTTTACAAAAAAAAACTTTTTTTAATAAAACAAAATATATTTTTAGCGTATTCTAAAAAAGTTACAATCAATTTATAAGTTTTTTAAGTATTTTTTTTACGTTTTTATATATTTAGAAAAATATGTTTTCGTATAATATGTTATTATATTGCTATTATATAAAAAACATACTTCACATAAAATAAATATATACAAAAAAACTTTTTTTAAGGTTTTTTAAGATTACGTTTTTGTATAATATGTTATACGTAAGTATTTGAAAATATATTTTCGGATTATAACAACGTAATAACATTTTATACGAAAACATCTTTTTTAAATATATAAAAAAACATAGTTTACATAAAATAAATATGAGAAAAAAAAAACTTTTTTTTCTGTGTGAAAGAAAAAAAAAATTATATGAAAACGTAAAAAACTATATTTTAAGTAAAACAAATACATAAAAGAAACATATAAATTGTTTGTAATTTTTTTACAATATGCTAAAAGTATATTTTGTTTTATTAAAAAAAAATTTTGTAAATATGTTTTTTCTCATTAATTTATTTATGATTTGCAGATAATATTAATTAGTTTTTGAAAATATAAACCAAGTATGGCTCTGGCCTAATTGGTTAAGGCTTTGGTTGATTAAGAGAGAGGAGGATGCCCAAAATAAATCTTATTCCTCTCATTTTCTATCATTTATATTATTTTAAGACAATTTTTAAAAATTGTCTCTCTGTTTTACCAAATGTGCATGTCACGAATTCAATCTCTTTACAATTGAAAATGTAAAAATGCTCTTACGAATTTAGTCCATAACGGATGAATACTAAAAGGTTAGTAAAAATGGTCATCCGTACAAATTTTGCAAACCATAAGGACCATTTGCATCAAAAAAAATAGTCGGGACTGACTTTGTGATTTTTTGTAATCCACAGGGACCATTTACACTTGAAAATATAAAAATCTCCTTATGAATTGAATCCCTAACGGCCGAATACTAACGGAGTTAGTAAAAAATATCATCCATACAAGTTTTGCAAACCATAATAACCATTTGCATGAAAAAATAGTAGGGACTAATTTAATGACTTTTGCAAATCACAAGAACATTTTTGTAATTTTGTCTTATTATGAAACCAAAAAACCATTTTACTAACTTTTGTAATGAAGTTTATTGTACGTATATTATTATGAAACAAAAAATAAATAAACAAACAATGCGTAGACAGATCAGTCCACAAAACTAGCTGGTAGCAGGTAGCTTCTAGCTTTTAGCGTTTTGTTAAACGCTACATGAAGTAGCTTTTGGATTTGGAACGTTTTGATTAAACTAAACGTTAGAAGCTTGTAGTGTCAAACGATGTTTTTTTTTAAACGGAACGTTTTGTCAAACGCTAAAAGTTAGAAGCTTCCAAACGCTCCAAAACGTGTCGTGCCGAACACGCAATACATTTCTATTAGTAACATCAGCATGTATTACCACTTACTCCATATGTTCTACATGCTTATTTCGCCACCTATAATAAGGATTAAAATCAAACAAAGTATTACATGACTCAACAATCTCCAACCTAAGAAAACGAGCATGACAACCCCACCTTACTCCTAATCTCATCCTAAAAGCCTCATGCACACTAACTCAAGATTCAAGCATTTTTGTCCTATAAAATCGATGCCTTAATTAATTCTTTCATTCACATAAACTATCAACAATGGGTAAAAACGCACAGGATTTGGCAAAAGATTATGATGAAGAAATCATTTTTCGAAGTCGTTACCCGTCTGTCCCCATTCCCAACCTCTTGTTGCCGGACTTCGTGCTCAAAGATGCAGAATCCTACGCCGAAAATGTGGCATTCATTGACGCCGCCACAAAGAAATCCTACACTTATGGTGAAGTTGCTAGAGATGTCAGAAGGTCTTCTAAAGCGCTGAGGTCCCTTGGCATGCGGACCGGTCACGTCATCGTCGTTGTCCTCCCTAACGTGGTGGAGTACGGTATCGTGGCCCTCGGCATAATGGGTGGCGGTGGTGTTTTTTCCGGCGCTAATCCTTCAAGCCATTCGTCTGAGATCAAGAAACAAGTGGAGTTAGCCGGAGCCACACTAATTATCACTGATGACAAGACTTATAACAAGGTAATTAATTAATTAACCTCAGTTTCAATTCTAATACTCAAATCTTGTTTAAGGTCAACCAACATTATTTTCTTGAATTTTTGTAACAGGTGAGCGAATTAGGGTTACCGGTGGTAATTGTCGGAGAAGAACGGGTGCCAGGGACCATTCTATGGGACGAATTGCTGGAAGCAGGAGAGCGAGCCAGCAACAGTATGATTGAAAGCGTTGTGACTCAGGACGATCTTTGTGCCCTTCCTTTCTCCTCAGGGACCACCGGACTTTCAAAAGGTGTCATGCTAACTCACCGGAATATCGTCGCGAACCTTTGCTCGACTCTTTTTAGCGTCGGCCCTGACCTCATCGGAAAAGTGACAATACTAGGGTTAATTCCGTACTTTCACATCTACGGACTAACAGGAATCTTGTGCGCGACGCTTAAAAACAAAGGGAAGGTGGTGGTGATGGGAAGATACGATCTGTCAACTGTTTTGAAAGCACTGATCGAACATGAAGTAACTTTCGCACCAATTGTTCCACCGATACTTTTAGGGTTAGTTAAGCATCCCATCGCTGAAGATATCGCGAAGCTCCAACTGAGATCCGTCATGTCCGCCGCAGCGCCTCTTGCCCCGGAGATTTACGAGGAATTCCAAAGGAGATTCCCTCAAGTAGTGGTTCAAGAAGCTTATGGGATGACGGAGCATAGTTGCATAACACTAACCCACGGTGACCCAAGAAAGGGTCACCACACAGCCAAGAAACGATCGGTGGGTTACATTCTACCAAATTTAGAAGTGAAGTTTATTGATCCTGATACAGGTCGTTCACTACCTACTGATACACCGGGTGAAATTTGTGTTCGAAGTCAATGTGTCATGAAAGGTTACTACAAGAATGAAGCTGAGACAGCTCAAACTATCGACGAACAAGGGTGGCTTCACACCGGCGATATTGGGTACATCGATAAAGAAGGTGATGTCTTTATTGTTGATCGTATGAAGGAGTTAATAAAGTACAAAGGATTTCAAGTAAGTTTTTACTCAAACTTTGATCATGGAGATATGAATTAAAACGACTAATAATCCGTTTTTCATGCAAATTGACAGGTTGCACCAGCTGAATTAGAGGGAATACTTTTAGGCCACCCTTCCGTTGTAGATGCCGCTGTAGTGGGGTGATTACGCTTATATTTATTAAATTTTTATATAAAATAGAATTTAATAAATTTTTATATAATATTAAATTCAATTGTCAAAATCATAATTTTTTACAATTTTTTAAACCTTGATATTTTTCATCTTAAAAGATCATTTTTTTTCAATGGAAGGAAATCCTACTACTTTGCACTATCTTGATATGTTCCATCTTCAAACACCAATTACTAAAGAACAAAGTACTTGAATTTATTTTATGTGCTCCCTACCATTTGAACAAAGTCCTTATTTGTAAAAGAAAACTAGCTAGTAAGGACTTTTTCTCATGTAGAAAGCACAAAATACAACTAAGTCGAAGAATGATATAACAACTAAACTAGAAAATCATGCAAAGAAACTTATTGTGTGCAATATGATCAGGCCTTCACAATATAAATGAAAAATGAAAGAATTTTCTAATAGAATCATAGAGTATTATTGCAAAATAAAAGGCATTTCATGTAAACTTAAAATGAAATAATCCTCTTTCAAAAAAAACTTAAAATGAAATAAATAGTTATTTTGTGATAGCTGTAACAAAAATAATTGTATTTTGGTTATTTTAGTCGGTTTTAAATATGTAGTTAAAAATTAAAACGTGCAGGTTGCCAGATGAAGAGGCAGGCGAGATACCAGGGGCAAATGTGGTAATGAGCAAAGATGCAAAAGAGAGCGAAGAAGATATGATGAACTATGTTGCGAACAATGTAGCACATTACAAGAAAGTGAGAGTGCTTCATTTTGTAGATACAATACCCAAATCACCCTCCGGCAAAATCATGAGGAGGCTCATTAAAGAGAAAATGTTGGAGAGCATCGCCAAATCTGCTACAAATTAAACAAAGTCGGAAGTACAACCTCCAAATTGATGATTTTCTTTCATGTGTCACTTGTTAAATTTACCTTTTTACCCTTTCTATAACTAGCATAAAAAATGTATTAGGGTTCAATAAAATTTATGTACGTGCATCTTTTCTTATAAAGTACGTGTTTCGTAACATCCAAAATAGTTTCTTAATGATAAAGAATTAGAAAACTTGATGAAAATCTAATTCTTGTATCTCAATTTTACTAAAATGGTGTATTGTACTTTATATCGTGTACACATTTACTCATTTATATTGATTTTTGTACATATCACTATTAAACTTATTTATCTTGCTAAAAAAAAAAACATTACCATGACCAACTACTGTAGATTAATTTAGTCGGCCAATTAAACTTGATTTTTCGGCAAATTTAGGTTCAAAAATCTGTAGAACATTACACCATGAACTCAATAACACGATGAACTCAATAACATCTCAGTAATAAACCCTAAAAGAAAATGACATTTGGCTACATAGAAAGTAGGGAAAACTACAATAAAGTCCCTATATATTGGCCTCATAATCGATTTAGTCCCTATATATTTTTTTTATTCAATTAAGTCCCATATACCGGTAATCGTATTCAATTTAACCCTTTGACCCGGTCAACAGGTCATCTAACTTTCAAAAATTACATTTTTGGCCTAGATTTCGAAATTTATTACAAATTTGATCCAAAATTTACACTTTTAGCCCGGATTTTAAATTTTTTTTTACAAATTTGGTCCAAACTTTACCTTTTTTGCCCAAATTTTAGAATTTTATTATGAATTCATCCTAATTTTAGTTTATTTTGCAACTTTTTTTTCAAAAAATTGTTTCTAATATGTTTTTTTCTTTATAAAATCATATTTATACAAAAAAATATATATTTTCACATAAAAATCTTATATTTTCTATATAAAAACTTTTTTTAAAAAGTTTTTTGTATATGAAATATTTAGTTATAAAAATAAGTATTTATTAAGTATATAAATATATAGAAATCCATTTTTATAAAAAAAAAATGTATACAAAAACGTATTTTACAAAAAAAAATGCATACAAACACCTATTTTATCTATATTTTTTTTATAAAATCGTGTTTGTTTATATTTTTTTTTTATAAAAACGTGTTTGAATATTTTTTTATATAATACGTATTTGTATACATTTTATAAAATGTATACAAACACGATTTTATAAAATATATACAAACATGTATTATATAAAAACTTATTCAAACACGTTTTTATAAAATGTATACGAACACGTATTATATAAAAAATTATTCAAACACGTTTTTATAAAAAAATATAGATACACACCTATTTGTGTGCATATATATATATATATATATATATATATATATATATATATATATATATAAAGGTGATAGGTGTTTGTATATATTTTTTTATAAAAACGAATTTATATATATTTATATACTAAATAAATACATATTTTTATAACTAGATATTTCATATACAAAAAAGTTTTTATATAGAAAATATAAGATTTTTATGTGAAAATATATATTTTTTTGTATAAATATGATTTTATAAAGAAAAAACATATTAGAAACAATTTTTTGAAAAAAAAAAGTTGCAAAAAAACTAAAATTAGGATGAATTCATAATAAAATTCTAAAATTTGGGCAAAAAAAGGTAAAGTTTGAACCAAATTTGTAAAAAAAAATTTAAAATCCGGGCCAAAAGTGTAAATTTTTGAACAAATTTGTAATAAATTTTGAAATTTGGGCCAAAAATGTAATTTTTGAAAGTTGGATGACCTGTTGACCGGGTCAAAGGGTTAAATTGAATACGATTACTGGTATTTGGGACTTAATTGAATAAAAAATATATATATAGACTAAATCGATTATGAGACTAATATGTAGGGACTTTATTGTAGTTTTCTCTAGAAAAATATCATTGAAAACGGACAAAGTGTCAATAAGGATTGTTTGGTAATCATCGGCACAAAATAAATGTTACTAAAAGTTTTGACCCTAAAAGTCTTTAGTTAAACGGTTGCATCCTTTTGAGGTATCAGTTGCACCATTTTGTCGTCACTATATCATATTTGGGGTTTTGGTGGAACTTTATTTTGGTCCTTATATACTTCCTAAACTAAAACTATTTCTTTACTTTATTTTATGACACTTTTTCTTACCACAAAAACTCTATTTTCATAAATTAGGTCAAGTCTTTTTTATTTAAAAAATAAAATTATGAAAAGATAATTAAAATAATAAATGAAAATACAATACTACTGCAATAGAATTGAAGTTGTTTGTAAACAACATTCTTAATATTCACTACAAGAATCAGAAGCCATGGAGATGAAAAAGGTTGTCGCTATAGGTTTAAAAGTCATTGCTAAAGGTGACAGCGGCAACCGTCTCATCGTTTAGCCGCTACAGCTTTAAGTATCTAAATTCATTTTGTCGTCGCCATAGATTTCGTCGCTATATGTCCCTTTTTAGTGAAGGCATTTCATCTCTACAGAGGTCTATCTATTGCAACAACATATCTTCCAAAAAGGTTCATTTTAAGAAACGACATGTTATCGTCATTGTACCGTCCCAAAATTCTAAGTAAAAATTTTATTTTTAAACCAAAAAACCAATCATTCATGCATTCATTTCCAAAAGACATCAACTATAAAATATTTTTAATAGTTATCAGAGTACAAATCGAATCATAAAATGCGAAACACCGATAGATGCGATATAATCACATCGAGTTCTCCCTATGCAACCAAAAGTACTTGAAAAACATGTTAAACATAAACCATAAGCACAAAGTTTAGTGAGTTCCTCAAAATACCACATACCATACATAAATCGGTCCCAACCCGGCATTCATCGGATACCGCTCAGTAACCATCAGGCCCCGCCTAGTATTCATCGAGCCCCGCTCGGCAGTCATCAGGTCCCGCCCAAGATTCATCATAGCCCCGCCCAAGGTACAAATAATGGACTCCGCCCAACATGCAAATAATGGGACCACTCAACATACAAACATGCAAGTATCACACAAAAAACTAGCATCCTACAGTATAGTGACAAGACTCACCTCAATCCGCTGACAAATAAACCTACACACACAAGCTGATGGAACTAGAACTCATCACACTATACATATCCAAAACCAAACCCAAATTAACAATTAAGGTAATTACCCAAACTCAGAAAGTCCAAATATCAAGACAAATCCTCAATTGTGCAAAAAAAACATGCCCTTCAGAGTCCTTAATCCCTTACAGTTGACCAAAAGTCAACTGGTCAAAAAGTCAATAGTTAATATTTTGTTGACCTACATGTTTCGTACTCTTAGCTATACATTGGGCGTAGAACTTTAGCCATAAAACAAGTGAAAACCAAGATACGTTGGGTGTAGCCTAGATTACCCCCCGTGTACTGCCTCTTTTTCTAATATTCATATTAAGTACTTAATGCTCAAAGGCTAACCATCCAATACTCAAATCAAGTTCCTAATAACTCCATAGTGGAAAAAGTTTCCAACTTTATCCACTAGGATGGCCCAAACAACCAATATCTATTCTTCAAACCTTAAATGAACCACAACTGCAACTTTCTCAACTTAATCCATTAAGTCCAAGTCTCCAAACTTTGGATCTAAATCAATATGATGTTTAGTTGGATAAAGTTTCCAACTTTATCCATAACAAGGTCAAAAACTTTCAAGATCTAAACTTTATGCATTAAAATGACCAAAAATGGTAACACAACTTGCATGAATTAATGAACAAGCACCAAACCGTAGGTTTCCAAGTCCAATAAGTCCCAAGATTGTTCCATATAGCTCAAAAGGTGTTGGAGTTCATCCAACTCCCAAACACAAACTCAAGGGACCAAAAATTGACAAATATGAAAAATAGCAAGATCTATGAAATCAATGAGCAAGTTCGAAGCTTTTTACCCTTAATGGTCCAGAAATAAGGCAAACTTGTTGGATCTATACTTGAACCCTTCTTCCATACACTTTTCCACCACCTTGTTCTTCAAGATTCCACCTTCTAATAGAGAAATAAGCTCATAAATGATGTTGAAGCTAAAAATAAGTGAGAGGAGGCTAGGGTTTCAAGTTAGATGCTCAAGAGGGTGGAGGATGACGATAGGAAAGACCCCAAAGCGGTTAGATACTTTAAATAGGGCTCAAAACCCAAAATTAGGGTTTTATCTTATGGAATTACGCCTTGTGTAACTTTGGGTATGCCCTGCATACTCCACTAAAAATGCATCCTACCCTCAGCATGTACGCCTTGCATACTCCCTTCTGTATGCACTGCATACTACCAGACTCCCTTTCCCTAACTTCAAACAACCATAACTTTTTCGTTTCATCTCCGTTTTCGATGATCTTTATATCCACAAAAAGGTATCGACGAGCCCCAAAAATCTATCTAGTTACATATGACTAAAAACATATCAAATTAAAATCCTTAATTTATGAAAGAATCCCAAAATATTACCTTTCCTATTTTACCCCTCAGCTTCCAACAAACAATTCGAGGTTTAAATTACTTATCCAACACCGTCAACATCTAATAGATTCTAAAGTTCATTCCCTTGAAACCCAAGGCCTTTACATGGTTGAATTACATTCAACAAACCTGAATTAAGAAATGTACCAAAATAGAATGTTACATCCGTAGGTAGAACTATAGTGTGACACATATTTTCATAGAAGCTATTATTACGAGAGATGTAACCCGTTGATGGGACAAGTGAGAACTACGCTATGCAATACCAAAGAAAATGGTGTAGGTAAGTTGCTGAAAATACTCTAAGTATGCGAGGGAAACGTATTTTGAAAATGTAATGCGAAAGATCGTACAATGCTATTTAGCAAAAAGTCAAAGATTTAGACATGCAACAAGTGGCTTTTTAGGCACGACGTGTAAGGTGTTTTCCCGATGTGTGGGGTTTAATATAACAACACTACGGCTAGTGTGAGTCATGGTAAATGTGCCAAAGGGATGAGCTACATGGAATATTCTAAGGTTCCATGCATGGTCGTGACACGAACTCAGACTTCTAACATAGTGTGTATAGTTTGAAAGAGGTTGACGATGGATTATTATCGCGTGTCGAAGCAAGAATCGATGTGTGAGGATTTCTACTTAAATATATAGTTCAAGAGGTTAGTTTGCGAGGGTATGACTTCTATACGAGCTAAGGTATCATTATGTAATATGAGTCGTGAAGGGTTGTTAGAACCCGAGTCAATTATGGAGTTAATTTACGGAGCTATCATGAACTAACAGGTAAGCTTAATGGGTAAATTTCACAGTGAAAATCTTAAGTTGATTAATAAGGGTTATAAACCCTAATTTGTGGAATTCTAGAAATAAGAGATTGAGTTAATGAATTATAAAGTTAATACATTTGACACTTATTATGAAGCTTATTAAGTTTAGTTACATTATTGAGTGACGCGTATTGAATATAAATATTTAGGTAAACACATAAAAGATTTATATCATGGTTTTTGATATTCAAGAATTATGTGTTATTTACAAAACATGTGACGAATGTTGTTAAGGGACTTTAAAATCTAGAATCTTTTATACCTAAGATAATCCAGATGAGTAACACTATTCTTCTCTAGATGATTAATATCTAGATATGTGATAATTTCTATGTATATACGAGTATAATATAATATCTAAGTTTTTATAAATTGATATTGTATGCATTGAGTAATCACTGAAATTGAAAATTATAGCTTTTTAATTCAATATGAATTATTGAACATAGTAAGTTAGTGTTATAAACATTTATTGTTGTATGAATAAAACAAGTAAATATAATCGAGATATATAGTAGAATATCGATATATGAGTTAGTAAATGAATATAAGTGAGATATATTGTTGAGTGTTGCCCTATGAGATAATGAGTAATTATAGACGAGATAAACAGTAGAAAATTATTAAATGAATCATTGAGAGAGTACATTTGAGATATATATAAATATAGTATAGTATTAATATGTGAGTTATGTAATAAGCATAGAGATAGAGAGAGAATTAGTTTGAGCATATATATATATATATATATATATATATAAAGAGGGAGAGGGAGAGGGAGAGAATGAGAGAGAGAGAGAGAATGAGTATAAGTATAGAGTAGAAAGCAAGAAAGAAAATGAGTACATAGAGAATATAGAAAGAGAGACAAAGAGAATAGGTATATAGAGAGTAGAGAGAGGGGGGAGGAGAGAGAAGAAAAAAATGAGTATATATAGAGTGGATAAATGGAGATAGAATGAGTATAGAGAGAGAGAGAGAGGGTAAATAGAAAAAGGAGAATAAGTAAAAAAGATATAGAGATATGGAGAAAGAGAATGAGTATATAGTAAGAGGGAGAAAGGAGATTGAGAGTATATGAGAGTACGGTAAGTTACATAACGAGTACCTGTGATTGTAATTGTCGAGGGTCGAAGAAGGAGGTGATCAATATATGTTATTAATTGAGAATGGTCGAATGATGCATCTTGCCATGTAGTCACTATTGAGTATAACTCTCATAGTAGTTTATAATGGAAAGTTGAGATCTTATCTTAGTTGTTTATAGCTATAGTTTGTGTACATCGTTGTTATGAATTATTCACTAAGATCTTTGTAGATTACTCTCTGTGTTGCAGTGTGCGTTGCAGGTAAATTTATTAAGAAGTAACGACTATAGAAGAGGAGTTGAGATACCTGGCTCGAATCATTGTATTTTATTTCTTTGATGTCATCATGTTGATAACTACTTATGTTGGATTGTTATTGTAAGCATACACCAATGTGTTTTTATAAATAAGAAGCATAAAATTTTAAGGTGTGTCTTGTGTTAAAAATTTAGGTGTTACATATAGCAATAGCATGCCGTCTCTATAAATCGATATATGGCAACGAAAATGTCGTCCCCATATCTATTATACATAATTTAATTTTTTTTATCCTCTTTTTTGTTTATTTTTACAATTCTTCATATAAAAACCTTTTAAAATATAAATGTAATTACAAAAAACTTCAAATATCATACAAATGTAATGAAGTCCGAATAGAAATTTCATACAAACCCGGATCCATTAAAATACAAATTTCATACAAATAGTTTTCAAACATTTAAATACTATTACTTACATGCCTTCCATCATCACTTGTACATCTTCTTTATTGAATTCATTGTTTGAAACTCGTACTTGTGCAAGATCAAAAGGAAATTAAAATGATTGTAGGGGTTGTTAGAATTGGGAATTTGAGAGAACATCATTTGTTGCATTTGTTGAATAAATTGTTGACTCATTCGTTGAGTCAACTGTTGAGAAAATTGATAAAAGTTTTGAAAATTTGTTGAAGTACTTGGCACATAAAAAGAAGATATATTTTTCACCTTCCTTCCAACATCTTAAGTATGACTGCACCTTTCTTCAAGTATATGTCTAAGGCATTCTATACCATCAATTTCATCACCACTAGCCTACTTTAATTACTATTTTTTTATAAAAGGGATAATCAACATGTTTAATTACAAATAATAAAAATAACAATTTTGAATTTCAACATACCTACAATAATAGCAACCTACTTACCATATAAGCAATGAACTTTAAATAGCAATATATGCAATATACTATAAATTCAAAATCAATACTTTACAAAAAAAAAAAAAAGCATGCTAAAACATAGAAATGCTACTTTTTACTTACCTAATATTCTTGTTCCCGGAGGTCACATCACTCGCTTTGTTCCTTATAGTGACTCTTCTTCCATAAATCAATATATTTTTTTCTTTCTTGTATTTTTAACTAAACAAACCGCAAAAACTATTAATGGCATTTTTATAGAACTGTTAATAAATACATAAATAGTATTATTAAAAATGATCTTACTTCATTATGGCATTTTGAGTGTATGGATCACTTCCATGAGAGCTTGTATACGGTTGCAATGCTTTATTTGTTGATTTTTTTGTTTTGGCCATTTTACTTTTCATGGAGAAAAGCTTATTAATTAATTTCCCACATGCTTTTATAGAATGCTTAGGCGATGATGTTTCTTTGCCCACTCTACATCCTTATAACTTCTAACAGTATCAAAGTGTCCCATTGCCATTCTTTTCTTTCTTTTGTAACACGTTGCATAATCAACATTGATTCCTTCAATAACTATATGCAAAGTTGTAGAATTCGCTACACGCTACTTGTTCGGACGACTGTTGAGTAGCGGGTACTCAGGAGTACTTGGAGAGTACTCGGATTCGGTAATTTATGTAGAAATACTCTTAGGAAAGTTATATATGTCAAAACCATAAGTTAAAATCATAATTTAATTGAATAATATAACAAATCCAAATACATGTGAATACATAAAAATTGAAATACACATAATTGTCTCACTTCGTGAATAATTACTAAAAATTTAAGATATATATATGTGTAGTAATAATCACATGTATGTATTAAATAATAAATCATTAAGTGTATTACACATATTAATCTTTAAATTATTGATTTTTTTTCTCTTTTTATAACAATTTTAACATTTGACCGAGTTTGACCGAGTTGGCCGAGTTTAACTTTGTTGACCGAGTAGGCTCGAGTAATATTGAGTAATACCGAGTAGGCACGAGATATAGAGACGTTGACCAAGTTTTGATAGAGGTTGACCAATTTTTGACCGAGTTCGCATAACTCGCCTCGATGGAGTGCCGACTCCGAGTACTCCGTCGAGTAGGCCGAGTTTTGCAACACTGACTATATGCCAATTTATCATGTATCTAGAAGAATGAATATTGAAGTAGTTCTACTAAAGAATGGAATAGAATACAAATTTGCAAATGCTTGTTTAGCATTTTGCCCTTATTACCTGTAATAACATATTTTAAGTTAATATAAAAAAATTGCAAAACTAGAACCTTAAGTTAGCAAATATTTTATGTTTTTATCTTAAGTATGTTTTTTTAGATTATACACATTCATGCAGAAAAACACATATTCATAAAAAATAAATAAATTAAAAAAAAAAGTTTAGCTAAGCATTGTATAAATACAATTTTATAACTACAAATATGTTTTTTTATGTCTTTTAGAAATATAAATATAATTTTTAGATGTAAAAGTTATTTTTTAGAAGTATAAATATATATTTAGCATATCTAGAAGTAAATCTACAAAAAGCATGTACATATGTACAAAATTTATATTTCTAAAAATATAAAAATACATGTTAATACTTCTATAGAAGTATGTATATAAGTATTTATTATACAAAACAATGCAATTACACTTCTAAAAAACATATAAACACGTATTTATTTTTCTAAAAATGTAAATATAAACATGCATACTTCTATAGAAGTATAAAAGCATATTTATACTTGTAAAAAACTGTAATTATATTTCTAAAAAACATAAAAAAATAATATATATATATATATATATATATATATATATATTATAAAACATATTAGTCATATCTTGAATTTTAAAAGGTATAAGATAAAAGTTTTTATACAATGCATAAAAAATCATTAATACTTACCAAAGTTTGAAATTTTGAATTAAGGAAGGTTATTAAGAAATTTAATTTGGAGCAAAATGGCAATGTTAAAATATTAAATTCATCCATATAAATTAGAGTAAATTACACAAATGATCCCTAAGGTTTGGGGTAATTTGCATGTTTGGTCCGTAACTTATTTTTTTTAACTCGGAAGGTCCCTATAGTTTGTTTTTGTTACATGTTTGGTCCCTGTCTTACCTAAAAAGACGATTTGCCCTTGATTTTTTAATTTTTTTTAAATAAGGTAGGGTACATAAGGTAAGGTAAGTTTAGGTAGAAGTGTCGTTGGGGTGTGTTTATCAAAAAAAACAAAATCTAGGGCAAAATAGTCTTTTTATGTAAGACAGGGACCAAACACGCAACAAAAATAAAAACCTTCCGAGTTAAAAAAATAAGTTAGGGACCAAACGTGCAAATTTCCCGCAAGAAAGTTATTCGCCAAAAGAACTATTTATTACCGCCGCTTTGTACAAGCACACGTCTACTATATATATATATATATATATATATATATATATATATATATATAGAGAGAGAGAGAGAGAGAGAGAGAAAGAGAGCTAGGTTCAAATGATTCTAGCAACTATTGTGTAAATGTATGTACCAATAAGAATTGAGGAAATAATAAAACATTTAAGGGTATTATGGTAATCTTTACATATTTAGTTATGGTAATTCATTAACTTCCTAAAACCTAGTCTTCTCCCCTCTTTATCTTCAAATGATCGGCCTCAAAAACCTAGTCTCCTCTACCAACCGACCATCACCAACTCGAAATCAAAGCTTTCGGTTTGTCTTGCGGCCATGTTTCAGCATCCATGATCGTTTGAGGTAATGATCGTCTAACCCTGTTTCGAAAATCAAGAAGCAAGGAGATGGTTAATTTATCTTCTTGATGTTTCTCTATGACCGCCACCATCATCTGCATCATCAACTCTCTCTGCTATGAAGGTAAGCATCGCACATTTGAATTAAATATTGTTAGAACAAAATAAATCAGTTTGGTTCTTATGGATTCGACAGTAACATAAAAGAATAAAAATAATTGTTTTTTTCTTTTGATTCTCTAAGAAACAAAAAATATATATATAAATCGTTATTGTTCCCTTCCATAAATCAAAGATTTATCTCCTCTTAAATTAAATTAGTTGAAATCAGGTTATACTAGCTTTTTTTTATACAGTTTTGCATTTTTAAATTTGTAGAATTCATTGGTTATGTTCTCACATATAGTTTCGCACGCCAAGTGTTTGATGAATTGGCTGACCCAACCAACATTGCAAATAAATTTTTTTATGTTCATATTTTATTGCCCTAATTATTCTGTCGGGATTACAACTTGCTAATTTACTATGTTGTACTAGGATGTATTCTGTCAAAATTTAAAATATATATATATATATATATATATATATATATATATATATATATATATATATATATATATTCTGTCATAATTAAATGGTAATTACAGTTTAGATTTAATGATTCTTTTATAATCTTTTTTGCCTATTAAAATGTAATATATTTTGTCGATTCGTTTAGTGGATTAGTGTTTTTGTTAGATTTTGATGATTTTTTTTTCTTTTCAGGTCTTGAAGAGTTTGTCATTGATGTTAGATTTTGTTTTTGTATAAAATGAATCTTAGCAATATTATTCTTTCAGAATGACTTGGTGTTTTTTTGTTGGATTTTGATGTTTTTGATGCATTTGTGATAGAAATGGTTTGAAGACCTTATAAGAATGACGTAAAGAATGAATCAAAGATTGATCACACTCACAATTTAAGAATTTTGTTGTTTTATTTTTTAAATTACACTTGTTATTCTTTCAGAATGTTGTTATTATTCAAGAATGTTCTTTTTGTATCATAATCATAGAATGTAATTATTTAATATATTATTAGTTCAAGAATCGATTTTGTATATTGTTTCATAATGTACTTATTTACGTTTTCTTCTTATTTATGTATTCTTAAAGGATGTCAGAAACTGTTATTCTAACATAATCACATTATGACATAAAGAAATAAGTTATAATCGGTTATGAATACAAAGTAAATTAGAATTGAAATTGAATTAATTTTTTTTAAAAAAAACAAAATTAACCCTTCAAATTCGAAAATTTCCTTTTTTAAATATAGTTAATTGTCTAAAATAACCTTTTAATTAAATTTGAGTGATATTATTTATGGTACATGATATTCCATTGTAGTATCATAGACCCTCAAAATCATAGTCATTCATTATTTGCATCTATTGGTCCAGAATTCTCCTTACATGAACACAATACTTACCTAAAAAAATAACCTAACCCTATATATATATATATATATATATATATATATATATATATATATATATATATATATATATACACACATAGAAGTAGGTTCATGCGAAAACATAAATATTGCGCAAAAACGCGAAAACAAATTTTATCTTAAAAAAATCAAACACATTGACTATAAAAATTAAAATTATTTGCAATAAATTATAGATAATAAGTTTACATTGAATTGTGTTATGATAATATAGATTTAAAGGTTGTTTTAACAATTTTTTTTTCACGTCCTTAAACACTTTTAAATTCATGTTTTCATAATAAAAATGTCAAAAATGATGTTTTGTTAATATGAAAAAGTTTCTCATATATCATCGTTTATCATCATGTAGTTCGAAGTTTGGATGGATTAATGTTCAAAATATAAGGTTGAGGTGACAGAATTTCATAGTTTTTAATTCTTTTCGCGTTTTCGCAAATTATTTGCATTTTCGCATGAACTCTCCCCCTATATATATATATATATATATATATATATATATATATATATATATATGTCACACCCGCAAACCAAGGATGGCGGAAACGTTCGGGGGTGGAGGACTTCATGTATATTATCACAACAACGAGTATAATAGTGCTCAAAGTAAATACAACCATCATAAATATAATTGAAAAAGTTACACCAAAGTATATGTTTACATGCTACAAATCAATTACATTATGATGACAAAATGAACTGTTTGACGATTTATCGTCCCATCCTCAAAACGCTGTTGGTTTTCCTGTTTCACTGATTTCCTGAGAATACAAGTAGTTTTGAAAAAGTGTAACAATTAAGTTGGTGAGCTCATAAGAGTTTTGTTTCAGAATAAAACCATTTTCTTTGTAGAGAAAAACGACAAAGTATGTTTCCAGAAAATCCAATATTTTCTTTATCAAGTGCGAAATGAATGTTTCTATGTTATACGATAATGAACCCTAGAAAGACCCGTAGATTCCTTCTATAATCACTCGGTGTATATAAGTTATATAAGATTTAAATTAAATAAATTGTCGAATATAATGGGTCTTCCCTAGATCCACAACCAAACAAGGAACAGGAAGAAAGGCGGGCCCACCAATTCTAAGTCGATTATGAATAAATTCTTATATAACTCTAACATATACACTTAGCAATTATAGCCGAAGCCTAACGATTCTAGTCGATATGTGGTGTTAATAGAATCTGTTCCAAAGAAAAATCCAATATTTTCCTTATAAAAGTTATGTAGTCCTAAATCTCAGCACCGAAAATGAACAAGTATTTTTCCATACTTAAAGATATAAAAGTGATTTTAAATCGGCATAAAACCCGTTTGATTTAGAAGTAAACCCCTTTCTAAGGTAAAAGTTTCCTTGTAAACTTGAAAGATTGTTTAACTACCTATGTGGGTCACTATAACTATACTAAGATTAACCGGTACTTTGTAATGTACCCCTTTATGTATAAACCCGGTACTTTGTATTCGTACCCCATTTATATGAAGACCCGGTACTTTGTGATGTACCCCTTTTTGTATTCGTACCCCATTTATATGAAGACCCGGTACTTTGTGATGTACCCCTTTTTGTATAAACCCGGTACTTTGTATTTGTACCCCATTTACATGAAGACCCGGTACTTTGTGATGTACCCCTTTTTGTATAATCCGGTACTTTGTATTTGTACCCCATTTCGTATGAAAACCTTTTGTAATGTAAATGAACATAAACTATACCTATTATAGCTTATCAGAATGTTTGTAATGTATATACAACCTAACTATACCTATTATAGTGTAGTATGTTTGTTTGTGGTGTATAAGAACCTTTTTCTATGTAAGTCGAATGTATGGCAAAATATAAGTATGTTTAACATTCTTGTTTTATACTAATGGTAATGGAGGAGGATTCTTACACTTTAGTGAGTATTTATCTATTATGTAATTATACCACATCAAGAAACACATGTAAAATATGAAATCTTCAATATTAACACTTTGCTCAACAAGTTACAAAGTGCGATGAAAGTTATAAACTGTTATCTAGATTTTTACATTTCTACACTGTTTTAGAAAACTCCTAGAAAAATCATATGAAGTCGAAAACTGATTCCGTAAATTCTGGGAGTTCACAAAATGTGTCTAGTTTATTGATAATTTTAATTATGATTTTTAGCAGTCATTAACGAGTGTTAAAATGCTCATATTCACAGACTGGTCCGAATTTGTTTCTAAAATGATAGGCAGTTTTATAAAAATCACCATAAATCCTAAAAAAATCGTGTGGAGATGTGCAAGTGGTCATTTTAAAGCTAAGAACTAGAACTACTTGCTCCTAAAACAGTTTTGAAAACTAAAATGTTTAAGTTTCCCAAAACAGTATGTGAATGGAGTTGAACTTTTCTGATAAAGGCTGTTAAATGAGTTTAGTTGTGTTCTTGGTGTTTTTACTTGTATTCCCCCCCCCCCCCCCTTAAAAGTTAAGAAAAACATGAAAAGATAGGGTTATGAACCCACCTTATATGATTTCAGTGGGTGAATGTTGAAGGAGAGAAGTGTTTAACTCAAGAACACTTGGAGGATAGCTTGAAGATTCAACACTCCACCACAAAATCTTACTTGATAGATTTTATTCTTAAATAAAGATTTCCTTAAAAATATGTTGAATTTATCAATATATGGGTCCTTATATGCCAAAATATGAATTTGGGTGAAAATCCCGCTTTAAAAGGATGAAAAATGGGCTTAAAACGGAGTCGTGGTTGAAAACCGGGTGAAAAATGAGAAATTCTGAAGTTTTGGGCGAGGGTGCGGTCGTCAGCAGCCTTGGAACCGGAGTGGCTCATCTGCTGAGGCGGATCCGAGGAGAAGGGATTGCGGTCTGAAGGCTCGATGCGGTCAGAAGCCGAGGCTCACTGTGGCTGGACGGCTACGGTCACCTTGGCTGCGGCTGGACGGCTGCAGTCTCCTTGGCTGCGGCTTCGGATGGCTACTTCGGCCTGACTCCTTTGACGTCGGTTCAAGAAGGACTTGGCCCCTATAGAGAGGCTTCGGCCCTAAGGGGCTATTTTCGTATGTATCACTCCTCCTTGAGTGATTTTTCACCAAAATAAGTGTCGGGATGCCCCAAATGATTATAAAACTCGAATGAGGTTTTTGAGAGAGATTTGGGAGAGATTTGACATACTTTGAGAGATTTCTTATATGGAGAGAGATTTGGGAGAGATTGCACATTCGTGGAGAGATTCCACATTCTTGGAGAGATTTGGGAGAGATTCCACGTTCTTGGAGAGATTTAGGAGAGATTTGACATAGTTGGAGAGATTTCTCATGCGGAGAGAGATTTGGGAGAGATTCCACATTCTTGGAGAGATTTGGGAGAGATTCCACATTCTTGGAGAGATTTGGGAGAGATTTGTCATACTTGGAGAGATCTCTCATACGGAGAGAGATTTGGGAGAGATTGGGTGAAAGAGGTTGAGAGAGACTTCTTTCGAGACCTTTTTAAGTGTTTGGCTCTGTATTTTAAGGTTCGTAAACCTCATTAAGTCTTGTTATGACTGTCATATGCCCCCGAGGGTTAAGGAATAATGTTTTATCGAGTAGTTTCATCACTTGCCCTGATTAGGGTTTAGAGTTTCCGAACACGTGAAAACTCTAAGTGATACTTTGCATTAAGAATGCGAGTTGTTTAATAAGAAACATAATGAAAACCCTAGTACACAAGGGTTAGATGAGTTGACCGGTTTGACTTGTTGACTTTAGTTGACTTTGACTTGACCGAGAATTAACGGTTGTCACATTATCCCCCCGTTAGAGGGAATTTCATCCCGAATTTAGCACTTTGACCGGGACTTCAAGAATTTGGAGAAAAGATGGGGAAATTTTTCGTAGTACAAGAAATTGATATGGTGGGGACCAATCCGCCTAATGTTAAATGACGACCTTGGAATTTCTTACCGTAGCTTGAGCTAAGTCGATTTAAAAGGAGTTTATTGTTTTGGTATGATAGTGTATTCTACGTATGCCTTTATACTCTCCGTCTTATTCTCGTTATTCCCACTATGAATATTTCAGGTTGTAGTTAGTGAGTACTGGTATTACGAATGCTTTAACAATTGGTGATGAAGTTTGTATTATAAGTCCTACCGGCTCTTTTATAATCTCTTGGTGTAAACTAGTCGTATATCATTAAGATTGCAAGGGCATTCGGATGGGTGACCCCGCCTTAAGCCCACAACCAAGCAAGGAACAGGAAATGAGGCGGAATCACTCATTCTAAGTCCATACAATCTTAATAATATATGACCATAATGTTTACACTAGCCATCATAGATTCACTAGTAAAAACCCTGTGTTTTTATATAGATGGTAAGACTTATTCAGGTTTTGCTGTGTTCTCGAGATATATGGTCGCTAAACCCTAAGTCGACACTAGTCTCAGCAAGGGTTTAAAACCTATATGTGGCGGTTAGAAGCACGTACCGCTATTCACGGGTGGTTCCAAGGGAGTTTCTCCTGCGGTGATCATGAGCACCCTTCCACCGTCACCAGCATTCATTGTCCTTGGACAGTCTCTCTTAAAGTGTCCTGCTTCACCGCACTCGTAACAAGTTGGGCTGGCTCCAATGTCGGGGACCTGGTTGATGGGTTGTACCGGTGCTCTATAGAAACGGATAGTGTGCCCCTTCCTGTTGAAATTTTTGCAATGCATCTCCCGGCAAACCCCAGTATGATGGAAGTTACACTTGTTGCATTTTGGGAGGGTTCCAGCGTATCGATTCATGGGTGCTGGAGTGGCAGGAGTTGTGGCAGCATGAACAGCAATGGTCTGTTGCTTCTTGGTGGAGTCCTGGGCTGGTTGGTCCTTCTTCTTGTTCCAGGACTTCCTTTTTTTGCTTCTCCCACCACTTGCTCAGGGGTGGTTGTTACAGTGTCATGGTTGGCCCTACGGTCGATGAGTTGTTGTGCCAACTCCTAGGCACTGTCAAAGGTAGTTGGTCTAGAGGCCAATACACTATTTTGAATTTGGGGAGACAATCCCCAGAGGTATCGTTCCACCTTCTTTTCCTCAGGAGTGACCATCGCGGGACAAAGGAGTGCTAGATCACAGAATCGGTCGGTGTAAGTTGCAAGGTCAAAGCCTGTCATCTTGAGGTTCCACAGCTCTTGCTCCAGTTTTTGCACTTCGCCCCTTGGGTATTACTCTTTTATCATCATCGTCTTTAAGTCTTCCAAGCTTAACGAGTTAGCCACTGCAAGCGTCAGTGACTTAACGTGGCTGTTCCACCAAGTAAGGGCTCGGCCAGAGAAAGTGCAAGCTGCAAATTTGACCTTGCTTGCTTCAGGGCATGCACAAATTTCGAAGACCGATTCGGTCTTCTCAAACCATTGGATCAGTGTGATGACTCCCACGCTTCCATTGAAAGAATTGGGTTTGCCATTGGTGAAATCTTTAAAGGAACACTCTCTCGGGCGCCCTTGGCTTTCTCCTTGAGTGGAGTTATTAATGCCACTCCCTATCCTTCTGGTACCGTCAGTGTTGATTTGGGACATAGCAACTGCCACTGCGGCCGTGACCGCAGCTTGGAACTGATGGGTTTTGGTCATAAGAACATCCTATGTGCTCATACAAACCCTAATGCTTGGATCTAGGTTTCTCTATTGTACACGCAATTAATCCAAGACTATAAACCCTAGATCTAGCATATGATAATCAATACAACATATAATTAGGGTTTAGATCATACCTTGATTGTTATGTAGCAATAACAATCACAAATCCTCCTTGTAATGAATTTAGAAAGCTTAGAGTCACAAATGTCACTCCTCTAATCATTCACAAACACCAAGAGCAAGAGGATGAAGAAGAGAAGAGAAGGAGGCTCTCAAAAATGTGAGGAAACCCTAGAGAACAAGTTCACCACGTTTTTAGAGCATAAGGGTTCTATATATAGTGAAGCTATTAGGGTTATCTAACAAGGAAACCCTAATTTGGATGATTAAGCCCTAAGCAGCCCATGGACTCCTTTCCTTAAGGCCTTGGACGATTTCTAATGGGTTTCCCCATAGAATTCGTCCAACCTTATAATATAAGGCAATCCATAGCCCAATTGCAATTATCTTATAATTACAATTCCAGTCCCTTAAGTTTAATAAATCTATTTCAGTCATAAACTTAATTCTTATTAATTCTTGACTAATATTAATTTAAGCCCTAAGCAGCCCATGGACTCCTTTCCTTAAGGCCTTGGACGATTTCTAATGGGTTTCCCCATAGAATTCGTCCAACCTTATAATATAAGGCAATCCATAGCCCAATTGCAATTATCTTATAATTACAATTCCAGTCCCTTAAGTTTAATAAATCTATTTTAGTCATAAACTTAATTCTTATTAATTCTTGACTAATATTAATTAAACAATATGATTTCTCCTTTAATATATTATTCCCATAATATATTAATAAATCATATTTAATCCTTTCTCTCCATAATTCATCCTATCAAGTTGCTTTGGTGAAGGCAACCCAAAAGGACCATGCACCATCGGGTCAAGTACATACCAAAATAGTTATGGACTTAGACACTAATCCAACAGTCTCCCACTTAGATAAGTCTAATAACTATTATGAGTATGACTTCAGATCCTGATCTGCAATCATAGCTTTCCAAAGCCGCCGTCAACTCTGATCTTATCAGATATGTCACACCCCAAAACCAAGAACGGCGGAAACGTTCTGGGGAGGAGGACGTCATGTAAAGTATCACAACACAGTAAATGTAAATAAGCAAACAACATCATCCATTGCATTAAATATATAATTTTAATACAAGCGTGTTCTGTACAGTTTTAGACACCAAAAATATAATGTGCATCAAAATAATATGATGAGTCTTGAATGCGCTCCATCTTCTCAAAAGCTAGCATCGGTACCTGTCTACTGATGACCTGAGAATACAAGTTATTTTGAAAGAGTTTATCAGCATTAAGCTGGTGAGTTCATAAGTATTTTAGTGTCGATGTTTGTTATCAAAACGTTTGAACCTGTCGTAAGTATAAGTTGTAAATTGTATGTAAGTGTTTGTAAAAGTTTGAATCTCTCAGAAAAACCTATATTTTCTATTAAAGTAGCCTTCTACCAGGGCTTAAATGTTTTGTATGCTCATTTGTTGTAAAAGTGTGTAATTTCCCAAGTGTAACTATCATTTAGCAAAATATAGTTTGTACATTAATGTTTAAGTGAGGTTATCACTAACAATATGTAATGGGTAAATCATTGTAGTACTGTAGTTTTGTATTATAGGAACTACTGTTGTACTAACTACCTTAAACCGGATATATATTAAGGTATAATGTGATAATTGCACCATACTATCGACAGATAACAACGACATAAAGAACGGTCGTAATAACGGAATGACGTTTGGCACCCGCAGACCTGCAGGTCCGGCTGTAGCTAGCAGCAAGGTGTTGGATAGTCAATCCAGTATAGATCTATACGCAAACTCACGCTCTCCCTCCAAGAGAATTATGGCTACAACTCGGGCCATGACATTTAAGGCATGCTCCGATACAGTGGATCACAATTGTTATCGTATTCTTGTATATGTAATGAAATGTTTCTCGTTCTAGTATAGTTGTATATGTTCTCATAGTATAGTTGTATATGTTCTCTTCCTAGTATAGTTGTATATGTTCTCATAGTATAGTTGTATATGTTCTCTTCCTAGTATAGACTCATGAATGAACTGACTCATTGATCTAGCAGTTGTAATAGTATGATCCTGTGTTACCCCGATGGTAACTTACTAATGGTGTGTCTAGTACGTATGAATATGGAAGTACTTTTATGTCTATATATGTATATTTGATATATAATTAATATGGAAACGACCTTCGGATGGTCACCCGAAATTCCACCAGACCACATCCAAATCGAGGAAAAGGAAATAGGGCAGGTGGCTTTCATAAGCCATTTAAACATTATTTATACATCTATACATATATGGGCATGCAATTTATAAGTAGTAAAACAAAGTTTAAATAAAAGCATTTGATAAGTAAAAGAGTTTGTAAAACATTTTGAAGTAAAACAGTTTGAACAGTGATAAAATCATTGGTTTCCTAGTTATTAATCACATGTGATTAATGCAATCACATGTGATTGAAGCAATAACTATAAGTATTTAACTTGTATTCCCCCCATAAAGTATTTAAACATTTAAAATCATTTCAAATGTTGATTTAAGCGGTATGAACTCACTTGAGCAAAAAGACCAGAGCTTCGGGTTTGAACGGGCACGGAAATCGAGGCAAGATCGTGAGAGAAAGAGAGAGAATGAGCAAAATTTCCGGAAAGCCTCGCATCCCTTTTATAGAGGTGCTGAACCGCCTCGGTACGCTGGGCGTACGAGGGTACGCAGCGCGTACGAGACGTCATCGCTTACGTACTTGGGATGGGGCGGGTCGGATGGGACGGCAGGTCGGATAGCTTCGCATAGGGGCGACGTGGACGATCCGAGGCCCTTGATTCGAGTACGCGGGGCATACGAGGGAACGCAGGGCGTACTCCGGTCCTATCTGCTGACTCCCCTTCGGATATTACCAAGAATTTATATTTAAATTTATATTTATTTTAAATAAACTTCTAAAATTCATATCTCCTTCATACAAACTCCGTTTTCGATGTTCTTTATATCCACACGTAGGTGAGACTACACTCTACAACTTTCGTTTAGACTCCGTTGGCAAATTCCGAAATTATTTTTATTATTTATTTAAAAAATGACGTGATTAAGGAATTTCTTTAAAAATTCATAACTTCTTTATCTGTCGTCGGTTTTTGCCAGACTTTTTACCGCTGAAATACCATTGACGAGACCTTCGATTCTTGTTTAGGTCATTCCGGCCAAAAGTCGCTCGATCTCCGATTCGAGTTTTTAGCTGTCTGTTGCTAAGCTGGACTTGGAAAAATCATAACTTCAATATACGAAGTCGGATTTGGGCATTCTTTTTACGTACAATCATGGTTTGATGACATTTAAACATAGAAGAAATTTAAATAGGAACTTTTTGGAATTTTTAATATCGAAGTTAATTTTATTAACTCAAAAGTGGTTACAATACTTGACTTTTTAGGTCACTACAAAGAGTTGAAATATCGGGTTGTCACAAGATACGCGCGTCCTTTAGATAAGGGATCATATGTTCCTCCATTCTAGATATCATATAAGACATGATTTCTAATCATTCTCTCTATACTATTTCTCGACTTCCGATTTATGACGACTGACTAATTGAACAAATCAAATTAGCCCTAGCCCGGCCAAGCATTTACGTTTGTCATCACTAAATCATCGAGGGGCCCAAAGATATCGCTTTTATCCTACTTTGGACAAAAGGAACGGATAAACTTTGATTCAATGCTTGGTTGCATTTACTCACCGAATCACACACAACAATATGTTTTATAACACCAAGTTACTGGTGCGTTTACATATTATCAATGTGCGACCGATTTGCAAGATACAATACACACATCTCAGTTTCAAGAATATAAGATGTTATCGTCTCACCAATCACTCGTGATACAATTCATGGAGTGATCCAAGTGAGCGTGGGTTTAATCCAATGCTCAAATCATATTCATAAGCACTCATGAACGTTGCAGCAAACATTTGCTTATGTCTAATACTCTTTAGACAATCCACACACCAATTCACGATAGTCTTTATTCATACCTACTTCCAACATATGAACGACTGTGGCCCGTTCGAATAATTTGATTGTTCTAAACCAACGAAATTATTCAGGAATTCAAAACATGCAAAGTGAAACACAAGAATAATACTAATCCCATATGGCCTCAAACCTTTGAGCATAAATAAAACACCTTTTATTTATCACCATATCGATTACTCATTATTTGTTGTTTCGGGTAATCAACTTTTTACTTGAATTATTACAACACTTGTCCCATGCTCTTAGCATGCACACAATGTTTACCTTTGATTCTTACTTTGTGAAATAGATCAAATGAACACATTTCCAATTATACTCATTTCACAACTCCAAATCCTTTTTCATAAGTGAAAGAATATCAAATTCTTGCCACTTATAGAATATGTTAGATTCTAACATTTTATGCAATGATCCTTTTCGTAATGTCATAGCACAAAAAGTCACAATGACTATTGCTAACGATATTACAAAGTCCTCTATTGGAGATTGTTACAATACAATTCCTTAGATATGATGTCTCTCACTCAAAGTACATTCCTTTGAACATCCTTTTGCATAAAAGTTTCTAATCTAGACATAGATTTACAATATTCAATTCCCAATATGGACACGTTTCCATATTTTTCTATATGACAACTTATTCTTAATAGAATCTTATCTATTCATAATAATGTCGATATGGTCCATTCAATACTATACTTCCAACTACTCATAAGTGACCAATCCTCGGCAAACTTTGGATTGTCCTTTGATGGTTGTTTAATTATCTTAGTCAAAACCGATTCTTGTCCTTCTTCCCTCTAAATGCGCTAGACATTTGGAAAATTTTAGAGTGGTCAAATATTATAGAATTTGCAATCGATCCTATACCCGAAGCGTATGGACACGATGCACAATGTCTTACATGAAGATTTAATACTTTATCAATCTTCTGCCATAATATTTTACGTGCTACGTTCTCATAATTCGAAATATGAAGAGGAATGTCGTAGTCATAATCGAAATTTAAGAACGCACTATGTATCCTTTGACTAAATTTATTAAAATTTCTCAATCTAAGCTTTAGATATTGAAACGGAGTACAATATTCTCTCCCTTAATTATAGCAAAACAACTTTACATCCTTACTACTTTGCAAAGTATAACTCTTGTTTTCTATAATTAATATTGCTAACTTGCAATACTGGTCTTAATAATCATACAATCATAACATTTATGCTCCCACTATCATGATGATTATTATAAACACAACACTTATGCTCCCACTAGCTTTGACATGTATTCAGAAAACAGCTTAACTTACAGAAAAACAATACCTATTGAATTTCTTAAGTTCATGTTTCTAATACTTAATGCTTTGATAATCCTTTATCAAGGCTTCTTAATCTCATACACCTTTATCCAAGATAGCTCATATGTGTCTTAAACAATTAAGACTAATTGCCAAATCTCACAATTCGAATCATGGAGAGGGATACCGTAACCATAATCAAATTTGAGAATGCAATTTTACAATTGCTGTCTTCTTAAAATCTTTCTTAGTGAAAGCATTTTCTCACAGTCATTTTCATGAAGGAAAAAATCTTATGACACTTAGATTTTAATGGTGTATGTGTTCCTATCCATGTGAATTTGTCAAAACCAAGGTTTACGACAAATTCAAACTCATATGGACCGAACTTTCTTAATCTTGATTTCTTGCCTTATGGTAGCACAGTTGCCCACCATGTCTTCCAAGTAGTTAAGCAGCTCACCTTGTCCTATCAATGTACTTTTCATTGATCAAGGTGCCTGCCTTTTATGCGTTCAAATGAGAACTCATAGAACTCATATGCATAATTAACTTAATTGGAATGGCATAGAAACAAAATAGTGTCAACACGATAGGTTGTAAACCTCAACTTGTGTGCTAGTGATGATCGATAAGGTTTATTTGTTCTTGAAACCTTTCAAGACCATTAAGACTCCCACTGACTCCTTGACATATAAGATTCTCTTGTCAATAAATATTTCTTGACAAACAAATATTCAAGAGTTAGTGTAGTTTTTATCAAAACACTTCATAAATTGGTCCTAGTTGGTCTTTGTCTTATCCAAGACATCACAACTTTCCACATTTTATGAATGTTATAAACCTTCTTAATACTTATCACTCATTGTCACAATCTTAACTTGTTTTGGAACGAAGTATGATTGACTTCTTGATTTAACCATTTCTTCAATTCTTGATTCCTCTTCTTAGACATACAATTGTACTAAGACTTACTTAGAGGATCAATTGAGATATGGTTCTTAATCATTAAGACTTATCATAAAGCATAAAAGGTACTCTCCCTTCTTCTTAGAATGGAGAAACTTTTATCTTTCTGCCTACTTGATTCTTCTTGTTCGTTCTGCTATTGATTTAAACATTTTCAATCAATTCAGAATTACACTTAATCTTATAAGTATAATCATATTTACTAAACCTTTAGTAAATCATGACGAATATCTTGGTTACTCTTATGGTGGATTTGATCAACACGCAACTTTGTGTATTTGATCTCCTAGTCCTTCATTTGACACTTTGTCAATGAATTAGTCTAATTTCCAAATATGAAATTTCTCATTCATCATGCAACCAAGTTGCGTGATTCCAAGTTTTTGTCCAATTGAAACTCGGGCGATGAGAAACTCTCCTTATTTGGTAAATTTTCAACATTTCCATAATTAAGAATCAAATCCCTTATTACTAATAATAGAAACATTCAAACACCAATTTTTCATACACGCCATTGCAAGGATAAATAAATAATATAAAATCAAAATTTATTTTATTGCGGAAAAAATTTGTCCTTACAATGTAATTCATTGAAAAACTACGCTAATACATATTTCTTATCAATCTAATTCTAACTCTAAGAAGTAGCTCAAGAATCTAATCTTCAAGTAATGCGATCGAAATCCATTTCTTCACGGTTAGATTCTACTCACTTCTTCCCTTAAGCTTCCTTCCTTTTCTTTGATCCTACAAAACATCAATTATAATCTTATCACAATATGTATTAAGAATCTAGAATAGGAGCTTAAAAGAGTTAGTCAATGGATTTATTTACCTAAAGCAGAGCCATATGTTCTGACTCTCCCATCTCTTAGATCTCTTAGGTAAATAGGGCAGCTTCATCTCTAATGCCCCTTCTCTTGGCAATAAAAGCAAATTGACTCTTTTGGAACAGGACATGGAACTACTTTAGACATTGCCTTTCTCTTATGATTAAACTTTTCGATCATAGCATGTCTTTCGTTGCCATTTTCTATATCCATAGAGGTCTTGAAGGCAGATTCACCAATCAACTTTGCTTTTCTATTGCACCAAACCATTGTTGATTCAGCGACAATAAGCATATAGGTGAGATCTATAAGGGTCACGCCGCAGTTCATCATATAGTATTCTCTTACGAACTCACTATATGAGTTAGGAAGTGACTGAAGAACCCAATCAACAGCCATCTCCTCACAGACAACGGATCCCAACATTCTTAACCTATCAATGTGTGACTTCATCCCTAGGACGTGTGCACACACTGACTTTCCTTCTTTATGTTTACTTGCCAAAAGGGAGTGAGTGAGTTTGAACTTTTCAAGCCTTCGAACTTGTGGGTTAGGGAGAATAATTGGAGGAGGTGGAGGAAGTGAAGCATGATCTCTTGTTCCTCGATCGAATCGTGGAATATCATCTTCATGTGGAAAGCTTGTTCCACGGGATTTGGGAAGACCATAGTTGTCGAACTTTGACATCTACAAAACGGGAGAAAACGAATTCAAGTTAGTTGATTGATTGAGTCCTTAGTAAATCACCCAAATGAGATACTAAGGCTAGGACTCAACACAATATGCTACAACCTAGAAAAGGGATGCCGTAATCTAGTTGCAGAACATTTGAAGGTAAGCGAATGACGATTCACTAATTTCCACCATGAAAAACAAAAAAGAAATTTAAGTTTTAAATCTATGAAAACTCCTAGATCCTTTGAGATTCATTGAACTTTCAATGGCATGTTTAAATCTCGATATGCCCCTCTAGTTTGTGACTGGGATGCCGAGGATCACAAAGCGGGTGTGAATAACCATGCAAACTTACATGGTGCCCTCACATGTTACAGTCACCTATTCGATGTGCCGGTAAACCACACACGCTCCACCGAACTATGACAAACATTGAGTCACCCTTTGCTACCTTTGCTTTGAACCATTTAGTGTGCCGGTAAACCACACACGCTCCACTAATGTCTTCGCAAGGGAACAAAGTGTAATTTCATGGAATTGCATCAATTCAATTCATTATACTTATAATGGAAGGTTTTCTCCTATCCTACCCGTTCGGCTAACAACCCTCCACTGGTCAAGAGTGCGGTGGGTAAGAGTGGATACCCATTCAATCGCCATTTTATAGGCAATTTCCTTAAACACCCCTTATAGACCAGCTTCGTGAATGAGGCCTACTAACGTAAGACTGACTTTTACTCATACATATATATAATGTTAGACTTTTAATGTTATATATAGTATAGGGTGTATTTTACACTTTTAAAATACTAGGAGGTCAAATTTAACAATTATACTTTTAATTCAATTAAATTGTAAACCTAAACTTTTATGGATTTATTAAACCTCTTTTAATTATACTCCTTAATTAATTAATAAAACCATAAGGGTGTGATTTGAACTTTTCAAAACAATACTAGGGTTTTAGAATTTAACATTCCTAATTAACCTTTTAATCAACTTTTAAATTCCAAAACTTGAGGGCAAGTTTTGAAACATTTCAAAATATTAGGGTTTAGAATTTAAATATACATCAAAATTAAACTTTTAATCAAAATTTAAATTCCAAAACTTGAGGGCAAGTTTTGAAACCTTTTCAAAACATTAGGGTTTTAACTATTTAATTTCAAAACTAAACTTTTGAGTTTAAATTTAAACTATAAAACCTAAAGTGAAAATTGAAACTTTTCATAACTCAAGGATCAAATAACAAATAATATAAATTAGACAATTAATTTCATCATTATCTATATTTGACCTAATTTCAATTTCTTGCAAAATAAGTTACCCAATTAATACAAATAATCAACTTTAATCATATAAGGAAATAAATATTTTATTAATTGATAAATATCTTCAGTTAGATCAAGAATATACTCATATATATCATAAAATCGGATTTATATTGATCTAATATGATAAAGGCAAGTATCTCAAAGACAAACAGCAAGAAATCCCGATATTTGCTCTTTCTGACGCTTGAACTCGCCGAGTACCCATATGGACTTGTCGAGTAGGGAGCTACTCGTCGATTCCACAATGGGACTCGCCGAGTCCATCAGGCAGGCTCACAAAAATCGAATTTTTCAAGCATGAACAAATTAACAAGGCATCAATACAATAGAAACCAATCTAGGCTCTGATACCACTGACGGGTTTTTGGTCATAAGAACATCCTATGTGCTCATACAAACCCTAATGCTTGGATCTAGGTTTCTCTATTGTACTTGCAATTAATCCAAGACTATAAACCCTAGATCTAGCATATGATAATCAATACAACATATAATTAGGGTTTAGATCATACCTTGATTGTTATGTAGCAATAACAATCACAAATCCTCCTTGTAATGACTTTAGAAAGCTTAGAGTCACAAATGTCACTCCTCTAATGGTTCACAAACACCAAGAGCAAGAGGATGAAGAAGAGAAGAGAAGGAGACTCTCAAAAATGTGAGGAAACCCTAGAGAACAAGTTCACCACGTTTTTAGAGCATAAGGGTTCTATATATAGTGAGGCTATTAGGGTTATCTAACAAGGAAACCCTAATTTGGATGTTTAAGCCCTAAGCAACTCATGGACTCCTTTCCTTAAGGCCTTGGATGATTTCTAATGGGTTTCCCCATAGAATTTGTCCAACCTTATAATATAAGGCAATCCATAGCCCAATTGCAATTATCTTATAATTACAGTTCCAGTCCCTTAAGTTTAATTAATCTCTTTTAGTCACAAACTTAATTCTTATTAATTCTTGACTAATATTAATTAAACAATATTATTTCTCCTTTAATATATTATTCCCATAATATATTAATAAATCATATTTAATCCTTTCTCTCCATAATTCATCCTATCAAGTTGCTTTGGTGAAGGCAACCCAAAAGGACCATACACCATCGGGTCAAGTACATACCAAAATAGTTATGGACTTAGACACTAATCCAACAGGAACATGACAGGATCATATTGGGGAGGCGGCGGTGGCGGATTTGTCTGTGTTCTGTCAGTGCGTCTAGCAGACCTACGAGGCGGCATCTTTCTGTTATAGAATTTTAGAGACAAAATGTGTATAAGTCTTTTAGTAATGGTTATTAGTCGTGTGCCGTAAAACTTGATTATCAGTTTTTAAGTATAGCATTTCCATGTTGTTCGAAAGTGGCAATCAATTCATAGTAGAGGTCTATATAAACAAACTTATGAATTTAGTAGTAATGACTCGAATGAAATCTTGTAATTTGTTCCATGCCTGATTCACTCCTAAGATCACCCGATGTACACCAGTTGCGTATAATTAAGGTCTAATAGGCCGTTGAACTTAATGAGTCTGCCCTAGGCCCACAACCAAACAAGGAACAGGACCCAAGGCGGACTCGCCATTTCTAAGTCGATCGTCTCTTAATTATACCTAACCTGGGGGTATTCATTTAGCAGTCTTAGAGGCACCATAAGCGAACCATCTGTAATACCCGGTTATGAAATAGTTGGTAAACTCCCAATGAAATAAAATGTATGCTGATTTCATTTATATAGTTTAGTAAATGAAGTTTTGTAAAGTTTGACCTTATAAAAGGTCCACATCACACTATGGTATGGAAAAATTTCGACATTGACACGACTCTCTTGAACGGTTTAGTCTCTAAATTTGAAGGGTCAAATGCATGCATGTGAGGGGTAGTGTTTTAACGTATTCTAGTAGCCTGAGTCTTTATCGATTCGTCAGTAGTGTACACACTACTCGCGATGGGTGATGTTTCATGGGCCATAGAATGAAGGTATGATAGTCTGCATTGGCCTAATTCCTGCCCTAGTTTTTGTCATTTGGTGTTCTGCCTTTACCACACGTTCTCTCCAACGCTGTTGACATTCCTTATACCCTTTAGTCTCGGCTCGGGCTGCGATCCCTTTCCTCCAAAAGGTTTGACGTGGTTTTTGATCTCGTTCATGGCCGCTATCTGGATGACGAATGCGTATTGCGGTGATCTTGGTGGTAGCGCCGATCGTCATTATTCTGCTTATTGATGCTTGTGTTGGTACTTTCTCATGAGAGATGTGGCATGCTATGACAAGGAGAATCTTGTCCGCTATTCTTCCCCCGTTGAGGTTGTAAAAACCCCACCCATGCCATAGGGAAGGTGTCAACCTAGTTCCTAACTCCGTTTCTGTAAATCTATGGCTCATCGAGGTGTAAGACCATGGAAGTCTCGTCGGGGTCTTCCTTTATTATTTCTTCAGGATCCTCTTCAAGATCCTCTTCGTCGGGGTCTCTTGGTAGTTAAGCTCCCGTCACGTTGCTGGTGCGAGAATAGGGGTAGAAGAGATAATTAATAGACGTCTAATCCTATAATTACTTATAGGGGTGACCCTTATCACTCACATCTATAATCACATAGTGCATACCAATTATACATAATCTGAGATAGAATAGACCTTCGAATAAATGACTCTACTCTAAGTCCATAACCAAACAAGGAACAGAAAGTAGAGCAATAGTCATAGATTCTGAGTCTATAATATCTTTGATTATGTATAACCTTAACGTATGCACTTAGTCATTATAGGCCTACTAATAGGGGTCTTTAGTTTTCACATAAGTTAGATATAGTATCACAAAATACTCCAATAGTATTTTAAATGTTTGACTTATGCTTTTTCAATGTTTCCTGGTAACTTTTTTTTAGACTTGTTGCAACACCACAACCATTCCTGGGCATATGCTAATCACTTCTAGGTCATACATAGTTGATCAGGCTATGTAATTCCCAGACCTGACTATACATCCCTAAGCCTACGTGTGCCATTCAACAATCACTACTTTTGTTTTGTTATAGTATGATGCTGACCTTAGTATGTATGCATATATACTTTTAACAAGGAACTATTTATTTCTAAAAGTATAGTTGTTTGGAAATGTTTAATCAGAGACTTCAGTCCCAATGTATTTATAGTTTGTATATCTTATGTGGTTCGATATACTTAGTTAACTATAAACAATGCTCTGATACCAATCTGTCACAGCTCCAAACCAAGGATGGCGGAAACGTTCGGGGGTGGAGGACTTCATGTATAGTATCACAACAACGATAATAGCGCTCAAACTAAATACTACCATCATAAATATAACTGAAAAAGTTACACCAAAGTATATGTTTACATGTTTCAAATCAATTACATTATAATGACAAAATGAACTGTTTGACGATTTATCGTCCCATCCTTAAAACGCTGTTGGTTTTCCTGTTTCACTGATTTCCTGAGAATACAAGTAATTTTGAAAAAGTGTCAACAATTAAGTTCGTGAGTTCATAAGAGTTTTGTTTGAGAATAAAACCGTTTTCTTTGTAGAGAAAAACGACAAAGTATGTTTCCAGAAAATCCAATATTTTCTTTATCAGGTGCGAAATGAATGCTTCTATGTTATACGATAATGAACCCTAGAAAGACCCGTAGATTCCTTCTATAATCACTCGGTGTATATAAGTTATATAAGATTTAAATTAAATAAACCGTCGAATATAATGGGTCTGCCCTAGATCCACAACCAAACAAGGAACAGGAAGAAAGGCGGGCCCACCAATTCTAAGTCGATTATGAATAGATTCTTATATAACTCTAACATATACACTTAGCAATTATAGCCGAAGCCTAACGATTCTAGTCGATATGTGGTGTTAATAAAATCTGTTCCAAAGAAAAATCCAATATTTTCCTTATAAAAGTTATGTAGTCCTAAATCCCAGCACCGAAAATGAACAAGTATTTTTCCATACTTAAAGATATAAAAGTGATATAAATCGGCATAAAACCCATTTGATTTAGAAGTAAACCCCTTTCTAAGGTAAAAGTTACCTTGTAAACTTGAAAGATTGTTAACTACCTATGTGGGTCACTATAACTATACTAAGATTAACCGGTGCTTTGTAATGTACCCCTTTTTGTATAAACCTGGTACTTTGTATTCGTATCCCATTTATATGAATACCCGGTACTTGTTGATGTACCCTTTTTAGTATAAACCTGGTACTTTGTATTCGTACCCCATTTATATGAAGACCCGGTACTTTGTGATGTACCCCTTTTTGTATAATCCGGTACTTTATATTTCTACCCCATTTCGTATGAAAACCTTTTGTAATGTAAATGAACATAAACTATACCTATTATAGCTTATCAAAATGTTTTTAATGTATATGCAACCTAACTATACCTATTATAGTGTAGTATGTTTGTTTGTGGTGTATAAGAACCCTTTTCTATGTAAGTCGAATGTATGGCAAAATATAACTATGTTTAACATTCTTGTTTTATACTAATGGTAATGGAAGAGGATTCTTACACTTTAGTGAGTATTTATCTATTATGTAATTATACCACATCAAGAAACACATGTAAAATATGAAATCTTCAATATTAACACTTTGCTCAACAAGTTACAAAGTGCGATGAAAGTTATAAACTGTTATCTAGATTTTTACTTTCCTACACTGTTTTAGAAAACTCCTAGAAAAATCATATGAAGTCGAAAACTGAATCCGTAAATTCTGGGAGTTCAAAAAATGTATCTAGTTTATTGATAATTTTAATTATGATTTTTAGAAGTCTTTAACGAGTGTTAAAATGCTCATATTCACAGATTGGTCCGAATTTGTTTCTGAAATGATAGGCAGTTTTGTAAAAATCACCATAAATCCTAGAAAAATCGTGTCGAGATGTGCAAGTAGTCATTTTAAAGCTAGGAACTGGAACTACTTGCACCTAAAACAGTTTTGAAAACTAAAATGTTTAAGTTGCCCAAAACAGTCTGTGAATGGAGTTGAACTTTTCTGATGAAGGCTGTTAAATGAGTTTAGTTGTGTTCTTGGTGTTTTAACTTGTATTCCCCCCCCCCCCCCCCCCCCCCTTAAAACTTAAGAAAAACATGAAAAGATAGGGGTATGAACTCACCTTATATGATTTCAGTGGGTGAATGTTGAAGAACAGAAACTCAAGAACACTTGGAGGATTACTTGAAGATTCAAGAGTCTAACACAATTATGATGGAGTTTCTGTAAGAGAGCAATGATTTGAGTAAAAGGAAGTGTAATAACCATATGAAGGGTGATGATTCTTACCAAGTGTAGAAGAAAAGCTTGAAAAATGTCTTGGAAATCTCGAAATTGTGAGAGAGAATTTGAGAGAAAAGATGTGTTTTGATCTTTGGTGGAGAAATGAGAAAAGTGTGTGGGAATGAGGGAAGAGAGAGGGATGTTTCAGCTCAAAAACGTGAGTATGAGTGGGAAAAGTACCCTTGAATGACCAGGTATGATGGTGAGGGGTGTGGGTTAGTCATAGAGTGGGTATGGGGGTGGTTGCTTGTGTCTAACATTATGGCAAAGTCAACACTCCACTACAAAATCTTACTTGATAGATTTTATCAATATATGGGTCCTTATATGCCAAAATATGAATTTGGGTGAAAATCCCGCTTTAAAATGATGAAAAAGGGGCTTAAAACGGAGTCATGGTTGAAAACCGAGTGAAAAATGAGAAATTTTGAAGTTCTAGGCGAGGGTGCGGTCATCAGCAGCCTTGGAACCGGAGTGGCTCGGCTGCTGAGGCGGATCCGAGGAGAAGGGACTGCGGTCCGAAGGCTCGATGCGGTCAGAAGCCAAGGCTCGCTGCGGCTGGACGGCTGCGGTCTCCTTGGCTGTGACTGGACGGCTGCGGTCTCCTTGGCTGCGGCTTCGGATGGCTACTTCGGCTTGACCCCTTTGACCTCGGTTCAAGAAGGACTTGGCCCCTATAGAGAGGCTTCAGCCCTAAGGGGCTATTTTCCAATGTATCACTCCTCCTTGAGTGATTTTTCACCAAAATAAGTGTCGGGATGCCCCAAATGATTATAAAACTCGAATGACGTTTTTGAGAGAGATTTGGGAGAGATTTGACATACTTGGAGAGATTTCTCATACGGAGAGAGATTTAGGAGAGATTACATAGAGGTGGCAAAAATTGACACGGCACGAAACCCGACACGAACCCGACACGAAATAAATGGGTTTGGGTAAGATATTTCAACCCATTTAAATAAACAGGTTGACACGACACGACACAAAAATTAAATGGGTAAGGTTAGGGTTGAGAATTTCAAGTCGAATATGACTCGAAAATGACCCGTTTATTTATATGCAAGTATTTTGAATTACTTAAATAAACTAGAAAGATACAAAATCAAAACCATAAGTAAAAGAAAGCCTTCAAATTGAATTGTTTTTTCATGTTGAAATGACTTAGCCGTCTAAATCAAGACTTCATTTCAATTTTTCCAGTCTCTCCCAAACTACCCAGTCTCTTTCACCACTCTCGCATCCTCATGACCTTTGCCATCCACCTCCCCAACTCCCACTCTTTTAATTTTGTCATCTGAACTTGCTATGACTTTATCTATTCTGCCTCCAAACTATTAGCTTTTCCTTTCTGCCTACCTAACTCCTACTCTTTCAACATGCTCAATCTTTTAATCTCACATGACATGACATATTTCGAGGTATAGCCCTAACCCGAAACCCAACACGAACTCGACACGAAAATAAACGGGTTGACTCGACACGACACGTTAATTAAATGGGTCGGGTTAGGGTCAAGCACTTTCAACCCGTTTAGTGTTTCGACACGACACGACACGACACGATTGCCACCTCTAAGATTACACATTCTTGGAGAGATTTGGGAGAGATTCCATATTCTTGGAGAGATTTGGGAGAGATTCCACATTCTTGGAGAGATTTGGGAGAGATTCCACATTCTTGGAGAGATTTGGGAGAGATTTGACATACTTGGAGAGATTTCTCATACGGAGAGAGATGTAAGAGAGATTCCACATCCTTGGAGAGATTTGGGAGAGATTTGATGTACTTGGAGAGATTTCTCATACGGAGAGAGATTTGGGAGAGATTCCACATGCTTGGAGAGATTTGGGAGAGATTCCACATTTTTGGAGAGATTTGGGAGAGATTGAGTGAAAGAGGTTGAGAGAGACTTCTTTCGAGACCTTTTTGAGTGTTTGGCTCTGTATTTTAAGGTTCATAAACCTCATTAAGTCTTGTTATGACTGTCATATGCCCACGAGGGTTAAGGAATAATGTTTTATCGAGTAGTTTCATCACTTGCCCTGATTAGGTTTTAGAGTTTCCGAAAACGTGAAAACTCTAAGTGATACTTTGTATTAAGAATGTGAGTTGTTTAATAAGAAACATAATGAAAACCCTAGTACACAAGGGTTAGATGAGTTGACCGGTTTGACTTGTTGACTTTAGTTGACTTTGACTTGACTGAGAATTGACAGTTGTCACAATATATATATATATATATATATATATATATATATATATATATATATATATATATATATATATATATATATCCACAGAAACCACACTCAAAAGATTAAAATGACATACATAATAATAACAACATAATCATTAATCATAAATTGTAAATACTTCTTTATGTACACCATTAGATGTACAGTTGGTAAATTTATCATTCTATCTATAACGAAATAAAAAGGTTATTAAGTGATAAGTTGTCACATTCCATAATTAAAAAAATTGTGTTCAAGATTATCTTTTAACTTTTAAAACATATTTCAAAAACTTACATTTTGTAAAAGATTTAGGAAAAATTATTAATAAACACTTCCAATTCTTGTTGTAAACTTATTCTCTTCCTTATTTTGTTTGATATAACATTTCTTTGCAACTCAAAATTAGCATAAAATTAATAGGTAAAATATACATGTATATTACTCAGGTTAATTAAAAGATATGTTAAATAGGAAGAAGTAAATTAAAAATTTATAAAGTGGAGACGTTTAGGGATGTACAGAAAAATAATATTGTTGGAAATACGAGAATGTGATAAATGCCACTTTATATCTTTAAGGTTAGGATTCATACATAGGAGTTTGATCGAACATGGTTAAACTTTAATTGGATGGATACATACAAGCACACAAAGGTCATTGCTTCCTAATTATGGCATTGTACTTTGAAAGTACATTGCTATAATTTGGAGTTTTTATATACAAACAACCATACAATCACAAAGAAACATATAAACATGTAGATCAATCCATCCTAATTACAACATGGTAATTTAAAACTACAATGAAACAAGTGGGAACACTGTTCATTTATTTACCAGTGATATTTTATATCGACAAATAATATTTTTGTCAACTTTGAAATGTTTGTAAGCATTTGACATGTAGTCTACAATATTTTGATAACTTCTGTGAGATATGACATTATTCGATGATATTGATTGTTTTGTTATATATTTATAGCATGCAAAATGCATGTTGTAAAGTATGTCATAAATGCATGTCATTAAAGCATCTGTCATAAATGAAGATGACACACATTTTCATTTCATAGTTTATGACACCTAAATGTGTGCCATATTTTTTTATAATATTGGTCTTTAATGAAACGTATTTTGTAACGTCCCAAATTCCATACTAAGTTTTTCATTTTTAAAATAGAATAACCACCTATTTTTAAGAAAATTACACTCTGATCAAACCACTTATTCATAAATGATTATCTAGAAATCTGAGTATGTATTGAATCCGAGTCCATATTGACTTTGAGCCCAGATTAGTTCCATTGGGTCTGTATCAACCCCAAGTCCATATTGACTCTGAGCCCAGATCGACTCCATGAATACAACTTATAATCACATCCAAAAGATTTACAAAGACAGTATGCACAATCGAAATCTTGTGTCCTATAGTATAATGAGAAGACTCACCTAAATGAAGACCTAAAATCCCCTACTCATAGTCCCACAGAATCAGCTACATTGTCCTCCTAAACCAATCATAAGCTAAATCTCAAGCTATAGCTTAACACCCATCTATGTTTGACTAAAAGTCAATGGTCAACGGACAAATTCCAATTCAGCAGATAGCCACATCATGGCCTCCCATTTGCCACAAAGTTGGAGAAAAAACAACAAAATAATCAGGCATGCCACATTCACCATGTCATGGCCTCCCTTTCCATGTTGTGGGAACTATGTCTCAACAACTTACTAGATTAAGTTGTTTTCCTTCAACCCCAAGAGCTTTAAAGCTCAAGTCTTGTCCTTCCCAAGGTCTTGATGGATATAGTTTCCAACTTTACCCATTACTACATCCCAAAATGTCTAAATTTCTTAAACCTAGATTCTTAAAGACAACTTAAGGCATGAGCTCAACCATAAAACTCTTAATAACCAAAGCCACAAATCCATAACTTCTAGAAGGACTTCTTCCTTCTATTCCAACATAAAAATCATAGCTTTACGAACATGCATGTCCAATGCAAGTCTAGATCTTAATCTACGTCAAAAAGGGGCAAAAAACCAAAATCTCATACATGGAGCTCAAAACACAATCAAACTTCATATGCAAAAGATATAGTGACCAAGGGTCCAAGATGAGCTATAAAGTTGCAAACTTAATCTCATGAAACCAACCCAAACTTGAATAGGAACCAAGAAATGCAATAAATCTTAGATCTGTGAAGAGAGAACCAAAAAAGGTGGAAGCGTTATACCTTCCAAAGCTCCATAAGATGCATAAGGTGCAAGATGTGAAGCTATGCACTCTTCCAACTAGCAAGAACACCTCTTCTTCTTCCAAAATGCAAGCCAAAGATTCAAACTTCAAGAATCACCATTACTACAACAAAAATCACTCTAAGGAGGCTAGGGTTTCGTTTGAAAAGAGTTAGAGGCTGATAAGGATGCCCTAATCCTTGAGATTACGTGTTTAAATATGGAGAAAACCCTAAAAATCATAGGCTTGGTACAACTGCCACGTCGTAGCCTTCCTTTACCACGTTGTGGCGACCAACTAAAATGTGATCATGCAAACTGCACCACATCATGGTGCTCCAATCACCATGTCGTGGCACCTAGTTTTTCCCAAAAAAACTGATCTTTGATCCCACTAATCCCTCACCTGATCCATTCTATGAAATGGGGGTTACATATTTACATGTCATCTGACCCTTTTATGATACGCACTCCATTTCATTAAAAAGGTTGTTTTCTAATAGTCAGGTCATGTGTTGTGGGCATAATTCTTTAAAGTCCATCCTCTTTTACTAATGATTTTTAGATTTCTTATGCCAAATTTTGATCAATCGTTGTCAAAAATGTTAAATATCATTATCGTGTGCCTCAAATGAAAGACATTTGCATGGCAGATATACCGAGATTAAATGTTGCAAATCTCATTTTCCCTCTATATACCAATTTCACATATGCTGGTAATATTCTTGAAACAATGATTACGGAAGTGCCAATGTCGAATGATATGATCTCGATTTACAAGAACATCCTAAAGTTTAACAAAATCCATGTTCCTACAGAGCATCAAGCTATAATTAATTTTGTTATCATTATGAAATGAACTAGTGGTGGTGTTAAGAGGAAATCCAAGGTGATTGAAGAGGTTGTTGTTGCGAAGCCAAAGAAACATAAAAGGCTAAAGAAGAAGGTGAAACTTTCTCTTGTTGATGAGGTAGAAATTCCTGAAGCAGATGATGAGGTTACTTTGAGTGATGTTCATCTTGATACATATATGCGTGATACAGCTATGTCTTTTGACATTTCGAAGACTTCTGATATGTGCATATTTGTTCATATACTTTGCGTGTTATCTTAATATTTTTAGCAACAATTGTGCTTATTTTAGGACAAAAGGTACTTAATATGTTTAAAAATTGTTTTGTAGCCGCAAATACATACTCATGATGAAAAGGAAGCAAATGCGGAGTTGGAAGCAAGAAAGAGTGTGCTAAGTCAATCGAAGTCAAAGAAGTCAAGAAATTTGAGGCCCACGGCATCGGGAATTCCTTCCACATCGTGGTGGATAGAATATTCGCAATCAGTAAAGTTGCCTTCAGGAATACGCGTGGAACAAGATTGCCACATCATGGAGCGTATTCGCCAAACTGTGGGAGGCTGAATTATGGAAACTATAAATTTCGAACATTAGGTCGAATGGAGGGACTCCTGACCGATTTTCTGGAGAGGAGCTGCGACAAATACCTCTTGAAAAACCTTAGAGGGTCAGAATTCAATTTGAGCTTAATAGTTAAAGAGATCTAGAACAAAACAACATTAAATCTTTCGGTTTGCTAGATTTATCATGTCTAGTCTTATTTACATTGACTTTATGTGTTTTTATGTTATGATTATAGGCTAAAACCCTTTTACTTTCATTGGTCATGATGAACCCTTTGAACTATGTGCTGATTTCAAACATATGATTAATTATTGTTGGTTTTTCTAGTATTGATAAATAAGAATCATACATGTTTTAGTTCTAGTCATTGATTTCCTTGATATAAGTTTTGTGTAGTAGATGATCATTCTATATGCATGAACTTGATTACCTAGTGGTTTATGATCATAAAATTGCTAAAGCTAGGGTTGGACAAATCTAGATTAGGTAATTAAAGTTAGTACTGCAATTGTGTTGGAGAGCATAATTGATCCATAATTTGTGCATGGTTGCTTGACTTGATCATAGGAAAGTAACGAATAGATTTATCGTGCATAGCCAAATTCATCTTAATCTCAATTTAGTGTTTACTTGTGTTTGCTCATAACATAGTATGTCATAAATTGGTAACAATTAGAAATTTGATCAAAATAACTAGTTACATCATAATTTGATAACTAACAATAGTAATTTAATAAGAAATCAACCATAGGGAAAACGGGGAATTCGGATCTAACAAAAGTACTCTTTAATATTGAATTTAAATTTTTTTTTCTTTGCTTAGTTTAATAGTGATATTTGGTAGTTGTTTGATTTAAGTTCTTTTAATCTTGCAAAATCAGTAAACCCCCATTTAAAGTTTGTTTCTTAGTTTAACTTATAGTAATTGTTTTATTAATTAAATTTCGTTCCCTGTGTTCGATACCCGACTTACCTAAATTGTTAAATAATCCAACTAGGTACATTGCCTATAGGTACATAAATTAGTTAAGTCGTTAGGTTTATAAATTTAAAAGTTGATATGTATAATTTTGCACATCTAGTTTTTGGCGCTGTTGCCGGGGAACAACTTATTTGACTTTTAAATTGAATTACTTTTAGTTATTCGATCCTTTTGTGGGGTAAAAACCACAAAAAGTTATTTTCTACATTGTTTGAATTTCTCTGCATATTTAGTAGCCACGCTGTGGGCAAGATCGACTACGACGTGGTCATTGTTTGTTCAGTTTTTAGTTTTTGTTTACTTCATTTTTACACATTTTTGTTTTTGTTTTTGTTTTGTTTCAGTGATTTATGACCCGAGGATCTGTAAATCCAATAGTTCCACCATGTCAAGATCCTAAATCGGATTTCCATATAAAGAAACATAAAAAGGTTGACGAATTGACTAGCACCTTCGAATTTGACACCTTCGAACAGTTTGAGAAGAGTCCAAACAAGAAGGGTATTGGTTGCGATCCAGAAACCGAAGACGATTCAAAAGAAGACATAAAATGCGAGGAAGAAGAGATAGCGAACATAACCATGATGACTATGTAGGAATAAAAAAAGAGGATGTGTAATAACAATGGTCTTGGTCTAGTTCCATCCACGATTCCATTTGCAACTAATTTTGAGATCAAACTTATCGATGCTCAAAGATATACCTTTTTTCGAGAAAGATTGTGAATATGATTTCAATCACATCGATGAAGTTTTGGACATTGCAAAATATTTCAATGTTCCAAATGTTTCAAGAGATGCAGTTTTACTGAGAATGTTTCCCGTGACATTTATTGGAGATGCAAAAATATGGTTGACGTCACTCGCTTCTGGAACAATTAGATCTTGGTACAACCTTTGTGAAAAATTCATAAATCAATTTAGTCCTCCTTCGAAGATTTCCAAACTTAAAAAGAAGATTGCTAACTTCCAACAAGAAATTGGTGAATCCTTATACGAAGCTTGGAAAAGATAAAAAGGTCTTATAAGAAATTGTCATCAACATGACTTAAATGATAGGGTGAATGTTACCATAATGGAACTCCTTGATTCTTAAGGACCAATTATGAAGGAAGATCCAACTACAATCAAAGAGTTGATCAAAGAATTTGTAAAACACTCAAGAGAGTATCTCAACCCTTGAGAGGACGTGAAAAGAAGCAAGGTACATGGAGATAGAGGACACGAGAATTTGGTAGCAATAATGGCTAAACTCGAGAATATGGATCGGCAAATGACGAAGATGGATCAATCTATACGTTCCATACGAGTTGGGTGTGATAATTTCAACGGGCCACATTTGACGAAAGATTACGATTTAGATTCAAATAGGAACCGAAAAGAACAATTATGCTACTTGAGTGGAGATAAATATGATGAAGACTGGAGGAAGCCTAAGAAGGAGTGGATGTCATACGAGGAAGACAAGAAGCCAAGGAAGAGAAATTTAGGCAAACAGGTTGAAGCTTTTATCCAAAAGAAAAACCACCGTCCGAGCCCAAATCTGAGTTTGATTCGATGCTTGCACGCTTTGTAGACGTTTATGAGAAAATACATGACACGACTGATGCTACGATAGGAAACCAACAAGCCACGATAACAAATATTGAAACTCAATCGGGTCAATAGACCAAACTTGTAAATGAGTGCTTACCACTTAAAAATACTAAACCAATAACACAATCTCATGTTATGTCAACATACACTAAAAAAGTGGTTAATTCTAATCCATTAGTGATCCACAATATAGCTACTAGACATCCTAATACACAGCCGGATGAAGCAAAGCACGAAGCAAAAGAAGAAAACTGGTATGCCCAATGCCCACAATGTGGCAACCACGAGACCCCACCATGGCCACTAAAGAATGAAAATTCTTCTTCCTTTTAAGTCGTATCATCCTCCGCTTCCTTATCCTTCTCGATCCAAGTGAAACTCACTGGCTAAACTTCCTAAATCCGCTAAGGATGTAATGACAGATCAGAAGGAGTTGGAAAAGGCATCCAACATTGTGCTTAACGAACTGTGTTGCTACCATCCTTAAGGGATTGCCAATAAAAATGGGAGATCCTAGGCGATTAACTTTTCCTTGAAAAGTCGGAAATTCCACTTCAATAAATGCTTTAGCCAATTCGGAGGCTAGCATAAATATCACGCCTTGTTCCTTTTATAAGAAGCTCACATTACCAAGGCTACAAAACACAAGAATGACAATTCGAATGGCGGATCACTTAATAACTCATCCATGCGGAATCGTAGAAGACTTACGACCTGTTTGATATGTAACTGACTGGGTCCGGTCAGCTGTTTTGGCTTACTTGGTCCAGTCAGCTTGTTAGATAAAGGACTAAAAATTTCGGACCTGGTCCAATGCTCTTACTCAGTCGTCTAAAATCATCTGATTCAGTCCTTCCTAAAAAAGATATTGACTGGGAAATTTCCCCATTTTTCCTAGAAGCTTTGAACGCCCCCCACCCCCCCCCCCCCATCGTGAACGATAAAGTGCTCTCTTCATCCTTCAGCCCTTCTTAGCCTGCAACCTCCTTCCTTCGTCGACACTCTCTTCTTCCTTTAATTTTTGCAGGTAAGGGATTTATTCTTCAATCGATTTTTTCAGGAAAGAGACGATCGATTGATCAAGAGAAAGATAGATAATAAGAACATGTTTTCTTCTATTTTTCTGTTATGCGGTGAGTTTTTTATATTTCCTACTATCTCCATCGATTTCTATACAAAGTGTGATCGTTCGATACACTTGTTTATTGTTGCTCTATTTCCAATGCCACATTAATGGAAGAGATAAGGAAACTGGTTTGAATCTTTCATTTTCCAACAGATAGAGATATTTATAAGTATATGAATGAGATTAAAGAAAAGTAAAAGTTCCAAATCCATCTTCTAAGTTCATTATTTTTCTTTTTAAATTCACAAGATCACATCATATGTAAGAAAATATAGAGATTTGTATTATGATTAAATGGATCTTGTATCCTATTGCAATATGTTATGTTGTTTGAACTTGCTCAACATATTAAACATTCAGAGATTTCGTGATATTATATATATATATATATATATATATATATATATATATATATATGTTAATCTCTATCTCTCATGTGGTGCCAATTGAAACTTGAAGCAAGTGAACCTTATGTTTGCATAAATGGTCTTGCAGTTTTTTATATTAACACATGTTTTGATTCTTGTTACAAAGATTTTTATTAATGATTTTAAACTCTTTTTAAGAGGATTCGAGGATGATTCAAATGATGAAGTATTGAATTAAAAGTCAAAGTTGGTGTTTCAAATTGCTTTATAATTCAACTGAAACAAATAATTCATGTTTTTTTTATTATGTCCTCTTTGTAGATGTGTATGTATCATCAAAGTTCATTGCTTTTATGTTAATTATTAGTTGGCTTGATCAAAGTTCATTACCTTTTCTATAATCAAGACTAAAATTCTTTTTTATTTTTCGTGTTATATAAATTTTTCTATCAAGGAGTAACATGGTCATTTTTCATCAATCTTCACAATCAATCAGATATATAATCGAATAGCATGGTTTCAGTCAGATGTTGACTCAGTCAGATGTTGACTCAGTCAGAAGTTCTAACTCAGTCGACAATAACTCAGACAGCACTAACTCAGTCAGCAACTATCAAACGACCCCTTATTAGTGAAGGTTGGAAATTTTATTTTTTAGTGGACTTTGTAGTCTTAGATAAGAAGGAAGACAAAGATCTTCCCATAATCTTGGGTAGACCATTCTTAAGTACTGTGAAACCCCTTGTTCACATCCATGATTCAAAGCTTACACTTCAAGTAGAAGACGAACAAAATAACTTTTGAAATGAACCTAGAAGTGAGTCATGATGAACCTATAGATGAGGTGTTAAAAGTGAACAATTTGGAAGGTGTGATGGAAAAAAAGGAGCAGAACTTGGATTGATGATCATTAAATGGCTAGAGGTAGGGTTATACAAATCTTAGATTAGGTAATTAAATTTAGTACTGTAACTGTGTTGGAGAGCATAAATGATCCATAATTTGTGTTTGGTTCGTTGACTTGATCATAGGAAAATAACTAATAGATTTTTCATGCATAGTCAAATTCATCGTTATATCAATTTCGTGTTTACTTGTGTTTAGTCATAAAATAGTAAGTCATAAATTGGTAACAACTAGGAATTTAATCAAAATAACAAGTTACATCATAATTTGGTAACCAACAATAGTAATTTAATAAGAAATCAACCCTAGGGAAAAGAGAATTCATATCTAATGAAAGTACTCTTTAATATTGAATTTGAATTGTTTTCTTTGCTAAGTTTAATAGTGATATTTGGTAGTTATTTGATTTAAGTTCTTCTGATCTTGCAAAATCAGTAAAACCCCCCATTTAAAGTTTGTTTCTTAGTTTAAATTATAATAATTTTTTATTAATTGAATTTTGTTTCCTGTGTTCGATACCCGACTTGCCTAAGCTATTCTATAATCCGACTAGGTACACTACCTATAGATGCATAAATTAGTTAAGCAGTTAGGTTTACAAATTTAAAAATTGATAGGTATAATTTTGCACATCAACTTGAGAGCCTGAAACTACGACTGTGCAACCACCTCTTACTATGAATCTTAATTCTTTACAGTCTCGGGTATCAATAGTTTCAACTCCTACAATAACTCTGGTTGTAACTCCTATAAAGACAAAGATTTTCCATAATGTTTTGAATCAACTCATCATAAACCTTTCTCAATAACAATCTCCAGTTTTTCAAATCATTCCATCTCCATCAACCATGACACAACCACTCTTATCTATTCCAACAATTCCACATATCCCTAATACTCAACCAAATCAAACCCAACCAATTTCAACAGAACTGCAACCATCACATCTATAATTCCTACTCCTACACTCACAACCACTATTTTGTCCTCAGAACCTTTAAACACTGACACAACAATTCAAACTCCAACTCTGGATGTATTTACTTATAATCCTACAACTAAACCTATTGTTCAAACTATTGATAGCCAGACATGTGATCTAGAGAATGTAGCTGATAATAATCTCAATGTTAAGAATGCAACAAAGAATAATATTGTAGTACTTGATGAAGGGGAATTGGTAGCTTCACTTCTCGATGATGAGAGTGAATCTGATGAGGAGACTATAAATCTACCAAAGACGAGAAAGGATTATAAGGCTTTGAATCGTAAGCTCAATATGCTTTTCTGTCATCCTTTTCTTACAAGTAACTTTTATAATATGATGTTAGCTCATGAAGCTTCAGTGGAAACTTTTCTTTCACAAAGTAAGCAGTTGAGTGAAGAAAATAAGAAGGTTGTGAAAGAGAGTGTTATGATGCTAGAGTCGGCTCTTCAAGAAGTGAAAGATTTGAAGACATTGATTATGAATGATAATTTTGTGGACAATCTCCAGCTTACTTCTTTAATTGATACCTTGGTTCATCATTACAATATTGAAGCTCATTTAATAGATGACATCCAAAGGAAGGAAGTGAAAATTAAGTCTCTTAAGAAAAAGGTGACTTACTTGAAGTCTGAACTGGTGAAAAAGGAAGATGAATTATTGTTTGTGCAGGGTCGTTGTAACATCCCAAAATCATGATAAAAATTTTCATTTTTAAATTAAGAGAAATCATTGTTTTCAAGAAAAACCCATATCAAATCAAGTATCAAAATAAAATATCCCCAAGATGAGTGTATCATAAATCCATAAAACATAACTTGGAAGGATGTGTATGCTCATGCCTTCACTTTGCCCCAATCATATGAAGTACCTGAAACAGAAACTTAAACCATAAGCCAAAGCTTAGTGAGTTTCCCCAAAGTACCGCACACAACCATACAACTACAGCATGCATACATGAGCCTTCAGCCTGATTGGACCACCGCACCTAGCCTACAGATTATCTGGACCGCTCTTATGCATACATGAGCCTTCAGCTTGATTGGACCACCGCACCAGGCCTACAGATTATCTGGACCACTCTTAGAGCCTTCAGCATGATTGCACCACCACATCGGGCCTTCAACCTATCTAGACCGCTCTTCGGGCCTTCAGCCTGACTGGTCCGCCTCCCGAGCCTTCAGTTTATCCAGACCCCCTCGGGTATCTTGGCCTTCAACACAAAGTTGGACCGCCTCTACCCAACCATCCATAACATGTCAACATATACCATAACAATTAATAACCAACAATACATGTAATTATATAGATCTACCAATCTAACACATATCAGAAATCACCATGTAATCATACATATCTACCAATCTAACATATATCATCAATCATCAGGTAATCATACAGATCTACCACATACTCAACATATCATCAATCAATATATCTGGATATCAAACCCAATGGGTCAGCCTTGGTGCCTTCGACCCACATTACAAGTACAGTGAGGAAAACTCATCTCTTAGTCTGAAAAAAGATCGTCGAACAAGACACAGTTCCGAATATCATCTTAATCGGTTATATTCATCAAATTATGACTAATCTCAAATACCACTCAAAATAACCAAAATACCTTTAGGTCAAATTTGGTCAAAGTAAAAAACGTCAAAAGTTAAAATTGGTCAACACAGTTGGGTACACTAGGCATACTCAGCCTATATGTAGGGCGTACTCACACATTGACCAAAAACGCGAAGCTGACCTAGTACGCTCATCGTACCATTCTGTATGCCCAACGTACACTTCTTTCACTTAATGCTTCTATTAAGAGCCTATTTCCTTAAGCTCTTTCGTCCAATTTTAAGATCTAATCCTAAACTAATGTCCTTAACCATAAAGTTTCCAACTTGATGGTATTGCATGGCTAGCAAGTGCTCAAAAGCTAAAACCCTAACTTCATATCCCATTAAGACATCTCAATACTTGCATAGAGGGAAAAGAAGATCTACGATCATATTTTATCACTCAAACCACCCTAAAATGTCCAAAAAGACAACTCATTTGGTCTAGGGTAGCTCATACCCAAATGGACCAAGACTATGGGAAAATAAGCATAGACATCTAAAATTAACAAGATCTAGAGATATGATCATCAAGTTCGGAACTTTATACCTCAAAATGAAGCTTGGAGATGAGGTGTTTCTGGATCTAAGTGGTCTTGATCTTCCAAGGTGGTTCTTCAATCTTCTCTTTGCTTCAAAGTCACCAAAACACACACTTTCAAGCTCAAAATTAATACACAAGAGATTAGGGTTTCTTATGGACAAAATGAGGGTTGGAGGTTGATGAGAGAATGAGCCATGGAGAGTTAATGATGTTTATATAGGGTCCAAACCCTATATATTAGGGTTTGAGGTGTTGGTATGTACACCCTGCGTACGCTATGTATGCCTAACATACGCAGGCTCCACCCAAATATTACAAAAGTGCCACTATGGGCCAAATTGCAACAATTGACACACATAAGGGCTAAAATGTAATTAATTCTAATACTTAGAGTTAAAAATGGCAATACCTCAACATCAAGATGTTACAATTGTCCCCCACTTGAACTAGACTGCATCCTCGAAGTCTGCTGCTATGAACAAATCAGGGTGATGCTCCCTCATCTCCGACTCGGATTCCCATGTTTATTCGGAACCCTTCTGATGTTGCCACTGAACCTTGACCAAAGAGATCACCTTGTTGCACAAGGACTTCATCTTCCGATACAAAATTGCCAGTGGTCTCTCAATATAATTCAGGAAATCATCAACCTGAACATCATCCAAAGTAATAACCGCTAAATCTTCATCCATACACTTCCAAAGCTACGAAACATGGAAGGTGTTATGGATCTGAGTGAGCTACTCAGGTAAAACCATTATGTAAGCTAGATTTCTAACTCTAAAAATAACTCGAAATGGCCCATTATATTGGAGCCCCAACTTTCCCCTCTTCCTGAAGCGTATTACACCCTTCCAAGGTGATACCTTCGTAGCACCATACCACCAATATGAAACTCGAACTTTGATCGACGTCTGTCAACATACCTTTTCCACCGACTCTAAGCTATCTGTAATCACTGCCTGATCTGCTGAATAAGCTCTGTCATCTGAAGGACTACCTTAGTCCGTCCCATGACTTTGTGACTAACATCTCCCCAAAAAATGGGGTACGACACTTCCTCCCATAAAGGAGCTCAAATGGCGGTGCACTGATACTTGAGTGTAGTTGTTTGTGTACGAAAACTCACCTACCAGAAGGTAGGAGTCCCAACTCACACTAAAATCAATCACACAAGCTCACAACACATCCTTGAGCAACAGAATTGTCCGCTCACTCTGACCATCCATATGTGGATGATAAGCAGTGCTAAAGTGCAACCTCTGACCATCATGTTGGGTGACGATCTTATGCATATAAACATCATCCAATTTCTCAGCCGACGAGCTCTCTCAGATAGCTAAGAAGTAGGCATTCTTAGTTAATCGATCCACTATTACCCAAATCGCATCAAACCCCTTAGCTATCCGAGGCAACTTGGTGATGAAATCCATGGGTTATGTTCCTATTTCCATATGGGAACCTCCAAAGGCTGAAGCTTGCCATGCAGCCTCTGGTGCTCGACTTTGACCATCTGACAGGTCAAACACTGCTCGACATACCAGGTTATCACCCACTTCATGCACGACCACTAGTAACTAAGTCGCAAATCTCGATACATCTTGGTGGCTCAAGAGTGGATCGAAAATCTGGACTTGTGTACCTCTTCTAGCACAGCCTGCCTAATCCCACCAAAATCTGGTACCCATACCCAGCCATACCAAGTCAATAATCTACGACTTTTGGTAGAAAACCAGTCAATCTCACCTCTGATTTGCTCCTGCTTCTAGTTCTCTTTCTTGAGTTCCTCAGCCTGAGCCTCTCTAATCATACCCAACAATGGAGAATCAATCGAAATCCTCATACAAAGGCTCCCAATAGCAGGAATACCCATCTTGCGGCTCAAAGCATCATCGACCACATTCGCTTTCCCCGGATGGTAAAAAATATTGCAGTCATAATCCTTGACCACGTCAAGCCACCTGAGTTGTCTCATGGTCAAATTCGGTTGATCCATTAGATATCTCAAATTTTTGTGATCCGTGTAAATGGTACGACGGACCCCATACAGATAATTCCGCCAAATCTTGAGAGCAAACACCACTGCTCCTAACTCTAAATCATGAGTCGGATAATGACCCTCATGCGGTTTCAGCTGCCGAGTAGCATATGCAATAACCCTTCCTTGCTGGATAAGCACTACCCCCAGAGTAGTGATGTATGCAGCACAAAATACTACAAAATCCTCAACATCCTCAGGGAGGGTGAACACTCAGGCCTCACATAACGTCCACCTCAAGGTCTCGAATGTAACGTACTTCTCAGGGCCCCAAAGTAAATCCACTCCCTTCCTCGTTAGACAAGTGAGGGGTGATGCAATCTTGGATAAGTCTTGAATAAATCTCCAATAATACCCCACTAATACCATTAAAATCCTTATCTCAGATGGGGACTTTGGAATTTCCCATTGCATAATAGCCTCTATCTTGGCCAGGTCGACCAGAATCCCACTCTGGTTAACAAGATGTTCGAAGAATTGGACCTCTCGTAACCAAAACTCATACTTTGAGAACTTAGCATTTCCCACCTCAATACTCCCAGAAGCGCTTGAAAGTGCTCCTCGTGCTGCTCTCTAGTCTTAGAATACACCAAGATATCATCAATAAAAACAATGACTGATCGATTGAGAATCGACCTACAAGCGTGAGCCCAAACGGCATCACCACGAACTCGTAATGACCATAACTAGTCTGAAACGTGGTCTTCTCCACATCCTCCTCTCTAACCCTCATCTAATGATACCGCGAATTCAAATCGATCTTGGAGAACCAAGATGCACCATGCAACTGATCAAAGAGGTCATTAATCCACAGAAGTGGCTAATTGTTCTTCACCGTAAACTTGTTCAACTCCCTGTAATCAATGCACATCTGGTGTGAACCATCCTTTTTCTTAACAAACAATATTGGTGCTCCCACGAAGAACTGCTCAGCTTAATAAACTCCTTGCCTAATAGCTCTTAAAGCTGTTGTGGACAACTCCTACATTTCAGGTGAAGTAAATCGGTACGACACCTTAGCGATCGTAGCCGCACTCAGAACCAAATCGATCCTGAACTCAGCCTGCCTATTAGGAGGCACACTTAGTAACTCCTTTGAAAACACATCAGCAAATTCCCTAACAACAGGTACATCCGAAACCGAAACCTCCGTCCCAACCCGGGTGTTAACCACATACGTAAGATAACCTATACACCCGTTTTGCAGATATTATCGAGCTGTGGCAACAAAACAAAAGGTTGATCCAATCCTGGTACCCTCTCCATAAATAATCAGTTCTCCCCCACTTGGGGTTCGAACTACCACCCATAACCCTCACAATCAATCATAGCCCCAAAGCTGTTCAACCAATCTATCCCTCCTATCACATATACATACCTTATAGGAATAGGAATCAGATCAATCGAATAAGGCACCCTAAAAATATCCAAGACACAACCCCGATAAAAATTCAATGCAGAGACCTCGTGTTCGTTAGCGATAGAAACCCTAACGGACACTCTAACTCCCCAATATTCATATCAAAACCCTACTAAAAGACTGAGATACAAAAGACTAAATCACACCTGAGTCAAATAGCAAAAGAGCAGGTAGGGAGTTTATTAAGAAGGCAACCAATAGAATCATAAACATAAGCATACCATAAAATAATTGGCAGAATAATAAATGAAAACATACTACTAATAACGTCCTGCGCCGCCCTGGCCTCCTTTGTAGTGAGCTGGAAAGCACAACCTCGAGCTCTCGGGGGTTCCGTCCTACCCTGGCGTCCATCTGTGATCCTAGGAGTAGCAGTAGTTGGTGCCTGAACAGGCATGGCATCAAGTAAGGGAAAATGGGCATTCACATAGCCCACCTGCTCTTAATGGTAACAAATATTGGGACCCACAGGTGGGGCCTGTTCACGAAAATCCCTCACATTGTGCCCCTCCTTGCCACATTTATGGCAACCAGCAGAAGAAGATCAGCAAACCCTATCATGAACCTTGGCGCACTTTCCACAAGTGCGGCCCTTCAGACCTCCAGATCATAAAACAACAAGCTTAAACCGCTTCACCATAGGCTAGGACTGAACCGGAGCCTAACGATGTTCCCTCGTCTCCGTCTCAATCTCAATCGCTTGCCTCCTTGCGGCCTCCTGGAGCTCAACAAGGGTATTGTATTGTCAAGTAGGTACAAACTGTCGTATATCCGTCTTGAGCATGCTCAAGTATCAAGTTATCTGGGTCTGCTCTGAAGCCGTAAACTCAGGACAAAACAAAGCCCACTTAGCAAACATTTTGGTGATCTATGGCACCGTCTCAGTCGAATGACTTATATCTAGGTTCTCCTGGGCCAATCTATCCCTCTCCACCAGGGCACGTACCTCGTACGTGACATCTCCAAAAACTTCTCCCAAGTCACCACAGCCTTCTGCTCAGGAGTGCAAGATCCAGTCACCAATCTCCACCAATCCTTCGCCCCTCACAGGAGAAGGTTTAGGGCACACTTGACCTTCTAGTCATTCGGAAAAGAACATGTGAAGAAACAAACCTCCACATCAGACAGTCATCTCATCGCCACAATCAGATCCTTGACACCCATCAAACTCCAGGGGCTTCTTATTGTCGAAGTCCCGGTACTGGAAAGATCTCTCCCCTCGAATCCCCGTAGCAGTGACAGCTGTGGTAGCTGCAGCAGCAACAACCTCAGTAAGAGCAGTGTAGAAATCATTAAACAACCCAATCATGGCGGTCTTGATAGACCCAAACAACTTCGAAATAGATCCTCGCATAGCAGTAGCCACCTTAATGATAATCATCTCTTGTATCTGACCATCAGTCAATCTTGGCCTATCCTAGCCACTCACTTAAGATCCCGAACCAGATCCTCTCGTGAGCACCATACTAAAAATGAACCAAAAATATATCATAAATTTCACTATTCATATTGCCACACTATCACAAATAGAATAAACACTCAAGGCTTGTGACTTCCTTGCTACGCGTACGGGTCCTGTGCTTTCAGTAGTACAGGCCCATACTACCTTCCACACCTACCCAGGTTTGTCTCAATGATCATCACATCACCCGAACAATACACAACTAGGATACACATACATCCTATCCTCACTCTATCGAGAGTGGCTAATCATTCCCTATATGGTCGGCTGCTCACACATACTCATCTATGAAACTTCCACCAACCATGCAGCCACTCGTGTATGCTAATCCTACATAACGTTGGATCCTATAGACATTCGAATACTTGATTCTACCCTAAGCTCACAACCAAAAAAGGAACATGAAATAAGGGTAAACCAAACATTCTCAGGCAATAAAATATTTGTTATATACAACGATGATGCATACACTAAGCACTATAGTACTTATGTCAATTTCAAACAAGAAGTTCTTCTAGCCTATCAGGCATCATACATCAGACAATTCTATCATGCAATTCATGAAGATCCCTAGCCTATCACTAGCATGCAATTCTATCATATCATAATAAATAATAGTGTGGTATCTTCGGGTATACTTCTTGTTCCGGTAGATCGTACACATCGCGTCCTTCTTTCGTTACCATTGAAACAATTTTGAAAACTATTTGGAATTTATTTTGAAAATTATTTTGAAAACTTTTACATATCCTTAGTTTGAGTCTAGATTCACACAAATGTTCATCCAATTCTATCAAACCAGGGCTCTGATACCAAATTGTAACATCCCAAAATCACGATCAAAATTTTCATTTTCAAATAAAGAGAAACCATTATTTTCAAGCAAAACCCATATCAAAATCAAGTATCAAAGTACAAATATCCCCAAGATCGGTGTATCATAAATCCCTAAAACATAACTTCTAAGGATGTGTACGATCTCGCCTTTGCTTTGCCCCAATCATCTGAAGTACCTTAAACATAAACTTAAATCGTAAGTCAAAGCATAGTGAGTTTCCCTAAAGTACCACACACAAAAATACAACTACAACATGCATACATGAGCCTTCAGCCTAATTGGACCGCTACACAGGCCCTATAGACTATCTAGACTGTTCTTAGAGAATTCAACATGATTGAACCACCGCGTCAGGCCTTCAACCTATCTGGACCGGTCTCCGGGCCTTCAGCATGAATGGGCCACCTCTCGGGCCTTTACTCTATCTGGAGCGCCCCATGTATCTTGGTTTTTAGCACAAAGTTGGACTGCCTCAACCCAACCATCCATAACATGTCAACATATTCCATAACAATCAATAACCAGCAATATAGGTAACTATACAGATCTACCAATCTAACACATATCAGAAAATCTATAGGTAATCATACAGATCTACCAATCTAATGCATATCATCAATCATTAGGTAATCATATAGATCTACCACATACTTATCATATCATCAATCAATATATTTGGATATCAAACCCAGTGGGTCGGCCTTGGTGTCTTCGACCCACAAGTACAGTGAGGAAAACTCACATCTCAGTCTGAAAAAGATCGTTGAACAGGACACAGCTCCGAATATCAGCTCAACCGGTCACTTATTCATCAAATAATGATCAATCTCAAATACCACTCAAAATACCCAAAATACTCTTAGGTCAAACTTGTTAAGAGTCAAAAAGTTCAAAAGTCAAACTTGGTCAACACAGCTGAGTACGTTGGGCGTACTCAGCATGTACGTGGGGCGTACTCACACACTGTCCAAAAATACGAAGTTGACCTATGCTCAGTGGACCATTTTGTACGCCTAGCGTACACTGCCTTCACTTAATCCTTCTATTAAGAGCTTATTTCCTTAAGCTCTTTCATCCAATTCTCAGATCTAGCCCTAAAGTAATGTCCTTAACGTTAAAGTATCCAACTTTATGGTATTGCATGGCTACAAAGTGCCCAAAAGCTAAAACCCTGACTTCTTATCCCATTAAGACATCTCAATACTTGCATGGAGGGAAAATAAGTTCTAAGATCACATTTTTATCACTCAAACCACCCTAACACGTCCAAAAGGACAACTCATTTGGTCTAGGATAGTTCATACTCAAATGGACCAAGAATATGGGCTAATAAGCATAACTTCTAAAACTAACAAAATCTAGAGATATGATCATCAAGTTCAAAACCTTATACCTCAAAATGAAACTTGGAGGTGACGTGTTTCTGGATCTAAGTGGTCTTGACCTTCCAAGGTGGTTCTTCAATCTTCTCTTTGCTTCAAAGTTACCAAAACACACACTTTCAAAATCAAAATTAACACACAAGAGATTACGGTTTGATATGTATGGAATGAGGGTTGGAGTTTGATGAGGGAATAAGTGTGACAACACGAAAATGTTTTGCTTTAAAAGCTAAGTCAGTCAACTCAATTGAGTGTCAGACTCATTTCTAAGGAGTTCTAGCCTTGTTAAAGGCCATTCTAAGAAGTTTTAGCTTATTAAACTTAAGGAATAAGTGTCTGGACGTATCAGTTGATGTTCTAAACCAACAATCGAACCGTAAACCTCTTCAAAAGGATTTTACGGTCAGGACCCATGAGTTTACGGTCAGGGTGACCGTAAACTCCCCATATATATATATATATATATATATATATATATATATATATATACATATATGGGAACACTTCATTCTTCTCATTCTTTCCTTCCTTGGCCTAAAATTCTTCAAATCCTCTCAAGTATCATCGACTTTTCATCCTAGATCTTCCAAAAAGTAAGTGATTCTTCCTTTGAATTGTTGATAAATCTCATTACCCTTATGATTCATCCATGAAAACATCCTTTTCTTCTAGATCTTCATAATCTTCAACTTTCACCAAGAACACCAAGAACACACACTAGTGCTTTTGGGCCGTGAACTCCTCTTCAATCTTCCAAATTGTAAGTATCCTTCCATATACCTTAGAAACTCTGATTATGCACCAAGAAACAACCGCTTTTCATGATTTTCCAGGAGTTTAGTAATTAGATCGTAAACACCATAGACAGTATACTGTAACAATGTAAATTTCAAAACAAAAATATCATTTTTCATCAACCAATTTCATATAAAAATATTCTCCAATATTTCCAACAGTAGTTTTTGAACATAACATATCCCAAGATCATAAAAATCAAACTCTCTCTCTCTAATGTGTACGAATCACGTCGGCGCCTTTCCACGGTCCTCGCTAGTACCTGAAACACATAACACAATAACTGTAAGCATAAATGCTTAGTGAGTTCCCCAGAATACCGCATACAACACATACGCCACTCGAGGCTATAATACAACCCTCCGGTCGGTGTGTCTCAGCAGGACCCTCTAGTCCCGTAGCTCTTTGGACCCTCTGGTCCGGTCATAGCTCGTTGGACCCTCCGTCCCGGTCTGTATCGTTTGACCCTTCGGTCCAAATTATAACATCATACAACATACACATAACATATAGCACATAATCTCATATATAACATGTAGGACTCTCCGGTCAACATATAATACCACTCTAGGTATGTATAGTGAGAAGACTCACCTCAAGTGTCTCGGTAAGTCTCTGACTTGGTAGAAATATGATCTAGCCTCCGCCTAATCACATAAAGTAAATACTCTCATAAATATAATTATACTCAAACCTTTCTTAGCACCCTCATAAGGGTAAAAGACCATTTTACCCCTCTCTTGGCTTAAAGGCCTCACTGTTGACCAAACCCTAAAAGTCAACAAAAGTCAACGGTCAAACTTTGACCCGACTCGTCGAGTGCACTTGGGCGACTCGACGAGTCTACATGTGTCCACTAACTCTTTAGTCCTGCTTGGCACGTCGAGTTCCTACTCTTACTCGACGAGTCACACCTGGCATGAATCGCGGGGCCACCCCAACTCAACTCGCCAAGTCTCAAGAACAACTCTGCGAGTTCCGCCTTGAACTCCAGTCCTCCAATCCCCCCTCTGGCTCACTGAGTTATCCCCAACTCGGCAAGTCTACACACTAAGTGATTTACGGAAAACCCTCACCCTACTCGCCGAGTTTGATCTTTGGACTCGGCGAGTTCATGCCATGCACAAACTCCATAGACCCCCTGAGGTCAGATCTGTTCCCTAAATCCATAGATCTGACCTTCCCAAGCATGATAATCACATAAAATTTAGACCTTAACACTAAAATAGCATCTAGATGGTCTTACTTGGTGATTTAGTCCCAAAATAACATCCTAAGTTCATGACTCCCAAAATAACTCCAAAAAGCCCCAAGGGTTAAGGTCTCTGGACTCCTTTGAGTCCAGATCCAAAGCATGAACTTGAGAAGGGACCAATTGCTCCACAATCCATCCACTAAAGGGGGTTAGAAAACCCTAACTCTAGGAAATCAACACCACAACTGAAAAAGGTCCGAAAAAAATACCTCAAGATGAAGTCTATGAGCTCTGAAATCACCAGAATCACACCTCCTTCAGTCTCCTCTTGCCTTGGTTTCCTCCTTCTTGAAATTTCACCAACAAAATGATCACAAATGGCCTCTCCTTCCTCACAAACGCTCCAGATCTCTTAAGGTTTCTCTCTGGGGTTTGGTAGCCGCAAATGAAGGCCCTAAGGGCCTTTAAATAGGTCCCAAACCCAGGAAATTAGGGTTTCATTAAACAGCGTGGACTCGCCGAGTCCGGCTGTGAACCGGAATACGAATCCGCGACCATACCCGGCGAGTTTAAACACCAACTGGCCGAGTCCTCTCACAACTTCCAAAAATAAAGGAATAAAATATTATACCTGGGAATCCGGATGTTACATAAACTGTTGGGTTTTTGAGCATTCTAACACTCCTAAGTGTACATGCAACCCTAAATACCTTGGATCTATGTTTTCTCTATTATACATGCAAATAAGAACTTCCAAGGTATTATCCTAATCTAGCATACAAAACAATAACTATAGCAAGATAGAATACATACCTCTTTGATGTAGAAAGTCTTCATGAAGCTTGAGTACCTAGTGCCCCAAGTGTGACACCTCAAATGGAATCACAATCATCAAAACCCTTGGAATGACTTGAGAGAATTTCTACACTCATCAAAATCGGCTAGCCCTTCACTTCACACACTAGTGTGATTCTAGTCACCCATTTTGGTCAAGAATAAGATGCTTATATAGTTAGGGTTACACCATGTAAACCCTAATTGACATGGCCTTTCATTTCCATGATCCATGGGTACAAATACACCATGAAGCATCCATGGACCATCCTATGGGTTTTAGCCCAACTTGATTATCCATGGAGCATTAGCCCACTATACAAACATGGATGATTTACACAATCAACCCATATATTTAATTAGTCTTCTTTTGATCACTTAATTAATCCTAGATTAATTCTTGATCAATACTAATTAAATAATCTTATTATTCTTATTATTAATATACTAGAACTTATAATATATTAATAACCATAAGTGTCTTATTTCTCTCATCCAAGTGCATGATGGTATGCAACCCAAATGGACCATGCCGGGTCGGGTCAAGTCTTACCAATTATAGTTATGGACTTAGACATTAATCCAACAGTCTCCCACTTGGATAAGTCTAAAACTATTATTGCGTATGACTTCAGGAACCAACTGGCAATCGTAGCTCTCAAAAGCTTCTGTCGAACTCTGACCTTGTAGATGAACTCTGTCCTTTGTCAATGACTTGTCCATTAGATAAGGGATCATATATTCCTCCATTCTAGATATCATATGGACTGAGACATGGATTATAATCATTCTCTCTGTCCATTTGTTGTTTCCCAATTTCCGATTTATGACGACTGACTAATTGAACAAATCAAATCAGTCCTGGCCTGGCCGAGCACTTCCATTTGTCATCATCAAATCATCGAGGGGCCCACAGATATCGCTTTTATCCCAAAGGTAAAAGGAATGGATAAACTTCGACTCATATGGCTTGTTCTACTACTTGTTGAATCATACACAAAGGCACGTTTTATAGCACAGAGTTACCAAATGCGGTTTCGTGCAATCAATGTACTATCAACTCATAGTAACAACTCATATCTCTAGGTTTGAAGAATATAAGATATTATCGTCTCATGATCACTCGTGATAAAATCCATGAAGTGATTCCAATGAGCGCGGGTTGAATCCAATACTCAGAACTTATGAGCACTCATGATTGTTGTAGCCTTGTCCAACACCTTAGACCTCTACAACCCATCATGACAGTCTTAATTCATATCTACTTCCAAAATATGACCGACTGTGGATGGTTTGAATAACTTAGTCATCCCGGAAGAATAACCCAATTTATTCGGGAAGTCAAAACATGCAAAGTGAAACACAATAATAATTGAATCCAATATGGTATCAACTCTTTGAACATAAATAAAACACCTTTTATTTATCACCATATGATTACACATTATTCATTGTCTACTGTTTCAGCTATCAACTTTAATCTTGAATTTAAAACAATAGTTGTCCCATGCTCCAAGCATGTACACTATGTTTTCTTAAACACTAGTCATGCCATACACCAAGTATGCATACTATGTTTGTCTATGATCTTTACTTTGTGAACTAGATCAATAGAACATAACTTCAATGATTCTCTTTTCACACTCCCAAATCCTTACCGCAAATGCAAGAATTCCAAATTCATGCCACTTACTGAAATCTGTTAGATTCTAAACTTATATGCATTGATCCTCTCGTAATGATTATGCACAAAGTCAGAAAGACTTGACAACAATCATTACAGAGTATTCCAAAGGAGATCAGCTCCTTGGAAACATCCTTCTTGCATTAAGTTTCCTTAATCTTACACAGATTGAAAAATTCTAACTTTGAAACATTTCCAGATTCCATTTTGACTATCACTTCTGACCAAGAGTTGCCTCCTTACAGATTATGTCAATATGGTCCTTCCAGAATTATCACTATACTTCCAACTGTCCTTGAGCAACCAATCTTTGGTAAACCTTAGATTGTCCTCGACAATTGTTTAATCCTTTTAGTCATATCCAGTTCTAAACCTTTTCCCTTCTTAATGCCCCAGGCATTTGGAAAATTTTAGAACGGATGATTATAGCACATGTAATCGATCCTATATCCGAAGCATATGGGACACGATTCATGATGTCTCACATGAAGACTAAACCAGTCTTTTGCTATAACATTTCCATTTCAATTTGCCAAGTTCTCATAATTCAGATTATGAAAAGGGATGCCGTAATCATAATCGAATTTTAGAACGCAAATAATGGACTCATATACAGAATTTCCTTATGTTGAGTCATTCCAACATGAAATTCATATATATATCCTTGACTAAATGATTAAAACCTCATGATCTAAGCTTATAGATTTGAGATGAAGTATAATTTCCTCTCCCTTAATTATAGCAAAACAACTTTTTCCCAATTGAAACTTTTGTTTTCTATAATTAACATTGCTAACTTGCAATACTTTATCATAATTATCATGCTCCCACTAACATGATGATTATTCGTATAACACTTATGCTCCCACTAGCTTTGACATGTACTCAGAAAACAGCTGGACTTCTAGAAATCAATACTTCATTGACTTTCTTACCAAAGTTCAGATTTCTGATACTAGATTGTTTTGATAAAACTTTATCAAAATCATACACCATCCCTTAGATAGCACACTTGTGTATCTAAACAATTATGAAGAGGGATGCCGTAATCATAATGTTTAGACCTTTTTGCCACTTCTCACAAGTCCAGGTTAGTGTGCCGGTTAACCACACGCGCTCCACTAACGACTTTGAGAATGCAAATATCACAATTGCTATCTAGATAAAATCTACTTAGTGAAAGTGTTTCCTCACCATCATTTTCATGAACCAGAGAGAAACCTTATGACACTTAGATTTAATGGTGTATGTGTTCTTATCCATGTGAATTGTCAAAACCATAGACATAAGACAAAGATAATGACAAATTCAAAGCCATATGGATTGAACTCAATCTTAACTTCTTGCCACTTGGCAGCTCAAGGGCCTACCATTGCTTCCAAGTTGTTATGCAACGCATTGAGAACTCTAAGAACTCATATGCAAAGTCAACTTTAACTGGAATGGGCACAGAATATGTCAACACGATAGGTTATAAACCTCAAGTCGTGTGCTAGTGAAGAACTTCAGGTTCTCTTCTTGATGAGTTCTTGAGACTTTCAAGACCTTTAAGACTCCCACTGTCCTCTTGACCTATAAGACTCCCTTGTCAAATATCCAAGAGATAGTGTGGATTCTAATCAAGACAAACACTTCACACAATTGGCCTAAGTTGGTCTTTGTTTTATCCAAAACATCACACTTACCAATTTCAAATGTACAAGAGTAGAAAACTTTTACTCTTACATTTGACAAGTGTTTTAATCCTTCATGTCACTCAAGTTACAATCTTGGAGTATGACTCTAAGACTTGTATTGGAACGAAGTATGACTCATCTTCTTGATTTAACCACTTCAACAATTCAAGTTCCTCTTCTTAGTCATAAGAATGCACTAAGATTTTCCTTAGAGAACTAATTTTGATATGGTTCCTTAATCATTAAGATGATCACAAAACTGATACTAAAGTACTCTCCCATCTTTTCAGATTTGAGAAACTTTTATCCTACTGCCTAATTTGATTCTTCTTATTCGCCCTGCCATACATTGGAACCTTTTCCAATGTCTCAGAGTTACACTTAAGCTTGTAAGTATAATCATATTTACTGAGCTTTAGTAAACTATGACGAATAGTCTTATCAATCTTTTGTGGTGGACTTAATCAGTGCACAAGAATGTGTACTCGATCCCTTAGTCCTTTACTTGACTCACACATCCATGTGAACAAGTAATTAGTCTTAATTTTCCAAAACTTGAAAGTTCTCATTCATCATGCTATACAACTTGCATGATTCCAAGTTCCGGTCCAATTGAAACTTGGGTGATGAGAATCTTTCCTTATTTGGTAAATTTAGACATTACCACAAATGAAAGAATCAATTTCATATTTCCACTCTTGCTTTTAATGGAATCATATAAGCAACAATTTTTCCTCAAATGCCATTGTAAGGATATTTTAAAATAAATAAAATCAAAAATTTTTCTTTTATTTTAAACTTTGCGGAAAAAACTTATCCTTACAATCCATAAGCACATGAAAACTTGTTGTTATCTATTCCTAAGCAATATATCATAACTCCTAAGAAGTAGCTCAAGAATCCGATTTTTCAAACTATGCGATAGAAATCCATCTACGCCATCAGATTCAGCATATTCTTTCTTTAAGTTTCTTCACTTTTCTTTGATTCTTAAAACATCACCATGTGACCCAGTCACATCATGTATCAAGAATCTCAGAATAGAAACTTAACAGAGTTAGATAGTGGAATTTACCTGAAGCAGAGTCAAACTTATTGACTTTAACATCCTTAGGTAAATTTTGGCAGCTTCGCAACCAATGCCCCTTTCTTTGGCAATATAAACATATGGACCCTTTGATAATGGTACACGGGACTATCACAGACTTAGCTTTCTCTTTACCATTTGGTCAACCGAGTTGACTATGGCCGATCCCTTTCCATTGGGAAGAGAATGCTTTCCGAGATTTCCTGTGTCACTATTGTCAATGTCCATCAAGTTTTAAGAAAGTTGATCTTAGATAAGATCATTAAGGGTCTTGTCATAGTCTATTTCATAGGTGTCCCAAAGGAACTCACTATGTGACTTAGAAAGTGATTGAACCACCAACTTTCTCAAGACTTTGACACCCAACTCTCCCGGCTTGTCAATATGTGACTACATCTCCAAGATGTGACCACACCTTGACCTTGCCTTGCCAATAGGGCTTGAGTGACCTTAAACTTTTCAAGAACTTGTGGGTTAGGGAGAATAATTGGAGGAGGAGAAAGAAGTATGATATCCATGGGACATTATCTTCATTAGGAAACCTTGTTTCAAGAGATTTGGGAAGATCATAAAAGTCTAAACCAGACATCTTTTGGGAGATATTCAAGATAGTCGATCTTAAGTCCTTAATATGACACCCAATATGAAATATTAAGGCTAGGACCCAACAAACTATTTTATAACTTAGAAGAGGTATGCCGTAATCCAAGCTATAAAATATTTGAAGGTAGGTGAATGACGATTCACCAATTTCCACCAAGATAAACGAAATGTATTATTAGGTTTTAATTGATTTTGAAACTCCTAGATCTTTGAGATTCATTGAACTGTTCAATGGCATGTTTCAATCTCGAGTGTGCCCTTCAGGTTGTGTGACTGGGATACCGAGGATCACAAAACAAGGTGTGAAGTAACCATGCAAATCACTTGGTACCCTTAATAAATTACCCCTCAATCGATGTGCCGGTTAACCACACACGCTCCATCGATACTATGATAAATATTAAGTCACCCTTTACCTACCTTGTTAAGTCCAAGTTAGTGTGCCGGTTAACCACACACGCTCCACTAACGACTTTGACAAAGTGTAAAGTGTAATTTCATGGATTAGCACCTTATTCACATTTTTCTAAGTAACTAAGATTGGGTATTATTATGAGTTTAGTTACTTAGTATTATCATTAATACTTTTAATGAAGGGAGAATTCTAGTCCTGTCAAACCCGTTCGGCTAACGACCCTCCACCAGTCAAGCAAGCGGTGGGTGAGAGTGGACACCCATTAAGTTGCCATTTTATAGGCAACAACCTTATACCCACCTTATAGACCGGCTTCGTGAATGAGGCGTACTAGCGGTAAGACTGACTTTACTCTTATACATATATATATATATATATATATATATATATATATATATATATATATATTATTAACTTATAATATTATAAAGTATAAGGGTTGAATTTTAACTTTTAAAATTCTAAGGGCTAACTTGGAATTAAAGTATTCATACTTGAAAACTTTTCAAATTCCAAAACTTGAGGGCAAGTTTTGAAACTATTCAAAACTAATTAATTCCATAACTTATGTGTTTAAAGTAGTTTTAATCCAAAAACTCTTCAAGTTCCATAACTTGAGGACAAGTTATGGAAGACTTTAAACTAATAAAAGAACTAACTTTTTCCTTTATTTTATAACTTATGGATTTAATTATGGTTACATATTTTTTCTTTAATGAAGTGACTCTTGAACTTCCATAACTTGAGGACAAGTTATGGAGTCATAAAAAGTTATTCAATGACACAAGACTCTTCATTTTGTAACCATTGCCAACTATTATGAGTTTTATGAGTCTTTAATGTGACTCTTCATGTAACTTGAGGACAAGTTACACAAACACATTTTATACTCAACTCTTAGATTAAAATGGATTGAAAACAACTATTTCACTCAACATTTCTATTAATCTAAGCAACTCATAAGAACAAGATAATTCAAATCAAACTTTTTCATGTAATTAGTCTAAACCTTAAACTAATACAAAACATGAATCTATTGACAATTATCTTTGAAAATGGATTAGCATGAACATTACCACACCAAAAACAAGTTTATAAGTTCAAAAACAACTTAGGGTAATGTTCCTAGTCCATTTCTAGCCAAAAACCTCGAATATATGCTGTCTGGGGCTCCTACTCGGCGAGTGGCATCAACCTACTCGGCGAGTAGGATGATTTTACTCATGTACTCGGCGAGTTCATCAGTGGACTCGGCGAGTACAGTGCCCAGAAAGCCAGAAAATCAAGTTTTTCAGCATTTTTCAGCAATTTGCATCAAGTATAAGAGAAAGCAAGCCTAGGCTCTGATACCACTGTTGGGTTTTTGAGCATTCTAACACTCCTAAGTGTACATGCAACCCTAAATACCTTGGATCTATGTTTTCTCTATTATACATGCAAATAAGAACTTCCAAGGTATTATCCTAATCTAGCATACAAAACAATAACTATAGCAAGATAGAATACATACCTCTTTGATGTAGAAAGTCTTCATGAAGCTTGAGTACCTAGTGCCCCAAGTGTGACACCTCAAATGGAATCACAATCATCAAAACCCTTGGAATGACTTGAGAGAATTTCTACACTCATCAAAATCGGCTAGCCCTTCACTTCACACACTAGTGTGATTCTAGTCACCCATTTTGGTCAAGAATAAGATGCTTATATAGTTAGGGTTACACCATGTAAACCCTAATTGACATGGCCTTTCATTTCCATGATCCATGGGTACAAATACACCATGAAGCATCCATGGACCATCCTATGGGTTTTAGCCCAACTTGATTATCCATGGAGCATTAGCCCACTATACAAACATGGATGATTTACACAATCAACCCATATATTTAATTAGTCTTCTTTTGATCACTTAATTAATCCTAGATTAATTCTTGATCAATACTAATTAAATAATCTTATTATTCTTATTATTAATATACTAGAACTTATAATATATTAATAACCATAAGTGTCTTATTTCTCTCATCCAAGTGCATGATGGTATGCAACCCAAATGGACCATGCCGGGTCGGGTCAAGTCTTACCAATTATAGTTATGGACTTAGACATTAATCCAACAGTAACACCATAGACTGTAAACACCCTTGACCGTAAACACCCAAGATCGTAAACCTCTAGCACCGTAAACTCTATGACCATGAGCTTAGTGGTCGTAAAACTCCCTTTTGTCAATCACACGTGATTCAACACTTCATTTCAAGTGTTTCCTTATCCCTAAGGTTATTTCCTTGCATTTGTCTAACACCCAGAGTTCAGAAGTGCAAGTTCAGGGTGCTTGGTGTAATTAAGAAGGATCAACTCGACGAGTCCATGGATAGACTCGGCGAGTCGAGTCACGATTTTGGTCGCGTGTTAAGTGACCAACTCGGCGAGTCGGCAGCTGGACTCGACGAGTTGGTGCTGAAGGGAGAAAAACCCTAATCCAGGGTTTGTGCCATATATAAAGCACATTATAGCCACCCTCAGCCTCTTTACCTTCCTTTTTAGTTCCAGAAAACCCTAAATCGTGAGAGGCTCCATTTTTTAGAAGATTAAAGCTGGAAGGAGAAATTTATGTAGAGAAGTTGGAGGACATTGAGGATAGCATCAAGAGGGCTTGTGGATCTGAAGTCTACATCAGTTTAGACTCATCCTTGGGGTAAGAAGCCACTGCCTTAAGCCTTTTTCCTTATTGTCATCCATAGAGATTGTTTTAGGGGATTCTTTAGCTTGGTTTGGATCCATTTCAGGTTTAGAGGTTAGATCTGAAGTTGCAACTTCAGATCTAGGTTATATTGGAGTCATAAGGGCAGAAAGCATCAGTCCTTGAGTTGTTAGTGAAGCCCTTTGTCCTAAAAGTCTAGCCCTAGAGCATTTTGGGCTCATAGCTCCTGGAGTTCACGTAAAGTTTTCCACTTTACGTGAGGAATGGCGTGTAGAAGGGTAGATCTAGGGATTGGAGCCCCTGCATGGCTTGGAAAGCCTCTGTACGGAATGAGAACTGAAGAGACTCAGCGAGTTCCATGGGTGAACTCGGCGAGTTGGATGAAGGTGTGCATGAACTCGACGAGTTGGAAGAGCAACTCGGCAAGTCTGTTGAATATTGCCTTGGACTCGACGAGTCTGTTCTTGGACTCGGTGAGTCTGGTCGTGGAGTCCTAACATTTTTCTGGTTGAACGGTGAATTGGTGAGTCGAGGGATGACTCGGTGAGTTGAGCGAGAAGGGACTCAAAATTGTGGGACTCGGCGAGTCGACGGGGCGACTCGATGAGTAGGGTCACACAGAAAGGTAGACTTTGACTCAGGACTTTGACTTTGACCAAGAGTTGACCAGTTGACTTCCAAGGGTATTTTGGTAATTATTGGTATTTATTGATTTCAATCATTTGGTATTGATCAGTGGTGGAGTTCGTGTTGGAGGTTGGAGCAGCATGATCCTATCTTTTCGGTTAGCAGTTGCGATGTGAGTTATCCTCACTATATCCATAGGGTCTAAGGCACCAAGGCCGGCCCTTTATCGGATGGAAATCCGGGTAGTCGTTATGTTATTGCTTTGCTATATGTTTGCATCCTGGTAGTTAGGATGGTATATGTTAGAGACCTGGTTAAGGTCGGAATCCTGGTATATAGGATGATGCTATGTTAGTGACCGGTTAGGTCGGTATCCTGGTTAGAGTGTGCTATGTATGTGATCTGCTAGATCGGTTGTTTAGTGATGAATTGCTATATAATTATATGTTTATGTGCACATGGTTGATTGACTAGGGTTGGGTTGAGGCGGGTCCTGCTTTGTGCTCTAGGCCAACATACCCAGGGCGGACCGGATATCCCAAAGGCCCGGCGAGCGGTTTGGATAGGCTATAGGCCCCACGAGGGCGGACCAGACGTGCTGAGGCTCGGAGAGTGGACCAGGCCGACTGAAGGCCCGGTGCAGGCAGACCAGTCATACTGTAGACTCAGAGAGTGGACCAGGTGGGTTGAAGGCCCGAAGCGGGCGGACCAACCACACTACAGACTCGATGTATGTTACTAGACTCAGAGGGTGGACCAGGTGGACTGAAGGCCAGGTGCGGCGGACCATTCACACAGTAGACCCGAAGTGCATGGTTGTTCTATTTATGATACGATATGTTATGTGTATGGTATACGTGGTTGGTATTTTGGGGGTAACTCACTAAGCTTTCGGGCTTACAGTTTTCAGTGTATTGTTTCAGGTACTTCAGGAGATCGTGGCAAGGCGAAGGCGTGATCGTACTGCTCCTCATGTTTTATGTGTTTATGATATGGTTCTGGGAAATACTCTGATAATAAATGAATTGAAAACCTTTTGTAATAAATTAATGAATATGGGTTGTTTTTGAAAAGTTTAAATTGGTTGAAAATTTTGGGTGTTACAAGTTGGTGTCAGAGCCTTGGTTTGAGTGAATTGGAGGCACATTCGTGTGAATCCAGTCTCAAATCAAGGAGAGTTTTCAAAGCGAAATTAAAAATGGTTTTCAAAAATAAGTTAAAGAGGACGTAGAGTGTACGATCAGCCGGAGCAAGTAAGTTACCCCAAAATTACCATACAAGTTATTTGTTTATGTGATATGTTAGAACAACATGCTAGTGTTAGGCTAGGGATCTTTAGGAAGTGCATGATAAAGTTGTCTGATTGTGGTGCCTGCTAGCCTAGGGTCTCCTTTTATGAGAGTTTCAATGTTCCTCTAGAAGTGAGGATAGAGTGCTTGCTATGTTCATTAGTGCTTGGGGCGTTGTGATGATACTTGAGACAAATATGGGTAGGTGTGGAAGGTAGTATGGGCCCGTACTACTGAAAGCACAGGACCCATACGCGTATCAAGGAAGTCACAACCCTGGGTGGTTATGCGATGTTTATGAGGATCTCATGGTGTATTGCAGAATGGAGATTACGAGACATTTCAGGGCAGGATCCGGTTAGGGATCAGGAGCAGGAGAGGGTGGTCAGGATGGGTTAGCACCACCCGTGGTCGTTGGCCAGATGAGTACGGACGAGTTGGACGCCAGGATTCGTGAGATCCTACATGATGAGGTTGCTGTTATGTTCCGGGCTGAGTTGTCGGAACTGTTTGGGTCGATCAAGACCGCTATGATTGAGTACTTAGATGAGCGCTATGTAGCTCTTACAGAGACGGCTGCCGCGGCGGCTACAGCGGCTGTAGCAGCGGCAGGAGAAGGAGCCGATAGAGGTTTTCAGTATCGGGACATCGATAATACGAAGCCCCCTACTTTTGATGGGTACAGGATCCGATTGTTGCTATGCGATGGTTGTCAGATGTGGATGGATGTTTCTTCACATGTTCATGCCCTGCTGGCCAGAGGGTGAGGTGTGCTCTGAACCTGTTAAGGCTCGGGGCGAAGGATTGGTGGAGGTTTACTATGGGGTCTTATTCTGATGCGCAGCGGGCTGCGGTTACATGGGATCAGTTTTGGGGGATGTTCAGCACTCGTTATGTTCCATGAGTTGAGAGAGAGAGGTTGGCTCAGGAGTTCTTGGAGCTGAAACAGGATACGGAGTCAGTGACGGAGATCACCAGGATGTTTACTGAGAGGGCGATGTTTTGCCCTGAGTTTGCTTCGGAGCAGGCTCAGATGTCCCGATACCTAAGTATGCTCAAGAGGGACATCAGGCAGTTTGTGTCCGCACAGAGATGTGATACCTTGTTAGAGTTACATGAGGCTGCTCGGTGGCATGAGTTAGAGATTGAGTTGCTGTTGAGAGAGCAGAGGTAGGCCCCGACACAGTCGTAGTCGGCGTCACAACGGTCCAAGACCATTGATTCTAGGTTGGGAGATCAGGGCAGCCGCACTTGTGGGAAGTGCGGGAAGAGTCATACCGGAGTTTGTAGGTCCGGTAGCGCGTGCCGCAAGTGCGGGAGAGAGGGGAATTATGCGAGGGATTGCCGTCAGTCAGCCCCGATTCAGGATATGAGGATTTGTTATTAGTGTCATTAGGTTGGTCACATGAGGGCCAACTGCCCACAGCTTACTAAAGGACCGGTGCAAGCTCCAGCACCAGCCACTTTGAGGATTACGGGTGGAGGTCAGGGTGGAGCAGAGCCCCCGAGGGCTCAGGGACGTGCTTTTCAGCTTATAGCAGAGGAGGTCAGGGCAGAGCAAGATACAGTTGCGGGTATGTTTCCTTCTTGATATCTTGTTATCTTATGGTGTATGGAGTATTTTATATCTGCTAGTCTTGTTCACATGATTCATGGTATAGTATTCGTTCATCTTTTCGTCGGGTTATTGTATGATCGAGGGTTTTGGTATTGGGAGTCTTAGTTGGTTATCATCCATGGAATTGTTGGTGGGGAATTAGGCTTTTTGGTCTGCGTGTCGCGTATAGCATTTGCAAATTGAGGAGTACTCAGCTGAGGGTCGAACTCCCTTAGAATACGAGATGTGCGCAGTCGGAACGTGATTTTGTGGGAGTTGCTTGTTTCGGGATCAGTTCATGGGTAAGAGGAGTATGTTGAGTAGGAATGACTGATTATGTCGGTTCAGTCACTAGTGGTTTGTAGTCAGTGCTCTAAGTGGGGAGAATTGGAAAATTCTCAAGAGGATCGACAGCATGAGAGGTTAATTAGTTGTGTGGGTTTCAGCAGCGTTTTAGTCAGCCAAGAGCGTGGGCTGGTATGAGTAGGTGGCAGACGAGTGGGTCGGGATATAGACCAAGGATGGGCCTAGAGTTAGGCCGGGATTTGAGTATATAGAATGGAGTTAGAGTTCGGAACCCCAAGAGGGCTAGAACAGTATGTACGGTAGAGATTCTCGGAAAGAATGGTTCAGGGTGACGTAAGACAATTTGAGTGGTCCAGATAGACTGAAGGCCTGTGGGCGTACCAGTCAGGCCGAAGGCTCGGGGAACGGTCCAGACAGGCTGAAGGCCCAGGAGGGCGGTCCAGATATGCTAAAGGTTCCAAGAGTGGTCCAGACAGGCTGAAGGCCTGGTGAGGCGGTCCAGTCATGCTGAAGACTTTGTATGTGTTAGTGGATCGGTGCGAGGATAATGAGGAAGAGCGTCACCAGCGGATGATAATTGATATGGTATGGCCCCAAGTATTGATCATGTTAGTGGAAAGCAGTGCATGGACCCGAGAGTCCTTGCGAGCAGATTCAGGGTATATGGAAGTTTGAGAATAGTAGTTGCTCTACATGGATAATGTAAAGTGAGGTGTAGCTCAGTGGCACGTGCAGGTGCGGTAAGGGTCGTTGAGTGGATTTCCTAGGAAGGAAAGGCATGTAGCTCCGGAAGGAGCGTGTGTACTCCAAAAGAGGAGGAAGTGGAGTAAGTGGATTATCGACAGTGCTTCAGCTATTGGTAGTAAGTACTGGGATTGTACCAGTGGTATGGAAACACATCCGGGTTGGGTGTCTGTTGAGGTTGCGGAAGGATTTCCGGTGGTGTAGAACCGGAGGAGTTCGGAGGGGATGCAAGGAGGGAGCCTTGGATTTTCCATTATGGTTATGATCAGGAAGTTATGTATGTAGCGAAAATTCATCATGGGGATGTTTGAAGGTATCGTCAGTTTGTCGGGTTTTCCAGCCCGAGGATGTTAGAGCAGGTTCAGCATACGTATGTGACTGCAGGGGAGAGCTCATGGGAGTTGCTCAGGAGCTGAAGGATGTGCCATCCTGTCAGCTCGGAAAGAAACGAGTTGATTTCGGAAAGGAAAGCGGGATGAGTCCTAGAAGTGAATTCGATAAAGGATATACCAATCGAGGAAAGGGGTAGCATCTTGGTACCGGGTCAGGACCCGGTGGTTCAGGGTGATATCTAGCTTGGTAAGGGTCAAGTGATTGTTGTGAATTGGTGTGATGAAAATATCATCGGGTGATCATTGGTTAATAAAGGTTGTTATCAGAAGAAGAATTCGGTGGCCGGCTTGAATCAATTGTCGTAACTCTGGGAGGGAAGAGTTGGACTTTATAGAGGTCCGATAGCAGTGTTCGGAGGAACCTGGGTCGGTTGAGACTAGGAGCTTTATTGAGGGAGTGCCAGCTGGGATGTGTTGCTGCAGGCTTCGAGGACGAAGCCTAGTTTAAGTGGGGGAGAATTTTAACACCCCGAGTTTAGAAGTGCAAGTTCAGGGGTGCTTGGTGTAATTAAGGAGGATCGACTCGGCGAGTCCATGGATAGACTCGGTGAGTCGAGTCGCGATTTTGGTTGCGTGTTAAGTTACCAACTCGGGAGTCGAGTTGCGATTTTGGTCGCGTGTTAAGTGACCAACTCGGCGAGTCGGCAGTTGGACTCGACGAGTTGGTGCTGAAGGGAGAAAAACCCTAATCTGGGGTTTGTGCCATATATAAAGCACATTATAGCCACCCTCAGCCTCTTTACCTTCCCTTTTAGTTCCAGAAAACCCTAAATCGTGAGAGGCTCCATTTTTTAGAAGATTAAAGCTTCGAAGGAGAAATTTGTGTAGAGAAGTTGGAGGACATTGAGGATAGCATCAAGAGGGCTTGTGGATCTGAAGTCTACATCAGTTTAGACTCATCCTTGGGGTAAGAAGCCACTGCCTTAAGCCTTTTTCCTTATTGTCATCCATAGAGATTGTTTTAGGGGATTCTTTAGCTTGGTTTGGATCCATTTCAGGTTTAGAGGTTAGATTTGAAGTTGCAACTTCAGATCTAGGTTATATTGGAGTCATAAGGGCAGAAAGCATCAGTCCTTGAGTTGTTAGTGAAGCCCTTTGTCCTAAAAGTCTAGCCCTAGAGCATTTTGGGCTCATAGCTCCTGGAGTTCACGTAAAGTTTTCCACTTTACGTGAGGAATGGCATGTAGAAGGGTAGATCTAGGGATTGGAGCCCCTGCATGGCTTGGAAAGCCTCTATATGGAATGAGAACTGAAGAGACTCAGCGAGTTCTATGGGTGAACTCGGCGAGTTGGATGAAGGTGTGCATGAACTCGACGAGTTGGAAGAACAACTCGGCAAGTCTGTTGAATATTGCCTTGGACTCGACGAGTCTGTTCTTGGACTCGGTGAGTCTGGTCGTGGAGTCCTAACCTTTTTCTGGTTGAACGGTGAATTGGTGAGTCGAGGGATGACTCGGTGAGTTGAGCGAGAAGGGACTCAGAATTGTGGGACTCGGCGAGTCGACGGGGCGACTCGATGAGTAGGGTCACACAGAAAGGTAGACTTTGACTCAGGACTTTGACTTTGACCAAGAGTTGACCAGTTGACTTCCAAGGGTATTTTGGTAATTATTGGTATTTATTGAGTTCAATCATTTGGTATTGATCAGTGGTGGAGTTCGTGTTGGAGGTTGGAGCAGCATGATCTTATCTTTTCGGTTAGCAGTTGCGAGGTGAGTTATCCTCACTATATCCATAGGGTCTAAGGCACCAAGGCCGGCCCTTTATCGGATGGAAATCCGAGTAGTCGTTATGTTATTGCTTTGTTATATGTTTGCATCCTGGTAGTTAGGATGGTATATGTTAGAGACCTGGTTAAGGTCGGAATCCTGGTATATAGGATGATGCTATGTTAGTGACCGGTTAGGTCGGTATCCTGGTTAGAGTGTGCTATGTATGTGATCCGCTAGATCGGTTGTTTAGTGATGAATTGCTATATGATTATATGTTTATGTGCACATGGTTGATTGACTAGGGTTGGGTTGAGGTGGGTCCTGCTTTATGCTATAGGCCAACATACCCGGGTAGACCGGATATCCCGAAGGCCCAGCGAGCGGTCCAGATAGGATGTAGGCCCCACGAGGGCGGACCAGACGTGCCTAGGCTTGGAGAGTAGACCAGGCCGACTGAAGGCCTGGTGCAGGCGGACCAGTCATACTGTAGACTCAGAGAGTGGACCAGGTGGATTGAAGGCCCAGTGCGGGCGGACCAACCACACTGCAGACTCGATGTATGTTGCTAGACTCGAAGGGTGGACCAGGTGGACTGAAGGCCTGGTGCGGCGGACCAGTCACACAGTAGACCCTAAGTGCATGGCTGTTATGTTTATGATATGATATGTTATGTGTATGGTATATATGGTTGGTATTTTGGGGGTAACTCACTAAGCTTTTGGGCTTACAGTTTTCAGTGTATTGTTTTAGGTACTTCAGGAGATCGTGGCAAGGTGAAGGCGTGATCATACCGCTCCTCATGTTTTATGTGTTTATTATATGGTTCTGGGAAATACTCTGATAATAAATGAATTGAAAACCTTTTGTAATGAATTAATGAATATGGGTTGTTTTTGAAAAGTTTAAATTGGTTGAAAATTTTCGGTGTTACAATTTGGTTGCTTTAAAACACTATATTTATGTCAATATATGCCATTATATGTCATTTAGGATTTTTTAAGTCTTGGGACTTCATTCGTGGAACTTCTCATCCTTACGCGCATATTCGTTTGAATCACCCACATCAAGTGAGTTCATACCCCGTAATTAATCTTTTAAACTGTTTTAAATGCTTGTAGGGGGGTGGGAATACAAGTTGAACAAAATGATAATTGTGTAAATGTTTGTTATAAACATCTTTCAAAAGATTGCTTTTGTCTTTTATAAGTGATCAAAACATTTCAAAAACTCTTTTAATGTTAGGTTACCTTATAGTTAACAAAACTCCATTTTAAAAGTACAAGCATAACTTAGTAGTAAAATGAGTCTTTCCTTCAAGTCAGTATCAGTTGAAGTAAACACACTAGTAAACTATAATAGGTATAGTTTAGGGGTTCAGTTCATACAATAACTAGTACAGAGAAGAACGTACTATAACAAGTACAGGGAGGAACATATTATAACAAGTACAGGGAGGAACATACTATAACAAGTACAGGGAGGAACATACTATAACAAGTACAAACAAACAAATCAAGTATTACACACTTATACAATGTCCGTAGTATTCTAGGAAGACATTGTATCCTTAGATCATTGTTTGTAACAAATTAGGGTATAATAATATATCTTTCCGGGTTTGCGTTAACCCTAGCACGATTACACATACTTGGGTTAGCAGGCACGAGGTGATAAAATATAATAATATATTTTTCCGGGTTTGCGTTAACCCTAGCACGATTACACGTACTTGGGTTAGCAGGCACAAGGTGATAAAATATAATAATATATCTTTTCGGGTTTGTGTTGACACTAGTACGATTACACGTACTTGGGTTAGCAGGCACGAGGTGATAAAATATAATAATATATCTTTGCGGGTTTGCGTTGACACTAGTACGATTACACGTACTTGGGTTAGTAGGCACGAGGTGATAAAATATAATAATATATCTTTCTGGGTTTGCGTTAACGCTAGCACGATTACACGTACCAGGGTTAGCAGGCACGAGGTGATAGCAATATATTGAAACAAAATTATTTATACAGAGCACACTTATAAATATCTGAAAGTAATAAATAAAACGTACAATTATACAAAACTCACATCAGTACCGACTAAGGTGTCAAAGTACAAAGTTTCATTACCTCTAATAGCCGTCCAAATAATAGGACATTGAGTAAACAAAACTAGAAACTTACCAGTAAAGGGTTTAATCCATTTTATTAAACCAGTATAACTTAAAGGACCTTAGGCGATTAACTCTATAATACCTTAGTTTATACATCAATGTTATATATAATTAATACCCGATAGGTAGTTGGATGTGTGCTTTCCGCCTTACTTCCTGTTCCTTGTTTGGTTGTGGGCTTAGGGCAGATTCACACAATTAACTATCTATTCGATATTAGATTATATATAACTAGTATAAACTAAGCGATTATAGAAGTAACTACTGTGGTTACTATTTGTATTATAAGAAATAAGGGTTTTCTTAAAGAATCTTTTCTTCAAATATAAAGGAACTATTACAGTTAACTTCGTGAGTACCAAGGGAATACGCCAGTGTTATATACAACAAGGATCTAACAACCAATGGGATGTGTGCTTTCCACCTCATTTCCTGTTCCTTGTTTGGTTGTGGGCTTAGGGCAAATACACACAATCGATTATTTGTTTACTCTGAGTTTTATATAACTTCTATCCATTTAGTACTCATAGAAAGGATTGTAGAGTCATTTTTACTTATCTTTTATCAATGTAGGAAATATAGGATTATCTGAAGGAAAAGGCGAACTTTTCTAAACAAAACCTACAACTTACTACAACTTACTAAACTTTCTTACAACTTACTCACATCACGAAAATCTTATGAACTCACCAACTTAATTGTTGATCAACTCTTTCAAAATAACTTGTATTCTCAGGAGACTAGTAGATAGGTACTCGCGTTGGGAATTCAAAAGATGGAGCAGTATAGCTCCAAGTCTAGTTTTGTTATTTACATATTCATTCTATGTTTGTGTGAACACATACTTTGTAAACACTTCCTTTCTAATGAAATGGTTGTTCATTACTTTGATTACTATGATGCATGTCTTGTGATACTAAACATGACGTCCTCCACCCCCGAACGTTTCCACCGTTCCGGTTTTGGGGTGTGACAATAAGTCATGGAGAGTTAATGATGTTTATATAGGGTTCAAACCCTAAATATTAGGGTTAGAGTTGTTGGCACATACGTCGTGCGTATGCTATGTACGCCCAGCATACGCAGGCTCCTCCTAAATATTACAAAAATGCCACTATGGGCTAATTTGCAATAATTCTCACACATAAGGGCTAAAATGTAATTAATTCTCATACTCAGTGTTGTAAAACTCGCCGAGTTGGCCGATTACTCCTCCGAGTACTCGCTACTCGACCCCTTACCGAGGCGAGTTACAGAATCCCAAGTAATCCCCGATCGACTCCTTACCGAACTGAGAAGTATTGTAAAACCCGGTCGACTCGGTGATTAATATGTATAATATACTTAACAATTTATTATTTAACACAAACACATGTGATTATTACTACTTATATATCTTAAATTTTCAGTAATTATTCACGAAGTGAGACCATTATGTGGTTTTCAGTTTTTGTGTATTCACATGTATCTAGTTTTGTTGTATATTTCAATCAAAATAAGATTTTAACTTATTCTTTTGACATATATAAGGTCCCTAAAAATATTTCTACATGAATTACCGAATCCGAGTACTCCCCGAGTACTCCCGAGTACTCCTGAGTACTCGCTACTCGGTAGTCGGTCGAACAGGTACCGAGTAACGAGTTCTACAACCTTGCTCATACTTAGTGCTAAAAATGGAAATACCTCAACATCAAGATGTTATAGTCGTAATTTTGAAATAAATTAACGAACGGTGAAGATAGCTGAGGAAAAAGATGCTTCCCATGTTGACTACATGTCCCAAATGCTAGATCAGAAACTTCAACCTTTGCTTTCATAATCTGGTGTTATGAATAGAGGTTCTACTTCACAACAAGAAGGAGATAAGGTTCATGTTATCAATCCTTATTTTGTTCCAAAAATGGTCAAGAAACCTACTGCCAACAAGAATGATTTCGGTTTTCAAAACTTGAAGAAGAGATTGGAAGGTATTATTACATCTAAACCTTTAGGGCCAAGTTCAGCTCTTACAATCTTTACTCCGCTAGAAGTACATCCTATTGATGTAGGATGATGAGGAGGTTCAAATATTAAAACAATTACAAATTATTGGATCAAAAAGAAGTAAAGAAGAGAGAAAGAAGTTGTGGAGTTGGCTCATAATGCTTTTTGGCCAAAATGGATTGTAGAGCGCATGATGAAAGAACCTATCATGAATGTTCAACTTTGGCTTAATCTGAGATCATCTTTTTTTATTGACAACAAGGTAGATTACCATTTGGACTTCCCAATGAAACCCAAAGCTTTTTTGTTCAGAAGCTTTCAAAACACATTTGTTGTTGCTTTAAACAATAGTCCTATGAATAGAAAGGTTTTTAAGTTCTATGCATCACATTCTAGACAATAATACAAGGTTTGGAGTTTGAAGAAAATATTTGTTTGCGAATGCAAAGCTGAGACTGTGAATGATAAATTTGTGAATCATAAGTTCAAAGTGCTAAAGGGAAGTGATAATGAGGAATGTTTGTTCTCTCCTGTTGATCTACCACAAATGAATCCATATGATTGGTTTGGTTTGTATTCAGTTCTTTTCAAAGAGAAATCAAAGTATGTGAATCAGCTTTTGCATTTGAAGAAGATGATAAGATTGTATTTTATGGATCTGTGTAAGATGGATGTGGAGATGGGAGAATTTGTGAAGAAAAAGATTTTTGTTAGACCTTACGATTAGCCAAGTGGAATTGAAGGGATGGGAGACTGGCAAATTCAACAAGTACCATAAGGCATTATTTACAAGGCATGGTTAATAAAGTAATGAAAAGAATGTATGATGTACCTTCAAGATAAACATTGCCTCAAGACCTCGGCACTCAGTGGCATTCTTGCAAAAGCTGAGCTTTTCAAGATTAATCCAAAAAGCGAGATCAGGCAGGTGTCTGAGATGCTAAGGTGGTGGATAACTATGCATATGGTGATTCTGCATTTTTGCTCTGTAAGTGTTTGATGAAATCAAGTGAAGACTTGTTTTGCTACTCAACACAAACATGAAGATTGTTAAGTCTTGTAATATGTGTTGTGTTTTGAGTGTTGGTTCGAAAGGTTTCATGGTATTGTATCTAAAGTCTTCAGTTTGATTTTATGAATGTATTGTTGATCTTATAGTTTGTGTTGTATTCTAGGCTTCACAGTGGTGTTTACTTTGTTTTATTGACAGTTTGTCTTAGCTTAGGTGTCTTGACCTGATTAGTCATTTGACTCATTTCCTAACCGACTCCCTGGGTATAAATCTATATAAAGGGGGAGATAGTACTTCTTTTGCTCGGTACTTACATTCATCTTTGTAATTGAGTCTTCCATACTCTAATCAAAACCATATATTATTTAAACTTTCGTGTTCAATCTTCTCTGTATTCGAATCATGATTTCCCTATTTTGAAATATATCCGGTCCTACAAATCATCATATTATCATGATTTATAAAAATATAACAATTTTACACATCATAATAAAATAAGAATATCATTCCACATCTACCCATACTCTAATAAAAACCAAATATTATTTAAACTTTTTTGTTCAATCTTCTTGTGTTCGAATCATGATTTCCCTATTTTAAAATATATTTGGTCCTACAGATTATCATATTATCTTGATGTTTAAAAATATAACAATTTTAAACATCATAATAAAATAAGCATATATTATTCATATCTATCAATAGTTTACAAATTAATAAAGTTAAAGACAATTATCGTTTTAATGTTTATCATATATTATTTATTCAGACAAGTTTTTAATTCCATTAATTAAAATATCAACTATGTTTTGTAACATAAATTAATCATAATTTATAATTTTATTTTGCTATTAATTAGTTATTGTTGTTAATTAATTTAAAAACCATTAGAAAATTATAAAAGAATAAAGTCTAAATAAAAGATTATATTTTCTTTACACTTATCAAAAATAACAATATCTACCTTCCTAATAAATGAATCCCAAAATTGACACATATCATTATTTTAACCCCTTTTTTTGCCACGTGGCATCTTGAACTCAGCAAAAAAAATTTCCCGCTCATAAACTATAATTTAAAACCCAAAATACTTTGGTAGTAAAAAACTAATTTTACGTAATATTTGTTCACAATTAAGGATAGATTTTGGCAATTAAATTATTTCCATTTTAATCCCCTTAAATGGAGGCACTTTGTTACACCAGACAACCTAATTCGATTTCAAAATTTGAATCTTGTATTTCTGTGGATTGAAATCGTATACGTTCCTCCTAAATCTCGGCAATCCCTCTTCAAATCTGCCCATCGCGCCCTTTATCATCGCATGAATCCCACATTATCATTTTACAAAAAAACCTAAAATCAAAGAGTTTAAGTCTGTTCAAGTATCCGAATTATGTTTCAACAAAGCAAGACATAGTAATAATTCAAGAAGGTATGTTTTACTATATGCAAGTTGTTCGATGGTTAGCCTTCATCTTCTTTATGTTACTCCTCCACCCTGATTCTCTCTACTAAACTCATGTCCGATCTCTTCATTTAACTGTATATCCCTTCTAATTATTCAGAATATTTTTGATTTTAATAGCTCAAGGATCTTCAAGGTGATTTGATCCTCTTTCGATCTTACTATTTTGTATTTTATCCGATGTTTATTTATAGATATTATATACACAAGTTAATTGTGAGAAAGTTTGATCGTGGTCTTCGTATTTTTTTTTGTGAACAGCTAACATGTTACTTTTTGAATTTAAACGATCGTACGAATTCAATCTCAGTAATTGTTCAAGGTTGGTGGACATGTACTTGGTAATTGCAAGTGTGACATTCTTTCGGTATAACATTATGTGACTTCAGTGTTGGAGAAGCGCATAGATTTAATCTTGCATTTCTTGCCCGCCAATTGTTTGCTAAAATGCTAGAATGAAATATGAAATATCGGGTAGTGGTTTTTTTTGGTTTTCTGGTATTAGTTTGAAATATTTATTGTAATCTTCTTTGATTCATTTCCAGTTTTACTTTTTACTTGGAATTAATAGCTTAAGTAATCCATACAAAGGAAAAGGTTGAAAATGATGAAACTCAAATGTTTTTTGTTTGATTTCCAGGTTCATCTAATCTTGATACTTATGTGGTCTTTTTAGAAACCAAAAACTCATAACCATGTGAAAGGTTGATGCGTCCGTGGGACAAATTATCATAAAAAGTTTGTATTTCATGTATCTAGAAACAAGGTAATTTCTTGTGTAATTATGTTCTTTTATTTTGTTTTAAAAGTTTTAAACTCCTCTTTGATTCCACGATTTGGGTATTTGAAACTAATATTCATGTTTTTGGAATCAGAGAAAAGACTTGGGTACCTTTGAGCTAACAGAAGGAAAATATCTCAACCAAAGAGACATTCATTGTTATTATTCAAAACATTAATTTCATAATGAATCAACTTAATTTCTTATAGAGTGTTTGGGATTCTACATTTGGAAGTAGCTTTTTTACACTAGAAACTTAAATATTGGGATATGTGTGGAATTTTATCTGCTAATTGTCATCCTATGATGTGATTATGATTTTTTTCATACATAAGATCGCATGACAACTTTCTTGGAAAGTAGTATAAAGGAAATTAAAACATATGAGATTATACATTATTGAATTCAATCAATTATGTAGGTCATTAAATGTTGAATTCTTATTGGACTTCCTGGTTACATGGTCTATCTTTCATGCATTGAGTAGTTTTTTTTTCTCTTTTGATTGATAACATTTTTTATGAGAAAATTTTATGTTAGTCCAAAGTGCAAGAGCCCTCAATATGCAGATGAGCATAATGTAAGTGTATTGCTTTTATGGGTAAGGTGTTGTAAATACTTTGCCATCGTGTAAAATTCTACGATTTTGAGCAATTTAATGTTACAATTTCATTAGGTACTATGAATTAGAACGAGATCGTTCCTTCGAAGGTTTGATTTTATTAAAGGATTCGGGATTGATATTCCTTGTGTGTGGCTGTAGCCATTTGAATTAAAATTCACACATAAGAGTTTACTTTTGAATGTTTGTGGCTAATTAGTTTATTCATCGTCGAATTTAGAAGATTTTATTTAACATTTAAATTTAATTACACTGAGTGCAACTTTCCAACTATTTAAGCCTTTTCTTTTGATAGTAAATATCTAAATAAATTTTTATAATTGTTAAAAAGGAAAGAGTGTTATTTTCATATAACTTTTTTTTACTTACAAACAAATGCTCATAATTACAAAGTACAAATAAAAGATAATGTGCTTTGTAAGAATGGACAATTTATAAAAAAATTTGTGTTAATTTGATGGTTGTGTCTAATCTGTTTATTAAAGGTCGTTTCATAAATATGGGTTAAGAATGTTAGTGTATTAATTTTTATTTTTTTCATGTAAACACATGGAACGTTTGCTCATATATTCAAAATATGCAAAAGTAATTTAAACTAATAATTATATAGTTACGGATAAAACATTGAAGCCTCTAAAAATAATTGTAGCAAATATATTATTAACTATTACGCCTAATAACTTTCAACATTGTTTTACGTTATCCCCGTGTAGTACACGGGTTATAACCTAGTAAAAAATATATATATAAACATGGCGCACCGCTAAAAAGAACGAAAATCATGTTCGCAATTTAATTTTAGTATATAAAAAAATACATTACATGGGATTTCATTCTGTAAATGTTGGTTAGAATTAGACGAGCCACAACCCTTCAAATCGAAAGGTTTCCTAATAATGTGTCTCACTCTCTACGCTTTTGCTGCTCAACTGTCGTCATTTATTATATATATATATATATATATATATATATATATATATATATATATATATATATATATATATATATATATATATATATATATATATATTCAAACCCACATGATTATATAAGATGTAACCAAGCTTCATAATGTGGGCGTGTTCGGTTTTATAGGGATTTGGAATTTACAACCCCTTGTTTGGTTTAAATAAAAAATATAGAATCTCAATTCCTTTGATCCTTTGCAAAAATCCATCTCATGATGAAACGCTCCTTCCCTCCCCCACCGGCCACCACTCTTCATCAACCAACACCTGGCAGAGCCACCGCTACTGCCACCTGGCACCTTGCCATTCTCATCTTTGCCTTCATGGCCATATTCATCCACAGTTGCCACATCACCATCACCCTACTCTCGCTATCACCTCACCTGTCTTGTAAACAATTAACTTTTACTTACGTATTATTTTTAATAATTCTTTAAAACATTAGTTGATTTTTAAAAATTAAAGAATGACAGCTTTGTAATTTTTGTTAACAGATGGATCTGAATTCCATTCATATTCTTTTTAAATGATTCCAAACGCCCAACATATGAAAATGCATATGCCTCAGAAGGACACAAACTTACTTACCACAAATACCATTTTTTTTTAAAATATATTTTTTTTTGGATACAAAGTTAACAAGACACAACAACCACAAATGAGTAAACTAGATAAGCGCAGCAACATGACTGAAGAGACGAGACGACAGCTGGACGACCTTCTCAAACGACTCACTGGAACAGTAGATAAATGCAGATTAATAAAAAGACGACTATACCCTTCAACAACAACTTTGCTAAATTGACCAAAGGGAGATGACTACTAACTGGGGTAAAAAAGAGCTGCTAATAGCTTTTTTGACTTTTACATGTATAAAACAGACACACTTTTAACTTTGATGAAAATGAAAGTAAACAGACCTGATCATTTTCTTCTGCTTCTTCTGAAGGGGAATTCCTGGATTCTGATGGTTTTTCAGCACCACAGTTCTGTCTGTTGCATTTTGTTCTGAATGGATAGTTATGTTGTTACATTTATCACACTTCCAGCTCCCATCAGGCATATCTCTATCTCCTTCTGAAAACAAACACGTTATCATTTATGATTTATGATTTATGATTTATGATTTATGATTTATGATTTATGAATATCAAAGCTATGATTTCCAAAAACAAAATTAAAATTTAACTTACTGGAGTTATTGCCTGACTTTGAAGCCTGCAAACAAATTCAAACAAAAAAAATTGTTTTATTATAAAATTCAGTCATTGGTGGTGTAAGAAATACAGAAGATGAAACTAGGTGTAAAGAAAAATATTAAATACCTTAGATCCTGGCTTAGGTGTATTGCATTTTCTCATGTTACAAACTGTCCTAAATGAGAAATTCACATTTCCACAATTAGGGCATACCCAATCATTTTCGCTTTTTCCATCTAAAATATTAAATAATAAATAAACATTAGCCATCTCTTCATCCAAAAATATAACCAACATACAAAGATTGTGTTTGGCAAACCAAAAAGTAGCTTATAAGCTAACTTGTAAACTAGCTTTTTTAGAAAGCTACTTACACTAGCTTTTTAGGAGCTTTTTTAAAATTTTCCAAATATACCCTTTAATTAATTATAGAAACACATTCTCTTAAATGTCATTTTATGGAATTTTATATATTTCAGCTGGCTTTTCAGCTAGTTTTACCAAATATTATTTTTTATCAGCTAGCTTCTCAGCTATCGGCTAGCTTTCTTTTTAGCTGGCAGCTAGTTTTTCAACTAGTAGGCCAAACATAGTCAAAATGTTTTCAATACCTTTCTTTGCTTTCTCTTCTGGATAAAACCCAGGTCGTGGACCCTATAAATTTTCAAGGGTCAAAACAGTCAATTCATTATAAATTTATAACAAAAAGTTGTTAATACTTATACAACCATACCATTGCAGCAGTGTGGCCCAAAGGCAAGTATCGATCCATCATTGGAGGTACTCCATACATACCACCTGCAAAAAAAATATATATATATTTTTAAAAAAATTATAAAATGAGAGAAAAAAAAAAGTTATTACTATTTAGTGTACCTATCAATGAGCCACCAGAGTAGGGGGCGGGAGGGGTCGATAGGGGCTGCCTCCAGAAAGGCGAGTTCCATAATTATAATGATAAGCAGAGGGAACATGAACATCATAAGGAGGCATAGAGAGAGAGGAGGCATAAGGTTGTACACCAATATACATTGATGAAGGTGCACCAGAACCAACGTAAGGACCAGCAGTAGCAGATGAATACCCTTGTGGGGTCTGCATTGGCTTTCCAGCAGATTTCTACAACACAGTAAAAACTATTAGTTGCAAATTAGATAAAGAGGGGACTAAAATGAAACAATAGGGGCTAAATGGTATGTATAAATATAAACAAAATGTGGAACTTACAGAATTATGATCGGCTGGTCTAGGTTGTGTACAATTGCGCATATTGCATGTTGTCCTGAAAGAAAAATTCACATTTCCACAGCTAGGGCAAGTCCAATCATCTTCTCTACGACCCCCTGTTTGTTAAAATAACTGGTTATAGGAAGAAACTTTACAATTATCAAAAACATGTACAATTTCATATAATCGCATATCAATATAGCAACACTAAATTACATGTGAATTCTTAAGTCATCAAACCCTAATTCCTATAACTATATACTTCATTCATATTATCGCATATCAATAGTAGCAATTTAAACAACGAAAATTTTGCATTGTGATTTGGTTTATATCTAAAATTGTATATACTATTACTGGTCGTATAATTGGAATAACAAACCTAACGCATTCACAAACATCCAGAAAGGACTACAATTCAGGAGAAAATCGTTCTCACGATAAACCCTTCAATAGACAAACACGGAAAAACAAGCCAAATAAACCAGAAAAAAATAAACGAAAAGAAAGAGGAATAAGTAAACACGTTATCAATAAAGGCATACCATCAGTTCTGGCACGTTTGGCCGCAGAGGAGTTTCTGTTATCAACCTACAAACAAATTACCAAAGACAAAATCATGCCACTGAGAAAAACATGAAATTGGAATAACAAACCTAAAGTCTCTTCTTCAATCTACGATAAATGGAAAAGAAATAGAAAAGGATAAATCAAGTTCAAAATACAGATCTACTAATAAAAGAAGTGAGTAATGAGAGGCTTTGGAGGAAGATTTTACCTGAGACATGACGGTGGCGATCGGAGAAAATCGTTGAGTTCGTCGTGAAGAACAGACGTCGGATAGAGAAGACGAGGGAAAGCGTTCTAAAAGAAAGAATAAAGGGTTGATATCGGTAATCGGTTGCAAAGCCCAATAATCGTAAGGCCCGACAAAAGCGGCCCAGTAAACAAAGATGTGTCCAAGCAAAATTTCAAATTAACTTAAATTGTCTTTCATTTGTAGCGGCCCAATAAACAAAGATATGTCCTTAAATTCTTATTTCAAAATTTAATTTGAATCCTCTTAAACTTGCATGGTTCATTTTAAAGAGACGATTTTATGGCGATTTTAATCTGACTTGCATGTTTCATTTTAAAGAGACGATTTTATGGCGATTTTAATCCGCACAATATTTGAAATGACCATAATACCCTTAAATGTTTATTTTTCAATTAATCTAATAATGTTTATTAGTATTATTTATAGCTTAAAAATAAAATAACACATATTTCTCTCTTTCTCTATTTCTCTTAGTTAAGATAGAAAATACCACCTCTCTCTCTCTCACACACACATACCTAATCTCATATCTCAACGTTATTTCGCATTGTCTCTCGTCTCTGACAAGGCTTCGACAAGCTCTTCTTTCCCACCACCAACATCATCTTCATCCATGTAGATAGTACTTGGCAGTAGAGGAATCAAAGGAAATACTAGAAATCGAAGCTCGGGATCGAGCGTGTGGCATGTTCGTCATGCAAGTGGGGACCAGTCGAGAGAGAAATGGGGAGGAGGGACCAAATGAATCTTTGAAGATGAAGCCAAAAATTGACTCTAATGCCGATCTGTTTCATGTGCATGCGACGCATATCGTGTGCCCGTCGCACGCTTTTCAAAATTTCAAAATTTACCCTTTTACCCTTAGATTATATTATACCCTAAATACCCTAAAGACTTAATTTTGTTAGGAATTTATGAACAATAAAAGAAAATGTTCATAGGATAAAAGGAAAATTTTTAGCAATAAGAAGATCGGTTGCTAGGATAACAATGGTGCTTGCTATAATAGAGGAAATAAAATATTCCTAGTAAATCAAGATACATAAGGACTCGATTACAACTCCATTATGCGTAGAAAAGGCTTATGCAACCCCCTGGAAGAGCTAAAGAAGCAGATAATAAGTGAATCTCGTTCTGGAGAAGACGTGGCATGATCGGAACAGGAATTCAATTATTCAAGCACAAAGGAATCAGGTCTAGCCTTCCATATCATACGCTTTGAGTACCGAATCACCGTATGCCCTAAATTGGTCGACTCAAAGATCAAGAAGATCAATGCATACCTTTAAGGACTGCTCCTTATGTTAGGAGCGAGGTGCATGCACACCAGCAGAATACCTACGAGAAAGCTAAATATTTAGCCTTCAATCTCAAGGAACCTATGATCCATAATTTAAGAAGAAGTAAGAAAAAGTCCAAAGAACTCAAAAACAAGTGGGGAGGAACCACCAAGGGCTAATCTACTCAACCCTTTTGGAAAGAAAGAAAGGAAAGGAAGCCTCGTAAGAGATCATTCACTCCACCAAGGGGATAATTGGGAAGACTCCCCTTATTCAATAGTTGTGGACTTCGTCATCTGGGAAAATGTGGCAAATTTAGGTTTAGCAATTACAGCAGACGGGGACACATCGCAAGTGCTTGCAGGAGTTAACCAAGGCAGTAAAAGGAAACAATGGGTGTTAGAATAGTGGATTTAAGGGAAAAAGTACCATAAAAGTAATTATGTAATGTTTAAAAAGGATTGGAAATCCTTAATGTTGGGTTGAAGATTTATTCAAGTGTTGCATCTTTGGGCTCGGTTATTTATTTACTTTATTTGTATTCCGGTTTGGGCCTGTCCAACCGAGAGCCCATTATGTTTAGTATATATGTATATGCTTGCATGCATAATTAGGTTAACGATTAATCTAGAGCGTAACGATAGTATTTACAGATTTCTTTGATCGTTCTTGTAACCTACCAATCCTCTACAGTTGATGTTCTTAATCGAGCTCTTCTGAGGATTTTGTTTTAATCATTCGACACGTTTGATTCACTTTTGCCTTGTTCTTATTTTCGTGTTCTTGCTGTTTTATAATTATTTACCTGTTTAAGATCTAATCGATCTTCAAAGATTAACGTTTTAATCTCATCAATTGGTATCAGAGCAGTAGGCTGTGTAATCGATACACATCTTTTCTGTGAAAAGGTTTCAATTAGGGTTTTTCCGCAACTATCGATATTTATTGAGCCGTCATCTCATTATTGACGTATCTTGATATTTATTGTTTTGCCCTAATCTGCTTTATTACAAGTCTGATCTTTGAACAGGTTTTTCGATCATAATGGACGAGTCGCAATCAAATCCTATCAATATTTCCAACAGCATCGGTTCAACCACGAAGATTCCAATCCTATACACCCATGACTATGAAGTATGGGCGCATCACTTCGAAGACTATGTGATAGGATCTGAGGATAATGGGTACCTCATATGGGAAGCCATCATTAATGGACCGTTTTCTCATTCTGCAACGTCCAGGATTATTAAAACTCAAAAGGAGTACAATGATCTGCTAAAGGATGTCAAAGATATTGCACAAAATGAAAAGGACAAATTCCAGTGCAATATCAAGGCTTTAAGGTTGATCAGATTCGCCCTTCAGTCCGACACCTTCAGGTTGGTCAGCTCATGCACGACGGCAAAGGAAGTTTGGGATAGACTTCGCGAACTGTACTCTACAGACGAGGATCTTGAACATTCTATCCAAACCTTGCTCTTATCAGAGTTTGGAGAATTCAGGCAAGGAGCCGAAGAAACAGTGACCCAGACGTTCGATCGCTTCAATCATCTTCTCAGCAGGATGATCAAACATGATATCGAAAGGAAGTTTATCGAGCAGAAGGTTACGTTCTTGAATGGTCTAAGGTCAGAATGGAGAGCTGTGGTGTCAACAGTCAAAGCCCATGAGCAGTTTAAATCATATTCTTTAGCGAAACTGGTGGGTATTCTCAAGTCCCAGGAGAAGATTGTGCTGCAGGAGAAGAACATTGTTTCAAGCCTTGGTTCGTTGGCCCTCCTGTCAAAAATTAAAGCTGTGATAGAGGATGAAGACCTTAACTTGGAGGAGTATGACCTCACGTCTGAGGATTATGCTATGATGGTGTCTAACCCCAAGAGGTTCATAAAGAAGAGATTCCCCAGCAATAAAAACCGAAACTGGCAGGGGAGTTATAGTTCAGAAAAAGTCAACAATGAACCGAAGGTTGAAGAGCCCAAGAAGGAACCGAAGGTGGATGGTGATTCTGGAGTAAGCTGTTACTACTGTGGTGGGAAAAACCACTATGCTAAAGATTGTGTCCTTAAGAAGATGGCTGAAAGGGATGATGAAAAGGATGAGGAAGCTGTGCTGCAGAAAAGGCTGGATGAGATGAGAAAGAAGAAGTCTATCGCTAACCCTTCCATGAATGCTCTTATTGTGCAGGGTTCGGTTGCTGATGACGAGTTCGGTAGCGTGGAAGTTTGGTCTACCGACTCAGAAGACGATGAAGTGAGGAAGCCTACTCATGGAAAGGCTTATGTGGCAAAGGAGGAGAGCAGTGGAGGAAGATGCTTCATGGTGTCTGATGTATCTCAGATGAGGGGATACAACACTGATGGTGGAAGCGATGAACCGAAGGGACTGGAGGACATGTGCTTTACGGCCAAACCACTCAGCCAGCAGTTCAATGAGCTTGATGAACTGATAAAGAAGGTACAATCGGTTTTCATTTCATTTAAAGTACCACAATCCTCATATGAGAAAGAACTAAAAAATGTTAATACAAGAATTTCTCATCTAGATAGTAGCTTAACTCAAACTCGAGTCACCAATTCTAACCTAACTGATCAATTAAGCAGGGTGTCTTCGAAGAGTGAGGAGCGGCGCATGTGGATCAAGTTGAAGGAGTCTGAATTAGTTAAAATAAAAGACGAAAACATTTATTTACAACAAGACAATTTAAAGTTGTTAAAACAGCGGAATGTTTTTTGTTTAATTGCAAAACGTCTATATTCTAATATTACTCAGCTTCACTTGGACTGTGAAATAGGCCAAAAGATCCATCGCATGATTTTGCCCTTCCTTGAGTTTAAGGAGGATGAAATCGATGTTGAAGCCTATAATTGTGAGAGTGTGATATCGTCTGATGATGTCAATCCGACCTACATGTATGGACTGGACAAAATTGAGTCCTTCATTAAATCCAAGGACCACAAGGACATGCTTAAAAACCTTTTGGATGAAAATGATAGACTTAAACTGAGAATCGAAATCATACAAAAATTTGACTCTTTAAACGCCAACGTAAGCTCAGAAAACAAAATTGATGTTGAAAATGCATCTGAGCTTAACGAGGACGACAACATGAGTGAAATTTCTGTAGAGGACACGGTTGACTGCTCAGAATTTGTAAAAAGCGAACCTGAAAACCACAAGAATCTAATTTCTGAAAATTCAGTGGAGTTCGCTCGATTGTCCCAACAAAAGTCCCCGATCTTAGCAGAAAAAGCAGTTGTGTACCAAAAGGTCAGGACCACTCCAAATCAAGTATACAAGGTCACTGGAGTAACCGAACATCAGACGGCTGAACTCACAGCTATTGTAAACGAAGACAATGCTGATGGTTGTGATGAGTACTTCTGGTCAGCTCCGATAGATAATGCAAACGAAACGGTAGGATTATCTGAAAGAACCTCCTGGATGAGTAAAGGTAGATACATACCTGAACCCTTGAATAAGCCAGATAATTTCGATGAGCCAAGCACCAGTGGTACGAAAGACATTCCTCAGGAGAATGAAAGTTCGGCAAAAGAAGACGTTCCCTCTACTTCCTCTGTTCAAAGTGAAACTCCTACAGTTCAAAATGAACCAGCCAAGGAGAAACCGAAAATGAAGGCTAATATTCATCATCAACCGAAGCTGAGGAATAAGAAACGTGAAAGGAACCAAAGATACAGGAAGAATCTCTCAGAAAGGAGGCAATTCTGGCAATCTCAAAATGCATACTTCTCACATCAAGATAAGAATCTGAAGTATGAAAACAATCCTGTCGGAAAGCCTGAGAGCCACTTCAACCGAAAGCAAAGGTTCGGTTCAAAGAACGATTCCAACCGAAAGCAAAGGTTCGGTTCTGAAGTCGAAAGAGATCAAAACTCTAAGGTCAATCCCTCCAATGATCAAAAGCAAAAGGGTCACCTAGAGTCTCCAGCCAAGAAGTCCTCTCAATCTAAACCCACTTCTACTAGTTCATATAATTCTTCTACTCCCACCAATTCATCTCAATCTTGCTCTAAAGCTCATTCTGTTCATTCTCAAAAATCTCATTCGTCAGCTGAACAAAAGGGCAAACAGAAAGTCAATGAATCCAAACCAGAGTCTAAACCGAACTCACCAAATCCTAATAAAATAAAAGTTTTTACCATTAAAAAGAAAGATGAAACAACACTCATAAAATGAACATATCTTGTTGACATCTCTCTTACTGTTCCTGTTCCCATGAAAAGCTCACGTGGACCCAAGAAACTTTGGGTTCCTAAATCTGCTTAATTTTTGCAGGTTATAAGTGACGAGCAGTTCGACGAAGAATGGTACATCGATAGTGGCTGCTCACGTCACATGACAGGGAGGAAAGAGGAGCTCAGGGAATACAGGTCTCTTGCAAATGGTGGCAATGTCAAGTTTGGAAATAACTCTTTCGGCACCATAAAGGGATACGGGATGATAACAAATGGTGACTTTACTATAAGGAAGGTGGCTTATGTGGAAGGACTCCAACACAACCTCATCAGTGTATCTCAGCTTGTTGGAGGTACAGGTCTCAAAGTCTCATTCGATGATGAAGGTTCTGAAATTATTGAGAAAAAGACAAAGAAAGTAATTCTCAAGTCGGAGCGAAAGGGTGAAATGTTTCCTCTAAACCTTAAACCCATCAAAGGAAACCCAGCTATATGCTTGTTATCAAAAGCTCAATCTGACGAAAGCTGGTTGTGGCACCGAAGACTCTCTCATCTCAACTTTAAAGATATCAACCGACTTGTCACTGGAGGTCATGTTAGGGGTCTTCCATTACTCAAGTTCGATAGAGATCATTTGTGTGCTGCATGCGAAATGGGGAAGCAGAGTCGTCAAAGTCATCCATCTGTAATTAACACAAAAGTTGTTGAACCACTCGAATTACTTCATATCGATTTGTGTGGTCCTTCATCTATCGAAAGCATCAGTGGTAGCAAGTATATTCTTGTTATTGCTGATGACTTTTCACGATTTACATGGATGTTCTTTCTAAAGCTCAAATCTGAAGCGACTCATAAGCTGAAAGTGTTCATCAAGCAGATCGAAGTACAGCTCAAGAAGGTCGTTCGCAACATCAGGAGCGACAGTGGTCTGGAATTCAAGAACAAGGAGTTTGAAGAATTTCTAGCAGAAAAGGGAATAAGTCATCTTCCCAAGTAAACAAGACTCACACGTGTCATCGTCCCTAAGGTCGAATGACTCCAACACTCCATCCTTTTGGAGTTGGGCTATGCGTTTCTTGTTGACATGGCCAAGGCGATAATGCCACAAACATGCTTTGTCTAGACTAGTAGACGAATCAATATTCAAAACATTATTTCCAAAATTATCAACAATCATCACAGATTCATAAATCCCATTACAAGGTAATGCATTGAAATAAAAGACACCATTCAAATAAACACTAATAGAACCATTACTATTATAAAAAGAATATCTGAAACCTTGTCTAAACAACCCGTGAAAAAAAATAATGTTTCTTGCCATATCTGGCGAATAACAGCAATTCTATAAATATATTCCTAACCCATTACTCAACACTAAAGAATAAACACCGACTTTGGTCACAGGCGATGATCTTCTGTTTCCCATAATCAGGTTCATCTTCCCATGCTCCATCTCCCTACTTCTTTTTAGGCCCTGCAAATCAGAACAAATGTGGTAACCACATCCTGTATCAAGAACCCATGAAGTAGCAAATGATGAGTTATTAGATTTAATAGAATACATACCTGCAAATGTGGGCTTGATCTTCCCATCTCTTATGTCCTGCAGATATTGTGGGCAGCTTCGCTTCCAGTGGCCCTTTTGGTGGCAATAGAAGCACTCTGCTTTTTTTTGGATCGGAAGAGGGTTTAGCTGGGCCAGCTTTGGTCCCACTTGAGGACGAACCATCACGGGGTTTCCCCTTATGGTGGCTCTTACATGGAGCCTTCCTCTTTTTGCCCTTTCCTTGACCTATTGCCATCATAGGAGCGGGCACAGCTGGGGACGGTGCAACGGATTTGTCTTTGAGGTTGCTCTAAGCAGTCCTCAAGAGTCCTTGGAGCTTGCTCAAGGAGACCTCCTCTTTGTTCATATGGTAGGTCATCCTAAACTGATTGTAGTAGGAGGGCAAGGAGTGGAGGATTATGTCGATAGCCAAATCCTCATCAAACTTAACATTAAGTTTGAGAAGACGATCAACATACCTCTGCATTTTCTGCAAATGAGAGGTTAGGGATTCTCCACTCCCCATCTTAGCGGTGATCATGTTAGTAATGATCTCATAGCGCTCTTGCCTCGCACTCTGGTGATACCTGTCCAGCAAATCCTGATGCATTTCATATGGATACATGTCCTCATAGGACTTTTGGAGTTCGAGGTTCATGGTGGCCAGCATGATGCATTGTACTTTCGTGGCATCACGCTCGTGAGCCTCAAAGGCGGCCAATTCCTCAGGAGTAGCAACATCTGGGATGATCTTCTCAAGCTTTTCATCGAGGACATATTCTTTGTCCTCATAGCGTGTGATCATGCGAATATACCTCATCCACTCGTTGAAGTTTGAACCATCAAATGTCACTTTCTAACACAAGTTCATCAACGAGAATGACCCAGAAACGTTGTTGCTGTTGTTGTTTGCAGACATCTGAAAAGAAAGGAACAAAGTTTGATTAGAAATGAATCCCTAATTAAACACCCAAATGAGAAATTAGGGCTAGGATCCAACAACATTATTTACAACTTAGAAAGGGATGCCGTACTCTAAAAGTAAATAATTTGAATGTAAGTGAATGACGATTCACTAATTCTCACCATGAAAAACGAAAAAGCAATTTAGGTTTTAAATGTATTGAAAACTCCTAGATCTTTGAGATTCATTGAACTTTTCAATGGCATGTTTAAATCTCGATATGCATTTCAAGTTTGCGATTAGGATGCCGAGGATCGCAAACAAATTTGTGAATAACCATGCGAATCAACGTGGTGCACTCAATGTCTCTATCACCTAATCAATGTGCCGGTAAACCACACACGCTACATTGATATATGACAAACATCGAGTCACCCTTCGCTACCAATGTCATCCCCAAATTGATGTGCCGGTTAACCACACACGCTCCATCAACGTTTGACAAGGGTACGAAGTGTAATTCCATGGATTAGCATCGTTTTCACATTTTACCCTAAAGTAACTAGGAATGGGAATTTGTAAAACATGTAGTTACTTTATAATTAACATTATACTTTTAATGAGGAGAGGGTTGCCCTATCCTACCCGTTCGGCTAACGACCCTCCACCAGTCAAGCAAGCGGTAGGTGTGAGTGTACACCCATTAAGCGCCATTTTATAGGCAGCAACCTTATACCCACCTTATAGACCGCCTTCGTGAATGAGGCCTACTAACGGTAAGACTAGCATTTTAAGTTATATATATATATATATATATATATATATATATATATATATATATTGAGCTTGTAATAATATATAATAGTATAGGGTTGAATTTTAAACTTGTAAAATTCTAAGGGTTTGAAATTTAAATTATTCAAAATTAAACTTTTAATTACAAAATTCAAATTTCAAAACTTGAGGGCAAGTTTTGAACTTTTCAAAACATAAGGGATCAAATAACAAATAATTCAAATTAACCAATTAATTTCATAATTATCTATATTTGACCTAATCTTAATTTTAGTCATTAGATAATTACCAAATAATTTCTTTTAAATAATCCATATTTATCACATAAATAACTAATATTTAAAAAGATTTGAAATTATCTATTCTTTTGGCAAGGATAAACACTTAATATAGATAAAATTCGGATTTTAACTTATAAAACAAATTAAGCATCAAGTCCAAGTCTAAAACAGCAGCCAAAACCCGAAAATCCCTCTTTCTGACGAAAAGACTCGCCGAGTCAAGCCTGGACTCGCCGAGTCCAGATACTGACTCGCCGAGTTGAGTCGAGCAGGGACCAAAAAAATCGATTTTCAGCAATTAAAGCAGTTAAGCATCACATACAACTGAAACCAATCACAGCTCTGATACCACTGATGGGTTTTATGCATAAGAAACATTCATATGTGCTCATACAAACCCTAATGCTTGGATCTAGGTTTCACTATTGAACATGCTTTGATTCCAAGTCTTACAAACCCTAATCTAGCATATAAACAACAAAATTAACATATAGAATCAGATCTAGATGTTTACCTCTTTGATTGTTGGCTTAGATCTTCTCTTTTTCTTTTACTTGAGCCTAGAGTCACAAATGCAACTCCTCTAATGGTTCACAAATCCCATAAGCAAGAAGGCAATATGAGAGAGGGAGAGAGAGGCTAGAATTCGGCCTAGGGTACTCTTAGAATCAAGTGGTAGCCGAATTCATGCCCTAGGGGTCATATTTATACTTACAGGTTACTAGGGTTTCAGTCTAAACCCTAATGGACTACTTAGCCACCAAGCAGCCCATGGAACCTTCTGGAATAAGGCCCTTGGACGAAAATATGATGGTTACCCATCATAATTTCGTTCCCCCTTAAGCCCATTAGATTCCTTAACCTAAAACTCAACTATCATACATTTGACAGTTTATGCCCCTTTATTCAATTAATCTCTTTTGACCACCAAATTAATTCCTAATTAATTTATGACCAATACTAATTAAATAAATATGATTTCTCCTTTAATATATTATTCTTATAATATATTAATAAATCATAATACTCTCTCTTTCTCCTTAAATTACCTTGTCAATTTGCTTTGGAGAAGGCAACCCAAAAGGACCATGCACAACCGGTTCAAGTACATACCAAATATAGTTACGGGCTTAGACACTATTCCAACAAAAGAATCTCTAAATATTATTAAAAGAGAACCTTAAATTCTAAAATGAAGAAATAAGGACCGTTGATTACGTTTTCCTGTTTTGATCTCCACCTTCGGATGGTTTTGCTGACATCATCTAAACCAATATTTGCACGCGCCTCAGATTGTAGCCTCCTTACATTTCATTCCTAAGGCTAACAGGTATACAATCAACGAAGCGGACCGTGGTCTAGTTGGCCACGAACCACGGACGTGCACACCGTCCCGGTCGTTCGTGGTCGACCGTGGTCGTTGCAAGATGTGGTCGGGACAACGAATTGAAACGAGGATTGCTATTGGTTGTTTATTTTTGAGCCGTTGAACGGCTATTTTGCCGTTTCTTTTTTTTTTTTCAAACTCAATTATAAAAACTCAATTATAAAAACTCAATACCAAAACACATACACATACATACACATTCTACACTCAATTACACCTATGGATCCCTCGATAAATATGAAATTTTTAAAAAGTTTTGACTCGGATGACGACGTAGAATTCGTCGAGACATTCTTCAATGTTGTGCAACACGTTCACGCCGAAGAAAGTTCGAATGCAGCGCGTACAAGGGCGGTCGTCAATCGTGATCGCCAAGCCGCACACGACTTATTGGTACGTGATTACTTTGCCGATAATTGTCTTTATAATGACGACTCGTTCGAACGTCGTTTTCGTCTGAATAAGGCTATATTTTTACGTATTAGTAATGCTTTAGAATCTCGTTATGATTTTTTCAAACAAAAACCCGACGCTAGAGGAAGAATGGGTTTTAGTAGTATACAAAAATGTGCGGCTGCTCTTAGGTATTTGGGATACGGTATAGCATTTGATGCATCTCACGAATACTTGAAAATATCCGAGAGGACCGCGGTTGAATGTGTAGATTGGTTTTCTGCATGTGTTTATGAGGTTTTTCACGAAGAATATTTGCGTAAACCTACTCAACGTGATATTGAGAGATTATATTCGGCTCATGAAGAGAGGCATGGATTTCCCGGTATGCTTGGCAGTCTAGATTGTACGCATGTGGCTTGGGAAAAATGTCCAACTGCATGGCGTGGTCAGTTCACTCGAGGAGATATAGGTGAACCAACTATCATCCTAGAAGCTGTTGCATCTCAAGATTTGTGGATATGGCATGCCTTTTTTGGAGTAGCGGGGTCTAACAACGACCTTAATGTTCTTGGTCAGTCTCCACTTTTCAACGATATTTGGACCGGCAAAGCACCTGATATGACGTTCACGGTAAACGGGCACGCGTACAAATATGGTTACTACCTTGGTGATGGGATATACCCGGATTATTCTACATTGATGAAGGCATACTCAGTTCCTCGAAGTGAAAAAACAAAATTGTTTACAAAAAAACAGGAATCAGCGAGAAAGGATATCGAGAGGGCATTTGGAGTCCTTAAGCAAACATGGCATGTAGTGAAATATGCTACACGACTTTGGGATAAAGAAAGAATTAAGCGAATGGTGCTAGCATGTATTATAATGCATAATATGATTATTGAAGATGAAGGTCGAGCGATTTGCACGTATGATCCGAACGACGTTGTCGTTCCAATTGAGGAGTTCGTACCCGGAACGAATGCTTTTTTGGAGCGAGTTGTCGAAATTCATAACAGTGAAACGTGTTTCAATCTTCGAGAAGATGTCGCGGAACATTTGTACCAACATAACATGAACGACGATTAGGATTTTTATATGTATGTTTGTTCGTTTTCTTATTAATGTAATGTTTGTTTTCTAGATTAACTAAGTAATGTAGTTTAAAATTGTTATTTTATTTTTATAATTAATGAAAAAATAGTTTTAAAAAAATAAATGCTTTTTACTTTTAAAAATTGTAATTTTATTTTAATTTTTGGATTAAAAAAAAAGTAATGTTATTGTATTTTTGAATTAAAAAAAAGTTATTTTATTGTATTTTTGAATTAAAAAAATAATAAAAATAATGATGTGGAGTCGTGTGTTAGTGGTAAGTATCCCATGTTAGTTGTAATGGAATGTGGTGCTGATGTGGCATATGTGGTGGGTATAACGGATGGTCAACTCAGCAACAGTGTATATCGACTGAGACTCGTTAACCCTAATTCGGCTCCCCCATTGCAACACGACACCAGCCATTCCTTCTCTGTCGACGAAGCCTATCATTCAATGATTCAATCGGTACTCTTCTTACAGGTAATATATTTGAAAAATTCAAATCCTCCCCAAGTTTAATATTGTAATTTGTGCACAGACGATCCTATATATTTGCAAAATCAACAAGACATATATTCTTAATTATTATATTTATTTACATCCATGGAAACCCAATAGCTTCATTTTCTCGATCAACCATTTGCATTCACTAATTTTTATCTTTGCCTCTGTTGGATCCGATGAAGATGGTGTGTGCTTTCTCTCTTTTTTTTTTTTTTTTTTTTTTTTTTTTTTTTTTTTTTCTCTCTCTCTACTATATACACACTCATCTTTAAAACATGGTCTTACTTAAAGGATATACTGGTAATTGAAAGCTTTTGAGAAAGAATGGAATATCAATTATTGAATGCCCTAAAGGTGTTCGATGTAATGTCTACATAGGTTATATCTCTGATTGTATTATGTTTTCAATCGCCATATGATTGGTTATTATTCATGGCTATTAGCAATCCAGAAAATGCCAAAATAATGTACAATTTTGCATCATATTTATTACAGTTGAAACCGATGATTTTAGGCTTATTTTATAACCCAATTCGATTGTTCCATGAATGAATTTTAGAAATTATTATGTGCAGTCAATAAGACGCTGAAAGATACAAGTGTCATGTACAGCATATTTACCAGCCCTTTCCATTGAGGTAAATTTTTAATTGTAATTCTAATTTCATGAATGCAAATGATACATATTCATGGATATTCATTCTTTTTTTCTTATAAAAGATGATAACATCGGTTTATATTTGAAGTTCTATATCATCCAAAATCTAACCAAAATATGATATTTCCTAATATGCCCTTCCTTCTCTGCTTGGTATATTTAATGTCAATTACTAACTTTTGAAAGTGTGTTTGGGTTTCGTTCCTAGAATCTTTGTTGGGTTATTACAGAAACCTAAGATTTGGTGATAGAAAACTTGAATTTGATGTTGCCCTCTAGGTGTTTGATAAAATGCCCATGAGAAGTTCTTTTTCATATTAAACACTGTTACACGGTATGTTTTACTTGCTTTGCTCCTTCATTATTTATTCCAAAAAAATCCATGAGTTAGTATTTCTTTTTCTATTAATTTTAAATGCAAGTAACTAATATCCAAAATTCCAATGTAGAGAAACTGTAGGTAGACAGTGAAGACATTAGGATGTTGGAAGATTGAAGAGTTTGAACTCCATCTCAAACTTTTGGGCATGGATGTTTGAAAAATATTAATTGCTTCCTTAGAGCTTCGTGTTTGTAAGTTTGGACTCTAATCAAAAGACGACAATTTTTAAGTAATTTTGACTATTTGATCACTCAATTATATCTCAACTCTTAAAAATGTTATTATTTTTATTTAATTTTGCGGTTGTTTCTCTCAAAATCATGTCATTTTCTCTATTAATATATAAATTGAATCTAACATCAATGCACCAGTTCCTTAATCAAAGTGGGTGCATGATGTTAATGCTATTTTTTTTAAATGATGGTAAATTTGATTAATATTATTATGTAGTGCACGATAAGTTTATTCATTTTTAACAAGGATTTATCATATGTTGGCCTTTATGTTCCTAAGTATATGTTACGAAGTTTAATACATGTATTGGTTTTTCTTGGAATAATATATTTCTACTTCAAATGGTTAAAATAGTTTAATATATTATTTCAAATAGTTTTTTGCCCAATATTTAAGTGATATCTCAATCTACAAATCAAGTTGTTATAAGTTATAATGAATCTTTTGTTGTTTTTTATTTAAATTAATATGTTTGATACTCTGCATATAACCATGTGATTGAGGTTTAACTCGAATTCAAGTTAGAGCCAAGTTTGTATGGTGCGAATTTTGATACGATTTTAGTTGAAATACTTAAGTTGATTTTAAGCTATAATCTCCCAGATTCAATTGATTAGAATTCATTATTAAATGAGGTTGAAGGTACAATGAGTTTACATTTTTGCATATCACCATTATTATAAAGTAAATTTCAACTCTTTATAAATTAAAGAATATAATGTAAGCAGTTTTGTTGGGATAATATTTTGCAACCAGACATGAGGAGTAGAAAAAACTTAAATGCACTTTAGTCATTTCGGTCCTTTCAATAAGGTTAAAGAAAAGATAAGTTGTGTTTTGTTCATTTTAAACGTCGATTAAAGGTACAAAAGAATGCATTTTGACCATTTTCTATATTTTGACCAAGTAAGTCGATTTTTGTCAAAATAACCATTTTGGTCATTTTGCTCATTTCAACCATGCAAAATATATATTCTGGTCATTTTAAACTCACATTCACCATAAAAAATAATGTATTTGGACCATTTTTGTCATTTTTACCATTCAAATCAACTTTTGTTATTTTGGTCATTTCAATCGGTCAAAACAATTAGAAGTCGGGAAGTATACTTTATTTATTTATTTATTTTTTTATTAAACCATTATAATTAAAAAAACATAAATAAAAAGCCAGCCAAGACACCAGAAGTGGCAACATTCATATAGAACCCAAAACGGTACCAAGGGCAAAAAGGTCAATGTTTGCCACTAGGCTTGAAAGCACCTGCAAAGCGATGGTGCGGATATTGAAATATTTTATCATGTATCTTTGTTAAATGCACCAAATAACAACTTATTGTCATATATTTATTTATATATTATTCTACTTTCATTTCTTCCTATTATAATATTATACTTTAAAAAGTGCAATTTTGTAACGGATAAAAATGATTTGTTTAAGTAATATTTGAGAATATAATAAGTTTCTTTGTTTTTTTAAACAAGTTTCCAGTTTTAATTTTTAAGGACGGATCCAAAGCAATATGTTCGCCATATATATTTCTCATTAATGCCTTTAGTACTATTTTGTTATTTAGTATGCTTTTAGTAAAAAAAAATTGCATTGCTAATATGTCTTCCTGTTATAAGGCAAAATGCAATTTTATTTTTCTTATTAAGATACCTACCAAGTACATTGAAATATCTTCCTAGGATATATCTATTAATCACATTATGAATGGTAAACTTTTTAACTTTTTTTTTTTTTTTTTTTTTTTTTTTTTTTTTTTTTTTACTTTTGACATTAATAGTGTCTTGATTTAGAAAGTTAGAACTTGATTGCAGTGTAAGAAATAGCAACGTATTTTAATTTTATATCATTATAATCTCACTATTTTCTTATTAAGGAATTATTCTTTAACAAATATTCAATTTAAAATTTTACCTATATAAAATTTTCAAAGTATATTGCCATTTTTTGCATTCAGTTCATAGTAAAAATGACTGGTGGTTTGAAATGCTATTCTTGCTTCTTGATTATTTTTAACATAAGTCTAATGCTTTGAGCTTCTTCCTTAGTTGCTTCATACTCATACGGAACAAATTAAAGAATGATGTTATAGAAAAAGATAAAACCAATGTATTGGTTTTAGTTTAAGGCTTATTCGCGGTGGGAATCCTTCAATGAGATTATTTATATATATCACATGAAGTTAACTCCGATTGATAAAATAATCTCCTTCTATTTTCAACGGAGACAGTTCCTTATAGTTGTTTGTTTTGTTGTGACCATTAAAAAAAGCCAAGAATATTCATTATTAAATTTTGGATTATACTTGCGTAGACCTGTCTTCACTCATGATTAAATATATGTCGCTATTTCTCGCGTCACATGTTATAAAGGCTTGAAGGTATTCAGATGTGATGAGGAAAGTCATCCAACTAATAAACAAAAATTGTTGTTTACAAAGAGGTATTTCAACGATTATATATATTCAAACATTTCATTGTACTTTTTTAGATATTTCAATGTTATCAATAACGCAAAGTCTATTTTTGTTACATTATCTTTTTTTTATTGTTCCAATATTTTATACTTTTATATGTATTCTTTTTATACGTTTTCCCGCGTTTTACGTGGGTCATAATCTAGTTAGAAGTAGAACTAAAGAGGAAATTTAGTTTTCCCAATAAAAAGGAAAATGGTCGATCCCTGAGTAAAAATCCGGTCTCCCCTAATAAGATTACCCTAAGGTCCGAATTTCAGGACGAAATTCCTAAAACAGAGGGAGAATGTGATAACCATAAAATTTCCGTCAACAATCGTCACTAGTATTTGCATCGACAAATGGTAATAATAAAGTTTCTAATATTTCGAGAAAATATGATCTGATATGCTACGATTTTTATGTAAGAAAAAGGTTAATAGGGTCAAAAATGAGTGACCAAAAAGTTATATCGCTATTAATAATGGTTAGAGTTTTGGAAAGTACACAGTAACGTAATCCCAAGGATATAAAGTTTGTAAAAATCTGACTGCGATTAGAGGAATTATGATTTTATAAAAAGTAAAAATCAAACGTGTTACTAACATAATCAACGTCAAAATAGTATAAATAAATCAATTGAGTTTTGCCTAAAATCGTTAAAGAAAAATCGTAGTACTTCGACAGATAAGAACTTAGAAATGTAAAAGGTCAAAAACGAAATTTGTATAAAGAAGATACGACTTTTGGAAAAATATAAAATACGGGTTAAAAATAAAAGTTCAATTTTGGCAACGCAACCATAAAGAAAGTAGTAATACTAGTAAAAAGCTATCATACATACTTATAAAGCTAACATTTTTTCTTGAATCTCATGCATTTGAAACCCCCATTCTTTTTTCCTTTCACCACATTCATTTGAAACTCCCATGACTTTTCAATTTCTTTATAATAATAATAATTATGATTTGTTAATTAGGTTAAATAAATATCAAATCTAAAGTGTAATCATATATAAACTAAATTTCAATATTAAAATAATATCTTTACTTCTACTTATAAAATTATGTTTTTTGTAACTTTTAACATATTATACTTAATTTATTAGTTTTAATATATTGTTGGATGTAAACCATTATCATTTTAAATGTATAATTTTTGAACAATTTCTATAAAATACTTAAATTATTAATTAAAATATAACAATATAGGCTCAACTTAAATATAAATTTTATTTAACTTAAACAACCCAAAAACTATTTTTTAAATAGTTAAAAGTGATAAATTATAGTGTCTTTCTAATAATGATTGTAAGTTGGTTAATAAGGTTAAATAAATACCAAACCTAAAGTGTAATCATAAATAGACTAAATTTCAATTTTAAAATAATATATTTACTTCTATTTATAAAGTTATGTCTTTAAATTTTAACATATTATACTTAATTTATTAGATTTAAAATGTTGTTGCATGTAAACCATTATTAGTTTAAAGCTACAACTTTTGAACAATTTGGACAAAATACTTAATTTGTTAATTTAAATATAACATTTCAATGTCAACTTAAATATAAATTTCAGTTCCACTAAAAAAACCAAATAATATTTTATAAATAGTTAAAAGTGATAAATTATAGTGATAAATGGAAAAACTAAATTGTAATATCAGTTTAACTAAAATATTTCCTAAATATATTTTTATAATCGTTAAAAATTTTCAAATAAGTAGCTTAAAATAACTTATAATAACAATAGTTAAAAATAACTCTATATAAATGATTATATTGTTACCTTTAAAATCAAAAAATAATGTTTGATGTTTTAAATAATTATAATGATAAAAATTAAAACATTAAGCAAATAAATTTTAAAAAATTAGTTAACAATAACAACAACTATAAATAATATTAAACCATATATAATATTTAATTTTATTGATGTGTAACTCGCGAGTAGAAGTCATTCAAGCGATTGAGATTATGACGTTATAATAGATGTATATATTATCATATAATTCAAAATAATCAATATATTATATCAAATTAATATACAAATTATTATATCAAATTTAAAAACAATTTTATATTTAAAAAATATAAATTTGTAAAGACTTCAACTATATAGGTGTTTCTGTGCATTACAATGTCAACTTAAATATAAATTTCAGTTCCATTTAAAAAACTAAAGAATATTTTGTAAATAGTTAAAAGTGATAAATTGTAGTGATAAAAGCAAAAACTAAATTATAATCTCAATTTAACTAAAATATTTCTTAAATATGTTTTAATAATCGTTAAAAGTTTCCAAATAAGTAGCTTAAAATAACTTACAATAACAATAGTTAAAAACAACTCTATATAAATGATTATATTGTTGCCTTTAAAATAAAAAACAATGTTTGATGTTTTAAATAATTATAATGATAGAAATTAAAACATTAAGCAAATAAATTTTAAAAAATTAATTAACAATAAAAACAACTATAAATAACATCAAATCATATATTATATTTAATGTTATTCATGTATAACTCGCGGGTAGAAGTCATTTAAACGATTGAGATTATGAAGTTACAATAAATGTATATATTATCATATAATTCAAATATAATCAATAAATTATATCAATTTAGTATATACAAATTATTGTATCAAATTTAACAACAACGTTATTGTTATATTTAAAAAAAAACATATATTTGTAAAGACATCAACTATATAGGTGTTTCTGTGCAACGCGCGGGCATTCGCCTAGTAAAAATATATAAAGAGGGTAAGAAATAAGATTCATATAAAGAAGATATAATTTTTTATAAAAGATTTAGCGATGCATGCCAAATGCGCTCATGCTCGACGCTCATGTATGACACCCATATTCGTCGAGATTGGAGAAACGCGGACCACCAAAAGAGTGACACGTGGCAAGCCTTGGATGGAGCCACGAGTCGACTACATGACGCGCATGAACTGCGTCGCGTACATAAGCACTATAAATAAAGATGTTCACTTTCTGAATTCTTCACATCCAAATCTCCCTCTCTCTCTCTCTCTCTCGATATATCTCAAAAACCTTCCCAAATGGTACTACACTTCGGATACAGTCGCAAGGATCCCCGATCTCGCTACTAAAATGAGTTCACGACCCCATTTACTATTTTAAAGGTTTTTAGGGGGTACATGCTTATCAAATTGTTATATATATATATATATATATATATATATATATATATATATATATACACACACAGAGAGAGAGAGAGAGAGAGAGAGAGAGTTAGGTTCATATATAAACTCTAATTATTGTGTGAACATGTGACCGATTCCTGACCAATCAACACTCGAGGGTAATTTCGGAACTTTACATAAATTTATTTTAGTAACCCAAAATAAAATCCAAAATTATGGATACTTCCCTTAATAGGGGATCGGTTAATTTCTTGCCTTAATTTGCCTATTCACCATATTCACCTCGATCCCAGGAAGAAACCAGTAGGAAAAATCACCCCCTAAATATTAATGTTGTTTGTGTCGATCGACCCCTACCTCGTCTGTTGCTCCACCACCAACATTACCCACTTCCACAAAATCACCACCTTCAGAACACACCGAAACTTAGATTATCATCTCCTTCCCCATTTTTTTTTCTTTTACCATATATCTGCAAATCGAAGAGATTGAGAAGGATCTCCATCTCCATCGCCTTCTCTCCACGTCAGGCTACAATCGCCACCCGATCAACATAGTCTCCTTAGAGAAGACACATTTGGGGTAGATATGATCCAGTCTCCACTTCTTTTTTCTACATTTCCTGTACATCGATGTTGGTTCTCTATCTCTTTAGAAAACAATTCAACAGATTTCGAGTCGAACCGGGGGTATGCTTAATCTGTCATATCTTACTCTTTTATATTAGGTAAATCATTAATGTCTATCAAATTTCTTTCTCTTTTGTTGTATATAGCTGGGGTTTCCCTCAAATTCTCAAATCCTAGGCTCGTTAATTTACAAATCATTGAGTTTAAGTGCTTATGTGATTTTTAATGGTATAATGATATCTACTACAATGTGGATCTTTCTATCTTAATTACTTTTGCTATGATTTATTGTAATTTTCATATGTCTTGTATGTGTTTGATGAAATGTCATAGAGAAATATGTTTACATACTTACATACTCAACTATTACAAGTTGTCATACTGTAATTTAGTAGTAATATGTGCGTCTAACTACCTTTTTCTTGATATGGGATTTATTTTGTTACTATAGAAATACAAAATTGACAATTTGTGTGGTGAATCTTATGAGTATACAGACTCTAATTAGTTCATACACATATAAATATTGGAGTTTTACATTGAAAGTTTAGTGTTTCATTATATTTTTCCTTTTTTCATTCTTTGTCATCTGAATGATACTTTATCTAGTTGTTAGTAACCTTTTGTTTACTGATTTTTCGTGTCTTGGTTTTATGGATGTTTGCATATGCAGATGCCACGATGTCAAAGTAACATGGAATGATGTGAAATTGCAACAAGTAAAAAAAACAGAAATTAATGAAGCCATAGAATTCTGGGAAGAAGAAGATATAAATTGAAATGATGTAATGATGAACAATATCTTATTCCCGGGAATCTCCCTCTCTCACTAGTACTTACCATTTTCCAATTACAAACCAAAAAAAAAATAATGTAACAAGCACAGTAATGAGATCCTCCTTCCTTTTTATGATTCTCTCTCATCAAGTCACATTTTAGCCATTTTCTTTAATTTTCTTTTTTACCCTCGAGGAGTAAACATGCAAAACTCTTGGCTTACCCACTTTGGTCTCAATATTTTATGGACCTGTATCAAAAATGCTAAATCAATGGAGAAAGATACCTCCCCTACTTGAGTTCTATGATTAACAGACACCTCTGGTTTAAGAAGGCCGTGGAGAGAAACATCATTGCCTAAATAAGCAACAAAAAATCCATCATATAATTATCGTACATCCGAATGAATTGAGAGCTTGACATCACCAGGACCTTCTCTAAAAAGAAACCAAATAAAATTGAGGAACAAATAGGGCCAAGTCCTCTGAGGAGGTCTGATACTAGTAAGAAGTGTCTTCAAGGGGATTGAATTCTTCAAGAATTTTATTCTTCAACTATTCTTCAAGAATTCTTGAATTCTTCAAGAATTCTTCGGTTTGTATAAAAAGTTTATGCAGTTATGGATCTGGAAATCATTTTTTATTCTTCAATTATTCAGTAATACTTGACTTTTTAAAGAGCATTCTTTAAGAATGCTTGAATTCTTCAAGAATTGTAAATTGTATTTGGTTGAAATTTCTTATACAAGTTATATATCTTATTCTCAAAGAATGTAATTTTTGTAATTGATGTAAATTTTTTGAGTACTGTGTAAAAAAGTGTTGTATATTCTTTAAAAATATGTCATAGCCAAATAAATTCTCTGTGTAATTAAAATCAATTAAAACTGAATGTTGCATATTCTGTAAAAGCACCACATTTTCTTTAAAAACACTACATTCTATAAGAATGCTTTGTGCAATTAAAATTCATTAAAATCATATTAGAATTGAAATTGGAATAGAATAAAACGTGATAAGAAAAATCAGTCAAACATATATCCTTAATTAAAATCCTCCATTCCTAATTTGTTTATCATCAAAAAGTCTAATTTACCCTTATGATGGTTTCAATATAGAAAATAATTAATTTTTTCCATTTAATTTCAATAATGCCATTGATGATCCTAACCCTCCATTCTTTTAATCTGATGGATACAATTTGTTCATACATTCACACTATAATTATAATTCACATTTAATCCTAACCCTATATATATATATATATATATATATATATATATATATAAGAGAGAGAGAGAGAGAGAGAGAGAGAGAGAGAGAGAGAAAAGAGAAAGAGAGTCAGGTTCTTTTGAGAACCAAAAGATTTGTAAGAAGTTGCCAACTCATAATCAACTCATCATTTTTCAACAGCAAAACACAACAATCTTTTCCAAATAATGTGTCTAAGCCATATCTATGCAAAAAAAAAAGATTTGACAGGGTTTTTTTTTTGTTTTCTTTTGTATAACTGTTGATTTTGACAGGTTTTTTTTGTTTTCTTTTGTATAACTGCTGATGAGCACAATCAACAGTTATGCAGACTGTTGATGAGCACAATCAGCAGTCCATATGGCTGTTGATCGTGCACATCCGCAGTCCATATGACTGCTGATTGTGCATACATATAAATTTCGAAAAAAAAATTGTCAAATCTTTTTTTTAGTCTAGATATGACTTAGATGCACCATTTGGAAAAGATTTATATATTTTGTTTTGAAAAATGTTGATTTGATTATGAGTTCGCAAGTTCATATGCTTTTTGTGGTTTGCATAATAACTTAGCTATATATATATATATATATATATATATATATATATATGTGTGTGTGTGTGTGTGTGTGTGTGTGTGTGTGTGTGCACATACACACACAAGATAATTATGATATATAAAAACTATAAGTATCAAATATAAAGTAAAAGATTTATATTGTGATAGTTATAGGAAATTACTAAGTAAGAAATTTAAAAGAAAGAAGACCTAAGGTTGATTAGTTACTGATATATTATTATTCATTCTTAGCCTGATTAAATTCGGCTACCCCAAACCTATAAACGTTAATCTTGCGAAAGCCAAAATGATATGTATAGATCTGTACGAGGTTTGACATCCCCACCTGTGATTGCTCGTGACAATACCGACATGATAACTTTCTTTATATAAGTTTTATTCAACGTCTGATGAAGGGTCGTGCGGGAGAAATTATTAGTCTACAATTTCGATTATGGGGGCTCATGGTAATAATTCTGATAACCTTAGAGATCCGATTACCTAGAGGGACGCTTTCAAGTAGTTAATAAAATAAGTTAGGATATAATAATCGTAAGATATGATTGCTAAAATATCCTAAAAAGATAGTACGATAGGATTGGTAAAATATCCTTTGAAGATAATAAGATAGGTTCGGTAAAACATCCTAAAAAGATAGGAAGATAAAATTAGTAAAATATCCTATAAGTATAGCAAGTTAAGATTAGTAAAATACCTCATAAAATTAGTAAGTTATAACTGATAAGATATCATTGGAATATATATTAAACTAGATAAATAATATAGAACCATAAAATTTAAAAGTAATGGAAAAAACTATAAGATTCAAGATAGTAATGGAAAAAACTATAAGATTCAAGATACAAGGAACTTTAGAAGATATATAAAAATCCATAGTCTTTCTTTTTCAAAAATAATTCACAGTCTTTTTCTATTAATTGAAATTCATATAAGGGTATAACTAAATCACTTGATTTTTTTTCATATATCAATAAAAATTGTTTTTATTCCATAATTCTGAAATTTATAATGGATTTTTATTCGGTGATAAATGAACTTACAACTATTGTATTCATAAGCGAATATGTTAAAGTTGGATTCATATATTTACAAAATATGTTGATAAATGATTATGTTTTATTGAATTATATTTTCAACTACATTTTTTCAGAAAAAAAAATCCAAATATAATTTGTAGTCATATATGAATTCAGTTTTAAATACAAAACCAATCGAGTATAATATAAAAATAAAAAGTCAAATTTATTTAAAATCATGAATGAATAAACACAGAATGTAGCAATAAAAACATACATGTATAATCATAAAAAAATGTATATATAAAAATATCAAAAATAGATATAATCATAAATTAATAAATAGAAAATGATGTAGAGAAAAAAAAAGATACAATACAGTTTTAAACATGTAATTGATTAAAGCACAGTTACTGTAGATTTCTTATTTATTTTCTTGGTTAATATTTTGACTTGTAATAGGCTATTTCAACATGAACATGTTCTCTCTCTTTTTATTTTTTATTTAATTTTATTTATTTATTTATTTTTTGAAATTCGTTTGTTTGTGTAACGAGGATGTGATACCTCATACCTCAGAAGTTAGATACAGTATGTCTTTGTGATTACCACCTAATCCCTTCGCCAACTTTAATGCATTGATGTAGTTTAAACATCCCACCAAAAAAATCAATACCCTTATATAATAGTCATTTATGATTATAATCGTACTTTATTCATATATGGTTATAACTTGATCATAAACGAATAAGACACAAATCCATATACATTATATACGTTAGTCATTTAAGATTATAATTGTAATCATAAATTGATAACACACAAACTCATATACTATTCTATTATTTATGAAGCTACTAAATACACAACCCATGAACACCCTATTTTTTAAGTCAACCATTTACTACTAAAAACACACCGGGAAATGTGTAAAAAGACTGAAACCTTTTGTGAGCATTGTAATATGTGAATTTTAAATACAATTAATTATTTATTTAAAAGGCCTTGATCAGCCTGTTATTCCTTAATCAAAAGATTCCAAAAATCCGAAAAATATGTCATTTACAAGATTTGAACCCTAGCCTACTATAGAACATGGCTGCGAAATTTCCAACAGGCTAAACAACTTTTCGATTTTAATAGCTGAAATATTATATATAAAGTACTATAATACTAAATCTATTATTATTAATAATATAGTTATTATTATTATTAATTATATTATTCTTAAATATATATATATATATATATATATATATATACATATATATATATATATAAACGTATTTTATAACGTATAAATTCACTTAAAAATGTATATAACTCGTATTTGAAGGTATTTGTATCCGTATTTAAAAGTATACTTACTCTTTCAAATATATAGTTTCAATATATAAATACCTTATACCTTTAAATTTTATTTATACCTTTAAACATATTTTTATTGTTTTTTTATATATAAAAATAACGTTTTAGTCAACGACCAACCACTGCCTTTGCCGCCTACAACAACGGCCGGCTACCGCTTAGAACACGCCGGCAGCCTACCGACAACATCTACATTAACGTTCGTCCACAGTGTAGAAAAAATAGAAAGAGAAAAGAGAGAGTTCGTGATCGTGAGGAAGAAATATCGATAGGAAGAAACATATGGAGATAGAGACCGAACAGTTCAATGACAACAATGCTCCGGTGGCGACAGTCAAAGAAACAGATGGAGATTGAGATTAATGTTTTTTTTTTGGGAAAGAGGCCACAGCCCCGACAAAGATTATGACAAGGCTTTAGGGTTTTGAGTTTTAAAAAAAGAGATAGGGTTGGATTTTATAATGGGCTAAAAGATTATATATTTCTTTTCTTAGTCATGTTTTAGAAGATTATGTTTTTTTAATAAAATTATATTTATTAAAAACAAAAGCAAAAAATATATATTAATTAATAGATATTAATTAAAAGTTAAAAAGTATGTTTTAGAAGATTACGTTTTTTTAATAAAATTATATTTATTAAAAACAAAAACAAAAAATATATATTAATTAATGGATATTCATTAAAAATTAAAAAGTATGTTTTAAAGATTACGTTTTTTTAATAAAATTATATTTATTAAAAACAAAAACAAAAAATATATATTAATTAAAAGTTAAAAAGTAATTACTATTTATTTATCAACTAATAATTACATTTGACTAATCATAATAAAAAAGTAAGTTTTTTTTAATCATTAAAGGGTGTTTTTTTAGTATAGGTTGTTTTTTTTAGTATTTAGGGGTGTTTTAATCCTCAATGAAGTAATTAGCTGGTTAAAGAAGTGCAGAAAGAAAGCGTTCATATTCAAAGTTGACTTTGAAAAAGCTTTTGATTGTATCAGCTGGGATTTCTTGGAGTCAATCATGCAGCAAATGAATTTTGGGGATAAATGGAGAGCCTGGATCCGTGGATGCTTAGCTTCAGCAAAGATCTCGGTTATTATTAACGGTGCAGCAACAAAGGAATTCAGAATGGAGCGGGGTGTGAGACAGGGGGATCCGTTGTCCCCTTTTTTTGTTTATCATAGCCGCTGAAGGACTTCATGTAGCCCTAGAATCGGCAAAGGAAAAAGGTGTTTATAGCGGCGTTCAGCTCCCTCATTGTGGTCCAACAATCTCGCATCTACAATATGCTGACGATGTAATATTCTTGGGATCATGGTCTTTGGAAAACATTAAAAATCTGATCAGAATATTACGGTGTTTCGAGCTAGCATCGGGGCTCAAGGTTAACATGTCAAAGAGCAAAATATACGGGCTCGGTGTCCAATCCTGTGAATTGGATTTGGTGGTTCGCAGCTTTTGCTGCTCGATCGGTTCATTCCCGATCACATACCTAGGTCTCCCAGTTGGTGTGTCGATGGTTCGTGAAACTCATTGGAAGCCCATTATCGAAAAATTTCAAGCGAAACTCTCGAGATGGAAAGCCTCCACCTTGTCGTTTGGGGGTAGATTGACGCTATGCAATTCTGTTCTAAATAGCCTTGGCTCCTTTTATTTCTCGCTTTATAAGGCCCCTGCAAAAGTACTTAAATCCCTAGAAAGAATTCGGATGAAATTTTTCTGGGGCGGGAGTTTGGAAGCAAGTAAAATGGCCTGGGTTGCTTGGGAAAAAATTCTAGCAGCCAAAGAAAGAGGGGGGCTCGGGGTTGGAAGTTTGAAAGCGCAGAATATTGCCCTCATGGGTAAATGGTGGTGGCGATTCAGAACCAAACCGGACAGCATTTGGGCCTTGGTAATTCAAGCCATTCATGGTTCAGAGGGTGGTTTGGCACGACCAATGGCCGTTAGAAGAAGAAGTAGCTGCTGGGGCTCGATTGCTTGCCTGCCTCCAGTTCTAGAAAAAGATCAGGTGCCGTTTCTTAGTTTCTTCCAAAACTCATTAAATCCTGATGGTTCACACAAATGGTCATGGTCGCTTGATCACTCGGGTATTTATACTGTGTCCTCACTACGAAAGTATATAGATAACCGGACCCTGCCCCGTAGTGATGCTGTTTGGAATTGGAACCCACTTGTCCCGGGTAAGGTAAACATTTTAGCTTGGAGAACCAGTCATAATAGGCTGCCATGCATGGAAAATTTATATAGGATTGGTATCAGCTCCTCAGATTTATGCCAAATGTGTCATGAAGCCACAGAATCAGTTGACCACATCTTTGTGGGCTGCCCGGTTTCAAAAGAGGCATGGGCGCAGGTTTGCAACTGGTGGCGGTTATTGGGGAATTATCCAAGTAATTGTATGGAGCTGCTAAAATGTAAAGAATCTTTAGGGGGGCATAATAGACTGGAAAGGATTCATGAGGCTATAATGTTGGTATTTTTATGGATAATTTGGAGATACAGGAACAACAAATCCCACCGCTCAAACCAAACCATTGGCTCAAAATCGACTTTGCCTTTCGAGGTACAATCATTATCGTATCTTTGGATCAACGCGAGGAATCGGAAGGGAAGGAAGCTTAGGTGGCTCGAGTGGTGTTGTGACCCAATTTTGGAGTGCTACGGCAGGATGTAGTCTAATTTCTCTTAGCTCCTTTTCCAGTTCTTATTTCTTTTCTCTGTCTGTTTTTTTTTTCTGATTTTCTGTTTACTTGTGACTATTTGTTCCTCCTAGCTCCTGGCTAGTGTTTTAATTTTAATTCATGCCTGCCGTTCTAAAAAAAGTATTTAGGGGTGTTTATTTAGCCATTCCCATCATAAAATATACCTCTAATAATCATTTATTTATGAATACAATTTACTAGGTTCTATTAATACGTATCTGGATTACAATCTTCATAGCACCTTTATTTTTTATTAGAAAAACACATCCAAGTGCAAAAAATATCAAAGAACATAGGTTTATATACTTTGAATAATTAAAGCATAAAAATCAAAGAACGTCACTATTTATCTATAAATTTATAAAGCAAAGTTAGATTCAAAAAATTTGAAAATAGTTTATATATACAAAATCCAGTAAATCTATATTGGATTCACGTGTTAATATTTTTGTGGAAGAATGTTTTAAATAAGAAATTAACCTGGTATCCTTTCTGTAGGTTGTATATATAAACTATTCAAAATTCAAAATTTATATGATAATTTTATATGCGAGCCTTAAAAGGAACTCCTAATTACAACTAAATGTTTAAAATATCTCATATGGTGTAGTTCATACACAACCTATACGAAGTAAACAAAATGAAAAAATAGAAAACTTACTGGTAAGTAAACATATACCTACTCATGTGTTTGTTTCTAGTAGAAACGTTCCATATCTTTAAAGATGTTGGGAGGCAAAAACTGAATTAAAAGTGCTTTATTCATACAATAGAGAAGAGAAAAATCGAGGCCTAGATATATAGATCCCACGCCATCAACATAAGCTATTGAAAGCATTCAAGAATGAAATTAAAAGACATTTATGCCTTTCATCTTTCTCTATTTCTTTCATGAAAATCGAAAGAGAAGAAGTCATAGGTTTAGGAGTCATGCGATGGCTATCTAACATTTACCATAGATGAAAATCGGAGGTGATGTAGCCTTAATTGACGGGTGAGGAAAGATTGACAAGACAGTGACGGATCCAAACTGAAACACAAGGGGGGGGGGGGGTCCATCTAACAATCATTGGTGATACTAGAAAAGAAAAGAGGCGGCGCTAGTGAACGGTGCTCACTCAGACGATGGTGACACTGGCATTGGCCGATGATCACCCCCACAATCACACATGAGAGACATGGGGGCAACGACTGTGATGAATGAGAAGAAATCCACATGGGTGGTTAGGTTATAAAATCGAGAAAGAGTGAGCAGAAGTGAATTACAAAAAAAAAAGGAGAGTCAAATTTTTCTAAAAATTTCAAACGATGGGTGCCAAGTCTTAACTAAGTGGGGACATTAGGGAAATATTCAAGGATTCTAAATGAGTATTGTGTGTAGATAATTGGTAATGGTAGCAATAATTATTTTTGGTAATTGTTAAATGAATTAATAACCCCTTAATTTTTTTATGAAACGACAAATCTAAGCTATTTCTAAATTACACCTTAAATCCACGTATGTCCACGACGGGACTTGAACCTCAACCTCTAGGAGAGAGGGCAACACCGGATAGCTAGAAGCCCCTTTGGTGATAACCCCTTAATTGGAAAATCAATTTTAAATCACCGATTGTTCATCCTTATTAACCCTATATGTCTAGAAAAAGATCATCCATCACTCAGCCACCAGCCGCTAGAGCTTCCGCCTCATCTGCAACAGCCGTGCAACCAAACCCCCTATTTTCAGTTAATTGATCCGTTACAGATCCTTTTACAGACACGAAACCCTTCGTGTTTGTGTCGTTCCTCTGAATGGCTTTTTCCTACAATGGCTTCTACCTTCCACTGCATCAGAATCACGACTTCATCTCCTAGCATCATCTTCTAGTAGCCCTTCCCAGCCCGTCATTTAAAGAACCCTAACCCACCACCACATAGCCTCCATTCTCTATTGTTCATCGATGTACAACAACATTATCTTCATCACCATTTATGTCACTGTTCTGATTGACCAGGTAATCATATTCTTATATCTTTTTTTATTCGCAAACCATGAAACGATCTTCCTCTTTATTTCTAATCGCAAATAATCATATCCTTATATTATTTTTGGTAAAATTTTGGTATGCGATTTGGTAATGGTGTTAAGGGCGTCTTTTATTTTTAATCCATTTGATGTTGGTCAATTTAATTTTTGATTTCATTAGTGATGTTCTATAAAGCATGATGATTTGGGGTGTGCCTAAAGGTGTTCAATGAAATGTGTAGGAGAAAAGTTATATGGTAAATGGTTAAAATCTATGAATGTCCCAATACAACCTGCCACTAAGCATGTTAACAAAACATGTAATTCCATAAGTTTTGTTTGCTATATTTTGTACATGTAAGATGGTTAACATACTTGGTGGTTATCTTGTATTGGGACTTTTATAGATCCCGACCTTTTGCTAGAAAATGGGCTAAATATGTTACTATTACAATAATGTAATTTAGCTGAATAAGTAATCCATCCTCAATAAATGACACTAATGTTTTTGAGTTTCATTCCAGGCATTTGGTCGGACTCCACTTACGAGTATTAGTCCCAAGAAAACATGGGAAGGAGCTCTTGTAGGTTTAACCGGTTGCATAGCCACTTGTGTGTTGTTATCAAAGATTCTTTCTTGGCCTACTTCTACACTCGGGTACACTTATACTTTTAAATCTTGTCATATTCAGTCCTTCAAACTTTCTCAATATGTATTTTCTATTTTTTATTTTTTCAGTGCAATCGGGTTCGGTTTCCTCAACTTCTTTGGGTCTCTCTATGGTGACCTCCTTGAGTCCATGATCAAGAGAGATGTTGGTGTCAAAGATTCAGGCTCCCTCATTCCCAGCCATGGTAATTTCTCTTTTTCTTTCACAGGGGTAAAAATGTCATTTTATCTTTTTTAGTGACTAAATTTTTGACACGACCCACGACACGACACGAAATAAATGGGTTTGGGTTGAGTTTTTCAACCCGCCAACCCGCTAACCTGCCAACCTGTTTATTAAACGAGTCATATATGAGTTTCTCAAAAAATAAACGGGTTGACCCGCCAACCCGTTTATATTTTTAATAAAAAAATTATTTTATTTTTAAATGTATTTATGTATCAAGTATTAATATTTAATAAGTATTATATAATATATATACCATTGATTTAGAGACCATTTGACTGTTTTGACATTTTGACTCGTGGTGGATGGCCTAAGGTCGTAAGTCGTAACCTGTAATGTAACGCCCGTAGATCAGGGCTAGTCAATTTAGAGACGATGAGTGTCAAAAATGACTTTTTGATAGAAGATTATTTAGAATGAATAATCTTAACTAAGTTGTAGTATATGTTACAAGGATTCCGTACATATAAAGAACGCCGAAATCCGAGTTATAACGAAGAAGTTATGACCTGTCGGAGTTTCGCGACAGAACCGACACGACACAGCGCGACGTAAAAAGTGAATTTACGTTAGAGCGATATTTAGCCTTAGAAATCTAAATGAAAGTTGTAGAATACGTTAAACCGTGAGCGTGCATAAAAAGAACGCCCAAATCTGACTTCGTATGAGGAAGTTATGATTTTTCGAAGTTTCGACTTAGCGGTATGCAGCCTGAAATACTCGATTTGAGATCGAGCGGTTTTTAGCCGAAACAATCTAAACGAGAATCGAAGATCTCGTTGTTGGTATCGAAGCGATGAAAAGTTAGGCGAGAACGGACGTCAAACGAAGAAGTTATGAATTTATAACGAAGTATTCCTGTCCGGGCCTACTAAAAATAAATAATAAAAATAAAGTCAAAATTAGCCGACGAAGTCTAAACGAAAGTTGTAGAGCGTAGTCTCACCTTCGCGTGGATATAAAGAACGTCGAAAACGGAGTTTGTATGAAGAAGATATGAATTTCCGAAGTTTATTAAATATTTAATATTTAAATTTAATTCTAAATCTTGGCATTATCTGAAGAGGAGTCATCAGACTCATCCGAAGTACGCCCAGCGTACTAGCGTACGCCCCGCGTACAACGAAGCATGACACGCCTCGCACTCGAGTTCTTCGGATACGTAAGCAATGACGATTCTGAGGCAGTACGCCCCGCGTACTCCGAGGCTCCAGCCTCCTATAAATAGGATGCGAGGGCAGCCGACTCCTTTGCTATTTTTCTCTCTTCTCTCTCCCGTTTTGCATCGATTTGCGTGCCAGAAGTATCCCGAAGCCCCGGTATCATTCCAGAGTCCCGAAGCAAGATCTGAAGCCCTGAGAATCCCGAAGAGCGTGATTCCCGAGCCGAAGCTCTGCCCGCGAGAAGTTCGATTTTTGTGGAGATCTTCCAGATCTACCAAAGAATATTACTTCTATACGCCGTAGTGCTGTCCGATCATCTTCTGATCAAGTGAGTGTATGGTTACTTTCTTCTGACGCACAAATACGAAGTATTTTATACGAAATACGTGTTATGTGTATATTTTGTTGTTATATGTGTGAATGTATATTCACTTTCTTCTATCGCATAGATATGAAGTATTTGCTATGAAGTACGTGCTAGGTGTTTATACAATGTTTATTTACTTGAGATAGATGTTGAAATAATGTTTTATACATGTTTTAAAAGATTTAAATTGTATATGTGTTTGCATCTACAAATATGTTGGGTAGAACATGGGTAGATGAAATAGTTGATATGAGACGAAATAATAAGTATTTTTGAACTCAATGTGTTCATTAGGTATTTTTGAACTCTACGTGTTCACTTGGTGTTTGAACTCAATGTGTTCATTAGTTATTTCCGAACTCTATGTGTTCACTTGGTATTTTTGGACTCAATGTGTTCATTAAGTATTTTTGAACTAGATGTGTTCACTTGGCGTTGTTGAACTGAGTGTGTTCACTAAGTGTTTTAGAACTAAGTATTCACCAGATGTTTTGAATTAATTGTTCACTAGGAGTGTTAGAACTAGGTGTTTGTTAACTATGCTGAACTAAGTGTTTACCAATCGTAATTTGTGGACCTTGGCAGTGGTGGACTTTGTGTCAATTCCTTAGGTCAATCCTTAGGAATAAATGGATAAATGATAGTTGATTCTTAGGGTAAATCCTTAAGAAATAAAGGAGATAATGGGAATGAGTATTTGGGTTGATTGTTTAATAATTCAATATAATAAATGTATTATTGTGGGTTGAAAACCCTACATGCTCACCAGGCTCCCAAGCCTGACCTACTCAGTTTTCTTTGCATTACAGGTAATGGCACAAGAGTATAAATGGGTGGACTTGACAAGAGATTTTGGATTATAGATCAGTAGTTATAAATAACTGTTGTAAGGTCTATTTTATATTATTTGTGCTTTTGGTCTATATCGGAACATGACATCCCGAATATTGTTAATTAATGAAAACGCATCTCTTGATGAAATGCTTTGATAAACTTTATTTTATCATATTTTGTTTTGGGAACAAATTCTGCAACTCTTTTAAATCAAAAGGATTTATTCTGAAATTATTTTAAAAGCATAAATGAAAATCAGTGTTTTCTGGTCGTGATTTTGGGGATGTCACAGTTGGTATCAGAGCATTAGTTTAAGCGAACTAGGAATTTGTAGGAAATTTCTAGACTTAAACTTAGAATGCTAAGTAATGATTGGGAGGAGTGTGTCTAAAATATGTTAGGTAGTACACCTAAATTGACACAAGCACTAGTTTATTTAAGGAGTGATGCCTAAAATGCTTTTATGTGCTAAATGTTATATGTTGCCATATATGATATTATTTGTTCGGATCTATGGTCTGTTGCTGACCGGATCTGGAAACCTTATGTGTTTAGGATTCTAAGCGTATGTCTACGGTATTAGAACTAGCATGTAAATGTTTCGGAGTGATAAGGATGATTTAATTATCTATCGTGGATGAGGATCTAATTTCACCTTATTCGGTGTGTAGATCAAAAATGGTAAGAACCAGGAGTGGCGTTGGAAACGCGGATGAAAACAGGAATCAACCACCAGTGATTGAGCAAATACCTGTTGTAGCAGCAGCACTAGAACCAATAACGATGGCTGGGGTGCAAGCCATGATTCGGGCTATGTTAGCCGAACAAAGGGATGAGATGCGACAGATGTTACATGAAAATAGGGACGAACCTATCATACCTATTGAGGAACCCGATCTGATTCCCGAACAATCAGAGGAAGGAAACAATAGTCGCGCTGTGAGTCAAGTTAGGACTCAAGGAGAACGAAGGAATGACTCGGAAAGGGGATACAACAAGGATGGGCGAATGTACAAGAATTTCTTGGGAGCCAAGCCGCCAAGTCTTTCTGGGAGCCCAAATCCTGTTGAGATTATGGATTGAATCTCTGAAATGGAGATGGTATTTGAAAGTTGTGACAGTAGCAACAAACAGAAGACTGTCTTTACAGTTAGACAACTGAAGACTGGAGTCTTGAGCTGGTGGAAGTTGTTGGCAGATACAATGCCAAGAGGAGAAGCCATGCAAATGTCTTGGGAAGCATTCTTGGAGCAAATGAAAATGCAATACTGCTCAGAGATAGATCTAATAGACCTAAACAACGAATTTCAGAACCTGAAGAAAGGAAAGATGAGTGTGGATGAGTATGCCACCGCGTTCACCGAGAGGATGAAGCTATTCCCCTACTTGGTGCCTACTGAACTCTCCAAGATCGATAGGTTTGCTAACGGATTGCCCACAGACTTTGGCCCAACGGTCAAAATGGCAACTACCTTGAAAACGAACGTTAGAGCAGCCAGGAATGTTGAGACCCAGATAAGAGAGAAGGGTCTGGAGAGAGTTGAAGTTGGTGAGAAAAGAAAGCATGAAGGTTCTTCAAGGTCCGACGAGAAGCGAAAATTCTCGAAGTCTGGTTCGAAAAAGTTCGAAGGAGGAGGGGAGGAAGCGAAATGGTGTGATAAGTGCAAGAAGAAACACTTAGGAAAATGTGGCGAGGAGGTTACATGTTTCAAGTGTGGAAAGACTGGGCACTACGCCAATGAATGTGCATCTAGTAAGAGAGTGTGTTATGAGTGTAACGAAAAAGGGCATATTTCGATCAATTGCCCGAAGAAGAAAGAACCAGCAAAGCCAAGGGCATTCCACATGATCCTCGACGAAGCGAATCAAGGATGAAGATTTTATATCCAATAATCAGTTATGAAGTAGCGATGCGAATAGTAACTTGTGGTGTAGCCTATTAGAGGCATAGTATAGGGTTAACTTGAACCTTTGTGTAATCGTTTCAAGAATTAATATAAACCCTAGTTTTGATATCTATGTGATATGTATGGTTTTGATATCTATGAGTATTTGGGTTGATTGTTTAATAATTCAATATAATAAATGTATTATTGTGGGTTGAAAACCCTACATGCTCACCAGGCTCCCAAGCCTGACCTACTCAGTTTTCTTTGCATTACAGGTAATGACACAAGAGTATAAATGGGTGGACTTGACAAAAGATTTTGGATTATAGATCAGTAGTTATAAATAACTGTTGTAAGGTCTATTTTATATTGTTTATGCTTTTGGTCTGTATCGGAACATGACATCCCGAATATTGTTAATTAATGAAAACACATCTCTTGATGAAATGCTTTGATAAACTTTATTTTATCATATTTTGTTTTGGGAACAAATTCCGCAACCCTTTTAAATCAAAAGGATTTACTCTGAAATTATTTTAAAAGCATAAATGAAAATCGGTCTTTTCTGGCCGTGATTTTGGGAATGTCACATGTAAGGCTAAGTCTGTAACCATTTTGTCCATTTGCCCAAAATAATAATTTCAAAATCAAATCGCGTATGAGTGTATTTCCCTCTTTCAGACTTCTAGTCTCCCCGTCTCCCACAATCTCACTCTCCCCTCTGTTACTCTGTGATCGAAATCAGGTATTGAAATGGTGTTGGAGAATTAACTTTGTTTTTTGGGAGAAAAAAATGGGAAATGTAGCTATTACTTTAGCACTTGAATTATCTATGTTTGTATTAATGTTAAGTTTGACAATGTTTCTATGAATGTTTTTAATTTTCATTTGGATGTTTAAGACTTAATTGTCTAAAATGCGGATATGTTTGCATCAACCATCAAAAATTTATTCATGTTTAATTGTCAAATTTATTTATGGAATCTGACCCACGAATCCAAATCTGACCCACGAATCCGCCAACCTGTGAACCCGTATAAATAAATGGGTTGGTGGGTCATATATGGGTTTATGTTCCAAACCCGCCAACCCATGACCTATACACTTAAATGGGTCGTGTTTGAGTTGATATATTTTGACCCGCCAACTCGCCAACCCGAACACGACACGATTGTCAGGCCTAGTTATTTGGTTTTGGGAAATGTCATTTTTTGGATACATCATGGCCCAAGAACAAGGAAAAATAAGTCTTGGGCTTCCATTTTTCCATAAGGTTTTGCAATTTATTCGTTTCTAGATTGATGCAACTACTTTCGAGAGTCTTTATAACTTATTTCAGATCATTCTTGCAGAATATTTACAAATCATTCTAGCAAAATGTTTACAAAACATACAATCACATACAAAAGGAAGACTTGGAATCGAGTTCAAGAAAAAGTATATTTTCTAGTACATTTTTATGATAATACATCATATTTTCGTAAGAATAGTTGTAATCAAGTCGATTATTTAGACCATTAAAAAAAAGATCAAGTGCAGTTGTTCAAGAATTGTATATTTAAGAATGTTATTTGTTATAATATGTATAATTATATTATTTAGACCATATTAGATGTATTATTTTAGAATGAATGTGTTTTATGTTCATAGTTGTATTCTTTAAGAATAACTATACTTATCATTCAAAAATATTAAAATTAGTTTGATATAAAATATGTATTCTTACAAAATTATTAATCTTGATAATATATGTTTATAATATTCTCTAAGAATAGAATGTTTTTTTTTTTAAATCATGAACAGATTCTGTTAGAATGTTCAAATTAATATAATTATATTCAAAAAATTAGATTTTTAAAGTTAAGAGAATTAATTATTTCCTAAAATCCGTAATTTTCCTTTTTTAGATTTATGTTAATTGACTATAATACTCTCTTACAATGAAATTAGATGGTATTTTTCAATTATTTTTAATTCAATAATAGTTATTAATCATTTTCTTAAAATAACGAAAATGATTGGTTCACATTCATTTCTACATCCACACAATAATTAGTTAGAAGACAATAACCTAACCCTATATATATATATATATATATATATATATATATATATATATATTGTTGGACACATATCTGGGGCCCACCCACCCTACTCCTTGTACATTGGATCCACAACAAGGGTGGATGAATGAGCATTGATGGTGTGGAGTGGTGTACGTTAGTGGTGTTGGAGTGAAAATGATAGTAGATAGGGCTGACGAGTTAATAGCAGACCGATATTGATGATGGTGTGGAGAACTTTGTGGCATGAAACCCTAGAAAACAAATACGACATAGGAGCAAGAGAGATGAATGAGAAAAAAGTATTGATTTGTATATATATATATATATATATATATATATATATATATATATATATATATCTCCCTTCTTAATAAAAGAATCCTTACCACTTACATCTTTAATTTTTGTTGAATGTTAAATTGCATTTTTGCCCATACTCTTTTGCCTTCTTTTCCTGCTCAAGTTAACTTATGAAATTACCCTCCTATTTCTCTAAAATCTGAATTATTCTCTTCTTAAATCTCGTTAAACAGTCAACAATAATATTATCTTCATCAAGCTAATTGCAATAAATCAGGAACGAAATCAGGAAGCAAATCTCTACCCCGCTTCTCTTCAAAACCGTAGCCTCCACTTCTTCTCTTATAGTTGAGAATCAACGTAACCATTGAAGATGCATTTCTTGGGATACAAAGCCAACGCTTTGCTAACTTTTTCTATTGAATACTTGTTGTAATGTGTGCATCTCTTTTGTCTTCGTTAATTTCAATTCTCCCTCTCCCACCTTACAAGTCCAGGTCTTTCTATCTTTATATTTGTATGCTATGAAAGTAACGATATGTTATTTATGGGTGATATGTTTTGGACCTTTTGGTTTTTGAGGATATTAATTGCTTTCATTTGCTGGGTTTTAGGTTTTGAACTTCATTTGGTTTGGGAATAATCCAGATGTCGATGATGAAGTAACTGATTACATATGACATATTGGTGAGTGTATCTTCTTTGTATTTATCGTTGCTAATTTGTTGGCTTTCTATATGTACTTGATTTCCCATATCATTGTTTTTGTATGATAGGGTTTTACTTTTTGCACCTATGGATTTAATTGCAGAACCCACTAAATCTATCTTATTCTTCTGAGGAGTTGTGTGGTCAACCATCATTGTGAGTAATCAATTTTATTATGTGTTTTAAAAGAATATTAAATAGAAATTATAGCAATTTTATTATGTGTTTTACGTGCATAACTCCTGTGCGACTTCATCTACTGATGAGACTTCTGGCCATACTTCCATCTTTTCAAACCTTGATCTACAATGATTATTCATTGTCAATTGCAATTATAGAAATTATGGAGTTGTACAGATCGTGGGTGAAATTCATTTTTGGAGAAGGGTTAAGAATGTTGTTCATGGAAACATTAAAAACCTCATCTCATTTATAAGTATTTGCTGTGTTTTTATTCAATTTATCTGTCTCTATGAAGTTCCAACTCCATTAAGTTTATCTACACACGATTTATGTTTTCAACATTTTCGTAGTTGTACACTGATGCACATGAAGTGTTTCAGGAAATGCCTCAGTGAAATCTTTTTTTGAACTTAAAAAATGAAATTTATATGATTGAAAGGAGCTCTCTCTGTCATCAAATCATTACACTATTGTAGCATTGCTTGCTTCAACCATTATCACCTGAACTTATTGATGCTATCATAGCTTCCATTCTTCTTCATCAATTCTTATTTTATATACTGTGATTTATTGGAAAATAACTAATCATTTGTTTTGATTGTTTTCATGGGTCAACCCGGTATATGGTCTTTTTCTATTTTTATATATTTTTACTTTTATGTATAATAAATAAACATATAAACCAATAATTGATGTCCACAAAGTTTAAACATTGAAAAAACCGCAAACGGCTCATTGTTTTGGCGTTTGCTACTTGTATCCAACTATCCAAACCCTATTAAAACGGGTCAATCTGGTTTTAACCGGTTCGACATAAGCGGTCGAACTGCTATTTAGGGGAAACCCAACCAGTTCGATCCGGTCCATATTTTTATAAAAAACCCCGTTCTTAATTGACCCGACTTCTACCCCGAGTCACGGTCCAACCGGTTGAACCGGGATCCAAATTTTAAAACATTGGTATTATCCCCTTTCATTACCATAGTAAAATTTCATTGTTGCATTATTGTTGTTGCCTAGATCCGTTAGCAACGACTTTGTCATTATTGGCCCACAAAAATTGATTTTGTTTGCAAGTATATTGGATTTAGTGCATCTATATTATTTCATAAATTGTAAGATTTATTAGTTTTTTCTTTTTGTGGCGTTGAATTTATACGAAATTTAGCTCCCTTTTGTCGGGTATCTATATGCTCCTTACTTGAAAGGAACACAGTAAACAAGTGCATAAAAGTGAACAAGAGGAAATTTTTTTACATTGTCCGGTTTTTGATAGAAATTTATATTTATATGATTATTTGATTTTACTGTTTATTGTTTTTTTCTGTAATATATAAATTAGTTATAGATTTTTTTGACTATTAACAATTTATTGTATTTTTCTCAGACAAAATCGGTGTATTTTTCTCAGACAAAATCGGGTTAACGAAATGTTGGAAACAAATTCTATCATTCACATCGGATGGGGAATACATAGTTACAACATATGAGAAGTAGCAATATATTCTGTGAGAATTGATTAACAATAATATTCTCTCATAATGTATTAGTGTTTTACTTAGATTTCAATTTTTTTTGTTTGATTTTTAACATTTCTTAATTTTAATATTTAAGAACAAATGTAATTGTTAACCATTATTTGTCGTATTTTTTGAAAATAAATGGAATTTATGTACATAGTTTTATTCTGTAAGAATGACTTTAATTATTGATTCTAGAAGAGTAAAATTCGTATAAAATTTGTACTCGTTAAAAAATATTAATCTTGATAATATATATTTATAGTATTCTATCAGAATAAAATGTTTTTTTCAAAATAATCAAAAACACATTCTTTTATAATGTCCGAATTAATATAATTATTATCCACGAAAATAAGATTTTTAAAGGTAAGAGAATTAATATTTTCCTAAAATCTGTGATTTTACTTTTTTAAATTTATGTTAATCGACTAAAATACCTTTAAAATGAAATTAGATAGTATTTTTCAATTATTTTTAATTCAATAATATTTATTAATCATTTTTCTCAAAAAAAAATTAAAATAATTGGTCCACAATTAACTCTACATCCACAGAATAAATAGTTAGAATATAATAACGTAGCATATATATATATATATATATATATATATATATATATATATATATATATATATATATATATCACTGTTGTAAAAATCCTGACTAGGTCCCGATTAATCTCCGATTAATCCCTAGGCACTACTCGACTGATTAGAGAGTGCCTAACGATTAATCCCTGCATACATTATGAGTGAAACATTATAAAACAATGAAATTTTAACATTTTGAAGAAGTTTTATCTCAATGGAAATTATTTGAAGCATGATTAGTGTTGTATTAATCATATTAACCTATTTTGTTATCATATTAGTGGTATTTACGAACTTTGATATGATATTAGTCATATTTATTTTTTTAAAATTCAACAAATTAGCAATTAATGGTGTCCGATTAATCCCCCGATTAATCTCCGCCTAGCCGATTAATCCTTTGATCCTAGTCCACTGACTAGCTAACGTCGAGCGTTTTTGCAACCTTGATATATATATATATATATATATATATATATATATATATATATATATATATATATATATATATATATCAATTTCAAATCCAATTGTTTGGGTTCATTTGGTGCCCCTGAAAGTTAATTGCTTCATTTGGCGTGCGTTTCTTGATCGGATTCCTTCAGCGTCGCCTTTGTTACGTCGGGGTTTTTTTTGGAAACGGCCAAGAATTTTTATAAATATACCCACGCTAGTAAGAAACTAGACGAGGGACAAGGAGTTACAGTCAATTACATATCAAGAAATAAAAAAAGGGGGATACATTCCAACTCTCCCAACTACAAATTCCTTTTTTACCCCTACATTTGAGCCATAGATAAACTAATGACTTAATATTCTCGACCGCTTGAGAAGGGAAACAAACAAACCTTTGAAATAGTCTGTTGTTCCTTGATTTCCAAAGAACCCATAACATTCCATAACAACTTGCAGTGAGTATTTTTCTTCGCTTTACACAGTTTCCCCATTTAGAAGTAAAGTCAATGAACTCACTTACTGTGTTAACTGCCATATCATCAATCCCGCACCAACTGAGAATTTTTCTCCAAACCATACTTGCGTACGGACAGTTGATGAGTATATGATTAGCATCTTCCTGCTGATTTACACACATACCACAAAATATGAAATCAATAGGAATGTTTCTTCTGATAAGTTCCATAGCACAAGGTATACGACCCTGCACTGCTCTCCACACGAAGCCCAATACCTTTATGGGAATTAACTTACACCACCTGATCAAATTATGAGAAGGATTACTAGCATTTTTGAGTTCAATTAAATAATTTGATGGGTTAGACTTCCAACACCAACTGGTACCTCCAGTTACATTTTTTCTGTCCTTCACCAAACATCTCTTTTGAGCCTCTAGATCATAAAGAGCAGGATATACCTTTTTTAATTTTAATGATCCAATCCAAATATCATTCAAGAACTGGGTGTTGTCCCCAGATTTGACATGTTGTCTAAATATGTCATTAATACTTATACCCATAGATTCCAAATCATTTTTTACACCTGCTATGTTGTTTCACACACCACTGAGAGATTTCTTGGAGAGATAGTCTTTCGGTTTGTTGGACAGGTTATGAACTCCACATATAATCTTACTCCACAAAGCTGATGTATTATTCCTTAGTCTCCACCACCATTTAACTAGTAGAGCAATGTTCATAGCCCTAATGGAACCAACACCTAAACCACCCAGTTGTTTAGGGCAAGTGACTTTGTTCCATGACACCCAATGTATTTTATTTTTCTCATCACTTCCCCACATAGGAAAGATCTTCTTATCTTTTCAAGCCTCTCAATTACACTTAGGGGAGCTTTAAAAAGCGAGAGATAATACGTGGGAAGATTACCCAATACAGAAGTGATAAGAGTTAGTCTCCCCCCAAAAGAATACGTTTTTGCCTTCCATCTCGTGAGCTTGGATTGGAACTTGTTGATGATTGGCTGCCAGTTCCTCACCAAGTTCATGTTACGTCGGGGTATTCATGTTGTAGGTTTGGTTTGTCAGCTTTGCTCCTCCGATCCCGATGAGACTAATCACTTTTTGGTTGGTTGCACTTTTGCTAAGGAGATGTTGGAGTGGGTGTTTAAATGGTGTGATATCCTGCTTCATTATTTCGCTTCAGTTGTTGATGGTTTGGTGGAATTTACGGCTCATTGGGGTAGGTGTTCCAAGAAGAGAAAGATCGTTATTGCCATCTTTTACGAGTTCCTATGGTTCGTTTGAAAGCAAGGAATGATGTGTTTTCTTAACAACACTCGGGTCTTGGCGGCCAAAATGGTGAACGTACAATATTTACACTTTGATGTATAGCTAGGTAAAAAATAGAGGAAACTTTGATATTTGGAATTGGACTCACTGGTGTTGCTTTTCCTTTTAACATTTTATAACTATTTTATTTTCCTTGTTGCCTTTTACGGAGCGGCTTTTATAAAAAATTTTCCACTAGTTTATAATAATAATAATAATAATAATAATAATAATAATAATTATTATTGAAACAGGTACCCTGATCCTAATCATAAAGTGTTCAAATTAACTTTTTGATGTACAGATTTTCTTTCAACTTCAAAATATGACATCTGGCTAAGATACTTTGACTCATTAAATTGTTGATTTTGACCCATTAGACGCTCTAGCAAGAGAAGTGGGGTGGGGTTTGATGTTTTTGGGATTAAACGAAAAACAAATCATTTAAAAAAAATAATAAAGAAATCAGAAAGACAAAGAATCATTTGAGCTTTGCTAGGCACTAAACCTAAAACCATTCATATAATTTACTCTTTATTTTATTATCATCCTAAATAAATCTCAGTCTTGTATTTAGTTGTTCCTATTCAGTATTTTTTTAATAATATAGAAACAGCGTGATTTTCATATATACACACACCCTAGCAGGATGCTAGACCGGGCAAACGAAAACAAAATTACTTCAGTTTTTGTTGACAGAATAAAGATCAACACCTTTGTTAAACGAGATTAAGCCAATACTAAAATCAAAAACATTATTTATGAAAGATCAATGCATTGTAATGTAACGTGGACAAACAGGTCAATAGACAACTCATCAAATTTATTAAAAAATGAAATAAATACAACCCAACAACCAGCTGCCATTCCCATTACTTCCTGCACCAACCTCCCATTAACCCCTTCTCCATTTCTAGATAAAAATCTAGAAAACCAACCTAATCACACCCAAAAGACTGATCTCCAAAATGTTTAAGAAATGGTATGTGTCTGTGCTGGTCTTGATGGTGGTATGCGGTTGTGTTAGGGCGGCGGAGGATGTACAGTCGTTAGGAGAGCAGTGTGCTCCCAAGCTGACGGCGGTGATGACATGTGTGGCATTTGCGACGGGGAAGGAGGCGACACCGCAGCAGAAGTGCTGTGATTCGATTAAGGAGATGAAAGAGAGTAATCCAGCGTGTTTGTGTTTTCTGATACAGCAGATCCATAATGGCACAAATCCTACGTTGCAGAAGTTGAATATTCAAGAGAGTCGGCTTCTTCAGCTGTCGTCAGCTTGTAAGATAGCTAATGCCAGCATCGCTGATTGCCCAAGTAATCTTCATTCTTATCTTTATTCTATTTTCAGCTCAAATTCGAAATGGTTTTCTTGATTAAGGCTCAAGCGCTAGCTGTACGTATCAAAAAACTCAAAAGCTAATGAAATCTATCAGACGTATGTTTAGTAGAGAACAAACTGCAGTTAAATAGCATGCATAAGAAGTAATTTGAGTTTAATATTTTCTCATAACCAAAATTTTAACGTATACAAACTGTGTTATAGCCTCAATAAGATTTTGACTTGAATTCTTAGCTCAAGTTTATAACAGTTTGACATGCATTAGGGTGGTAAAAGAATCGAGAATGCTTGCCAAAGGTGAAAAGCAAAAACGAAATTAGATGTTTAGTGGAGTTTAATGTATCTTTTGGAATTTATAATATTTTCAAGTATCAAAAGCACACTAAACGCTCCTCAAACATAAAATTCCTTAAAAAGGAATTGCTCTCCCTAGCTAGGAAACTAAACAACTTAACTTCTGTTTAAGGTTGATTAAAAGAATATTTTTTATAACTTTAAACACGTTTAATTTTCTCGGATTAGTATTATTCACGTAGAAGTTAGGACTGCTTTTATATATTTTTATACTAGTTTATAACCTATGAGACTATGATTACAAAATTAATTAAACTTTAATAATAAAAACTCAAATTTATTAATCATTTATTTTAAATAAATTATTAATTAACAGATTCTTTTAGTTATATAAAATTATAATTATTGATTTAAATAAATATGTAAAATTATATCATTTTAAAATTTGTATTAATTTTTATTTTAATGCTATTAATTTAATATAATTAGAATGATAAATTTAAAGTTTAAAATTTGAAATGGATAATCAATAACATGCATTAACTAAGAGACATGATAGGATGACATCACAAAAGAAAAATAAAATATATATTAATTATAATATGATGACATTAAAAGAGAAATAAAACTATTTTTTTTATTAAAATAAGAAGAGGGAATGTAAAGTATTTTAAATTCTTGATCTCTAATAAAAGCTATTATTAATTAATATATTAACTTAACATTAGGTTTGCATATGATGACACATATATAAAGAAATAAATGTAGTCATTAGCATTTAAAACAAATTTAAGTAAAATATGTTTCGTCTTTTATATTAATAAATAATAATCAATATCTTCTTATCTAATAAAAGAATAGTTTTTTTTTTGACATGTGTCATCTTATTAAACCTCTTAATTAATGCATATTTTATTTTCTTTTTGCCATGTGTCATCATATTATATCTCCTAATTAATACATGATATTTGTAAACTTATTGATTCTCCATTTCAAATTTTAAATTTTAAATTTCCCACTCTAATTACATTAAATTAATAACATTAGAATAAAAATTAAAATAAGCTTAAGACAAATTATAAAGTGATATCATTTCATATTTTTTTTAAATCAATGATTAAAATTTATATAACTAAAACAATCTCTTAATTAATAATTTATTTAAAATAATTGATTAATAATTTTTAGATTTTATTTTAAAAATTTAATTAACTATATAACCGTGGTTCCCACGGGTTATAAACTAGTATTATATATTAAACTAGATTAATGTCTGTAAATTTTGATATTTTAGGGCTTCTGAAGCTACCATCAAATTCACCAGATGCTGCGCTATTCACCAATAATGCCACGATCCTCCCTCCTACATCTGGAGGAATGCCTTCATCGACTTCTACAAATTCTCCAGTTCGCTCAAACGCGCTCAAGTGTCATGCACCTGTCTTTGCTAAATCCATCTTGAGTTTTGCTGCATTCTTGTTAGCAGTGTCTTCAACGAGCATTTTTGGTGCTTAAATTATAGATTTACTATTGGTTCCTAGAGATGAAGTGTGGTTTTCCTTGGACTTGGTTTTTGCGATATTATTTTGTGTATGGTTTGTGGTTATTTGATAAACTTGATTATGTCTATTAATGTATTGTTTAATTACCTGGTAAACTTTTTTATTTTATTTTATTTTATTTTATTTATTATTATGGGGTTATTTGATAAGACTTCATTTAACAGTTATCATGTTTATATTTCATGCCAACAAAAATTGGAACTTTAAAGAAATGTGTGTGTGTGTTTTTTTCCTTGATGTTTAATAATTTTGTTTTGTACACTTTAGATCGGAAAATCTACAATATGTTTTTTCATTACACTTTAATTTCATTTTCTACTTGAAGTGCATTTATACGTATGTATTGAATGTTGTGGCTCAACAAAGACAGTGACGTGAGAAATGGTTGACGTACATTAGTTGTAGAATTATTTTTCATCCTGTTCATATTTTATAATAAGGATTTTTGTATGTGTCCCTAAATATTAAAATATTTATAGTCTGGAAAACCAAAGAAATTTACAGCATATAAACTTGTCTAAATTTTTTTTGATATTATTAATACTTTTTATCATTTTGTTTATAATTATAAAAAATAAAATAAAAATAAATTGATCATTTTCTATGATTGGCTTGACAACTGGATGTGTACGTTCATGATCACCCAAGAAACTTAATTCAGTTGTTAGACGGGCGTCAACCCATTATAGAGTCAGTGTTTGACAAATGTATTAGTTACTCCTTAACTATGCGCTCAACTACGATCGCTCATAAGTTTTTTGGATTGGTAAATGGTTTTTCGCATGTCGACGTATCGTAATTGAGTTATGCATGCATGTGGTTCATTATGAGTTCATTTCGTTTAAAAATAACATTTGAGTTTGACAAACAGAAAAATGACGGAAGATATTATTAGTTGAACATTTTAAGATAAACCCTAAGGAGGTGATAAATTTGACTTTTTTTATTCGGTAACATTGATTTATAGTCATTTGATAGTTGTTAACTGGGTTAAAAACTAACCGGATTAGAAATTCTGACTGAATTAACTTCTAACTGAAACTTGTTGTTTAATTTTACATCTGATTGACTATGCAAAATAATTATAATACCCATAAATAATATTTTTTTATAATAATTTCATTATGATTTACCATTTAATTTATAATATTATATTTTTTACCCCGCACATAATAAGGACCAAAAAGCCATATCCAAATAAAAAGAGACAAAAGCAAAGAGGCTAATACAACAACCACAATCTTTTTAATGGAATCTTGAGAATTTTAACATTCATAATTTAATATCTAAACAATTAAACCTAATACAATTAACATTAATTAAAGAGTATTGTTTTTTTTTTTCAATTTTAAGGGGTAATTTTTATTCCAAGAACATTTGGATATATGTTTCAAAGCTTCAACACTTACAAGAGTATAAACAACACATAAAGACAAAAGGAAGAAAGAATATCAGTAACAAAATGAAACACTAAAACTAAGGAAAAATCAGCCAACATTAAGAAGCACCAAATGCAGCAACAAACTTTGAAAGAACACCAAAAGAAACAATCAACTTTGTGAAAGATCTAATATGGTCAAGAATCATATTAAAGTGATATTGCTAACTAACATATGATACTAATGGGTCACCGTGGCATCCTGTCTCGAGAAATTCTTATTTCACGATTGTGGACAATTAATGGATCAACGACGCCTTAGGCTTCAATGGAATGGAGTTTAGACTCTATTGGAGGTGTGTGTAACGTCACAAAAATTATAAGGTAAACATTTCATTTTTAAATTCAATCATAAACACCATTTATCTTTTTCAATCATTTAAAAGTATATCAGAGAAAAAGTAGCTATTAGAGTATAATCCCAAAATCATAAAGTTGTAGAAACATGGATGAATACGCTGCAATCAAGTTGGGCCCTTCCCTTTTAAAGCGAAAGTACCTGGAACCATAACCATAAAACTGTAAGCACAATGCTTAGTGAGTTCACCAAAATACCACATACCATACATATCGTTGGGCCTAAACCTCTCATTGGGCCCAACCGACAATAATGGGCCTAGCCCATCATATAATGGCCTAACACAACATACAATGCAAGAATCACAAAGACAGCTAGCATTCTACATAGCATACATTAGGAATAGCCCTTCCTGATCCATGGGTCCAACCCAACATACAATGGGCCTAGCCTGTCATACAATGTGTCTAGCCCAACAAACCATTTAGGAGTCATAAAGATAGCTAGCATATAACAAATCCTATTGGGCCAACATTAGTGCCTTCGACCCATGGGTACATTGAGGAGACTCACCTCAATCCCGGATAACCGAAACACACGCGTTGCTGCTACCGTAATCCTCACACTGTACATAACCAAATTATCCCTAATCAATAACTATGGTAATTTCCCAAAATCCAAGGTCCAATCAGTATTCTACCCTTCTAATGGGTAAAAGACCATTTTACCCCTCTCATATCTGATCTAACAACCCATGACCCAAAACACAAAGCTTAGTGAGCTCACCAAAATACCACATACTATACATATCCTCGGGCCTAGACCTCTCATTGGGCCCAATCGACAATAATGGGCCTATCCGTCATACAATGGCCTAACACAACATATAATGCAAGAGTAACAGAGATAGATAACATTCTACATAGCATACATTGGGCATAGCCCTTCCTAATCCATGGGTCCAACCCAACATACAATAGGCCTAGCCTGTCATACAATGAGTCTAACCCAACATACCACGCAAGAGTCATAAAGATAGCTAGCATATAATGAATCCTAGTGGGCCGAAATTGGTGCCTTCGACCCACGGGTACATTGAGGAGACTCACCTCAATCCTGAATAACTGAAACACACGCGCTGCTGCTACCATAATCCTCACACTATACATAACCAAATTATCCCTAATCAATAATTAAGGTAATCTCCCAAAATCCAAAATCCAAGGTCCAATCAATATTTTATCCTACTAATGGGTAAAAGACCATTTTACCCCTCTTATATCTGATCTAACAACTCATGGCCCAAATTCCAAAAGACACAAGGGCCAAAAGGAATATCTAAGGAGTACACCCCACGTACTAAACTCGTACGCCCGATGTAAGACTCGCTAATGCATAAAGTACAACTCACCACAACAGGAAAACGAGGAAATCATGCAGAGCGTATGCATACGTACGCCCAATGTACTAATCAGATGACCAAATCTCACTTTAAGCACTTAATGCTTAAGACCAAAATATCCAAACTCATATCTAACCTCTAAATAAGGTCTTAATCCATAAAGTTGCCAACTTTATGCTATTGCATGAATTAAAAAGGCATAAAATCCTTTTGTAGCTACTGTACTCCATAAGATAGCCATTAAGTCATGCATGGTTAAACCAAAACCATCAGGACATGATTTTTATAAACAAGGGACCCAGAAACACCAATAAGTACATCCCAATCTTCTGGAGTATCTTTTACTCACTAGAATCAACTCATGGGACCAAAATATGCACAACGACCCTAACTAACCTAGATCTAAGCAAGGATTCAACAAGGTTAAGACTTTATACCTCCTGAAGGATGATGAAGATGTTTAGAGCTTGGATCCATAAGCTTCAAGCCAAGAAATACCTCTTATAACATCTCATTCTTCTCCAAAGCACACCAAAAATCACACCAAGGATTGAAATTCGCAAAAGAGAGGCTAGGGTTTTCGAATTTAGGGTTAAAGGGAAGATGGTTGAAGATAAGAGGGGTTGGAAATGAGTTAAGGCATTTAAATAGGCACCCAGACCCTAAATTAGGGTTTGAGTCTGGGTCGCGTACGCCCAACGTATGCGAAGGAGCCTTCGCGATTTCCATAGCTACGTACGCCAAACGTACATCCCTTATATGCCCAGCGTACTTGGCAGGCCCTAAACCATTCTAACTTCTGAAGGCATAACTTCTTTGTTCTAACTCCGTTTTGGATGATCCTTATATCCATGGAAAGGTAATGAGAAGCTTTATATACTCCTATAAATTCTTCTTTTCCTTAAAACCTTCCAAACTTAAATCCTAAATTCATGAAAGTCCCGAACCATCACCTTTATACCATTATACCATTGGGATCCAAAGCACAAACCGAACTCTTGGATCACATAATCTACATTAACCTCAAACAAAAAGGGTCTTAATCCTTTCTTTCCCTAAAGCCCGAAGCCTTATGATAATTGATCTTCGGGCCACGACCCTGAATTATGAAACCACTTGGAACAGGGTGTTACAAATCTCCCCTACTTAAATTAGATTTCGTCTTCGAAATCACTCCTTGCAACCTTCTAGGCATTCAGATGGTCCAACCAATTGTTCTTGAACCCTGCTTCGTCAGAATGGTTGACTCATGCATACGACGACCTTCCAATACTACCCTCGAAACCCAATCATAATAGGACCCATCCGCCTAGATGGAGATTGAATTATCGATTCACTATTTCGTATAATAAGGAATAACTAGCACTTCTCTGTTATAAGTATGAAACCCCCAAAACTTCACCTGACCTCCTTACAGGCAGAACCATTCCAAACACAATCACTAGGACCTCTCTTTACAATCTGGACTAAAAGACATCCTTTTCATCCAGAATTATCCAACTGATACCCTTGGCAGGTAGAATCCTTGACCATACCTTGCTGATGAAAAGATCCTTCATGCAAACAAAGGCGACTCCCAACACGAGACTCATCCATTTCCCAAATCGGAACATAAATGACATCCTAAAAACAAATGATTTATACTCACATTTTATCCGAAAACTTCCGATCACACGGTAACGTTCCACTAACTGAGATATAAATCCCTTAATCTACCATGAAGACTGACAGTCACACACCTGGTCCCACCACCAGGATCTAACTAAGAGTCTAAGTATTAAGGGTCACCCTAGCTTAACCACCACACAGATACCAACCACTGACTACAGATTCATCCTACTCTAAACGTGATCCATCACCTTGCTCAATCCAATTTCCACCGGGTCTCACCCACTCTTATCACAACTCAATGGGCCTCGCCCACGCGTCTCACCCAGTCTACAAAATCGAACAGGCCTGACCCACGGGTCTCACCTAGTCGAGTGTTGTACATGCCCAACATTGCCTCAGATCTAACGATTCTCATACTAAACAAGGATAAATCCTCCGACAATACTGTCTGCCTCAACCCAGGCATGTGCTGATCCTCCTTCTCCCTAACAACCACCCCTGCCATGGCCTACCTCATTCGGGTGAATGTTCCGACTACATCGCAGACTTACAACTCTTCCCCGATAGCCTATTGTCATTGTATATTCTACGGCTACCCCACACTCTTACAACACTCTCCTATCAGCCATGAACCCAACTCATGGTCTTGTTCTCCATCTACCATGACAACCTAACATACCATTAACCAAAGAATCCACACATTCTAACCATATTCAACTGATACAATTTCGAAATTTTCTTGACAGTTCTAATGTCGAACAAACCCACGCGCCCACCATCATCATCCACTTGTTAATACTCCTTTCCTAGTAACGGTAGCGATTGGACCCAAGAGTCCTTCCATAAACAACAAGCATCCCTACTGAGCGACGCAAACATTTTGGAACTCTGACTTCATGGTTGGACTAATCACGCTAATCCGACCATTGATGTTCTAAGCAGTACCCCTAAATCAACTTCCTCGATGGCCCACAATAACTACCCGACAATCTAAAACCAGCTCAATAAGATGTGACCCCACTCATAACTCTCGACATGGAAAATGGCATATAACGACACTTGATAATATTAACTAGGAAATTATAGAGAAACTTAACCGCATATAATGCCTTACACATACAAACGCATGATTGAAAAGCACACACACACACACAGATATATATATATATATATATACGAATAATAAGGCACGAGGAAAACAAAAGATAACATACATGCAATAGCATCTGATGAAACTCTAGCCTCCCATGACTGAAGCTGCAATGCTCGGCTCCTCACTATTGGGGCTTGCGCCATGCCCTCACGCTCGTCAGTGATCCTCAAAGTAACAGGATCAGGTGCACTCACTCCCCCCTCCCCCACCCATAAACCTCAGACAATCGACATTCTTGTGGCCCACCTGGTTGTAGTGAAAAAGACATCATAACTGATCCACGAGGGAAATCCCTACTAAAATGACCCATCTGACCATAATTGAAACATCCCATTCCTATCTCCCGCCGGCCTCCCTCATGGGTCCTCCCACACTTGGCATAACAACCCCGATCCTGATGACCTCCTAGACGCGAATCATGAGTCTTTGGCCTCTTCGCCTGACCCACTGTGATCTGAATCTGCTCTGGCTTCCTCTTCCTGAGGTGCTTCAAATCAATCTCCTGCTCCCAAGCTCTAGAAATCATATCATTCAGGGTCTTGCACCCAGAAAAGTTTAGAAACTACCTGATGTCATCTCTCAGCATATCATGGTACCTCACTTTCTTCATCTCCTCCTCCACTGCAAATTCTGGAACCAATAAAACTCTCCTAAAACTTGGTAGTGATCTCTGCCATAGTCGCAGTAGTCTGGTGAAGGTCTTGAAACTTCCTCACCAAATGTTGCACCACAATTGTCGGTACAAACTCCTCCTAGAATCTCGTGACAAAATCCTCCCAAGACATGGCCACCATGACCGTTGATCAAGATGCCCTACCGACCTCATCTTACCAATCCTTAGCTTGGTCCCTCAAAAGACAAGATGCAAATCCCACCTTCGCCCCCTCAGGGCAAAAACTCATTAGATGAGCATTCTCCATGGTAGCGATCCATCGGCGGCTAGCAATGGGGTCCTTAGCCCCAAAGAACCCTGGAGCTCTAGAAGCCTTGAACTCCCACGAATAGGGGAGTCTATGCTCCCAACTGTCCTATCGTGACCTTGGCCTGAAAAGCCCCGAGCCTCTCATCTAGTAACTCTATAATCCCAGAGTGGTGTGCATTCAAACACTACTGTATAATCCCCATGATCCCCTCCTTGATCGTACCAAAGATCACATGATTCTGCTCCAAAATATTGTGGGTGACCTCCGTCAAGATAAACTCCCACAGCTGCTCATCTATCAGCTCAATGCTAGCTACTGATCCTTAACCAGATCCTCCGCGACAAGTGCTCATCACCATACTGAAAAGCAAACATACAATAATCAGAACATACTAAAAAAATCCCTATCCCACAGGCTTCCTAGATTCTCCATGACTTCCTTTAACTTGAGTATGGATCATGGGCTTTCAGTAGTCTAGGCCCAATACTACCTTCCACACCTATCCATACTTTCCTCAAGAGTTATCCTGAATCCTCCAAGTAAACATCTCAAATCAGTACTCCAAGTACTTGCTAAACAACGTAATCAAATCAACTAAAACACTTCCTAGGCCCCCCTAGGTCCTGACCTCACCCTGCCATCAGCTACTAAAGAACTCCCACTAATGTCAACTAATTAATTCACAAATATAATCACATGTCATAAATCTTAGATAATCCTTCGAGTAACAGACTCAACCCTACAACGGCTAGACTTTGACAAGAGCTGCGCAATAGAGTCAAATCTATCACTCTAAGATTAATTAACTTTTGCAACATGCAACGTAACATATTCATGAAATAATTAGCTCACATTAATACGTATCCCACAAAATAAAACTCAAGCAACATTTTTTCAGTAACACTCCAAGCCACAGAACAGACAAGGAACATCCCAATCTCACTTATTAAAACGCATGCTAGGAACTTCCACTCTCACCGCCGGTTGCCTTATGCATGAAAATTATACATAATACAAAATCAAATAGAATGTCGAATAAAAGACTATACCATAGGACCACAACCAAATAAGGAATAGGAAATAAGGATAAGTTAGTCCTTCTAGGGCTATATGATCCTAATCGTATACAATTTTTAAAACATACACTTAGCAATTACTGCTACCAATACATATTCCTAATCCAACATAGCATCCAATGCTTCCTAGGCTACAAGGTAGCACATATCAAGCCAATCTATCATGCAATTCCAGAAAGTATCCCTAGCCTTATCAAAGCATGCAACATTCACATCATATAACATATCAACATGTATGGGTATTCTAGAAACCACTTACTTGAGCTCGACGATTGGATGCATCACACCCCCTTTTCTTTACAAAAGTCTTTTTAGATATTCACTTTTTTTTTTAAAAAAAGATTCCTCCCCAGTTTGAGTTCAGTTACACCCGAGAGTGTGCCCAAATCCCTCAAACCAAGGCTCTGATACCAACTTGTAACGTCCCAAAAATTATAAGGTAAAAATTTCATTTTAAATTCAACCATGAACACCATTTATTCTTTTGAATCATTCAAAATTATATCTGAATAAAAATAGTTATTAGAGTACAATCACAAAATCAAAAAGTTGCAAAAGCATGGGGGGATGCTCTATGATCAAGTGGGTCCCTTCCCTTTCGAACCAGAAGTACCTAAGACAATAACCATAAAGCTGTAAGCACAAAGCTCAGAGAGTTCCCTAAAATAGCACATAACATACATATCCTCAGGCTTAACCCTTTCATTGGTCCCACACCACAATAATGGGCCTAACCCAACATAAAATCCTAGAGTCACAGTGACCGCTAGCATCCTACATAACATACATTAGGCCTAGCCCTTCCTGGTCCATGGGCCCATCCCAACATATAATGGGCCTAGCCTGTTATATAATATGCCTAGCCAAACATACCGTGCAAGAGTCACAAAGACATCTAGCATATAACAGATCCTATTGGGCCACCATTGGTGCCTTTAACCTACGGGTATAGTGAGGAGACTAACCTCAATCCGGGATAAACGAAACACACGCGCTGTTGTTACCGAAATCCTTAGACTGAACATAACCAAATTATCCCTAATCAATAATTAAGGTAGTTTCCCAAAATTCAAGGTCCAATCTATTTTCTATCCTCTTAATGGGTCAAAGACCACTTTACCCATCTCATATCTGATCCCACAACCCATAGCCTAAACTCCAAAAAGTCCCAAGATCCAAAAGGTCTAAATGAGTATCTTAGGAGTACGGCCCACGTACCAAACTCGTATGCCCGACGTATGGCTCACTAATGCATAAAGTACAACATGCTACAACAAGAAAATGAGGAAATTATGCATTCCATTGAGCGTACACATATGTACGCGCAACATACTGACCAGATGACCAAATCTCACTTTAAGCAGTTAATGCTTAAGACCAAAACATTCAAATTCAGATCTAACCTCTAAATAAGGTTTTAATCCATAAAGTTGCCAACTTTATGATATTACATGACTCAAAAAGGCATAAACTCCATTTCTAGCTTCTATATTCCATAAGATAGCCATTAAGTCATGCATGCTTGAACCAAAACCATCAAGACATGATTTTTATGAACAAGAGACCCCAGGAAGACCAATAAGTACAACCCAATATTATGGAGTGGCTTTTACTCACTAGAATCAACACATGGGACCAAAATATGCCCAACAACCCTCACTAACCTTGATCTAAGTAAGGAATCAACAAGTTTAAGACTTTATACCTCCTAAAGGCTGATAAAGATGATTAGTTATTGGATTCACAAGATTCAATCTAAGCAATGCCTCTTACAAGATCTCCTTCTTCTCCAAAGCACACTAAAAATCACACCAAGGCTTGAAATTCATACAAGAGAGGATAGGGTTTTGAAGTTAGGGTTAGTGGGGATGGTGGCTGAAGATAAGAGGGGTTGAAAATGAGTTAAGGCCTTTAAATAGGGTTCAAGATCCTAAATTAGTGTTTGAGTCTGGGTCGCATACGCCCAACATACGCGAAGGAGCATTCATGATTACCATAGCCAAGTACGCCCAACGTACATCCCTTGTATTCCTAACATACTCGACAAGCCCTTACTATTCTAAATTCCGAAGTCGATAACTTCTTCATTCTAACTTCGATTTCAATGATCCTTATATCCATAGAAAGGTAATGAGAAACTCTATACTCCTATAAATTCCCATTCGCCTGAAAACCTTTTGAACTTAAATCCTAAATTCATGAAAGGCGAGAACCATCGCCTTTTTACCATTATACCCTAGGTATTAAAAGCACAAACTGAACTCTTCGATCACACAATCTATATTAGCCTCAAGCAAAAAGGGTATTAATCCTCTATTTCCCTAAAGCCCGAAGCCTTATGTTACAGTATGATGTTAGATAAGTGATTTAAACATTGGATTGTTCGATGGAAGCTGAGGGGTAAAATAGGAAGGGTTATGTTTCAGGATTCTTCCATAGATTATGGATTTTAGTTTGAGATGTTTTTAGTCATAAGTATAAAAGATAGAATTGTAGAACTCGTCGATACATTTATGTGGGTATAAAGATCGTCGAAAATAGAGTTGGAACGAAGAAGTTATGATTTTTTGAAGTTAAGCTGGAAGAAGAGAGTCTGGCAGTACGTTGGGCGTACACTAGGAGTACGTTGGGCGCACTAGTTAAAAGAAGTTGTATTTTTAGGGTGTTACGTTGGGCGTAACTTAAGGTATGCTGGGCGTACCGCCATAGTGCAAAAACCCTATTTTTGTGGTTTTGAGCCCTATTTAAGGACTCTAACCCCTTGGGTCCTTTCTAACATCAACCTCCATCATCTTGAGCCTCCAAAACGAAACCCTAGCCCTTAGAGAAAATATTGAGCCGTTTTATGTGTTTTGGGTGTATTTTGGATGAAAGAGAAGTTCAAGATTTTTGAAGTGTTGAAGCTCAACCTTGTGGATCCAAAGCCTACATTACTTTTCTCAACTCTAGAAGGTATAAAGCTTGAACCTTGATGATACATTTGTTAGATCTAGCTAGTTTTGGGTTTTATGAGTTTTTGGTCCCGTAATCTTGGTATCTATGAGTATGGCTTATTCTAATCCAAATGAATTGTTATTTTAGACGTTTTGAGGGGCTTTTAGTCATAAAAAATGATTTTGGTCCCTTTCTTCCCTCCATGGAAGAGTTATGATGATTTGGGTTGTGTATTAAGTTAGGGTTTTAGTGTATAGACTACTTCTAGCCATGGAAAGTCGTAAAGGTGGAAACTGTTGGATTATGTGTCTAAGTCCATAACTATAATTGGTATATACATGAATTGATATAAGCACAAGTCCTTTTGGGTTGCTTTCACTCTTGCAACTTTACAATATGACTTTTGGAGATAAGTTGAATTTGTTATTTGGAATAATAAATTGGTATAAAAGATTTATTAATATATTATAAGAATGATATATTAATTAGAAATCATGTTATTTAATTGATATTTAATCAAAACTTGATTTTGAATTAATTTGGGATTGAAAAATTAATTAAATATACAGGGGCTGTTTTGCAATTGATTAATAGTTGTGAAATTGGGCTCTTGGACCCCTTGTGTGGGAGTGGACGAAAATTATAGGGAGGCCTTATAAGTTTTCATCCAAGGCTTCTAATTAGGGAGTCTATGGGCTGCTTAGGCTTGAAGCAGGAAATTAGGGTTTCCATTTACAAACCCTAGCTATGGGATCTAAGCACCACATGTATAAATGGAGCATATCTCCTTGTATTTTCGGCCAGTTGATCCTAAACCTAGTAAAGCTGAAATTCTAGTGTGCCTCCTACTCTCTCCTTCTCATCCTCTTGCAAAGAGTGTTTGTAAGCCATTAGAGGTGTCACATTTCAGGAACTTGCTTTCAAGAGCTATATATCTACAAGGATTAATTGTTATTCCTAGATACCAATTAAGGTATGTATGTAGACCTTTATTTTTGATCTTATAGATGCATATTATGGTTTCTCTTTTGTATTCAAGTTTGCATGTTCAACTGGTGAAAACTTAGATCCTTAATTATAGGGTTGCATGAACACATAGGATTTGTAGTTATGCTCAAAACCCATTAGTGGTATCAAAGCTAGGATATTTTTCAGTTGATAATGATGCAATTATGAATTGCTCAAAGGAGAAGGGAGCAGAATGATCACTATGTTCATATAACTCGACTAGTTTATAATTGGAACTCGATGAGTAGGCCCAACTCGACGAGTGCATTGCCCTGACTCGACGAGTTGGCCTGTTAGCTCCATGATTTTTCGGTTTTAATAATTGTTATCTTGGCTTGATTAGGATAATTGCCTTAATTCGTTTTTTCTGCCTAAAATTGAATTTTAAAAAAAAGGTAATTGGATATCCTTATCAAAATTTATGATTTGTTTAAATTTTCAGATAAACATAAAGTTACTTTGTTAATTTAATTATTAAAAATTTAACCTAGTATTTTTGAAAAGTTTTAAAAATACATCCTTTGGTTTTATAATTTAAAATTTAAATAGTTTAATTTTGAAATCTTAAATTTTAGAACCCTAGTATTTTTAAAGTTTAAAATACATCCTTATATTATATACAAAATTAAAAGTCTAATATATATATATATATATATATATATATATATATATATATATGTATGTATGTATGTATAAAAAAACTCAGTCTTACCGTTAGTAGGCTTCATTCACGAAGCTGGTGTATAAGGGGTGTTTAAGGAAGCAGCCTGTAAAATGACCGTCATTGGGTATCCATTCTTACCCACCGGACCCTTGAGTAGTGGATGGTCGTTAGCCGATCAGGTTTGATAGGACACTAAACTCTCATTAATAAGTATAATGATATATATAAAGTAACTAAATGTTTTTATAAAATCCTCAATCTTAGTATATAAAAGTCATTAGTGGAGCATATGTGGTTAACCAGCACACTAACATGGACTAATAAAGGGTGCCAATAGGTAGCTCGTAAATTATCATTGATTAATGGAGCATGTGTGGTTAACCGGCACATTAATTAGGTGATAAATGACATCGATAGTACCAAGATAATTTGCATGGTTATTCACACATTGTTTATGATCCTCAGTATCCCAGTCACAAATGGAAAGGGCAAAATCGAGATTAAACATGCCATTGAATAATTCAATGAATCTCAAAAGATATTGGAATTTCATTAAAAAAACCTAATTCATTTAAATTTCATTTTTGTGGTGGAATTGGTAAATCATCATTTACCTACCTTCAAATAATTTACAATTGGATTACGACATCCCTTTTCTGAATTGTGAATTATTGTGTTGGGTCCTTGCCTTAATATTTCGTTTGGGTGTTATGTTAAGGATTTTCTTATCTAATCAAAAATATTTCCTTCTTCTTTTGTAGATGTCTACCTCAAACAACGTTTCTGGCTCCACAACAACAATAAATCTTCGAACACCTTCTCGCTCTTGAGCATTTAAGCTAAGGTCACATTCGATGGCTCCAACTTTAATGACTGGATGCGAAAAATTAGGAAGGCCTTGCGATTCAAGGACAAGGAATATGTCCTTGATAAAGAGCTGAACGAGATAGAGGAATCTAAAGCTACTCCTGAAGAAATAGCTGAGTATAGGGCCCAATCCAAAGACGCGACAAAAGTGTCGTGTATTATGGTGGAAACTATGACTCATGAGCTACAATGGTTTTATAAGGACTATTGGCCTTATGACATGTGCAAGGACTTTATGGAAAAGTACAATCAAAGAGCATGTCAAGAAAGGCATGAGATAGTCAAGTCACTCATAACCACCAAGATGAAGGAGGGATAGTCCGTCACGACCCACCTGCAACGCAATGTGGATTGTTACTGAAACTTAACATGAATTTCAATGAGGAATTGGCTATCGATATAGTCTTGCACTCATTTCCTAGTTGTTATGATCAATTCAAAATGACATATCATTTGAACAAAGAGGTAGTCATGTTGAGGTAGCTTTAAAGCTTGTTGAGAACCGCTGAAAGTGGATTGAAGGGAAAAGGTATTGAATCCACTCCTACTGCTGCTGCTCCTATCTTGGCCATTGGGTATGGGAAGGGGAAGAAGAGGAAAGCTCCCTCAAAACAGAGCTGGAAGGGAAAGTCCCAAGTCGGGTCGTCTAGTAATGGCCCTAAAGGAAAGTCTAGTTCTGAAGCCCCATGCCTTTGATCCTAAAGAGGGTACCTACTTCTACTGCCCTGACAAGGGGCATTGGAAGAGAAGCTGGCCCAAATACTTGTGGGATATTAAGGATAGCAAGATCAACCCTACCTCGGTTAGTTTTTACATTATTCAATCTAATAACTCATCGCATTCTAATTCTTGGGTCCTTGATACAGGATGTGGTTTTTGTTGGGTTTTGAGCACTATAACACTCCTATGGTGCACATGCAACCCTAAATGCTTTGGACCTCTGTTTTCTCTAATTATACACGCATTTTGTTTTTCCAAAGCATTCACCATAACTAGCATACAATTAAAGCTATATAATAAAAACTTAGTTTGGATGCTTACCTCTTGAGTAGGGTAGAGTTACTGATCTTTGAAAGCTTGAGCACCTCAAGTGTGATGCCTCTAATGGTTCACAAACACCAATATGCAAGAGGAGGTTTAAGAGAATAAGTTACTTATCTCAAAAGATGGTGTAACCGATTTTGGCTCATGAAGGTGCTATTTCTAGTGTGGCAAATGCTAGGGTTACACTTTGTAAACCCTAAATGCTCCATGACTTTTCACATTCTTTTTCTCCATGGGTTTAACCTTGTAGAAGAATTGTACACGAGAAATCGATTAGCAACAAGCAAGATTGAATTTATGAACTCAGAAAGTAAATAAGTCTTCATAGTTTTATTACTCTCTGTAAGCTCAAATACAAAACTAGACTCTGAAAGTTTATGAAAAACTCACTAGTCTAACCTAAAGCTTAGTACCTATATATAGGGAACAAGAGAGTACAAAAAATACTAAGTCTGATACAATTATGCTTTGTATAAAATTGACTTAGTAAATACATTACATATGAAAATAGACAAAACACTATTCGACTCTTTACAAGAATTCGACCCTTACAATCTCCCCCTTTGTAAACGAGTTGAACTACTCAATTCTTAAGAATCTGAGCAGCTAAGTGCATCATTCTTCGTATCTCAGAATACCACGTCAAGATCTTCTTTAACTCCTTCTTGTCACCATCATTGTTTTTCTTGCAATTATTCATACGAACAATAAAGTTCGTATATTGTGATGTTGTATATCTTTCGATCTCAGCAACTTGAAAAAGAAATCTTTTAGCTTTTCCTTTTGTGTCCTTCTCAGCAAAAACCAAACCAAACGGTTTTAAACAAATTTCTCCATCAACATACTTTTTCAACTCAGCCTGTGTCTTCAAAAGTTCCATTGCAACAGACACTTTCCTATCCATACTTGAAGCAAGCTCTTCGTCAGTCAGGGCAAGACAATCATAATAATTGTCAATGAAGATTTTTATGTGTGCAAGACCTAGTCTGAGCAATTCTTTATCAGTACCCTTGAGTTGTGATGCCTCTATTTCTTTCAAAAGTAACACAACTTGAATCAGATCATTCAAGTTCATTAGAGGGAAGTCTGCAACACTGAAATCAACTATTTGATTGTTTGCACGAATTAAACGATACCGAAAATTTTGTATCATGTTTTCAAACAATACATCTTTCTTGATGGCAACAACTTTCTTGATCTTGATCAGAGACCATACTTCGTCTTGCTCCTTTCCAAGTACAACATGAAAATGAATTTTCATGTGTGTATAATCATCTGGGTTTTCGAATTTCTCACTAACCTTGTATTGAGCAGTGATAAACATCATTTCTTTTATTGGAAAGTCCAACTAATAGGAATCAGTATTAGCAATTAAATAGATTTTCCTTGGCTTCTTTTCGAAAGCATACATGTGATTGGAGGCAACTCTTGATTCAATTGATTCATATGAATACAACTTTCTGGGATTACCTTTTTCCATACCAGGTAGATCACTTTCTCTAAGCCTCAGAATGATTTGAATATGCCTTTGATGTTTGATTTCATCCTCCACTTCTGCTTTCTTTTCTTCTTTAGTCTTTTCGACTAGCACACCCTTTCCTTTGTCTTTTGAATCTTGAATTGGTTTCACTGAACTTGAACTACCCCCTTCTTTATCTGAGCCAAACTTACTATCCCTTTTGTAATTGGTTTTGTAGTAATAACAGTTGTAGAGATAGTATCAGATCTCATCAGAATAGTAGCTGGAATTTGTGTAGAAAACACTATTCCAACAACTTTCGAATCTCCTTTGCTCACCTTTGATTCTCCCCTTGCACCCCTGTAACAACAGGTGGGGCATTTTGTGGAAACATCTGAGCAAATTTCGAAATAAGAGCAACCGCCTTCTGAATAACTTGATCAAGTAAATTCAACTTCTGAGTAAGAAAATCAGGAGTTAAAAACGAAGTTGGAGTAGGTTTCGAAACAACAACTTTGAGCTCCTCCAGAAGAGTCTGCAATTTAGCAAGCTCATTAGTGTCTTCAGTTTCTCGCGTTTCGAATTTTGGCATTGTGTCTTGAAATGTTTTGAAAAAATTTGTAACTGCCCCAACAATTATATCAACCTTCTCCTGAATTGAATTGTACTGAGAATTTATATTCTCAATCTCCTGAGATACTTCCTTCTTCAATTCTTCAAACTTCAGGTTAACATCCTCTCGAACCTTTTTGACATCTTGTAGGAAGAGAATATGACATTCCTTCGCAACAACCTTCAGTTCTTTTAAGGCCCCTTCAAAATTTCCTGCCTGAGTCTTGATACGAAGCTCGCTATTTTGATTAGACAAATCTATCTTTTCATGAAGTCTTGTTTCAGCTGCCTTGATCATTAACTCAACTTCAAGACCCGAAACTGAATGTTTTACTCATGAATCAGCTTGTGATTGAAGAAGTGAATTTAGTTTCCTGTTCAAAATTTTAAATTGTTTTCCTGACATTAACATATGATCAGGAATCTCCACCTCTTCCAAATCAAATTTCAAATCTTCGAAAGTGCCTCCAAAACCTCCGCCTTCGGTTTCATCATCAGAATGAGGTTTGGGTGTGTCAGTGGATTGTCATGGAAAAAGAGTAGTAATGGGTTGTTGATGAATAGTCTCAAACAATGGAGATGAAGTAGAAGTTGATAATGGTGGTGGTAATGAAACAAATGGAGTGGAAATGATAGGTGGTAGTGAAGAAGAAAGAACAATTGGTTGTGGAGCGTCGACACTCATTGGAACATTTGCTTCCGTATCAGATACGTTAGCAGTGATGTTAGAAATAGGAACCTCCTCAGTAACTGATTTGGTAACCACTGTTTTGAGTGGAATGGTGGAAGTAGGAGAAATAGTTGAGACATGTGAAATCAAAGAAACAATAAGTAAAGAAGTTACCATAGGAGACGTTGACGCAATAGGAGTATCAAGCATAATTTCATTGTCAGAAGAATCTTCTCTGATGATAAGCTTTCATTTGTACCTTTTTTCTGTGATGTGCTTCGCAACATCATGAGCACGCCTTTTCTTGGATAACGGTGAAACAAGAGCAGGGATTTCACGAACTACTACTCCTTTGCTGCTAAGCTGAGTCTTACGAACCATGTGAGAATCATCAGACGAATTTCATTTAGATGATTTCATGTGAATTTGTTTAAGAATTCCAAATATTGATGGAACAACCTCTTTTGAAAGTTGATCATCACCCCCAACATTCTTTGTATTACCACCTTCAACATTCTTAGGTGAGGATTTCGACTTTGCAGTTTTCTCATGATCCCCAGCAGACTTCTTTTTCTTGGACGGCTTGGAAGAAATAGCTTCGTTTTCAAGTAATACCCCAGTTTCAACATTAGGGTTGCCGGTCTGCAAATACTTAACAAGAATATTGTGCGTTGAATTCACCTTCTTTAGCATGGCATCTGGAATTCGTGCAACACTTGTAAAAATTTGCTCATTGTCTTCAATATTCTTTGGAAATTGATACTTCGTAAATTCAACAATTTCTTCTCCCTGAGGAACTTGAATTCCTTCTTTCTCATACACCTTCTCCAAAATCAGACTCCAGTATCTAGCACAAGAAATTCCCTTAGCTACACTTGTGCTTGTCAAACTTTTCGTAAATTCGTTCCACAACTGAGTGGCATAATCCACACTCAAGTCATAATACAAACCCATGACCATAGCATAAACTTCCTTTCTTCCCTTGTCAAGACCGACTTTTCTTCCCGTTAAGAGCCACAGAAAAATCCCAAATAAGAAATTCCATATACAAGGAAGTCCAGAATTTTTGAAGTCACTTATCTTTTCGAGTGGTGGCTGATGACCCATCTCATTGAACATATGCATAATATGAGGGTTAGATGGTTTGAAAAAGGGTGGTGAATTGGGTAACTCCAAGAACTGTGAGAACATCTTTTTGGTAAGATGAATTTGTTTTTCATTCACCAAATTGAAAGTGAGAATATCAGTTCCTTTGTTGAATGAAGCAGTGGATGCAGCGATAAACAACCAAGTGAGTGGTACGGAAAAGGATTTGAACATTTCTGTGGCTAGAACACATCTTTTCAATACAACTATCAGCATCTTGAGATCATCTGGATACAACGAGAAATTTGATTCAACCTGATAGTTATTGCTTTGAATCTTCATCAGAGGTTGTGATGCAATTTCTTCAGTAGTAGAATTCTAAACAGGAGCCATTTGTAGGTTGATTGAAAGCTTTCTGGAAAAATTAGGGCTTTTGGATCTTTTTTGAATTCTTGAACGCGTGATTTCAAAAGGAAAGTAGATTTTCCTTTTATAAGTAACCAAAAATAATTTGAACCGTTTTCCATGAAGAAGAAGATCACGTCATCCCTTGAAACGTGCACCAGTAGCCGTTATTGTAGCTATGTCAGATAAAGTTCCTTGAAACTAGGGCCAAGTTTCCAAACGGTTACTTTGATACTATTCATTAGTGCTCGTGGATAAGATCAAACGTTTCGTATTTGAGTTTGAGCTCATTTGTTTTTGGGATTCGAAACGAAATCTTTTGCCAGTCTTGTGAAATCATCAGCCTAAGTTGGTATTACTTAGAGCCTCAAGGATTTCGTGAGTGCAGTGATTCAAAAGAAAAGGATAAGAAACAAATAAAAAAATTGGATCTGTGATGTCAAAAATGTTGACACAAAAGTAGTTAAACCCCAGGCAAAGGTTGCTTCGTTAATTATCAAGAGGGATAACTAACTGCTTTTTCATTCCCATGAATTACAATCGAATACTTTTAGAGAAGTATCGAAGGGCTTCTTTTGCAAAGTTTCAATGGGTGGGTTATGAATTTCGTTACATATCATCCTAAACATAAGGTGAGTAATTTTAAACGAAATTACTTGTTTGACCAATGTAGTCAGTGACAAGTTGCTTTGACAAATTTGTGAAAGTGACTAGGAAAAATAATTGATACTCACACTGAAATCACATTCAAGAAAAATTATTTATCTGGATTTTATTGGGTAACAAATGTCGTGGGTGTCGAACATTTGAGTAAAACCACTCATACGAAAGAATGTGATTTGGAGTATACGAAACTTAGGTACAGAAAGAATTGTTTCGTAAGTATCTGGAACATAGTTCCCCATCAATTCCTTCTTAAGTTCGGATATTTGGGTTTCACTTGCATCACAGTCTCATAATTTAAGATCATAAACACAGATTTTTGACATGTTTAAGTCATAATTGGTTTGATCAATGACCTCTTGAACATGTGTCTTTGTGTGTGAAATGTGTTAAGCATTTTGTGATGAAAAAGATTGGTTAAGATACGAATGCACCTCTGTTATATATGGACCAAACAGATAACTCTTAACTCAATTTGAGAAGAGTAAGGTAGCTCAGTGGACCTATGCGAATGTAAGCCTAATTTGGAAGAAACTTTCGTATGAAATATTTCATTAAGGCTTTCGTAACACACATAGAGTCGGTTGAGGCTTGAGTTGACATGCAGCAGTATGCTTCTAGGGACATCTTAACTAGTATAAAGTTTTGAAGAAAATTACCTTCCCATAGAAACACAAGCATGATCTTTTGAAGAATTGTCTTGAAAATATTCTTGAATACCCAAAACAAAAAAAATATTTTTGTGATTTTGAATTTTTCCAAAAGAAAGAAAAAATTACACAAGCAACAAATGAAAATCTTTTTGATATTTTTGAGTTTTTGAAAATAAAAAAAATATTTTTGATTTTTCATTTTTCCTATGAACAAATACAAAACAAAAAAATATAATACAAAACACGCTAAACTTTTTAGTAACCAGATACGAAAACGAAGCGTGTCGAAGCCTCTTAACGCACAATAACCTCTGAATAAGTTAATCAGCAGGCCTCTGAATCGATACCTCTTTCACCATCAACATTTCGTTAATCTTGAATATTTGATACTGGAACCGAATTTGCATCTAACATTCCCAAACCTGCTAAAATTCTCACAAAAGATTTTTCATCAAGTGGTTTAGTGAAAATATCAACAAGTTGATTCAAAGTTTTCACAAAATGAACTTCAATATTACCATCTTCCACATGATCTTTTATAAAATGATAACGAAGAGCAATATGTTTCGTTTTCGAATGTTGTACTGGATTATGACAAATGCGAATAGTACTTTATGAATCACAATACAAAGGAATCTTTTTCATATTAATTGCATAATCACACAATTGGTTTTGAATCCAAATGATTTGAGAAGTGCAAGCAGCAGCAGAAATATATTCAGCTTCAGCAGTAGAAATTGCTACACAAGTTTGTTTCTTTGACTGCCAACTTACCAACTTTCCATCCAGTAATTGACATCCTCCACTTGTACTTTTTTTTGTCGAGAGTACATCCACCAGGGTCTGAATCTGAAAAGGCTTGAATGAAAAATCCAGATTTCGAAGGAAACCATATTCCCAACGAAACTGTTCCTTTGAGATAACGAAAAATATTTTTCACAGCTGTTAAATGTGGTTCTCTTGGATTTGCTTGATACCTTGCACAATTTCATACAGAAAACATGATATCAGGTATACTAGCAGTTAAATAAAGTAGAGAACCAATCATGCTTCGAAATAAAGTAAGATCAATAGCAGGTAATTCCAACGAAGGTGTTAACTTCGTTCCTACAACCATTGGCACTCGTAGTTTCGTGCTATTAGTAATACCAAACTTTTCAAGCAAATTCTTTGTGTATTTTTCTTGATTGATTAAAATTCCTTCTCTACTTTGTCTTATATTTAACCCAAGAAAATTATTGATTTTACCCATCATGCTCATTTCGAATTTACTTTTCATCAAATTCTCAAATTCATTAGACAAAACTGGGTCAATAGATCCAAAAATAATATCATCAACATAAATTTGAACAAGCGTGAGATGATCACCAACTTTCTTACGAAAAAATGTGGGATCAACTGATCCCTGTTTAAACTTTGATTGTTTTAAGAAATTGGTAAGAGTTGCATACCATGCTCTTGGTGCTTGTTTTAACCCATACACAGCTTTATCTAAAATGTAAACATGATTAGGATATTCTTCATTAGCAAAACCTGGTGGTTGTTCAACATAAACAGTTTCTTCGAGCTCTGCATTCAAGAATGTACATTTGACATCCATTTGATAAAAATCAAAGTCTTTATGTGCAGCATAGGCTAAAAATATTCGAACAGCCTCGAGTCTTGCGACAGGGGCAAAGGTTTCCTTATAGTCGATACCTTCTTGTTGCGAATAACCTTTGACTACAAGCCTAGATTTATTTCGAATAATATTGCCTTATTTGTTGGGTTTTATTTTTAAAAATCCATTTTTACCCGAAAATCGAAACATCAATTGGTTTTGGAACAAGTATCCAAACCTTGTTTCTTTCGAATTCAGCAAGTTCAGATTGCATAGCAACAACCCAATCTGAGTGTTCCATAGCAACCTTAACTGTTTTCGGATCTATTTTCGAAATAAAAACATTAAACATGCAAAATTCCTGATTCGTATTTAATACCTCATTTTTCGCACGAATTTGAGCTTTTGTTAAACTCCATCTTGTGGATTTCCTATAACTTGCTCTTTTGGATGATTCTTTGTCCATTTTTCAAGTGGTGGATATGCAGGATCAAATTCCAATGGTGCATCTTCGTACATTGATTCATTTTCAGTACCTGCCACAGAAACATTATCATCAAATTCATGAAATTCATCACCTTGAACGCTATTAATTGCATCAGTATTGTCATGCTCCCCCTCAACATTTAGAGGAATAGACGTATGCTCCCCTTCCATATGAACATCTGGCATACTTTTGCCATTGTCAGTAGTATCAGAAGTTATTGTTGATTCATCAGTATGTTTTGATGATTCAGGTGTTTGATTATTAACAGCATGAACTTCACCATCAATTGCCCTATCTGGAGCACCAAAAATGAGATCATAATCAAAATCAATTGAATTATCAATCTCAGATTGATTGTTTGATTCAACAAGAATTGGTTTTTGTTCAAACTTTCTTGCTATTTGTTTAACAAAGTAATCACCAAAGGTAAGATTAAAAGTTTCTTCAACTTTGCGAGTTCGTTTGTTCAACACCCGATATGCAACTGATGAATGCGAATATCCCAAAAATATGCCTTCATTAGCTTTAGCTGCAAACTTTGAAAGATTGTCTTTAAGATTCAGGATGAAACATCTGCAACCAAAAACATGGAAAAATTTGACATTAGGTTTCCGTTTATTTATTATTTCGTAAGGAGTGATATTAAATCTTTTATGAATAAAAGAACGATTCTGAGTGAAACATGCTGTTGATGCAGCTTCGGCCCAAAAATACCGAGGAAGATTCACATATGTCAACATTGTTCTTGCTGCCTCGCACAATGATCTGTTTCTTCGTTCGACAACACCATTTTGTTGTGGTGTATATGATGATGAGAAATTATGCGAAATTGCTTTTTCAGTTAAAAACGAATCCAACATCTTGTTCTTAAACTTAGTCCCATTATCACTCTTTATTCTACGAACATTCGTTTTCGGACTCATCTCTATCTTTTTGATAAAATCAATCATTATCTGAACTACTTCAGATTTTTACCTGAGAAAAAATACCCATGTGAAACGTGAAAAATCATCAACTATAACCAAAATGTACCGTTTCTTGTTAATTGTTTCAACAGTTGAAGGTCCACAAAGGTCAATATGAAGAAGTTCCAATGGTTCAACAATTTTTGAGTCTATCACGATAGGATGTCCTTTGCGATGTTGTTTTCCTTGTTCGCAAGCTGCACAAAGAGTATTATTGCCAAATTTTAACATAGGAAGTCCACGAACTAAATCTTCTGTAACCAGCTTGTTTAGATTTCGAAAGTTTAAATGAGATAAACATCTATGCCACAACCAACTGACATCACTTGATGCTTTCAAAAGTAGACAAACTGATGGTTTGCCCACGATTGGTTTAATATCTAGGGTGAACATATCTCCATATCGTTTCGATTTTATCAGTATTTCATTTGTCTCTACTTTTGATATAATGCTTCCTTCTTCATTAAACACCACTGGATTTCCAGTGCCCACAACTAATTGTGAAACACTAATCAAATTATGTTGAAGACCTTCTACATATGCAACTCGATTTACTGTGAATTTTCCATTCGTAACTTTGCCATATCCTTTCACTTAACATTTTTGATTATTTCCAAACTTCACCAGTCTAGCATTTTCAATGCTTCGAAAGTATCTTAAATTCTCCATCCTTCCAGTCATGTAACGTGAGCAACCGCTATCAATATACCACTTCGTATCATATTGCTCGTCACAAAGTAACTGCAATCATTGAAAGAATTTAGGTACCCAAGGCTTTTTGGGTCCTTGGAAATTAGATTTCAATAAAGATTGAAAAGAATAAATTGTGACTAAATCAGAAACTTTAGTTTTGAGACTATAAATAATGTCCACATCTTCATTTGTAGGGATTGAAATATAAGGTTTTGTTTGTTTCGTATGTATACTGACACCACCTTTCGCATTCTGAGTTTGTGATTGTTCGGTTTTTGCTTTTGTGATAGGTTTCCATGCTTGTACAAAGATATTCGAATCCTTTGATGCTGAACTGCCATTTGAAGAAGTATTTACATACTTCTCATAAGCTTCATTGATTTGATCTTTCGAATATTTATTTGATTGATAAATTTTTCCTCTTCCTTCGAGCCAGTGATCAATATTCTTTCATGAAGTTATCTCTTTTTCATGCATAACTTTTAATGTTTGTTTCTTCGTATGATTTGGAAAATTTGGCTTTTGAGGAACAAAATCAATTTTTGGTTTTGATACAAATGATTCAGCATAGGAAGTATCAATTGTTGATTTATAATGTTGACGTTGAGAAAAAAACTTTGGTGAATTAGAATTCATTGAATTATTTGAATTTTTCCATGAAATGTTAGGTTTTGACACTTTTGAAAACTTTGGTGTTGTTTTTACTTCAAACTTAGAATGAGTTTTTGGACGATAAACTTGTTATCCTTTTGAAAAAGATGAATTTTTCACTTTGAAAATATATTTTGGTGATGTTGATTTAGACACATTTTTGCTTGGATGAGCAAGATTTTTCTTTTTGTCTGAATAATTTACCGAATTCACAAACTTAAGTGGTTTTGACAAATCAATTGAATTTTTTTGAGACTCTATTGTTTGCCAAAATATTTTCTTTCTTGCTTGTCTTTTTGAAACATTATTTTCTTTCGAAAATCGTTCTTTTTGTTCTTTGAATTCTTTTGAATTTAATTTGACTCCACTTTTTGTTTCCTCAAAAACTAGTTTGTTGACATCATTCTCAAGTTTTGATTTTTCAACCCATTTTCTCTGAGATTTTTGTCTTTGAAAAACATATGAATTCTTTGTTAGGTTGTTTTCAACGGTGCTTTGATTTGCAAAGAACCCTTCATCTGATGTTTTCAAATTGTCTTGTTCCACCAATTTCTTGAATTCTGGTTTGACATTTTCAACATTTCCAATTGTTACGAATACTTGGTTTGGAAACACGACATCATCTGTACACTTGAAAATTGGATACACCACTGTATTTTGTTTCAAGGTAATGAGGACCTTGTTCTTTCAACACTTTTTCATACTTTTGTGTATCACCATACACCTGGTGAACTAAATTCGAGGAATTTCTTCATCCTTCGAAAATACATTTTCCTTCGAAAGTTTCTCATCTTTTTCATCATCACTATCATCTGTTTGACTGTCTCTGATTTCCACGAAGTCCAAATCACAAACTTTCGAAGTTGAGGATTGAGTAGTATCATTCTTAACCAACAAATCGTTAACTTTTTCTTTCCCTTTGGATGAAGATGCAATATTAATAATAGACAACTGAGAACAATTAACATCCTCAAGATCACTAATTTCACTAATATTGTCAGAATTATCTTCAATATCAGCAAAATTAGATTGAGCATCAGATGTTGAATTTTCAGTCTTTTTCAAAATGTGAATTTGTTCAGACTTAGAGGGTGTTTGGTTTAACTTCTAAAATGAATTTTGAGTTTTTCTTTTAGAAAAAGTCAAAAAGATGTTTGGGAAGATGAGAAGGACTTTTGAAAATGACTTTTCCTATAGAGTAAATTTGGTCTTTTTGAAAAGTCACAAAATCATGACTTTTCCAATTTTTCAACAGTGTTAAACATTAAAATTACTTTTATATCTCCATCTACCCCCAATAAATATGTAAACATGTCATTTTTAGTCATTTTGCATGTAAAAATTAAACCAAACACTTTAACTTTTGATTTTTTCCCTTCAAAAGGTAATCCAAACACATTTTAAAAAACAACCTTTGTAAAAAGTCCTTTTACAAAAAGTAATTTTTCCCCACAAAAGCTAAGCCAAACACCCTCTTAGTCAAAGTATCATTTAGAATTTTAACTAATTCAGTAGAATCAAGACATTCATCTACTTTGACTATTCCATATTTATATCTATCATCAGGAACTTTGTCAAATTCAGATATTTCTTTATCACAATCATATGAAATATTATCGACCTTAGCTCTTTCGTAAGCTGTAAAAGGCAATAACTTTCTATGTTGTTCTCTACTAATCTCACAAGAATGATGTAACTCTGTTAATTTCCCATACAATCGCTTAGCTGAATTACAGTAAATTTTTCTTTGTGCTAACAACAATTTTTTTTTTTCACTTGACAAATTATCCCTATCAACCATAATGTTCATAATCTGAAGTTCTAAGCAATCTACTTTCGTGTTTTTCAAATCTAACTTTTTCTCTGTCTCTAATAACTGCATAGAAAGCTTCTTAGCCTCATTGTTAGCAGACACCACAATTGAATCAAAATAAGTAACAATTTCATCAAAAGATACCAATTCAGAATTATAAGCATTTACTGGAATATTAAAAGATTCAAGAATGTTACGTACCTTTGTTGTTATTGGAGATTTGTCTGCAGCCTTTGATACGAAGCATCTCCCTTTCACTTCGTATGCTTCTTCATCAGATTCCTCCTACATTTTTGCAAACATTGTATCTCATCATCATCTGATCCAGATGACCAGACCTGATAAGTTCCATCATCATCTTGTTTTCCCATGGCAACCAATGACAAGTTTTTCTCCTTCACACGAACTTCTTCTAATCTTTCAGCATAATAAACTTCATCTTTTACCTTATTCTTCTTATCATCTTTCTTCCTCAACATGCAATCATTGGCTAGATGATTAGCACCGTTATAGTAGCGACAGTCTACTCCAGCATTCCCTTCAACTTCTTCTCAATCTTTCTGTGACAACCCGAAATTTCCATTCTGTACAAACTATATCACTTCAATAGAAGTTATAGCAATCACAGTTAATTTTCAAACTTTTTCCTGTAAGTTAGAGTAATTCAGGGTTTACACTTCAGGAGATATCAGGAGAGTGGATGCACTAGGGTTTAGAGCAACACTGTTATTCCAACACTCTATTATATTAGAAATCATTTTGGGAATATAAATATTTTCTGCCAAAAATCTCAGGACTATAAATAGAATACTGAAACAATTTCATTCATTATTTACATTTAAAACTAGAGAAAAGCCATTTTCTCTCTCACGGGTCTTCGGGTTTTTATCCCAAATCGTGAGTACCTCTCTCTAGTAGTGTTATATAGCTTAAAATGTGTTCATAACATAGATTAGATAGCTAAATAACTAGATTTAGGAGTTTACTCCCAAAACAATGCCTATACCTTACCTTATGATATGATACTACCTTGGAATCATATATAGGTGTGTTAGGGACATGAAAACAACCAAGAATCATAAAGTTTTGTGTGTTCACGGCCCAAGAAGATCTTGGACCATGAACTCCAAAATCATGGACAAAAGGGTGCTTTTAAGGCACCTAAAGCATTGGACATTTACTAGGAATTGTTTCCACTTAATTGAAGGACCAAAACACATCAAAATCACACCTCAAAGTGAGTTCACAGCCCTAATAAGGTTCTTGGGCCATGAACATCAAAGAAGGGCACCAAAGTGTGCCTAAGGCCTTCATATGCTTGGGATAAAAGTTTGAGACCTATACTACATGTGTATGAGACTTGAAAGCATCAAAAATACCCATCCTTAAGAGTTTACGGCTGCAAGCTCTAAAAAAAATGGCCTTAAGGCCGTAAACTCCTCAAAAGGGGTGTTTCTATGCCTTAAACCCTTCCAAGGATTCAACCACCAAGTTGGAATAATTCTAGGAATCATTTAGAACTTCAAAACACAAAATACCACCAAGTTTGGGAGTTTACGGCCATAAACTCAAGAGTTTACAACCGTAAACTCCATGTGTGAGGATATATGGAGATTAAACTCATATATGGGATCCTTTGGAACTCTAAACCCAAGTACCTTGTCCCACAATAGCTTAGATGCAATCTTTAGGGCTTAAAACACTTATATAAAGTGTTTATTATGTTCTACGATGTCTTAACATTATCAATTAGTAATTTAAGACTAATTGAGTGCATATATGTGTGATTATATGTTCATTAGGATTGTAGTGTGTGTACAAGTCCTCACTTGACACCTAACAATCCTACACCGTCCAGTTCATCCAAACCATCATATACAGGTGAGTTCATACCCCTAATCAATGTTTAAATGATTTTAAATGCTTTAATGGGGGGGGGGGGGAATACAAGTAGAAAACAACATGTTATTAAATAATCTATATGTATTTTATAACTGTGTTTTCATTCAACAGATTTCACATACTACAAAATGTGATGCATGAAATGGTTTTCTACCTTTAAAATACTTTGTTATCAAATGTATTACTTTTGAAATGTTTATCAAAATGACATCAAGTCACTTTTATATTTGTTCAAAACCCTTAAATGTCTTACAAAACCATTTTACATTCTTGAACTAAAGTATGCACATACACTTATATTCTTATATATGTATTTATGTTATAGTTTTCGTCTTTCATTTAGTTTCTCGCACCCTTGAGTAGTAAGAGTGTATAAAATTACTTGAACAACCAACTACCTTTCAGTAAATTATCATAGGGATAATTTGAAGATATCAAACATTATTCATATTACAAGGAATCACACAAGAGTCAGTTCATTCATGAGTCTATACCAGTACATTACATGATACATGAGTACACTTACATATGCTTACATGATACATGAACACATTTACCTATCCTTACCTGATACATGAGTACGTTTACATAGATACAATTATCTGAATACGCTTACATGAATACCATACATGAGTACTATTAGATAGATACATTATCCTGTATTCACTTACCTGGATACTTGTACCTAGAGTTACAAGGAAGATTTATCCGTACCTTCTATGTAAATTTTCCTGCCTATCCCTGTTCGACGGGATGTCTAGACGGGACTAACCATTCCGGAACCCAACTGTTAGCACCAGTGGGTGATGAACATCTACGGATGTCTAAGGTTATCTGTTATAATAGATAGATTGATATCGGAACTAACCATTCCTCCATCCTGCTGTTGCAACAGAGGATGAGATGAAAATCTTCGGATGATCATTAGGTTACCACTCATATTAGGAGTCGGCTACGGTAATAACCCTTCCTCCAACCTGTTGCTGCTACAGAGGACAATTGGACCGTCTTTGGAGGTTCATTAGGTTATACATATCGCTTACTGCGATGGCGTGTTAGTCCTGGTATCCAGGGATAACACTTACATGGTTATATTTTTCCTATTTACTTTATTTTGTGATATATTCACATAAACGATGAGTTAGACTAATTACTGTTTGTAGTAGTCAAAAAGAAGGAAAAACTATCATTTTACTTACAAAACATTCGGGTCTTGGTAGAAGACTACATTATCATAACAAAACATTCGGGTCTTGGTAGAAGACTACATTATCATAACAAAACATTCGGGTCTTGGTAGAAGGCTACATTATCATAAGAAAACATTCGGGTCTTGGTAGAAGACTACATTATCATAACAAAACATTCGGGTCTTGGTAGAAGGCTACATTGTCATAACAAAACATTCGAGTCTTGGTTGAAGATTACTTTACATACTGATAGAAAATAAGGGATTTTCTAGGGCTTTTCATACTTATATCAACATTTTCATTTAAAGGTTTACATGACTTTTAAAACAGCTTTTCAAAGCAAGACAATGACACTTAAATACTTATGAATTCACCAGCTTTAATGCTGATGCTCTCTTTCAAAATAACTTGTATTCTCAGGTCATCAGTAGACAGGTACGGTGGCCAGGTTTTGAGAAGACGGAGCAGACAAGTCTCGTCTTTTATTTTGATTGTATATTTTTGGTTTCTTATTACAATGAAAGAACACACATGTATTAAAACTTTACTCTTAATGCAATGGATGATGTTGTTGCTTGTTTACTACTTTAGATTGTTCGTGATACTATACATGATGTCCTCCACCCCTGAACGTTTCCGCCGTTCGTGGTTTTGGGGTGTGACAGATTGGTATCAGAGCATTGTTTATAGTGAATATAGTATATCAACCCATAAAAGATATACTAACTATAAATACATGGGGATTAAAACACTCTGTCTAAGAGTTATACTTTTAAATAATAAAATATTTAAGTAAGTATACGTGCCTGCATTCATACAAAAATTAGTGTCACAATGACAAGAACAAAAGTATTACGATTGTTGAATATCACAAGTAAGCCTGGGGATATATGGTCAGTCTTGGGAATGGCATAGCCTGATCAACTATGCTGGTCCGAGGAGTGATTAGCATATGCTCAAGAATGGTTGTGATGTGGCAACAAGTCTAAAAAATTACCAACACAACCATAAAGAAATACCATAGGGGTATTTGGTCTTACTATAATTATCTTAGTCAGTTCGTCTATTTAGCTATTTCTTATATCCCTTTTCTCGCGTAGATTAAAATGGCTGGATTTCACCATGGCGATCCGTACTTCCCAAACCAAGGCAATGCTGGTTGGCTAGAGGCAGAACCAGAAGATGATTACCCAATCCCTTTGGATGATCACCATGATGAGGGTTTCTCCGATAGTTCTGACTCGGAGCCTGAAGTCAACAACCTACCCCCAGCTGCTCAAAACCCAAACCTGAATCCGCGTCCTGTGTTTCAAGGACCCACACCTCTGTGGGCCACTAACTTGACTAGATGGAGTCAGGAACAAGGTCAGCCGATTCTCTACAATGGAGACCGAAGTTTCTACAACCTCACCGAAGGAGGTTCTACTGACAGGGTCCTACCCATCATGGTTCGCAGAATTTCTAGAAACACGATACTAGGTCAAGCAACTATTGACCGGGTCATGGAGATTGAATCCAACTCTGGTGTTAACACTGTCCACATTCGCCAACTAGAGTCTGCTCATGAAAGGACTCTGGTCCGCAATGCAAATCTGCAGAGGGAACTTGCCGAAACTCAAGCTGAAGTTAGGGAACTTCGAGCTCAGCAAGTGAGAGCTGACAGGCGTATGAGGGACATGGAACGTCTACTGTCGGGATCGAGAACTCATGCTAGCAGTTCTCGTCGCCGATAGAATCTCGTCGACTCATCTTTTGGATATAACCTAGTTTATGTAAAACTTTGGTCTAATTTCTTGTCTTTATAAATCTTAGATCTGTTAGGTATTGATCTAATCTTAGTTCTGTCAAAATTTTCCATCTTGGTTGATGTAAGGCCTACTTCTAGGCCATTTTCCTGAACTTGTTACATCTGTAATTCCAGTATTATTGATAGATATCTAATCTTATGGAAATTATTATCCAAATGCTGTCATCTTCATTTAGTCATTCTATTCATTATGTTGTTGGACTATGGGGAGTTAGACCATGAGACACATTCATTAATCATTTATTCTTATCCATGTCATCATCTTTTAAACGTATAGTTAAAGATGCCGCGACGCAGAAATACAAGGCGTAACCCAAACAACGAAGCACCGATACCACCACCTCCCCCACCACCTGAACCTCTTCAACCCCCTAATCCTTACGATGCCAACATGTTCCAGGCAGCTTGGACAGCAGTAGTTGCAGCTGCTGTGTCAGCAATCAACGCTCCTGCCCTTAGTGGATCAGGAATAGGTGCACCTCCCTCGAACCATGGCGAAAGCCATGGACACCCTCGGGGATGCACCTACAAGGACTTCACGAACGCCAAACCCCGCAGCTTCAATGGAACTGGGGGTGTTATGGTGTTGAGACAATGGATTGAAAAGATGGAATCTGTCTTTGAAATCTGTGCTTGCCAGGAGGGCAACAAGGTTAACTTTGCAGCTTGTACCTTCTCTGACAGAGCACTAACATGGTGGAACGGCCATGTTAACTATCTGACTTTGATGGTGGCGTATTCCATCAGCTGGGAAAAGTTAAAGGACGTGCTGATGAAAGAATACTGTCCTCGAGGTGAAGTACAAAAACTCGAGCAGGAATTCTGGGGTCTACAAATGGTTGGATCCAACATCACAATCTACACAAATAGGTTCTGTGATATGGAAAACCTATGCCCTGATATGGTTGCTCTTGAGAGAAAAAAGATAAAGAGATATATATGGGGACTGTCGCCCCAGATCCAGTCAAGTGTGATAGCTTCTAAGCCTATTACCTTCGATAGCACCAAGGAACTAGCACAATATCTCATCGATCACCGGAAACCTCAGAACCCAACAATCCCTACACCCGTACCACAAAAGTCCAACCCCGACCACAACAGGAAGGGGTGGAATAAGAGGAAAAGAGGGGCTTCTCAAGGATCCTCCAAGAAACAACAACTTGTGGCGATCAATGCTGCCACAGTGACTCCCATTGTCCCTGCGAACCCCTTACCAGCAAAAACATATGCTGGAACTCTCCCGAGGTGCACCAAGTGTAATTTCCACCACCACGGACCTTGCAAGGAGATGCAGTGCTCTAACTGCAATAGGAAGGGACACACAGTCCGTTTCTGCATGACTCCAACAGCTCAGGCCGCCCAGGTTCCTAACGCTGGTATGGGCCAAACTTGCTACGGTATTGGCGAAGTGGGCCATTACAAGAGGAACTGCCCTAAGGCGGGGATGGCTGGCGGGGTACTAAGAGTTATGGCCCTAGGCCACGAGGAAGCGGTAGCTGATCCTACAATAGTTACTAGTATGTTTCTCCTTAATAACTCATATGCTTGCATACTTATCGACAGTGGAACAGAGAAAAATTTCGTAAGTCGCAAATTTTCACAACTGCTTAAACAAAAACCATGTGTGTTAGATAGTTTATTCACGGTAGAAATGGCTAACGGGAAAACAGAGAGTACTAACTGCATATACGTAGGTTGTACCTTAACTTTAGATAGCCATACTTTCAAGATAGATCTCATGCCAGTCCTGATTAAATGTTTCGACGTTATCATCGGCATGGATTGGTTGAGTCTTCTTTGCGCCGACATCCTGTGCTTTGAAAAAGCAGTTCGTCTTAACCTTCATAACAATGAAACCTTAGTTATCTATGGCGACAAACCTAGTACGAGCCTTCACATCATTTCGTGCATTCAAGCTCAGAAGTGCTTGCGAAAGGAGTATCATGCATTTCTCGCACACGTCGTCGATACAAGTCAAGAAATGAAAGACATTCAGAACATCCCAGAAGTACACGACTTTCTCGACATCTTCCCAGAAGAACTTCCCGGTTTACCACCACAACGCCAAGTCGAGTTCCGAATCGACTTAGTGCCAGGAGCTACCCAAGTAGCCAAATCTCCTTATCGTCTGGCACTGGCCGAGATGCAAGAACTTTCCAGTCAACTTAACGAACTTCTCAAGAAGGGATTCATTCGATCAAGCTTCTCACCATGGGGAGCACCGGTCTTGTTCATCAAGAAGAAAGATAGATCGTTTCGCATGTGCATCGACTATAGAGAACTCAACAAACTTACCATTAAAAATCGTTATCCCTTGCCCCGCATTGACGATTTATTTGATCAACTTCAAGGAGCCAACTACTTCTCGAAGATAGATCTACAATCCAGATATTTCCAACTACGAGTGTTAGAGGAGGATGTTCCCAAGACAGCCTTCCGAACTCGTTATGGGCACTAAGAGTTTGTAGTGATGCCGTTCGGATTAACTAACGCGCCCACAGTATTCATGGATCTGATGAAAAGGGTGTGTCGTCCTTACTTGGATCAGTTCGTCATCGTCTTCATTGATGGCATACTCATCTACTCTCGAAGTAAAGAGGAACATAGTCAACACCTCCGTAAAATCTTAGAAACATTGCGGTCGGAGAAGCTCTACGCGAAGTTCTCCAAGTGCGAATTTTGGATTCGGCGAGTCGAATTTTTGGGCCATGTTGTTAGCAAAGAGGGAATACACATGGACCCTTCCAAAATTAAGGCCATCGAGAACTGGTCAGCACCGAAGACACCTACAGAAATTCGCCAATTTCTAGGTCTGGCTGGCTACTATCGCAGGTTCATTCAGAACTTCTCCCGCATAGCAAAACCTCTTACAACACTGACCCAGAAAGGCGTGGCCTTTGATTGGGAAGAGAAACAGGAAAGAGCGTTCCAAACGCTCAAACGAGCCTTGTGCACCACACCGATACTATCCCTCCCCGAAGGGATATAAGACTTTGTAGTCTATTGTGACCCAACAAATCAAGGGCTCAGATGTGTTCTGATGCAGTGAGGTAAAGTCATAGCCTATGCCTCGAGACAGCTGAAGACACATGAGGTTAACTACACCACCCACGATCTTGAGCTAGGAGCAGTTGTGTTTGCTCTGAAGATCTGGTGACATTACCTATATGGTAAGAAAAGCACGATCTTTACAGACCGTAAGAGTCTACAACACAATTTCGACCAGAAAGAGCTCATCATGAGACAACGACGGTGGGTCGAGCTACTCAGTGATTACGAGTGCGATATTCGTTATCATCTGGGTAAAGCCAATGTAGTAGCCGACGCCCTAAGTTAGAAAGAATATTCTGGTCGAAGGGTCAAATCTTTGACTCTAACTATCCATTCACACTTGTCCACGCAATTAAAGGAGGCTCAGCTTGATGCTTTGAAACCTGAAAATGTAGCTAGTGAATCCTTTAGAGGGATGGATAAGAACTTGGAAGTCAAGGGTGGCGGAGCCTTGTACCTCATGGATCGGATCTGGACACCAAAACACGGTGGCTTCAGAGACTTGGTCATGACAGAAGCTCACAACACACGTTATTCCGTCCACCTGGGTTCAGATAAGATGTATCTGGATCTTAAAAAGTTATACTGGTGGCCTAACATGAAAGTAGATATTGCCACCTTCATGAGTAAATGCCTTACTTGCGCAAAGGTCAAGGTCGAATACCAGAAACCCTCCGATCTCCTATAGCAACCGGAGATACCAGAATGGAAGTGGGAGCGGATCACTATGGACTTCATAACCAAGTTGCCCAAGACGACGGGTGGACTTGATTCCATACGGGTCATCGTCGATAGACTGACCAAGTCTGCGCAATTCCTGCCGATCAAGGAAACAAACAAGATGGAGAAACTCACACGAACATACATTAGGGAGATTGTAAGACTGCACGGTGTTCCTATATCCATTATCTCAGATAGAGATAGTAGATTCACATCGAGGTTCTGGCAGTCATTACAAAATTCCCTAGGAACTAGGCTGGACATGAGTACGGCCTACTATCCACAGACCGACAGGCAAAGTGAGAGAACTATCCAGACCTTAGAAGATATGTTGCGTGCCTGTGTGATTGACTTTCGAAAAGCTTGGGATACCCATTTACCCCTCGTCGAATTTTCCTACAACAACAATTATCACACGAGCATAAAGGCAGCTCCATTCGAGGCCCTCTATGGCCGAAAGTGCAGATCCCCTCTGTGCTGGACTGAGGTGGGTGATACCCAGTTAGCTAAGGGATGAGTTCCTAAAAGCACTCTCACGGGTCTGGAGATCATCCGGGAAACGACAGAGAAGATCGTTCGAATTCGTGAACGATTGAAAGCCTCTAGAGACCTACAGAAAAGCTACGCTGACAAGCGAAGGAAACCATTGGAATTCCAGGTGGGCGACCGAGTCCTACTGAAGGTCTCACCCTGGAAGGGCTTGATACGCTTTGGAAAGCGTGGGAAACTCAATCCAAGATACATAGGGCCTTTCGAGATTCTCGCAAGAATCGGTCCTGTAGCTTACAAACTCAATCTACCGCACGAACTCAGTAACGTACATCCTACCTTCCACGTCTCGAACTTGAAAAAGTGTCTGTCCGACGAGACTCTTGTTATTCCACTCGACGAGATCGAGATCAATGAGAGCCTCAACTTCATGGAGGAACCAGTAGAGATCATGGACCGAGAGGTCAAGCAAACGAAGCAGAGCCGTATCCTGATAGTGAAGGTGCGCTGGAACGCAAAGCGTGGACCTGAATTCACTTGGGAACGAGAGGATCAGATGAAACTGAAATACCCTCACCTTTTCGCTTAGTTATTTGTAACTTCTTAATTGCTTAAATTCTAATTTCGGGACGAAATTCCTTCTAATGGGGGGATGATGTGACAACCCGAAATTTCCATTCTGTACAAACTATATCACTTCAATAGAAGTTATAGCAGTCACAGTTAATTTTCAGACTTTTTCGTGTAAGTTTGAGTAATTCAGGGTTTACACTTCAGGAGATATCAGGAGAGTGGATGCACTAGGGTTTAGAGCAACACTGTTATTCCAACACTCTATTATATTAGAAATCATTTTGGGAATATAAATATTTTCTGCCAAAAATCTCAGGACTATAAATAGAATTCTGAAACAATTTCATTCATTATTTACATTTACAACTAGAGAAAAACCATTTTCTCTCTCACGGGTCTTCGGGTTTTTATCCCAAATCGTGAGTACCTCTCTCTAGTAGTGTTATATAGCTTAAAATGTGTTCATAACATAGATTAGATAGCTAAATAACTAGATTTAGGAGTTTACTCCCCAAGGTGTTCTTGGGCGGTAAACTCCCGAAACAATGCCTATACCTTCCCTTATGATATGATACTACCTTGAACTCATATATAGGTGTGTTAGGGACATGAAAACAACCAAGAATCATCAATTTTTGGGTGTTCACGACCCAAGAAGATCTTGGACCGTGAACTCCAAAATCATGGACAAAAGGGTGCTTTTAAGGCACCTAAAGCATTGGACATTTACTAGGAATTGTTTCCACTTAATTGAAGGACCAAAACACATCAAAATCACCCCTCAAAGTGAGTTCACGTCCCTAATAAGGTTCGTGGGCCGTGAACATCAAAGAAGGGCACCAAAGTGTGCCTAAGGCCTTCATATGCTTGGGATAAAAGTTTGAGACCTATACTACATGTGTATGAGACTTGAAAGCATCAAAAACACCCATCCTTAAGAGTTTACGGCCGCAAACTCGGAAATGGCCTTAAGCCATAAACTCCTCAAAGGGGTGTTTCTATGCCTTAAACCCTTCCAAGGATTTAACCACCAAGTTGGAATAATTCTAGTAATCATTTAGAACTTCAAAACACAAAATACCACCAAGTTTGGGTGTTTACGGCCGTAAACTCAAGAGTTTACAACCGTAAACTCCATGTGTGAGGATATATGGAGAGTAAACTCATATTTAGGGTCCTTTGGAACCCTAAACCCAAGTACCTTGTCCCACAATAGCTTAGATGCAATCCTTAGGGCTTAAAACACTTATATAAAGTGTTTATTATGTTCTAGGATGTCTTAACATTATCAATTAGTAATTTAAGACTAATTGAGTGCATATATGTGTGATTATATGTTCATTAGGATTGTAGTGTGTGTACAAGTCCTCACTTGACACCTAACAATCCTACACCGTCCAGTTCATCCAAACCATCATCTACAGGTGAGTTCATACCCCTAATCAATGTTTAAATGATTTTAAATGCTTTAATAGGGGGGGGGGGGGGGGAATACAAGTAGAAAACAGCATGTTATTAAATCATCTATATGTATTTTATAACTGGGTTTTCATTTAACAGATTTCACATACTACAAAATGTGATGCATGAAATGGTTTTCTACCTTTAAAATACTTTGTTATCAAATGTATTACTTTTGAAATGCTTATCAAAATGACATCAAGTCACTTTTATATTTGTTCAAAACCCTTAAATGTCTTACAAAACCATTTTACATTCTTGCACTAAACTATGCATATACACTTATATTCTTATATATGTATTGATGTTATAGTTTACATCTTTCATTTAGTTTCTCACACCCTTGAGTAGTAAAAGTGTATAAACTTACTTGAACAACCAATTACCTTTCAGTAAATTATCATAGGGATAGTTTGAAGATATCAAACATTATACCTATTACAAGGAATCACACAAGAGTCAGTTCATTCATGAGTTTATACCAGTACATTACATGATACATGAGTACACTTACATATGCTTACATGATACATGAACACATTTACCTAGCCTTACCTGATACATGAGTACGTTTACATAGATACAATTATTTGAATATGCTTACATGAATACCATACATGAGTACTGTTACATAGATACATTATCCTGTATTCACTTGCCTAGATACTTGTACCTAAAGTTACGAGGAAGATTTATCCGTACCTTCTGTGTAAATTTTCCTGCCTATCCCTGTTCGACGGGATGTCTAGACGGGACTAACCATTCCGGAACCCAACTGTTGGCACTAGTGGGTGATGAACATCTACGGATGTCTAAGGTTATCTGTTATAATAGATAGATTGATATCGGAACTAACCATTCCTCCATCCTGCTGTTGCAACAGAGGATGAGATGAAAATCTTCGGATGATCATTAGGTTACCACTCATATTAGGAGTCGGCTACGGTAATAACCCTTCCTCCAACCTGTTACTGCTACAGAGGACAATTGGACCGTCTTTGGAGGTTCATTAGGTTATACATATCGCTTACTGCGATGGCGTGTTAGTCCTGGTATCCAGGGATAACACTTACATGGTTATATTTTTCCTATTTACTTTATTTTGTGATATATTCACATAAACGATGAGTTAGACTAATTACTGTTTGTAGTAGTCAAAAAGAAGGAAAAACTATCATTTTACTTACAAAACATTCGGGTCTTGGTAGAAGACTACATTATCATAACAAAACATTCGGGTCTTGGTAGAAGAGTATATTATCATAACAAAACATTCGAGTCTTGGTAGAAGACTACATTATCATAACAAAACATTCGGGTCTTGGTAGAAGACTACATTATCGTAACAAAACATTCGGATCTTGGTAGAAGACTACATTATCATAACAAAACATTCGGGTCTTGGTTGAAGACTACTTTACATACTGATAGAAAATAAGGGATTTTCTAGGGCTTTTCATACTTATATGAACATTTTCATTTAAAGGTTTACATGACTTTTAAAACAGCTTTTCAAAGCAAGACAATGACACTTAAATACTTATGAATTCACCAGCTTTAAAGCTGATACTCTCTTTCAAAATAACTTGTATTCTCAGGTCATCAGTAGACAGGTACGGTGGCCAGGTTTTGAGAAGACGGAGCAGACAAGTCTCGTCTTTTATTTTGATTGTATATTTTTGGTGTCTTATTACAATGAAAGAACACACATGTATTAAAACTTTACTCTTATTGCAATGGATGATGTTGTTTCTTGTTTACTACTTTATATTGTTTGTGATACTATACATGACGTCCTCCACCCCTGAACGTTTCCGCCGTTCGTGGTTTTGGGGTGTGACACTTTCCCTCAAGAAGCTTCGCATCCTTCTTCTCTTCCTTCTTCTTCTCATCACTTGCAGTTTTATTCACAAAAATTCCTTTTTTCTCAGTTGAATTGATCTTCGAATTGAATGGCTTTTTGAAGAACTTCTTAACACGATTGTTAGAATAAAAAGAAATAGCTTCATCGTCCGAATTTATAAGAAAACCTTCTTCATCCGAATTTTCTTTTTCAGGAAATTCCACTTCAGATACTTTTGAAACTAGAGCTAGTGGTCCTCCTAAACTCTGTTTCGCTTCTTCCATTATCTCAGATACTTCACTTTTGTGTGTCTTCAGTTTATTGTAAACATCATTTAATGACAAAATATCAAAGCTCTGTTGATTTTTGATCATCATACTAACACTCCGCCATTCCTTCCTGAGCCCCATAACAAAAGTAAGATTATACTCCATTATAGACCTTTTGATTCCATAACGATTACATCTGTAGATCAACTCATTCAGACGATCATAGTAAAATTCAATTGTGTCAGTTTCCTTCTGTTTGAATTCTTTTTGTTGAACCAAACATTGCTTAACAGAATTGATCTTAGTCTTCTCACTTCCCTGATACTTTTCTTTGAGAGTATTCCAGATATCCTTAGCTGTTTTACAACAACGAATGTAGTTATAAACAACAGGTGGCAAAGCACCTCTCAATTCCCTCATACAACGCTTTTCGTGTTTCTCCGGTCTTGTTTTTTTTCTTCAACAACAATAGTAGTTCCAGATGAGCCAATATTTTGAACATTTTGTGGAGTTAGAACTGTTCCTTTGATGCAATTCCACAACTCTTCATCTAGACCATTTAAGTAGTCTTCCGTACGATCAGCCTACTGATCGTAGTATTCTGGAATCAACATTGGAATTTTGGTTGATGATGTGAGTAAATGAGAATACTGTTGGGTTTTCTACGCATCAAATACACTCTAAAACTAGGCAGCAGAAATATCGAAACAACGATATACCTAAGTGTACATGCATCTTATGGATCTATGGCTTCATGCTAATTACATCAATCCTAGAAAACATAAAACATAAGTAAGAAAACATACATCTTTTGTAGCCCTTGATCTCTATGGTTTCGATCTTGAACCTCCATGAAGTTGCTTGGATGAAAGGACCCAAAACAGAATCCCTCTAATGGTATCACACCCAATGACACCAAAGAGTGGAATAAAAATAACTAGGAGAAGGGTCAATTTCACAAACTCAAAGGGGTTAGAAATCGTCCGTAAGAGGGGGAGGAAGAAGGGTTGGCGAATACTTCAAGCCAAGGTGCAAGGAGGAATGGAATCCCTAAGGCCATATTTATAGCCTTGGATGCCTCCTTAGGTTTAGTACTCCTTCCCATGTGGGATGAAGGCCTAACCACGAATTTTCACTCCTTTCCCATGTGGGATGGAGTGATTTTCATCCAACCCTAATTCCATAAGGGGTCTGGAACATTCCTGATTAACCAACTATCGATTAGTGAACATTCAACCCTTTAATTAATTAAACTGTTAAATGATTCCCATAATATATTTCCAATTAGTTTCTAATTAATTATTAACCATAATAATTAATAAACCAATTTCTCATTTATTTATTCTACTCAATTTGGGTCTTGAGGGCAACCAAAAAGGACCCTGCTGTTATTAGAAATATTACCAATAGTTAATGACCTTGGACACTATTCCAACAGTCTCCCACTTGAACAAGTCATCAACTATACGAGGACTAATATTTCTCCAATAATCAACAGAGAGTTAGCCATCCAATGCAACTACCGAACTCTTGATCTAATCAAGATTCAGCCCTTAGATAAGTGATCTACTATCCCTTCGTTATATGATATATGTATGAATTCGAGACATGGATAATGGTCAATCTCAAGAATTCAAGATTATGTTTTCCGATATTGATTTGTGATGACTGCATCTGACTACTAAATTGAACACATCAATTCCAGTCAGGGCTCGGCCAAGCACTTTAGATGTCAGCACCAAATCATCGAGGGGCCCATAGATATCGCTTCTCCTATTAAGGAAGAAGGAACAAATAAACTTTGACTACATAGTTTTTGTCTATTTCATCATGTCACACATGGACATACCCTTTATAGCTACCATTTACGGTTAGCGTTGGAGTAGACCAATGCATAACAGAAACATAAAGCAAAACGCCACATGTATCTAGGTTTGAAGAATAGAAGATATTCTCGTCTTAGAATTACTCGTGACTAGAATTACTCGTGACTGAATCCATGAAGCAATATCTAAGCGTGGGTTGGTCCAATACTTAAATCTCTATTAAGCACTCATGAGTGTTAGCGCAATCACTATGCTATGTCCAACCAATATGGACAATCCACTAATACTCACGACAGTCTTGAATCACTACTTACTTCTAAGAGTATGACCGACTGTGGACATTTGAGTAAATTAATACTCGGGAAGTGGGTTCCAAAGATGCAAAAGTGAGAACACAGTGATAAGCTAATTGAAATGACCGAAATCCATCATATATTGAGATCACCACTTAATAATCGCCAAATCAAATTAATCCTTATACCGCTTAAAGTTCTTGGGTTTTAAAACAAACCAAACTAAGAGTGCTTAAGCCAATTCATTTGCAAATCTAATGCCTCTCGACTTTTTCTGACTATCAGACTTGGTCAATGACATCGACTTATGGAATGGATCGACAAGATTATCCTTCGATATGACATATTGACTATGATGTCTTTACATTTGACTCACTATCAAATGTGTTCGTACTTACTGAGTATGTTTCATCTGAGCTTCTGTGACTTGGGATCCATACTCGAGGTAAGTTCACCCAAAGTCACAAGAAACTTCATAAGGACCGTCAATGATTGAATTTCAACAAAGATGTCACTAATGAATCTCTTTCAATCACATTGTACACTTTGCAATTTAACCAACTCCAATATAATCTAAGTATGTTAAATTCTCTATGGTGTATTACCCGGTACTCTTTCAAGCTAATATACCACCATTTAGTAAAATCACGAATTCCGACTGCGAACGGAATTGCATTTATTTGTGCGAAACTTAGCATCAATGTAACTCTTACAATGATCTCTTCCATACTATTAAGATCATCTCTTCTGTCCTCCAAGGACACTTAAGAATGTTCTTGATCTTGATTCATTGATTCTTGCGAAATTGATCTAATCCAACTTGTCATGCTCAAGGCATACGAGTCATCAGATCTGGTACATGTCATGGCATATATGATCAAACCCATAGACAAAGATGTGGGACACGACTCATAACCTCTGGTAGAACTTAGGACATTAGCATCGCTCAATGTTATGCCATATTATGCACGAACCTTTCCAAGTTCTGCATGTTGAGTTTCCTCAACATTCCACGTACTTTGGCTTAATCCAATGAATCACCTTGATATATGTACGTGTTCTATATCTCCCATGTATATCATAGCGAAACAATTCTCATACCAAGCCAAGCTTTTATACTTTCTAAGTCAGAATATAATTTCCTATGAATCGTACATTATCTATGTACAATACAAGGACGAATATAGGGCTCCCACTAGCACTGACATATATATGGCTTATCTATGTTTCTCAAAATTCAAACTCCTTGAACATTCTCATTGAAACAAAGAATCCAATTACTCCTACTAGCTTTGACATATGTATGGGTCATCTTTATTTCTCGAAATTCATACACTTTGAACTTTCTCATTGAAATAATGATCCATCTTGCGAGATGCTTATTTCGGTCCATAAATGAACTTGTTAAGCTTACACATCCTTCAAAACCTATCTTGGTTTAATTATGTGTTTGTTACAATCCATGATTGTCTCTACTTGAAGATCCACTTGCACTTAAGGGTTAAGCGATGGGTTTTAGTCATAAGAACATCTTATGTGCTCATACAAACCCTAATGCTTGGATCTAGGTTTCTCTATTGTACATGCAATTCATCCAAGACTATAAACCCTAGATCTAGCATATGATAATCAATATAACATATAAATTAGGGTTTAGATCATACCTTGATTGTTATGTAGCAATAACAATCTCAAATCTTCCTTGTAATGACTTTAGAAAGCTTAGAGTCACAAATGTCACTCCTCTAATGGTTCACAAACACCAAGAGCAAGAGGATGAAGAAGAGAAGAGAAGGAGGCTCTCAAAAACGTGTGGAAACCCTAGACAATTAGTTCACCACGTTTTTGGAGCATAAGGGTTCTATATATAGTGAGGCTATTAGGGTTATCTAACAAGGAAACCCTAATTTGGATGCTTAAGCCCTAAGCAACCCATTGACTCCTTTCCTTAAAGGCCTTGGACGATTTTTAATGGGTTTCCCCATAGAATTCGCCCAACCTTATAATATAAGGCAATCCATGGCCTAATTGCAATTATCTTATAATTACAATTCCAGTCCCTTAAGTTTAATTAATCTCTTTTAGCCACAAACTTAATTATTGTTAATTCTTGATTAATATTAATTAAACAATATGATTTCTCCTTTAATATATTATTCTCATAATATATTAATAAATCATATTTAATCCTTTCTCTCCATAATTCATCCTATCAAGTTGCTTTGGTGAAGGCAACCTAATAGGACCATGCACCATCGGGTCAAGTACATACCAAAATAGTTATGGACTTACACACTAATCCAACAGTCTCCCACTTGGATATGTCTAATAACTATTATGCGTATGACTTCAGATCCTGATATGCAATCGTAGCTTTCCAAAGCTACTGTGAACTCTGTCCTATCAGATACGCGTGTCCTTTAGATAAGGGATCATATATTCCTCCATTCTAGATATCGTATGAGACATGATTTCTAATCATTCTCTCTCTGTACTATTTCTTGACTTCCGATTTATGACGATTGACTAATTGAACAAATCAAATTAGCCTTAGCCCGACCGAGCATTTACGTTTGTCATCACTAAATCATCGAGGGGCCCAAAGATATTGCTTTTATCCTACTTTGGATAAAAGGAACGGATAAACTTTGATTCAATGCTCGCTTGCACTCACTCACCGAATCACACACAACAATATGTTTTATGACACCAAGTTACTGGTGCGTTTACATATTATCAATGTGCAACCGATTTGCAAGATACAACTCACACATCTCAGTTTCAAGAATATCAGATGTTATCGTCTCATCAATCACTTCTGATACAATTCATGAAGTGATCCAAGTGAGCGTGGGTTTAATCCAATGCTCAAATCATATTCATAAGCACTCATGAACGTTGCAGCAAACATTGTCTAATACTCTTTAGACAATCCACACACCAATTCACGACAGTCTTGATTCATACCTACTTCCAACGTATGAACGACTGTGGCCCGTTCGAACAATTTGACTGTTCTCAACTAATTAAATTATTCAGGAAGTCAAAACATGCAAAGTGAAACACAAGAATAATACTAATCCCATATGGCCTTTTACCTTTGAGCATAACTAAAACACCTTTTATTTATCACCATATCGATTACTCATTATTTGTTGTTTCGGGTAATCAACTTCTTACTTGAATTATTACACTTGTCCCATGCTCTTAGCATGCACATAATGTTTGCCTATAGTTCTTACTTTGTGAAATAGATCAAATGAACACATTTCCAATCATACTCATTTCACAGCTCCAAATCCTTTTTCATAAGTGAAAGAATATAAAATTCTTGCCACTTATTGAATATGCTAGATTCTAACATTTTATGCAACGATCCTTCTGTAATGTCACTGCACTAAAGTCACAATGACTATTGCCAATGAAATTACAAACTCCTCTATCGGAGGTTGTTACAAGACAATTCCTTAGATATGATGTTTCTCACTTAAAGTACATTCCTTTGAACATCCTTTTGCGTAAAAGTTTCTAATCTAGACATAGATTTTCAATATTCAATTCCCAATATGGACACGTTTCCATATTTTCCATATGACAACTTATTCTTAATAGAATCTTATCTATTCATAATAATGTCAATATGGTCCATCCAATACTATACTTCCAACTACTCACAAGCGACCAATCCTCGGCGAACTTTGGATTGTCCTTTGATAGTTGTTTAATTATCCTAGTCAAAACCGATTCTTGTCCTTTTTCCCTCTAAATGTGCTAGACATTTGGAAAATTTTAGAATGGTCAAATATTATAGCATTTGCAATTGATCCTATACCCGAAGCGTATGGGACACGATGCATAATGTCTTACATAAAGATTTGATACTTTATCAATCTTCTGCCATAATATTTTATGTGCTATGTTCTCAAAATTCGAACTATGAAGAGGAATGCTTTAATCATAATCGAAATTTGAGAACACACTATGTACCCTTGACTAAATTTATTAACATTCCACAACCTAAGCCTTTAGATTTGAAATAAAGCATAATATTCTCTCCCTTAATTATAGCAAAACAACTATTCACCCCTTTACAACTTTGCAAAGTATGACTTTTTTTTCTATAATTAATATTGCTAACTTGCAATACTTTCCATAATAATCATGCAATCATAACATTTATGCTCCCACTATCATGATAATTATTATAAACATAACACTTATGCTCCCACTAGCTTTGACATGTATTCAGAAACCAGCTTAACTTCCAGAAAAACAATACTTATTGAATTTCTTAAGTTTATGTTTCTAATACCTAATGCTTTGATAATCCTTTATCTAAGCTTATAGACATTTCCCTTAGATAGCTCATATGTGTGTCTAAACAATTCAGACTAATTGCCAAATCTCACAATTCGAATCATGGAAAGGGATACCATAACCATAATCGAATTCGAGAATACAATTTTCACAATCACTATCCTTTGGAAATCTCTCTTAGTGAAAGCATTTCCTCACAGTCATTTTCATAAAGGAGGGAATCTTATGGCACTTAGATTTTAATGGCGTATGTGTTCCTATCCATGTGAATTTGTCAAAACCAAAGTTTACGACAAATTCAAACTCATATGGACCGAACTTTCTTATTCTTGATTTCTTGCCTTATGGCAGCACAGCTGACCACCATGTCTTCCAAGTAGTTAAGCAGCTCACCCTTTCTTATCAATGTACTTTTCATTGATCAAGGTCCTTGCCTTTTATGCATCCAAATGCGAACTCATAGAACTCATATGAATAATTAATTCGATTGGAATGGCACAGAAACAAAATAATGTCAACACGATAGGTTGTAAACCTCAACTCATGTGCTAGTGATAATCGATAAGGTTTATTTTGATTAAGACTCCCACTGACTCCTTGACATATAAGATTCTCTTGTCAATAAACATTTTTTGACAAATAAATATTCAAGAGTTAGTGTAGTTTTTATCAAAACACTTCATCAATTGGTCCTAGTTGGTCTTTGTCTTATCCAAGACATCACAACTTTCCACATTTGATGAATGTTATAAACCTTAATACTTATCACTCAATTTCACAATCTTAACTCTAAGACTTGTTTTGGAACAAAGTATGATGGACTTCTTGATTTAACCATTTCTTCAATTCTTGATTCCTCTTTTTAGACATGCAATTGTACTAAGACTCACTTAGAGGATCGATTGAGATATGGTTCTGAATCATTAAGACTTATCATAAAGCATAAAAGGTACTCTCCCTTCTTCTTAGAATGGATAAACTTTTATCTTTCCGCCTACTTGATTCTTCTTATTCGTTATGCTATTGATTTAAACTTTTTCAATCAATTCAGAATTACACTTAATCTTATAAGTATAATCATATTTACTAAACCTTTAGTAAATCATGACGAATATCTTGTTACTCTTATGGTGGACTTGATCAACACGCAACCTTGTGTACTCGATCTCCTAGTCCTTCACTTGACACTTTGTCGATGAATTAGTCTAATTTCCAAATATGAAATTTCTCAATCATCGTGCAACCAAGTTGCATGATTCCAAGTTTCTGTCCAATTGAAGCTTGGGCGATGAGAAACTCTCCCTATTTGGTAAATTCTCGACATTTCCACAAACAACATAATTAATAATCAAATCCATTATTGCTAATAATAGAAACATTTTAACATCAAATTTTCATACACGCCATTGTAAGGATAAATAAATAAAATTTAAAATCAAAATTTATTTTATTGCGGAAAAATTTGTCCTTACAATGCAATTCATTGAAAAACTATGCTAATACATCTTTCTTAGCGATCTTATTCTAACTCCAAGTAGTAGCTCAAGAATCTAATCTTCAAGTAATGTGATCAAAATCCATTCCTTCACGGTTAGATTCTGCTCACTTCTTCCCTTAAGCTTCCTTTCTTTTCTTCCATCCTTCAAAACATCAATTGTAATCTTATCACATTATGTATTAAGAATCTAGAATAGAAGCTTAAAAGAGTTAGTCAATGGATTTTTACCTAACGCAGAGCCATATGTTTTGACTCTCCCATCTCTTAGATCTCTTAAGTAAATAGGGCAGCTTCGTCTCCAATGCCCCTTCTCTTGGCAATAAAAGCAAATTGACTCTTTTGGAACAACACATGGAACTATTTCAGATATTGCCTTTCTCTTATGATCAAACTCTTCGATCAAGGTATGTCTTTCGTTGCCATTGCCTATATCCATAGAGGTTTGGAAGGCAGATTCACCAATCAGCTTTGCTTTTCCATTGCGCCAAATCATTGCTGATTCAGTGGCAATAAGCATATAGGTGAGATCTATATGGGTCACGTCGTGGTTCATCTTATACTACTCTCTTACGAACTCACTATAGGAGTTAGGAAGTGACTGAAGAACCCAATCAATAGTCATCTCCTCACAGACAACATATCCCAACCTTCTTAACCTATCAATGTGTGACTTCATCCCTAGGACGTGTGCACACACACCGACTTTCCTTCTTTATGTTTACATGCCAAAAGGGCTTGAGTGAGCTTGAACTTTTCAAGTCTTCGAACTTGTGGGTTAGGGAGAATAATTGGAGGAGGTAGAGGAAGTGAAGCATGATCTCTTGTTCCTCGATCGAATTGTGGAATATCATCTTCATGTGGAATGCTTGTTCCATGGGATTTGGGAAGACCATAGTTGTCATACTTTGACATCTACAAAACGGGAGAAAACGAATTCAAGTTAGTTGATTGATTGAGTCCTTAGTAAATCACCCAAATGAGATACTAAGGCTAGGACCCAACACAATATGCTACAACCTAGAAAAGGGATGACGTAATCTAGTTGCAAAATATTTGAAGGTAAGTGAATGACGATTCACTAATTTCCACCATGAAAAACGAAAACGAAATTTAAGTTTTAAATCTATGAAAACTCCTAGATCCTTTGAGATTCATTGAACATTTCAATGGCATGTTTAAATCTCGATATGCCCCTCTTGTTTGTGACTGGGATGCCGAGGATCACAAAGCGAGTGTGAATAACCATGCAAACTTACATGGTGCCCTCACATGTTACAATCACCTATTCGATGTGCCGGTAAACCACACACGCTCCACCGAACTATGACAAACATTGAGTCACCCTTTGCTACCTTTGCTTAGAACCATTTAGTGTGCCGGTAAACCACACACGCTCCACTAACGTCTTCGCAAGAGTACAAAGTGTAATTTCATGGAATTGCATCAATTCACTTTGACTAAGTAATTAAGATTGGGAATTTGTAAAACATTTAGTTACTTTTGTACTTCATTATACTTATAATGGAAGGTTTTGTCCTATCCTACCCATTCGGCTAACGACCCTCCACTAGTCAAGAGTGCGGTGGGTAAGAGTGGATACCCATTCAATCGCCATTTTATAGGAAATTTCCTTAAACACCCCTTATAGACCAGCTTCGTGAATGAGGCCTACTAACGGTAAGACTGACTTTTACTCATACATATATATGTTAGAATTTTAATGTTATATATAGTATAGGGTGTATTTTACACTTTTAAAATACTATGTGGTAAAATTTAACAATTATACCTTTAATTCAATTAAATTGTAAGCCAAAACTTTTATGGATTTATTAAACATCCTTTAATTATACACCTTAGTTAATTAATAAAACCATAAGGGTGTGATATGAACTTTTCAAAACAATACTAGGGTTTTAGAATTTAACATTCCTAAATTAAACTTTTAATCAACTTTTAAATTCCAAAACTTAAGGGCAAGTTTTGAAACATTTCAAAACATTAAGGTTTAGAATTTAAATATACATCAAAATTAAACTTTTAATCAAAATTTAAATTCCAAAAGTTGAGGGCAAGTTTTGAAACCTTTTCAAAAACATTAGGGTTTCAACTATTTAAATTTCAAAACTAAACTTTTGAGTTCAAATTTAAACTATAAAACCTAAAGGGGAAAAATTGAAACTTTTCATAACACAAGGATCAAATAACAAATAATATAAATTAAACAATTAATTTCATCATTATCTATATTTGACCTAATTTCAATTTCTTGCAAAATAAGTTACCCAATTAATACAAATAATCCAATCTTTATCATATAAGGAAGTTATTATCTAATCAATTGGTAATTATCTTGTGTTTTGGCAAGGATATTCTTTAAGAAGCAATAAAAATCGTATTTTATAGGTTTAAAACGAATATGGTAATAATCCTTAAGCAAAACAGCAACAAAATCCAAAATTTCCTCTGTCTGACGCTCCAACTCGCCGAGTCACACTTTGGAACTCGCCGAGTCACACTTTGGAACTCGCCGAGTAGGGCTGACTCGCCGAGTCCAAGTAGTGACTTGCCGAGTGAGGTCGAACAGTAAGCCATAATACAATTTTCAGCTACATAATGCATCAATACAATAGAAACCAATAAAGGCTCTGATACCACTGATGGGTTTTAGTCATAAGAACATCCTATGTGCTCATACAAACCCTAATGTTTGGATCTAGGTTTCTCTGTTGTACATGCAATTCATCCAAGACTATAAACCCTAGATCTAGCATATGATAATCAATATAACATATAGATTAGGGTTTAGATCATACCTTGATTGTTATGTAGCAATAACAATCTCAAATCTTCCTTGTAATGACTTTAGAAAGCTTAGAGTCACAAATGTCACTCCTCTAATGGTTCACAAACACCAAGAGCAAGAGGATGAAGAAGAGAAGAGAAGGAGGCTCTCAAAAACGTGTGGAAACCCTAGACAATTAGTTCACCACGTTTTTGGAGCATAAGGGTTCTATATATAGTGAGGCTATTAAGGTTATCTAACAAGGAAACCCTAATTTGGATGCTTAAGCCCTAAGCAACCTATGGACTCCTTTCCTTAAAGGCCTTGGACGATTTCTAATGGGTTTCCCCATAGAATTCGTCCAACCTTATAATATAAGGCAATCCATGGCCCAATTGCAATTATCTTATGATTACAATTCCAGTCCCTTAAGTTTAATTAATCTCTTTTAGCCACAAACTTAATTCTTATTAATTCTTGAATAATATTAATTAAACAATATGATTCTCCTTTAATATATTATTCTCATAATATATTAATAAATCATATTTAATCCTTTTTCTCCATAATTCATCCTATCAAGTTGCTTTAGTGAAGGCAACCCAAAAGGACCACGCACCATCGGGTCAAGTACATACCAAAATAGTTATGGACTAAGACACTAATCCAACATTAAGGTCAAGTGCTAGATCTACCAAATAAAAACATACATGGATTGAATCTTACTTTTCAGTTCCTCCTTCCATGTTGTAGCCTTTAGGGCCTACCATAGCTTCCGATAGCTGGTACTCTCTGATTGCTATCTACCAGTAACTCATTTACCTCAGTAATATAAACTCTTATATAGCTAGGTCCTCGATGTCTTATATCAGCTAAGGGAAAATGGAAATATGTCAGTTTCCTTAATAGCTCTTTCGATTCCAAATTGAATGCTATGTACAACTTTAGGCTCTTCGTTGGTTGACTCTCGAATCTTATCAAGATCAATATAGCTCCCACTAGCTGTTTTTGAAATCAGCTCTCTCACCTGGAAGACTTCCCTTTGAGCTACATACACTTTGTTCTCATATGGATTCTTAAAGAATTATCCAAAATGCTTGATGGGTTCTCTAACAAGTTAACACATCTCTATTAAAAGTTCTAGATTGTCGAGCGCTTCACGACGAGCCTAAGCCTCATAATCGTAGACTTACATATGTGGTAGTGAGGACTAAATCCCACTTCACATAAAATAGAGTGTTTCATTAACCTACTTAGTTGGTACAAGACCAAAGGACTTCTCATAACAATATTCATGGTACAATCCATGAACTGTTAGTATGCATAATTCGACCCATCTAGTACAAAATCAATGAATGATTTGTTTCTTTATCCAACTAACACTTCCTGTGGCAGTGGTGGAGACAGATCGGAAAACTCTTTCACAATTACTTAGATGATCGATAAAGTTTGGACTGAGATTCTCACTATGAGTGTCTCATCCTATTTCCCAATTGTTTCTCAACTTCTCTTTATGAGAGCTCTGAACACCTGAAACGTTCCAGACTCACATTCATACGAAGTTGGTCTCACCATGTATCGTGGTGAATCTGAACGGTCTATTAGAGTGAACTACTTCCAACAGATACTCACATCACCTAGTGATGCATTCATCATCTATCTTGATAAACAAGATTTGCATTTATCATAAGACTCAAGGCCAAATGATATCCAAAATCCGATCCAACTAGATATTTGGTAATGCATTTCTCATTTATGTATCCAAGACTATGATTCCACAAATACATTTCACCCAAATCTTTCGATGTATTTAAATAAGTACATATTGTGATTAATCTGATAATACACCTTATTCAAATATTTGAATCAACTTTGAACTATTGTTACTATACTAGCTTCATAGATTTCATGACTTTCTTTTAACATGTTAGAATGCTCCACTTTTAAATAAGTCAGAACTATCTCATGAATCGTAGTATAAACAATTTCAACTATAATACCATAGACTAAACATTTTCACAAGAGTTGTCTTTTCATCCTATGAATGTAGCAAGGGCTTGGCATTCATGATCAAATTACCTTCTCCATGTTTTAGTCTTCTTACTTCATTTTAGTAACTGCACATTCTTGCAAATGTCAGTACTAATCCTTAGCAATACACTCAAGGCTTAGAAGTAATGTTTTGATGGCATTATAAATCCATATATTTGATTGAACACCAAACATGGGAGAACTAGTTATCTTTTGATCCTATGGAAAGTAGCACGAGCTCGTGATCCACAATAAAATTTAACTTCTTCATATTCCAGTCCTTTCACCTCAAATGTACATTTGGGAAAGTTTGCTTTCTTAGTCCTTTTCTTGTTATGGAAACGAGCAGCTATCAAAACATGTCTTATAATAAGTGTTTCTTTGTCCTAGGTATTTGGGCCTAGATTAGGTATACCAACACTAATCTCCTGTTAAACCATGGGCAATTGGCGTTCTTCTTGACACTTCTATTCATGATAGTAAATTTATGGGAGTGTTTGAAGTTTGAGTTTTTATGAATGCCATGTTAATTCCAAAAGGAAACTTTAACATGCTACACAACTCCTTCATGGTCATTCCAAGTTGTTCATATCAAAATCAAAATGAATTGATTATATGTATATGTCAGCTAGTCGATTAATCCTAGTCAACTCCTAACTCAAGGAAATTCCATTTTACTTCAATATGTCATTTTACAACGTACATTTGACAATTGCTCTTTCTAACACTTTAGAATTCAATGTTTGAAGTAACCAAGGAATAGCTTTAACAAAGGCATGATCTTTCCTTTCGTTTATGAGAACTACTCCCAAACTATGAATTTGACAAGATTGATCATCCTCATAGCTAATCCTTTCAAAGGTTTTATAGCAGTAGATTTTAGTGGATAAGGTTATAGACATCATTCAATAACAAATTCCATTATAGTTTGTTTTACTTATCCTTAGAAAATAATCACCTTAAATAAAATTATTTTAAAAGGCTAGGATCCTTATTTGGCTCCATGATGTGTAAAGGGATGCCGTAAACACACCATAAAGTTATTTAGGTAGGCAAAGCCCTTTGCCAATTTCGATCACCACAAAATTCCTAGATCTTTGAGATTCATTGACTATCAATGGCATGTTAATCTCGAATTATGTTCATCTCAAATTCAATGACGGGGTCGCTGCGGATCAACGAATAGATGGTGAATCAACCATACAAAACCGCATGGTCCCCGTCTCAAGTTACGCTTGAGATTTGCGAGTTTCACATCATTCTCTACTTATACTCTCCAATTGACGTGCCGGTTAACCACAAGAGCTCCATCAACAAGTTATAAAGAGAATGTGCAACTTTTATGGATAGCATAAGATTCACATTAAATAGATTGAGAATTAACCTTGCAAAATCGCATGGCCCCCCCCGGCTCAAGATACGCTTGAGATTCACGAGTTCCATATCATTCTCAACTATACCCTAGATTGATGTGCCGGTTAACCACACGAGCTCCACCAACAGAATATAAAGAGAATGTGCAATTTTCATGGATAATATAAACTCACATTCTATTAATAAAATGGGATTTTGTTTTATACTTGTATTTAGAATACTTTTGGATTGACCATTATCACTATCAAACCCTTTCGGTAACTCTATTCTCAAAATGCAATTGGGCGGTGAAGGTGGTAAGCGCGAAGCATATTAAAAACTAACCTCATTAGGAATCAAAGAGACCTCCTTAAACCCCTACATTAGAATGGGTGAGCCTAGTCGATGTAAGACTGACAATGTCAATATTTAAACAGGCGAGGGCGCATGTTGTAACTTTCTTATACATATAATAGACACAATTCTAATATATATAAATATAAGGGGTAAATTTAAAACTTTTTAAATTTAGTTGTCTATTATTAATTCTAATTAATTGCGAGGACACAATGTAACAATTAATAAATCAGGAGGGGGTAATATTCAAATTTATCAATCTCTTTTATAAATAATATTAAATATATAAATTCACCATTTAAATAATAGATAAATATTCAAATTCAAATAAACATATAAATATTCAAATTCAAATAAACATATTTAAACAATATTTATCCATTAATAAATATTCAAACTCAAATAAAACATTTAAATAACATTTATCAATTTCCAGATTTAAAACATTTTAAAATTTGGTAATTATCCATATTTGATAAAGCTTCATATTTGAAAAATGGAAAAAAAATCCAAAAACCCTAATTCTGCTAAGCTCACGTCGTGAGCTGCGACTAAGGTATTATCAATTACGAATTTTTCAATAATCCTTCTACCATTCAATTTCAAACAAGGTTTTATAGAAAACATGAATCTAGGGTGAATATAACCATGAACCAATGGCTCTGATACCACTGTTGGTTTTTCTACGCATCAAATACACTTTAAAACTAGGCATCGGAAAAATCGAAACAACGATATACCTAAGTGTACATGCATCCTATCGATCTATGGCTTCATGCTAATTACATCAACCCTAGAAAACATAAAACATAAGTAAGAAAACATACCTCTTATGTATCCCTTGATCTCTATGGTTGAGATCTTGAACCTCCATGAAGTTGCTTGGATGAAAGGACCCAAACCAGAATCCCTCTAATGGTATCACACCCAATGACACCAAAGAGTGGAATAAAAATAACTAGGAGAAGGGTCAATTTCACAAACCCAAAGGGGTTAGAAATTTTCCCTAAGAGGGGGAGGAAGAAGGGTTGGCGAATACTTCAAGCCAAGGTGCAAGGAGGAATGGAATCCCTAAGGCCATATTTATAGCCTTGGATGCCTCCTTAGGTTTAGTACTCCTTCCCATGTGGGATGAAGCCTAACCACGAATTTTCACTCCTTTCCCATGTGGGATGGAGTGATTTTCATCCAACCCTATTTCCATAAGGGTTCTGGAACATTCATGATTAACCAACTATCGATTAGTGAACATTCAACCCTTTAATTAATTAAACTGTTAATTAATTCCCATAATATATTTCCAATTAGTTTCTAATTAATTATTAACCATAATAATTAATAAACCAATTTCTCGTTTATTTATTATACTCAATTTGGGTCTTGAGGGCAACCCAAAAGGACCCTGCTATTATTAGAAATATTCCCAATAGGTAATGACCTTGGACATTATTCCAACAAATACGAAGTCATTGTGTTCATGTTGAAGTTCTCCATTGATGAACACACAGAAGAAAAAAAATTTAGAAATCAACAAAATCTTGATTAATTTGAGATTTGATCAAATGAATTGATCAAAGACTTATAATCGATCACTCGATTGTACAATTTGAATGCAGAATGTAATCAAATCTATATATATATATATATATATATATATATATATATATATATATATATCAGACCTGATTTTCAGAACCAAAAGCGTGGAAACTTTTGAGACAAAAGAAATCACTCAAAATCAGATGATTCAAAACAAAAATAAGATCATTGTAGTTTGATTCCTGCTTTGATACCAATTGTAGAAGAATTGTACACGAGAAATCGATTAGCAACAAGCAAGATTGAATTGATGAACTCAGAAAGTAAATAAGTCGTTGTAGTTTTATTACTCTCTGTAAGCTCAAATACAAAACTAGACTCTGAAAGTTTATGAAAAACTCACTAGTCTAAACTAAAGCTCAGTTCCTATATATAGGGAACAAGAGAATACAAAAAATACTAAGTCTGATATAATTACGCTTCGTATAAAATTGACTTAGTAAATACATTACATACGAAAGTAGACTAAACACTATTCGACTCTTTACAAGACTTCGACCCTTACAAACCTCCATGAATTAACTTATTGGTTTAGCCCATCTAAATAATCATGGATCATTGGCCTAGACTACAAGAATCATTGATTTACATAATCAATCCCCATATATTTAATTAGTCTTTTTTGACCACAAAACTAATTCCAAATTAATTGTTGATCAATACTAATTAAATAATATGATTTCATATTAATATATTATACTTGTAATATATTAATAAATCATAGATAACCTTATTCTCAAAAGCCCATCCTATCAAATTGCACTAGTGAAGGCAACCCAAAAGGACCATGCTACGATCGAGTCAAGTACATCCCAGTTATAGTTATGTGCTTAGACACCAAATCCAACAGTATCCCACTTAGATAAGTCTAATAACTATAACTGCCAATGTAACTTCAGGATCTGACTTAGCAATTGTAAGCTTTCAAAAGCCACTGTCAACTCTGACCCAGTCAATAACACATACTTTAGATAAGGGATAATATAATCCTCTACTCTCAAGATATTAGCTAGACAAATACTTGGAAAAATGTCATACTTATTGTCCAATAGTTTGTTTCCCGATTTCCGAATCATATGACATAGAACATAACTAAACACATCAATTTAGTTTTGACTGGGCCCAGTACATAAGTCAAAACAGAATCATCGAGGGGCCCAAGATATCGCTTTTAATCCTCTTAGGATAAAAGGGAACAAATAAACTTTGACATTATATGCTTGTACTAACTACTCATTAAATCATGTATAACGATACGTTTTATAACATCAAGTTACTAATGTGTTTTCGTCTCATCAATGCAAAACTAGTTCATAGTCGACAGCTCATATATCTAGGTTTGAAGACTTATATGATATTATCGTCTCATGATCACTCGTGATCAATTCCATGAAGTGATTCAAGTGAGCGCGGGTTGATCCAATACTCAAATCTTATTTCAGGAGTACTCATGAATGGTGTAGCAAACTGTTGCTATGCCAAACACCTTAGATAATGTACAAGCCAACTCATGACAGTCTTCTTTCATACTTACTTCCAATGTATGATCGACTGCGGATAGTTTGAATAAATCTTATTATTCTGGAAGTCTAAACATCCAAAGTGAAACACAAGGATAATACTAATCTATATGGCCCTAAAACTTTTGAGTGTAAATAAAACACCTTTTATTTAATCACCATATCGATTACACATTATTCGTTGTATATTGTTCCGATTTATCAACTAATACTTAAATTAAAACAATAGTTATCCCATGCTCCAAGCATGCATACTATGCTTACCTATAGTCCTTACTTTCTGAGATAGATCAATTGTAAACATTTCCAACGATACTCATTTCACAATTCTAAATCCTTATCGTAAGTGTAAGAACACCAAGTTCTTGCCACTTAATGTAATTTGTTAGATTCTAAACTTATATGCAGTGATCCTTTTGTAATGACTATGTACACAAGTCACAAAGACTTTGTCAATTACAAAAACTTCCCATTGGAGATTTTTACAAGACAATTCCATAGATCTAAAGTCTCATATTCAAAGCACATTCCTTTGAACATCCTTCTTGCATAAAGTTTCTAATCTACACATAGATTCTTAATATCCAACTCCCATTATGGAAACATTTCCATATTTGCCATATGACAACTCATTATTGATAGAATCCTGTCTTGCAATAATAATGTCAATATGGTCCATTCATTACTATACTTCCAACAACCCATAAGTGACCAATCCTTGGCGAACCTTAGATTCTCCTTAACAACTTTTTAACCATTTTAATCATATACACTTCTATTCCTTTTTCCCTCTTAATGTCCTAGGAATTTGGAAAATTAGAACATATGAATATTATAGCATATGTAATCGATCCTATACCTGAAGCATATAGGATACGATTCACAATGTCTTACATAAAGACCTCATACTTTGCCAGTCTCTTGCTATAACATTTCCATATATAGAATATCTTTATGTCAAATCTTTTCAACATAATATATATATATATATATATATATATATATATATATATATCCTTGACTAAATTTGATTAAAATCTCAATCTAAATGTTTAGAATTGAAATGAAGTACAAGTTCCTCTCCCTTAATTATAGCAAAACAAGTTTTCAACCCTGCAACTTTACAAATTGAAACCTTTGTTTTCGATAATTAACATTGCTAACTTGCAACACTTACTATAATAATTATGCTCCCACTAGCATAACAATTATTTTGTTACTTGCATAAAATTTATGCTCCCACTAGCTATGACATAAATCAAGAAATTAGCTGGACTTCTAGAAATCAATACTTTATTGACTTCCTTACCAAAGTTCAGATTTCTGACACGAGATGCTTCGATAAGCCTTTATCTAAGCTCACACACCTTTTATTAGAAAGCTCATATGTGTGTCTAAAAAATTTTAGAACTTACAAAAATAAGTCTCAAATGTTTAAAACTTTTGCCTTTTCTCGCAATTCGAACTATGAAGAGGCATGTCGTAATCATAATCGAATTTGAGAATGCAAATATCACAATTGCTAAATCTTTAAAATCTACTTAGTGAAACCGTTTCCTCACAATCATTTTCATGAATTGGATAGAAACCTTATGGCACTAAGATTTTTATGGTGTATGTGTTCCTATCCATGTGAATTTGTCATAACCATAATCTGAAGACAAGGTTAGTGACAAATTCAAACTCATATGGACTGAACTTATCTAATCTTAATTCCTTTCCATGTGTCAACACAAGGTCCTACCATTGCTTTCAGGTTGTAATGCAAACAATTGAGAACTCATAGAACTCACAGACATAGTCATCCAACTGGAATGGGCACAAAAATAAGAATATGTCAAACACGATAGGTTACAAACCTCAAGTCGGGTGCTAGTGATTAACAATAGGTTTAATCTTGATTAGTCGTTAAAACTTTTCAAGATCTTTAAGACTCCCACTGACCTCTTGACATATAAGTTTCTCTTTGTCAAGGAACATTACTTGACAAACAAATATTCAAGAGTCAGTGCGGTTTCTTAGCAAGACAAACACTTTTGAGAATCGGTCTTAGTTGATCTTTGTTTTATCCAAAAAATTACAACTTATCAATTTCAAATGTACAAGAGTAGAAAACATTTTACTCTACATTTGCTGATATGTCACTCAATATACAATCTTGGATTATCACTCTAAGATTTGATTTTGGAATGAATTATGATTCATCTTAATTGATTTAACCATTTTAACAATTCATGATTCCTCTTCTTAGCCAAACAAATGCACTAAGGCTTCCTTAGAGGATGAAATTGTGATATGGTTTTCATAATGATTAAGATGATTATCTTTCTACTGACTTTGATTCTTCTTATTCGTTCAGCTATACATTGAGACTTTTCAATGACTAATAATTATAATTAATCTTGTAAGCATAAACATATTTACTAACTTTAGTAAATCATGACAAATAGTCTTATCGTTCTTTGTGATGGACTTGACCAGCGCACAACCAATTGTACCCGATCCCCTAATCCTTCACTTGACTCACATATACATGTGAACAAGGATATAGTCTTAATTTCCCAAAGACGAAGGTTCTCATTTATCATATAATACAAGTTGCATGAACCAAGTTTCTGTCTAAATGAAACTTGGGTGATGAGAATCTTTCCTTATTTGGTAAATTTGACATTATCACAAATGAAAGAATCAATTCCATATTGCTAAAAATACAAACATCAATTTTCACATATGCCATTGTAAGGAAATATAAAAGAAGATAAAGTCAAAAATTTTCTTTATTTAAAAAAAATGTGCGGAAAAACTTTTCCTTACAATGCAATTACAAATGAAAACTATGTTATTACAAACCTCTAAGAAATTTGTCATAACTCTTAAGTAGCGGCTCAAAAATCGGATCATCGAACCAAGTGATCAAAATGCATCTCTTCGCGATCAGAATCAACATGCCTTTCCTTTAAGCTTCCTTTGATCCTAAAAAACATCAAAATGTCATCTTATCACATCATGTATTTGTTGGATTAATGTCTAAGTCCATAACTATAATTGGTAAGACTTGACCCGACCCGGCATGGTCCATTTGGGTTGCATGGCATCATGCATTTGGATAGACTAAAATGAGAGAAATAACACTTAAGGTTTGTTAATATATTATAAGTTCTAATATATTAATAAGGTTATTTAATTAGTATTGATCAAGAATTAATTTGGAATTAATTAAATGATCAAAAGGAGACTAATTAAATATATGGGTTGATTGTGTAAATCATTCATTCTTATATATGTGGGCTTGTGATCCAAGATTCCTTATGTTGGACTAAGTCCATGGGGTGACCCATGGATGCTCCATGGAGGTTAAAATCCATGGAGCATAAGGAATGGGTAAAGTCATGAGTTACATGGTGTAACCCTAATAGCCACCATATAAAAGAATCCCATGGCTCAAGAAATTGTGCACTAGCGTGTGTGTGAGGGCTAAATGATTTCATGGAGTGTTCAAGTTTCTCTCAAGTTATTCCAAGTGTATTTGGTGTTGTGTGAACCATTTGAGGTGCCACACTTGAGGCACTTGGCACTCAAGCTTCATGAAGACTTTCTACATCAAAGAGGTATGTATTCTATCTTGTTATATTCATTGTTTTGTATGCTAGATTAGGATAATACCTTGGATGTTCATATTTGCATGTATAATAGAGAAAACATAGATCCAAGGTATTTAGGGTTGCATGTACACTTAGGAGTGTTAGAATGCTCATAACCTAACAGTGGTATCAGAGCCACGGGTTGTTTTTGTTGGATAAGGTGTCTAAGTCCATAACTATTTTGGGTGTGTACTTGACCCGACCCGGCATGGTCCATTTGAGTTGCATGGCACCATGCAATTGGATAGACTAAATGAGAGAAATAACACTTGGAGATTATTAATATATTACAAGTTCTAATATATTAATAATATTATTTGATTATTTTGATCAAAGAATTAATTTGGAATTAATTAAGTGATCAAAGGATAACTAATTAAATATATGGGTTGATTATGTAAATCATTCATATCTTGTATAGTGGGATAAGAGGCTCCATGGATTATCAAGTTGGGTTCTACCCATAGGATGCTCCATGGGAGTTACAAACCCATGGGTCATGGAAATGAAGAGTCATGACACATTAGGGTTTACATGGTGTAACCCTAGATGTGTCAACACTATATAAGAATCTCATTCTCCACCAAAATCGGCTAGACAAAAGAAACTAGAGGGCTTGGCCGATTTGAAGAAGTGTGTATTATCTCAAGAGTCTTTCCAAGAGCATTTGGTGTTGTGTGAAGCATTTGAGGCATCACACTTGGGGTGCTAGGCTCACAAGGTTTCAAGGAACATAAGCAACAACAAGGTAAGTTATTCTATCTTTCATTCAAGTTAAAATTGTTCCCCATGTATGCTAGATAGGAATATAACCTTGGAAATTCAACTTTGCATGATAATTAGACAAACATAGATCCAAGGTTATTAGGGTTGCATGTACACTTAGGAAGTGTTAGAATGCTCAAAACCCATCAGTGGTATCAGAGCCTAGGCTTGTTTGTTTGTTATTTGTGCTTAAAAGTTGAAGAAAGTCGAAAAACTTGCTGTCTGACTGCTGGACTCGGCGAGTCCATGGGGGGACTCGTCGAGTTCACTTGTATCTTCAACCAACTCGGCGAGTAGGTTCATGCACTCAGCGAGTAGGGTCGACAGAGTGCAGATTTTCGACTTTAGTTGCTGGAAATGGATTAGAAACATTACCCTAAACTGTTTTGGTACTTGAAAACTTGTTTTAGATGGTGTAATGTCTTGCTAATTCATTTACAACAACTAGTTATCAAAATTACAAAGTTTTAAGTGTAGTTTTGATTCATGAAAGTGCTTATGTTCATGTTCTTGATCTTATGATGTTTAGATGATCATAGGAATTATTTGTAACCTATGTGGTAGTTTAATTCTTGATCATAATGTGTTTTAATGGAGTCCATAACTTGTCCTCAAGTTATGGAAAACCAAAAGTCACTTGAGTTAAAAACCATTAAAAGAACACAAGAGTTAGAAAAATGAAGAGTCTTCATTTTATTACTCTATTAAACTCATAAGTTACAAGAAATGAAAAGTTTTGAAAGTTTACAAAACTTGCCCTCAAGTTTTGGAACAAGTAAAGTCAAGATAAAACTTTAGTTCCAACCCTTATAATTTTAAAAGTTAAAATTCAATCCTTATACTTATATTAATATGATTTAATAATTATATATATATATATATATATATATATATATATATATATATATATATATATATATGTATAAGAACAAAGTCGTCTTACCGCTAGTACGCCTCATTCACGAAACCGGTCTATAAGGTGGGTATAATGTTGTTGCCTATAAAATGGCAACTTAATGGGTGTCCACTCTCACCCACCGCTTGCTTGATCGGTGGAGGGTCGTCAGCCGAACGGGTAAGACAAGGACTTATAAATTCTCATTAAAAGTATGATGAATATGATAAAGTAACTAAATGTTTTATTAAATTCCCAATCTTAGTTACTTTAGGAAAAATGTGAATAAGGTGCTAATCCATGAAATTACTTTACACTTTGTTTAAGTCATTGGTGGAGCGTGTGTGGTTAACCGGCACACTAACTTGGACTTAACAAGGTAGGTAAAGGGTGACTTAAGGTTTATTATAGTATCGATGGAGCGTGTGTGGTTTACCGGCACATCGATTGAGTGATAAATTTTAAGGGTACCAAGTGATTTGCATGGTTACTTCACACCTCGTTTTGTGATCCTCGGTATCCCAGTCACAAAACTTGGAGGGCACACTCGAGATTGAAACATGCCTTTGAAAAGTTCATTGAATCTCAAAGAATCTAGGAATTTCTAGGAACCAATCAAAAACCTAATATTTAATATTTCGTTTTTCGTGGTTGAAATTGGTGAATCGTCATTCACCTACCTTAATATATTGTGATTGGATCCTAGCCTTAATATTACATTTGGGTGTTTTATTAAGGACTCTCTTAATATCTAAACTAATCTTGTCCTCTTCCTTCAGATGTCTTCAAACAATGTTGCTTCTGGCTCTAACCCTAATAGCTCCTTTACCCTTATGAACTTGTGTGGGAAAGTCACTTTTGATGGGTCCAACTTCAATGAGTGGATCAGAAACATCAGGATGATTACCCGCTACGAGGACAAAGAATATGTCCTTGACAAGGAGCTTAAGGAGATTGATGAGACCACTGCAACTCCTCAGGAGATCGCTGACTTTCAGGCACATGAAAGGGATGCTACGAAAGTGGTATGCATCATGATGGCTACGATGACAGCGGAACTCCAAAAGTCTTATGAGGATTTCTACCCTTATGAAATGCACCAAGATTTGATGGATAGATACCATCAAAGTGCACAACAAGAGAGGTATGAAATCATCTGCTCCATGATAACAGCCATGATGAAGGACGGGGAATCCGTCACGAGCCACATGCAGAAAATGCAAAGGTATGTGGATCGTTTGCTGAAGCTTAATGTGAACTTCCTGGAGGAGCTTGCAACAGATATCATTTTGCACTCCTTACCATCGTGCTATGATCAATTCCGCATGACATATCACATGAATAAGGAAGAGGTCACACTCAGCAAACTTCAGGGACTTCTCAAGACCGCAGAAACAGGTCTTAAGGGGAAGTCGGCTGTTAATACTCCTACTCAAAACTCTACTCCGGTTTTGGCAATCAGGAAAAGTCGAGGGAAGAAAAGAAAGAGCTCTTCGAAGGGTACCAAGGCTCGGACCCTTGATGGCTTTTCTTCAAGTGGAACCAAGAAAGGTTTGACCACTCCTTCTTCTGACCCAAAAGAGGCTGAATGCTTCTACTGCCATGAAAAATCACATTGGAAGCGGAACTGCCCAAAATACCAGCAAGATGTGAAGGATGGGAAAGTTAAACCCAACCATGCAGGTATTTACACTATCATTTCTATTAACTCACCCCATTCTAAATCTTGGGTCCTTGATACCGGTTGTGGTATTCATATTTGTTGTGACTTGCAGGGAATAAGAAGAAGTGAGAATGTGGAGCAAGGAAGAATAAACTTAGTCATGGGGAATAGGAAAGCTTTACCTATTAGCAAGATTGGAGTTTATACTTTATCGCTAAGTAGTGGGTTTAATTTAGATTTGAATAAATGTTGTTATTCGCCAGGAATGGCAAGAAATATTATTTCCTTTCATGCTTTGTACAAACAAGGGTTTACCTTTTCATTTAATAATGAAGTTGGTTCGATTGATGCTTTCTTTAATAATGTTCTTTATTTTAAAGCATTACCTTGTGATGGTGTGTATGAAGCTGTTGTTGGATTAATGTCTAAGTCCATAACTATAATTGGTAAGACTTGACCCGACTCGGCATGGTCCATTTGGGTTGCATGACATCATGCACTTGGATAGACTAAATGAGAGAAATAAGACACTTATGGTTATTAATATATTATAAGTTCTAGTATATTAATAATAAGAATAATGAGATTATTTAATTAGTATTGATCAAGAATTAATCTAGGATTAATTAAGTGATCAAAAGAAGACTAATTAAATATATGGGTTGATTGTGTAAATCATCCATACTTGTATAGTGGGCTTATGCTCCATGGATAATCAAGTTGGGCTAAAACCCATAAGATGGTTCATGGATGCTCCATGGTGTATTTGAACCCATGGATCCAAGGAAATGGAAAGCCATGACAATTAAGAATTTACCCTAATTGTAACACTATATAAAGATCACATTCTTGGGAAAAATCGGCCACTAGAGAGAGTGAGAAAGGGCTAGCCGATTTTCATGAAGTGTAGAATTCTCTCAAGTTAATCCATGTGTATTTGGTGTTGTGTGAACCATTTGAGGTGTCACACTTGGGGCACTTGGCACTCAAGCTTCATGAAGACTTTCTACACCAAAGAGGTATGTATTCTATCTTGCTATAGTTATTGTTTTGTATGCTAGATTAGGATAATACCTTGGAAGTTCTTATTTGCATGTATAATAGAGAAAACATAGATCCAAGGTATTTAGGGTTGCATGTACACTTAGGAGTGTTAGAATGCTCAAAACCCAACAGCTGTATCTGTTATAGATAATTTAGGAAATAATGTTTTGTGTATTGATTCTATTAATAATAATAACTTGGATAAAGCATCATTATGGCATTGTCGTCTTGGACATCTAAGCAAGAAACGCATAGGCCAACTCCAAAAGGATGGAGTCTTGGAGTCATTTGACCTAAAGTCAGATGATAGTTGCGAATCATGCTTACTTGGAAAAATCACAAAGTCACCCTTCACAAGTTCGTGTGAGAGGGGTGAAGGTTTGTTGGACCTTGTACACACGGATGTGTGTGGACCATTCAAACATGCCACAAGGGATGCTAATCGTTATTATTTGACTTTTACCGATGATTATAGTAGATATGGATATGTCTACTTGATCAAGCATAAGTCAGAGACTTTCGAGAAGTTTAAGGAATTTAAACAGGAAGTCGAGAATCAATTTGGCAGGAACATTAAGATGCTTCGATCCGATCGTGGTGGTGAGTATCTTAGTTTCAGAGTTCCTCGACTATCTTAGGGAATGTGGGATTGTCTCACAATTGACACCTCCCAGGACACCACAGTTGAATGGTGTAGCTGAGAGGCGTAATCGAACCTTGTTGGATATGGTTCGTTCCATGATGAGAAGAGCTTCGCTACCAATCTCATTTTGGGGGTATGCCTTAGAGACTGCCACCCATATTCTTAATCTGATCCCTACAAAGAAAGTTGCCAAAACTCCTCACGAGATGTGGACTGGTAAGGTACCTAAACTAGACCACATTAAGATTTGGGGTTGCGAGGCTTTCGTGAGACGCGAGACTCATGATGAGCTCGAACCCCGAAGCGAGAGGTGTATTTTCATCGGCTACCCACAACAATCTTTTGGTTACCTCTTCTACAGACCTAGTGAATATGTGGTCTTTGTAGCTAGGAGGGCTTTCTTTAGAGAAAGAGAGTTCATAAGCCAAGGAAACAGTGGGAGGCAAGTTGATCTTGAAGAAATTCAAGAGTCAAGCGGTGAAGGAACTTCAAACCCTAGCACTCAACCTGAGGAGGAAACTCCTGTTGAGCCAATTGACAAGTCTGTACCTCTGAGGCGTTCCACAAGGGTTAGGAATGCTCCCGAGCATTACTATGGATTCCATATTACTGTAGAAGGAGATACACTTATTAGTGATGAGACACTGATAGGTCTAGATGAACCTAACAGTTACGCGGAAGCCATGGCAGGCCCTGAGTTAGCCAAGTGGAAAGAGGCAATGGACAGTGAAATACAATCCATGTATGACAATCAAGTTTGGAACTTGGTTGAGAATGTACCAGGTCGTAAGACAGTAGGGTGCAATTGGGTCTTCAAGAAGAAGACCGACATGGATGGTAAGGTACACACATATAAGGCTAGACTGGTTGCAAAGGGTTTCTCTCAAATTCCTGGAGTGGACTATGATGAGACCTTTTCTCCAGTAGCCAAGATTAAGTCTATTCGGGTTCTGTTGGCCATAGCTGCATTTCATGACTATGAAATATGGCAAATGGATGTCAAAACCGCTTTCCTTAATGGAAAGTTGGCTGAAGATGTTTACATGTGTCAGCCAGAGGGTTTTGTCAGCAACGAGTACGCTAATAGAGTGTGTAAGCTTGAGAAATCCATTTATGGATTGAAGCAAGCACCTCGTAGATGGAATCTTTGCTTTGATGAAAAGGTCAAGGAATTTGGCTTTTCTAGGAGTGAAGATGAGTCTTGCGTGTATGTTAAGGCAGTGGGAGTATAGTTAGCTTTTTGGTGTTGTATGTGGATGACATACTACTCATAGGAAATGACATCCCAACTCTGCAGGAAGTTAAGTCCTGGCTTGGGAAGTGTTTCTCTATGAAGGACCTAGGAGAAGCTACCTATATTCTAGGGATAAGAATCTTGAGAGATCGGAGTGAAAGACTAATTGGACTTAGTCAGAGTACCTACTTGGATAAGGTGCTGAAGAGATTCAGCATGCAAGACTCCAAGAAAGGAGAGTTACCCATCCAGAGTAACACCAGATTGAGTAAGACACAAAGCCCTAGCACTGAGGCTGAGATAGCAGAAATGAGTCGAATTCCTTATGCTTCGGCTGTAGGATCGATCATGTATGCTATGACGTGTACTCGACCTGATGTAGCCTTTGCCCTGAGCATGGTTAGCAGGTATCAGGAGAACCCTGGAAAGGCACACTGGACTGCGGTAAAGAATATCCTCAAGTACCTACGGAGGACTAAGGACTGGGTCCTTACCCTCGGTGGAAGTGATGACTTGAGAGTTGTAGGGTATAGTGATGCTAGCTTGCAGACTGATAGGGATAATTTCCGCTCTCAGTCGGGCTGGGTCTTTACCCTAAATGGAGGAGCAATTTCTTGGAAGAGTTCTAAGAAAGAGACAGTGGCTGATTCAACTTGTGAATCAGAGTATATTGCAGCTAGCAAGGCGGCAAAGGAGGCGATATGGCTGAAGAACTTCATTGGAGACCTTGGAGTTGTACCAGCTATTAAAGAGCCAATGGAAATTTTCTGTGATAGTGAAAGTGCTGTTGCCTTAGCCAAGGAACCAAGGGATCACGGGAGATCCAGACACATCGACAGAAAATACCATTTTATCAGACATCGGATAGAAGAAGGACTCCTCGTGGCAAAGAGGGTATCATCGGATGAGAACCTAGCAGATCCCCTCACGAACGGACTGACTCGGGTTAAGCATCTCCAGCATGCTCGGAGCATAGGGCTGAAGGATGATATTAGATTTAGTAGTTAGATAACCCAGAAATTTGTAAAGTGTAATTGACATTAGATGATGAATAAAAGGTGTTTTATTTATGAGTAAAGTGTTGCTATCTCTTGTCGATCGTTTACTATATTTCTTTTGCATGTTTTGACTTCCAGAATAATTTTGTTTGGTATAACATATTATTCAAACCTCCACAGTCGGTCATATGTCGGAAGTAGGTATGAATCAAGACTGTCATGATGGGTTGTAGAGGTCTAAGGTGTTGGACAAGGCTACAACAATCATGAGTGCTCATAAGTTCTGAGTATTGGACTCAACCCACGCTCGCTGGAATCACTTCATGGAATTCTATCTCAAGTGATCGTGAGACGGTAATATCATATAAGTCTTCAAACCTAGAGATATGATTTGTTACTTACAAGTTGATTATGCATTGATTGTACGAAAACGCATTGGTAACTCGATGTTATAAAACGTGCTTTTGTGTGTAATTCAATGAGTGGTAGAACAAACATATGAGTTGAAGTTTATCTGTTCCTTCTTGGATTAGAAGCTGATATTTGGGCCCCTCGATGATTTTGTTTTGACCTATGTACCGGGACCGGTCTGAACTAAGTTGATGTGTTCAATTAAGTTCTTTGTCAAACAAATCGGAAATCGAGAAACAAACTGCTGGACAATAAGTAAGACATTGTTCCATGTATTTGTCTGGCTGATATCTAGAACGGAGGATTATATGATCCCTTATCTTAAATGGCGTACCATCATCTTCTCAGTTTCAAGAGACCTTGAAAGAGCTACGATTGCCGGTCGGTTCCTAAAGTACTAGAGTTATAGTTATTAGACTTATCCAAGTGGGAGACTGTTGGATAAGGTGTCTAAGTCCATAACTATTTTGGGTGTGTACTTGACCCGACCCGGCATGGTCCATTTGGGTTGCATGGCACCATGCAATTGGATAGACTAAATGAGAGAAATAACACTTGGAGATTATTAATATATTACAAGTTCTAATATATTAATAATATTATTTGATTAGTTTGATCAAAGAATTAATTTGGAATTAATTAAGTGATCAAAGGATAACTAATTAAATATATGGGTTGATTATGTAAATCATTCATATCTTGTATAGTAGGCTAAGAGGCTCCATGGATTATCAAGTTGGGTTCTACCCATAGGATGCTCCATGGATGCTCCATGGGAGTTACAAACCCATGGGTCATGGAAATGAAGAGTCATGACACATTAGGGTTTACATGGTGTAACCCTAGATGTGTCAACACTATATAAGAGTCCCATTCTCCACCAAAATCGGCTAGACAAAAGAAACTAGAGGGCTTGGCCGATTTGAAGAAGTGTGTATTATCTCAAGAGTCTTTCCAAGAGCATTTGGTGTTGTGTGAAGCATTTGAGGCATCACACTTGGGGTGCTAGGCTCACAAGGTTTCAAGGAACATAAGCAACAACAAGGTAAGTTATTCTATCTTTCATTCAAGTTAAAATTGTTCCCTATGTATGCTAGATAGGAATATAACCTTGGAAATTCAACTTTGCATGATAATTAGACAAACATAGATCCAAGGTTATTAGGGTTGCATGTACACTTAGGAAGTGTTACAATGCTCAAAACTCATCAGTTTTTATGTTATATTGATGCAAATATTTTATTTTCAAAGTTGAAAAAAAAGGAAAAAAAAACATGAAGTTTGTCAAATTTTAAGATAATTACTTGTTCTTGTGAAAAACTAATTATTTTTAAAATTTGAATAATTTGCTTTATGAGTTGAATTAGGTCAAATTTAATAAAAGATAAAATGATATGATTATTTTATTAGTTTTAAAAGTTTGATCTAAAGAGTTTTATTTTTTTGAAACCTCCATAGGTTATGGATATGAAATGGTTTTAAAAAAAATTGATTCAAAGTTTTTATGGAGTTACAAAATTTGGTGTTAATGTTTTAAAGGATTCCATAACTTAAGAATAAGTTATGGATCACCAAAAGTTTTTTGTGTTACCTTGTTTTATGAGTGAATTTAGATTAATGAATAAAATTATGTGATAGTTGGTTTTAATCCAAATTAATCTAAAAGAAGTTCATAAAATGTGTTTATGTAACTTATAAGTCACATTTATGAATCTTAAAACTCATAAAAGTTGTCATAGGTTACAAAATGAAGAGTCTTTTTCCTCATTAAATTGTTTTATGACTCCATAACTTGTCCTCAAGTTATGGATGTTCAAAAGTCACTTCATTAAAGTTTTTAAAACTTTAATTAAACTCATAAGTTATGAAAATCCAAGAGTTTTGAATAGTTTCAAAACTTGCCCTCAAGTTTTGGAATTTGTAAAGTTTTCCCCGTGAATACTTTAATTCGAAGTTAGCCCTTAGAATTTTAAAAGTTAAAATTCAACCCTTATACTTTATAATATTATAAGTTAATAATATTTATATATATATATATATATATATATATATATATGTATAAGAGTAAAGTCAGTCTTACCGTTAGTAGGCCTCATTCACGAAGCCGGTCTATAAGGGGGGTATAAGGTTACTGCCTATAAAATGGCAGTTTAATGGGTGTCTACTCTCACCCACCGCTTCCTTGACTGGTGGAGGGTCGTTAGCCCAACGGGTTTGACAGGACTATAATTCTCCCTTTCATTAAAAGTATTAATGATAAATACTAAGTGACTAAACTCTTAATAATACCCAATCTTAGTTACTTAGGAAAATGTGAATAAGGTTCTAATCCATGAAATTACACTTTGCACTTTGTTTAAGTCAGTTAGTGGAGCGTGTGTGGTTAACCGGTACACTAACTCGTATTTAACAAGATAGGAAAAGGGTAACTTAATGTTTATCATAGTATCGATGGAGCGTGTGTGGTTAAACGGCACATCGATTGAGGGGTACTTAAGGGTATCAAGTAATTTGCATGGTTACTTCACACCTTGTTTTGTGATCCTTGGCATCCCTGTTACAAAACCTAATGGGCACACTCGAGATTGAAACATGCCATTGAACAGTTCAATGAATCTCAAAGATCTAGGAGTTTCAAAACCAATTAAAACCTAATAAATCATTTCGTTTATCTTTGTGGAAATTGGTGAATCGTCATTCACCTACCTTCAAATATTTTATAGCTTGGATTACGGCATCCCTCTTCCAAGTTATATAAGTATTGTGTTGGATCCTAGCCTTAATATTTCATATTGGGAGTTATATTAAGGACTTTAAATCAACTATCTTGAATATCTCCCAAAAAGATGTCTGGTTTAGACATTTATGATCTTCCTAAATCTCTTGAAACAAGCTTTCCTAAATGAAGATGATGTCCAATGGAAATCATACTTCTTTCACCTACTCCAATTATTCTCCCTAACCCACAAGTTCTTGAAAATTTTAAGGTCACTCAAGCACTATTGGCAAGAAAAGGTCTATGTGTGATCACATCTTGGAGATGTAGTCACATATTGACAAGCCGGGAGAGTTGGGTGTCAAAGTGTTGAGAAAGTTGGTGCCTCAATCACTTTCTAAGTCACATAGTGAGTTTCTTTGGAACTCCTATGAACCAGACTATGACAAGACCCTTAATGATCTTATCTATTTGCTAAGAGCATCTTCCTAAAACCTTATGGACATTGGTAATGGTGACATTGGATATCCAGTAAAGCTCTCTCTTCCAAATGGTAAAGAGAAAAGCTAAGTCTATGATAGTACCGTGTACCATTACCAAAGGGTCCATATGTTTATGTTGCCAAAGGAAGGGGCATTGGTTGCAAAGCTGCCAAGTTACCTAAGGGTGATAAAGTCAATAAGTTTGACTCTACTTCAGGTAAAGTCCACTATCTAACTCTGCTAAGTTTCTATTCTGAGATTCTTGATATATGATGTGACTGGGTCACATGTTGATGTTTTAAGAATCAAAGAAAAGTAAAGAAACTTAAAGAAAGAATATGTTGAATCTGATCGCGTAGATAGATTTCTATCGCATAGTTTGAAGATCGGATTCTTGAGCTACTTCTTAGAAGATATGAGCTATTACTTAGGAATAGATAACAACAAGTTTTCATATGGATTGTAAGGATAGTTTTTCCGCAAATTTTTAAAATAAAAGGAAAAATGATGATTTTATTTATTTTAAAATATCCTTACAATGGCATTTGAGGAGAAATTGTTCCTGATATGATTCCATTGATAGAAATATTGGAAAGTGAATTTTATTCTGTCATCTGTGGTAATGTCTAAATTTACCAAATAAGGAAAGATCCTCATCACCCAAGTTTCAATTGGACCGGAACTTGGAATCATGCAACTTGTATAGCATGATGAATGAGAACTTTCAAGTATTGGAAAATTAAGACTAATTACTTGTTCACATGGATGTGTGAGTCAAGTGAAGGACTAAGCGATCGAGTACACAATCTTGTGCACTGGTCAAGTCTACCACAAAAGATCGATAAGATTATTCGTCATAATTTACTAAAGCTCAGTAAATATGGTTATAATTACAAGCTTAAGTGTAATTCTGAGACATTGGAAAAGGTTCCAATATAAGGCAGAGCGAATAAGAAGAATCAAATTAGGCAGAAGGATAAAAGTTTCTCAAATCTAAAAGGATGGGAGACTACTTTAGTATTAGTTTTTATGATCGTCTTACTGATTTAGAGACCTTATCACAATTCATCCTCTATGTGCATTCTTATAGCTAAGAAGAGGAGCTATGAGTTGTTGAAGTGGTTAAATCAAGAAGATGAGTCATACTTCGTTCCAATACAAGTCTTAGAGTCATACTCCAAGATTGTAATTTGAGTGACATGTCTTAGAGAAGGTTTAAAACACATGGCAAATGTAAGAGTAAAGTTTTCTACTCTTGTACATTTGAAATTGGTAAGTTGTGATGTTTTGGATAAAACAAAGACCAACTATGACCAATTGTGTGAAGTGTTTGTCTTGATTAGAATCCACACTATCTCTTGAATAACTGACAAGAAAGTCTTATATGTCAAGAGGACAGTGGGAGTCTTAAAAGTCATGAAAGTCTCAAGAACTTATCAAGAATAAAACCTAAAGTTCTTCACTAGCACACGACTTGAGGTTCATAACCTATCGTGTTGACATATTATGTGCCCATTCCAATTAAAGTTGGCTTTGCATATGAATTCTTAGAGTTCTCAATTGGTTGTACAACAACATGGAAGCAATGGCAAGCCCTTGAGCTACCAGGTGGCAAAAAATTAAGATTGAGTTCAGTCCATATGTGTTTGGATTTCTCATTAACCTTTTCTTGTGACTATGGTTTTGACAATTTGCATGGATAAGAACACATACACCATTAAATCTAAGTGTCATAAGGTTTCTCTCCGATTCATGTAAATGATGGTGAGGAAACACTTTTACTAAGTAGATTTTAGCTAGATAGCAATTGTGTTATTTGCGTTCTCAAAGTCGTTAGTGGAGCATGTGTGGTTTACCGGAACACTAACGTGGACTTGTGAGAAGTGGCAAAGGTCTAAACAATTGAGACTATGATTACGGCATCCCTTTTCATAGTTCTTAAAAATTGTTTAGACACACCTGTGAGCTATCTAAGATAAGGTGTATGATTTTGATAAAGTTTTAATAAAGCAATCTAGTATCAGAAATCCGAACTTTGGTAAGAAAGTCTATAAATATTGATTTCTAGAAGTTGAGCTGATTTCTGAGTACATGTCAAAGCTAGTGGGAGCGTAAGTGTTATGCTAATAATCATCATGTTAGTGGGAGCATGATAATTATGACAAAGGTTGCAAGTTAGCAATGTTAATTATAGAAAACAAAAGGTTTCAATAGGGGAAAAGTTGTTTAGCTATAATTAAGGAAGAGGAAATTATACTTCATCTCAAATCTATAAGCTTAGATCGTGAGGTTTTAATCATTTAGTCAGGGATATATATATATATATATATATATATATATATATATATATATATATATATATATATATATATATATATATATGAATTTCATGTTGGAATGGCTCGCCATAAGGAAATTCTATATATGGGTCCATTATTTGCGTTCTAAAATTCAATTATGATTACGACATCCCTTTTCATAATCTGAATTATGAGAACTTGGCAAATAGAAATGGAAATATTATAGCAAAAGACTGGTTTAGTCTTTATGTGAGACATCATGAATTGTGTCCCATATGCTTCGGCTATAGGATCGATTACATGTGCTATATTCATCCTTTCTAAAATTTTCCAAATGCCTGGGGCATTAAGAAGGGAAAAGGTCTAGAATTGGATATGACTAAAAGGATTAATCAATTTTCGAGGACAATCTAAGGCTTACCAAAGATTGGGTGCTCAAGGACAGTTGGAAGTATAGTGATAATTCTGGAAGGACCATATTGACATAATCTGTAAGGAGGCAACTCTTGTTCAGAAGTGATAGTCAAAATGAATCTGGAAATGTTTCAAAGTTAGAACTTTCAATCTATGTAAGATTAAGGAAACTTAACGCAAGAAGGATGTTTCCAAGGAGTTGATCTCCTTTGGAATACTTTGTAATGTTTTTTGTCAAGTTCTTGTGACTTTGTGCATAATCATTACAAGAGGATCAATGCATATAAGTTTAAAATCTAACAGATTTCAGTAAATCGCATGAATTTGGAATTTTTGCATTTGCAGTAGGGATTTGGGACTGTGAAAAGAGGGTCATTGGAGTTATGTTCAATTGATCTATTTCACAAAGTAAAGATCAGAGACAAACATAGTATGCATACTTGGTGTATGACATGACTAGTATTTAGAAAACATAGTGTACATGCTTGGAACATGGGACAACTATTGTTTTAAATTCAAGAATAAAGTTGATAGCTGAATCAGTATACAATGAATAATGTGTAATCATGTGGTGATAAATAAAAGGTGTTTTATTTATGTTCATAGGTTTTGATACCATATTGGATTCAATTATTTTTGTGTTTCATTTTGCATGTTTTGACTTCCAGAATAAACTAGGTTATTCTTCCGGAATGACTAAGTTATTCAAACCATCCACAGTCGGTCATATGTTGGAAGTAGATATGAATCAAGACTGTCATGGGTTGACTTGTAGAGGTCTAAGATGTTGGAGAAAGGGCTACAACACTCATGAGTGCTCACAAGTTCTGAGTATTGGATTCAACCCACGCTCATTGGAATCACTTCATTGATTTTATCACGAGTGATCATGAGACGATAATATCTTATATTCTTCAAACCTAGAGATATGAGTTGTTACTATGAGTTGGTTGTACATTGATTGCACGAGAACGCATTTAGTAACTCGGTGTTATAAAACGTGACTTTGTGTATGATTCAACAAGTAGTAGAACAAGCCATATGAGTTGAAGTTTATCCATTCCTTTTACCTTCGGGATAAAAGCGATATCTGTGGGCCCCTCGATGATTTGATGATGACAAATGGAAGTGCTTGGCCGGGCCAGGACTGATTTGATTTGTTCAATTAGTCAGTCGTCATAAATCGAAAATCGGGAAACAACAAATGGACAGAGAGAATGATTATAATCCATGTGTCAGTCCATATGATATCTAGAATGGAGGAATATATGTTCCCTTATCTAATGGACAAGTAATTGACAAAGGTCAGAGTTCATCTACAAGGTCAGAGTTCGACAGAAGCTTTTGAGAGCTACGATTGCCAGTCAGTTCTAGAAGTCATACGCAATAATAGTTTTAGACTTATCCAAGTGGGAGACTGTTGGATTAATGTCTAAGACCATAACTATAATTGGTAAGACTTGACCCGACTCGGCATGGTCCATTTGGGTTGCATGGCATCATGCATTTGGATAGACTAAAATGAGAGAAATAACACTTAAGGTTTGTTAATATATTATAAGTTCTAATATATTAATAAGGTTATTTAATTAGTATTGATCAAGAATTAATTTGGAATTAATTAAGTGATCAAAAGGAGACTAATTAAATATATGGGTTGATTGTGTAAATCATTCATTCTTATATATGTGGGCTTGTGATCCAAGATTCCTTATGTGGGACTAAGTCCATGGGGTGACCCATGGATGCTCCATGGAGGTTAAAATCCATGGAGCATAAGGAATGGGTAAAGTCATGAGTTACATGGTGTAACCCTAATAGCCACCATATACAAGAATCCCATGGCTCAAGAAATCGTGCACTAGCGTGTGTGTGAGGGCTAAATGATTTCATGGAGTGTTCAAGTTTCTCTCAAGTTATTCCAAGTGTATTTGGTGTTGTGTGAACCATTTGAGGTGCCACACTTGAGGCACTTGGCACTCAAGCTTCATGAAGACTTTCTACATCAAAGAGGTATGTATTCTATCTTGTTATATTCATTGTTTTGTATGCTAGATTAGGATAATACCTTGGATGTTCATATTTGCATGTATAATAGAGAAAACATAGATCCAAGGTATTTAAGGTTGCATGTACACTTAGGAGTGTCAGAATGCTTATAACCCAACAGTATTAAGAATCTACCAATAGGAACTTAATTGAGTTAGATAGAGGACTTACCTGAAGCAGAGTCAAACCTTTTCGTTTCTACCTTCTCTTAGATCTTTTTGGTAGTCTGGGCAGCTTCGCTTCCAATGTCCCTTCAAATGGCAGTAGAAACAATTAGCTTCTTTTGCATTGGAACATGAGACAATCCTAGAACCGGCCTTTCTCTTGTGATCAAAGCTTTTGATCATGGCCAATTCCTTTAATTTAGGAGAAGGAATCATTTCTGTACTATCGATGTCATTGCCTATGTTCATGGCAGCTTGGGAAGTAGTGTTGGGTTTTGAGCATTCTAACACTCCTATGGTGTACATGAAGCCCTATAAACCTTGGATCTATGTTTTCTCTATTATACATGCAAATAAGAACTTTCCAAGGCTTTAATCCTAACTAGCATACTATGACATAACTATACTACAAAGACTAGTTAGATGACATACCTTTTGGTGTAGCTTGATGTCTTCAAGCTTTAAGAGCTTAGTCCCAATAGTGTGGAAGCCTCAAATGGAATCACAAATCACGAAAACACCTTGGAAGACTTTAGAGAATATGGATACTTGGTTCTCTCTAGTGAAATTGGCTAGCCCTCTAAGTGTACCCACACTAGTGCCCACTTAACCAAACTAGGACATCTTTATATAGTGTGGAGGATTAGGGTTAAACCCTAATACCCATGACCTTTCATTTCCTAGGATCCATGGGTTAAAGCTCCATGGACTATCCATGAAGACTTAGCCCAACCTAAATGAACTTGGCCCACTACACATATATATCTAAGAGTCCATATTTAATTAGTTCATTTTGATCACTTAATTAATTATAAATTAATTCTTGATCAATACTAATTAATTAATATGATTATATTAATATATTAATATAAATCATAAATATACTATTCTCAAAATACTATCCATATAAATTGTGCCAGTGAAGTGCAACCTAAATGGACCATGTCGGGTTGATTCAAGTACATACCAAATATAGTTATGGACTTAGACATTAATCCAACAGTCTCCTACTTGGATAAGTCTAAAACTATTATTGAGTATGACTTCAAAACCTAACTGGCAATCGTAGCTCTTAAAGCCGCTGTCGAACTCTGATCTTGTCAACGAACTTGTCCATTAGATAAGGGATCATATATTCCTCCATTCTAGATATCATATGGACTGAGACATGGATTATAATCATTCTCTTTGTCCATTGGTTGTTTCCCGATTTCTGATTCATGATGACTGACTGATTGAACAAATCAAATCAGTCCTGGCTTGGCCAAGCACTCACATGTGTCATCATTAAATCATCGAGGGGCCCACATATATTGCTTTTATCCCGAAGGTAAAAGGAATGGATAAAATTCGACTCATATGGCTTGTTCTACTACTTGTTGAATCATACACAAAGGCACATTTTATAACACCGATTTACCGAATGCGTTTTCATGCAATCAATGTACAACCAACTCATAGTAACAACTCATATCTCTAGGTTTGAAGAATATAAGATAATATCGTCTCATGATCACTCGTGATAAAATCCATGAAGTGATTCCAATGAGCGCGGGTTGAATCCAATACTCAAAACTTATGAGCACTCATGAGTGTTGTAGCACAACTTTGTCCACCAACTTGGACCTCTACAAGCCAACCCATGACAGTCTTGATTCATATCTACTTCCAACATATGACCGACTGTGGATGGTTAGAATAACTTAGTCATTCCGGAAGAATAACCTAGTTTATTCTGGAAGTCAAAACATGCAAAGTGAAACACAAGAATAAATGAATCAAATATGGTATCAAACCCTATGAATATAAATAAACACTTTTATTTATCACCATACTGATTACTCATTATTCATTGTTTCGATTTTATCAACTTTATACTTGAATTAAAACACTAGTTATACCATGCTCCAAGCATGTAAACTATGTTTTCTAAACACTATGCCACACACTAAGTGTGCACACTATGTTCGTCTATGATCTTTACTTTGCGAAATAGACCAGTTGAACATAACTTCAATGATTCTCATTTCACAGTCCCAATTCCTTACTGCAAATGCAAGAATTCCAAATTCATGTCATTTACTAAAATCTGTTAGATTCTAAACTTATATGCATTGATCCTCTTGTAATTATTATGCACAAATTCAGAAAGACTTGGCAAAAATCATTACAGAGTATTCCAGAGGAGATCAACTCCTTGGAAACATCCTTCTTGCATTAAGTTTCCTAATCTTACAGATTAAATACTTTCTAACTTTGAACCATTTCCATATTCCATTTTGACTATCACTTCTGAACAAGAGTTGCCACTTTTCAGACTATGTCAATACGGTCCTTCCAAAGTCAACACCATACTTCCAACTATCCTTGAGAAACCAATACTTGGTAAACCTTAGATTGTCCTCAACAATTGCTTAATCCTTTTAGTCACATCCAATTCTAGACCTTTTCCCTTCTTAATGCCCCAGGCATTTGCAAAATTTTAGAAAGGATGAATATATAGAACATGTAATTGATCCTATATCCGAAGAATATGGGACACGATTCATGATGTCTCACATAAAGACTAAACCAGTCTTTTGCTATACTATATCCATTTCAATTTGCCAAGTTCTCATAATTCAAATTATGAAATGGGATGCCGTAATCATAACCGAATTTTAGAACGCAAATAATGGACACAAAATTTGCTTATGTTGAGCCATTCCAACATGAAATTCATATATATATCCTTGACTAAATACGATTAAAACCTCAATCTAAGATTTTAGATTTGAGATGAAGTATAATTTCCTCTCCCTTAATTATAGCAAAACAACTTTTTCCCAATTGAAACCTTTTGTTTTCTATAATTATCATTGCTAACTTGCAATACTTATCATAATTATCATGCTCCCACTAACATGATGATTATTAGCATAACACTTATGCTCCCACTAGCTTTGACATGTACTCAGAAATCAACTGACTTTCTTACCAAAGTTCAGATTTCTGATACTAGATTGTTTTGATAAAACTTTATCAAAATCATACACCTTCCCTTAGATAGCACACTTGTGTGTCTAAACAGTTATGAAGAGGTATGCCGTAATCATAATGGTTAGACCTTTTTGCCACTTCTCACAAGTCCATATTAGTGTGCCGGTTAACCACACACGCTCCACTAACGACTTTGAGAATGCAAATATCACAATTGCTATCTAGATAAAATCTACTTAGTGAAAGTGTTTCCTCACCATCATTTTCATTAATCGGAGAGAAACCTTATGAGACTTAGATTTTTATGGTGTATGAGTTCCTACCCATATGAATTTGTCAAAACCATAATCACATGACAAGGATGATGACAAATCCAAACTCATATGAATTGAACTCAATCTTAATTTCTTGCCATCTGGCAGCTCAAGGGCCTGCCATTGCTTCCAAGTTGTTATGTAACCAATTGAGAACTCTAAGAACTCATATACAAAACCACCTTTAACTGGAATGGGCACATAATATGTCAACACGATAGGTTATCAATCTCAAGTCGTGTGCTAGTGAAGAACTTCAGGTTTTATTCTTGATTAGTTCTTGAGACTTTTAGGACCTTTAAGACTCCCACTGTCCTCTTGACATATAAGACTTTCTTGTCATATATTCAAGAGATAGTGTGGATCCTAATCAAGACAAACACTTCACACAATTGGCCTAAGTTGGTCTTTGTTTTATCCAAAACATCACAAGTTACCAATTTCAAATGTACAAGAGTAGAAAACTTTTAATCTTACATTTGACAAGTGTTTTAAACCTTCTTTAAGACATGTCACTCAAATTACAATCTTGGAGTATGACTCTAAGACTTGTATTGGAACGAAGTATGACTCATCTTCTTGATTTAACCATTTCAACAATTCAAGATTCCTCTTCTTAGTCATAAGAATGCACTAAGATTCCTTAGAGAATTAATTGTGCTATGGTTTCTTAATCATTAAGATGATCACAAAACTGATACTAAAGTACTCTCCCATCTTTTCAGATTTAAGAAACTTTTATCCTTCTTGCCTAATTTAATTCTTCTTATTCGCTCTGCCTTACGTTGGAACCTTTTCCAATGTCTCAGAATTACACTTAAGCTTGTAAGTACAACCATATTTACTGAGCTTTAGTAAACTATGATGAATAGTCTTATCGATCTTTTGTGGTGGACTTAATCAGTGCACAAGAATGTGTACTTGATCCCTTAGTCCATTACTTGTCTCACACATCCATGTGAACAAGTAATTAGTCTTAATTTTCCAATTCATTGAAAGTTCTCATTCATCATGCTATACAACTTGCATGATTCCAAGTTTCTATCCAACTGAAACTTGGGTGATGAGAATCTTTTATTATTTGGTAAATTTAGACACTACCACAAATGAGAGAATCTAATTCATATTTCCAATATTGCTATCAGTGGAATCATATAAACAACATCTTTTTTCCCAAATGCCATTGTAAGGATATTTTTAAATAAATAAAATTAAAAATTTTTCTTTTATTTTAAAACTTTGCGGAAAAACTAAGCCATACAATGCAGATGTATATGAAAACTTGTTGTCTTCTATTCCTAAGCAATCTATCATAACTCTTAAGCACGTTCTCAAAATTCTGATCACTGAACCATGAGATTGAAATCCATCTTCGCGATCAGAATCAGGATATACTTCCTTTAAGTTTCTTTACTTTTCTTTGATTCTTAAAACATCAACATGTGACCCAACCACATCATGTAATAAGAATCTCCAAGTAGAAACTTAATAGAGTTAGACAATGGACTTTACCTGAAATAAAGTCAAACTTATTGACTTTACCATCCTTAGGTAAGTTTGGCGGCTTCGTAACCAAAGCCCCTTCCTTTGGCAATAGAAACATATGGACCCTTAGGTAATAGTACATGGGACTATCTCAGACATAGCCTTTCTCTTTATCATTTGGTCAACCAATTTGACTATGGCCAATCCCTTTCCATTGGGAAGAGAAGGCATTTCTGGATTTCCTGTGTCACTATTGTCCCTGACCATAAAGTTTTCGGAAGTTGATCTCCTAATCAAATTTGCTTTACTAGTACACTAAGGCATTTATGATTTAGCAGCACCAAGCAAATAGATAAGAACATTAAGGGTCTTGTCATAGTCTATTTCATAGGAGTCCCAGAGGAACTCACTATGTGACTTAGAAAGTGATTGAACCACTAACTTTCTCAAGACATTGACACCCAACTCTCCTGGCTTGTTAGTATGTGACTTCATCTCCAAGATGTGATCACATCTAGACCTTGACTTGCCAATAGGCTTTGAGTGACCTTGAACTTATGGGTTAGGGAGAATAATTGGAGGAGGTAGAGGAAGTGAAGTTCCAAGATATTTGGGAAGATCATAGATGTCTGAACTAGACATCTTTTGGGAGATATTCAAGATAGTTGATTTAAAGTCCTTAATATAATACCCAATATGAAATATTAATGCTAGGACCCAACAAACTATTCTATAACTTGGAAGAGGGATGCCGTAATCCAAGCTATAAAGTATTTGAAGGTAGGTGAATGATGATTCACCAATTTCCACCAAGATAAACGAAATGATTTATTAGGTTTTAATTAGATTTGAAACTCCTAGATCTTTGAGATTCATTGAACTTTCAATGGCATGTTTCAATCTCGAGTGTGCCCTTCAGGTTTTGTGACTGGGATGCCGAGGATCACAAAACAAGGTGTGAAGTAACCATACAAATTACTTGGTACCCTTAAGTGTTTACCCCTCAATCGATGTGCTGGTTAACCACACACGCTCCATCGATACTATGATAAACATTAAGTTACCTTTTGCCTACCTTGTTAAATACGAGTTAGTATGCCGGTTAACCACACATGCTCCACTAACCGACTTAAACAAAGTGCAAAGTGTAATTTCATGGATTAGCAACTTATTCACATTTTCCTAAGTAATTAAGATTGGGTATTTATAAAAGGTTTAGTTACTTAGTATTTATCATTAATACTTTTAATGAAAAGAGAATTATAGTCCTTGTCCTACCCGTTCGGCTAACGACCCTCCACCGGTCAAGGAAGCGGTGGGTGAGAGTGAACACCCATTAAACTGCCATTTTATAGGTAGTAACCTTATACCCCCTTATAGACCGGCTTCGTGAATGAGGCCTACTAACGGTAAGACTGACTTGTTCTTATACATATATAAATATTATTAACTTATAATATTATAAAGTATAAGGGTTGAATTTTAACTCTTTAAAATTCTAAGGGCTTAACTTGGAATTAAAGTATTCATAAAAGAAAACTTTTCAAATTCCAAAACTTGAGGGCAAGTTTTGAAACTATTCAAAACTCTTTGATTTTCTTAACTTATGAGTTTTAATTAAAGTATTAAAACTTTTAATGAAGAGACTCTTAGACATCCATAACTTGATGACAAGTTATGGAGCCGTAAAAACTATTTATAAGAAAAGACTCTTCATTTTTTTATAACCTAAGGCATTTTTATGAGTTTTTAAGATTCATAAATGTGACTTTTCATATAACTTGAGGACAAGTTACAAAAACACATTTTATGAACAACTTTTAGATTAATTTGGATTGAAAACATGTAACACATATTTTTCATTAATCTAAAAAATAACTCATAAAACAAGGAAACATAAAACTTTTGGTAATCCATAACTTATGGAGTTAAATATTCGTTTTATGATGAAACTTTTCATGTTCCATAACCTAAGAATAAGTTATGAAATTCTTTAAAACATTAACACCAAATTTTGTAACTCCATAAAAACTTTGAATCAATTTTTTTTTAAACATTTTCATATCCATAACTTATGGAGGTTTCAAAAAACTCTTTAGATCAAACTTTTAAAACTAATAAAATAATCATATCATTTTATCCTTTACTAAATTTGACCTAATTCAACTCATATAGCAAATGATTCAAATTTTACAAATAATTAGTTTTTCACAAAAAAAGTAATTATCTTAAAATTTGACAAACGTCATGTTTTTTTTTTCTTTTTTTTTTCAACTTTGAAAATAAAACATTTGCATCAATATTACAGAAAACAACCCATGGCTCTGATACCACTGTTGGGTTTTGAGCATTCTAACACTCCTATGGTGTACATGCAACCCTATAAACCTTGGATCTATGTTTTCTCTATTATACATGCACATAAGAACTTTCCAAGGCTTTAATCCTAACTAGCATACTATGAGGTAACTATACTACAAAGACTAGTTAGATGACATACCTTTTGGTGTAGCTTGATGTCTTCAAGTTTTAAGAGCTTAGCCCTAATAGTGTGGAAGCCTCAAATGGAATCACAAATCACCAAAACACCTTGGAAGACTTCAGAGAATATGGATACTTGGTTCTCTCTAGTGAAATTGGCTAGCCCTCTTAGTGTACCCACACTAGTGCCCATTTTCACCAACCAAGGACATCTTTATATAGTGTGGAGGATTAGGGTTAAACCCTAATACCCATGAACTTTCATTTCCAAAGATCCATGGGTTAAAGCTCCATGGACTATCCATATATATCTAAGAGTCCATATTTAATTAGTTCATTTTGATCACTTAATTAATTATAAATTAATTCTTGATCAATACTAATTAAATAATATGATTATATTAATATATTAGAACTTATAATATACTAATATAAATCATAAATATACTATTCTCAAAATACTATCCATATAAATTGTGCCAGTGAAGTACAACCCAAATGGACCATGTCGGGTCGGGTCAAGTACATACCAAATATAGTTATGGACTTAGATATTAATCCAACAAGTAGATCTTCCAATCATGTTTGCTTGATCATTGTTGATTCATCAGCAATTAGCAAATAGGCAACATCAGTAAGGGTCATGTCATGATCTGTCACGTAGTAGTTTTTAACGAGCTCACTATATGATTTGGGAAGTTACTGAAGAACCAAGTGAGAAGCCAACTTCCTCGGGAACACGACATCCAACATTCCCAGCCTGTCAATATGCAACTTTATGTCCAAGACATGAGCATATATAGACTTTCCATCTTGATGTTTCATTGCTAATAGAGCTTGAGTGAACTTGAACATTTCAAGTCTTTAAGCATGTGGGTTACGGAAAATAATTACAGGAGATGGAGGAAGTGAAGTATGATAATGTGGAATATCATCTTCATGTGGAAAGCCTTTTCCAACAGATTTGGGAGGACCGTAGTTGTCTGACCTAGACATCTATAAAGGGAGAAATTCGAGTTAGTTGATTAAAGTCCTTAATATAACACCCAAAACAAAATAATAAGTCTAGGAACCAACACAATATTTTACAATTGTGAAGATGGATGCCGTAATCCAATTGTAAAATATTTGAAGGTAGGTAAATGACGATTTGCCTATTTCCGCCATGAAAAACGAAATAGATTATTAAGTTTTAATTGGATTTGATATTCGTATATCCTTTGATATTCATTGAACTTTCAATGGCATGTTTAAATCTCGATTGTGCCCTTCAAGTTCGTGCCTGGGATGCCGAGGATCGCAAAAAAGGTGTGAATAACCATGCAAGCTAGCTTGGTACACCAAATGTTACAGATCACCTAATCAATGTGCCGATTAACCACACACACTCCATTGATCTATGATTAACATGAAGTTACCCTTCGCCACACATTGTCAGTTCCAGATTAGTGTGTCGGTTAACCACACGCGCTCCACTAACGACTTAACAAGGTTCAAAGTGTAATTTCATGGATTAGCACCTTTTTCACATTTTTCCTGAAGTAACTAAGATTGGGAATTTAATAATAGTTTATTTATTGTATTTTTATCATTACAAATTTAATGAGGGAGAATTAATGTCCTATCCTACCCGTTCAGCTAACGACCCTCCACCAGTCAAGGAAGCGGTGGGTGAGAGTGGACACCCATTAAACCACCATTTTATATGCATTAACCTTATACCCCCTTATAGACCAACTTCGTGAATGAGGCCTACTAACAGTAAGACTGACTTGTCTTATACATACATACACACACACACACACACACATATATATATATATATATATATATATATATATATATAATTAAGCTTATAATATTATAAAGTATAAGGGTTGAATTTTAACTTTTAAAACTCTAGGGTTTGGAATTAAAGTTTTTATAGTGAGACGTTTACAAATTCCAAAACTTGAGGGCATGTTTTGAAACTTGTCAAAACTCTTTAGTTCTATAACTTATGACTTAATGTTGTTTTTATGAAAAGATTCTTGATTTTCCATAACTTGAGGACAAGTTATGGAGTTCATTAAAACATTTTATGATAAGACTTTTCATGCTCCATAACTTGAGGACAAGTTATGGAACCCATTAAATAACATTTAGTCAATTCTAACAAGGAACATTATCATATAATAATCTATTGATCTTATCTAACTCATATAGCAAGATAATTCATATAAGATAATACAAATAATTTACCTATTATCTTAATATTTCACAATTGTCCTTTCATTTCCATAACTTATGAGTTTCATGTCATTTTAATGTATGAGACTTTTTATTTTCCATAACTTGAGGACAAGTTATGGAGTCCATTAAAGGCATTTAGATCAGTATTTTAATTAACACAATAATTAAATAATTCATCCATAATCTAGTTAAACTCATAAGAACAAGATAATTCATATCAACAATATTCAAGAAATTAGCCTAATTGAATAAACTAATACAAACCTTGAAATTATGCCAATTATCTTTTAATTGGATAAGCATGATCATTACCATATCAAAAAACAGATTTCATGCTTCAAAAAATAGTTTGGGGTAATGATCCTAATCCAATTCTGGCCAAAAACTTGAAATTATGCACATAGGAGCACCAACGCGGCGATTACATGAACTGGACTCGTCAAGTTGTTCCATTACTGGGTGGACTCGTCGAGTCAGCCAGTGGACTCGACGAGTTCATCAGTCAGAAGGCAGAAAATTGACTTTTTCAGCTTTGAAAAATTAGCAAGCGTCAAATATACTAGAAAACAATCGTAGTCTCTGATACCATTGTTGGGTCTTGAGCACTATAACACTCCTATGGTGCACATGCAACCCTAAATGCTTTGGACCTATGTTTTCTCTAATTATACATGCATTTTGTTTTTCCAAAGCATTCACCTAAGCTAGCATACAATTGAAGCTATATAATAAAAACTTACTTTGAATGCTTACCTCTTAAGTAGGGTAGAGTTCTTGATGCCTCTAATGGTTCCCAAACACCAATATGCAAGAGGAGGCTTAAGAGAATGAGTTACCTATCTTAAAAGATGGTGTAACTGATTTTGGCTCTTGAGGGTTTTATTTATAGTGTGGAAAATACTAGGGTTACACTTTGTAAACCCTAATGCTCCATGACTTTTCACATGCCTATGCTCCATGGGTTTAACCTTCATGGACTATCCATGGATTAATTTATCGGTTTAGCCCATCTAAATAATCATGGATCATTGGCCCACACTACAAGAATCATTGATTTACATAATCCATCCCGAAATATTTAATTAGTCTCGTTTGACCACAAAATTAATTCCAAATTAATTTTTGAAATACTAATTAAATAAAATGATTTCATATATTAATTTATTATACTTGTAATATATTAATAAATCATAAATAACCTTATTCTCAAAAGTTAATCCTATCAAATTGCACTGGTGAAGGCAACCCAAAATGACCATGCTACTATCGGGTCAAGTACATCCCAATTATAGTTATGGACTTAGACACCAAATCCAACAGTTTTCACATTTGCTCTGACTTGCAGAGACTAAGAAGAAGTGAGGAGGTGGAGAATGGGAAGACGAACCTGATTATGGGAAATAGGAGATCATCACATGTTACCAAGATTGCGATTTACTCTTTAGTGATTAGTAGTTGGTTAAGTTTATATTTAAATAATTATTGCTAATCATCAGAAATGACTAGGAATATTATTTCATTTCATGGTTTATACAGACAAGGTTTAGATATTCTTTTAATAATGAGACTAGTTCTATTAATGCTTATTATAATGGTGCATTTTATTTTGAAGCATTACCTCTTGATGGTGTATACAAAACTGTGATGGTTGTAGAGAATTTAAGAAATAGTGTGTTATATATTGATGCGTCTAATTGTTTAGATGAAGCATGCTTGTGACATTGTCGTCTTGGACATGTCAATAAGAAATGCATTACCCAACTCCAAAAGGTTGGAGTGTTGGAATCATTTAACCTAAGGTTGGATGATACATGCGAGTCTTGTATTCTTGGAAAGATGACTAAATCACCTTTCACTGGTTCTTGTGAAAGAGGTGAAGGATTGTTGGATGTCATACACACAGATGTGTGTGGGCCTTTCAGATCCACCATAAGGGATGCAAATCGATTTTATGTGACGTTTACCGATGATTATAGCAGATATGGATATATCTACTTAATCAAGAAAAAGTTAGAGACCTTTGACAAGTTCAAATTGTTGGGCTTATAGTGTTGCGTCATGGGCTCGGTCCTTAGCCCAGTTTTGGTATCCGGTTTGGGCCTGTCCAACCGTGATTATTTTACTCTAGGGTTTTATTATTTACGGTGCATGCATGCATCCTTTGTTAGCAACGCTTTAATTATTTTTTTCATTAGTATTGTAAACCCTAGCTCGCCTCTACAGTGGAAGTTCTTCATCGAGCTCTACTGAGGCGTGACTATATTTGAATCATAAGCTTTTCATTGATTCCATACTGCGTTAATAATCTTATTGTGTTTGAATTGTTTGTTCTTCATCTATTTACCTGTGAAAGATCTAAACGATCTGAGATTTATTCTCATCAATTGGTATCAGAGCAGGAGACTGTGTAATTCATACACATCTCTTCTATTGAAGAAGTTATTAGGGTTTTTCTGCATTGATTGATATTAATTGAGCCGTCATTCCATATTGGTGTATCTCATTAATTGTCGATCTTACTCTAACGATAAATTTCAAGTCTGATCTTAAATAGGTTATCGATTAAACTTCATCACAATGTCAATGGATGATTCACAAACCAATCCAATCAACATCTCCAACAGTATCAGATCTACTACAAGGATTCCAATCTTATACACTCAGGATTATGAGGTTTGGACGCACCACTTCGAAGATTATGTGATCGGCTCAGAAGATAACGGGTACTTGATCTGGGAAGCAATCCCAGTTGACCCGTTTGCTCATTCAAGAACCTCAAAGATTGTCAAAACTCAAAAGGACTACAATCAACTTGCGAATGATGTGAAAGACATTCCTCAAGACGAGAAAGAGAAGTTTCAATGCAACATCAAGGCCTTAAGAATGATTAGGTTTGCTTTGCAGTCATATACGTTTCGTTTGGTGAGTTCTTGTGCTATAGTTAAAGAGATATGGGACAGGTTGAAAGAATTGTATTCCACTAATGAAGATCTGGAACATTCTTTGCTGCTTTCTGAATTTGGTGATTTCAAACAGAAGCCCGAAGAGAAACTTGTTCAGGATTTTGATCGGTTTAATCATCTTGAAGTAAGATGATAAAGCACGAGATTGAAAGGAAGGTTATTGAACAGAAGGTTACCTTCATGAACGGTCTTAGACCCGAATGGATGGAATTCGTGTCCACAGTAAAGGCACAAGAATATTTTAAATCATATTCTATAGCAAAACTGGTGGGAATTCTGAAGTCCCATGAAAGTGCACTGTCAAACGAAACGAACGTGGTTTCCGGTTTGGGTTCATTAGTGTAACGCCCGTAGATCCGGGCTAGTCAATTTAGAGATAATAGGGGTCGGAAATGACTTTTCGACAAAAGATTATTTAGAATAAATAATCTTAAACAAGTTGTAGAATACGTCTCAAGGGTTCCGTACATAAAAAGAACGCCGAAATCCGAGTTATAACGAAGAAGTTATGGTCCGTCGAAGTTTTACAGAAAAACCGGCACGACACCGGGAGACGTAAATAGTGAATTTACAATGGAGGATTTTTTAGCCTTATAAACAAAAACAAAAGTTTTAGTATACGTTAAACCAAGAACATATAAAAAAAGAATGCCCAAATCTGACTTCGTATGAGGAAGTTATGAATTTTCTAAGATTTGGCTTAGCAGTGCACAACCCAACACTCGAATTTTATATTGAGCGGTTTTTGGCCTACGCAACCTAAATCAGAATTGAATATCTCATTAATAGGAACTCAACGGTAAAAAGACTGATGAAAACAGAGTCTGTATCTACAAGTTATGAATTTTACACGGACATTTAATAGTATAATCTCCTCCTACTATTAAAGTTGAGATCGGTCGAGAATTAGCCGACGGAGTAAAAAGGAAAGTTGTAGATTAGCTCGTATGCGAAAGTTATGGACGAAGATTAGTCTCTACTTTTCGAGCATGATGAATTCGATACAGTCGTGTAAATCTGAGATAGAATGAGAATTAGCCAACGGGGTCTAAATGAAAGTTGTAGTACTCGTAAATACCAACGTGTGGATATAAACAACGTCGGAAACGGAGCTCGTATGCGAAATATACGGACGAAGCTTAGTCGCTACTCTTCGTGCACGATAAATACGATAAAGTTTTTGTAAATCTGAGATAGAAGGAGAATTAGCCGACGGGGTCTAAATGAAAGTTGTAGTACTCGTAAATACCAATGCGTGGATATAAAGAACGTAGAAAACGGAGCTCGTACGCAAAAAATACAGACGAAGCTTAGAGACTCCTTTACTGTAAAATTCCTATAAATAAGAGATGAACTCTTCATAATTTCTTCACACCATAAGCCTTTCTTTCTCTCTCTAACTTCTCTTTAACCTCCCTAAATCCCTCCCAAGTCTAGGGAACCTCCCTAGCACGAGAAGAAAGCCCCGGAGCGCCCGACGGCTCCGAGAAGAAAAGCTTTCGGCTTGGAAACGCTGCTCCAGCAAAGCTCGTTTTTTAATAAAGACCCGCTGTAAGTGAGCTACGCCTATACTATATTTAATATACCTTTTATTTAACTATAATAACATTATTAGGACCTTAAAATAATTATTTGGGCTATTATTATGAGTTATATTGAGTGTTATTTAACGCTTATATAATAGTAATAATAGCTAGACTATTAATTAGTCGCGGTTAACGTTAAAAACTAAACCCTAGTGGTATTGATACTAGGTTTTGTCAAGGAAAATTGTTTTGAGATAACGAAGTGCTGTCTGAGTTCGGAATCACAACCTAATCAAGTGAGTGCATAGTTACTTTCATCTTACACATAGATATGAAGTATTTTATATAAATTACATGCTACATGTGCATATTATCTGAATACTTGTTGTTTATGCTGGATGAACGATTTTATACATGTTTTAAATGATTTAAACTGTATATGTATTTTATATCTACGATAATGTTGGGGTATAACATGGATAGATTTAATAGATGGAATATGAGTTGGACGATGAGTTGAGAGGTGTTATAGACCACGAGGTAAGGGCAGGAGGTGGACGATGTGAGAAGCCTTTTCCCAAACGATGGCCCCATCATTCAGCATAGTATGGATGACAACCACAGACTATTCTAGACAGTCCAGTGGAACACTAGCAGGCTCGCAACCTGTAGGTGTTGTGAACGATGTGTTCACACGGTGTACTCTAAACCTAGGCAATCATGCAGACTTGATGCCTAATCCGTGGTGATCATGTAGACTTGATGCCTAAACCCTGGTGATCATGCAGACTTGATGCCTAAACCTTGGTGATCATGCAGACTTGATGCCTAAACCCTGGCGACTATGCAGACTTAGTGCCCGTTGTGTAAACTGTGGAAATGATGGACTTTGTGCCGATTCCTTAGGATGATCCTTAGGACAATAGCTGATTCTTAGGGTAGATCCTTAAGAATAAAGAAGATAATGGGGATGGGTAATTGGGTTGATTGCTTAATTGTTTAAACATAATACTTATATTATCGTGGGTTGAAAACCCTATGTACTCACCAGGTTTCCCAACCTGACCCACTCAGTTTATTTATATCACAGGAGTTGTTATGATGTCACCTTACACTGAGAGATTAAGGAGATGTAAATCACAAGCGATAATGAATGTAAGTTCTGTTTATGCATATGTTTCTGTATTGACGATGACATCCCAAATGTTTTAAAATGAATAAAATACTTTTCCTCGGAAATGCTTTGATAACGTATTTATCTTGTTTTACTGGGAACAAATTCCGTAACGTTTTTATTAAAAGATATACTCTGATTTTTATAAAGCATAAACAAAATTGGTCTTTTCTGGCCGTGAAAATGGGGATGTCACAATTAGCCCTTTTTTCAAAAGGGAAAAGTGCTGTTGAAGAAGAAGAAGAATTGGATCTTGCTGACTATGATCTTGCTGAACTTTCCAACCCTAGAAAGTTCATCAAAAGGAAATTCCCAGCCAACAAGAACCGAAATTGGCAGGGAAGTTACAGTTCTGAAAAGGTGAAGGAGGAACCGAAGATAGGTTCTAAGTTTGAGGAATCAAAGAAAGAGTTGAAGAGTGGTGGTGACTCAGGATTTGATTGCCATTATTGTGGAGGAAAGAATCACTTTGCCAAGGATTGTATGCTGAAGAAAAAGGCAGAAAAGATTGATGAGGATGATGAGGAAGCGAGTCTCCTGAGACGATTGGAGGAGATCAAGAAAAGAAAAGCAGCAACTACCAATAAAACCATGAATGCTTTGATTGTACATGATACATGTAACAATGATAAATTCGGTGGAGTGGAAGTGTGGTCCACGGATTCAAAGGACGAAGAAGTAAGAAAACCCACTCATGGCAAGGCGATGCTGGTGAAAGAAGAATATGCTACAGGAAGATGTCTAATGGTGACAGAAGGAGTATCTTAGATGAGAGGATATACAACAGATGGTGGACTGGAAGATGAGAAGGAGCGAGATGACAGGTGTTTTGCTGTGAAGCATGTCAGTGCACAGATCAACGAATGTGATGAGTTGATCAAGAAGGTACAAAATATTCTTGCTTCATTGAAAATACCTGTTACTAACTATGAAAAGGAAATGAATAGCTTAAAATCTAAATTTTTTAGTATAAGTAGTAGTCTTACCCAAACCCGTGTTACAAACTCTAACCTGACTGATCAAATTAGCAGGATATCGTCGAAGAGTGAGGAAAGGAGGATGTGGATTGAGCAGAAGGACAAAGAGTTAATTAGGTCTAAGGATGAATCAATCTATTTGCAATGTGACAATCTTAAGCTTTTAAAACAACCAAATGTTTTTTTTAATTGCTAAAAGACTTTATTTTAATATCACTCAATTGCATCTCGATTGTGAAATAAGAAAGAAGGACCATTGCATGATTTTACCCTTCCTTGAGTTAAAGGAGGATGAAGTCAATGTCGAAGCTTACAGCTGTGAAAATGTTGTATCTTCTGATGAAGTCTCTCCTGCATACAAAATTGGTCATGACAAAATAGAGTCCTATATAAAGTCCAAAGACCATAAGGACATGCTCAAAAATCTATTAGATGAAAATGATAGATTGAAATTAAGAACCGAAACTGTACAGAAATTTGACTCATTGAATGCCAAACTAAGTTCAGAAAATAAAATTGATGTTCAAAATGCATTTGAACTTAATGAGGATGAGGATCTGAGTGAAATCTTTGTAGAGGATGTGGTGGACTGTTCTGAATTTGTCAAAAGCGAACCTGAAACTCACAAAATTCTGATTTCTGAAAATTCCGTTGAGTTCGCTCGCTTGTCGACAGAAAAGACCAAAATTCTCAAGGTAAAGGCTGTTGTGTAAAAAAAAGTTTAAACCACTCCCAATCAGGTCTACACAGTTCAAGGGGTCACTCCTCAATAAACAGCAGAACTGACAGCTATGGTAGAAGAAGATAATGCTGCTGAATGTGAAGAGTTCTTCTGGTCAACACCAATAGATAACGCTGACGAAACAAAAGGTCTATCTCAGAAAACCTCATGGAGAGTGAAGGGTAGGTACGTGCTGGAACCACTTAATGAGCCTGCAAGATATGATGTGCCAAGCACAAGTGGCACCAAACTTTGGGCGAACCAGTGCTAACTACCAGTGAGACATCTTCGTCAAAGAGCAAAAGCCATGCTCGAGTTCCAAAGATAAAGGCCAACATTCACAAAAATCCAAAACAGGTGGCAGAACGAAAACACCAAACAAACATGAGATACAAAAAGAATCTCTCAAAAAGAAAAAAGTTTTGGAGATCTCAAAATCCGCATTACGTAAGGTATGAAAGGACGCGTAACTCACGAGGAGAATCGAGAAGAAACCGAAAGGAAGATTTCGGTCCTTGGAATGAAAGGAACCGAAAGGAAAGCTTCGGTCTGCAGCAGGTAAGGAACCGAAGGAGAGCTCCGGTCCTCTGAGTGTAAGCAACCGAAAGAACGGTATCGGTCTTCAGCACAATAGCAACCGAAAGAACAGTTTTGGTCCTCAACACAATAGCAACCGAAAGAATGGGTTCGGTCCTAAGTTCAATCAGACGAACAGAAGGGAAGAGTGTTCCCGTTCTCAACCAAGGAAGAGTAATAATCAACGGTCCAATATCTCTTCTAAACCCTATTCTTCTCATATCATTCTAATTCTTATCTTTCAAAATATTTAAAGGGAAAAGGAAAGGTCTTTCCAAAAGACAATAGATGCCCAAAAGAGATCCAATAGAAAGCAGACGTCAAAATATCAAAACCTACGTCTAATGGACCTAAGCCAAAAAAAATTAAAGTTTTCACAATAAAGCGAAAAGATGAAACAACTCTAATTAAAAGAACTTATTTAGTTGATGTTTCTCTTATTATTCCTTGTCCTGTAAAAGGCTCAGAAGGACCCAAGAAACTTTGGGTTCCTAAATCTGCTTAATATTTTGCAGGTTATACGTGACGAGCAGTTTGACGATGAATGCTATACTGATAGTGGCTGCTCACGTCACATGACAAGAAGAAAGGAAGAACTAAGAGAGTTTCGATCTCTCAAGGATGGTGGAATTGTGAAGTATGGCAACAACTTGTTTGGAACTATCAAAGGTTATGGAATGAATACGAATGGTGATTTCTCAATAAGAAAGGTCGCATATGTTGAAGGATTGCAACACAACCTTATCAGTGTATCACAACTGGTAGTTGGGACCGGATTGTAGGTATCATTTGATGATGAAGGCTCCGAGATTGTCGAAAAGAAGTCAAATAACATTATGTTGAAATCGAAGCGAAAGGGGGAAATGTATCCTTTAAACCCCAATTCGAGGGAAACCAGCAGTCTGCTTACTAACGAAGGCTCAATCAGACGAAAGTTGGTTATGGCATCGAAGACTCTCTCATCTTAATTTCAAGGATATCAACAAGCTGGTTTTAGGAGATCATGTTCGAGGTCTTCCAGTTCTCAAATTCGACAAAGAACATCAATGTGCAGCTTGTGAAATGGGAAAGCAAAGTCGACAAAGTCATGCTTCTATTATTAACACAAAGGTGATAGAACCATTGGAGCTGTTGCATATCAATCTATGTGGTCCCTGATCTATTGAAAGCATTGGTGGGAACAAGTACATTCTGGTCACCGTTGACGACTTCTCTCGCTTCACATGGGTGTTTTTCTTAAAGCAAAAATCAGAGGCCACTCCTAAGCTCAAGTTCTTCATAAAGCAAGTTGAATTCAACTGAGGAAAGTGGTTTGTAACGTAAGAAGCGACAATGGCTTGGAATTCAAAAACAAGGATTTCGAAGAATTTCTAGTTGAGAACGGAATGACTCATAATTTCTCGGCTCCATATACTCCTCAGCAGAATGGAATCGTCGAAATGCGAAACCGATCTCTGTGTGAAGCAACTCGAACTATGCTAAGCTTTGCTTCCATGCCTCTATATTTTTGGGCTGATGCTGTTGCCGCTGCTTGTTACACTCAGAACATATCATATCTAAACAAGCGATTCTCTATTACTACTTACGAGATCTTGAACAATCGCAAGCCTAATGTGAAATTCTTTCATGTGCTCGGTTCAAGATGCTTCGTTTTCAACTCAAAAGAGAGTCGAAACAAGTTTGATGCTAAGGCTGATGAAGGAATATGTTTGGGTTACTCCTTGCACTGGAAGGCATATAGAGTTCTGAACAAGTGCTCTAAAAGGATTGAAGAGACATACTATGTAACTTTTGACGATCGCTATGTCAAGAAGATGAAGACAACTGAAGGTGCAATGTAGGAAATCTTTCCAAAGACAAGTCAAGTTACAGCTCCTATCTCAAACCTTTTTGAGCAATATATGCTTCTTTTTGATGAACCTAAAAAGGCTATTGACTCTGAATCCAAGGCGGAAGATAACAAAGTTGACAGTCTAAAGCAAATTATTGATGATGCTGCACAGAAGATGGCCGCTGATCAACCAAAATCAACCGAAAGGCCCGCCTTAAGCAAACCTTCTGGTGACCGTCCTTCTGTCCAGAGGGAGGGTCCGTCTCTATCAAAGGATCAAGGTCCTTCATTCCAGGGGGATAAGTCAACATCACAATCATCTAGCTCAACCGAAACTCCAAACGAAACGGAACATTCTGATCCAGATATTAAACTTGTGTCATCATTCGAGGGGGAGAATACACATGTCAATGATGATGATACACTATCAGAATTAGAAGAAGAAATCAATGCAGAACTGGATCCCTCTTGTGATCCAAATTACCCACCTCTCATTAAATAGACCAAAGACCATCCTTAAAGTCAGATCATTGGAGAATCTTCAGAAAAGGTTTTAACTCGATCTCAAATCAAAGCGAAACAAGCTGCGCTATTTTCTCAAGTAGAATTTTGCATGTTCAATTCTTTTGTTTCCAAAGTTGAACCGAAGACTGTTAATTCGGCTCTTGACCATTCTGATTGGGTTCAAGCCATGCAAGACGAGTTAAATGAGTTTGAAAGAAACAAGGTATGGCGTCTATTTCCAACTCCAAAGGATTCTTCGCTTGTCGGTCTCAAGTGGTTATTCAGAAATAAGATGGACAAGGAGGGGAATGTGATTCGTAACAAAGCTCGGTTGGTTGTAAAACGCCACTGCCAAGAGGAAGGTATCGATTATGAATAGACCTTCGCTCCAGTTGCAAGATTAGAGTCGGTTCGAATCTTTCTTGCTTATGCTACACACAAAAACTTTGAAATCTATCAGATGGATGTAAAGTGTGCCTTTCTCAATGGAGAACTTGAAGAAACTGTGTACGTTGAGCAACCGCCAGGTTTCGTGAACGAAAAGCATCCAGATCACTGCTACATCCTAGACAAAGCGGTATATGGCCTGAAGCAGGCTCCCAGAGTATGGTATGAAACTCTCACTCGATTCATAAAAATGTCTAAATTCAAACAAGGTTCGGTTGACCCAACCTTCTTTCGTAAGAGAGAGGGTAACCACGTTATGATAGTCCAAATTTTTGTTGATGACATCATCTTTGGCTCCACGAATCCCAGCTTAACAACTGAATTCAGGAAGTTGATGGAAACTAAATTTAGGATGAGCTCAATGGGTCAAATTAACTTTTTCCTTGGATTAAACATTAGACAGGGACCCGAAGGCATTTTTATCAATCAGGAGGCATATACAAACACATTGCTTGCTAAGTTTGGCATGATGGGAGACTCCAAAGTTAAAGTTCCAATGGCTTTTGGGACAAAGCTTACACATTCGTTGGAGAAGCCAGCTGTTGACATAATGCTTTATCATCAAATGATTGGGTCACTAATGTATCTCACAGCCAGCAGACCCGACATCATGTTCTCAGTTGTTTTTGTGCCTGATTCCAAGCTAATCCACGTGAACCTCATATGCAAGCTGTGAAAAACATCTTTCGCTATCTAAAGCGAACCTCCTCTCTCGGTCTATGGTATCCAACCAACTCAGGTTTCTTTGTCCAAGCCTTCTCAGATGCTGACTTAGGTGGCTGTGGATTGGATCGAAAAAGCACCACTGGAGGATGCCAATTTCTTGATGGTAAATTGGTTAGCTGGCATTCAAAGAAACAGACTTGTGTTTCTCTCTCCACGGCAGAAGCTGAATACATCGTTGTTGCCTCCTGCACATCTCAGGTTGTATGGATACAGAGTCAGCTTAGAGATTATGGGCTGAACATGAAGAAAATCCCACTATATTGCGACTCTGAAAGTGCAATTAGCATTTGTCATAACCCAGTGCTACACTCGAATACAAACCACATAACACTGAGGTATCACTTCATCAAAGATCACGTGGAAGATGGCAAAGTTGAAATTCACTTCGTAAGGACAACTGATCAATTGGCAGATATATTCACTAAGGCTTTACCTGAAGCAAGTTTCAACAAAATTTTGCAAGGCCTAGGAATGATGGAAGCAGAATCAGTACCAAAATCGCCTTCGCTTCAATAAAGGTAAGAAGTTAAATAGAGCGAACCGAAATGAACCGAACGCTCGGTCTATTTCGGGTTCGGCTCGACCAAGAACCGAAATGAACCGAACGTTCAGTCTATTTCGGGTTTGGTCCTTCTGAACTTGTTCTCTTCTTTTTCATATCAAGGCATTTTGATTGTATTCTTTTGTACACTCTTTTAAATACTCATTTTTATGTTTCTTTTTCATTTTTTTTATTTTCATAAAATCCAAAAATAATTTTCTTTTTTCGTTTAATTAAAATTTTTCACAAAATACAAAAATATATTTTATTTTATTTTAATGCTTTCCTTTGTATAAGTGTTACTCTCGATGGTGAAGCTCCAGCAGGTATAACCTCTTTTCTATAAATTTCTTACGTGTCCCTAGATGCATGCTGCTGCATGTTGACTAAAGCCTCTATAGATTTTGGGTGAAGCCTTAATAACATGATATATAGAAATCATGTTTCCCCAAACTAGGCTATTACATTCACTCTAATCATGTGCTACCTTACTCTTCTCATATTGAGCTTAGAGTTTTCCGCTTGTTCCTTCTTTTATAGAAGAGGTACATTCGCTTCTTATACCACCTATATCATTCTTCTTCATTACACTTCATATCACTAATGTAACCCTTGAGACTCTCAGCATTTACCACTGAGGTTTATGGTTATACAAAAATCTGTGTTAATGATCTTAGTTTCGTGTCACTACATACTAAGTGAAACCCACAATTCAACACCATTAATGAATTGACGGTACAACATCTATGATAACGTTCTTGAATGAAATATCTTTTATTTTGAGTGATCCTTCTGAAAATGTGTATTACCAAGATTTTTCTTCCCCAAGGATCCAATTAAGTTTTTTTTGAGATTTCTCATTTGTGCACATTGGTCTCACAAGTACTTCGTTTAGTTTCGGTCTTATATCAAGTATCGAAATCATTATGCCTTTCAATACTTCTTAACAAGTACTTGATGGTTATTTAATTGGAAGCAAAACAAGCACTTCGAAGTCTCTCTTGACTTTGAAGGAAGCGATTCCTTCCCAAAATCAGTCGCTTTATGTCTTAACAAGACATCACAAATTCCAACAAAAAGTTTGCTTTATTTCTTTATCTTTCACACTCTATGTACGAAAATCTTTGATTTTCCAAAATCTGGTTCCATTAACGATGACCTAATTGTTACAGCTTCGTTTCTACAAGTATCCCAATGCTCGATAAAGTTAAAAGATGATGACGGTTCATGTAAAATATATGGGTGACATTTGGGATAAAGTTAAGGCTGAGTCAGCAGTTATCCAATCGTTTTGACAATTTGAAAAAAGGCACTTTTTATGGAAAGGCGTGTAAAAGGGAAACGTCCTTTCTCTTTCCTGCATCATCATTGAGCAAGCCAACTGTTCACTCCGTCACATCAGGCACGGTTTCTAATTAATCCAAGATTTCAGCCAGATATTTCTCTCTCCTACTTGTACGTATAAAAGGATTTGGTACGCTCCTATTTAAACTTTTATCACTTACAAATTCTCTCAAAGAAAAAGGGCGATTTCTCTCACTGTTCATCATCTTCTTCTCAAGCTTCATCAATGGCAGAATCATCGTCTGTTCAAGATACATTTGTTCACTCCAACCTTCTCACCATCAAGCCTCAACAAAACCTCATCATTGATCTTACACCCTTCATCTATGAACCCTACATGCTATATGTCGTCAAATGTGTCAAGTACTCACCTCTTGTTGCTCTTACAAAGGTGGAAGTGGTTCCCATGTCTTGTATCTCACACATCTATTTAACCGCTTACTATGACAAGGTTGCTGAAAGGATTCACTTTGATATTCACAATGAGAATACCTCCATCTCTAAGAATCGCTTATGTGCCCTAATTGGTCTGGCTCAAGAATCCACTCTGGTAAACCCCAAATCAATCACTACTGGTCAATTGTTCTCGATGTTCTACCAAATGGGGTACACCGAAACCTTAACCACAGTTACCAAATTCAAGAAGTCTTGCCTTCCTCCTCAATGGAACGACCTTTTCACTATTCGTTTCAAAGGTCTATTAGAATGTAGCGCCGACTCAGATGGAGCAAGCAAGTCATTTATGACTATGCTTTATGGGTTGTATCATGGGATTACCTTGGACTATGGGACCCTCATATGGAAACAACTGGTTCAAAGCTCGTATTCTTGATCACGACATTTAGAGATTTCATGTGGTAGGTACTGGTCCATCATTACAAAGTGGGCGATGGATCGTCTCCACGTTCCAATCATGGCGGACTCTCTTTCCTCTATCACAACCTTTCACACCATGAAAATCATCATAACAGATCCTACAAGCATTCCTTCATTGGATCGATCCCAGAATCCATGTATGTCTGCGTGTCTGATACAAGCAACGTTATTCAAGAATACAAGACGCCTCATTCTTCGGGTCCAAGGGAACTCACTCCAGCCATGATTCACTCTATTGAGGAAGCTGACAAGCCAACCAAGAGGGGAAAGAAACCAGAAACACAGAAGGAGGTGAAAGTCACTAAACCAACCAAGGGTCAAACCCCCAAGAAGCGAAAATCCGACAAGGCTGCTCCTTCATTGCCTAAGCAGAAGAAGCTGAAGAAGCCAGCACAGAGACTCATTCTTCAATCTTCTAGCGATTCAGATTCTGAGTATGTTCCTCTTATTACAAAACCTTCTACTCACTCAAACTCAGAGATCGAAAGCTCTGACGAGGAGGCTTCGGGTCGTGGTGATATCCCGCCTCGCTCGCCTACCCCAGAGGTACCTGTTCGCTCCCAACCCCCTTCTCCTCCACCCGTTTCTGTACCTATCTCTATACCTTAAATTTTTTCCATCACTTCATCTCAACCATCAACTACTATTCCCATCCTTGATCCAATCTTTACTGAAGCGACAATAACCATCACTATTGGAGTTCGAACCAATGTATCTGATACGGGGGCTCGTTCTTCAGCACCCCCACCTCCAGTCACAACCGAACCTCCAGTAACAACCGAACCACCAGTCACTACCGAACCTCCTGTAACTACCAAACCACTATCTCCTACCCAATCCACTTCAACCAACACAGTTCTTGGCGGTGAGGACTTGGAGTGTGATTCCACTTACTTCAGTCCCTACCATGTCCAAAGTGATGACGACGAAGGATAATGAAGCTTCGGTCAGTAAAAGGGATAAAAGGAAAAAGAAAATTGGTGAAGATGATACAGATAATGATGATGATGATTATGAAGATACTTTGGGTGAAATTCCCTCTAAGCCTTTTCAGAAAACAAAACTTTTTGACAAAGAGTTTGCAGAAAAGATCAAGAAACAAACGGCTGAGCTGGAGAAGAAGCAAAAAGAAAAGGAGCTCTTAGAGAAAAAAAGTCTATTTTTCCAGAGTGGACCATTAATTCGCTTCAAAGAAGTGCTATAGATGAACCTAGTACTCATTGGCTCGAACCTGTCATGTCGTTTGGCCTTGAAAACTCGAAGGATGCGCAGTTTGACATGCCACTCACTTGAAAGGCATTTATCTTTCATTTCTTCAACTCAACTTCTGCTATCCCCTCTCCGAACCCCAAGGTGGATCGGGATCTATTAGAGTTTTATCTGGAGTTCGCTCAGCCATAGTACTTGACCTGGTGCACGCATAAGATTACTACTTTCAAGGTACTGAAGCCTTATTCAGCCGGGAATTTCATCAACATCAAATTCAATGTGACTCGAGGCTCTGACGGCTCGGTTCATAACTTCTCTTTGGCTGATCTGCCGAACCTCAATCCTCACGACTGGATACTCCTCAACAACATTTTGCTGTCGAATCCTCAGGAGTATCAGCCAATTATAAATCACATCAAGCGAATGCTTGTTTGCTACATTCATGAAGTAGCAAAGATGGATCAAGAAATCGCCTCTGCTATTCACAAGCGAACCACAATCAAACCGATGGCCAGAGCAGGCGATGTAAATACAATGATCAAGGGAAAAATTGACACAAAATATCACACTGTGATGTTTATCAGGGGCGAAGGTCAAAAGTGCATGTTTGCTCTAGTTGACAAGCACCTATTCTCAACTGCTTTCCTGGAGCATATTTTAGAGATCATTCAGAGGTGTAATCAGAATTCAGCAGCTAACAAGAAGTTCTTTACTGACATGCTGAGATGGTACATTGAATTTCAGCAGACTCTTCTTGCTATCATTCCTCGGCTGTTCAAAGTTGTGAAGACAGTGAAGCCTACTTAAAAGAAATAATCTCTCGCCTCATTTGACACAAAAGGGGAGATTGTTGGGCTTATAGTGTTGCGTCATGAGCTCGGTCCTTAGCCCAGTTTTGATATCCGGTTTGGGCCTGTCTAACCGTGATTATTTTACTCTAGGGTTTTAGTATTTAAGGTGCATGTATGCATCCTTTGTTAGAAACACTTTAATTATTTTTCTCATTAGTATTGTAAACCCTAGCTCGCCTCTACAGTGGAAGTTCTTCATTGAGCTCTGCTGAGGCGTGACTATATTAGAATCATAAGCTTAGCATTGATTCCATACCGTGTTCATAATCTTATTGTGTTTGAATTATTTGTTCTTCATCTATTTACCTGTGAAAAGATCTAAACGATCTGAGATTTATTCTCATCACAAAGAGTTTAAACATGAAGTCGAAAATCAATTGGGTAGGAAGATCAAGATGCTCAGATCCGATAGGGGTAGTGAGTATCTTAGTATCGAGTTCCACGACTACCTCAAGGAATGTGGAATTGTTGCACAACTGACACCTCCTAGGAAACCATAACTTAATGGTGTGTCTGAGAGGCGTAATCGAACCTTGTTGGACATGGTTCGTTCCATGATGAGTCGAGCTTCACTTCCGATATCATTCTGGGGGTATGCCTTAGAGACTATCGCCCATATCCTTAACCTAGTCTTAAGAAAGAAGGTTGCCAAAACACCTCACGAGATGTGGACAGGGAAGGTTCCCTCGTTGACACATATCCAAGTTTGGGGTTATGAAGCTTTCGTTAAGTGAAAGACTCACGACAAGCTTAAACCTCGAAGTGAGCGATGTATTTTCATCGGCTATCCACTGAAGTGCTCTGGATACTTGTTCTACAGACCTAGTGAAAATGTGGTCTTCATAGCACGAAGGGGAGTCTTTCGTGAGAGAGAGCTCATATGCAAAGAGGACAGTGGGAGTACAATTGATCTTGAGGAAATTCAAGAGTCAAGAGATGAACGAACCTCTAACACTAGCGCTCAACCAGAGGAAGAAATTCCTATTGAACCAATTGACGATTCGTTGCCTCTTAGACAGTCCACTCAAGTTAGAACGGCGCCGAAGTTTTATGGTTTCCATATTACTATAGATGGTGATATGTTTATTAGTGATACTACACTAGTAATTCGGATGAGCCTTTTAACTTCAAGGAGGCCATGTCAGGCCTTGAGTTTGCTTAATAGAAGGAGGCAATGGCCAGAGAGATCCAGTCCATGTATGGCAATCATGTTTGGAACTGGGTTGAAAGTGTACCAGATCATAAGACAGTTGGGTGCAAATGGATCTTCAAGAAGAAGAACGACATGGATGGAAAGGTACACACGTTCAAGGAATGACTGGTTGTGAGGGGATTTACTCAAACCCCATGGGTTAACTATGATTAGACCTTCTCACCATTGGCTAAGATTAAATCTATTAGGGTTATCTTAGCCATAGTTGCATTTCATGATTATGAAATTTGGAAGATGGATGCCAAAACCGCTTTCCTTAATGGAAAGTTGGCTGAGGATGTTTACATGAGTTACCCAGAGGGTTTTGTAGATGCTAAACACCCCAATAGAGTGTGTAAGCTTGAAAAATCAATCTATGGATTGAAACAAACTTCTTGAAGAAGGAATCTTTTCTTTGATGAGAAAGTCATAGAGTTTGGTTTCTCTAGGAGTGAATATGAGTCTTGTGTATATGTCAAAGCTAGTGGGAGTTAGTCACCTTCCTGGTATTTTATGTTGATGACATACTACTTATAAGAAACGATGTTCCAACTTCGCAGGAGGTTAAGTCTTGGCTTGAAAAGTATTCCTCTATGAAGGATCTAGGAGAGGCTGCCTATACTCTGGGAATAAGGATTTTGAGGAATAGGAATAGAAGACTAATTGGACTCAGTGAAATTACTTATTTGGATAAGCTTCTAAAACGTTTTAGCATGGAGAATTCAAAGAAAAGAGAGTTACCTATCCAGAGTTATACGAAGCTGAGTAGGACTCAGATTCCAAGTACGAATGCATAAATGAGTCGAGTTCCATATGCTTCCGCCGTTGGCTCGATCATGTACGTTTTGACATGTACTCGCCCTGACGTAGCTTTTTCTTTGAGAATTGGTATTCGGTATCAAGGAAATCCAGGTAAAGCTCATTGGATAGCGGTAAAGAACATTCTTAAGTATATGCGAAGGACGAAGGAATGAGTCCTTGTGCTTGGTGGTAGTGATGACTTAAGGGTTGTAGGGTATAGCGACACCAGCTTTCATACCGACAGAGACAACTTTTGTTCTCAGTCAGGCTAGTGTTTATCCTTAATGGAGGAGCAGTAACTTGGAAAAGTTCCAAGCAAGAGACCATAGCTAATTCAACATGTGATTCAGAGTATATAGTTGCGAGCGAAGCGTCAAAGGACGCTATATGGTTGAATTACTTCATTGGAGACCTTAGAGTTATGCCAGCCATTAAGGAGCCAACGGATATTTTCTGCAATAATGAAGGAGTAGTTGCCTTTACCAAGGAACCAAGAGATCACAATAGATTTAGACATATCGATAGAAAATATCATTTTATCAGACATCGAGTAGAAGAAGGACACCTCGTTGTTAAGTGGGTATCATGAGTATATAATCCTGTTGATCCTCTCACAAAGGGTCTAAGTAGGATTAAGCACGTTCAGCATGCGAGGAGCATTGGTCCGAAGGATGATATTAATTTTAGTGATTAGATAGATTTTTAGAAACTTGTAACAAATAAATATAATTGACATTTGATGATTGAATACATGGAGATTTATTTATAAGTGTTGTTTACTATCTTTTGTCAATTGTTTATCTTGTGTTTCAGCTTTGCATGTTTTACTTCCTGAGTAATTGGATTATTCAAAACATCCACAGCCGATCATACTTTGGAAGTAAGTAGTGAATTAAGACTATCATGAATTGGGTACAGATTATCTAAGTGCTTAGACATAGAAATGGTTTGCTGCAACATTCATGAGTACTTCTAAAATAGAGATTTCAGTATTGGATTAACCTACGCTCATAGAATTACTTCATGGAATTTATCACGAGTAATAATGAGACAATAATATCGTATAATCTTTAAACCGAGATGTATGAGATGTTGTTTACGAGTTGGTTATGCATTGATAATGCGTAAAAGCATCAGTATCTTGATGCTATAAAACATATTGTTGTGTATGATTTGCTGAGTAAATAGTACAAGCATATATGTCAAAGTTTATCTGTTCCTTTTGCCCTAAGGGGAAAAGCGATATCTTGGGCCCTTCGATGATTTGGTGTTGACTTATGTGCCGGGCACGGTCAGGATTGAATTATTGTGTGTTGAAATTAAAACTCTAAATATCGATAGATTCAAATAGGTAAACAGATTAAGAACAAGGAATGAATAGAAAATGTGTTGAATGATTAAATATCACATCCTACGAAGATCTCGATAAAGAACAACTACTATAAAGGTGTGTAGGGTTTACAATGCAAAAGACGATTACTAATAATAGTTCATGCTTGCACCTTAAATAGCTAAACCATATTAATAAATCACGGGTTGATAGGCCCAACCCGGTTACATAAAATACTAAGCATAAGGCCCACAACGATGCAACAGTTTAAGCTCCAAAAATCTCCACCTTTGCGTCGAATGAGGCATGGGACCTTTATTGTTGAGTTCGCTTCTGCACTTCAAATACTTTCAGAATAACGCTTACCAGAGCTTTGCGAACGTGGATATACCATTGAATCATATCCGAAAATCACTTCTTGTCGCCTTTGTTGTTCCCTTTGTATTTGCCTACGAAGTCCAAGATATACTCCAGGCACGAAGTGGTGAACATATGTTTGTCAGTGAGAAAGAAACAAACTTTGTGAAAGTTTGCATCAGTTCTCTACTTCATTTGAAAGGCCACACACCATCCATCCTTTCGTATCTTCCCAGGTTTCATTTTGTCAAAACCTTAAGGAGTTTCTTTAGGGAGTACCATTTGCTTCCTTCGCAATATAGCTGCTATTTCGACATCCATTTTCCCAACCTCTTGAATATACGAAACTAGCATTCGTTTGAGGCGAGAAAAAATGGGCTCATGTGACAACCCAAGTTGTTCCGCCACATTTCCCCGTTACAGTTAACAGAATATTCCAGTTTATAAAAGTTCCGTTAATTAGAGGTCGTCAATTTAACAAACATTCCACTTGTTTATGTTTAATATGCCGTTAAGTCGTGATGAAAGAGAATAAAAACACACAACACACATTTCCATTTTGTTGGAAAATGTTAAGTTTTATTATTACGACCACTAAATCGGGTGCGACCAAAAGCCCCGTTTAACGGCAGTATCGGGTAAAATTCCACTGAGCCCCGACTCGGAAACCTATATAAAGGTGAGTGGAGTCCATTGGATACTTTTTACACTCTCTCTCTCTATACTCTCTCTCTAGACCCGTTTTCGCCCCAAATCCGCAACCAAACGCTTCCATATCGTAAGTCTGCTTACCCTAGCTTATTCTAAACATTATGATTTGTGTTTATAGCCCAAAAATCGTCCAAGAAGGCATGGAATAAGGAGTTTACGGCCCAGGAACACTCTAGGGCCGTAAACCCCTAATATGGTGCAAAACATGCCTTAAAACTCATCCTTAAGCTTAGAACTATTCGGGGATTTAGCCTAGGAGTGTTTAAACCCCAAAACAACAAGATTTGTGGCATAAAAGAGGGTTTACGGCCCAAGCACATGCTTAGGCCATAAACACCCTCTAAACTTGTTAAATCAAGTTCCAAACACTCCCAAACCACCCATAGGCTTAAGACATAAAATAAGGACATGCTATTTAATGTTTGGAACATTTAAACACAAGGAAATATGGGGTAACATGGATTTTACAGTCCAAGCAAGTATCTAGGCCGTAAACTCCCCAAAACACACCCAAATGATAGTTTCAATCCCCCAAAATGGCATCACACTCCATTATAAATTACTAGCAAGGTATTAGGGGCTTAAAACTTCACAAAACTCTAAGTATGAGAGTTTACGGCCGTAAACTCCCTTAGGAGTTGTCCCTAGGCCGTAAACTCCAATATAATGCTCTTAGAAGCCTTAAACCCACTCATGCCTTTTCGGAAAAGTACTTAGAAAAATCCCATGAACAAGCTAGAAGCCTTAAACACCCTAGAACCCATCACCATGAGTTTACGGCCGTAAACTCGTGGTGAGTAGTCCCTGGGCCGTAAATATGGTGTTAGGGGTTTACTCTTGGAGAGTAAACTCCGTTCCTAAGCCATACGCACCTTTAGACGCTACCCGGGACACCCAAACACTTATCCAAAGTGTTTTCCGCTCCTTTGAGTGCCTATACTTGTTTAATTGATATTTAATATACTAATTGTGTGTGAACATATGTTATCATATGTTAAATAGGTCATTGTGTGTGTTCGAGTCCTTGCGTGGCACCGAACGCCCAAACGACACCTTCGTCGGACCTACTTACACCAGGTGAGTTCATACCCCTAAATGAACCTTTTAAATGTTTTTACATGTTTTATAGGGGGGAATACAAGTTAAACATGCCAGTTATCATATCAATCATATGTGACTGATAACCCGCATGCACAAGATTTTACCATTGTACACTGTTTTACCGAGTAGGACACTATAATGGTTTTCTAAAAGGTTTTCATTGTTTCAAAACTCTTACTTGTACTGTTTTGTCCTAATTCATTTTAAACTAGTTTAAGAAAGATTTCCAAAGGCTTACAAACATATTTTACAAAAGAATACAAATTACGATTTTCCCCGAGTATAAAGGTTTTACAAGATTTTAATCAAAGTTCTCTTTCACAACGTATACTTTTACTTGTTTGTTACTACTGCTTCGCTTTTACTTATTTAAAAGTCCTACTTGATAACGCATTTCCTTCATGATACGCTTATACCGGATTTTTGTCTTTATATCGCTTATACTTGTAGCCTCTTATACTTGATAGACGCTCTTACTTCACTTATCGTCGTCTCCACTTCGTGATACACTTACACTTGGTACACTTATACTTCACGATTCGATTAACCCACTCTGTATGATTATACTTCATGACTCGGATGTTCCTCTGTACACTTATACTTTACGACTCAAATATCTCACTGTACACTTATACTTCACAAGTTGGTTATTCCACACTATACACTTATACTTCACGATATGATTCCACTTGATACACACTCAAGCGTAGTTAGATGTATGTCCGTGCTTGTATAGATGCATATAAATAATGATTGAAGGACTTAGGAAGGCTTGTCCGCCCTATTTCCTTTTCTTCGTTGAGATGTGGTCTGGTGGGATCGGATGTCCATCCGAAGGTCGTTGATTCATTAGTTATATATTATGTACACAAGCATAGACATACGGGTTTATTCCAGTCAATTCAGTTAAGAGTCTCTATGTCCAGTTCAGCACTTACATTAGAAACCCACTAGTTGGAAGTCTCTACCCACTATTTGGGATGCATCTTCTGGACACGGCCTTCTCCGTCGTCTAGTTGGTAACCAAAGTCTCCAGTAGGGAGAGCGGACAATGTGTGTATAGATCTATATGGGATTGACAACCCCACACCCAGACTGCTAGCTACAGTCCCGGCCTACCAAGCCAACGGGTGACAAATGTCACATCTTATAGACGCTTGTAGGGCGTCTGGAACTCTAGTCAGTATGGTTACGAGTACCCCAGGTTGCCTTATAATTCATGGCCTTAAGGTAACGGTATTTCGCCAGCAATTTACAATGTATGCTGGTAATTCAATTTCAGAGTCACACTGTTTTGACCTTACAAGACGTATCTTTCATTTGATACTGTCTGGGGTCTGTCTCCTCTGTTTTGACCCTACAAGACGTATCTCTCATTTGATGCAGTCTGGGGTCTGTATCCACTGTATTCACTGTATTCACTGTTTTAGACCTTGCTAGACATATCTTTCATTGATATTGTCTGTGGTCTGTATTCACTGTGTTCACTGTTTTAGACCTGGCTAGACGTATCTTTCATTTGATATTGTCTGCGGTCTATATTCACTGTTTTAGACCTTACCAGCTGTACCTTTCATTTGGTACCTTCTGGGGTCTGAGTCTCTATTTGTTAGACTGAACCAGGCGTGTCGTTTGTTCGATACTCTCCTAGAGTCTATGATTCCTTGCCTTAGTCAGCAGTCCTCACTGCTGAGGCATATGTTATTCCCTAATGTCGTTTGCTTTCCTCAATAATCAAATTCAGTATTTTGATAATGATAGCAGTTTAGGAAAAACTACTTTTTACCATATAACACTGACCAGCCTTGGTAGAAGGCTGCTTTATTAAAGAAAATATAGGATTTTCTGGAAAGAACTCTAATGAACTGTAAACGCTTAAACTACTACTTTATAAAGTTATTTGACTAAATGACACTAAATACTTATGAACTCACCAGCATTTGTAAAAATGCTGATACTCGCTTTTCAGATAACTTATATTCTCAGGTTAGCATTAGACAGGTACATCTCGGAGTTATTGATGAAGATAGCTTAGTATCATGTTGTATCTATTCTATTACTTGTATTCTTTGATGTATTGTAATGTAACCATGTAAAATTATTACTATTAATGCGATGTCTTGTTGTACTTTGATTACTATAATGCATGTGTTGTGATACTTGACATGACGTCATCCACCCCAGAACGTTTCCGCCGTTCCGGTTTTGGGGTGTGACAGATTGGTATCAGAGCATTGTTTATAGCGAGCTAAGTATATCAATTCATAAAAGATATACAACCTATAAACACAAAGGGATAAAACACTCCGACCAAGAATTATACTTTAAAATATAACCATATTTTACCAAAGTATAACAACATCCAGAATCTAAACACTCGAACAAAAGTATCACAAGAAGAACAATAATAAAAGTCTTCGGATTTTGAGCACTACAGTCAAACCTGGGTAGTTATGTAATCGTAAGCTGGGATAAATGTAACATGATCAACTACATTTATCCGAGATGCGATGAACGTGTGCTTGGGAGTGATAGTGGTGTACAACAGGTATTAAACATACCAACTAGGATTGCTAGAGCCAAACATAAAGTTAAAATACTATAGGAGTATTTTAGAACACTAAAAGATCCACACTAATCCCAGAATCATAATTAGAAGATAAGAATCAAACAAGAATTAAAATACCATAGGGGTATTTTAGAATCCACAAACAACCTTGCGTGAATAACTAAAACGATCCTTATTGATATACCTACAACTACAGAGGGTGTACTCCCAAGGTTATATATAATAAGGACCCCATAGGCTAAGAATGTGTGGTTTCGCTCTATTTCCTTTTCCTCGTTGGGATGTGGTTCTAGAGTAGTATCACATATTCGAAGGCCTATCGGATCTAAGCTATATATGATTTGTATACCCTGTGTAATCGTAGCAGGACTCGATATGGATCATCCAGTGAAATGTTAATAATCTCTTAGGATTCTTTAGACATTTCCATTCTCGCGCGAACCCTATAGACAACCCTATCCACTTCAGTGCTCGGCATATGAGTTGATTCAGACCCAGAGAAGGTTCATTGAGAAGATTTCCTGTTCGGAAATAAATGAACTGGGTCGAGACTATTGAATTCACCAAGTGCCTATATCTTTTAAGGACAGTGGTGAGAGATTCACCTAAAACTTCCGAGATTCTAGTCACCCATCATGAAGCGGTGACACCTAGAGTTGGAATCAGAAGGAAGGCAGAGTAGAAATTCAATATGTCCATACGAGAAGAGAACCCTAGGAAACTACCCAAAGGAAACCAACGCCGATTCCAGTCAAAGATACAAGGCAGACCGAGGAAGCCAGTATATGGAACCCGGGAATTGTCTTTTCCTCGTGTGCGTCATGCTAATACACCCATAATATAATACAATTTAGTGAGTTAGTGGTTACACTACTCACGGTATGTGTTAGGTAAGTCGTCGTTTCCCGTTGCCAGATACATGATTAGGGCGGATCCTCGCTCCTTTATTGAGAGAATTTTAGCCATTTGCCCTTGTGAACCTCTCTTTCTGCAGTTTTGTTCCGAACTGTTCTCAAATCTCTCCATGCCGGAGAGTGAAACCTTTCCCAGTATAAAGGTAACTTAGTAGGAATGACTCGCATCTTATGGCCTTTTCCGATACTCATACTCCTACCTCGATTACCAGGACTACATCATAGGGATGTAGGTTGACACTCAGACAACCAGTACCCAAGGCACAGGAAAAAATTTATGCCTAATACGTTCAGGACAGAAATGTACAGGGTTAACCAGCCTCTCTCATTACCTTGTATTCCTTTCCGTGTAAGAAAACCATGCCACCGAAGAAGCGTAACCAATCCACAAGCAAGAAACATGCTCTCTCATTCGATGAAGCTACGTTCCAAGCTGCAGTCTCAGCAGCCGTAGCAGCTGTCATGGCTCACCTGAATGCTAACACCGCCAATGTTAGCAAGAGCCCTGTCGGGATTTCCAATCCTGGTGATGAACAGCAGCAACCAACACTTTCATACCCAGTCACCCAAGAACCTTCACCGAACCCACTAAAGAGAAAACGCAAGATAGAGGAGGGAAGTACCTCGGCTCAAGGACCTTCCGATGGGCAACGAGCTGAGGCAGTCTATACCCCTGTCAACCCTTCCCTCCCGACATCAAGAAGACCATACCTAGGAGACCTTCCCCACTGCAGCAAGTGCAGCTACCATCATCATGGTGTCTGTCGAGAGCTCTATTGTGCTAGGTGCCACATGTTGGGGCATACTGCTCGCGTCTACAGAACCCCGGTTGAGTTCATTACATCAACCACTAATGTGGCGACCCGCACAGTTTGCCGTCTATGTGGTGCGATTGGACACTTCAAAAGGGATTGCCCAGCTGAAGGAAACCACAAGGACACAGAAGGAGCCTGACACTACTGCTTAGGGAGAAGCGGCAAGGAACTCGTTAGATTTTGGTACGTCTCTCGATCTCGGATAACTAAAATAAGAAAAATAAAAGACTAATTCAAATGTAAATTCTTCCCAGTAAGGCGAAAGTCGCAGCACTGTTATAAAATTTAAAATTCATTACGTAAAACTATAATGGCTAAACATATACGTTGTGGCCATGTATATTTAAGATGGACAGACCTAGAGTGAGCGAATGCCGCCTCATTTCCTGTTCCTCGTTTGGTTGTGGATTTAGGGCGGGGTCGCTCAGTCAACATTCCTCCCCACCTTAAATATACATGACTAGTATATGTGAGGCGATTATAGAAATTCCTTCTGAGAATCCACTCATGAAAAGGTACTCTATTCGGAAACACTTAAGACTCTCTATAGTTCCGCGTCGACTCTATCGGTCTAAGTATCCGTGGTAGTGATACAGGACGAAACCCGAGACACCTAGAACTGGTGTGCCTGTTAGGCACATGACTCTATCGATCTTCACTTTATATCATGTCGGAGTGTGCTGTGTAAAAAGAACTTTCTCCATAGCCATGTCGGAAAATAAAGGTTCTCCCGAACCTAAAACCTAACACAAATAATCTAACCTAATGCGATCCGTCAATCGTCCCTCTTATCTTAAAACCTTCCGAAGTAACCAAGAGAGGGTACCACACGCCGTCGACCGACCCCTCGTAGTTAAATGAACACCGAAGTGAACGACATTGCAGATACTCCAGAAGACAACAACCATCCGGAGCATACTCAGAAGAATCCCTAGAAAGACCCTTCGTACCTCGCACGTCAGGTTCGTGAATCCAGAGAACATAACTCATAAGGAATGACCACCATAACCAGGTATATGCGTAAAGGTGGTATATAATTGAGATCAAAAAGATTTAAGGTGTGTGTTTCCTCCCTACTCCCTATTCCTCTTTGGGTTGTGGGTTTGGGGTGGATTCGCACAGTTGAACATCCTGCCGACCTTAATTGTATACTGCTTGCATACACCAAGTACTGGTGGTTAAGCCAAGCATGAGCTCTACTACGAACCTCTTCGCAAAACACTTTCACCTTATTCCATGACATAGGAACCGGAGTCAAGAAAATCGCTGCAGGTTGAGCTATTAAAGCTCCGAGCAATGAGAGCCTATACTCACTAGAATTGACCTAGACCGAGAAAACTCAGAACCTTCGGAAGAGTAGTTGCAGTAGATGTTCGCACTACTCAGGCACCTCGTCCACCCAGTTATAGACAAGTGGCGCTTATCATCCTCCACCCTCTCGCAAAGAGGAAATCGTTGTCGCCCTGTAGACGATAGACTTCATTCTCCGAAGTGAACACTAGGATACCGAGAACCACAGGATAACCTCCGCAACCAAGAATACTTGATCAAAGAGTGAAAGTAGTTGAGTTAAGCCTCATGACCCTGATCCCGAAGAGGTTATAGACTTGACACCAGTCCTGGTGTTAGTCGAAGGGTTATGCAGGAGCATACACTTTCCACGCTAGAATAAACCACAGTCTTAGAGATTCATTGGACTATTAGGTGTTCCACGAATACTATCTCACGCAGAGATAGTAGAACCACCTCCCGAGATAGTCCAACACTCGTTTGGTGAAACCTTATATTCCCGACCCTCAGATTTTCCGCATCTCAAGAGCCTTTAGTGCAGATTCATTTTGCACAAGCTTGAGATAGACACTCTATAGCAAACCGATAACCATAGTCACGCAACCCACTCGACGATCTAGAAAGTCTCTATCAGTCAGTTGACAGAAAACACGAAACCAAAGACCACTCAAGATTCCTAAGAACCAACCTGAAGGACTACACGCACAGTACGAGTGAGAACGTTGGGAACCTCGGAATGGCGATCACGCCAGTGATGATCTTTCCATAGAAGTACACTATGTTCTGAGTACTGAAAAGCTCTACCATTCCGAGAGCTTAGGACCATATGAGAATTCTAATGGAGATTTGGTCCAACCTTCGTCAGACCACTACTAACTTCGAATATACCACAAGATTCAAACCCGATCGATCCACTTCTTAGACTTGATATGTGATTTCCTGACATCACTCTTCGTGCCTCACTCATCTTGATAGAATGCATTGAGAACCCTAACCTTGTAGATACACCAGTTGGAACCCACTAGCTACACTAGACGGAATCCGCATCCCGTACGTGAAGGTCTGTTGGGATGACAAACACAGACCATAGATCACTTGGGAATGCGAGGACAACCGTATAGGAAGTACTCTCTTACCGCTACTTGGCCATTCATACCTACTTCCTTGCCTAGACCAGAATTTCGGGACGAAATTCCCTCTAACGGGGGGATGATGTGACAACCCAAGTTGTTCCGTTACATTTCCCCGTTACCGTTAACGGAATATTCCAGTTTATAAAAGTTCCGTTAACTAGAGGTCGTCAATTTAATAAACATTCCATTTGTTTATGTTTAATGTGCCGTTAAGTCGTGATGAAAGAGAATAAAAACACACAACACACATTTCCATTTTGTTGGAAAATGTTAAGTTTTATTATTATGACCACTAAATCGGGTGCGACCAAAACCCCGTTTAACGGCAATATCGGGTAAAATTCCACTAAGCCCCGACTCGGAAACCTATATAAAGGTGAGTGGAGTCCATTGGAGACTTTTTACACTCTCTCTCTATACTCTCTCTCTAGACCCGTTTTCTCCCCAAATCCGCAACCAAACGCTTCCAAATCGTAAGTCCGCTTACCCTAGCTTATTCAAAACATTATGATTTGTGTTTATAGCCCAAAAATCATCCAAGAAGGCATGGTCTAAGGAGTTTACGGCCCAAGAACACTCTAGGGCCGTAAACCCCTAATATGGTGCCAAACATGCCTTAAAACTCATCCTTAAGCTTAGAAACTATTAGGGGATCTAGACTAGGAGTATTTAAACCCCAAAACAACAAGATTTGTGGCATAAAAGAGGGTTTACGGACCAAGCACATGCTTAGGCCATAAACACCCTCTAAACTTGTTAAATCAAGTTCCAAACACTCCCAAACCACCCATAGGCTTAAGACATAAAATAAGGACATGCTATTTAATGTCTCGAACATTTAAACACAAGGAAATATGGGGTAACATGGAGTTTATGGCCCAAGCAAGTGTCTAGGCCGTAAACTCCCCAAAACACACCCAAATGATAGTTTCAATCCCCCAAAATGGCATCACACTCCATTATAAATTGCTAGCAAGGTATTAGGGGCTTTAAACTTCACAAAACTCTAAGGATGAGAGTTTACGGCCATAAACTCCCTTAGGAGTTGTCCCTAGGCCGTAAACTCCAATATAATGCCCTTAGAAGCGTTAAACCCACTCATGCCTTTTTGGAAAAGTACTTAGAAAAATCCCATGAACAAGCTAGAAGCCTTAAACACCCTAGAACCTATCACCATGAGTTTACGTCCGTAAACATGGTGTTAGGGGTTTACTCTTGGAGAGTAAACTCCATTCCTAAGCCATACGCACCTTTAGACGCTACCCGGGACACTCAAACAATTATCTAAAGTGTTTTCCGCTCCTTTGAGTGTGTATACTTGTTTGATTGTTATTTAATATACTAATTGTATGTGAACATATGTTATCATATGTTAAATAGGTCATTATGTGTGTTCGAGTCCTTGCGTGGCACCGAATGCCCAAACGGCACCTTCGGCGGACCTACTTACACCATGTGAGTTCATACCCCTGAATGAACCTTTTAAATGTTTTTACATGTTTTATATGGGGGAATACAAGTTAAACATGCCATTTATCATACCAATCACATGTGATTGATAACCCGCATGCACAAGATTTTACCACTGTACACTGTTTTACCGAGTAGGACACTATAATGGTTTTCTAAAAGGTTTTCGTTGTTTCAAAACTCTTACTTATACTGTTTTGTCCTAATTCATTTTAAATTGGTTTAAGAAAGATTTCCAAATATTTACAAACATATTTTACAAAAGAATACAAATTATGATTTTTCCCCGAGTATAAAGGTTTTACAAGATTTTAATCAAAGTTCTCTTTCACAATGTATACTTTTACTTGTTTGTTACTACTGCTTCGCTTTTACTTATTTAAAAGTCCTACTTGATAACGCATTTCCTTCATGATACGCTTATACCGGATTTTTGTCTCTATATCGCTTATACTTGTAGCCTCTTATACTTGATAGACGCTCTTACTTCACTTATCGTCGTCTCCACTTCGTGATACACTTACACTTGGTACACTTATACTTCACGATTCGATTAACCCACTCTGTACGCTTATACTTCACGACTCGGATGTTCCTCTGTACACTTATACTTTACGACTCGAATATCTCACTGTACACTTATACTTCACAAGTCGGTTATTCCACACTGTACACTTATACTTCACGATATTATTCCACTTGATACACACTCAAGCGTTGTTAGATGTATGTTTGTGCTTGTATAGATACATATAAATAATGATTGAAGGACATAGGAAGGTTTGTCCATCCGAAGGTCGTTGATTCATTAGTTATATATTATGTACACAAGCATAGACATATAGGTTTATTCCAGTCAATTTAGTTAAGAGTCTCTACCTCCAGTTCAGCACTTATATTAGAAACCCACTAGTTGGAAGTCTTTACCCACTATTTGGGATGCATCTTCAGGACACGGCCTTCTCCGTCGTCTAGTTGGTAACCAGAGTCTCCTGTGGAGAGCGGACATTGTGTGTATGGATCTATATGGGATTGACAACCCCACACCCAGACTGCTAGCTACAGTCCCGGCCTACCAAGCCAACGGGTGACAAATGTCACATCTTATAGACGCTTGTAGGGCATCTGGAACTCTAGTCAGTATGGTTACGAGTATCCCAGGTTGCCTCATAATTCATGGCCTTAAGGTAACGGTATTTCGCCAGTAATTTACACTGTATGCTGGTAATTCAATTTCAGAGTCACACTGTTTTGACCTTACAAGACGTATCTTTCATTTGATACTGTCTGGGGTCTGTCTCCTCTGTTTTGACCCTACAAGACGTATCTCTCATTTGATGCAGTCTGGGGTCTGTATCCACTGTATTCACAGTATCCACTGTATTCACTGTATTCTCTATATTCCCTGTTTTAGACCTTGCTAGACATATCTTTCATTGATATTGTCTGTGGTCTGTATTCACTGTGTTCACTGCTTTAGACCTGGCTAGACGTATCTTTCATTTAATATTGTCTGCGGTCTGTATTCACTGTTTTAGACCTTACCAACTGTATCTTTCATTTGGTACCTTCTGGGGTCTGAGTCTCTATTTGTTAGACTGAACCAGGCGTGTCGTTTGTTCGATACTCTCCTAGAGTCTATGATTCCTTGCCTTAGTCAGCAGTCCTCACTGCTGAGGCATATGTTATTCCCTAATGTCGTTTGCTTTCCTCAATAATCAAATTCAATATTTTGATAATGATAGCACTTTAGGGAAAACTACTTTTCACCACATAACACTGACCAACCTTGGTAGAAGGCTGCTTTATTAAAGAAAATATAGGATTTTCTGGAAAGAACTCTAATGCACTATAAACACTTAAACTACTACTTTATAAAGTTATTTGACTAAATGACACTAAATACTTATGAAATCACCAGCATTTGTAAAAATGCTGATACTCGGTTTTCAAATAACTTGTATTCTCAGGTTAGCATTAGACAGGTACATCTCGGAGCTGTTGATGAAGATAGCTTAGTATCATGTTGTATCTATTCTATTACTTGTATTCTTTGATGTATTGTAATGTAACCATGTAAAATTATTACTATTAATGCAATGTCTTGTTGTACTTTGATTACTATAATGCATGTGTTGTGATACTTGACATGACGTCATCCACCTCAGAACGTTTCCGCCGTTCCGGTTTTGGGGTGTGACAGCTCATACTTCTATTCATCCCTCAGCAACATGTTGTACAACATGATCGAATCATACGGATTCAAGAAGGGAAGATCAACAAGAGTGAATTCATGTACCTGACTCGTTGAACCTCTAACAACCTTAAATTTCGCATTCGGGACACTATCAGTTTTGATTGGACCAACAACTTTCACTCCAGTGATCTTGTTCGCACTTCAGTTTTCGTATTGCCGCTTCATGTGGTTTAGGTAGAACGAGAAAAGAAAGTGATCTAGACCGCTATCAGTTGGAGGGACATTCACAAATTTAACAAAACTGCGAAACTTGAAGGCTTTCGGTGTGATTGGAAGATACAGTTGCGAATCTTGTGTATTTTGATGATCAAAATACACAACTGGTACCAACCAATACAGACTCGAAATATCCACATCTTCACTCAAGATTCGTTCCAAAGTCCATTATGGAAATAAAATCTTTCAGCTCTCCAGTGTGACTTGAGCTTTGCGTTCTACCCTTTATTTCCCTTCTGCCTCACGAACAATTTGTTGGTGCTTCTCCATTTGAGCTTCAAGATCTCTCCTTCTTTTAAGCTCATGTTCGTCGGGCTCTTCTTCTTCACTGTCAACAATAATTGGTTTTTCATTGAGCAGTTTCTCTTTGCCTTTCGAATCCGAAGCTACATTGTCCTTCGGTTCGTTTTTTTTGCTTGATAGTTGGCTTAACAATTGGCTTGGGGTTTTCCTTCTGATATGGCTTCGTAATATTTTATCCCCATTTGTTTTGGAATTGAGCTGCATTCTGGAACACCTTCCAATCTGTTGAGCATTGTGAACACTATCCTTAGCTTTTCAGAAAGATGCTTTTTGACTGTGATAGTGATCATCGAGTCACGAGTCTCGATGATGTACAAAAGCAGGGCATTCACATCGGCTATACAGCTTTTCATGACAACCTTTTTGGAGAGTAGATTGTTGATCTGTTTCTCAGCATTCTCCAGCTTGACAATGAGAACTTTCACATTTTCCATCTTCACTGCGAGAGCATCCATTATTTTACTCTCTGTGGCCAAGTCATCTTCTAACACCGTAAATTTCAAAACAATTTTTCATTTAAAAATAATCGTTTAATTCTAAAAAACATTTTTCTTAAAATCTCATTCATAATCGACTAACAAAACATAACTCCATTTTCACTTGCATAATAAACCAGGATCCTCAAAACATGACTCTTTCTCTGGTGTGTACAATCGAACCGGTGCCGTCCCGTGATCCTGAGAGAAACCTGAAACACATAACACAAAACACTGTAAGCACGAAGCTTAGTGAGTTCCCCAAAATACCACACATAACACATATTAGCCACTCGAGGCTATAACTCTGTGGGTCCGTGGACCCTACTCTGTGAACCTTCCGGTTCTAACTCTGTGAACCCTCCGGTTCTAACTCTGGGAACCTTCCGGTTCTAACTCTGTAAACATCCACAACATAAATCACATAGAAATAATGCAGTACAACACATAACATACATAGCATACAAATACTCTGTCACATAACTCTGGTTACCTACTCAAGGTAAAGTATAGTGAGAAGACTCACCTGGCAAGCAGGAAGCAGATATCCTCATGCTTGCATCTCGAACTCGCCACCATCTATCACATAAGGCAAATGCTCTCATGAGCATTACTCTCGAGACTAGACTCAATCCTCTCTTGGCACCCTCTTAAGGGTAAAAGACCATTTTACCCCCTTCTTGGCCCAAAGGCCACATTGCTAACCAAACCCTAAAAGTCAACAAAAGTCAATGGTCAATCTTTGACCCAACTCGCCGATTGCACTCCGGTGACTCGGCGAGTACACTCATGTCCAATAACTCTTTGTCCCGCTTGGTACGTCGAGTCCCTCCCTATGCTCGACGAGTCATACCAGACAGGAATCGTGGGGCCATCCTGACTCAACTCGCCGAGTCTCAAGAACAACTCGGCGAGTACCGCCTTGAACTCCAGTCCTCTAACCCCCTCCTGACTCACTGAGTCATCCCCCAACTCGGCAAGTCTATTCACTGAGAAATTTACGTGAAACCCTAACCCTACTCGCCGAGTCTCAAGAACAACTCGGCGAGTTCATGCCATGCACAAACTCTACTGACCTCCTGAGGTCAGATCTGTTTCCCCAAACCATCGATCTAGCCTCCCCAAGCATGAATGTCACGTAAAGTTCGAAACTTGATGCTTGTATAACCACAACAAGGCATCAAAAGGAGATTTAGTCCCAAAAATGGCAACCTAACGCCAATAACCCTAAACTGGTCCATAAAGCTCCAAGGGTCAAGGTCATTCGACCTCTTTGAGTCCAGATCCAAGGCACAAACTCAAAGAGGGACCATTTGCTCCAGATAATCACTCTCCAAAGGGGTTAGAAAACCCTAAATCTAATGATCAACACCAAAACTGAAGGAGGTTCGAACCATTACCTCAAAATGATGTCTCTGAACTCTGGAACTGCTTGAATCGCACCTCCTCTTTGCTCTTGTCACCTTCTTTATGCTAAACCAAGGGTTCAAGGATCAAAAAGTGACTTCTTCTCCATCACAACGATTTGGCTCACTTAGGGTTCTCTCAAGGGAGTGGTAGCCGCAATGGGAGCCTATAGGTGCCCTTAAATAGGCTCCAAACCCGGGGGATTAGGGTTTCATTAAACAGCGTGGACTCGCCGAGTCCACTAATGGACTCGCCGAGTCCGGACGTGAACCCGGATGAACATCCGCGACCCTACTCGGCGAGTCTTGGCTCCAACTCGCCGAGTTCCTCCTCAAACTCCAAAATAATTAACTAAAATAATATACCTGGGAAATCAGGATGTTACAATTCTCCCCCACAAGAATCAGACTTTGCCCTCGAAGTCTCACTCTGGAAAAAACTCCGGATGCTGCTCACGCATCTCGCACTCTGGTTCCCAAGTAAGCTCTGACCCCTTTGGGTGTTGCCACTGGACCTGCACCAGAGGCACCTCGTTGTTCCTCAGGAACCTCGATCTTTTGATCCCGAATAGCCACCGGTCTCTCGACGTAGTTCAGGCCCACATCCACCTGAATATCCTCTAATGGAACTACTGCTGACTCATTGGCTTTACACTTTCGCAGCTGCGACACATGGAAAGTGTCATGGATCTGACCTAGCTCTGCAGGTAGGTCCAACCGGTAGGCTACCCTGCCTACCCTCGCGATCACCCGAAAAGGACTGATATATCGGGGCCCCAACTTGCCCCTCTTCCTGAATCGGATCACTCCTTTCCAAAGAGAGATCTTCAGGAGCACGAAGTCACCGACCAAAAATTCGAGCTCGGACCGGCGCCTGTCCGCATAACTCTTCTGGCGACTCTGAGCGGTCAACAACCTCTGCCTGACATGCTGTATCTGCTCTGACGTCTGAAGCACGATCTTTGTACTTCCCATCACACGCTGCCCTACCTCTCCCTATGAAAGGGGGTTTTATCCTCCTTCCCTACAACAGCTCAAAGGGTGGCATACTGATGCACTAATGATGGCTGTTGTTGTAGGAAAACACTGCCAAGGGCAAATACGAGCCACAATTTCCTCCCGAAATCTAATACACATGCGTGAAGCATATCCTCGAGTGTCTGAATCGTTCGCTCGCTTTGAAGTGTCCACAAACATCACCATGGTAAACTCTAGCTCATTTCTCATATTCATCTTCGATACCGAGCACCAGGTCAGCTTTTGGCCCTACAGCTGAACCCCCGAAGGTCACACATAACATGATCCAAAATATCTCACTAACTTCTTCCACGTGACCACTATCATGGCCCAGTGACACGCAAATCACGAAATTCCCTTTTCCTCATAAAAATACAATCGAATCGAAGATCGACTTAGCTCTAAACTCTGGCGTTTGCTGCTCATTTTCTCTCGCGCGCCTCGCTGACCCTCCCGACAGCGACGGAGACCCCAGTCTGGCCCCGGTTTAACCACTAGGCTCCATAAACTCAACACTAGGGCTACTCAAGCCTAAAACTCTTCTGCATCATGCACTTATCGGAGAGCACACCATCATCACACTCTCTTGTCTTCTAGTGGGTACTATGGCTTCCCGTAACATTACGACAGCCTCTTCCTAGTGAGTACTACGGCTCCCCGTAGTATCACAATTCCAACTAACTAATGAGTACTACGGATCCCCGCAGTACCACGACTCCCTCCCTCTGACTTGTGAGTACTACGGCTCCCCGTAGCATCACAACACCGTCTGACTGGTGAATACTACGGCTCCCCGTAGTATCACGACTCTCTTTCTCTGGGTTGTGAGTACTACAGCTCCCCGTAGCATCACAACACCCTCTGACTGGTGAATACTATGGCTCCCCATAGTATAACGACTCTCTCTGGCTTGTGAGTACTACAGCTCCCTGTAGCATCACAACACCCTTGGACTGGTGAATACTACGGCTCCCCGTAGCTTCACCCTATACTTTCATTCTCATTACAACGCCACACTATGTTCACTAACTCATGCACCGAAGACTATCATAGATAGTTACACACACACTTGCCCCGATATGCATTACAGACTCTGGCGGCAACCGCCATAACACAGATTCTACCTCTGTGGAGATCCACTTCCTTAAATAATCCCTCTTGATGACAATACACGAAGGGCTCCCACTAGAACCGTAGATACATGATACATCACTAGTCGTCTTAAACCCAAGACTCTAAATATCTCCGAAATCGGGACGCTATGCGTGGAAACCACGAAACACCATAACAGAGCATCATAATGTCCTACCTCTACCACTGATTCCCTTACTCTCAGCACTATACACATACAACAATACATTTCCTTTGAATCCAATAATAATTTCCTATTTCACTCAATGCGCAACTTTAGTGCATCCAAACACTCAATTGGAATACAAGGGAGGCGCTAACTCTTCAGAACACACTGTTGATCCTCTGAGACCCTTTCAACTACTACTCAAAATCCAAGCAAGAATACACATCCCAGCCTGGGAGTTGGCTACTCAACAATCTTCTACCCATATTTCAACCCAGAAGTTCTCAACTGCCCATACCATCATTACGAGTCTTCCACTTGAAACGACTCTGACCACCACCAGATTCCTGACCATTGACCACCCGCCGTGGAGACACCCATCCTTCTCTCAGACATATACCCCATGCATTATATTGCCCTGCACCATTCCTTGATCACCATTGACCCTGATCTCATGAATTCAAGCCGTAGGTTTCTGTATCCAACCCCTAACCGCTCTTGCACAAATCTCTGGTTCTCTCACTAAACCACCCGGTTCTCCCCCACATAGGGTTCGAACCATCACTATTTGACACACCAACAATCTCACAAACTATTTTCACCAGCAATAACGCACCTGCCCCTGGAAAGTGCTACGCAACGCCCAATAATCCCTTTTAAGGAAATCAATCGATCTCATATACTCTGAACCTCAGATGAAATCCTCAAGAACTTCTCGTCACGACTGCCTCTAGTCGTTCCAAGTCTCATACCAATCCAATACCAAACAACTCAACTGTCCAATAACATCACTGACTCATAGAATGGACCACAAAATCATCATACTCCCCCACCTCGACTCATCAACCGACATTCCAACACATGGATCATCCCAAGAACAGGGACCCACTCCCATATTCAATACCCAACATAGATAGAAAAACCACTGCACTGATAAACTCGACTGGACTCCCCACTAACACCTCTACAATACGCCCTACTATACTAAAATAGGTGTAACATGGTCCTCGACTATCTCAGTCCCAACTGACTATCTGCTCATGGTAAATCACTGCCTTGCGGCACACATGCTACCTGATACTCTGATGGAGAATCATCATTAATGACAACGTTAAGAAGAAGGTGACAAGCTGTAGGGTTTACCCCCAAACCCAAAAACTTAAACATCGTGCCTTTCATGTTTTGCACACGAACATAAATAACACCACCCAGGTCATAGAAGGTGACATCTCCTCTATCGATTGATTGCTCATCTCAGACCAAAATTCTCCCCTCCCTCTGACTCCTTACCAAAATACTCTGAAAGGCTCTCGACCTCCCTTTCAAGGGACGTCTCTTCGAACTCAATCATGGCCCACATGCGTAAAACCCATAGCGTCCAATCTCTACCTCATCAATCATGACCGGATAACCAGAGAACCACAAGCATCATTCACTACGAACCATGGTACTCATCCCATGACATATCTTCTCAATATGCTCCGGTGTATGGTACCCGAACCATAGCATCATTCCTCCATCTGTTCTGATGTATGGTACTCGAACCATAACATCACTCCTCCATCTGCTCCGATGTATGGTACTCGAACCATAACATCACTCCTCAATCTGTTCCGATGTATGGTACTCGAACCATAACATCACTCCTCAATCCGCTCCGATGTATGGTACTCGAACCATAACATCACATCTCAATCCGCTCCGATGTATGGTACTCAAACCATAACATCACTCGTCAATCCGCTCCGATGTATGGTACTCGAACCATAACATCACTCCTCAATCTGCTCATTAGAACCTTCAGAATACTCCCTGTATCAAGTATGGGTCCTCTTCTTTCAGTAGTACGGGCCTATACTACCTGCCACATCTACCCATACTTTCCACACGGACTATCCCAGAGCTCCTAAGTAGCTGCTCGACCTTCTCATTCACCAATTCCGTCGCGCGTGTTCGCTCCCCAGCGAAATTCTCTACTCTGCCAACGCACTCATCTGGATAAGGTTACTCCCTAGGCTCTTCCTAGATTCCCACACTTCTCTGCCGTCAGCTGCTGAAGAGCTCCTAATGATGCCAACCATCTACCTCCTGAATATCGTCATATTCGCTTGGTAGCTGACTCCCATCATCGAGAGTTCCACAAAGTACGAAGCAAGCAGCATTCGAGCATCGAAGAATACATAGGTCTCACTCTGGGTGATAACTCCGCTTGCTCTGCTCATTCTCGAAAGTACCACCGAACTGTGCAACTCTTCCTGTCGCGGGTTCTAACTATTCTTTCTCTAACAAGCACGGTACTCAACTAGGCATCTCCCCTAGATTACTCCTCTACGCAAATCCCCTAAAGGATTCCAACTAAATATTGTCACTCATCAAAAGCACATCACATATAACAGCAATTCCTAGGTTAAGGCATCACAAATCAGGCCACTCTAGTCCTAAGATATGAAATACCTAGCCTGTCTCTAGCATGCAATAATATCTCATAAAGTGCATCATAAATATCTCATAACACAAAAGTAAGGGTATTTTGGGAAATCACCGTTCGGGCTCTGGCTGATTGTACACACTGCTCTTTCTCTCTTTCTCTTTGAACTCTTATTCGCTTTAGAAAATTATTTCTTTGAAAACTTTTCTTACTTCCTCAGTTTGAGTCCAGATTTACCCGAAGGTGCATCCGAATCCCTCAAACCAAGGCTCTGATACCAACTTGTAACACCGTAAATTTCAAAACAATTTTTCATTTAAAAATAATCGTTTAAGTCTAAAAAAACATATCTCTTAAAATCTCATTCATAATCGAATTACAAAACATAACTCCATTTTCACTTGCATAATAAACCAGGATCCTCAAAACATGACTCTTTCTCTGGTGTGTACAATCGAGCTGGTGCCGTCCCGTGATCCTGAGAGAAACCTGAAACACATAACACAAAACACTGTAAGCACGAAGCTTAGTGAGTTCCCCAAAATACCACACATAACACATATTAGCCAGTCAAGGCAATAACTCTGTGGTTCCGTGGACCCTACTCTGTGAACCTTCCGGTTCTAACTCTATGAAACCTCCGGTTCTAACTCTGGGAACCTTCCGGTTCTAACTCTGTAAACATGCACAGCATAAATCACATAGAAATAATGCAGTACAACACATAACATACATAGAATACAAATACTCTATCACATAACTCTGGTTACCTACTAAAGGTAAAGTATAGTGAGAAGACTCACCTGGCAAGCAGGAAGCAGATATCCTCACGCTTACATCTCGAACTCGCCACCATCTAACACATAAGGCAAATGCTCTCATGAGCATAACTCTCGAGACTAGAATCAATCCTCTCTTGGCACCCTCTTAAGGGTAAAAGACCATTTTACCCCCTTCTTGGCCCAAAGGCCACATTGCTGACCAAACCCTAAAAGTCAACAAAAGTCAACGGTCAATCTTTGACCCAACTCTCCAAGTGCACTCCGGTGACTCGGTGAGTACACTAATGTCCACTAACTCTTTGTTCCGCTTGGTACGTCGAGTCCTTCCTTATGCTCGACGAGTCATACCAGACAGGAATCGCGGTGCCACCCCGACTCAACTCGCCGAGTCTCAAGAACAACTCGGCGAGTACCGCCTTGAACTCTAGTCCTCTAACCCCCTCCTGACTCATTGAGTCATCCCCCAACTCGGCAAGTCTATTCACTGAGCAATTTATGTGAAACCCTAACCCTACTCGTCGAGTCTTAAGAACAACTCGGCGAGTTCATGCCATGCACAAACTTTACTGACCTCATGAGGTCAGATCTGTTTCCCCAAACCATAGATCTGGCCTCCCCAAGCATGAATGTCACGTAAAGTTCGAAACTTGATGCTTGTATAACCACAACAAGGCATCAAAAGGATATTTAGTCCCAAAAATGGCAACCTAAGGCCAATAACCCCAAACTGGTCCATAAAGCTCCAAGGGTCAAGGTCTTTGGACCTCTTTGAGTCCAGATCCAAGGCACAAACTCGAAGAGGGACCATTTGCTCCACATAATCACTCTCCAAAGGGGTTAGAAAACCCTAAATCTAATGATCAACACCAAAACTGAAGGAGGTTCGAACCATTACCTCAAAATGATGTCTCTGAACTCTGGAACTGCTTGAATCGCACCTCCTCTTTGCTCTTGTCACCTTCTTCTTGCTAAACCAAGGTTTCAAGGATCAAAAAGTGACTTCTTCTCCCTCACAACGATTTGGCTCACTTAGGGTTCTCTCAAGGGACTGGTAGCCGCAATGGGAGGCTATAGGTGCCCTTAAATAGGCTCCAAACCCGGGGGATTAGGGTTTCATGAAACAACGTGGACTCGCCGAGTCCACTAATGGACTCGCCGAGTCCGGACGTGAACCCGGATGAACATCCGCGACCCTACTCGGCGAGTCTTGGCTCCAACTCGCCGAGTTCCTCCTCAAACTCCAAAATAATTAACTAAAATAATATACCTGGGAAATCAGGATGTTACACATCTTGAAGCTTTTTAATGTTCGATGAAATAAAGGAATTGTTCTCGACATCATCGAATTGGAGGCTAGTATGAACCACTTCAATCTTTGCCTTTTCAAAGTAAAGAGTTGAGCCGAGGCTAGAAATAACTTCATTCGACTTTGCAGTGTTGGACTCAAACAAGCTTTAAAATGTGCTCATGAAGGAACGAGCATCTGTAATTAGTTTATCGACTTTTTTGGTCATTTCATGGCATACTAAAGATGAAGCATCCGTGGCTTTATTTGTCTTCTCAAGGTTGGCAGAGTGTTCTCTTGTAAGAGTCTCAAGGAAGGACTTGATGGTAACTTGAGAATAGTATTTACTGGATGATGCTTTACATGATTGGAGCAAAGAATCCAACTTCTCATTGATTGCCTTGAGTTGACCTTTAGTAACGGGTGCTTCATCATCACTTTCAGTCGGAATGTTGAAAGGACTGTAGGTGAATCCTCCAAAGCCTTCGTCATCTCCACTATAAATCATGTCAGGATCATCTTGGCAAAAAGGTGAGATGGATGGAGTAGAATGACCAACTGTAAAACCTGAAGCACCTGCCCCGCATCAGATGCATTGATAGTTAGTGGAGGTTCAACAGTGGTGGTAGTTGTAGTGGTGGTGGAATCTGTGAAGAGTGGGGTTTGGGTTTTTGAAACACCCAAAGATACTGGTGGGCAAAGAGAAATGGTGATTGGGGCAGAGACAATGGATGTCGGTGAAAGAGCAGAAAATCCTAGAATAAATCTTCAGTAATTGGAATAGAGGTTGGGATTTCAAACGATACCTCAGGATTCGTAGTTGCAGGCTCCAAAACCTTTGGTTGAGATGTTGATGTAGTATTATCCTCTTTGTGAACCTCTTCCTGAGCAGGAGCCTCCGAAACCGTTTTCGAATGCAAATCTTCATGGTCGCTCGATGTTGGGGTTCTTGGTTTCCGAGCCACTTTCCTGACCCTCTTCCTTTTAGGAGCTTGAGGAGGGTCGAAGGGTTCTGCGTCGGGTTTTCGTTTACCTCCCTACTTTGGAGATTGAACAGGTTCAGACGGAGAAATTTCACACCCCTTTTCTTGCCTCCTTTCTTGGGTTTGTCCTCCTCATCAAGGACCTTTCGCATTTCATCAGACAAAGGATGAAAGCCTGAGATGGGTAGAATGTGATAGGCTCGCAGTACGTCACTCGCAGCAGGAATCTCACGATGCATAACTTTAGGAATGGAACTGATGAAGCTAAACTTAGAGTTATCAGAGAGTATGATGTTGGATGTGTGGAAGATCTGGATGGAAGCCATACATGAGTCCTTGAGAACGGGGACAGAAACGAGCACAGGAGATTTCACTATGTCATGTTGTAGAGAGGGTACTTTGGACTAATTGAACCCATAGTACTGAACCATAATCCAGATTGATGCCGGAGTAGATACCATACATCATCGTCATGAAGATCTTACTCGCACAGTCAACACATGTAACTCTCTCCGAGAAGCTCTTGAATAGAAGTGTGATGAGGCCGTTCCACATTGACGACAAGTTAGGCTTCTTGAACTTAGAAATTGCTGTCAACGCTTGCTTATAGTCCATCTGGTAGAGCATCTCCAGAATGACTGAGTTGGTGATGCTCTGAGGGTCAACCATGTCACGACCCTATGGAAGCCCTAGGAGGTTACAAAACCTGGATTTTGTGATTTGGGTTTTTTGGTTGAAGATTTCAAACGAGATTAACTCTTCCCCCTTTTGATAGGTTTCCGTGAAGTAGGCTTTTGACGGATGCACCAAAGGGACAATTTTAGTCTTGGTAAGAGCAACAACCAACAGAGAACACTTCAAACATTCAACGATGGGCTGAAGAAATTCGTCGTATTTTGCTGGGTCAAGATCGAGAATCAAGTTTTGATTTGCCTTGAGGTTGAGGATCAATGATTGTGCCATCTGTTCTGCAACTGAAGGAGTTTATGAAGAAGCAGCCATTGATGCTTGAGGAAGGAGATGATGAACAATAGAGAGTAAGAATCCCCAGAGGATTTTGTTTGCTTTTCAAAAGTGGTAAATAGTTAATGAATCATCAAAGTCCGTTTATATGGTATAGTAGGTTTGAGAAAGCCGTTGATTGGTCGCATCAGTTACTGAAAACTCGCCTAAATGTGCGTGATTGACAGCTGTGATGCGTGTCAGGTGGCATCAAATCAGCGTCCGTTCCAATTCTCGCGCCTAAATATTATCCTTTATGGTGCCGTTTCAGGTACGCCCTTTCGCAGTTAATACCAGATATGAACTTTCGCAATTAATAGTCATCAAATATTCTGCGAAACTGAAAGTAAGCATGAGTGCCACGAACCAGACTTTGGAAAATCACAAGGATCTTTGTGTGAGAGTGTGCAAAATATAAAAAAATAAAATCAACACAAAACTAAGGGATTCTAGTGATGTCTATTAAGACATGAAGAAAATGGATCCCGGGAAATGATCTCTTCCTTCAGAGTCAAGAAAGACTCTAAAGTGTCTGTGTGGTTTCCCGTTGAATTACGATCACCTGTTTGTTAAGAAACAGTGAAAGGCATCTTTCTCATTAGGCTTTAAGGGTGGTTTTATCTTCAACCAAACTACGAAACTTACTATAAGTCCGAATGTTCTAATGAAGTACATGTATGACCAGTGTAGCCATAAAAACAAGTATGCTTTGGAATAAAAACTGGATAAGCATAGAAATCTCAAGAAAAACAAAAATTGAATATATTGGGAAGAAACGTCTTAGGTCAAGATCATCTCATTAAGATCACACGAAAAGAAAAAGAGATTTCATGGTACTGACTACGAAAGTGGGCATTTGTTAATTCCATAGTGAAATTTCTAGAACATGTATATTCTTCAGCGTCAATTCGTATATATGTCTTGGGTTTTGGGTTTCACTCAATTCGTGGTGATAACAAATTTTAGATCATAAACACAGAGTTGGTTCTAACCATGAACCTTAGTGGTAATATCTGAGACTCCTAAGGGTTACATTTGTGAATGTGAAAGTTATGGAGAAGTAGTAGGAGGTGGTCCCAAAGAAATAATGTACCTCAGCTATGTGAAAGAGGCTAAGCAGTTATGTAAATGAATATCCATATTAGGAAGAAACGATTGGTGTTTTCAATTCAATAAGGCTTCAACATAGAACGGCTTTGAGGCTTTGGACGACATGCAACAACATGCTTCTACGGACACTTAACTAGTGCATAGATTAGAAGATTTATACATGCCCCATCATTCATAATTAAGATCACAAAGATGTTTGACTTGAAACCTGCTCAATTATCCAATATTTTTTGTATTTTTGTTTTAAAAAAATAAAGAAAATATTTTTTTATTTTTGTTTTTTTGAAAAAGAAATAAAAACAGAAAGAAATAAAATATTTTAGGATTTTTAATATTTTGAAACAAAAATAAAAACAAAATGAAATATTTTTGGATTTTCGATTTTTTGAAAAAGAAATAAAAACAAAAATATGTAAAAAGAAATAAAGAAAATGTACAAAGGATACATGAAGTTCCTAACCAAATGAATAGTTGACCACGAGTAACTACGAACATTCGCACCGGTTCGCAGTGTGAACAGTTGTCTACGAGTTACTACAAGCGTTTGCACCAATTCGTAGTGTGAACTGTTGACTGCGAGTCACTGCGAGCGTTCGCTCCGATTCGTAGGTCTATCAAAACTTAATGTCTGCCAAGGTGGTTTTAGAACATATCCAACCTCTATTATTCCTAAGCCTTGAAGAATGCGATTGGAGGTTTGCGCAGGCAAGGCTTTCGTGAAGATGTCAGCTAACTGATCAGGGATCTTACAAAGTGTATCTCTACATTTCCATCTTCCACATGATCTTTGATGAAGTGATACCTCAGTGCGATGTTTTTGGTCTTTGAGTGTTGCACTGGGTTGTGACAAATACAAATGACGTTCTTAGAATCGCAATAAAAAGGGATTCGCTTTATGTTGATGCCATAGTCATGAAGCTGACTTTGAATCTAGATTACTTGTGAAGTACAAGAGGCGGAAACTATATACTCTACTTCAGCGGTTGATAGGGAGACATAAGTTTGCTTTTTGGATTGCCAACTTACGAGTTTGCCATCATGGAATTGGCATCCTCCCGTTGAAGTCTTTCGATCTAGATCGCAAGCTCTAAGATCAGCATCCGAAAATGGTTGCACAAAGAAACCTAAACTTGAAGGGTACCATATTCCTAGTGAGGATGTTCGCCTGAGATACCTAAAGATGTTCTTAACAACAATCATGTTGGGTTCGTGAGGATTCGCTTTAAACCTGGCACAATAGAAAACAGAAAACATAATATCTGGACGAATAGCAGTCAGATACATTAATGGACTTATCATTTGATGAGAGTCATATTAGCAGCTGTCTTGTCCACAGATGGTGTTAGTTTCATTCCGAAGCCCATTGTAACCTTCACTTTTAAATCTCCCACCATTCCAAACTTGGAGAGTAAGGTCTTTATATAAGCCTCTTGATCGATGAAGATACCTTCCTGACTTGTATTATATTCAATCCAAGGAAAAAGTTAATAGGGCCCATGGAGCTCATCTTAAACTTAGTTTCCATCAACTTTCGGAACTCAGTTGTTAAGCTGGGGTTAGTTAATCCGAAAATGATGTCATCAACGTAACATTGGATGATCATCAAGTGGTCACCATCTTTCTTGCAAAAGAAGGTTGGGTCGACCGATCCCTGTTTAAATTTAGCCTGTTTTAAAAAGCAAGTAAGAGTTTCGTACTAGGCTCTTGGAGCTCACTTTAGACCATAAACTGCCTTGTCCAGAATGTAACAGTGGTTAAGATACTTTTCGTTTATGAACCCTGGTGGTTGTTCACACATACATTGTTTCTTCTAATTCCCCATTTAGAAATGCACACCTGACATCCATCTGATATATACTTCAAAGTTCTTATGTGATGTGTATGCCAGAAAGATGCGAACATATTCCAACCTTGCAACGGGTGTGAAGGTTTCTTTGTAGTTAATGCTTTCTTCCTGACAATATCCCTTTACAATGAGTCTCGCCTTGTTTCTTATCACATGACCTTCTTTATTTTGCTTGTTGTGAAACACCCATTTCAGACCAACTACAGATACATCCTTAGGAGTAGGAATGAGTCTCCAGACCTTGTTTCATTGAAATTCATTGAGCTCCTCCTGCATTGCTTTCTCACAATCAGAATGATCAAGAGAAATTTGTATGTTTTTAGGTTCAATATTGGAGATAAATGAATTGAACATGCAAAATTCCACTTTAGAGAATAGTTCAGTTCGCTTCGCCTTTTGTTGTACTCTCGTAAGAACTCCTGAAGACGAATCCTCTTTAATAAATGAAGGTTTTTTTTGCCACTTGTCAAATTCTCAATAGTTTTGCCACATGTAATTTTGTGGAAGTTTTAGAATTATTATTTTCCACTTGTCATTTTTTGGGAATTTCTATTTTTTTAAAATAAAATTTCATATAAGGAAAGAGAATCATTCTATTAATTTGATAATAAAGTCTCATAAATGCTCTAAAGAATATCTGATATGTTTTATAAATGTTCCAAAAAATTACATTACTCTATGTAAAAGTATTATTTTATAAAGTATTTAATGTTTAAATATTTATATTAAATTTTTATTTGGTCTCACACCTAGTCTCATATAACATGAGTTTTTGGATGATCTCTGGTCCATTTAGCCAACAGAGGGTAACTAGGATCATATGTTGGATCCAATTTGGTATTCACTTCTTCAAACTCTGACTGCGCATACGAATCATCATTCACATTTCCGTTCTCCCCCTCGAATGATGTATCTATATCTTCTTCTCGATTCGGATTATCCCCCTGGAAAGGTGGTTCTAAGATGACTTTAGGGGTTTCATTCTCCCCCTGAACAGGTGTATCAGTAGAGGAGGTTGAAGTAGAAACCTCCCCCCTACGGTGTAGCATTCATACCTATTTATTGAGATGGAATATCTGGTCTTTCAGAGTGGGGTGCTCGTGTTCCATATCTTTCGCAGCATCGTCTATGATTTTCTTCAGTTCGTCTTGCTTATTGTCTGTTTCTTTGGATTTTGAGGAGATTTCCTTTTTTGGCTCATTGAATAAGTTCATGAACTCCTCGTAGAGATTGGAGATTGGAATGGAAGCCGGACGCGGTTTAGGAATGATCTCGTGTGATGGACCGTCATTCTTTTGAAACTTCTTCATGTAATTGTTGTCGAAAGTGACATAGTAGGTTCCTTCTATCCTCTTGGACCTTTTCTGAGAACCCTATATGCTTTAGAAGTTAGAGAATACCCCAAGAATATACCTTCGTTAACATTCACATCGAATCTGTTTATTTGTTCCTTTGAATTGAAGATAAAGCACATGGAACCAAAGACATGGAAAAACTTGACAATAGGTTTTAGATTATTTATGATCTCATATGGAGTGAAAAAGAACCGCTTATTGAGGGTAGATCAATTTTGGGTAAAGCATGAAGTTCTTATTGCATCCGCCAAAAGTCAAGTGGCAGATTCACAAACGTTAGCATGGTTCTCGCAGGTTCGCACAACGAGAGGGTTTGTCTTTCAACGACCTTATTTCGTTGTAGAGTATAAGGAGCCGAAAAGTTATGAGATACTTCTTTCGCAGTCAAGAATTCTTCGATTTTGGTTTTTGTATTCCAAACCGTTGTCACTGCGAATGTTACGAACCAACTTTTGTAGTTATAGCTCTATATGCTTTATAAAATCCTTTAGCTTCGGAGTGGCTTCTGATTTCTGTTTAAGAAAATGCACCCAAGTGAATCTATAAAAATCATCTACAATTATGAGTATATATATGTTACCACCAATGCTTTCATTTGTAGAAGGACCACAAAGGTCTATATGCAAAAGTTCAAGTGGCTCTATGATTTTCGTATTCACAATCGTTGGATGACTCTTCTGTTAGGTTATGAGCATTCTTACACTCCTAAGTGTACATGCAACCCTAAATACCTTGGATCTATGTTTTCTCTATTATACATGCAAATATGAATATTCCAAGGTATTACCCTATCTAGCATACAATCTTTTGATACTTGGGTAATATAACAAGTTAAAATACATACCTCTTGATGTAGCTTGACTCCATGAAGCTCGAGAGCCTAGTGCCCCAAGTGTGACACCTCAAATGGTTCAAAAAACATCATCAACACTTGGAATAATTATGAGAAGAGATACATGAACTCTAGAAATCGGCTTGCCCACTTATGTGTACACTAGTCCCTAATTTCACCAACCAATGGGGTCTTTATGACTTTACCAATCCTTATGCTCCATGGGTTTTAATCTCCATGGAGTATCCATGGGTCATGACATAGGTTAAACCCAACATAAGGAATCATGGATCAGAAGCCCACATATATAAGAATGAATGATTTACACAATCAATCCCCATATAATTAATTAGTCTCTTTTGATCACTAAATTAAGTCCAAATTAATTCTTGATCAACACTAATTAAATAAAAATATTTAATGTTAATATATTAGAACTTATAATATGTTAACATGTCCCAAATTTCCTCTTCTCACAAACGGCCTATCCAAAAGTTTCGATGCCATGCAACCCAATTGGACCATGCCGAGTCGGGTCAAGTACATACCAATTATAGTTATGGACTTAGACACTAATCCAACAGTCTCCCACTTTGATAAGTCTAACATTATTATTGCATATGACTTCAAAAACCAACTGGAAATCGTTGCTCTCAAAAGCCGCTGTCGAACTCTGACCTTGTCGATGAACTCTGACCTTTGTCAATGACTTGTCCATTAGATAAGGGATAATATATTCCTCCATTCTAGATATCATATGGACTGAGGCATGGATTAAAATCATTCTCTTTGTCCATTTGTTGTTTCCCGAATTTCGATTCGTGATGACTAACAGATTGAACAAATCAAATCAGTCTTGGCTTGGCCAAGCACTCACATGTGTCATCGATAAATCATCGAGGGGCCCACAGATATCGCTTTTATCCTGAAGGTAAAAGGAATGGATAAGCTTCGACTCATATGGCTTGTTCTACTACTAGTTGAATCATACACAATGGCACGTTTTATAACATCGAGTTACCAATGCGTTTTCGTGCAATCAATGTATAACCAACTCATAGGAACAACTCATATCTCTAGGTTTGAAGAATATAAGATATTATCGTCTCATGATCACTCGTGATAAAATCCATGAAGTGATTCAAATGGGCGTGGGTTAAATCCAATACTCAGAACTTATGAGCACTCATGAATGTTGTAGCAACTCTTGCTATGTCCAACACCTTAGACATCTACAAGCCAACTTCATGACATTCTTGATTCATACCTACTTCCAACATTGACCGACTGTGGATAGTTTAAATAACTTAGTCATTCAGGAAGAACGACCTAGTTATTTTGGAAGTCAAAACATGCAAAGTGAAACACAAGAATAATCGAATCCAATATGGTCTCAGAACTTATGAATATAAATAAAACACCTTTTATTTATCACCATATTGATTATCCATCATTCATTGCATATTGTTTCAAACTATCAACTTTATACTTGAATTAAAACAACAGTTGTCCCATGCTCAAAGCATGTACGTACACTATGTTTTTCTAAACACTAGTCATGCTATACACCAAGTATGTACACTATGGTTGTGTATGATCTTTACTTTGTGAAATAGATCGATTGAACATAATTCCAATGATTCTCATTTCATGGTCCCAAATGCTTACCGCTAATGGAAGAATTCCAAATTCATGCCATTTACCTAAATCTATCAGATTCTAAACTTATACACATAGGTCCGCTTGTAACGATTATGCACAAAGTCACAAAGACTTTTCAACAAACATTATAGAGTATTCCAATGGAGACCAACTCCACCGAACCGAAGTCTCATATTCAAAGTTCATTTCCTTTAAACATTCTTCTTTCATTAAGTTTCCTAATCTTACACATATTTAATGAATAACTTCCACCTATGGGAACATTTCCATATTACCCTATTGACTATTACTCTTGAAAAAGAGTTGCCTCTTTTCAGAATATGTCAATATGATCCTTACAAAATTAACATTATACTTCGAACTGTCCCTGAGCAACCAATCTTTGGTAAACCTTAGATTGTCCTCAACAATTGCTTAATCATTTTATTCATATCCAATTCTAGACCTTTTCCCTTCTTAATGCCCCAGACATTTGGAAAATTTAGAAAGGATGAATATTATAGCACATGCAATCGATCCTATATCTGAAGCATATGTGACACGATTCATGATGTCTCACATAAAGAGATGATACTAGACCAGTCCTTTTGCTACAATATTTCTGTTTGCCAAGTTCTCATAATTCAGATTATGAAAAGAGATTTTGTAATCATAATCGAATTTTAGAATGCAAATAATGGACCCATATATAGAATTTCATTATGTTGAGTCATTCCAACAAACATTCATATATATCCTTGACTAAATTTGATTATAATCTCACGATCTAAGCTTATAGATTTGAGATGAAGTATAATTTCGTGTCCTTTAATTATAGCAAAACAACCTTTTATCATGCTCCCACTAACATGACCATTGTTAGCATAACACTTATGCTCCCACTAGCTTTGACATGTACTCATAAATCAGCTGGACTTCTAGAAATCAATACTTTATTGACTTTCATACCAAAGTTCAGACTTCTGATACGAGATGCTTTGATAAAAAAAACTTAATCGAAATCATACCCCTTTCCTTAGATAGCACACATGTGTGCCTAAACAATTTCAGAACTATGAAAAGGGATGCCGTAATTATAGCCTCAGTTGCTTAGACCTTTGTCGTTCCTTACAAGTCCATGTTAGTGTGTCGGTTAACCACACACACTCCACTAACGACTTTGTGAATGTAAATATCACATTTGCTATCTCCTTAAAATCTACTTAGTGAAAGTGTTTCCTCACCATCATTTTCATGAATCGGAGAGAAACCTTATGACACTTAGATTTTATGGTGTATGTGTTCTTATCGATGTGAATTTGTCAAAACCATAATCACAAGACAAGGTAAGTGACAAATCCAAACTCTTATGGATTGAACTTGTGCAATCCTAACTTCATGCCATCTGACAATACAAGGGTCTGCCATTGCTTCCAAGTTGTTATGCAATCAATTGAGAACTCTCAGAACTCATATGCAAAGCCAACTTTAACTGGAATGGGTACATAAATAGAAATATGTTAACACGATAGGTTATAAACCTCAAGTCGTGAGCTAGTGAGAAACTACAAGTTTTATTCTTGATTAGATCTTGAAATTCTTTCAGGATCTTTTAGACTGCCACTGTCCTCTTGATATATAAGACTCTCTTGCCAAATATTCAAGATATAGTGCAGATTCTTTATCAAGACAAAAACTTCACACAATTGGCCTTAGTTGGTCTTTGTTTTAGCCAAAACATCACAACTTAACAATTTGAAATGTACAAGAGTAGGACACTTTTACTCTTACATTTGAAAAGTGTTATAAACCTTTCTTTAAGATATGTCACTCAAGATACAATCTTGGAGTATGACTCTAACAATTTTTTTGGAATGAAGTATGACTCATCTACTTGATTTAACCAATTCATCAATTCATGACTCCTCTTATTAGCCATCAGTTTTACTAAGATGTCTTTAGAAGACCAATTGTGATATGGTTCTTAAATCATTAAGATGATCACAAAACATGACACTAAACTACTCTCCCATCTTTTCAGATTTGAGAAACTTTTATCTTTCTGCCTAATTCGATTCTTGTCATTCGTTCTGCCATACATCGAAACTTTTCCAATGTTCCAGAATTATACTTAAACTTGTAAGTATAACCATATTTACTAAAATTTAGTAAATCATGATGAATAGTCTTATCGATCTTTTGTGGTGGACTTAACCAGTACACAAGAATGTGTACTTGATCCCTTAGTCCTTTACTTGACTCACATATACATGTGAACAAGAAATTAGTCTTAATTTCCCAAAGGTGAAAATTCTCATTCATCATACTATCCAACTGAAAACTTGTGTGATGAGAATCTTTCCTTATTTGGTAAATTTAGACACTACCACAAATGAAAGAAAACAAATCCATTTTCCAATGTTGCTATCAATGGAATCATATTAGCAACAATGTTTCACAAATGACATTGTAAGGATACTTAGAATAAATGGAATCAAAGCTTTTTCCTTTTATTTTAAAGCTTTGCGGAAACACTTGTCCTTATAGTGCAAAAGCATATGAAAAACTTGTTGTTATCTATTCCTAAGCCATATATCATAACTCCTAAGAAACAATTCAAAATTCTGATCACCGAACCATGCGATTAAAATCCATCTTCACGATCAGAATCATCATATACTTCCTTTAAGTTTCTTCACTTTTCTTTGATTCTTCAAACATCAACATGTGACCTAGTCACATCGTGTAATAAGAATCTCAGAATAGAAACTTAACAAAGTTAGATAGTGGACGTTACCTGAAATAGATTCAAACTTCTTGACTTGATCAAACTTATGATCTTTCAGGTAAATAGGCAGCTTCACAATCAATGCCCCTTCCTTTGGTAAGAGAAACATACGGACTATTTGGAAATGGTACATGGGACTATCGCAGACTTGCCTTTCTCTTTACCATTTGGTCAACCGAATTGAATATGGTCAATCCCTTTCCTTCGGAAGACAAGGCTTATCTAGATATCTAATGTTACCATTGTTAATGTCCATTGAAGTCTGAGAAGTTGATCCTCTTAATCAAATTTGCTATACCAGTGCTCCAAATCATTGCTGATTCAGCAGCACCAAGCAAATCAATAAGATCATTAAGGTTCATGTCATAGTTTTCTACATAGTAGTCCCAGAGGTAACTCACTATGTGACTAAGAAAGTGATTGAACATCCAACTTTCTTAAGATTTTGACACCCAACTCTTCTAGCTTGTCAATATGTGACTTCATCTCCAAGATGCGATCACACATAGACCTTGCTTGCCAATAGGGCTAGAGTGACCTTGAACTTATAGGTTGGGGAGAATAATTGGAGGAGGTGGAGGGAATGAAGAAAGATTTCTGGGACATCATCTTCATTAGGAAAACTTGTTCCAAGAGTTTTGGGAAGATCATAGATGTTTGAACCAGACATCTTTTGGGAGATTTTAAGATAGTTGATCTAAAGTCGTTAATATAACACCCAATATGAAATATTAAGGCTAGGACCCAACACAATACTTTTATAACTTGGAAGAGGGATGCCGTAATCCAAGCTATAAAATATTTGAAGGTAGGCAAATGATGATTCACCAATTTCCACCATGAAAATGAAATAAATTAATTAGGTTTTACTTGGATTTGAAACTCCTAGATCTTTTGAGATTCATTGAACTGTTCAGTGGCATGTTTCAATCTCGATTGTGCCCTCTCAAATTTTGTGATTGGGATGTCGAGGATTAAAAAAAAAGACATGAATTATCATACAAATATACTTGGTACCCTTAATAATTTACCCCATAATCGATGTGATGGTTAACAACATGCGCTCCACCAATACTATGATAAACATTAAGTTACCCTTTGCCAACCTTGTTAAATCCAGCTAGTGTGTCGGTTACCCACACGCGCTCCACTAACCGACTTAAGCAAAGTGCAAAGTGTAATTTCATGGGTTAGCACCAGATTCACATTTTGCTAAGCAACTAAGATTGAGAATTTATAAAAGTTTAGTTACTTAGTATTTATCATTAATACTTTTAATGAAGGGATAATTCTAGTCCTTGTCCTACCCGTTCGGCTAACGGCCCTCCACCAGTCAAGGAAGCGGTGGGTAAGAGTGGACACCGATTAAACTACCATTTTATGGGCAGTAACATTATGCCCCCTTATAGACCAGCTTCGTGAATGAGGCCTACTAACAGTAAGACTGACTTGCTCTTATACATATATATATATATATATATATATATATATATATATATATATTATTAACTTATAATAGTATAAACTATAAGGGTTGAATTTGAACTTTTAAAATTTTATTGGCTTAACTTGGAATTAAAGTGTTGATAAGGAAAAACTTTACAAATTCCAAAACTTGAGGGCAAGTTTTGAAACTATTCAATTCCATAACTTATGTGTTTAAAGTAGTTTTTAATTCAAAAAACTCTTCAAGTTCCATAACTTGAGGACAAGTTATGGAAGACTTTAAACTATTAAAAGAATATGACTTTTCTTTATTCATAACCTATGGAAATATTTATGAGTTTTATGAATCTTAAATGTGACTTTTCATATAACTTGAGGACAAGTTATAAAAACACATTTAAGAACCAACTCGTAGATTAATTTGGATTGAAAACAACAATTTCACATAACTTTTCTTTTAATCTAAGTAACTCATAAGAACAAGATAATTCAATAAAAAAAATTTCATGTAATTAGCCTAACCATTAAAATAATATAAAACACAAATCTATTGACAATTATCTGTGAAATTGGATTAGCATGAACATCACCACACCAAAAACAGGTATATAAATTGAAAAACAGCTTAGGGTAATGATCCTAGTCCAATTCCAGCCAAAACATTTGAAGATATGATGTCTCGGGGTCCAAATCGTTGAGTGCATGAACCAACTCGGCAAGTTGGATGAGTTTAACCTTGGACTCGTCGAGTCCCTTCATGGATTCTGCGAGTCTGCTGAGCAGACAGCAACTAACTTCGATTTTTCAACCAATTTTGCAATTATAAGAAGAAAACAAGCCTAGGCTCTGATACCACTGTTGGGTTATGAGCATTCTAACACTCCTAAGTGTACATGCAACCCTAAATACCTTGGATCTATGTTTTCTCTATGATACATGCACATATGAATATTACAAGGTATTAACTTATCTAGCATACAATCTTTTGATACTTGGGTAATATAACAAGTTAGAATACATACCTCTTGATGTAGCTTAACTCCATGAAGCTTGAGATCCTAGTGCACCAAGTGTGACACCTCAAATGGTTCACAGAACATCATCAACACTTGGAATAACCACGAGAAGAGATACATGAGCTCTAGAAATCGGCCTGCCCTCTTGTGTATACACTAGTCCCCAATTTCACCAACCAATGGGGTCTTTATATAGTGTGGCTATTAGGGTTACACCATGTTACTCATGAATTTACCCATTCCTTATGCTCCATGGGTTTTAACCTCCATGGAGTATCCATTGGTCACCACATGGGTTAAACCCAACATAAGGAATCATGAATCATAAGCCCACATATATAAGAATGAATGATTTACACAATCAATCCCCAAATATTTAATTAGTCTCTTTTGATCACTAAATTAAGTCCAAATTAATTCTTGATTAATACTAATTAAATAACATGATTTCATATTAATATATTAGAACTTATAATATATTAACATGTCACAAATGTCATCTTCTCACAAACGGTTGTTGGAACCTGAAAGTGAACCTCTAGCAATCCTAAGTACATATTCCGAAGTGTGTTGGTTCCGATGGGAAAAGTGCTCCGGATCCTGTCCGGAGCTGAAGAGAAGAAGAGGAGGAGTATTTTGAAGAGGAACACATTCCGGAGTGATCCTAACGTTCGGAATGGATGCTGATCCGGAAGAATGCTATTTTGTCTTTTGTCATTAACTATGCTTGTATTGATGTAACTTCTCATAGGACTCATCCTTTTGTTATATTATACAATCAGAATGTCAGAAATAGTTCTATTGTCCGGTCCTATGTAAGTTACTTAGTTAATTTGATGTAACTCTCTCCCCTATATATGGGAAGCATTGAACACAAGTAAAATACAGATCTTTCACTCACTTTTGGCATTGACTCTATCATATTAAAACATTCTTATTGTTCTTCATTTATTAACTTTACCTTGATCATTTACTCTCATTTCTTCATTTATTTTCTTGATCTTTTGTTGAACTTATTATCTAAGACTTGACTAGTCTTTCTAGTCTTGACTTGAACCTCTATTAGTATGCAGACATTGATCTCAAGCATTCACTCAAGGTTTGATTTTTCAAAACTTTTCCCTACGCATCGATCTTGTTCTTTCAATTGGTATCATAGCATCAGTGGTTATCCTTTGAATCCTTAAGATCAGATTATAGTTGGCTTGAATTTTCCTTGGTATTTCAACCATTTTTGTGATAAGGATAAAATTTCTTCTATATACCACTTTAGCTTGAAGATATCTTGACTTCAATGGCTGCTTCTAATCCTCAGCAAATGATTTCAATGCAAATCTCAAATAGAGTGGGTGGCCCTACACGTGACCCATTGTTAGTTGTGGAAGAATATGATCATTAGAAAGTTAGAATGGAAAGTTTTTACTAGCCAAAGATAAGGGTGAACAAATCTGGAGATCCGTCAAAGAAGTTCCTCATGTTCCTGTAAGAACAATTGTAAGAGATGCAACTGCACAACTCATGCAAGAAGATGAAGCTCGTCCAGCTCCTCTAACCGCAGATGATATCGAAAGTTGCTTGCTGATCAAGTTGCCTTCTCAGAAATGGTGTTTGGTATTCCTCCATCACTCTTTGAGCATATCAATCTATGCAAATCATCCAAAGAGATTTGGGACACTCTTCAGTATTTAATTAAAGGTTCTAAAAATATGAAGGAAAAGCGCCTTACCTCGGTTGTCAATGACTTTGACACCTTCACCACTACTCCAGGTGAATCTGTAGCATCAGCCTCCAGCTTTTACCGAATCGTTGGCAACAACATGACTGCTCATGGGATTGTTCGAACTCCTCTCGAGTACATTCTTAAGTTCATAAATAGTCTTGGTAAAGGATGGGGAAATGTAAAGTCCTGTCTTCAAAGCAATGGTTCCTTGAAAAAGTTAAAACTCTATCAACTTTTTGATGAGCTTAAAGGACATGAAACAAACATTGCTCAAACCATAAGGGAACTTTTCGGAGGTCCACTTGCTCTCATCAGTTCCTTTGAATCAACCATTCCGAACTCATCATCTCAGAAACCTTACAAACCCACTGTTCCATTAACTCGGTCATCCTTACCTACCTTACCCACACAAATCTATCCTGCTGATCATTCTGAAACCTTGGATTCCGAACTCCGTTTCCAACAAGAATTCGCCTTACTCTCAACGAAATACAAACATTCTTTCAATCCCTCTTACTAACCATACCAAAACAGATTCAGTGCTCCTCACCAAACCCATTCTCAACCATATTCCTCTCCAGAACCGAAACAAACTTCCAAAAATCCTCCTGCATACAAGCCTAACCTCACTAAACCAAACTCCACTCCAGAATCTTCTCAAAATTCCAAATCGGACAAACCAAAAATCTTGTGTCATAAATGTGGTCATGCAAATCATTTTGCCAAAGATTGTCTAGCTGATGCTCCACAAAAAACAAAAGTCAAGGACTCAACTTACTATGTCCGAAGAGCACAGGAAATGGTTAAAAGTGAGAAAGCCTTTGTTACTATGGTTTCAAGAGATGTCGAAGGATATTGGTCATCCGAAGATGATCATGACTTTGTGACTGGAAGAAACATGTGTCTGATGGCAAGACAAACGGTTGAATGTGATGAAGGTTATTGGTCTTCTGGGTTCGAATATGAAGATGATGTTGTTGAACCTCGCTTGTGCTACATAACCACCAACGATCCACCAGGTTGAAGCTTCGTTCAACAGGTAAAATCTATGATCTCTGATAATAACTTTGATTTGACTTTATGTGAACCTTATATGACCCAGATCCAAACAGATATGAACACCATTTATAAAGCCTATGAGTCTGTTATAGAAGCCAGTGAGAAGAAAGATTGCGAACTAAGTCGTCATAGGTTACGTTTTGAGGATAAAAAATTGAAAATCGAGTCTTTAGAGCATGAACTTGTAATGTCAATTGATCAATGTATCATTTTGAAAGATAAATATAAAATCATCTATTTTGAATGTAATGTTTTGATTTCTGATAATAAACGTCTTAATGCCAAAATAGATGCTTTGCATAATTCTGTTGACATGATTGAAGCAGACATTCGGATGACTCATAATTTTCGTGATCCATGGTCTAAAGCACCTGGTCTTAGAAGCGAGTTTCCAAAACCAATTGTTAGTCCCCTGAAGGAATTGCAAAATTTGACATTTATGGGAGAAGTTCCGAACATCAAGCATTCGGACACCCCTGTTTCTCCCCTGTCACCCCTTACGGATACTACTGATCATTTTGAGTCCTTAATTCCTTAGTTCAAACCAATTGTTGTCAAATGTCCTGATTCCATGCAAATTCCGCCTCTGACAAACCTGGACCTGAATCGGACCACAAAATTTCATTACAGTATTCCAAATTGTGTAGACTATGTTCCTAAAAGCAATCACACTAACAATTGCGTTGTTGAAGAAATTCCTACCTTGACAACCGAAACTGATACCTCTGAGGTTATATTGGCATCCTTAGATGATAAGGTTGAAAAATCAAGTAGTGTCTCCTCTGATTCTTGTGAATCAGATTCCTTAGTTGTTTCAAAAGCTAAGGTGGTTCCCATTTCTCCTAATTTTAATAATCCATCCTTAGGACAGACCTCAAAGTCCTTGTCACACACTAAGAGAAAACCAATGCTGAATAGGAAGGATATGATAGATCCCAAAGTAGAAGCTTGAAATGCACTAAAGAAGGAAGTTAACACTAGACAAAATTCCAGGTTCATTGCCAATTCCAAACCAAACGTATCCAGGAACTATCATGCTTCAAATCATAGTCAAAAGTTCTTTGCTCCCACTAAGATTCTCAAAAGACCTTCCGTATCTCATAGTCGTGTAGAACCGGAGAAAGCAAATTGTTTTACTCAGCCTAAATCTCATGTGAATGTCACAACATCTCAAAACACCCCTCCTCGGACAAATTCATCTGTTTTCATTGCAAAATCTGATGGCACAATTTTTAAACCAAAATATGCCAAATCAAATGTGACATCAAGCAAACCCACAAATCAAAAGAAAACATCTTCTTCAAAATCCTTAAAGAAAAATTTTGTGCGGAAAATCAAAACTCCCATTGATGAAAAAAAATTTCGGAGGTAACGAATGTTATCAAAACTCCGGAAGTAAAATGTCCGAAGCAGGCTATTCCGAAACACCAAGTCATTAAATATGACTACTGGATGGATGAGAAGACATTAGCCTTTTGTCTGTTTCCGAAAGACAAAAGAATTCCACTCAGAAAGACAAAGTTGTTCCAAAATCACTATCTAAGTCCAAAGCCTATGCCTATGTGCCAAAATCTAATTCGGAGCCTAAAAACTCCATAACTCACTAATTTTGCAGGCACATTGTGCTTCGGAGCAAGAAACAATATGGTATATTGATAGTGCTTGCTCCATGCATATGATGGGGCAGAAGGAATTTCTGCGAGACTTAAAGCTCACTCCAAATGCTGGTTATGTAACATATGGAAATAGCTCCAATTCTCAAATTCATGGTTATGAAACTCTCACCAATGGAAACTTCTCTATTTCACATGTTTGTTATGTAGCTGTTTTGAAACATAACTTGATAAGTGTTGGTCAGCTCACTGACTCAAGTCGTCGTGTGGAACTTTGCAAGAAGTATAGCTATTTGATGACTGAAGACCGAAAAGAATGTTTGATTAAGTCACTCCGCAACAAGAACATGTACCCACTTGACATCAACATGATTATTGGAAAACCGCAAATATGACTTCTCTCCAAAGATGTTCCTGACGTCAGTTGGTTATGGCACCGAAGCCTTGCTCATCTAAACTTTTGGTACATGAATGATCTTGTATCAGGCGAAATGGTAAGATTTTTACCTCTTCTCAAGTTTGAAAATGATCATTTGTGTGCTACTTGTGAGTGTGGTAAGCAATCAAAGAAAGGTCATCCTGTCATCATCGAAAAGTCCATTTCGGATCCATTAGAGCTTCTACACATTGATCTTTGTGGACCATCCACTGTAGAAAGTCTACATCATAAGAGATACATTCTTGTGATTGTAGATGATTTTACAAGGTTCACTTGGGGTTTCTTCCTAAGGCTGAAATCTAAAACAGCCTCAGAGCTCATAAATTTTATCAAAGGAATAAAAGTTCTTATCAAACTCTTAATCAGGAGAATCCAAAGTGATAATGTTTCGGAATTCACAAATTCCTACATTGAAAACTTCCTCATAGAAAAAGTAATATACCACAACTTCTCAGCTCCCTATACTCCACAACAAAACGTTGTAGTCGAAAGACGCAACATAACTTTCGTTGAAGCGGCTCGATCCATGTTGAACATTGCAAATATACCTCTTTATCTTTGGGTAGAAGTTGTATTCACTGCGTGCTTCACTCAGAATCGAAGTATCATCAATCGACGCCTCAATATGACACCATCAATCTCGTTTCTTCATGTCTTCGGATGCAGATGCTTCATTAAGAACAACCATGATCAGTTTACCAAGTTCCAAACTAAAGTTGATGAAGCCATTTTCCTTGGGTACTCCTCAAAATCAAAAGCATATATATAGTATTTAACCGAAGAACCCGTGTTCTATAAAAAAGCTTTGACATTACCTTTGATGACAACTTCATTTGGAATTCTGGCCCTACTCACATGACCACTCACATCATGAAGTCTAATGCCCCTCTGCCAGGATGTCCAAACTCTCAGACAATTCTTGAAGTTGACTTTGAAACTCTCTTTGGTCCTTTCGAAACTGCTATTGATTCGGAATCTCGATCAAGACCATCTCTTATTCCAATCCCTGCTTCGGAATGTAACAACCCGTCATTTCAGGTCATTGAAAATCGAGTCTTGTAACCTCTTGGAAAAAGTAATTGGGATACCATCGAAAAATGAAGTATTCAAAAGCTCTGGTTGGAGTACGTTATGTAGTAGATATCGTCTTAAGATTTCCAAGCATATAAAGAACACTAAAATCCGAGTTATAACGAAGAAGTTATGACCATTCTAAGTTTTCCGACAAAAACCGACAATACGAAGTTACGTAAAAACGCAAAGTTTCAATAAAATACTTTTTAACCTTAGGTGTCTAAATGAAAGTCATAGATATCGTTAAACTGCAAAAGTACATAAAAAGAACGCCCAAATCCGACTTCGTAAATTGTATTTATGATTTTTTTAAGTTCGACTTAGCAGCAGGCAGCTAAAAACTCAAATCGGAGATCGAGCAACTTTTGGCCGGAATGACCTAAACGAGAATCGAAGGTCTCGACAATGGTAATTCAGCGGTAAAAAGTCTGGCAAAAACCGACGTCAGATAAAGAAGTTATGAATTTCTAAAGAAATTCCTTAAACATGGCCTTTTAAAAATAAATAATAAAAATAATTTCGGAATTTGCCGACGGAATCTAAACGAAATATGTAGATCTTAGTCTCACCTATGCGTGGATATAAAGAACGTCGAAAACGGAGTTCCTATGAAGGAGATATGAATTTTTGATGTTTAATAAATAATTAATATATATTTTTAATTTTAAACTCTTGGTAATATCCGAAGAGGAGTCAACAGATAGAACCGAGGTATGCCCTGCGAACCCTCGTACGCCCCGCGTACTCAAATCAAGGGCCGCGGTTCGACCACGTCGCCCCCTATGCGAGCTATGCCTCGTCACATCCGAGCTCCGGGGCAATCGGGGACTCGGTCATGCATGACGCACGGGTACGCCCCGCGTACGCCCGTACGCCCCGCGTACCGAGGCCTCTCAGCCCCTATAAAAGGGATGCGAGGGTTCCGGGAAAACTTGCTCATTTCCTCTCATTTCTATTGCGTTTTACCTCGTTTTCCGTGCCCGTGCTAACCCGAAGCCCTGGTCATTTTGCCCAAGCCCCGAAGATCGTTTTTACTCCCGAGATTCCCCAGAATCCCGAGAAAAATCCGTTTCCCGAGACGAAATTATGCCCGGTTTCCATCTCGCTTTCTTCAAACCATCAGTTCGTCCAATTCATAAGTACATCTATTCAAACTTCATTTATAAATCAGACTCAGAACCCTGTGTTGGCCAAACCAAATCCTTAAACTATTAAAGGAAGTTAACTCAATATCATTCAACTTGCAATCACCAAAACTTATAATCTCTCATTTTCTTTTGGCAGCGCGATGCCTCCTCGTCCAAACCTGAGGCCCAGACCGGGCACGGTGCCACCACCACCAACGTATGATCCGGCCATGGTCCAGGCAGCAGTAACAGCAGCTCTCTCACAAATAAACTCCAATGCAAATGGAGGTACAGGAAGCAGCACGAATCATTCAAATCATGGCACCGGACGTGGTCAAGTGAGGGAGTGTACCTACAAGGAGTTCTCCAACTCAAAGCCAAAGACTTTTAATGGCATGGGAGGAGACATTGCACTAATGCAATGGTTCGAAAAGACCAAAACAGTCTTCGAGATCTGCTCGTGCCAAGAAACAAGCAAGGTCAAGATCGCTGCTTGCACCTTCATAGATCGAGCCCTCACTTGGTGGAAAATCCATGTGAATTCGGTGACGCTCACTGTCGCCAACGCCATGAGTTGGGAAGATTTCAAGGTTCTACTACTGGAAGAATACTGCCCAAGGGGCGAAGTGCAAAAGCTTGAGCATGAGCTTTGGAATCTGAAAATGAATGGGTTTGATCTAGTCACCTACACAGCTAGTTTCAACGACCTCGCTGCATTGTGCCCTACCATGGTCAACCCAGAATCAAAGAAGGTTGAAAGGTACATTTGGGGGTTGTCACCCCAGATTCAAGGGCATGTCCTAGCTTCCAACCCTATCACCTACAACAGCGTTAAACGCCTGGCTCAGCGACTCATCGACCACGGGGTAAAACAGGGTACCATTGCAACTACCGCCAATCCATCTAAGGAAGCACAGGGCCAGAATAGGCCTTGGAACAAGAGAAGGGAGCAAACCCTACAGGAGAACCCCAAGAAACAACAAGTAGTAGCGATCCACGCTATTACTGTACCTACCAATACTGCCCCCACAAGCTCATACAATGGGAAACTCCCGAAATGCAACCAATGCAACTTCCACCACCACGGTCTCTGTCATGACCTTCAATGCAACAGGTGCAATAATAAGGGACATACAGGCCGCTATTGCAAAGAGCCAACCCAACAACCCGCCCCCACTACTAATACCGGAGTAAGTCGCGCCTGCTTTGAGTGCGGAGACACGGGGCACTACCGCAGGGACTGCCCGAAGGCAAACAACAGGAATACCGGCGGAAGGGGCCGAGTATTCGCAATGGGACAAGATGAAGCCGTTACGGACCCCACTGTTGTTACGGGTACGTTTCTTCTCGATAACTCGTATGCATGCATTTTGCTTGATAGTGGAGCGGAGAGAAGTTTTGTGAGTCACAATTTTAAAGGCCTGCTAAAGCCATTACCATAATCATTAAGTGAACCGTTTATAGTAGAAATGGCCAAAGGTAAAACCGAAGGCACCAAGGAGATATACTTAAATTGTACTCTAACTCTAAATGATAATCCCTTTACAATCAGCCTCATGCCAGTCTCGATTAAGAGTTTCGATGTCATCATTGGCATGGATTGGCTGAGTTCTCATCATGCAGACATTTTATGTTATGATAAGGCCGTTCGTCTTAATCTGCCAACCGGCGAAACTTTCATTGTCTTGGGCGACAAACCCAGTACCACTCTTCGTATCATCTCATGTATCCAAGCTCAGAAGTGCCTACGCAAAGAGTGTCATGTGTTTTTGGCACATGTTGTAGATGTGAAACGCGAAGTCCAGGACGTCAAGAATGTGCCCGACATATGCGGTTTTCCCGACGTTTTTCCCGAGGACCTTCCGAGAATACCACCCACGAGACAAGTCGAGTTTAGAATCGATCTGGTTCCCGGAGCTACCCCAGTAGCCAAAGCACCCTATCGATTAGCCCCGGCAGAGATGCAGGAGCTATCCAACCAACTGAATGAGCTACTTGGAAAAGGATTCATCAGGCCGAGCTTCTCGCCATGGGGAGCACCCGTCTTGTTCGTGAAAAAGAAGGATGGATCATTCAGGATGTGCATCGACTACCGAGAACTCAACAAACTTACCATCAAGAACCGATACCCCCTACCCCGAATCGACGACTTATTCGACCAACTCCAAGGAGCCAACTACTTTTCCAAGATCGATCTGAGGTCGGGATATCACCAGCTGCGAGTCCTGGAGAGTGATGTTCCCAAGACGGCCTTCCGAACGAGATACGGACATTACGAGTTCGTAGTGATGCCGTTCGGACTAACCAATGCCCCGACCGTATTCATGGATCTAATGAATCGGGTATGTCGTACATTCTTGGATAAATTTGTGATCGTATTCATAGACGATATACTCATTTATTCAAAGAATAAAGAAGAGCATAGTCAACATCTGAGACAAGTCTTAGAGACATTACGGACTGAGAGACTTTATGCAAAATTCTCAAAGTGTGAGTTTTGGATTAGAAAAGTGGACTTCCTCGGTCACGTAGTCAGCAAGGAAGGAATCCACGTGGACCCATCAAAAATCAAGGCTATCAAAAACTGGTCTGCCCCAACTACTCCAACAGAGAGTCGCCAATTTCTAGGTCTTGCTGGTTATTATCGAAGGTTCATTCAGAATTTCTCCAGCATCGCAAAACCTCTTACCGCTTTAACCTAGAAAGGTGTGACCTACAACTGGGGAGAAAAGCAAGATACTGCATTTCAGACTTTGAAACAGGCACTTTGCAGTGCACCCATCCTTTCTCTTCCAGAGGGGACCGAAGATTTTGTGGTGTATTGCAACGCTTCGAAGCAAGGACTGGGCTGTGTGCTAATGTAGAAGGGAAAGGTTATTGCATATGCCTCACGACAACTGAAAACGCATGAGGTCAATTACACCACTCATGACTTAGAACTTGGAGCGGTGGTCTTCGCTCTTAAAATCTGGAGGCATTACCTATATGGTACCAAGTGCACTATGTTTACAGACCACAAGAGCCTCCAACACATCTTCGACCAGAAAGAGTTAAACATGAGACAACGAAGTTGGGTCGAATTGCTCAACGACTACGAATGTGAGATTCACTATCATCCGGGAAAGGCAAACGTCGTGGTCGATGCCCTTAGTCGTAAGGAGTACTCTGGCCAAAGAGCGAAATCATTAGCCATGTCGATCCATTCGCACCTATCAGCACAAGTCAAGGAAGCTCAAATAGAGGCCTTGAAACCCGAAAACGTGACAGGTGAGACCTTTAGAGGAATGGACAAGAACTTAGAAATCAAGAGTGACGGAGCACGCTACTTCATGAACCGAATCTGGACACCCAAGTTTGGTGGATTCAGAGAGGTAATTATGAGCGAGGCACACAAGACTCCATACTCCGTACACCCAATGTCAGACAAGATGTATCTAGATCTCAAGCAACTCTACTGGTGGCCAAACATGAAAGCGGAGATTGCTACCTATGTGAGCAAGTGTTTGACTTGCGCCAAGATAAAAATAGAACACCAGAAACCCTCAGGCCTACTCCAACAACCTGAAATACCAGAGTGGAAATGGGAGAAGATTTCCATGTACTTTATAACGAAACTGCCCAAAACTCAGGGTGGCCAAGATACTATTTGGGTGATCGTCGACAGACTAACCAATTCCGCTCATTTCTTATCGATCAAGGAAACTGATAAGATGGAAAAACTATCAAGAACCTACATCAGGGAGATCGTACGACTTCATGGAGTGCCGATGTCCATCATCTCAGATAGAGACAACAGATTCACTTCCAGATTCTGGCAATCATTGCAAAAATCCATGGGAACAAGGTTGGATATGAGTACAGCATACCACCCACAAACTAATGGACAGAGTGAGAGAACAATCCAAACCTTGGAAGACATGTTGCGAGCATGTGTAATCGACTTTGGTAAAGCATGGGATGTTCACTTACCTTTGGTCGATTTCTCTTATAACAATAGTTATCATACTAGTATCAAGACTGCTCCATTTGAAGCCCTTTACGGTCGTAAGTGCAGATCACCTCTGTGCTGGACAGAAGTGGGCGACACGCAATTAGCAAAAGGTCTAGTCCCTGATAGCACCCTCACTGGTCCGGAGATCATCAGAGAAACGACTAAAAAGATTGTGCAAATACGAGAACAACTAAAATCCTCAAGGGATAGGCAAAAGAGCTATGCCGACAAAAGACGTAAACCCTTTGAATTCCAGATTGGCGACCGTGTACTACTGAAGGTCTCACCATGTAAGGGCATGATATGCTTTGGAAAACGTGGGAAGCTAAATCCTAGGTACATTGGACCCTTCGAAATCATTTCAAGAGTTGGTCCAGTGGCCTACAAACTCCAACTTCCGATCAAGCTTAACAAAGTACATCCAGTATTCCATGTGTCGAACCTAAAAAAGTGTTTGTCCGACGAAACACTAGTAATTCCACTCGATGAAATCGAACTAAATGAAAATCTTAACTTTGTGGAAGAACCCGTCGAGATCATGGACAGGGAAGTTAAGCGAACTAAACAGAGTCGCATTCCAATAGTAAAGGTCCGATGGAATGCTAAGACGGGACCTGACTTCACGTGGGAACGAGAAGATCAAATGCAACAGAAGTATCCACACCTCTTCCTCAGCCCATAAAACTTTTCTTTTGTATTAAAATTTCGGGACGAAATTCCCTCTAACGGGGGGATGATGTAACAACCCGTCATTTCAGGTCATTGAAAATCGAGTCTTGTAACCTCTTGGAAAAAGTAATTGGAATACCATTGAAAAATGAAGTATTCAAAAGCTCTGGTTGGAGTATGCTATGTAGTAGATATCGTCTTAATATTTCCAAGCATATAAAGAACACTAAAATCCGAGTTATTGTTGGATAAGGTGTCTAAGTCCATAACTTATTTGGTATATACTTGACCCGACCGGCATGGTCCATTTGGGTTGCATCTCATCCAAACTATTTATGGGTAATTTTATGAGAGTTATACGCATATGTTTATTAATATATTATAAGTTATAATATATTAATATGAAGTTATGTTATTTAATTAGTATTAGTCTTAAATTAATTATGAATTAATTTAGAGATTAAGAGGAAGACTAATTAGATTATAGGCTATTGGTTTTATATGGTGTGGGCTAACACTCATTTGTTAATGGGCTAGGTTTAGATGGAAGTCCATGGATGATCCATGGAGCTTTTAACCCATGGATCCTTGGAAAGGAAAAGTCATGGGTTATTAGGGTTTCACCCTAATCATGTACACTATATAAGCATGCTTATGTTGCATGAAATGGCCCCTAAGGGAAACTAGTGAACTAGTGTGTATGAGCTTGTGTGTGGCCGAAATATACAAGTGTGTATACTCTCTCAAAGTTTTCCAAGAGTTTGTGGTGTTTTGTGATTCCATTTGAGGAATTCATACTATTGGTGCTTGGCCCTCAAACTCCTAAGAACCAAACTCATCAAAAAGGTATGTAATCTCTTCTAACTATTTTATGTTGAAATGTTCCCCATGCCATGTTAGATAGGTTATAAACCTTGGAAAATTATTATTTTGCAAGTATTTAGAAAAACATAGATCCAAGGTTTATTAGGGTTGCATGCACACTTAGGAAGTGTTAGATTGCTCAAAACCCAACAGTGGTATCAGAGCCTAGGCTTGCTTGTTTGATACTTGATGCAAAATAGTTGAAAAAGTCGAAAAACTTGTTGTCTGACTGATGAACTCGCCGAGTCCATGTGTATCTTCAACCTACTCGCCGAGTAGGTTCATGCACTCGACGAGTAGGAGCGACAGAGTGCAGATTTTCGACTTTTGCTGCTGGAGATGGACTAGAAACATTACCCTAAACTGTTTTGGTGTTTTAAAACTTGTTTTAGTTGGTGTAATGGTTGTTCTAATCCATTTACAATAGCATATATCAAAATTCCATGATTTTTTATGTGTTCATATAATTCTTGAAATTTTGATGATCATGTTCATGTTCTTATGAATTTAGAAGATGATAGGAATTATTTGCTGAAGTGTTTAGAATTAATTCTTGATCATTTAGGTGTTTTAATGGAGTCCATAATTTGTCCTCAAGTTATGGATATCCAAAGGTCACTTTCTTTAACACACACATTTAAACACATAAGTTACATGAAAGTGAAGAGTCTTCATTTTTATGAACCTTTAATTCATAAGTTATGAAATGAAAAGTTTTGCATAGTTACAAAACTTGTCCTCAAGTTTTGGAATTTGTAAAGTTTCACATACTTTAATAAACTTTAATTCCAACCCTTAGAGTTTTAATAGTTAAAATTCAACCCTTATACTATTTATAACATTAATGGTTAATTATTATATATATGTATAAGAATAAGTCGTTCTACCGTTAATAGGACTCATTCACGAAGCCGGTCTATAAGGTGGGTATAAGGTTGTTGCCTATAAAATGGTGACTTAATGGGTGTCCACTCTCACCCACCGCTCGCTTGACTGGTGGAGGGTCGTTAGCCGAACGGGTAGGACAATGACTTTAAATCCTCATTAAAAGTATAATGATTAATATAAAGTAACTAAACCTTTTTAATTCCCAATCTTAGTTATTTTAGGAAAAATGTGAACATGGTGCTAGTCCATGGAATTCACACTTTGTACCTTACCAAGTCGTTGGTGGAGCGTGTGTGGTTAACCGGCACACTAACTTGGACTAGTAAGGATCACGAAGGGTGACTTAATGTTTGTCATGGATCAATGGAGCGTCTGTGGTTTACCGGCACATTGATTAGGTGATAATATTAAGGGTACCAAGTGAATTAGCATGGTTATTCACACCTTGTTTTGTGATCCTCGGCATCCCAGTCACAAAACTTGAAGGGCACAATCGAGATTGAAACATGCCATTGAAAAGTTCAATGAATCTCAAAAGAATCTAGGAATTTCAAATCCAATTAAAACCTAATAATTCATTTTGTTTTTCATGGTGGAAATTGGTGAATCGTCATTCACCTACCTTTCAAATATATTATTACTTAGATTACGACATCCCTCTTCTAAGTATATTATATTGTGATTGGGTCCTAGCCTTAATATTACATTTGGGTGTCTTATTAAGGATTCTATCTATCTAATCTAAACTTGCTTTCTTCCTTCAGATGTCTTCCAACACTAATGCTTCAGGCTCTAACCCAAATGGTTCTTTCTCTCTCATGAATCTTTGTGGGAGGGTCATCTTTGATGGTTCCAAATTCGTGGATTGGATTAGGAACATCAGGATGGTTACTCGTTATGAGGACAAGGAATATGTCCTCGATAAGGAGTTAAAAGAGCTTGATGAGTCTACTGCTGCTCCTGAGGACATCGCTGAATTCAGGACACATGAGAGAGATGCTACTAAGGTGGCATGTATCATGATGGCCACGATGACAGCCGAGCTCCAAAAGTCATATGAAGATTACTACCCTTTTGAGATGCACCAAGACCTGATGGAAAGGTACCATCAGAGTGCTCGTCAGGAGCGGTATGAAATAATCTCCTCCATAATAACTACCCGCATGAAGGACGGTGATTCCATCACGGCTCACATGCAAAAGATGCAAAGGTATGTGGACCGTTTGTTGAAGCTGAATGTGAACATCCCTGAGGAGTTGGCAATTGACATCATTTTGCACTCCTTACCTTCTTGTTGTGACCAATTTCGTATGACATATCATATGAACAAGGAGGAAGTTACCCTCAGCAAGCTTCAAGGACTCTTGAAGACCGCGGAAACCGGTCTTAAGGGCAAGGCGGTTGTTACCTCTCCTACTCCTACTCCAACATCTACCGCTGTTTTGGCTATCGGGCAAGGCAAAGGGAAAAAGAGGAAGCACCCTTCGAAGGGTACCAAGGGAAAGTCTCTTGAAGGCTCCTCATCGAAGACCAAGAACGGTTCTGTCACTCCTTCTGCCATTCCCAAGGATGCTGAATGCTACTATTGCCATGAAAAGGCACACTGGAAGCGAAACTGCCCTAAGTACTTGCAGGATCTAAAGGATGGGAAAGTGAAACCCACCCATGCAGGTATTTACACTATATTGTCTAATTACTCAACATATTCTAACTCTTGGGTGCTTGATACAGGATGTGGTATTCACATATGTTCTGATATGCAGGGCCTAAGAAGAAGTGAGGATGTGGAGCACGGGAAGATAAACTTGATCATGGGGAATAGGAAGGCTTCACCTGTTTCCAAGATTGGAGTTTATACTTTGTTACTTAATAATGGGTTAAAATTAGATTTGAATAAATGTGTGTACTCGTCTGAAATGGCGAGGAATATTATTTCTTTTCATGCTTTGTACAAACAAGGTTTTACCTTTTCGTTTGATAATGAATGTGGTGGTATTAATGCTTTCTTTAAAAATGTGTTTTATTTTAAAGCATTACCTTGTGATGGTGTGTATGAAACTGTGTCGATTGTAGACATCTTAGGAAATAATGTGTTGTATATTGATTCTTCTACTAGTCTAGATAAAGCATCATTGTGGCATTGTCGTCTTGGACATGTAAACAAGAAACACATAGGCCAACTCCAAAAGAGTGGAGTTTTGGAATCATTCGACCTTAAATCGGATGATAGTTGTGAATCTTGTCTAGTTGGAAAGATGAAAAAATCACCCTTCACTGGAACTTGTGAAAGGGGTGAGGGTTTGCTGGACCTAATACATACTGATGTATGTGGGCCATTCAAAACCGCCACAAGGGATCCTAATCGGTATTATGTGACTTTTATTGATGATTTTAGTAGATATGGGTATGTCTACTTAATCAAACATAATTCAGAAACCTTTGAAAGGTGTGACAACCCGAAATTTCCATTTGTACGAATAATATCTATTCAATAGAAGCCAGTCCAGTTTAAGTGATTTTCAGACTTTTCCGAACAAGTTTGTGTACATTAGGGTTTATGTTTCAGGAGATATCAGGAGAGTGGATACTCCTGGATTGGTGAAACTTGAACATTCCAAGTTTCATAATGTCATAGTCCAATCTCCGGAATAAAAATATTTTCTGCCAAAATATTTCAGGACTATAAATAGATTTCTGAATTTATTAATTCATTATTCACAAATCCAACTAGAGAAAAGCCATTTTCTCTCTGACGGATCTTCGGGTTTTCATCCCAGATTGTGAGTCTACTTTTCTAGATGTGTTTTATTACTTGTTATATGCTTTATAACATTTATTACATGTCTAAAATGCAAGATCCGGGAGTTTACCGCCCAAGAACGTTCTTGGGGAGTAAACTCCAAAATGGAGCTTTAAGGCTACCTAGTCCCGTTTCCTTGTTAGGAAACTAGTTAAGGACTTAATGTATAAACATTAGAGGCTAGAAATCATCCAAGAACACAAAGCTATTGGAGTTTACGGCCCAAGAGTTCTTGGACCGTAAACACCATTTCCAAGGGCCAAAGTGAGCCTAAATCACACCCTAAGGATTAAGGCATTTACCCTCTAATGCTTGTAGCTAATTTGGACACCAAAACACTTCAAAATCATAAGATTTTAGGAGTTTACGGCCAAGAATATCTCTTAGGCCGTAAACCCCTTTTTCAAGGGCAAATTGTGCCCTAAACACCCCTAAGGCTTTAAGACTATTAACCTTTGATACTTGTAAATTGAATGGGGAGTAAATGACATCAAAACCATCCCTTAAAGGGAGTTTACGTCCAAGGAAAATCACTTGGGCCGTAAACTCGAAGTAAAGGCACAAATGTGTGCCTAATGTCCCCTTTAGCCTTAGATAAAAACATAGAAGCTATCCTACATGTGCAAGTGACCAAAAAGAATTAAAACCAACACCCCATAGGAGTTTACGGCCATAAACTCTAGGGGAAATGGTCTTTAGGCCGTAAACTCCTCTATGGAGCATTCTAGGGCCTTAAACTACTTCAACGATTATTCCAACAAGGCTAGGCTAATTCTAGGATTAAGATAGCACCTTAAAACACCCAAAACCACCAAGTGGGGAGTTCACGGCCGTAAAATCATGGGTTCACGGCCGTAAACTCCAAATTTGGGGTTTGTTGGGTGGTGAACTATTATACAAGGTCATTTGGTGCTTCAAACCCTTTTGCCTTGTCCCGTATCGACTTAGATGCAACCCTTAGGACCTATAACATTTATACAAAGTGTTTTCAAGTTCCTAAGTGTCCCAACTTATGTTATTAAGTTATTATTTGGCTAATTAGTTATATATATGCTTATTATATGATAACTAGGCTCGTGCGTGTAAACAAATCTCCGTTTGCCACCTAGCACAGTATCTAACACTGCAATTCAAACAGCTCACCACAAGTGAGTTCATACCCCTTTAATCAACCTTTGGAATGATTTTAAATGTTTTAAATACTTTATGGGGGGGGGGGAATACAAGTCAAACACTTATAGTTATTGCTTCAATCACATGTGATTGCATTTAATCACATGTGATTAATAACTAGGAAACCAATGATTTTATCACTGTTCAAACTGTTTATCAAACTGTTTTACTTTGAAATGTTTTACAAACTCTTATATTTTTAAACATATTTACAACTGTGATTCAAACAAATGTTCCAATTACTTAAACTGTTTTGTCAAACGTATGCCTTCAAATTGTTTTATAGATTGACATCAAGTCGATCTTTTCTTGAAATAATATTTATGGTTCAAATGTCTTATAAAATCTTATTTATGCTTTTACTTCTTATAAATTGCATGCCCATATATGTATAGATATATAAATAATGTTTAAAGGGCTTAGGAATGCCATCCGCCCTATTTCCTTTTCCTCGATTTGGATGTGGTCTGGTGGGATTTCGGGTGACCATCCGAAAGTCGTTTCAATATTAATTATATATCAAATATCCATATATAGACATAAAAGTACTCCCATATTCATACGTACTAGACACATCATTAATTAGTTACCATCGGGGTAACACAGGATCATACATATACAGCTATACTATGAGAACATATACAACTATACTACGAGAACATATACAACTATACTACGAGAACACATACAACTATACTATGAGAACATATACAACTATACAAGGAGGAGAACATATACAACTATACTAGAACGAGAAACATTTCATTACATATACTAGAATACTTAAATTACTGTGATTTAAATCGGAGCATGACTTAACTGTCATGACTCGAGTTGTGGCCAGAGTCTCTTGGAGGGGGAGCGTGAGTTTGCGTATAGATCTATGTTGGATTGACAATCCTACACCTTGCTGCTAGCTACAGCCGGACCTGCAGGTCTGTGGGTGCCAAACGTCATTTCTTTATTACGACCATTCATTATGTCGTTGTTACTAGTCGATAGTATGGTGCAATTTATCAGATAATGCCTTAATATAAATCCGGTTGAAGGTAGTTAGTACAGCAGTAGTTCCTATAATACAAAACTACAGTACTACAATGATTTACCCATTACATGTTTTAGTGATAACCTCACTTAAACATTAATGTACAAACTATATTTTGTTAAATGATAGTTACACTTGGGATATTACACACTTTTACAACAAACGAGCGTACAAAACAGTTAAGCCTTGGTAGAAGGCTACATTAATAGAAAATATAGGTTTTTCTGAGAGATTCAAACTTTTACAAACACTTACATACATTTTACAACGTATACTTACGACAGGTTCAAACGTTTGATAACAAACACCGACACTAAAATACTTATGAACTCACCAGCTTAATGCTGATAAACTCTTTCAAAATAACTTGTATTCTCAGGTCATCAGTAGACAGGTACCGATGCCAGCTTTTGAGAAGATGGAGCGCATTTAAAACTCATCATATTATTATTTTGATTTACATTAAATTTTTGGTGTCTAAAACTGTACAGAACACACTTGTATTAAAATTATATATTTAATGCAATGGATGATGTTGTTGCTTATTTACATTTACTATGTTGTGATACTTTACATGACGTCCTCCGCCCCAGAACGTTTCCGTCGTACTTGGTTTTTGGGGTGTGACAGATTGGTATCAGAGCATTGTTTATAGTGAATCAAGTATATCAACCCATAAAAGATATACTAAACTATAAACCCAAAAGGGATTAAAACACTCTGACCAAGAGTCTATACTTTAAATATTAAAATATTTAATTAAGTATACTAGTCTGCATTCATACTAAAATCAGTGTCACAATGACAAGAACAAAAGTATTACGATTGTTAAATATCACAAGTGAGCTCGGGGATGTATGGTCAGTCATGGAAATGGCATAGCCGGATCAACTATGCTGGTCCCAGGAGTGATTAGCATGTGCCCTAGAATGGTTGAGATATGTTAACAAGTCTAAAAACTTACCAACAATACCACAAGAAGATCAATAGAACTTAAAACTTAAAATACTATAGGTGTATTTTGTACTACTAGTTACACGTATACTATATTCTTATACCTCTCTTCTCGCGTAGATTTAAATGGTTGGATTCCATCACGGCGACCCGTACTTCCCAAATGAAGGCAATGTCGGGTGGATCGATGAAGAGCCCGAAGATGAGCATCCAATCCCTTTGGATGATCACCTCGCAGAAGGCTTTTCTGATGGATCCGACTCCGAGCCTGAAGTAAACAACCAACCGCTAGTAGGTCAAGCCCCGAACAACAACCCTCAACCAGCTTTTCTAGGTCCTACTCCCACGTGGGCAAACAACTTGAATCGTTGGAGTGATGAACAGGGTCAACCCTTACCATACTTTGGGGACCAAAGCTTTTACAACGTCAGTGATGTTGGCTCTGCTGACCGAGCTCTGCCTGTCATTATCCACAGAATAGCTCGTAATGTCGAGCAAGGTCGAGCAGCCATCGACCGGTTCATGGAGATTGATGCCAACTCCGGTGTCAACACCGTCCGCATCCGCCGTCTTGAGGAAGACATGGAACGGACCTGGAGAACTAATGAAACCCTGCAGCAGCAGCTGGCTGCCTCACGAGCTGAAATCTTGGAACTTCGAGCTTGTCAGAGGGCTCAGGATCGACACCTTCAAGAGATGTTTCGTCAAGTGTCCGACCTCAGGGCTCGCTCGGGGAATTCACATCACCGTTAGATGATGTCTAGTGCATCTCCGTCTTTTGGTTAAGGAATAGCCTTTAACATCTGTGCTCTAAGTAGCACTTGTCTGTAAAATATTCCTAACTTTCAGTACTCTAATTAGGAATCTAAGAACTGTCAAACTTATCGGTTGGGTATGATGTAAGACCTACTGTTAGGTCGATTTTCCCTGAACTTATTTCATCAGTAATACCAGTAGTGTTGAAATCTATCTAATCTGTGGGAAAAATCTGTACACTTGTGCTTTTCTACTAATGTTCCTTGTTGTGATTTCAAACACTCATTCAACAATTGGGCTATGGTTAATTAGTCCATGTGTCACTCTCACGTTGCTTACAAATTGATTCTTACCATATTTCTTATCTTTATAAACGTATAGCTGAAAGATGCCTCCTCGCAAATCTCCCAGGAATAATCCTGCACCTCCACCACCTCCTCCGCCTCCGGTCATCGATACTGCAGCCCTAAATGTTGTCGTAGCCGCAGCAGTGGCGACTGCCATGGCTCAGTATCATTGAACTGATGCCAGCAGAGGTGGAACCCCTGTGGAATCAACCCCGGTTGAAACCCATGTGCGCTCGAGAGAGTGCTCATACAAGGATTTCACCAATTGCAAGCCGAAGCCTTTCTACGGCACTGGCGGGGTCATTTCCCTCTCGCAATGGCTCGAGAATACTGAATCAGTCTTTGAAATCTGTTCATGCCCTGCGGCGAGCAAAGTCAAGTACGCCACATGCACCTTCTAAGGAAAGGCCCTGACATGGTGGAACGACCATGTTAAGGCACTAACTCTCGTCGTAGCCAATGGCATAGGCTGGGAAACGATGAAAGACCTCATGATGGAGGAATACTGCCCGAGGGGCAAAGTCCAGAAACTGGAACAGGAGCTCTGGAACCTGACCATGAAGGGCACCAATGTGATCGCTTACACTTCCCGATTTAGCGAACTGGTGGCCTTCTGCCCCAATATGGTTCCCACTGAGGGGAAAAAGATCGAACGGTACATATGGGGGCTAGTGCCTCCGTATCAGGGGAATGTCTTAGCATCGAACCCTGCTACCTTCGACAGTGCCAAGCGATTGGCACAAAGACTCATTGACCATGGAGTCAAGACCCCTGTAACCACAACCACCTTAGGCATCCCAGAACCCTCCAAACCCGCTGATACTAAGCGGAAATTATGGGGTGAAAAGAAGAAGCAACAGGCTGCCAAAAAGCAGCGAATTGTGGCAATGCATGCCGCAATAACCCCTACTGCTGCTACTACTGCTCCGGTGAGTCGGTATGTTGGAAGTTTGCCCTAGTGCAACAAATGTAACTACCACCACAACGGCCCCTGCCATGAAATGCAGTGCTCAAACTGCAATAGAAAAGGACACACCGTCCGTTTCTGTAAGTTCCCGGCACAACCTATCAACCAAGTCCCTGGCTCTGGCGCGAGCCCAACCTGCTATGGATGTGGCGAAGCAGGCCACTTTAAGAGGGACTGCCCCAAAGCGAGGAATGCTGGAGGAGCAGGGAGGGTACTAGCTATAGGCCACGGGGAAGCAGTTGCTAACCCGACCGTGGGGACTGGTACGTTCCTCCTCGATAACTCCTATGCATGCATTCTGTTCGATAGTGGAGCGGAGCGAAGCTGCGTAAACCATAAATTTGCTCGCATGCTTAATCAACCACCGCACACACTCAAAGAACTATTCACAGTAGAAATGGCTAATGGAAAAACTGAAAGTACGAGTAGCATATACTTAGGTTGTATCCTAACTCTAGATAACCATTCATTCCCAATCGACCTCATGCCAGTCTCAATAAAAAGTTTCGACGTTATCATTGGCATAGACTGGTTAAGCCTTCATCGCGCCAACATCATGTGCTTCGAGAAAGCAGTCTGTCTAAACCTTCCGTCTAACGAAACTCTTATAGTCTACGGCGACAAACCCGGCGCAAGTCTTCGTATTATATCAAGTATTCAAGCACAGAAGTATCTGCGTAAGGAATACAGTGCATTCTTTGCTCACGTCGTCGACACGAGTCTCGAAACGAAAGAACTAAAGAACATCCCAGTAGTGAGCGACTTCCCCGACATTTTCCCAGAAGAACTACCCGGGTTACCTCCGCAACGACAGGTCGAGTTCAGAATCGACTTAGTCCCAGGAGCTACCCCAGTAGCCAAGTCGCCCTACCGTTTAGCACCAGCTGAGATGCAGGAACTCTCTGGTCAACTTAACGAACTGCTCAGTAAGGGATTTATAAGACCAAGTTTCTCACCTTGGGGAGCACCGGTCTTGTTCGTTAAGAAGAAAGACGGATCATTCCGTATGTGTATTGACTACAGAGAACTCAACAAACTGACGGTCAAGAATCGTTACCCTCTGCCTCGCATAGACGATTTATTTGACCAACTGCAAGGGGCGAACTATTTCTCCAAAATTGATCTAAGATCAGGATATCACCAGTTATGAGTGCTAGAGGAGGATGTGCCGAAGACAACCTTCCGAACTCGTTACGGACATTACGAGTTCGTGGTGATGCCATTCGGATTGACCAATGCGCCTACAGTCTTCATGTATCTGATGAATAGAGTATGTCGGCCTTACTTGGATCAGTTTGTCATCGTTTTCATTGACGACATCCTGATCTATTCCCGAAGTAAGAAAGAGCACGTCGATCACCTACGACAAGTCCTAGAGACATTACGAAAAGAGAAACTTTATGCGAAGTTCTCGAAATGTGAATTTTGGATCCGAAGAGTTGAATTCTTAGGACACGTGGTAAGCGAAGAGGGAATCCACGTGGACCCATCCAAAATAAAATCCATTGAGAACTGGTCAGCGCCAAAGACGCCTACCGAAATTTGCCAATTTCTAGGTCTCGCTGGCTACTACCGCAGGTTCATTCAGAACTTCTCTCGAATAGAGAAACCTCTTACGACCCTGACCCAGAAAGGCGTGGCCTTTGACTGGGAAGAGAAACAAGAGAGAGCGTTCCAAACGCTCAAACGATCCTTGTGCACCGCACCAATACTGTCCCTTCCCGAAGGGATAGAAGACTTTGTAGTCTATTGCGATGCATCCAACCAAGGGCTCGGGTGTGTGCTGATGCAGCGAGGAAAGGTCATCGCCTACGCCTCGAGACAGTTGAAGATACACGAGGGTAACTACACGACCCACGATATTGAACTAGGAGCAGTAGTGTTCGCTCTGAAGATCTGGAGACATTACTTGTATGGAACGAAGGGCACTATCTTTACCGACCACAAAAGTTTACAACACATTTTCGATCAAAAGGAGTTCAACATGAGACAGCGACGGTGGGTCGAGCTACTCAGTGATTACGAATGCGATATTCGTTATCATCCGGGTAAAGCCAACGTAGTAGCAGATTCCCTAAGTCGGAAGGAATATTCTGGTCACAAGGTCAAGTCATTGTCAATAACCATCCATTCACACTTGTCTAAGCAAATTCAGGTGGCTCAACTTGAAGCCATGAAACCTGAAAATGTGACGAGTGAATCCCTTAGAGGAATGGACAAGAATTTAGAAGCCAAGGGTGACGGAGCCTCATATTTCATGAACCGGATCTGGACACCGAAACACGGTGGTTTCCGAGACTTGGTCATGACCGAGGCGCACAACACTCGGTATTCCGTCCACCCAGGTTCAGATAAGATGTATCTGGATCTTAAAAAGCTATACTGGTGGCCTAATATGAAAGCAGAGATTGCTACCTTCGTAAGTAAATGCCTTACTTGCGCAAAGGTTAAGGTCGAGTACCAGAAGCCCTCTGGTTTACTGCAACAACCAGAGATCCCGGAATGGAAGTGGGAGCGGATCACTATGGATTTCATAACCAAGTTGCCCAAGACAATGGGTGGACTTGATACCATATGGGTCATCGTTGATAGATTGACCAAGTCTACACACTTCCTGCCTATCAAAGAAACCGACAAGATGGAGAAACTTACAAGAACATACATTAGGGAAATCGTACGGCTACATGGTATACCTATGTCCATTATCTCCGATAGAGATAGTAGGTTCACCTCAAGATTTTGGCAATCACTACAGCATTCCCTAGGAACAAGGCTGGACATGAGCACAGCCTACCGTCCTCAGACCGACGGACAGAGTGAGAGGACCATCCAAACACTGGAAGATATGTTGCGAGCCTGCGTGATTGACTTTGGGAAGGCATGGGATACTCATTTACCCCTTGTAGAGTTTTCCTATAATAACAGTTATCACACGAGCATCAAGGCTGCTCCATTTGAAGCTCTCTACGGCCGGAAGTGCAGATCCCCTCTGTGCTGGGCTGAGGTGGGTGATACCCAATTAGCCAGGGGGCAAGCTTCCGACAGTACTCTCACCGGTCCGGAGATAATTCGGGAAACGATAGAGAAAATCATTCAGATCCGTGAGCGATTGAAAGCCTCTAGAGACCGACAGAAGAGCTACGCTGATAAACGAAGAAAACCTTTGGAATTTCAGGTGGGAGACCGAGTCCTTCTCAAAGCCTCACCCTGGAAGGGCTTGATACGCTTCGGCAAGCGTGGGAAGCTTAATCCGAGGTACATAGGTCCATTCGAGATTCTTACGAGAGTCGGCCCCGTAGCTTACAAACTCGACCTACCCGACACACTACGTAACGTACATTCTACATTCCACGTATCTAACTTGAAAAAGTGTCTGTCCGACGAGACTCTTGTAATCCCACTCGACGAGATCGAGATCAACGAGAGCCTCAACTTCGTGGAAGAACCTGTAGAGATCATGGACCGTGAGGTCAAGCAGACAAAGCAAAGCCGTATCCCTATCGTGAAGGTTCGTTGGAACGCCAAGCGAGGACCGGAATTCACTTGGGAACGCGAGGATCAGATGAAACTGAAATACCCTCATCTTTTCGCTTAATTATTTGTAACTTCTTATTTGCTTAAATTCAAATTTTGGGACGAAATTCCTTCTAACGGGGGGATGATGTGACAACCCGAAATTTCCATTTGTACGAACAATATCTATTCAATAGAAGCCAGTCCAGTTTAAGTGATTTTCAGACTTTTCCGAACAAGTTTGTGTACATTAGGGTTTATGTTTCAGGAGATATCAGGAGAGTGGATACTCCTGGATTGGTGAAACTTGAACATTCCAAGTTTCATAATGTCATAGTCCAATCTCCGGAATAAAAATATTTTCTGCCAAAATATTTCAGGACTATAAATAGATTTATGAATTTATTAATTCATTATTCACAAATCCAACTAGAGAAAAGCCATTTTCTCTCTGACGGATCTTCGGGTTTTCATCCCAGATTGTGAGTCTACTTTCCTGGATGAGTTTTATTACTTGTTATATGCTTTATAACATTTATTACATGTCTAAAATGCAAGATCCGGGAGTTTACCGCCCAAGAACGTTCTTGGGGAGTAAACTCCAAAATGGAGCTTTAAGGCTACCTAGTCCCGTTTCCTTGTTAGGCAACTAGTTAAGGACTTAATGTATAAACATTAGAGGCTAGAAATCATCCAAGAACACAAAGCTATTGGAGTTTACGGCCCAAGAGTTCTTGGACCGTAAACACCATTTCCAAGGGCCAAAGTGAGCCTAAATCACACCCTAAGGCTTAAGGCATTACCCTCTAATTCTTGTAGCTAATTTGGACACCAAAACACTTCAAAATCATAAGATTTTAGGAGTTTACGGCCAAGAATATCTCTTGGGCCGTAAACCCCTTTTTCAAGGGCAAATTGTGCCCTAAACACCCCTAAGGCTTTAAGACTATTAACCTTTGATACTTGTAACTTGAATGGGGAGTAAATGACATCAAAACCATCCCTTAAAGGGAGTTTACACCCAAGGAACATCACTTGGGCCGTAAAACTCCAAGTAAAGGCACAAATCTGTGCCTAATGTCCCCTTTAGCCTTAGATAAAAACATAGAAGCTATCCTACATGTGCAAGTGACCAAAAAGAATTAAAACCAACACCCCATAGGAGTTTACGGCCGTAAACTCTAGGGGAAATGGTCTTTAGGCCGTAAACTCCTCTATGGAGCATTCTAGGGCCTTAAACTACTTCAAGGATTATTCCAACAAGGCTAGGCTAATTCTAGGATTAAGATAGCACCTTAAAACACCCAAAACCACCAAGTAGGGAGTTCACGGCCGTAAAATCATGGGTTCACGGCCGTAAACTCCAAAGTTGGGGTTTGTTGGGTGGTGAACTATTATACAAGGTCATTTGGTGCTTCAAACCCTTTTGCCTTGTCCCGTATCGACTTAGATGCAACCCTTAGGACCTATAACATTTATACAAAGTGTTTTCAAGTTCCTAAGTGTCCCAACTTATGTTATTAAGTTATTATTTGGCTAATTAGTTATATATATGCTTATTATATGATAACTAGGCTCGTGCCTGTAAACAAATCTCCGTTTGCCACCTAGCACAGTATCTGACACTGCAATTCAAACAGCTCACCACAAGTGAGTTCATACCCCTTTAATCAACCTTTGGAATGATTTTAAATGTTTTAAATACTTTATGGGGGAGGGGAATACAAGTCAAACACTTATAGTTATTGCTTCAATCACATGTGATTGCATTTAATCACATGTGATTAATAACTAGGAAACCAATGATTTTATCACTGTTCAAACTGTTTATCAAACTGTTTTACTTTGAAATGTTTTACAAACGCTTATATTTTTTAAACATATTTACAACTGTGATTCAAACAAATGTTCCAATTACTTAAACTGTTTTGTCAAACTTATGCCTTCAAATTGTTTTATAGATTGACATCAAGTCGATCTTTTCTTGAAATAATATTTATGGTTCAAATGTCTTATAAAATCTTATTTATACTTTTACTTCTTATAAATTGCATGCCCATATATGTATAGATATATAAATAATGTTTAAAGGGCTTAGGAATGCCATCCGCCCTATTTCCTTTTCCTCGATTTGGATGTGGTCTGGTGGGATTTCGGGTGACCATCCGAAAGTCGTTTCAATATTAATTATATATCAAATATCCATATATAGACATAAAAGTACTCCCATATTCATACGTACTAGACACATCATTAATTAGTTACCATCGGGGTAACACAGGATCATACATATACAACTATACTACGAGAACATATACAACTATACTACGAGAACATATACAACTATACTACAAGAACATATACAACTATACTACGAGAACATATACAACTATACTACGAGAACACATACAACTATACTATGAGAACATATACAACTATACAAGGAGGAGAACATATACAACTATACTAGAACGAGAAACATTTCATTACATATACTAGAATACTTAAAGTACTGTGATTTAAATCGGAGCATGACTTAACTGTCATGACTCGAGTTGTGGCCAGAGTCTCTTGGAGGGGGAGCGTGAGTTTGCATATAGATCTATGCTGGATTGACAATCCTACACCTTGCTGCTAGCTACAGCCGAACCTGCAGGTCTGCGGGTGCCAAACGTCATTTCTTTATTACGACCATTCATTATGTCGTTGTTACTAGTCGATAGTATGGTGCAATTTATCACATAATGCCTTAACATAAATGCAGTTTAAGGTAGTTAGTACAGCAGTAGTTCCTATAATACAAAACTACAGTACTACAATGATTTACCCATTACATATTTTAGTGATAACCTCACTTAAACATTAATGTACAAACTATATTTTGTTAAATGATAGTTACACTTGGGATATTACACACTTTTACAACAAACGAGCGTACAAAACAGTTAAGCCTTGGTAGAAGGCTACATTAATAGAAAATATAGGTTTTTCTGAGAGATTCAAACTTTTACAAACACTTACATACATTTTACAACTTATACTTACGACAGGTTCAAACGTTTGATAACAAACACCGACACTAACATACTTATGAACTCACCAGCTTAATGCTGATAAACTCTTTCAAAATAACTTGTATTCTCAGGTCATCAGTAGACAGGTACCGATGCCAGCTTTTGAGAAGATGGAGCGCATTCAAGACTCATCATATTATTATTTTGATTTACATTATATTTTTGGTGTCTAAAACTGTACAGAACACACTTGTATTAAAATTATATATTTAATGCAATGGATGATGTTGTTGCTTATTTACATTTACTGTGTTGTGATACTTTACATGACGTCCTCCGCCCCAGAACGTTTCCGCCGTTCTTGGTTTTGGGGTGTGACAAAAGGTTTAAGGAATTCAAACAGGAAGTAGAAAATCAATTGGGCAGGAACATTAAGATGCTTCGATCCGATCGAGGTGGTGAGTATCTTAGTATCGAGTTCCTTGATTATCTTAAGGAGCGTGGGATTGTCTCACAATTGACTCCTCCCAGGACACCACATCTGAATGGTGTAGCTGAGAGGCGTAATTGAACTTTGTTGGACATGGTTCGCTCTGTGATGAGTCGAGTTTCGCTACCAATCTCTTTTTGGGGGTATGCCTTAGAGACTGCCGCCCATATCCTTAATCTAGTCCCTACAAAGAAGGTTACCAAAACACCTCATGAGATGTGGACTGGGAAGGTTCCCAATTTGAACCACATCAAGATTTGGGGTTGCGAGGCTTTCGTGAGGCGTGAGACTCATGGTAAGCTCGAACCCCGAAGTGAAAGGTGTATTTTCATCGGCTACCCACAGAAATCCTTCGGTTACCTCTTCTACAGACCCAGTGAGAATGTGGTCTTTGTAGCAAGAAGAGGGGTCTTTCGTGAGAGAGAATTTATAAGCCGAGGAGACAGTGGGAGGCAAATTGATCTTGAAGAAATTCAAGAAGCAATTGGTGAAGGAACCTCAGACACTAGCAATCAACCTGAGGAGGAAATTCCTGTTGAGCAAGCTGACATGTCTGTACCTCCGAGGCGTTCCACACGGGTTGGGAACACACCTTCGTTTTATTATGGTTTTCAAATTACTATGGAAGGTGATACGTTTATCAGTGATAGTACACTGGTAAATTTGGATGAACCTAGTAGTGTTAAGGAAGCCATGGCAGGCCCGGAATCTGCTAAATGGAAGGAGGCTATGGACAGCGAGATACAGGCCATGTATGACAATCAAGTTTGGAACTTGGTTGACAATGTACCAGGCCGTAAAACAGTCGGGTGCAAATGGATCTTCAAGAAGAAGACCGGCATGGAAGGAAAAGTGCATACTTATAAGGCTCGACTGGTTGCGAAGGGTTTTCCTCAGACTCAGGGTATTGATTATGATGAAACCTTCTCGCCGGTAGCCAAGATTAAGTCTATTAGGGTTATGTTAGCCATTGCAGCATTTCATGATTATGAAATATGGCAAATGGATGTCAAAACCGCTTTCCTTAATGGAAAGTTGGCTGAGGATGTGTACATGAATCAGCCGGAGGGTTTTGTCAGTGCAGAGTACCCTAATAGAGTATGCAAGCTTGAGAAATCCATTTATAGATTGAAACAAGCATCTCGTAGCTGGAATCTTTGTTTTAATGAGAAGGTAAAAGAGTTTGGCTTCTCGAGAAGTGAAGATGAGTCTTTCGTGTATGTTAGAGCTAGTGGGAGTATAGTTAGCTTCTTGGCACTGTATGTGGATGACATACTACTTATAGGAAATGACATCTCAACCTTGCAGGAGGTTAAATCCTGGCTTGGGAAGTGCTTTGCTATGAAGGACCTAGGGGAGGCTGCCTATATCCTAGGGATAAGGATATTAAGAGAAAGGAGTAAAAGACTAATTGGACTTAGTTAGAGTATCTACTTGGATAAGGTGTTGAATAGGTTCAACATGGACAATTCCAAGAAAGGAGATTTACCGATCCAAAGCAATGCCAAACTAAGTAAGACTCAGAGTCCGAGTACAGAGGCAGAGATAGCTAAGATGAGCCAACTACTGTATGCTTCCGCTGTTGGCTCGATCATATATGTTATGACTTGTACCCGCCCTGATGTGGCATTTGCTTTGAGCATGGTCAGCAGGTATCAGGGGAACCCTGGCAAGGCTCATTGGACTGCGGTAAAGAACATTCTCAAGTACCTGCGGATGACTAAGGATTGGGTCCTTACCCTTGGTGGGAGTGATGACTTAAGAGTATTAGGGTATAGTGATGCTGGTTTTCAGACTGATAGGGATAACTTCCGCTCTCAGTCGGGCTGGATCTTTACCTTAAATGGAGGGGCAATTTCTTGGAAGAGTTCCAAGCAGGAGACGGTGGCTGATTCGACTTGTGAATCAGAGTATATAGCAGCGAGTGAAGCAGCAAAGGTGGCGATATGGCTAAAGAACTTCATCGGAGACCTTGGAGTTGTACCAGCTATTAAAGAACCTATGGAGATTTTCTATGACAACAATAGTATGGTTGCCTTAGCCAAGGAACCAAGAGATCATGGTAGATCCCGACACATTGACAGAAAATATCACTTCATAAGACACAAGATTGAAGAAGGACTCCTCGTGGCAAGGAGGATATCGTCGGATGAGAATCCTGCAGATCCCCTTACGAAGGGACTGACGAGGGTTAAACATTTTCAGCATGCGAGGCGTATCGGGCTGAGGGACAATATTAGTTTTACAGATTATATAGTTTTCCTGAAACTTGTAAGATGTAATCGACGTTTGATGATGAATAAAATTTGTGATTTATTTATGAGTAAAGTGTTACTATCATTGTCAATTATTTACTATTGTTTCAGTTTTGCATGTTTTGACTTCCAAAATAATTAATTTATTCAAACCTCCACAATCGATCATACGTCGGAAGTAGGTATGAATCAAGATTGTCATGAATTGGGTTTGTAGATGGCTAAAGGTGTTTAGACATGGCAATGGTGGCTGCAACATTCATGAGTACTCATAAGTTATGAGTATTGGTATAAACCCACACTCACTTGTATCACTTCATGGAATTTATCTCGAGTGATCGTAAGACGATAATATCATATAAGTCTTCAAACCTAGAGATATGAGTTGTTATCTATGAGTTGGTTGTACATTGATTGCACGAAAACGCATCAGTAACTCGATGTTATAAATCGTGCCTTTATGTACAATTCAACAAGTAGTAGAACAAGCATATGAGTCGAAGTTTATCTGTTCCTTCTAGAAATAGAAGCGATATCTGGGCCCCTCGATGATTTTGTGTTGACCCATGTACCGGGCCCGGTCAGAACTAAACTGATGTGTTCAGTGAAGTTCTTTGTCAAACAAATCGGAAATCGAGAAAACAACTGCCAGACAATAAGCAAGACATAGTTCCATGTGTTTGTCCGGCTGATATCATGAGAACAGAGGATTATATGATCACTTGTCTTAAAATGGCGCTTCATAGTTCGACGGAGTTTTCGAGAGCTACGATTGCTGGTTGGTTCCTGAAGTTATATAGGCAAATACAGTTATTAGACTTATCCAAGTGGGAGTCTGTTGGATAAGGTGTCTAAGTCCATAACTTATTTGGTATATACTTGACCCGACCGACATAGTCCATTTGGGTTGCATCTCATCCAAACTATTTATGGATAATTTTACGAGAGTTATACACACATGTTTATTAATATATTATAAGTTATAATATATTAATATGAAGTTATGTTATTTAATTAGTATTAGTCTTAAATTAATTATGAATTAATTTAGAGATTAAAAGGAAGACTAATTAGATTATGGGCTATTGGTTTTATATGGAGTGGGCTAACACTCATTTGTTAATGGGCTAGGCTTAGATGGAAGTCCATGGATGATCCATGGAGCTTTTAACCCATGGATCCTTGGAAAGGAAAAGTCATGGGTTATTAGGGTTTAACCCTAATCATGTACACTATATAAGCATGCTTATGTTGCATGAAATGGCCCCTAAGGGAAACTAGTGAACTAGTGTGTGTGAGTTTGTGTGTGGTCGAAATATACAAGTGTGTATACGCTCTCAAAGTTTTCCAAGAGTTTGTGGTGTTTTGTGATTCCATTTGAGGCATTCACACTATTAGTGCTTGGCCCACAAACTCCTAAGAACCAAACTCATCAAAAAGGTATGTAATCTCTTCTAACTATTTTATGTTGAAATGTTCCCCATGCCATGTTAGATAGGTTATAAACCTTGGAAAATTATTATTTTGCATGTATTTAGACAAACATAGATCCAAGGTTTATTAGGGTTGCATGCACACTTAGGAAGTGTTAGATTGCTTAAAACCCAACAGTTATAACGAAGAAGTTATGACCATTCTAAGTTTTCCGACAAAAACCGGCAATACGAAGTTACGTAAAAACGCAAAGTTTTAATAAAATACTATTTGACCTTAGGTGTCTAAATGAAAGTCATAGATATCGTTAAATTGCAAAAGTACAAAAAAAGAACGCCGAAATCCAACTTCGTAAATTGAATTTATGATTTTTTTAAGTTCGGCTTAGCAGTAGGCAGCTAAAAACTTGAATCGGAGATCGAGCGACTTTTGGCCGGAATGACCTAAACGAGAATCGAAGGTCTCGACAATGGTAATTCAGCGGTAAAAAGTCTGGCAAAAACCGACGTCAGATAAACAAGTTATGAATTTCTAAAGAAATTCCTTAAACACGGCCTTTTAAAAATAAATAATAAAAATAATTTCGGAATTTTCCGACGGAATCTAAACGAAAATTGTAGATCTTAGTCTCACCTACGCGTGGATATAAAGAACGTCGAAAACGGAGTTCCTATGAAGGAGATATGAATTTTTGAAGTTTAATAAATAATTAATATATATTTTTAATTTTAAACTCTTGGTAATATCCGAAGAGGAGTCAACAGATAGAACCGAGGTACGCCCTGCGTACCCTCGTACGCCCCGCATACTCAAATCAAGGGCCTCGGTTCGACCACGGCGCCCCCTATGCGAGCTATGCCCCGTCCCATCTGAGCTCCGGGGCAGTCGAAGACTCGGTCATACATGATGCACGGGTACACCCCGCGTACGCCCGTACGCCCCGCGTACCGAGGCCTCTCAGCCCCTATAAAAGGGATGCGAGGGTTCCGGGAAAACTTGCTCATTTCCTCTCGTTTCTCTTGCGTTTTACCTCGTTTTCCATGCCCGTGCTAACCCAAAGCCCTGGTCATTTTGCCCAAGCCCTGAAGATCGTTTTTACTCCCGAGATTCCCGAGAAAAATCCGTTTCCTGAGACGAAATTCTGCCCGGTTTCCATCTCGCTTTCTTCAAACCATCAGGTGAGTTCATACCCCTACAAACACATTTTTTAAATACATTTTAAATGCTTTTTATACTCTTTTAAGGGGGGGGGGAATACAAGTAAACATACGGTTATTATCGTGTATTTCATAAAGTTTCACTGTACTCGTTTTTATCAAATGAATCACTTGTGATTCACTACTACTATGTGAAAACTCTTGTCACATTTTGCATGCACTAGATTTATACAAAGTATTTAGCAATTCCAAAGCATCCTTCGTTGCTAAACCGTTTTAATACATTTTACAAACTTATGATTTATGCATTGTCGAACATTGTGAAAAAGGATAAACTTTGCATACGAAACTACTACTTTAATACAGACTTAGTTGAGAATCCGTGAGACGTGTACATCTTCAAATAATACCTTTTTGCTAAAAGGTACCGCTTCAAGTCCTGTCTATAACCAGAGTCTCCCTTTCAGAGAACGTGTCAAATGTGTAAAGATCTATACGGGAAGTCATGATCCCGCGCCCTGACTGTTAGCTACAGTCCGTTCTTTGGGGTGACAGTTTGTCATAACGCTACGACGCCTGAAGAACATCGCTACAGGCATATTATGTTTAGTATGGTTATAAAACTCATCGGATATACAATTATTATAGTACTTCTGATTGATGAATGAGTAGTTATTAAAACTATTCTTCATCTAACAAACTGAAATCTTCTAATAGGTTTTATTATATAAATCTATGCTCTAACTCCCTAAGGCATGTCTTTTGCTTTCGGTTTTTAGTCTGGGACATTAGGCTAACTATCACTTTAGGAAAATATGGGATTTTCCCGGTATACAAAACAAACAACTAATAGGAAAATAAGGGATTTTCTTGATTTAACTATCCATATTATTCAATACATATATTCTCATGCATTTCACACTTTTATAAGAAAATAAGGGACTTTGTTGGAAAACATACGCTCAATTTGGAATGGCATACAAACTTTCTAAACTACTTATGAACTCACCAACTTAATTGTTGACACTTTCTCTTTGAAATAACTTGTATTCTCAGGGAACCGCTAAACATGTTTGGAAATCAACTTTTGGGGATTAACGCGCTGGCGTTAATTACTTCTTTTGAAAGATGTTTATGCTTTTATCTTTTGGGCATGTAATGAATACAATGATGTAAACATTTTAAAAACCGTTATATATGTATGGTGGTGTGTACTTTCCTTTCTATGAACTGTTATGATACTGAATATGACGTCCTCCGCCCCTGAACGTTTCCGCCATTCTGGTTTGGGGGTGTGACACGGAAGCCCTAGTCTCACAAACGTTTCCGGTCCACTTCCAAGCCTCCCTCTGTTTGATTCTGAACCGTTTCAACCTTCTCAGGTTGAGGGGGAGAATAATGAAAATCCCTCTCTTGAATCAAATGTGTATGGCTTCCAAGATGTAGCTGCTGACTTCGATGACTCTAATCCTCTCAACATTGATGAAATTGAAAATTTCTTTGAGTTCCCTTCTGATGATGATGTTAACCTATCTGGTTCAGAAGTTCAGGGGGAGCAGCATCCCAATATTCAAGTCATTCATGGGGAGCAAATCAATTCCATTGTTGATGTAGGATATACGGCTGCACAAGAACTCCCTCGATTACATGTTTGGACGAAGGATCATCCTCCAAACCAAGTGATCGGTAATCCTAATGTTGGTGTACAAACTCGCTCATCTACCAACATCCAAAATGAATGTCATTTTTCGACATTCATATCCATGGTTGAACCCAAATCCATCAAGGAAGCATTGGAGCATGTTGATTGGGTTACAACCATGCAAGAAGAACTGGAAGAATTTGACCGAAATGAACTTTGCACTCTCGTGCCTCCTCCTCAGAATCATCCCGTTGTCAGTATGAGACGGGTGTTTCGCAACAAACTAGATGATGCAGGAGTGATCATTAGAAATAAAGCAAGGCTGGTGGATAAAGGATTCACTTAGATCGAAGGGCTTGACTACGATGAAACCTTTGCTCCTGCGGCACGACTTGAAGCCATCAAAAATTTTCTTGCTTATGCAGCTCATCAAGGCTTCAAAGTTTACCAAATGGATGTTAATACTGTTTCCTTAACGGTGAACTTGACACTGAAGTGTACCTTCAATAGCTCCCCGGATTCATTAATCTTTCCTTTTGAAACCACTATTATAAACTCCAGAAGGCTGTCGACAGTCTTAAGCAAGCTCCACGAGCATGGTACGAGACTCTCACTGGTTTTCTCAAACGCTATGGTTTCAAAGAGGAATTTTAGATCCTACTTTATTCAGAAGATCAAATGGAAAGTATCTCATGTTGGTACAAATTTATGTTGACGACATCATTTTTGGATCTACGGATTCATCTATGGTTGCAAATTTTGCTAAACTTATGATCAGTCGATTCCAAATAAGCATGAATCATGAATTAAGCTTCTTCCTTTGTCTTCAAGTCAAACAGGCTAACCAAGGCATCTTCATTCACCAAGAGAAGTACATTTTAGAACTTCTCAAGAAATACTTAATGGACACTTGTGCCTCCGCCAAGGTATCTATGGGCTTCGGGCACAAGATTTTTTCCGATCCTTCGGGTGTTTATGTTGATGAAAAGAAGTACCGTGGAATGATTGGATCCCTACTCTATCTCACAACAAGTCGTCCGGATATTATGTTCTCAACATGTTTATGTGCCAGATTTCAAGTCAATCCAAAGATGTCTCATCTTTTGGCTATGAAAAAAATATTCCGATGCCTCAAAGGTACAAAGAGTCTTAGAATCTGGTATCCAGCAAATGAGAGCTTCCTACTACAAGCTTACTCTGATTCGAACTATGGTGGTCTTCAACTCGATCGTAAAAGCACTTCAGGTGGCTGTCAATTCTTAGGTGGTCGTTTGGTCAGTTGGTCATCCAAGAAACAGAAATGCATTCCTCTCTCAATAACCAAAGCTGAATACATTGCTGCTGCCAGCTGTACTTCTCAGGTTCTATGGATGAAGTCTCAACTTTTTTATTATGGTTACCGCTTTCAACGCATTCCTATCTATTGTGACTCTCAAAGTGCTATTGCAATCTCTCATAATCCAATTCAACACTCCATGACCAAGCACATTGACATAAGGTACCATTTCATAAAAGATCAGGTACTTAATGGTAACATTGAACTCATTTTTGTTCCATATGGCGATGAGATTGCTGATTTCTTTACCAAGGCATTGGACGAAACCAAATTCAATGGTTTTCTCAAAAAAATGGGTATGATGGTACCTGATCCTCAGTTCTTTCAAGAGACTAGTTCTCTTTGATAGACGTATCTGGAAGAAGTCTAGTTCCAATCTCAAAATCTCTTCATCTCGGAACTACTTTCTCTCGGATATTTAGGATCGTTTTACTTATCCTTGTTTTTTTGACCTTCACTTGAGTTTTAAGCTATACAGTTCATCTTATTCATCACGAGTATCAAGTTCAAACCATCTTCAAAATCTTTAATTCGGAACTCGCTTCATAACGGAATTCCACTCCGGAAAGGTAATTTTCTATGTACTTCGAAATTTCTCTCAAATCCCTCTCCGAAAGATTTCTCAACTCTCTCTCTGTAATTTTCAAAACTGCTCTGGAATTTTCAAATTTGCTCCGGAATTTTCAAATTTGCTCCAAAATTTTCAAAACTGCTCCGGAATTTCGAATTAGATTCGAAAATTTCATATTTGCTCCGGAATTTCAAATTGCTCTGGAAATTTCTCGAATATGTTCCGGAATTTCAAACTGCTCCGGAAATTTCTCAAATCTGTTCCGGAATTTCATATTTGCTCCGGAATTTCTAAATTGCTCCGGAATCTCAAATCTTGCTCCGGACTATTTCTCTCTCCGGAACTATCTCAAAAGAAGATATTAATAACTCATCAATGTACCTGCCGGATCATAACTGTTCTGGACTCACTCATCCAGAATACCAAAGGGTTTTAAGACGAACCATCCACAACGATTACTTCTGGAAATTCTTATCCTATCAACCTTGATTCTCGTGCCATGATTGCATGTTTCCTAAAAGCAAACATCGAATCGCCGGATAACATTTCCATTTTAAGCTTTGAACAACTCAACCTTTCACCTTCCTTTCCCATCAACCCTAAAATGGCACAATTTCATTCAATGCGACCCATTTAATCTCGGATTCTCATCATTACCTTTTCAACCCGACCATCTTCCCCTACCTATAAATACACTTTCCAATTCCCTTTTACCTCTTGACGCTCTCTCAACTCTCACACCTCCAAAAATCTCTGGTTCTTTGTGCTCATTAAGCTTTCATCACTCTTCAACAATGGAGTCTTCAAAGAACCCAACTCAAACTACATCAATTCCTAAGAAATCAATTGCAAGGAAGAAATCATCAAAAGGATCAAAGGGCTCATATTCTTCTGCCGATCAAGAACCCTTTCTCAGAGATACAACCCAATTGTTCTCTCTAAGTCCTCTAGACTATGATGAATCGATCAGGATAATGATTGAGTTCATCGAAAAACATCCTCTCTCGATTCTACTTATCAAAACCCCTGATCCTCCACTTCCACTCACTCATCTTCATCGTGCATTCAAAAGCATCAAACTTAAAGATGGAGTTCTAGAAACCACCATTATTGGTGATCACATCATTCCTGTTTACAAATCGACTTTTCTCAAGGCGATTGGTGTCACACCTAATACCATAGGTTTCGAAGTTTTTGAACCAACGACTAAAGAGTATCAGACGTTTCTGTACTTCATTGGTTACACACAAGACTTCAAAGCGAAGGATTTCAAGAAAACTGATGTTTCTGGGCTCTGGACTGTTATTATGCATCTCATTATCCGAGGGTTATCTGGAAAGCATGGAGGTACTGATACTTTGAGCAAGGATTGGCTGAATGTAGTCTTTAGCATTTACTCTGGATGCAATCATGTTGTAGACCTTCCTGAAGTCCTGTTGCAAGACTTCTACAAGTTCGCCATCAAGAGGAAGCCAAACGAAATTTCAAGCCCTAGATTTTGGGCTCTGACAATTCAACAAATCTTCATGGAGCTTTCGGAACCGCTTCCATTTAACACCATTCCTCCGGAGGTATGTGTCACTTTTAAAATAGTTAAGGCATACAAAATTCTGGACCAATCATCTTTTGGTCCGGTGAGACGTCTTCCGGACAACATGTTGGCCATCATTCCTTCCGACTCTCCCTATTTAAAACAACATCTTGAGACTTCGGTTGTGTTCGACCCAACACAACCTGCCCCGGTCTCTGTTGAGCCAACTCTGGAAGAGGCTGATCCTGCCAAGTCTGGACCTAAAATCAAGAAACCAGCCAAACGGAAGGCTTCTCCTACCAAGCCTAAGGCCAAAAAGAAAACCAAAGTCAGTGCCCCCTCTCAACAGGAGGGCACCCATGACATTCTGGCTGATTCTGGCCATCCGCACACCCCAACTACCCACTCATCTTAGGTACCCCTCAATATTTCAATACCACTTGCACACACTTACAGGGAGCCTCCACATAATCCACCCGCATCCTCTTAAAAGGGTGATGCCGGTGTTAAACAAAGTTCCTTGCAACCCACAGGAACACACTCACGTGTGAAATTTGATATTCCTGATGTCTCTTCTACACGCACACACTCCGAAACCATTGTTCCGGACCCCAAGCATCCGAAACGAGGAGCAGCCCATCCAACTTCCGATGCCTCAACTGGTCTGATACCCGGAAGGAGTAAAGGACGGCCAGTTGCTAATGATCCTGATTGGGAAGATTATGTTAACAAGGTAGAATCTCGGTGTCCGGACCTCACTTGAGCTCAAGTGGAATCCACTCTAATTTCCATGTTGAATAGGGCTATTTAGATCAACATGACCTATGTTCCTCCCACTGACACGGATGCAGATGTTGAGCTTACCTCGAAACAACCACCTGTCACTACTCATCAAAGTGCATTCCAGATCGATTTGGAAGAAGAAATCTCCAAAGAAGTAATGTTGGACGATGAAGCAAGGGTCACTCTGGAATACACCTTCAAGGCTTCTGCTTACTTCACATCCAAGCCATCCGGTTCTAAGTCTGCATATGACTTCGGATCCTCATCCTCTACCACTCCGGACAGAGGCTCAAACTCTAAACATCAAGAAGATGATGCTACCACCAAACCTGGTCCTTCAACTCATCCTCTCTCTCACAATTCTCTTCCGAAACACTGCGACTCTGATTCAGAATCCTCTTCTGGTGATTATGTTGACCCCTTCGCTCTCCTAGAGATCCGTAACAATGTCTCAGACACTATGGCTAAAGTGTCATCAGTTGAAAACATTCGTAACCTATTTGAACTCCAAACTGGATCAAAAAGTCTTCGGGCTTGAAGCCAAACTTGATATTATTCTACAATCTCTCTCTCAGCAGTCTGAACCATCAGTTGCTGAAAGAGAAGCCCATCTTGATCAGCTTGTCTCCATCCAGCTCAAACATACAATGGAGCAAGTTGACTCAAAATACGACGCATTGGTGGATAACTACCTCCAAACCATCACCTCAATGCTCTAGGTCCATGATGATCTGGTGTCTGCTACCAACGACTTAATCAAGCATACCCATGTTCGCCAAGAGAAGTAGATCCAAAGGCTTGAAAAGGAAATTAAGCAAAAGCATTAGATGAACCTCATCATTCAACAAGTCCTCATCAAACTCCTGCGCTCAACTTGGAACATTGTTGATGTTCTGAACAGGAATTTTGATGAGATGATTGCCATCCTCAGCAGCACATTCAAGCATCTCTCCAAACAAGCTCCCTCTACCGAAGCCTATGACACTCTCACTCTTCAAATTTCCATAGGTCTTCAGAAGGTTTCGCATTTAGATTGACTGATTTTTCTTGATAGACAAACTTGGGAGTTTTGGAATCCCAGAAATGCTTTCTTTCCTTGAGATTTTTGTTATATCTTGCATTCCTTTGTCGGTTTCGAGCTACGAATTACTTAGAGGATTTGTGAATATTCACCCTATATTTTGGATTTCTAAGAGGAGTTTCGGTCTGAACCAATGAAATTCTTCTTGGAACATTCTTGGTTCCACTGGGACTTCCCTTTTCGTAGCTTTAGTTGACTTTATTCAGCGGTTTTGCTATGTATTTGCTCATTGTTTTCCAAGAGGTCATTTCCGATAGACCTATGGTTTTGTCCGCTGATGTGCTCATGAATGGGTTTCACTGCGAAAGAGTTGTTGGAGAAACGCCCGCCATCAGTAGCGTATCTCTATGCTCTGAATCTTCCTTTTTCACCACAAAGCGCCTTCCATTGAACTGTGAATGGTCATCTTTTTCCAGGAAGCTTCTTCCATGAGTTGGTCTACGAACCTTTTTATCTTCATAGTATGTCGAGCACAATTCGACCCTACCAAATTCATCATCATTTTCCAGCACAAGCAAAGCAGGTTTCGCTTCATCAGCAATTTTCTTCTTCTTTGCTTCCTCCAACTTTCTAAAGAAATAGGCCCCATCATCCTCTTCTTCCTTCTTTTCATTCATCCTTTGCAGCTTACACTCCCTTTTCAAATGATTTTTTCCATGACAATAGTTATAGTGATAGCCGGAGTCACCTACGAGCTTGTTCTCTTTCTTTATTTCCTCTTTTTGAGAGTTATTCGCACTCTCCTCTTTCACCTTCTCAGAACTATAGCTCCCCTTCCAATTTCGGTTTTTATTGTGACCGAAATTCTTCTTTGCGAACCTCCTTGGATTGAACACCATCAAATCATAATCTTCCTTGAACCATCATCTGCAACCTTCTTTCCCTTTTCCATAAGCACCAACGAACCCATGCTCGAAACAACTTTCCCTTCACTAGTCACTTTGTCTTCATGAGACCTTAGAATACCGACGAGCTTAGCCAATGAGTAACTTTTGAACTAATCGTGTGCTTTCACTATCGACACCACAACTTTCTACTTGGACCTCAAACCGTTCATAAAAGTTAGCTTCTGCTCAATCAGCTCTCGCTTTATCTCGTGTTTCACCATCCTGCTCAAAAGATGGTTGTAGCAGTTGAATGTTTAGTCAAACTTTTCTTCAAGCTTCTGGACGAAGGCTCCAAACTCTGAAAGTAATAATGTTTGGATTGAGTGTTCAAGGTCGGCATCCCTTGAATACAGTTCCCTCAGCCTGTCCAATATCTCTTTCTTAGTTTCGCATGAAATTACTAAGCGAAAAGTATCTGCTGGTAAATCAAAGCGAATAATCCTCATGGCCTTGACGTTGCTAAGAAGCTTGTCCTTTTCATCTTTAGGAACATCGGTAACTTCAAGAAGAAGATCGTTGTACTCAGCTTGAGTCTTAATGACTCTTTTTGTACCAGAGTGAGCAAACATCTCTTTGGTTATTGTGTCCCAAATCAAAGACCATTTGTCTTCCAAACCTAGCACATAATTTCCAAAATGCAGTGCCCACACTAGATAGTCGTTTGGAAACATAATAGGGATCCTTGTGGTAGATCCAATGCCGCTGGAAAGATTGATTGAACTAGCGTGAGAATCGTCGGACTGCATGTTGTCGATTTGATGAAAACCTATATGAATCAGATGTGTAAACCTAAATCGAGTGTAGGGTAAAATAAAGATTAAGAGTCAAAGTGTTAAATTGATAAACTCGAAGAAGACGGCAAACCCAGATCCTATTATAGCGGAAACCCTAATAGCTCTTAAGAGAAGAGATGTGTATGGATTACACAACCTCCTAATCTGATACCAATTGTTAAGATTAAAACTCTAAATATCAATACATCCAAACTGGTAAAAAGTTTAAGAACAAGGAATGAATATCAAATGTGTTGAATGATTAAATATCATAGCCTTAGAAGAGCTTGATGAAGAATTGCTACTGTAAAGTCGTGTAGGGTTTACAATGCAAAAGACAATTACTAATAACAGTGCATGCTTGCACCCTAAATAGTTAAACCCTATTAATAAATCATAGGGGGACAGGCCCAAACCGGTTATAAAAAATACTAAACACAAGGCCCACAACGACGCAACACTTTAGACTCTAACAATGTGTTTAATTAAGTTCTATGTCATTACAAATCAAAAATCGGGAAAAACTGTTAGACAATGAGAATGATTTTGTTTCATGTGATTTGTCCTCATGATATCTTGCAAAAAAGAGGATATATGATCCCTTATCTTAGGACACGTAACTAACTAGTTCAGAGTTCGCCAGCGGCTTTTGAAAGCTACAATGTGCTGGCCAATTTTGAAGTTGTACTTGAAATTATAGTTATTAGACTTATCGAAGTGGTAGAATGTTCGATTAGGTATCTAAGCCCATAACTATAATTGGTATATATTTGAATTGATAGAAGCACAAGTCCTTTTGGGTTGCCTTCACTCTTGCAATCACTAATATCGAGTTATTAATATGAAGAAGTTCCAAAGGTTCGATGATCTTGGAGTCGATGACAATTGAATGACCTTGAAGATTTTACTTTCCCTGTTCACATGCAGCACACAACGAATCGTTATCAAATTTTAATACAGGTAATCCATGAAGAATAAACACGTTGCTATGAGTGAAGCCGATGGGAAAATCATCCTTGTTGTTCTCTGGTAGTTTCGTTACATACTTCATTATGACCAAGTCTTTTAAATTCATCAATAGGAAGTCGACAATCAAAAAATCACAGACTACATTATTCTCTCTTACAACAATATAGCAAAAATTTTGAATAATTCCTTGGAACAAGTTTTCACGAGAAATCGACATCACTTTAATGATATTTAGAGAAGACCAAATATCCTCTTTGCTTTTCCCTAAGACTGCACAAAATCTCATCTTCAATCTTTTATATTCTTCATCTTTGAAGCGATCAACTAACTTGTATTGAGAAGAAATGTATTTCATGTCATTTATAGGGAAATCGAGTTGATTACATTTACAGTTCTCAACATCATAAATCTTTTTAGAACCTTTTGAAAATAACCAAACTTCCCTATTGACACAATTTGTTCAATAGTTTAGTAGCACCAATGCTAGTTGGGATCACCATCGTTCAAGCCTGGTGGATAATTCTATCTTTGCCTCAAAATACTATTGATCAACCTTTGTCTTTTGATCTCCAACTCTAATTTCTTATTCTTTTCTTATTCAGTACGAGTTACCTCAACACCTTTCCCTTTATCTACCTTATTGTCTTTCGAAAAGATGACTTAGAGCTTAACCCAAAGAAACTGGAAGTGATGTGGGTATTTGTGACACCCCCAAACCAGAACGGAGCAAACGTTCGGGAGCAGATGACATCAAAATATACAATAAAAGAACAACAAATGAATGTGTACTTCAAACCAAAATATACAATAAAAACTAAAATACGTGACTCTATGAAGCTTTGTCTTCTCAAAACCTATGTAGGTACCTATCTACAGATTCCCTGAGAATACAAGTGGGTTTGAAAAGAGTGTCAGCAATTAAGGTAGTGAGTTCATAAGCATGTTTTTATTTAAAATCTGTCATTTGTTCCTTGAAAATGTAAGTGTGTTCTTTTAGAAAATCCTATATTTTATGTTTTAAATGTATTGTAGTCTTAATACCCTACGACCAAAACATGTAAATGTTATTGTACTCTAAAATAATATGATGTAGTTTTAATCTACATAAAACCATAAAATGGATGTTTCTTGAAATGTAAGTTTCTCTATATTAAGAAATTATTATGTTGTAGTTGTACTGGTATGAAATTATGTGCGTGTATGTGCCTAGATCCACCAGCTGTACTGTAAAATATTGTATCGTAGTTTTATTATTCAATAAAACTATGTGAAGTTGTTTACATATTTGTACACTAATCATATTGTTCAATAGCTAATTGTGAGTTATTATAACCATGCTTGATGACCTAACATGGCCTGAATATGACGTTCTTCAGGCGTCAGAATCGGTACAATATTTTTCACCTCAGGCCTATCCGCCTAATTGTAGCTAACAATTTAGGTGTGGGATTGTCAGTCCCGTATAGATCTATACACAAGTGTCATGCTCTCCCTCTAGGAGACTCTTGTTATAATTTTAGGGTTTGTTTGGTACTTAGATAGGTACTTGAAGTATGTCTCACAAAGCTATATTTGACGGCTACGTGTAGAATAATGAAAAGTCACCTTGTAATCAATAAACTGTAGGTATAATTCAAAAAGTATATCTATTATAGTTTATATGTTTGTTTTTCGTATTGTATTCTGAACTTGGTAAAATAGTCCATATCTTCCATAAACTATACTTATTATAGTTTATATGTTTATTTATGTATTGTATCTCAAACTTGGTAAAACGATATGTAAGTTCCATAAACTATACCTATTATAGTTTATAGTGTGTGTTCTACTGAAATGAAAACCTTTGTATTATTAACGACTTTGCAAGTTTGAATCACAAATACGTGATAAAGACATTCCGTGATATTTAGCGTTTATGTCCAAATGGTAATAAAATAAATTGCAAATATATTCTTTTAGTTTAACACTTTTAAATGGTTATATATATATATATATATATATATATATATATATATATATATATATATATATATATATATATATATATATATATAGTTACAATTAAAAATGTAGTTGAATAAATGATTCTATCCTAAGCCCACAACCAAACAAGGAACCGGAAATAAAGCAAAATCACCAATTCTAAACCTATTGAATCTTAAGTATATATATATATATATATATATATATATATATATATGTGTGTGTGTGTGTGTGTGTGTGTGTGTGTGGTTAGTAACGACAACGATTGATATTATTTGAAATAATTTAAATATTAACACAAGATTTCTTGTGTTTTGCTTGTATCCCCCCCCCCCCCCCCCCGCCACCTAAAAAATGAAAAACCTTGAAAACGTAGTGATATTAACTCACCAACTTAATTGTTGATACTCTTTTCAAAACTACTTGTATTCTCAGGGAATCACTAGACAGATACCCACACAGGTTTTGAGAAGACGGAGCTTCATACAGTCACGTATTTTTGTTTTTGTTGTATATTTTGGTGTCAAGTATACATTTATTTGAACACAGATGTTGTGATACTGTACATGACGTCATCTGCTCCCGAACGTTTCCACCATTCCGGTTTGGGGTGTGACAGATTGGTATCAGAGCATTATTTATAGTGAACTGAGTATATCAAACCACACAAGATATACAACAACAAATACAATGGTGCTGAAGCGCTCTGACTAAAAGTATACGTTTAAAATAAGAAGTATAGGAAGATGCATACATACCAGAAACAATATCACAGTAAGAACTACGTAGAAGTATTTAGTTGAGTTGGACGTTGCGGTTAAGCCTGAATAGTTATGTAATCATATTTTGAATAAATATAGCATGACCAACTATATTTATTTTGAGATATGACCAACATGTGTTTGGGAATGATCGTGGCATTGCAACAAGTCTAAAACTTACCAACTCTATACACAAGAGTAACTCTAGAACCAAACATGAAGATAAAATACTATAGGATTATTTTATGGCACTATAATACTAGAACAACAACATTTAGGCCTCGACAGTTATATAAACTAATACTCGAGAAACGCCTTTTTTCCAGAATCAATCATGTGAAAACAAAGGACCCTTACTGGTAGATCTATAATTGCTAACTGTATACGTAAGACTTATATATAATTAAGATTTTATAGACTTATAATTTGTGATTTAGCTTTACTTCTTGTTCCTTATTTGGTTGTGGACTTAGAGTAGGATCACTTATTCGAATGTCTATTAAGTATTGGTTATATATAATTTGTATACAGTATGTGATTATAGGGGACCCGATATGAAAAACACTATACAAATTCATTACAAGTGTTGCTATAAATTTGATAAATTGAAATTGCGATTGTTTACTTATATTAAGTAGACTTCTGTTGTAAATCGCTTAATACAACACTATCATAGTCAGGATAAGATGCGTTTAGAACTAGGATATATCTTGTTCAATATCTCCTGACTCATAACTACTATAAAGGACTTATCATCACTTCCTCCTAAAACATCATACAAAAAGATGTCGCCACGTAAATCAAATAGGTGATTCAACAACACTCCACCAACTCCACCACTGCCACCAACTCCACATTATGATCTTGCTGTTTTTGAAGCAGCAGTAACAGCCACCGTGGCAGCCGCCGTGACACAAATCAACGCAAGTGGTGCTAGTGGGGTGGATAGTGGTGCCAACAACTCTAATCACCGAGAAAGCCTCGGAAAACCAAGGGAGTGTTCCTATAAAGACTTTACGAATGCCAAACCGAAATCCTTTGATGGCACTAGAGGTTTCATTTCTCTAACACTTTGGTTCGAGAAGACATAATCAGTGTTTGAAATATGTGCGTGCCCTGAAGCTAGCAAAATGAATTTTGTAGCATGCACTTTCATGGAAAGAGCACTCTCTTGGTGGAACGGCTATGTTAAGTCATTGTCTCTCCCAGTAGCCAATGCCATGAGATGAGAAGACTTGAAGGTCCTAATGCTAGCAAAAGACTACCCGAGGGGCGAAGTGTAAAAGCTTGAACAAGAACTCTAGGGTATGATGACGAAGGACTCCGACATTGCTGCTTATACTGCTAGATTTACTGACCTGGCTATTCTATGTCCCGGGATGGTCACTACAAATAGTAAGAAAGTGGAAAGGTACATCTGGGGATTATCTCCTCGGATCCAAGGAAATGTGATAGTTGCAAACCCACTAACTTTCGATAGTGCCAAGCGTCTGGCACAAACACTCATGGATCATGGAGTTCGTCAAGGCTTCATGACAACCATCCTGTAGCAACCCAAAGAAGGTGGCAACAAAAAGAAATTTTGAAACAAAAGAAAGGGCAAATCGTCGCAAGAGCCCTCAAAGAAGCAACAAACTGTGGTAGTCCACGCTGCTACTGTTCTTGCTGTTGTTCCTACCACTCCAACACCTCCCAATCGATATGATGGAAACCTTCTAAAGTGTAACAAGTGCAACTTCCATCAAATGGGAGTTTGTAGAGAAAATCACTGTAAAAACTGCAACAGAAAGGGGCACACAACCCATTTCTGTAAGGCGTCGGCACAACCTATCACCCAAGTCCCCGGCGTGGGAGTAAGCCAGGCTTGTTAAGGGTGTGGTGAAGTAGGACACTTCAAGAGAGATTGTCCTAAGGTAAAGAATGTTGGAAATGTGGGAAGGGTGTTGGTAATAGGTCACGAAGAGGTGATAGCAGATCCTACAGTGGTTACCGATACGTTTCTCCTCAACAATTTTGACGCATGCAATCTTTTCAATAGTGGCGCGGAGAAAATCTTCGTGAGCTATAAATTTAAACATCTACAGAAACAAAATCCCTAGTCACTAAGAGACACATTCACCATAGAAATGGAAAACAGAAAGACAGAGAGCACTAATGACATATACATAGGATGTACCCTTACTCTAAACAACTATTCTTTCCAAATTGATCTTATGTCGGTCTCAATAAAAAGCTTTGACGTTATCATCGGCATAGATTGCTTAAGGCTTCACCTTGTTAATATCCTATGTTATGAAAAATCCATTCGTGTTAATCTGCCAAGTAATGAAACTCTCATCATTTATGAGGACAAACCTGACATGAACCTCCAAATAATTTCTTGCATCCACGCCCAGAAGTATCTTCACAAATATTATTGTGCCTTCTTAGCTCATGTGGTAGATAAGACACAATAAGTGAAAAATAATAAAGATATCCATGAAGTTTGTAATTTTTCCGATGTATTCCCCGAAGATCTCCCAGGAGTTCCTCCAGAACGCCAAGTCGAATTCCGAATCGACTTGACTCCCGAAGCTACCCCCATAGCCAAATCCTCGTATCGTTTAGGATCGTCAAAGATGCAGTAACTATCACTCAATTAAATGAGCTTCTAAGCAAAGGATTTATAAGAGGAAGTTCTCACCCTGGGGAGCACCGGTCTTGTTCGTAAAGAAGGACGGATCGTTCTGCATGTGCATAGACTACTGATATTTAAATAAACTCACTATCAAAAACCGATACCCTCTGCCTCGAAGTGACGACCTCTTCGACCAACTACAAGGAGAAAGTTTGTTCTCAAAGATTGACCTAAGATCAGGATACCATCAGCTACCAGTCTAGGAGGAATATATTCCAAAGACCGCTTTCAGAACTCGCTACGGTCACTATGAATTCGTAGTGATTCCCTTCAATTTAACAAACGCACCTGCAGTGTTCATGGACCTGATGAACCGTGTTTATCGACCTTACTTAGACAAGCTTGTAATAGTTTTCATCAATGATATCTAGTCTACTCCTGAAGTAAGGAAGAACACAACCAACACATAGAACAAGTCTTGGAAACATTAAGGGGAGAGAAGTTGTATGCAAAGTTTTCGATATGTGAATTCTGGATTCGAAAGGTGGACTTCCTACGTCACGTTGTCAGCGAAGAAGGGATACGTGTGGATCCCTCCAAAATCAAAGCTATTGAAAAATGGGCGACCCCTAAAACCCCAACAAATATTCGGCAATTCTAGGCTTTGCTGGCTAATACAGAAGGTTCATCCAAAACTTCTCCAAGATTGCAAAATCACTCACCACCCTGACTCAGAAGGGTGTAACCTTCAGTTGGGAGGAGAAACAAGAAACTTCTTTCCAGACACTAAAGCGAGCCCTATGCAACGCCCCGATCTTCTCCCACCCAGAAGGGGCAGAAGATTTTTTAGTTTACTGCGATGCATTCAAGCAAGGGCTAGGCTACATACTTATGCAGCGAGGAAAGGTCATAGCCTATGCCTCGAGACAACTTAAGAACCACGAGGTCAATTATACCACACACGACCTCGAACTGCGAGTAGTGGTTTTTTCTGTATAGATCTGGAGACATTACCTTTATGATACGAAGTGCATAGTCTTCACGAACCATAAAAGCCTCCAATACATCTTCGATAAAAAGGAACTGAACATGAGACAACGACGATGGCTGGAACTACTCAATGATTACGAATGTGAAATCCGCTATCATCCCGGAAAATCCACTATAGTAGCAGATGCCCTTAGTCGAAAAGAATACTCGGGCCGCCGAGTAAAGTCTCTAACTATGACAATCCATTCACACCTGTCCACGCAGGTCAAAGAGGCTCAGTTGGAAGCCTTGAAACCAGAGAATGTGACAGGTGAAGCCTTAAGAGGAATGGATAAAAACCCAGATATTATGGATGATGAAGTTCATTATCTCATGAATCGGACCTGGACACCGAAGTTTAGTGGCTATAGAGATGTTTTCATGAACGAAGCCCTTAAAAATCGATACTCCGTTCATCCAGGTTCAGATAAGATGTATATGGACCTCAGGAAACTCTATTGGTGGCCAAACATGAAAGCTGAAATTGCTACCTATGTAGGCAAATGTGTGACTTGTGCCAAAGTTAAGGTAGAATACCAGAAGCCTTCAGGCTTACTACAACATCCAGAAATAACCGAATGGAAGTGGGAACGTATAACTATTGATTTCATAACCAAGTTACCCAGGACAACGAGTGGTTATGACACTATGGCTAATCGTCGACAGATTAACCAAATCCGCGCACTTCTTGCCAGTAAAAGTAACTTAAAAAATGTAGAAGTTAACAAGGACGTACATTAAAGAGATAGTACGATTGCAAAGTGTGCCAATATCCATTATCTATGACAGAGATAGTAGATTTACCTCGCGGTTTGGCAATCACTGAAAAAGTCCTTGGGAACCAAACTCAACATGAGTACAACATATCATCCCCAGACTGATGATCAAAGCGAGAGAACCATAGAGACGTTGGAAGACATGTTGACGGATTGTGTGATAAATTTTGGTAATGCTTGGGATACCCATTTACCACTCATTTAATTCTCGTACAACAATAGTTATCATACTAGCATCAAAGTTGCTCCATTTGAAGCCCTCTATGGCCGTAAGTGCCGATCTCCTCTATGTTGCGCTAAAGTGGCAGCTACGCAACTAGCCAAGAATCAAGTACCCGACAACACTCTAACTGGTCCTGAGATCATTCGAGAAACAACAGAGAAAATCTTCCAAATTCAAGAAAGACTGTAAGCTTCTAGAGACAAACAAAAGAGTTATGCAGACAAACGATGAAAACCCTTGGAGTACCTGTTTGGTGACCGCGTCCTGTTAAAGGTCTCACCCTAGAAAGGAATGATACGTTTCGGTAAACGTAGAAAATTAAACCCAAGGTACATCAGACATTTCGAGATTCTTGCTAGAATCGGCCCGGTGGCTACAAACTAAAACTACCACATGAACTCAGTAACATACATCCCACTTTTCACGTATCAAATCTTAAGAAGTGTCTCTCTGACGAAACTCTTGTAATTACACTTGATGAAATCGAGATAAACGAGAGTCTACCCTTCGTAGAAGAACCGGTGGAAATCATGGATAGGGAAATAAAGAGAACAAAACAAAGCTATATACCAATAGTGAAGGTTCGTTGGAACGCCAAGCGGGAATAAGAATTCACTTGGGAACGGGAATATCATATGAAACAAAAGTACCCTACATCTTTTCCCTAATTGATGAGTACCACTTTAGAAACAATTTCGAGACAAAATTCCCTCTAACGGGGGATAATGTAACAACCCGTTATTTTAAGTCAATGTAAGTCAAACTTGTTCAATTAAAAGTCTAAACTACAACCGTGTACAAGTGAATTCACATCATAACATTAATACAATAAGAACTTTGGATGCCAAGTATACTTGTTTATATATGTTTATATATATATATATATATATATATATATATATATATATATATATGTATATGTATATATATATATGTATATGTATATATATATATATATATATATATATATATTTATACTTTGAAAAGAATAGTTATATAAGTTATATATACTTATATATTGAAAACCATGTTGAAGTAAGTTAGTACAAGCTAACATAAGTCAAAAAGGTTAAGTTAAAATCATAAATAATACACCTCATATGAGATTTTGGTATTTGGAATCAAGAAAAATTTGAGTTTTCGGTATTTGCTTCGAATGTCTAAATATTTTAACTCGATTAAATTCCCAAAGTGATAAGATACGCATTCCAATGTAAACATCCCATCATATTGTATCCCTATATATATGTATAACCAAAAACAACTCTCACAATTCACATTCCAAAACCGAAATCCTTCCATATTTCTCTGAGAGAGTTCATAAGGCAATCTTCATATCTTCAAGCAGTTACCCATATCACCTTCAAATCTTCAAACCTTCATAAGAACATCTTCAAGCAGGAACTCTTTCATAATTAGTAAGTAATTTATACAAACTAAAGTTATTCACTACATTAAATTATTAGTTTATCTAATTTACACATATAACTATGTGAATAATGTAAATAGGATACGGTTATTTATACGTGTTCTAACCTAAGGATCATTGCAACCAAGTTGTAACAGACCAAGAACATAAATTCGAGGTGAGTTCATACCCCTATGTTTTCATGATTTTTCATTTTTTAGGGGGGAGGGGATACAAGTAAAACACAAGAAATTTTGTGTTAATATTTAAATTATTTCAGATAGTATCAATCGTTTTCATTACTAAAAACATATATATACATATACATATATATATATATATATATATATATATATATATATATATATATATATATATATATTATAATTAAGATTCAACAGACTTAGGGTAAAATTATTTATTCGACTGCCTTTTTAATCGTAATTATATAAGTATTATATATATATATATATATATATATATATATATATATATAACTATTTAAAAGTGTTAAACAAAAAGAATATTTTTGCAATTTATTTTATTACCATTTGGACATAAATGCTAAATTTCACAGAATATCTTTATCATGTATTTTTGACTCAAATTTGCAAAGTCATTAATAATAAAAAAGTTTTCATTTCAGTAGAACACACACTATCAACTATAATAGGTATAGTTTATGGAACATATGCACTATTTTACGAAGTTCAGAATACAATGCGGAAAAAAACATATAAACTATAATAGATATAGTTTATGTGATATATATATATATATATATATATATATATATATATATATATATAGTTTATTCATTACAAAGTGACTTTTCATTACTCTACACGTAATCGTCAAATATAGCTTTGTGAGACATACTTCAAGTACTTATCTAAGTACCAACCAAGCCTTGAAATTATAATCAAAGTCTCCTGGAGGGAGAGCGTGACATTTTTGTATAAATCTATACGGGACTGATAATCCTACACCTAAACTGTTAGCGATAGTTAGGCCGGCAGGCCTGAGCTGACAAGTGTCGTACCGATTTTGACGCCTGAAGAACATCGTATTCAGGCCATCTTAAGTCATCAAGCATGGTTATAATAACTCACAATTGGGTATTGAACAATACTAATAGTATACGAATACGTAAACAACTTTACGTAGTTTTATTAAATAATAAAACTACAATACAATATTTTACAGTACAACTGGTGGATCTAGGCACATACACTCATAGAATTTCATACAAGTACAACTACAATATACTAATTTCTTAATACAGAGAAAGTTACATTTCAGGAAACATCCATTTTATGGTTTTATGTGGATTAAAACTACATCATACAATTTTTAGAGTACAATAGCATTTGCACATTTTGGTCTTCGGGTATTAAGACTACAATACATTTACAACAGAAAATATAGGATTTTCTAGAAGAACACACATGCATTTTCCAGGACCAATTGACAGGTTTCAAATACAAACATGCTTATGAACTCACCAACTTAGTTGTTGATACTCTTTCAAAACCACTTGTATTCTCAAGGAATTAGTAGACAGGTACCCACACATGTTTTGAGAAGATGGAGCTTCGTAGTGTTACGTCTTTAAGTTTTTGATGTATTTTTTGGTGTCCAGTATACATTAATTTGAACACAGATGTAAAAACTATACATTATCAATATCATGGTTTTTGTTCTTTGATTACTATTATGCAATTATTCTGATACTATACATGACGTCATCCGCTCCCGAACATTTCCGCCATTTCGGTTTGCGGGTATGACATTATTTGAGTAGACATCACCATCCCAGCAACTGCACCTTTATCAGTATCTGTTGAAGATCCAACTCCTCCGCATCATTTCTCTCCCCCTTGTGACACTTGCTTCGCATGTGGAGAATTAGTTGGTAATAGAAGAACCAACTCAAGGATAGGAGCAAGTTCCTTTTTAAGATTAGATTTAATAGATGAAATCATTTGACTAATTGCTTCTTGGGAAACAGAAGGTTGGTTAAAAAGAGAAGCTTTCGAAATGGATTCCTTGATACTGCTTAAAAATCCCTCCAGCTTTACAATGACTTTGGAATCCGTATATGTTTTCGCATCAAGCTTACTTGAATAAGTAGTATTGTATTTAACTAACTTTGCAATTGCATCGGCAACAACATCCACTTTCTCTAAAGAACAAAATAACTTTTCTCCACCTTGTCAACCTCTTTATCCATCTCCATTTTAAGTTTAGCCACTTTGAGATCAAGACTCTTTCAAAATATTCACTTGCTCAATAAAAAGTAAATTACTCTCTTTCTCAACATCACAAAGCTTTTTAATCTCATTCTCAAAGTTGTCAGCATGAGCTTTCAATCTATCAACCTGTTGCTTATCAACTTTTTCCATCATACTCTTAAGACGACTCTCTTCTGACTTTAAGAAATACTATATTTCGACCCCAAACACAAAATTTCAACCCCCAGTGTCAGCTTGTATCTGTAACAAAGAATTGAGTTTGTTGTTAAGGATCTTGAAGTGTTTACCTGCTATTAGAATGTTGTCAGAAATATTATCTTCCATGGGATCGAATTCTAAGTTAGCAAAAGAAACCATTATATCATTACCATTTTGTTCATCATCATGAACTATCCTTTCTGCTTTAGTGGATTGCGAAGAAAAAAAGAGTAGTTATTGGTTCATGCATTATTGTGGAGTATGTTTATAAGATTGTGGACACAAGAAGTGAAGATAGGATAGGAGAAGATAATGGTTGTAACAAATTTTAAGTATCAAGAATTGTGGTTTCGATGGTAGATGAAAGTATGTGTGATGTAGAAACAATAGAGGTTTCAAGATGGGAAGTACCAAAGGCTTCGTTGTTCAACATCCCTTCACCTACGGTGACATTTATGTTCGTATTAGATATGTGCACAGTGATGTCTGGGGTTCAAACCTCCTCTATATTGGACTCAGTTAGCGAAACCTCGGGTGGTATTGATGGGGTTTGAGCATTCTAACACTCCTATGGTGTACATGTAGCCCTATATGCTTTGGATCTATGTTTTCTCTAATATACAAGCAAACTTTCAAAATTCCAAAGCATCGTCCTAACTAGTATACAATAAAGTAACTATACTACAAAAAAATCCTAGTTAGATGACATACCTTTTAGTGTAGTTGAAACCTTGAAGCTTTAAGAGCCTAGCACCAATAGTGTGAATGCCTCAAGTGGAACCACAAATAACCACCAACAAATGGAAGAACTTGAGGGAAAGTTTTGAAAGTTGTCAAAACTCTTCAAATCCATAACATATGAGTTTAATGACATCTTTATTAGAAAAACCTTTCATGTTTCTTAACATGCATAACTTGAGGACAAGTTATGGAGTCCGTTAAAATCATTTAAAACATTATTTAACTAACACAATAATCAAATAATTCATACAAGATTCAATCAAACTCATATGAACAAGACAATTCAAATCAAAACAAAAATTCATGTAATTAGCCTAAACATGTAAAGTAATACAAAACATGAAAATTTTAACAATTATCTTTTAATTTGGATTAGCATGATCACTACCACATCAAAAACATGTTTATAAGTTCAAAAACAGTTTAGGGTAATGATACTAGTCCAATTCTAGCCTTAAAACTCGAAAATCTGCACTCTGGAGCACCAACTCGTCGAGTGCATGAACCAACTCGGCGAGTTGGTCAGATTTGTGAGGGGACTCGTAAAGTTCCCCAGTGGACTCGATGAGTCCACTATCCAGATAACAGAAATTCGAGTGGAACCACAAATCACCAACAACAAATGGAAGAACTTGAGAGCAGATAATATGCACTGAAAATCGGCTAGCACTCTTACAAGAACTCCAGGTCACGATTTCATGAACCAAAGGGCTTCTTATATTGTGTGGCTACATTAGGGTTACTCCATGCAAACCCTAATGTGCATGACTTTACACATTCCTCATGCTCCATGGGTTTTAACCTCCATGGAGTATCTGTGGGTCACCACATGGGTTTAGCCCAACATAAGGAATCATGGGTCATTAGCCCACTTGTAAGTCCTCAAAACTAGAACCAAGTTGTGATCAAACACACAAGAAAGCAATAATCAATAAGAATAAGAAGGAGTAGAAGCAAAGAATGATCCAACAAAGCACACGTCTATTAGGCCACAAACGTCAGGTACACTTGGATACACACACACATACGACTACTGGTCATCTGACACGTCTGACACCAATTTATATGTGACATACCCTAATTTCTCGGCCAGAAAAGACCGATTTAATTTATGCTTTTAGAAATAAAATCAAAGAAATCTTTTTAAAAAATGTTGCGGAATCGGTCCCCAAAATAATACATGATAAAAGTTTATGAAAATCATTCCTTAAGAAATGTATAGTTTCATTTCATATCAAAACCTCGGGATGTCATGTTCCGATACAGATCAAAAGTATAAACAAGACATTATAAGCCTTTCAACAGTTATTTACAACTACTGGCCTATAATCAAAAATCTCTCATCATCTTCCGACTATTCTCGGGGTCCACTACCTGTAATCATAAAAACTAAGTGGGTCAGGCTTGGGAGCGTGGTGAGCATATAGGGTTTTCAGCCCACATTAATAATATAATTATTAAGTTCACCAATCAACAATAACCCTGATTACCCATTCCTGTTGTCCTCACTTTACGTCCCTAAACACCTATCACAAGGGACCTAGCCTAAGGATTATCATCGGGATGGACACTACTGCTAAGGGGTTGCCTCAGCCATACATGTCCTAAAGGCAACCATGAGGGGGATGGAGTACGCCAAAGAACATTTAATTCGTCAACCCCTACAACTTGCGAACCTGCTAGTGTTTTACTAGACTGTCTAGAAAGGTCCGTGGTCATCATCTATACTCCGCTAGATTACTAGAACAACAAAAACAACAACAACATCGAGGCATCTCACCATTTTAACACACATCAACTATTTCATCTACCCATGTTCTACCCAACATATTTTGTAGATAAAATACATATACAGTTTAAAACTTGTATAAAACATTTATTCAACAGTCACCTCAAATAAACACTTAATATAATTACACATAGCACGTATTTTATAGAAAATACTTCATATATAGGTGTACGATGAAAGTGACTACACACTCACATGATTGATGATAATCGGGCAGCAATTCGTTGCTTAAAACGATCGTTTCTAATAGAATCGGGAGTTTTATTGAGAAACCGGGTTCTACAAAGGTCGGGATTCGAAACCGAAAAGATAAATTCTACAGGCTACTCGGGTGCTTCGTGGCGTATTCCTGGGCTTATAATCAATATCGGGGCTTTATGGGATGTTAATATGAAGAAAATATGGGAAAAGGGGTCAAAAGTGGCAAATTTCCAAAGTTACCCGGGAGGTCTCGCACCCTTCTATTCATAGGGGCGAGGCTTATGATCGGACGACTGAGAAGAAACCACGCGTCACAGATTCGAGGGCTCGTAGGGGGGGTGGCTCACACATGGTCTGTGCATGCGAGGGGCTCACTGGTAGTCTGTGATTGGACCGAGGTCTAAGGTCCGAAGTAGGGTGGTTCGTGGCGGCTTGCGAGGGCTCGGACATGTGCTAAGAGGGTACGTGTCGCACCGCTATTGGACCACTTCGGATAAGTCCAGATGCTCGGATGACTTAGCAGCTCGGAGGACTCAGCAGGACACATGGCGCGTTTTGAGCGAGGGTGACGTGGCAACTTGTGACTATGTGAATTTTCTCGATTTTCGTGCCAAAATTTCTAAAATCCATATTTTTCACATACGAGCTCCGTTTTTGACGTTCTTTATATGCACACGTAGCTAAAATTACGCTCTACAACTTCCGTTTTGACTTCGTCGGCTAATTATGACTTTAATTTTTTTTTTATTATTTTTAACAGACCGGGACAGGAAATCCGTTAAAAATTCATAACTTCTTCATCCGACGTTTGTTTTTGTCAGACTTTTTACCGTTGTGCTACTAATGACGAGACCTTCAATTCTCGTTTAGGTTGTGTCGGCTAAAAATCACTCGATCTAAAATTCGAGTTTTTAGCTGACTACTACTAAGCTGAAACTTCAAAAAATCATAACATCCTCATACGAAGTCAGATTTGGGCGTTCTTTTTATCGAACTTCTCGGTTTAACAAATACTACGACTTTCATTTAGATCACTAAGGCTAAAAAGTATTTTATCAAAAACTCACTTTTTACGACACTCGGCACCGTGTCGGTTTATCGCAAAACTTCAACAGGTCATAACTTCTTCGTTATAACTCGGATTTTGGTATTCTTTATATCCCCGAAATCCTTGTTTCGACCACTAAAACTTTATGTAAAGATATCGGGCTTATCTCACACTTTAATTTTGACGCTGATTTTTATTCTTAGTTAATTAGGCCCTAGTAATCAAGCATAAAACACAGAAAACAGATAGAATTCACATAATTCCTTTTTCATTTCTTCAAAATGAGTTACAAAGTTTAACCTAGACTATCACATCAATATAAATGTCTGGGCTAGAAACACGAGTGTTACAATTCTCTCCCGCTTAGGATGATTCCGTCCCCGGAATCACATATCACAAAACAATTTTGGGTAGCGACTCATCATGTCACTCTCCATTTCCCAAGTGAGAATTGGTCCATTCATATGTTTCCAGCGCACAAGCACTAAATCAACCATCTTGCGTCGCAACTTCATAGTCTTACGGTCAATGATTTCCTTAGGTTCTTCGATCAACCTCTTGTTTTCTTCCAACCTTAACTCAGAAATCGGAATTATGTCGGACACATCTCCTGTGAACTTTCTCAAATAACACACATGAAAGGTTATATGAATACCTTCTAGTTCTTCCGGTAATTCTAGCTTGTAAGTGTAACATCTCGAAATATCAAGAGTAGAGTTAAAGGGCTAAAAGAGTAAATCGGGAAAGAGCGACTCGGCGAGTCCATGTGCGGACTCGGCGAGTAAAGTCGCGACTTGTTCGCGTGTTAAGTGGACGACTCGGCGAGTCAGAGTAATGGACTCGGCGAGTAGGCGCTGAGTGGAGAAAAACCTAATTCTCGGGGTTGAGCCCTATATAAAGAACATAACATCCATTCCCCCAGCCTCCTTACTCATCCTCAAGTCCAGAAACCCTAACCATCATGTGTGAGTGGATCAAGTGCATTTCGAAGCTTGGAGAAGCAATTGTTGAGGAAATATTGAAGGGTAAGAGGCTTGGAGCAAGGGGCTTTTCTTGGATTCAAGTTTCATTGTAGTTGGGGCGTTCCTTTGATGTAATATCTCGTTTTTGAGCTGCTATTTCTTAGATGCATCATTTTAGGGGTGTTAGAGACCATATCCTTGGATGTATTGGAGTTTAGAGGTTAGATCTGAGGTTGCTACCTCAGATTTGGAATGGAGAAGGGTTGGAATGCATGAAAGTCCCTATTTGTGAGTGGTTGATGGAGCTATTTTGTCCCAAACCCAAACCCTAGAGTGAAAATGCATAAATCTCTTTGGATTCACGTAAAGTTTGCCACTTTACGTGATGGATGAGTTGTAGGAGGCTAGATCTATGTTTTGGATCAATTGCATGGCCTGGAATGCTTCTGTATGGGTTCAGACCGGTGGTACTCGGCGAGTCACATGGGTGGACTCGACGAGTTGCTTGAAGATAAGCTGGAACTCGACGAGTTGGAAGAACAACTTGGCGAGTTGGATGAAGATGGCATGGAACTCAACGAGTTGTATGAATAACTCGGCGAGTAGGTTGAAGATAGCCTTAGACTCGGCGAGTCTGTTGTTGGACTCAGCGAGTCTTGTCGAAGAGTCCCAATATTTTCTGGTTGAGTCGAGAATCGGCGAGTAAAGGGATGACCCGGTGAGTTGTGTTCGAGTGGACTCAGAGTTGTGGGACTCGGCGAGTCTCGGGGTGACTCGACGAGTTGATTCGCGAACTGGGGAAGTTCTGAGCATGGGGACTCGAGGAGTCGACGGGTTGACTCGGCGAGCAGGGTCAACCAGGAGGGTTGACTTTGACTGAGGACTTTAACTTTGACCAAGAGTTGACCGTTGACTTTTAGGGCTTGGTCAGCGATGTGGCCTTTGGGCCAAGAGAGGGGTAAAATAGTCTTCTACCCTTAAGAAGGTGCCATGAGAGGGTTGATTCTAGTCTCGAGAGTTATATTCATGAGAGTATATGCCTTACGTGTTAGGCGGCAGCGAGTTCGAGATTCAAGTGTGGGGATATCTGCTTTCTGCTTGCCAGGTGAGTCTTCTCACTATACTTTACCTTGAGTAGATAACCAGAGTTATGTGACAGAGTATTTGTATGCTATGTATGTTATGTGTTGTACTGCATTATTTCTATGTGATTTATGTTGTGCATGTGTTCAGAGTTGGAACCGGAGGGTTCCTAGAGTTAGAATCGGAAGGTTCACAGAGTTAGAACCAGAGGGTTCACAGAGCAGGGTCCATGGACCCACAGAGTTATAGCCTCGAGTGGTTATTATGTGTTGTGTGTGGTATTTTGGCGAATTCACTAAGCTTCGTGCTTACAGTGTTTTGTTTTATGTATGTGTTTCAGGTTTCTTTCAGGATCACGGGACGACACCGGCTTGATTGTACACACCAGAGAAAGAGTCATGTTTTGAGGATCATGGTTTTCTATACAAGTGAAAATGGAGTCATGTTTTTGTAATTCGATTATGAATGAGATTTTAAACAAGTGTTTCTAAGAATTAAATGATTATTTTTAAATGAAAAATTGTTTGAAATTTTCGGTGTTACAAGTTGGTATCAGAGCCTTGGTTTCAGGGATTCGGATGCGCCTTCGGGTAAATCTGGACTCAAGCTGAGGAAGTAAGAAAAGTTTTCAAAAGAAATGAATTTCTAAAAGTGAATAAGAGTTCAAAGAGAAAGAGAGAAAGAGCACTGTGTACAATAAGCCAGAGCCCGAACGGTGATTTCCCAAAATACCCTTACTTTTGTGTTATGAGATATTTATGATACACTTTATGAGATATTATTGCATGCTAGAGACAGGCTAGGTATTTCATATCTTAGGACTAGAGTGTCCTGATTTGTGATGCCTTAGCCTAGGACTTGTTGTTATGTGTGTTATGCTTTTGAGTATGTGATGAGTGAGAGTATCCAGTTAGAACCCATGAGGGGTAGAGTTACAGAGTTCGGTGGTACTTTCGAGGATGAGCCGAGAAAGTGGAGTTATCACCGAGAGTGATTTCTATGTATTCTTCGATGCTCGAATGCTGCTTGCTTTGTGCTTTGCGGAACTCTCGATGATGGGAGTCAGCTACCAAGTGAATATGACGATATTCAGGAGGTAGATGGCTGGCATCATTAGGAGCTCTTCAGCAGCTGATAGCAAAGAAGTAAGAGGATCAAGGAAGAGCCTAGGGAGTAACCTTAGCCAGATGAGTGAGCTGGTAGGGTAGAGAATTTCACTGGGAAGCGAGCACGCACGATGGGATTGGTGAAAGAGCAGGTCGAGCAGCTACTTAGGAGCTCTGGGATGGTCCGTGTGGAAAGTATGGGTAAATGTGGCAGGTAGTATGGGCCCGTACTACTGAAAGCAGAGGACCCATACTTGATACAGGGAGTATTCTGAAGGTTCTAAGGAGCGGATTGAGGAGTGATGTTATGGTTAGAGTACCATACATCGGAGCGGATTGAGGAGTGATGTTATGGTTCGAGTACCATACATCGGAGCGGATTGAGGAGTGATGTTATGGTTCGAGTTCCATACATCGGAGCGGATTGAGGAGTGATGTTATGGTTTGAGTACCATACATCAGAGCGGATTGAGGAGTGATGTTATGGTTCGGGTACCATACATCGGAGCGGATTGAGGAGTGATGTTATGGTTCGGGTACCATACATCGGAGCGGATTGATGAGTGATGTTATGGTTCGGGTACCATACATCGGAGCAGACTAAGGAGTGATGTTACGGTTCGAGTATCATACGCCAGAGCATATTGAGAAGAGATGTCATGGAATGAGTACCATGGTTCGTAGGGATTGATGCTTGTGGTTCTCCGGCTATCCGGTCATGTTTGAGTTCGAAGAGGCGTCCCTTGAGAGGGAGATCGAGAGCCTCTCAGAGTATTTTAGTAAGTAGTCAGTGAGAAGGGAGAATTTAGATCTGAGTTGAGAGATCAATCGATAAAGGAGATGTCACCTTCTATGATCTGGGTGGTACTGATTATGTTCGTGTGCAAAAGATGAGAAGCATGATGTTTAAGTTTTGGGTTTGGGGGTAAGCCATGCAGGTCGTCATTGATGATGATTTCCCACCAGAGTATCAGGTAGCATGTGTGCCGCGAGGCAGTGATTTATCACGATCAGATAGTCTGTTGGGACTGAGATAGTTGAGGACCACATTACGCCTATTTGAGCATAGTAGGATGCATTGTAGTGGTATCAGTGGGGAGTTCAGTCGAGTTTAGCAGTGCAGAGAGTTTTCTATCTATGATGGCTATTGAATATGGGAGTGGGTCTCGGTTCTTGGGATGATCCCGGTGTTGGAGCGTTGGTTGATGAGTTGAGGTGAGGGGTACGATGATTTTGTGGTTCAGTCTATGAGCCAGGGATGTTATTGAGCAGTTGAGTTGTTTGGTACTAGATTGGTACGAGATTTGGAACGACTAGGAGCAGTCATGTCGAGAAGTTCTTGAGGAGTTCATTAGAGGTTCAGAGTATATGAGGTCGATTGATTTCCTTAAAGGGGATTATCGGGCGTTGTGTAGCAGTTTCCAGGGGCAGGTGCGATTTTGCTGGTGAAAATAGTTGTGGGTTGGTTGTGTGCTAATTGGTGATGGTTCGAACCCTGAGTGGGGGAGAACTGGGTACCGTACGTTAGAAAGCAGAGCTTTGCCAAGAGCAGTTATAAGTGGAGTATAGAGATCTGCGGTAAGAAATCATGAGACCAGAGATGTCGGTGATCGAGGGAAGGGGGTCAGAGTGAGTTAATGCGGGAAGTACTTGTTTGAGAAGGATGAATGTCTCCACGACAGGTGTTTAATGGTCAGGAACCTGGTAGTGGTCAGTGTTGTTAGAGAATGATTGGGCAGCCAACTCCCGGGTCGATATGCATATCCTTGCTTGGATTTTGAGTGGTGGGAAAAAAAGGGGTTACGGAGAATTATCAGCGTATTTCGTAGCATTAGCGTTTTCTCGTATTCCAATTGAGAAATTGGATACACCGAAGTTGCATTTTGGGAAAAATGTAGATCTAATTACGGGGTTTAGAGGAAATGTATTATTGTATCTATATGATGCTTGGGGGCAGGAGATCAGTGGTTGTGGCAGGATCTTGTGATGTTCTGTTGGGATATTCCGAGGTATCCGGGTATGATATCTTTATTTCGGAGTTACTCGTGAATCTTGAGTTGAAACGACTCGTGGTATATTAGGTATCTACGGATCTAGTGGGAGTGTAACGACCCGTCTCCGGTATGATAATTCCTTAGTATTTATTTTTGAAGTTTTATAGGAGGGACTCGGCGAGTTCATAGCCTGACTCGCCGAGGAGGGTCGGGATGTCGAGCACGGGTTAGCTAGCGACTCGGCGAGTCCATATTCTGGACTCGGCGAGTCTGTCCGTCTGGGAGAAACCCTAAATCCCCGGGTTGCCCACTATTTAAGCCACCTTATAGCCCCAATCTCGCCTCCTTCACCCTCTAAAGCTGTGAGAAAACCCTAATTCGTTCTTGAGTGATTCTAAGTGATTTTGGTGTGCTTTTGTGAAGGCTTGAAGAAGGAGAAGAAGAAAGGGGCAAGGAAAAGGATTGTAGAGCAGAGATTCAAGAGAAAGCAAGAGATCTTTGAGGTATTCTCCAGTTTTCCTTCTCTTTTATGTCTTAAAACCCTCTTCTAGATCTTATTAATGCCTTCTTAAAGCCTTATGTTGATATGGAAGCTCTCTTATGCCGAGATAACCTTAGATCTGTTCATTTAGGAGTTGTAGAGCCCAGATCTATCGCCTTTATGGAGTTATTTTGCATATTAACCCTAGATCTACCCCTTTTAAGCATCTTTTAGCCTTTATTCCCTTGTTCATGTGTTTGTACACGTAAAGTTGGAAACTTTACGTGGTAAATCAGCTTATTGGACTCAGATCTATCATTTGTATGTATTGGATTCGAGCAGAATCGAGTGTAGAATAGTTGCATGGCGGTGACTCGGCGAGTCGGAAGAACGACTCGGCGAGTCGAGCCGCGAGTCCCCGATTTCTTCCTTTTGAGCGATGTCGAGTGGGCCCAGCGAGTTGTGGAGTGGACTCAGCGAGTTTGAGGGTAGACTCAGTAATGGAGGGACTCGGCGAGTTGTTCATACAACTCGGCGAGTCCAAGGCAATCTTCTTAAGCTCAAGAACAACTCGTCGAGTTGTTCATATGACTCGGCGAGTCGGATGAAGATTGTCTGAGTTCTTGGATCGAATGAGTACTCGTCGAGTCGATGCCATACTCGACGAGTAGCAGCGAGTAGGGTCGAGGAGTGAGAATAGGGACTCGGCGAGTTGGCGGCCCAACTCGGCGAGTCAGGTCAGCTGTGGGTTGACTTTGACCGAGAGTTGACTTTGACCGAGAGTTGACTTTGACCAAGGGTAAAAGAGTCATTTTACCCAGTGCAGTGTTTAGTATTTGATTGAGTGTGTTTATGGACTTGTAGCCGGGGAGATACCGGAGCAGCAGCAGTTAGCCCTCAGAGCTATTCACTCAGCATCCAGTTCATGAGGTGAGTTTCCCTTCAGTAGGAACGGGTCTACGGCCACAATGCCGGCCCGTTTAATTATCAGTAGTTCCGGACGTTAGTCTGATGCAGTAGCTAGAGTGCTTGATGTCTTTGTGATTCAAGTATATTTGTGTTATGTGTTCCGGACTTCGGTCCGATGCAGTATGCAGTATATGTGATTATAATAGTTGTTATGTGTTATGTTATGTCATGATCAGTCAGTTCCGGACTTCGGTCCGATGCAGTTAGTTCCGGACTTCGGTCCGATGCAGTCAGTTCCGGATTTCGGTCCGATGCAGTTAGTTCCGGACTTCGGTCCGATGCAGTTAGTTCCGGACTCTGGTCCGATGCAGGGGACAAGGTCCCGGTCAGTTCCGGACTTCGGTCCGATGCAGCTAGTTCCAGACTTCGGTCTGATGCAGTGGGCAAGGCCCAGTATGTGCTTTATATGTATTGTATGGTATGTGGTAATTTGGGGGAGCTCACTAGGCTTCGTGCTTACAGTTTCAGCTTTGGTTTCAGGTACTTCCGCTAGCAGAGGGAAGAGCTCGGGATGATGACATCGCACACACCACAGCTTCAGCTTTTATCCTGGGAGTTGATTTATTTCTTGATTTATATATGACATGGATATGATACAGTTTTCCGCACAATGTTTATTATTATTTTGAGATCCATCATGTATGGTTTTTATGATATGACACTCAGATTATGGTTTTTGGTTATGTTGAAAAACGAAATTTTTGGGTCGTATTTTTTGGTCGTTTCAAGTTGGTATCAGAGCCCTGGTTTGAGGGATTCGGATACACTTCCGGGTGTATCTGAACTCAAACTAAGGGGAAATAAAAAGATTTTTTTTAAGGGAAAAATGTTTTCTAAAAGAATTTTGAAAGCACTTAGAAAGAAAGAATTTTTTTAAACAAGATAAGGGTGTGGTGCATGCGATCAGCCGAGCTCAAGTAAGTACTCGCAAATTACCAATACAAGTTTTATTATTATGATTAATTGTTCTAGTTTCAGTAGAACATCATGCTAGTATAGGACTAAGGATCTAGGAGGATGCCTTACGTGCCTGTTTTATGTGTTATAGCTTTATGAGTATTGCATGCTAGTATTGAGTAGACAGCAGTAGGATAGCCTGTTTAGGTTATGCCTGATAGTGTGAGCTTAGCATTGTATGCTAGTACAGTTTCTCGTTTTGAGAATAGTTTTGCCTGAGTATGTTTCCTTTATCCGAATGCTGCTTGCTTCGTGCTTTGTGGGAATTCTGAGTGATGGAAGTTAGCCATTAGGTGAACACGTCACACCACATGTGATCAGGGTTGAATAATCCCAGAGTGCTGGAACTGGCCCTATTGCGCAGCTCTTGTTTGAGTCCAACCGTTATAGGGACGGGTCTTTTACTTGAAGGATTATCTGATCCTCGTCACATGTGATGGTGTTCAGGTGGTGACTAACTAGCGTTATAAGGAGACCTTCAGCAGCTGAGGACTAGTTGAGTTGAGTCTGAGGTTTCCCTAGGGCAAGCCTAGGATGAGAGTAACAGAGATCAGTAGTAGTAAAAGTGACTTGGTGGAGTCAAGGCAGTTCTTGAAGAAAGTACGGATAGATGTGGAAGGTAGTATGGGCCCGTACTACTGAAAACAGAGGATCCGTACTCGAATCAAGAAAGGTTGAGACAAGGCCAGGAAGCTAGTTGTAGTATTAATGATCCCTTGAGATATTTCGGTTTTCTGATGTAGTTGTGATATGTTTCAGAATGGTGGTTTTGCATTCGAGACCAGCAGCCGGCAGTGGAGGTGCCGGGGACGGATCAGGTTCAGGCTCGGGGGGTGAGCGCATCGATGAGCAGACCCGAGAGTTTCTTTCTTCGGAGATTACGCGCATCATTATAGAGCAGACTCCTGTGATCTTCGGTTCGATCAAGGAGGGGATTCTTGAGCTGATGGATGAGAGATTAGGCACCTTCCGTGCCGAAGTGGCGGCCATGATGGGGTCGCGCACCCTTACTTTCAGGGAGTTCAGGGCATGTGGAGCTCCGGACTATCATGGGGCGCGAGACCCCATAGCGAGCACCAGATGGTTGGCGGATGTGGGCAACGCTTTCCGTACTAGCAGATGTCCCGAGGGGGACAAGGTCAGATTGGCGTCCTGTCTTCTGAAGGACAGGGCACGGGATTGGTGGGAGGAGGTCGGACATACCATTGGGAATGATGCAGCATTGGACGCCATGACCTGGGCTGATTTCTCTACCAGGTTCAAGGCGGACTTTGCACCGGTCATTGAGGTGCAGCAGTTAGCTAGGGAGTTTCAGGACCTCACCCAGACTACAGAGACAGTGGCAGAGATCACCGCCAAGTTCAGGGAGAGGGCTCTTCTCGTTCCTCAGTACGTAGCTGATGAGGAAATGAAGAAGGACCGTTATCATGAGATGATGCAGAGCGATATCCGCCAGTTTGTGAGCCGGTCCAGCTGTAAAACGCTGGAAGACATGATTGCTAGGGCTCGGGAGAGGGAGATTGATCTCGAGATGGAGAAGAAGAGGAAACCGGAGGCGGTTTCGGGTTCAGGCGGTTCGGGCAAAAAGCCCAAGATTTCGGATCACAGATCTAGGAGTCAGCAGAGCCACGGTCGATGTGGCAAGTGTGGGAGATTGCACGAGGGAGCATGCAAGGCAGGGAGTTCCGGCCGCTACAAGTGCGGTCGGATTGGGCATTTGAGTAGGGATTGCACGGCCCCTGCTACCGCCGTCGTAGCATCAGATCTGATTTGCTTTCAGTGCAATCAGAGGGGACATAAAAAGTCCCAGTGTCCGAGTTTAGCTGCAGCAGGGAAGGTGGCTGCACCTGCTCCTGCTACCTTGAGGATTACAGATGGCCGGCAGGGCCGAGCCGAGACGCCGGTTGCGAAGAGCAGGGCGTTTCAGATGACAGCAGAGGAGGCGCGAGCGACTCCTGATGTGGTGACGGGTATGTATCTTCCCTTTATCCCTTTATTATTATTGTTTGAATATTGCTTATGATTGTATGTTTTATTCAGGGTCGTTCTCTGTGAACGGCATTTCTGCTATGGTATTATTCGACTCGGGGGCTACCCGATCATTCGTATCGCTTACGCTTAGCAAGAGATTTAGTAGAGCTCCTGGGGAGCTGGATTGTCCACTAGAGGTTGAGATAGCAGATGATAGGACCGTGAGGGTCGGCAGAGTGCATAGAGGGTGTTCTCTTCAGATATTTGATGAGCTGTTTTCAGTGGATCTGGTACCTATTCCCCTGCGAGGGAATAAGGTTATTGTGGGCATGGATTGGCTAAGCCCCAATGGGGCGATGATTGATTGTGAGCTTCAGCTAGTGAGGGTTCGCACTCCCAGTGGGGGAGAGTTAGTGATTCAGGGCGAGAGGCCACAACGAGGACCGACCTTTTGTTCCGCCGCCAGGGCGAGGCGCTATGTTCAGCAGGGTTGCGCCGGTTTTGTAGCTTACGTCTTGGATGCCCGGGAGAAGGGCAAGACGACAGTTGATGATGTTCCTATTGTTCGAGACTACCCGGATGTGTTTCCCGAGGATTTGCCGGGGATACCTCCTGAGAGACAGGTTGAGTTCAGGATCGACCCCATTCCTGGTGCGGCTCCGATAGCCAAGGCACCGTATCGACTAGCTCCCCCTGAGATGCAGGAGTTGTCTACACAGCTGCAGGAGCTGTTAGACAAGGGTTTCATTCGGCCGAGCAGTTCGCCTTGGGGAGCGCCGATTCTGTTTGTGAGGAAGAATGATGGGTCGCATCGTATGTGCATAGATTATCGGGAGTTGAATAAGGTAACGGTGAAGAATCGTTACCCACTTCCAAGGATAGATGATTTGTTTGATCAGCTTCAGGGAGCGTCTTGGTTCTCCAAGATCGATCTACGCTCCGGTTATCATCAGATGCGGGTTAGAGATGAGGATGTACAGAAGACTGCTTTCAGGACCAGGTATGGTCATTATGAGTTTGTGGTGATGCCATTTGGGCTCACCAATGCTCCAGCTGCGTTCATGGATCTCATGAACCGCGTGTGTAGGCCGATGCTGGATCGGTCAGTGATAGTGTTCATTGATGATATCTTGGTATATTCCAAGACGCAGGAGCAGCACGAGGAGCACCTGCGGGAGGTGCTGGAGGCTTTGAGGAGGGAGAGACTTTTCGCAAAGTTCTCCAAATGTGAGTTCTGGTTGCGCGAGGTGCAGTTCCTTGGTCACCTCGTCAACCAGAAGGGTATTTTGGTAGATTCGGCCAAGATAGAGGCCGTGATGCAGTGGGAGGTCCCGAAGTCTCCATCTGAGATTCGGAGCTTCCTAGGGTTGGCAGGGTATTATCGGAGATTTATTCAGGATTTCTCCACGATAGCAGTGCCGCTCACCCGACTGACCAAGAAGTCAGTGGTATTTCGTTGGGGTCCGGAGCAGCAGTCAGCGTTCGAGACCCTCAGGCAGAGGTTGTGCGAGGCTCCGATCCTTACCTTGCCAGAGGGAGTAGAGGACTTTGTAGTCTATTGTGATGCCTCGATCACAGGTATGGGAGCAGTTTTGATGCAGCGAGGCCATGTGATAGCTTAGGCCTCGAGACAGTTGAAGCCTCACGAGGCTAATTATTCTACCCATGATTGGAGCTGGGGGCAGTTGTGTTTGCCCTCAAGATTTGGAGGCATTACCTTTATGGGGTCCGTTGTACTATTTACACGGATCACAAGAGTTTGAGGTACCTTATGGATCAGCCGAGTCTGAACATGAGGCAGAGGAGGTGGTTAGATGTGCTAAAGGATTACGACTGTGAGATCCTTTACCATCCAGGGAAGGCCAACGTGGTGGCCGATGCCCTGAGCCGCAAAGTGTCGGCGGCCCCTATCAGAGATCTATGCTTGAGGATGACAGTGATCACTCCGTTGTTGGAGTGGATCAGGGAGGCTCAGGTGGAGGGCCTCAAGGAGGAGAGATAGAAGTGTGAGAGGATCGTGGGCCGAGTAGCCTCGTTTGATTATGATAGTCGCGGTTTGCTGACGCTTCACGGGAGAGTATGGGTACCGTACTAGGGTGGAGTACGGCAAGTGTTGATGGATGAGGCTCATAAGTCTCGGTTTTCTATCCACCCAGGGGCGACGAAGATGTATCGAGACCTTCGACCTGATTATTGGTGGCCCTGCATGAAGCGGGACGTCGCCTGGTACGTCGAGAGATACCTGACCTGCCGGAAGGTCAAGGCGGAGCACCAGAGACCTCATGGCAGGATGCAGCCGTTAGACATTCCCGTGTGGAAATGGGAGGACATCACCATGGATTTTGTCACCAAGCTTCCCAGGACCGCACGAGGAGTGGATTCGATATGGGTAGTAATGGATCGGTTGATGAAAGGTGCCCATTTTATCCCGATCCAGGAGAGTATATCGGCGGAGAAATTAGCCGATATCTATGTGCGAGAGATTGTGGCGCGCCATGGAGTGCCAGTATCGGTGGTGTCAGACCGAGATGTCCGTTTCACATCCAGATTCTGGAAGCGGTTCCACGACGAGATGGGTACTCGTCTCAATTTCAGCACCGCTTTCCACCCTCAGACAGACGGGCAGAGCGAGAGGACGATTCAGACTCTCGAGGACATGCTTAGGGCATGCGTCCTAGATTTCGGTGGCAGTTGGGATACGTATCTTCCGTTAGCGGAATTCTCGTATAACAACAGTTATCATGTGAGCATTAACCGACCTCCCTTTGAGATGCTGTATGGGAGGAAGTGTAGGACCCTGATTTGTTAGGGCGAGGTCGGTCAGTGGGTCATCGGGAGCACGGAGGTGGTGCTCAAGACGACTGAGTTGATCCAGCAGGTCCGTAGTAAACTGCAGACTGCTCAGATTCGGCAGAAGAGCTACGCCGATAGGAGGCGTTCGGACTTGGAGTTCCAGGTGGGGGATATGGTCCTTCTGATGGTCTCACCTTGGAAGGGTGTCATCAGGTTCCGGAAGAGGGGCAAGTTGGGCCCCAGATTTATTGGTCCTTTCAGGGTTTTGGCCCGGGTGGGTCGGGTTGCTTATCGGTTAAATCTTCCTGAGGAGCTTAGTCAGATCCACAACACCTTCCATGTGTCTCAGTTGAGGAAGTGTTTGGTGGATGAGTCAGCAGTCGTTCCCCTAGAAGATATTCAGGTTGATAGTAGCCTGAATTATATCGAGAGGCCGGTCGTGATTCTGGACCGGAAGACCAAGACCTTGAGGAACAAGGTAATTCAGTTAGTAAAGGTGCAGTGGCAGCACCGGAAGGGATCAGAATGGACGTGGGAGGCTGAGGAGGAGATGAGGGAGCACTACCCAGAGATATTTGCAGATTCAGCCGTAGCAGACTCCGAGGACGAAGTCTGAGATAAGTGGGGGAGAATTGTAACGACCCGTCTCCGGTATGATAATTCCTTGGTATTTATTTTTGAAGTTTTATAGGAGGGACTCGGCGAGTTCATAGCCTGACTCGCCGAGTAGGGTCGGGATGTCGAGCACGTGTTAGCTAGCGACTCGGCGAGTCCATATTCTGGACTCGGCGAGTCTGTCCGTCTGGGAGAAACCCTAAATCCCCGGGTTGCCCACTATTTAAGCCACCTTATAGCCCCAATCTCGCCTCCTTCACCCTCTAAAGCTGTGAGAAAACCCTAATTCGTTCTTGAGTGATTCTAAGTGATTTTGGTGTGCTTTTGTGAAGGCTTGAAGAAGGAGAAGAAGAAAGGGGCAAGGAAAAGGATTGTAGAGCAGAGATTCAAGAGAAAGCAAGAGATCTTTGAGGTATTCTCCAGTTTTCCTTCTCTTTTATGTCTTAAAACCCTCTTCTAGATCTTATTAATGCCTTCTTAAAGCCTTATGTTGATATGGAAGCTCTCTTATGCCGAGATAACCTTAGATCTATCATTTAGGAGTTGTAGAGCCCAGATCTATCGCCTTTATGGAGTTATTTTGCATATTAACCCTAGATCTACCCCTTTTAAGCATCTTTTAGCCTTTATTCCCTTGTTCATGTGTTTGTACACGTAAAGTTGGAAACTTTACGTGGTAAATCAGCTTATTGGACTCAGATCTATCATTTGTATGTATTGGATTCGAGCAGAATCGAGTGTAGAATAGTTGCATGGCGGTGACTCGGCGAGTCGGAAGAACGACTCGGCGAGTCGAGCCGCGAGTCCCCGATTTCTTCCTTTTGAGCGATGTCGAGTGGGCCCAGCGAGTTGTGGAGTGGACTCAGCGAGTTTGAGGGTAGACTCAGTAATGGAGGGACTCGGCGAGTTGTTCATACAACTCGGCGAGTCCAAGGCAATCTTCTTAAGCTCAAGAACAACTCGTCGAGTTGTTCATATGACTCGGCGAGTCGGATGAAGATTGTCTGAGTTCTTGGATCGAATGAGTACTCGTCGAGTCGATGCCATACTCGACGAGTAGCAGCGAGTAGTGTCGAGGAGTGAGAATAGGGACTCGGCGAGTTGGCGGCCCAACTCGGCGAGTCAGGTCAGCTGTGGGTTGACTTTGACCGAGAGTTGACTTTGACCGAGAGTTGACTTTGACCAAGGGTAAAAGAGTCATTTTACCCAGTGCATTGTTTAGTATTTGATTGAGTGTGTTTATGGACTTGTAGCCGGGGAGATACCGGAGCAGCAGCAGTTAGCCCTCAGAGCTATTCACTCAGCATCCAGTTCACAAGGTGAGTTTCCCTTCAGTAGGAACGGGTCTACGGCCACAATGCCGGCCCGTTTAATTATCAGTAGTTCCGGACGTTAGTCTGATGCAGTAGCTAGAGTGCTTGATGTCTTTGTGATTCAAGTATATTTGTGTTATGTGTTCCGGACTTCGGTCCGATGCAGTATGCAGTATATGTGATTATAATAGTTGTTATGTGTTATGCTATGTCATGATCAGTCAGTTCCGGACTTCGGTCCGATGCAGTTAGTTCCGGACTTCGGTCCGATGCAGTCAGTTCCGGATTTCGGTCCGATGCAGTTAGTTCCGGACTTCGGTCCGATGCAGTTAGTTCCGGACTCTGGTCCGATGCAGGGGACAAAGTCCCGGTCAGTTCCGGACTTCGGTCCGATGCAGCTAGTTCCAGACTTCGGTCTGATGCAGTGGGCAAGGCCCAGTATGTGCTTTATATGTATTGTATGGTATGTGGTAATTTGGGGGAGCTCACTAGGCTTCGTGCTTACAGTTTCAGCTTTGGTTTCAGGTACTTCCGCTAGCAGAGGGAAGAGCTCGGGATGATGGCATCGCACACACCACAGCTTCAGCTTTTATCCTGGGAGTTGATTTATTTCTTGATCTATATATGACATGGATATGATACAGTTTTCCGCACAATGTTTATTATTATTTTGAAAAACAAAATTTTTGGGTCGTATTTTTGGGTCGTTTCAGGGAGCCCTTCGAGTATGGGCATCCAGGGAGATTATTTAAGAGAGTGGATCTTCGCAAGGGTGGGCATTTTGATATGTCGATTGCCTCCAGAGTCTGTGATGCATATTCGAGTCGAGTATGGGTAGCTGCCTATGATAGTCTGCGGAGCATGAGCTAGTGGGGTCAGAGGGTGTAGTGATACTGCGGGGAGCCGTAGTACTCACTAGTCAGAGGGTGTTGTGATACTGCGGGGAGCCGTAGTACTCACTAGTCAGAGGGTGTTGTGATACTGTGAGGAGCAATAGTACTCACTAGATGGCAAGAGAATGTGATGATGGAATGTTCTCCGATCAGTGTATGATGTGGAAGAGTTTTGGGCTTGAGTAGCCCTAGTATTGAGTTTTTGGAGCCTGGGTGTTGAACCGGGGGTGAGACTGGGGTCTCCGTCTCTGTCGGGAGATGTAGCGAGACGCACAAGGGATATGCGCAGCAGAAACCAGAGATCAGAGTTGAGACGATCCTCGATTGGATTGTATTTTCTCGCATGAGGAAAAGAGAATTTTGTGACTTGCGTGTCCCTAGGCCGGGATAGTGGTCGCCGGGAGGAAGTTAGTGGGATATTTTGATCATGATATGGGTGACCTTTGGAGGCTCATCTGTGGAGTCAAAAGCTGACCTGGTGCTCAGTCTCGAAGAGGGATATGAGAAATGAGCTAGAGCTTATCATGATGATGTCTGAGGACACTTCAGAGCGAGCGAACGATTCAGACGCTCGAAGACATGCTTCGGGCATGTGTATTAGATTTCGGAGGGAGTTGCGGCACGTATTTATCCTTGGTTGAGTTATCCTATATCAACAGCCATCATTAGTGCATTGGTATGCCACCTTTTGAGTTGTTGTATGGGAGGAGGTGTCGGACCCTCGTTTGTTGGGGAGAGGTAGCGCATGGACCCGAGAGCCCTTGCGAGCAGATCCAGAGCATGTGCGATACATGGAGTAGTGGCAAGGTTGACAAGTGGATTTCCCTGGGTAAGGGAAGAGAAAGGTACGTAACCCTTGGGGGGGAAGTGTTGGTTCACGGACGTGAAAGTAGTAGTGAGAATGGATGATTTGGAGTATGGTGGTTGAACACCGTGTCTGTGACAGTGGTATGGAATGACATCATGATGGGATGTCTGCTGAGGACGCAGAAGGGATTCCGCGGGTGTAGAGCCAAGAGTCTCAGGATGGATGCAGGGATGGAGTCTGGGACTCCCAGCTTGATGCTGATCAAGGGTTGTGTGCGTAGTGGTGGTTCCTCCTGGGGATGTTGGAGATGTCGTCAGTGTGACGGGTTTTCCTAACCGGAGGGTGCGAAGGTTGGTGCAGCATGTGTGTGTGATTGCAAGAAGAGGACTCGTGGGACTTGCTCTGCGATTGAAGAGTGGGTCTTTCTGTCAGCATGGAATGGATAGAGTGGGATTCGGATCGGGGATTCGGTGGTGCGTGATTATTTCTAGCTCGTAGGGGGGGTCGAGCGATTGTTGAGATTTGGAGCAGTGATGCATCTCGGGTAATTCTCGATTGTTGAGTGTGATTATCAGAGGGTGGTCAGGACACCGCAAGGAAAGAGGAAGTGAGTTCGAGTTCGATGGTTATGCTTTGAGGAACCTGGTCCAATTAGATCCAGGTGGCGCGTCGTGGGAGTATTTTGGAGTTGAGTTGCCATAGGCTTCGAGGACAAAGCCTAAATTAAGTGGGGGAGAATTGTAACATCCCGAAATATCAAGAGTAGAGTTGAAGGGCTAAAAGAGTAAATTGGGAAAGAGCGACTCGGCAAGTCCATGTGCGGACTCAGAGAGTAGAGTCGCGACTTGGTCGCGTGTTAAGTCGCCGACTCGGCGAGTCAGAGTAATGGACTCGGCGAGTAGGCGCTGAGTGGAGAAAACCCTAATTCTCGGGGTTGAGCCCTATATAAAGAACATAACATCCATTTCCCCAGCCTCCTTACTCATCCTCAAGTACAGAAACCCTAACCCACGTGTGTGAGTGGATCAAGTGCATTTGGAAGCTTGGAGAAGCAATTGTTGAGGAAATATTGAAGGGTAAGAGGCTTGGAGGAAGGGGCTTTTCTTGGATTCGAGTTTCATTGCAGTTGGGGCGTTCCTTGGAGGTAATATCTCGTTTTTGAGCTGCTATTTCTTAGATGCATCATTTTGGGGGTGTTAGAGACCATATCCTTGGATGTATTGGAGTTTAGAGGTTAGATCTGAGGTTGCTACCTCAGATCTAGAATGGAGAAGGGTTGGAATGCATGAAAGTCCCTATTTGTGAGTGGTTGATGGAGCTATTTTGTCCCAAACCCAATCCCTAGAGTGAAAATGCATAGATCTCTTTGGATTCATGTAAAGTTTGCCACTTTACGTGATGGATGAGTTGTAGGAGGCTAGATCTCTGTTTTGGATCAATTGCATGGCCTGGAATGCTTCTGTATAGGTTCAGACCGGTGGTACTCGGCGAGTCACATGGGTGGACTCGACGAGTTGCTTGAAGATAAGCTGGAACTCGACGAGTTGGAAGAACAACTCGACGAGTTGGATGAAGATGGCCTAGAACTCGGCGAGTAGGTTGAAGATAGCCTTAGGCTCGGCGATTCTGTTGTTGGACTCGGCGAGTCTTGTCGAAGAGTCCCAATATTTTCTGGTTGAGTCGAGAATCGGCGAGTCAAGGGATTACTCGGTGAGTTGTGTCCGAGTGGACTTAGAGTTGTGGGACTCGGCGAGTCTCGGGGTGACTCGGCGAGTTGAGTCGCGGACTGGGGAAGTTCTGAGCATGGGGACTCGACGAGTCGACGGGTTGACTCGGCGAGCAGGGTTAACCAGGAGGGTTGACTTTCACTGGGGACTTTGACTTTAACCAAGAGTTGACCGTTGACTTTTAGGGCTTGGTCAGCAATGTGGCCTTTGGGCCAAGAGAGGGGTAAAATAGTCTTTTACCCTTAAGAGGGTGCCATGAGAGGGTTGATTCTAGTCTCGAGAGTTATATTCATGAGAGTATATGCCTTACGTGTTAGGCGGCGGCGATTTCGAGATTCAAGTGTGGGGATATCTGCTTTCTGCTTGCCAGGTGAGTCTTCTCACTATACTTTACCTTGAGTAGATAATCAGAGTTATGTGACAGAGTATTTGTATGCTATGTATGTTATGTGTTGTACTGCATTATTTCTATGTGATTTATGTTGTGCATGCTTTCAGAGTTGGAACCGGAGGGTTCCTAGAGTTAGAACCAGAAGGTTCACAGAGTTAGAACCACAGGGTTCACAGAGCAGGGTCCACGGACCCACAGAGTTATAGCCTCGAGTGGTTATTATGTGTTGTGTGTGGTATTTTGGGGAACTCAGTAAGCTTCGTGCTTACAGTGTTTTGTTTTATGTATGTGTTTCAGGTTTCTTTCAGGATCACGGGACGGCACCGGCTTGATTGTACACACCAGAGAAAGAGTCATGTTTTGAGAATCTTGGTTTTCTATACAAGTGAAAATGGAGTCATGTTTTTGTAATTCGATTATGAATGAGATTTTAAACAAGTGTTTCTAAGAATTAAACGATTATTTTTAAATGAAAAATTGTTTGAAATTTTCGGTGTTACAGTAAGCTTGAATCCTGATCTTTTGAAGAACTTTAAATGGTCCAATAAACCTTGGACTCAGCTTTCCCCTTTTACCAAATCTTATAAGTCTCTTCCACGACGAGACTTTAAGTAAAACCGAATCTCTAACTTCAAAGGTTATCAGTTGTCTTTTCTTGTCAGCATAACTCTTTTGTCGATCTTGAGCAGCCAACATCCTTTCCCTTATCACTTTCAACTTTTCAGTAGTCTGATGGACTATTTCAGGTCCCATAAACTGCTTTTCCCCAGCTACCAGCCAACATGACGGCGTTCGACACTTTTCTCCATACAAAGCGTGATAAGGTGCCATCTTAATGCTTGAGTGGAAACTATTATTATAGGAGAATTCTACTAGAGGTAAGTGTTCATCCCAGTTACCTTGGAATTCGAGGGTACATGCTCTTAGCATATCCTCCAATGTTTGAATCGTTCGTTCGCACTGACCATCGGTTTGCGGATGGTAAGCTGTACTCAAACACAACTTGGTACCCAATTCCTCTTGTAGAATCCTCCAAAAACTTGAGGTAAAACGGCAGTCACGATTGGATACAATCGTTAACGGAACACCATGAAGCCTCACAATTTCCTTCACGTAAGAATTCACAAGTTTATCCATAGACCATTTCTCTTTGGCTGCTATGAAATGCGCACTCTTAGTGAAGCGATCAACGACCACCCAAATCATGTCGTGACCGTTCCTTGTTCTGGGCAGTTTAGTCAAAAAATCCATGGTGATGTCTTTCCATTTACCCATAGGTACGGGTAAAGGTTCTGAACTCCCATATGGTTTTTGAAGTTGTGCCTTAACCCTAGCACAAGTTACACACTCGGACACATACTTAGCAACATCGAGCTTCATCGTCGGCCACCAATAATTGGGCTTTAAATCCCTATACATTTTTGTACTGCTGGGATGAATCGAGTATATGGTCTTGTGAGCTTCTTCCATCAGAAGATCTCTTACTCCTCCCATCTTAGGTACCCAAATTCTATCTTGGAATACCTTCAACTCTTGGTTGTTTACTAACGTTTTTCCCAAACGTTCTTCCTTTCTTTATGCTTTCCACAATTATCGAGACAACTTCAATTCTCAACGCTCTTAACCTTTTCTTTTCAAGGTTTACCTTCCGACTGAGGGCATCAGCAACAGCATTTGCTTTACCATGGTGGTAAAGTATCTCACAGTCGCAGTCCTTGAGTAACTCTAGCCAATGTCGTTGTCTCATGTTCAATTCCTTCTGTTTAAAGAGATATTGGAGACTCTTATAATCAGTGAAAAGTTTGCAATTAGTACCATAAAGAGAATGCCTCCATATCATTAAGGCAAATACTACTGCTTCCAACGCCAGATCATGAGTGGGGTAATTCTTTTCATGCTCCTTCAATTGCCTCGATGCATACACTATCACTTTATCCCTTCGGGTCAGAACACAACCTAACCCAAATACAGATGCATCGCTATAAACTGCGACGTCATCAACTCCTTCAGGCAACAAAAGAATCGGTGCTTCACACAATCTCTTTTTCAACTTCTCAAAGGCTTCCTTATGCTTCTCATTCTAAGCATAAGTAGCTCCTTTGTGGGTCAAAGCTGTTAATGAAGTAGCAATCAAAGAAAAGCCTTGGATAAACCTTCGGTAATATCCAACTAATCCTAAAAAGCTTCGAATCTCCGTAGGACTTTTTGGTTGTTCCTACTTCATTAAAGCTTCAATCTTTGCTGGGTTAACCATTATTCCTTCTTGGTTAACCACATGACCTAAAAATTGGACTTCTTGAATCCAAAATTCACATTTGGAGAAATTTGCATACAACTTCTCCTTTCTCAGGACTTCTAGCACTTCACGCAGTTGCTTTTCATGCTCCTGCTTGCTTTTCGAGTAAATCAAGATGTCGTCTACGAATACTATCACAGATTTATCTAGGAATGGTTTACAAACCCTATTCATCAAATTCATGAAAGCTGTTCGGGCATTGGTTAATCCGAACGACATAACCAAAAATTCATAGTGTCCATATCTTGTTCTAAACGCAGTATTTTCGATATCCTGCTCTCTCACCTTTAGTTGATGGTACCCTGACCTAAGGTCGATCTTCAAGAAATAGCTTGAACCTTGCAACTGGTCGAACATGTCATCGATCCTTGGCAACGGGTACTTGCTATTTATCGTCACTTTGTTCAGCTCTCTGTAATCGATGCACATTCTCATGCTCCTGTCTTTCTTCTTTACAAATAACACAGGGGCTCCCCAGGGCGATGAACTAGGCTGAATGAAACCTTTGTCCAATAACTCCTGAAGTTGTGTCATAAGTTCTTTCATCTCTGTTGGTGCTAATCGATATGGTGCTTTTGCTATCAGCGTCGTTCCTGGTAACAAGTCGATATGAAATTCTACTTCTCGATCAGGGGGAAATCCGGGAAGATCTTTGGGAAGGACTTCAGGATAATCACACACCGCCGGAATATTCTGCACCTCCTTCTTTTCCATCTTAGCATCAATCACGAACGCTAAATATGATGTACACCCCTTGGCCAAACACTTTCTGGCTTTCATTAGAGAAATGATTCCAGCATTTACTCTGTGTTTGTCTCCATACACCATAAACGACTCTTTCCCTGGTGGGTTTACTTTTACTATCTTCTTTCTACATAATATTTCAGCATCATTGGCGCTAAGCCAATCCATTCCTAAAACTATGGCAAATCCATTTAACTCGATAGGCAATAATTCCTCGTGGAACTTATTCCCATCCAAGTCAATGAGGATGTTTTTCATACGATGGTTACCAGGTACAAACTTGCCACTAGCAATCTCGACTATTATAGCATTAACTAGTCTATCTATAGGCAAAGCTAGCTTTCTACCAAATTCATGCGATATAAAGGAGTAATTGGTTTTAGAATCAAAAAAAATTTGGGCAGGCAATTCGTTTACGAGAAAGGTACCTGAAGCGACATCGGCTTCTTCTTTCGCAGCTTCGAGTGTCATCTGAAAGGCTCTCGCCTTCGGCTTTGGTCGATGATTGGGTTTTGCTGCGTCCTTCTTCTTCGGGCAGTCCCTCAAAATGTGCCCTTCTTCATTGCACCCAAAACATACGTTCTTATTGAAGGTGCATTCATTGGCATAATGCCCAGGCTTTCCATATTTGTAACACGTGACTTCCACGCTGCACTTCCCATCATGTTTCTTCTTACACTTGTCACACCACTTGGCTTCGGCTCCTCCTCCAAATTTTCTCAAACAAAGTCTTCGAGAATTTGTTCTTTTTATTGGAACTTGAAGTTCCTTCAAACATTCTCTTTTCGCCAACTTCAACCTTGCTGGCGGCTCTCCCTTTTATCATATCTTCAACAGACTTGGCAGCCCAGATAGCTGCCTCCAAAGTAAGTTCCTGATGTACTGGCACCGTGTACTCCCATGGAAGTCCCATTGTGTATCTGTCAATTTTTGCCAACTCATCTGGGAAAATATGCCAAGCAAACTCCATTTTGTCTGTGAAGTTATTTGTATATTCGTCAACGGTCATACTACCCTTCTTCAACGTTAGAAATTGATTTTCTAACTCAAGCACGTTTTGGGCCGAGCAGTACTTGCGCTTGAAGTGCACCAAGAAGTATGCCCAAGTTAGTTGCAGTGGCTCATTAGGGCTTAGGGTTTTCCCCAAAGTGCTCCACCATCGGGCAGCACTACCCCTGAACTGACATACTGCAAACGTGGTTTGTCACTTGCCTTGGCAATCACAACTCATGAAAGCCAACTCCATTTCCGAGATCCAGTCCATTACTCCGACAAGATCTTCTTTTCCAGTGAAGGTCGATCGCTTGCAAGTCATAAAATCCTTATACTTGCACCCATTTCTCTCCATTCTATCCTCGTGGTTATTTCTCTCAACCACAAGCGGTTCACTATGACCAACCGATCTACTGTTGTTCCCTTTTTCAGATCGATTGTCATTTAGTTCACGTTGTTCAACAGGAACTGAAGGTTCATCCAGGTTGTTCAGCAATATTTGCCTCAATTCCTCCCTTTGTTCAGCCAACATGGTATGAATCATAGTTCGTACTCCAGCCATGGTGATGGGTTAGGGTGCAACTCCTACTATCGGCACCGGTTCCACCACTTGAGGTTGAGGTTGTTGGTTTCTGTTTGCATTTCCCGCTCCACTCCGAGTTCTTGCCATTACAATCTATATATCGAATAAGGCGAATTTAGGTCTTTATCCTTGTTAGACATGTCAATTCCCTTATCACTCCGAAATTTTTACATGTTAGTTCTAATCTCGTAATCATACGCTTAGAATCCTACACACATAAGGTTTCCAGATCCGGTCGACAATAGACCATAGATCCAAACAAATAATGGCATATATGGCAACATATAGCATTCAGCACATAATGGCATTTTAGGCATCTTTCCTAAAATAAACTAGTGCTCGTGTCTAAAACATGGTAGACACTCATCACACAATCATCAATAAGCATTCTAAGTTCAAGTCTAGAAATTCTACAATTTCTTAGTTCGCTTAAACTAATGCTCTGATAAAAACTGTGACATCCTGTAATTTCTCGTCCAGAAAAGACCGATTTAATTTTTTCTTTTTAAAATAAAATCAAAGAATTCTTTTTAAAAGATGTTGCGGAATTGGTCCCCAAAATAATACATGATAAAAGTTTATCAAAATCATTTCTTAAGAAATGTATAGTTTCATTTCATATCAAAATCTCGGAATGTCATGTTCCGATACAGATCAAAAGCATAAACAAGACATTATAAGCCTTTCAACAGTTATTTACAACTACTGGCCTATAATAAAAAATCTCTGATCATCTTCCGACTATGCTCGGGGTCCACTACCTGTAATCATAAAAAACTAAGTGGGTCAGGCTTGGGAGCCTGGTGAGCATATATGATTTTCAACCCACATTAATAATATACTTATTAAGTTCACCAATCAACAATAACCCTGATTACCCATTCCCGTTGTCCTCACTTTACGTCCCGAAACACCTATCACAAGGGACCTAGCCTAAGGATTATCATCGGGATGGATACTACTGCTAAGGGGTTTCCTTAGCCATACATGTCCTAAAGGCAACCATGAGGGGGATGGAGTACGCCAAAGAACATTTAATTCATCAACACCTACAAGTTGCGAACCTGCTAGTGTTCCACTGGACTGTCTAGAAAGGTCTGTGATTGTCATCTATACTCCGCTAGATGACAACAACAACAACAACAACAACATCGAGGCATCTCACCATTTTTACACACATCAACTGTTTCATCTACCCATGTTCTACCCAACATATTTTGTAGATAAACTACATATACAATTTAAAACTTGTATAAAAAATTTATTTAGCAGTCACCTCAAATAAACACTTAATATAATTACACATTGCACGTATTTTATAGAAAATACTTCATATCTAGGTGTAAGATGAAAGTGACTACACACTCACAAGATTTGATGATAATCGGGCAGCAATTCGTTGCTTAAAACGATCGTTTCTAATAAAACCAGAAGTTTTATTGAGAAACCGGGTTATGCAAAGGTCGGGCATCGAAACCGAAAAGATAAATTTTTCGGGCTACTCGGGTGCTTCGTGGTGTATTCCGGGGCTGATAATCGATATCGGGGCTTTAGGCGATGTTAATATGAAGAAAATATGGGAAAAGGGGTTAAAAGTGGCAAATTCCCAAAGTTACCCGGGAGGTCTCGCACCCTTCTATTTATAAGGGCGAGGCTTCTGATCGGACGGCTGAGAAGAAACCACGCGTCGCAGATCCGAGGGCTCGCAAGGGGGGGGGGGGGTGGCTCGCACATGGCTCGCACATGGTCTGCGCATGCGAGGGGCTCGCTGGCAGTCTGTGATTGGACCGAGGTCTAGGGTCCGAAGTAGGGTGGTTCGTGGCGGCATTCAAGGTCGAGGACATGTGCTAAGAGGGTACGTGTCGCACCGCTATTGGACCACTTCGGATAAGGCTAGGTGTTCGGATGACTCAGCAGCTCGAATTACTCAGCAGCTTGGATGACTCAGCAGGACACATGGCGCATTTTGAGCGAGGGTGACGTGGCAGCTCGTGACTATGCGAATTTTCTTGATTTTCGAGCCAAAACTTCAAAAATCCATAACTTTTGCATACAAGCTCTGTTTTTGACGTTCTTTATATGCACGCGTACCTAAAATTACGCTCTACAACTTCTGTTTAGACTTTGTCGGCTAATTTTGAATATAATTTTATTATTATTATTTTTAACAAACCGAGACAGGAAATCCGTTAAAAATTCATAACTTCTTCATCCAACTTTCGTTTTTGTTAGACTTTTTACTGTTGTGCTACTAATGACAAGACCTTCAATTCTTGTTTAGGTTGTGTCGGCTAAAAATCACTTGATCTAAAATTTGAGTTTTTAACTGTCTACTGCTAAGCTGAAACTTTGAAAAATCACAACTTCCTCATATGAAGTCAGATTTGGGCGTTCTTATGATCGAACTTCTCGGTTTAATGAATACTACGACTTTCGTGTAGATCACTAGGGCTAAAAAGTAATTTATCAAAAACTCATTTTTTATGACCCTTGGCATCGTGCCGGTTTATCGCGAAACTTCGACAGGTCATAACTTCTTCGTTATAACTCGGATTTTGGTATTCTTTATATCCCCGAAATCCTTGTTTCGACCACTACAACTTTATGTAAAGATATCGGGCTTATCTCACACTTTAATTTTGACACTTATCTTTATTCTTAATTAATTAGGCCCTAGTAATCAAGCATAAAACACATAATATAGATAGAATTCAAATAATTCCTTTTTCATTTCTTCAAAATGAGTTACAAAGGTTAACCTAGACTATCACCTCAATATAAATGTCTAGCCTAGAAACACGAGTGTTACATTATACAGAGCAACTGACCGCAAACAAGGTTACGGCCCGACACACGTTCACGGCCGTGAACACCCTTTCAGCCGCAAACACACAACCGTACACCCATACATTACATGTCCAAACCCTATCAAGACCTGTACATATTGATGCCTAACTAAAAGTAACAAAATATGACCTAAAAGTTTACCCCTTGGTTTGAGGCTAGCATGAATTTAGTCTTTCTTGACGACCAGCACATCAGATCTTCCCATTGCACCCAACCACATCTTCTTCTCAATGATCTCCGCAATCATGCATGTAAATTCTTTTGCAGCAGCTTCAAAAATCTCATGCTTGCAGACGATTTGATGAAGAGCCAAAGTGTTTATGTCCCTTTTCACTGAATTGTAGCAAATCCCATTTGTCAACAATGTGAAACACACCTTCTGGGAATTTGATGACAGTAGAAGCTATGGCTTCATCAAAAACCAAGTATTCCAAATTGCGAAGCGATCCATTACAAAATTTCTTAACAATCGGATTTTGTGTCATTTGTTTTGTCAGGGGCCACATAACATTCTTGAAGATTTGATTGGTCTTGGGGTCAAGAATATCTTTAGCTCTCTTCAAGAAAGATTCAGCACTCTTCATCCCATCAAATTTTCTTCTAACTTGATTCTCCAAGAATAGTTTGAAATCAGTTCCACGAATATCATTGGATGGATTGGAGAATGGGGCTTTAGAGTGCTCAGTAAGATCCACCTTTTTCAAGGAAGAAAAATCATTCTTGTCCTTATGCTATTCAACGTTACTGTTCTTTCGCTTCACCAGCCGTCAATTTAATCTGTCATGAAAGCCCCACATAATAATTCCGGACCGATCACCATATCTGTCTTTGAACCTCTTCTTTCCAACATCAGCCACAGTGAGTTGAGGCTGGTCTCCACGAACATTCTTATCTGAATTCTTCATAAAGAGCCACTTCCCTTTCTTCTGCGAAGATACTTGTCTCCTGGAATGTTTGATAGTAATTATTGGATGAGCTTGAGTAGGTTCTATCTCAAAACCTTCAACAACTATTGTGGTTTTGATTGTTGGAGGATTGACAAAAGGATCTTGTTGAGATGTATTAGCTGGGCAGATGGAGAAGTCTCAGCTTCTTTTGGATCTTCGAAAGTAGTTTTGAATATGTCGCCAAATTTTGCAATAAGCTTGTTCTTCAATTTGTAGTATCCAGCTGTCAGGGCTCCAAGGTTTACTTGTAGGAAGAGATTTGTTTTGACTTTAATGTATTTTCTTCTTCAAGCTCGAAAACTCGAAAGTCTAGGTTTCCATTCAAAACGTATTTTTCAATAATCTTCTGGCTCAATACTCCAAACTCTACTCTAAGATGTAAAATTCATGGATCCGTGCCCCCTACACTTCCTTCACCAATATATATGCCTTTAACTTGGGTGGAAGGATCCAAATCGTGTTGCGCCAACAACCTGGCAAGCCTCTCAGAGGCAGCATCTTGCGCAGGTAGTGGTGGAGAGGAACCCCCAGGAGTTGAAGGGCTCCCGACTTCATGAGAAGATCATATAACACTTGACTTCTTCAGGGGTTGGTTGGGCTGATGTTGCAGCGGCAGTGGATTGTTGGACATGCGGTGCTTGTTCCCTTAGAAGCACTCCCAGCCTAGGATTAACTTTTCTTCTTTTGATTGGAGGCTGGGAGGCTTGTGTTAAATTGAGATACTTTCATATGGCAAGGATGTTGGAATAGCAACTGGAAGGGGAGGAATCCTTGAAGTTGTATCCATATTAGTTTAAGGTTTGGTCATCTACGTAGAAGTTGGAGGCGTTGCCTTGATACCATCATCAAGTCCCTTTGTCTACGTTGCAGTTTGTGCAACATCATTGAAATTGTCAAAGAAAGCATCGAGGTCTTCACTGCTTAGACTTATATCATGACTTTGCTCAATACCAAAGAATAAATGATCATTATGATAACCAGATATATCACCACCAAGATCCATATTCTCTTTATCAACATCCTCCTCCTCCTCATCATCATCATCATCCCCTTCCACATTAACCATTGGTACATGTTCCTCAGCAATGATTGTAGCTGAAGGAACGAGCTCTTCTTCATGTTCTAAAGCAGTAATAACAGTGCCAAAAACTTGTTGACGAAAAAGTGTACTCACAAGTATACAAGGTCATGTAAGTAATATGGTTGTAAGACCAAATATCGAACCCACAAGGACTATTCTATTCTAAGGAAGAATGAACTAGACAATTGATTGCAAAAGTGATTGATTTTAATAAACTAAGTAAATTATTAAAATAAAATTAAACTAAATTCAGCAAGATAATAATGAAAACTAAAATAACCAAATAAACAAGCACACACAAAAATTCAACAAATTAACAGTTATGAGAAAAATGGGATTTAGTTGACTTATATGGGTTCAATGGTTCTTCTAATGCAGCTAACTTGACAAACCAATTATATAGAATGAATAACTTAACACCAACAAAAGTTATCAACTACCTCTCGGTCTCATGGTTCCATTTAAAAAAAAACATTCAATCATATCTGTATGTAGTTCATGATTTTAAAAAACATTAAGTCCATTGGTTTTGTTAAAAATTACATAACACATGTGTATGTTAAGTTTAAGCAAGATAACGAAGCCGCACATTCATATTCAAATGAAGTCAATATAAGCATGTAAATATTAAATTTAAACCAAGAAAATTAACTCTAACTAATGTTGCTCATGTGCTAGCCAAAATCAAATTTACCCGTCAAAATTCATATTTTTTTTTGTAATAAGCACACATTTGAATATGTCACTCAATTTCAACAAAATTGGTTTTAACAATATCAACTACATTAAAATTAGCATCTAACCCAATTCAACTAAAACCTAATGAAATCTACTCCATAAAACTAAATTAAAAAAATGTGATGAAATAAAACCTAAACATCATTCTCAAATTAAACTCTGTGTAACTGACGAAACTAACACACAAAGCTCTTAAACATAAGTTACTGTAGCAAATGATAAATAGACAAATAAAAACGATAATAAACAATTAAAAATAAAGTTAAGAAATTGAACAATTCATTCGTTCTATTTCCCATATTATGCGCCTCTCCATGTCATAGCATAGCGCCTCTCCATGTCATAGCATATGTGTACTTTTGTTCATATGCATCAACTAATTATAGGGAAACAAAAATAGACGATGATGAAGCATAGTAACGAAACGGCGGCTATGGTTTTTTTTCTTTTCGTAGGTTTCACTCTTTTTTTTTCGTCGTATCGTCTGTATCCCCCCTTACACCCTGTTCCCGAAAATAAGAGAATCGAAGGGAAAGAAGGAGTGAAGATTGTTCCCAAGATTATTTTTTGGAATGATTTGGGAAGAAAGGAAAGGAAATCAGTACAATATTTTCTCTCCTATTCTTCCTCCCAAATTAGAGAGATTTGGAGAGAAAGAGAAGCTTCGATACAAGAAAATCCCGATGATTACCACACTACCCCTATATACATTCACGTACAAGATCGTAGAGGAAAAAAATCGTTGCTTCTCCTCTTCACGCTCTGCAATCGGAGACGATTCCATAGACGGGTTCCTGATCATTTTCGTCTTCAAGCTTCCCATTGACCGGTTCCTGATCAGCTTCGTCATCAAGCTTCCATTATCAGGTTTCATTTTTTTTCTTTGATTTGTTTTTTATGTTTTTTATAAATGATGCTATTCTTCTTATGCGCCATCTATTTCTTGGTTATGGGTACTTATTTGACATTTATATAATCAAGAAAAGTATATGAACTCACCTGCTCTTGCACTAGACTTCCAGTTTCATGAAGTTTGCATTAGTTATTTCTATGTTTCTTCTCTGTTATTTGGTGGTGTATGGGTACTTATATAGTCTTTTTCTGCCTCTGTAAAATCACTCCCAAGTTTTACAAATGTGTTTATCTGCATAAATTTAATAAAAAGTTCCTGGATTTCTCAAAAAATCTCATTACAATGAGTCTTTTCCTGCCTCTAAAAAAGATTAATTTAAGCAAGTAAGTATGAGCATTACTGAATTACAACCTGTACCATGCTTCTTTCTGTTAATTGGATTAGTTTAAGCTAGTGTTAATATGATTATATAGTTTTGCCAAAGATTGATTTTTTTATTATCATCTCTACATAGAGGATCACAGAATACCCTATTATACATATTCATGAGTACTCTTGGGTGGTGTGCCCCATTGTAAACTGTTATGTTAAGTCCCATTCTTATCCACCTTCCTTACACCACCATATATTGTTTAATTTAGCTGATATGATTGGTTTAAGCATAACATTATTTTATATTTCATTTTCTTGGGAATTTTGATAGAATGACAGGTTTATACATTTGGGCTTGAAATAACAATATAAGTGCAACAAACTACCATCCGCTAGGGAATTGAACAAGCTGTTCATATTTCATTTTCTTGGGGATTTGGATAGAATGACTATATGAAAATAAGTCTGATCACAAAACTAACTATGTGAAAAACAAACAATGAGCAACAATAGCATCGCTACTAAAAAAATATGAGGTTTTATCGAATTACAATTTATATATTTTTTAGTATAATCTTATTTGGGTTTTAAAAAGCCTTCATTAGGTGTACATAAATTTTATCACTAAAGATTTTCATAAGTAAAATCAATCTATTTTTCCTTTTCCTTTTTCCGATTCTGGTTTCCATCCTTATAACGTTTAATCTATTTTTCCTTTTCCTTTTTGCGATTCTGGTTTCCATCCTTATAACGTTTAATAATTACAAAAATTCAAAAAAATAAGACAACAAAGTATGTGGGTCAACCTACATGAACACAAAGCTTATTAGAAGTTTACTTTCATTTTTGATTATTTATTTGATTATTTAGTTGGTTTGTTTTGAAGAAGTAAGTATATTTGTTTTGAGAATTATAATGATATTATACAGCTTCAATGCAACCACACCTAATATGAAATGGATATTCATGTTTCCCAAATTATTAACAAATGATGTGACCACAAATCCACATATAACACAAGTATTACAGTTTAATAATTTTCATGAAATAGGTAACAATTTCGATGGATAGTGAGCTACAAACACCCGCTCAATTTCTGAGAGTCAGGCAAAGGCAAGTAGTTCATCTGCTTTACTTGTTGATGGAAATTCTGACACATCGTACCCTTGCCAACACAAACAGTCCCAAATTACCTTTTAGGAAACTTATTTTAAAACGGCGACGTATACGTGACCAGTTGATACACAACCTTTCAAATTGTGGTCAATTCCGTGAACTTATCCGTATGAGTGAGCAAGCTTTTAAGAAATTGTGCGCTATCTTACAACAAGTTGGTGGTATTCGAGGTACTCAACTCATGTCCGTTGAAGAGAATTTTGCAAGATTTTTGCACATTGTCGGCAATGATTTTAGAAATCGATTTGTCTCTTGGCTATACTGTCGATCTAAATATACTACAAGTAGGTGCTTCCATAGAGTTCTCCGAGCAATCATATCACTGGAGAGTCATTATATTCAACAACCAATGGGTGATGTTGTCCAAAAAGAAATTCAAGAAAAAAAACGATTTTAACCTTACTTTAAGAATTGTATAGGAGCAATTGACGGGACACATGTCCGTGTCAAAGTACATAACAAAGATGACCCTAGATATCGTGGTCGCAAGGGGTACCCTACGATAAATGTCTTAGATGCTTGTACATTGGATTTAATGTTTACGTACATTTTAAGTGGCTGGGAGGGTACATCATCAGACTCGAGGATACTAAAGAATGCACTCAATAGAGGAGATAAACTAGTAATTCAAAAGGGTAAATTTTAAATACGAAAAGTACTCTTATGTGTAATCCAATTTTTAATACATAACTAATTACAACTTATTTGTAGGTCGAAACTATTTGCTAGATGTTGGTTTGCCTCATACAAGTACACTAATGGCACCATATCGTGGTGTCAGATATCATTTGAAAGAGTATTCTGCTCGGGCCCATTAGAATGCAAAAGAGTTGGTTAATCTCCGTCATGCTTCATTACATAACGCTATAGAATGGGCATTTGGTGTTCTGAAGAGAAGGTTTCCTATCAATAGAAGTACACAAGAACCTTTTTATTCTTGTGAAATGCAATCAGACATTTTCTTGGCATTTGTTATTTTACATAACTTTTTGTTAGAAGAAGATTGAGACAAAAATCTTGAAGATGAGGTCCTACAGGAGATGTTAAATGAACCTAGAGAGGAAATGCACCATAATATAAGGGAGACAAGTGAGGGTAATGCTGTGGCAAAGCAAATGAGGAACTTAATTGCAAATGAAATGTGGACTGATTACCTGCCAAATTGAAACCAAGAGATAGATATGTCAATGTAGCTACTAGTTTTTATTATAGCATTTCAATTTTATTTTGTATGGATCTTTTGTGTTTGACTTGATTTTGTATGAATCGTTACTGTTTTGACTTTATTTATGTTATTTTTCTTTGGGACATGTTATTTACTCATTATTTGTACATCCACTAAGTATGTTTTTTTATGTTATTGCTGCTTGGTTTGTTTATTTATGATGTTATGCAGGTCAAAAGGATGAAGGAAGAAAAAGTTACTCAGAAAGAACATATAAAATGGACAGATTGGATTATTGTTCTATTCAATCTATGATGACCCAAGATGAGAAAGGATTAAGGATTAGTGGGAGTTGCATCTCACAAGCGTACTCTAACATGGTAGAGGAGCTTAATCAAAAGTTTGGGAAGAGTTTAACAAAAATTCATTTAAAGAATCGTTTGAAAACTTTAAAATCAGGTTTCTCGCAACGGTATGCATGTTCCGCGGAACTTCATTGAGTGGGTTGGGTTGGAATTCTGAAAAACAACTAATTGAAGCGGACAAGGAAGTGTGGGCCAACCTAATTAATGTAAGTTTCTTTTATTACATGTTACTTAGTTTGTATATATTTATGTTATTTTTCTAAACAAGAATTGTATTTTGGATTATGTGTTACAGTCAAAGCCAGAGGCAATTTCATTGAAGTCCAAAAAAATACCAAACAACAATGAAATGATAGCTTTGTTTGAGAAAGATAGGGCTTTACGGGTGCATGTAGAAACCCGGAAAGAGAAGAATGCTCGATTGAACAAGATTGAGGATATCAAAGTAGAAACAATTGAAGAAGTGGATCAGTTACTAGCAAGCAATGACATAACACTTGCGAAACAACAAAAAAAATAATGATGATGATGATGATGATGGTCTTGATGATATTCAAGTGTTATCTCCTACATTCTTTTCACCGGTGCAAAAGTCATGTTCTAAGAAGTATAAAACTAAAAAAAGGAAACATTAAATTGAAGATGAAGATGAACCTGAAGTTGAACCTGAATCGTTTGAAAAGGTTATTATGAGTGTAGTTAAAGATGTGGCTTCTGCTATGAGGGAGGGTAACAAAATCTTTGAAAACTCTCATCACCGGGTTTATACTGGTGATGAAATTTATAAAGAGTTAGAGCCAATGGATTTGGAACCAGATGAATTAGCAGAAGTTCTCATGTTTTTGTCGCGAAATCAATATGATGCGGGGACATTATTTAAAGTTCCATTTGAAATACGAAAAAGTTTGCTGAAAAAAATGATGGGGGCAAGTAAATGACTTACTTAGGATGATAGTTTTTTGGTTTTTTATCAGTTTGACTTCATACTTTTTGGGTTTTGGTTTGAGTTCATACATTGGAATTTGTTTGATTATTGTTGAATTGACTTTAAATTGGTTTCTTATGAATTTGTTTGATTATTCATACATTTATGTTATTTTTGGTTTGGTTTTATTTACTTCTTTTACCCTTTATATTGATTTTGTTTGAAAAAAGTTATATAAATGAAGAATATACTAGAATTGTGATTAATAATGAATTATGCATTAATGATTTTTATATAAATAATCATGTGAAAAAAATAATTAAAGAAAAATAATTTAGGCATAATTTTGTTTTCAAGAGAATCGTGTGGTACATATTTGAAATTATGGAAAAAATGTGACAAGGGTATAGTTGTCCACTTTTAGTTTTCATTACTTTTCCTTCCAACTCGGGAACACAAAGAAAAATAATTTTCCTTTCCTTTCTCTCGAACTCGGGAACAGAAAAATACACTTTACTTTCCATTCCATTCTTTTCTTTTCTCTCCACATTTCTCTTCTTTTTCTTTTCTTTCCTTTAAATGAAACTCGAGAACAGGGTGTTAATGCTCACGTATAACACATAAATCTATAACATAAGTACATTCTTGTCCTTCCAACTCTCATGTATTGTGCAACTTTAACCCCAATGCCTTCAACTTTTCAACTTGGTACAACTTTAGCCCTTGATCTTTCACTTTAATTCAAAATTTAATTTTCAGCTTTTATTTTTTCTAACAGCAAACCAACTTCATCTTCAACGTCGATTATGAGCAGGAAAATGACCGATTCAGGGAAAACTGAAAACTTCTAACTTGTAGAATATTGCGTCCAGTTTCCGAAACGTCTAGAATCGCCTAAATCGGAGTCCCAATGAGTCAGATATGATGAAAACATTGAGACGTGGCCAATCGGCCAAACATCTTTTATTTGCCTTAATTACTCGTGATGCATTTTTCTTCTTTCAAATCTGTCAATTCCTTGCCGAAACCATTTGGACATTATAATATGATTCCAACTCCTACCAAGACTCGTTGAATAAGTGGTGGGGGCCTAAGAAGCTTAGGCAATCTTGTATTCACAAGATAAAAATCATCAATTCCTTATAGATTTTTGAACTTTATAAGAGGAAGTCAAACTCCCACCATGACCCGTAGACTAGGCAGTGGGGAACCCATGAAACACATGTTGCACTTACATTAACAAGTAAATGAATACCATCAATTCTGATGCAAAGCACAATGTGCTATAATTTGGATTTCGTGCAAAGAAAAGCAAACCCCACCAACCTGTAGAATAGGCGAAGGGGAACTCAAGAAACTTGAGTTGCACTTGTGATGAGAAGCACGTGGAGCTATATTATGGATTTCGTGCAAGAAAACCATCTCCCACCAACCTGTAGAATAGGAGGAGGGGACCTAAGAAGCTTAGGTGAACTTGTAAAAACAAGTTAATGAGCCGTCAATTCCTTTAAGAATTTTGGACTTCATAAGAAGAAGCCCAGCTCCCATCGTTCTATAGAATAAGAGATAAGGAACCCATGCAAGATAGGACAAAAACCCAACTGAATGGGAACAAAAATACAGCCTGGGAAATATTAAGTCTATTACACTCATTGACATAAATTTATCTTTTTAATCTCAAAACATGATGTAAATTGTAAAATCCGGGGACAAAAATAAGCTTTTTAGTTCATTTAGTGATCGAAAAATGAGTACTAACTAGAGGCGTTGCCTTGATAACATCATCAAGTCCCTTTGTCTCCATTGGAGTTTGTGCAACATCATTGACATTGTCAAAGAAAGCATCGAGGTCTTCACGTCTTAGCCTTATATCATGACTTTGCTTAATACCGAAGAATAAATCATCATTATCATAACCAGAAAGATCACCAACAAGATCCATATTCTCTTCATCATCATCATCATCATCATCATCCCCTTCCCCATTAACCATTGGTACATGTTCCTCATCAATGATTGCAACTGAAGGAACACACTCTCCTTGATGTTCTAAAGTAGTAATAACCTCGTCTTTAGTTTCTTCATCATCAAAGGATTCTTCAAACTCAGTTGCATCACTAACTTCTGTGAACTGACCAAACTTCACCAATAGAAATTTCCCCTCATACATAAACATTCCCTTTCGATTCTGCTTCATAAGACCAAAAGCGTTGGAAACAAGAGACTTCATGTTGGATTAGGTGTCTAAGCCCATAACTATTTTGGTATGCACTTGACCCGATTGTGAGCATGGTCCTTTTGGGTTGCCTTCACCATAGCAACTGATAGGATGAACTAAGGAGAAAAAGGATTAATTATGATTTATTAATATATTATACGGATAATATATTAAAAGACAAATCATATTGTTTAATTAATATTAGTGAAGAATTAATAAAAATTAATTTTGTGGCTAAAAGAGATTAATTAAATAAAGGGGACTGATCTTGCAATTATATGATAGTTGCAATTAGGCTATGAATTCCTAATGGAAAGGAGATTGGACGAAATCTATGGGAAGCCCATATGTTTTTCATCCAAGGGCTTTCTAAGGGAACTCCATGGGTTGCTTAAGGCCTAAGCAGAGATTAGGGTTTCAACTGAAACCCTAGCAGCCCACGCAAGTATATAAAGACCCCAAATGCTCCTAAAAACGTGGCTAAGTGATCTCTAAGGGTTCTTAGACATATTTTTGCCTCCTCCTCCTTGTAAGTCATCTTATTGCTCATGGTGTTTGTGATTCCATTAGAGGTGCAACATTTGAGGCACTAAGCTTTCAAGAGTCAAGATCAAGGAGATTAGTGATTGTTATTGCTACATAATAATCAAGATAAGATCTAAACCATAATTAATATGTTAGTTCAATTATTGTATGCTAGATCTAGGGTTTATGAGCTTTGGATGATTATTGCATGTTTATTAGACAAACTAGATCCAAAAGCTTTAGGGTGTCCATGTACACCATAGGATTGATATAGTGCTTATAATCCATCAGTGGTATCAGAGCCTAGGCTGTTTATCTAATGTATTTGATGCTTTGTTTGATCATTCAAAGATGAAAATTTTTAGTTTTTTCGGTTCTGACCAGGCTCATGATGTGAGCATAGTGTTCACGACATGAGCTCAGTTCTGACAACAAATCTCGAAATTTTTGCCATATTTTGATTTGGATAATTACCATAATTTGTCTTTCCATATAAAATCTGATTTTTTCATTATGGTATTGATTATGCTAATCCAAATAGTAGATAATTGTCAAAATTAAGATAATTACTTGTTTTATAAGATAACGATTAATTATTTGTAGTTTTGATTTGTATTATCTTGGAAGGAAATTTAATTAGGTCAAACTTAGATAATCACTAATTATTTGATTAATAGAATTATTTGTAAGCTGATATAGGAAGTTTTGAAAAGTTTAAAAATTTTCCCTCAAGTTTTCGAATTAAAAATTTTGATTAAAAGTTTAATTTTGAAATATTAAATTCTAAAACCCTAGTATTCTGAAAAGTTAAAATTACACCCTTATGGTTTTATTAAATTAATTAAGTGTGTAATTAAAAGAAAGTTAATAAATCCATAATGTAATGGTTTACATTTAACAAAATTAAAGGTATAATTTATTAAATTAAACCACCTAGTATTTTAAAAGTGTAAAAATACACCCTTATACTATATAAAATTAAAAGTATAATATTATATATGTATGAGTAAAAGGTCAGTCTTACCGTTAGTAGGCCTCATTCACGAAGCTGGTCTATAAGGGATGTTTAATGAGATTGCATATAAAATGGCGATTTAATGGGTATCAATCTTAGCCACTACACTCTTGACTAGTGGAGGGTCGTTAGCTAAACGGGCAGGATATGACGCAACCTTGCATTATAAGTATAATGAAGTACTAAGTAACTAAACATTTTTATAAATTCCCAAATCTTAGTTACTTTAGGAAAAATTTGGAGTTGGTGCTATTCCATGAAATTACACTTATACCCTTGCTAAGACGTTAGTGGAGCGTGTGTGGTTAACCGACACACTAATTGGGCTCTAACGAAAGGTGGAAAAGGGTGAATCAATGTTTGTCATAGATCGATGGAGCGTGTGTGGTTAACTGGCACGTCGATTAGGTGATTGTAACATTGGGGACACCAGGTATATTTGCATGGTTGTCCACAACTTGTTTGTGATCCTCAACATCACAGTCACAAACGAAGGGCACAATCAAGATTTAAAAATGCCATTGAAAAGTTCAATGAATCTCAAAGGATCTAGGAGTTTCAATTCATTTAAAACTTAATTTTTAATTTTCGTTTATCGTGGTGGAAATTGGTAAATCATCATTTACCTACCTTCAAATGTTCTACAATTTGGATTACGGCATCCCTTTTCCAAATTGTAGAATATTGTGTTGGGTCCTAGCCTTGATATCTCATTTGGGTGTTATATCAAGGTTTCCAATCAACTAACTTGAATTTTCTCCCGTTTTGTAGATGTCAAAATCTAAAAACTATGGTCTTCCTGAATCCGTTGGAACAAGTTTTCCTCATGAAGATGATTTTCCACGATTTGATCGAGGAACTTGAGGTAATTTTTCACTCCCCCTCCTCCTCCAATTATTCTCCCAGACCCACATGTTCGAAGACTTAAAAATTTCAAGGTCACTCAAGCCCTGTTGGCAAACAAAAATGAAGATGGAAAGTGTGAATGTGCTCATGTCTTCGATATGAAGTTGCATATTGATAGATTAGGAATGTTGGGTGTCGATGTCTCAAGGAAAGTGGCTGTTAACTTGGTTCTACAATCACTTCCCGAATCATATAGTGAGTTCATTAGAGAGTACTATATGATAGACGACGATGTGACCCTCATTGATTTGACTTATTGGCTTATTGCTACTGAATCAGCAATGATTTTTTGCACTGGTCGAGCAAATTTGTCTGGAAAATCAATATCCCAACCTTCTATGGGAAATGACAACATTGGAAGTCCAAAAGTTTTCTCTATGCAAGAGAAAGGTTGAGTCTGAGATAGTCCTGTGAACCATTCCAGAGGAATCCATATATTTTTTTCTGCCAAAAAGGGGGCATTGGTTACGAAGCTGCCCTGACTACTTAAGAGATCTAAGAGATGGGAGAGTCAAGATGTATGACTCTACTCTCGGTAAAATCCACTATCTAATTCTATTAAGTTTTCTATTTTAGATTCTTAATGCATGATGTCATAAGATATCATTTTGATGTGTTGTAGGATCGAAGAAAAGAAAGGAAGCTTAAAGGAAGAAGTGAGCTGAGTCTGATCACGAAGAAATGGATTTCGATCACATGATTCGATGATCAGATTTTTTTGGAGCTGCTACTTTTAGAGTTATGATAGATTGTTTAGGAATATGAAATAGCATAATTTTCATTTTAAGGACAAGTTTTTCCACACCTTTTTATAAATAAAATAAATTTTGAGTTTTGCCTTATTTATATACCCTTGCAATGTTATTTATGAAAAATGGATGCTTTTGTGTTTCTATTGTAAGAAATATTAACTGGATGTGATTCTTAGTTATGTTATATATGGTAGTGTCATAATATTTCTAAGTAAGGATAGATTCTATTGCCCAAGTCTCAATTGGATAGAAGCTTGGAATCATATGATTTGAATCATCTGATGTATCGAAATCTTGATACTTAGGAAATTAAGACTAATTCCTTGATCATACAAGTATGTGAGTCAAGTGAAGGACTAAAGGACTAGAACACAATGTTGTGCATTGGTCAAGTCCACCACGAATAACAATAAGAATATTCATCATGATTTACTTAAAGTCTAGTAAATATGGTTATGCTTACAAGATTAAGTATAAGTTTGAATTATTGAAAAAGTTTCGATAATAGCAGAATGAATAAGAAGAATCAATTAGGCAGAAAGACAAAAGTTTCTCCAATCTGAAAAGATGGGAGAGTACTCTAGTATCATGTTTTATGATCGTATTATTGATTGTGAAAACATATCACAATTGATCCTCTAGGTAAACCTTAGTGCACTAGTGTGTAAGAAGAGGAATCTAAAACTGTTGAAAAGGTTAAGTCAAAAATTGGATCATACCTCGTTCTAAAAACAAGTCTCAAAGTTATACTCCAAGATTGTGACTTGAGTGACACATCTTAAGAAGTTCTAACACTCTCGTCAAATGTGAAACAGAAAAATTGTTTTTCTTACTCTTGCACATTTGAAATTGGTAAATTGAGATGTCTTGGATAAGACAAAGATCAACTAATACCAATTGTATGTCGTGTTTGTCTTGATAAGAATCCACACTAACTCTTGAATATTTGTTTATCAATAAATGTTTCTTGACAAGAGAATCTTATATGTCAAGAGGTCAGTGGGAGTCTAAATGGTCTTAAAAAGATTCAAGAACTAATCAAGAGTAAACCTATTAGACACTAGCACACGACTTGAGGTTTGTAACCTATCGTGTTGACAAAATTTTTATTTCTATGTCATTCCAGTAAAGTTACTTATGCATATGAGTTCTACGAGTTCTCAATAGACTGCATAAAGGCAAGCACCTTGTTCAATGAAAGTACATTGGCTAGTATAGGTGAGCTGCTAAATAACTTGGAAGCAATGGTGGGACCCTTGATGGCAAGAAATTAAGAATGAACAAGTTTTGTCCATAAGAGTTTTGATTTGTCACAAACATTATCTTATGATTATGGTTATGACAAATTCACATGGATAAGAACACATACACTGTAAAATCTAAGTGCCATAAGGTTTCTCTCCTTCATGAAAATGACTGTTAGGAAACGCTTTCACTAAGAGAGATATTAAGGAGATAGCAATTGTGATATTTGTGTTCTCAAATTTGATTATGATTATGGCATCCCTTTTCATAGTTCGAATTGTGAGATTTGGAAATTAGTTTGAACACTTAAGACTTATTCTTATAAGTTCTTAAATGTTTTAAATACACATATGAGCTTTCTAAGGAAAGGTGTATGAGTTTGAGAAGCTTGATAAAGGTTTATCGAAACATCTCGTATTAGAAATATGAACTTTGGAAGTCAATAAGTATTGATTTCTAGAAGTCCAACTACTTTATAAATACGTGTCAAAGCTAGTGCGAGCATAAGTGTTACGTTGGTATGAATATAATTATCATGTTAGTGGGAGCATGATTATTATTATTTTATGTGTTGCAAATTAGCAATATTAATTATAGAAAAAAAACTTTCAATTCACAAAGTGGCAGAGGTTAAATAGTTTTTTTGCTAAAATTAAGAGAGAGAATATTATACTTCGTTTCGAAATTTAAAAGATTGGATCGAGAAATTTTAATCAAATTTAGTCAAAGCACATATATGGATGTTATGTTGAAAAGATTCAACATAAAGGAATTCTATATATGGCAATATTATAGCAAGAAACTGGTATAGTATCACGTTTTTTCATTATGAATCGCGTCCCGTACGCTTCGGGTTTAGGATCGATTGCGTGTGCTGCAATATTCGACCGTTCTAAATTTTCCAAATGCCTAGGGCCTTAAGAGGGAAAAAGGACTAGAACCGGATTTGACTAAAATAATTAAACAACTGTCACGGTCAATCTAAGGTTCGCTAAGGATTGGTCGCTTGTGAGCAGTTGGAAGTATAGTAATGAATGGACCATAATGACATTATCATGATTAGATATGATTCTATTAATAATGAGTTGTCGTATGGAAAATATGGAAATGTTTCCATATTGGGAGTTGGATATTGAGAATCTATGATTAGAAACTTTTATGCAAGAAGGATGTTCAAAGGAATGTACTTTGAATGTGAGATTTCACATCTATGGAATTGTCTTGTACAATCTCCAATAGAGAACTTTGTAATTTCATTGGTGAAGTCTTGGTGACTTTTGTGCAATAAGATTACAAAAGAATTAGGGATTGTGAGATGAGCATCATTGGAAGTGTTTTTCAATTGATCTATATCATAAACAATAGACCATAGGTAAAAAGAGATTGCATGCTTGGTGCATGGGACAATTGCTGTTATAATTCAAGTAACAAGTTGATTATCCGAAACATTATACAACGAATAATGTGTAATCAATATGGTGACTAAATAAAATGGGTTTTATTTATACTCGAAAGTTTGGGGCCATATTGGATTCGATTATTATTGTGTTTCACTTTGCATGTTTTGACTTCCCGAATAATAAGATTATTCAAACCATCCACAGTCGCTCATGCTCTGGAAGTAGGTATGAAAGAAGATTGTCGTGAATTATCTTGTAGATTGTCTAAAGTGTATTAGATATAGCAAAAGTTTGATGCAACATTCATGAGTACTTATGAATTAAGATTTGAGTATTGGATTAAACCCAAGCTCACTTGAATCACTTCACGGATTTTTATCATGGGTGATTAGTGAGACGATAATATCTTATATTCTTGAAACCGAGATGTGTAAGTTATATTCTACAAGTCGATTGCACATTGATAATATTTAAACGCACCAGTAACTTGGTGTTATAAAACATATTGTTGTGTGTGACTTGATGAGTAGGTACAAGTGAGCATTTGAATCAAGGTTTATCCGTTCCTTTTACCCAAAGTGGGACAAAAGTGATGTATGTGGGCCCCTCGATTATTTAGTGATGACACCCAAAGCGCTTGACCAAGCCATGACTAAGTTGATGTGTTCAATTAAAGTCTATTGTCAGTCGTCATAAATTGGAAATCGGGAAACAACACATGAACAGAGAGTATGATTAATATCCATGTCTCAGTTCGTACGATATCTAGAATGGACGAATATATGATCCCTTATCTAAAGGACAGGTTTCTGATATGATCAGAGTTCGACAAAGACTTTTGAAAGCTACGATTGCTGATCAGGTTCCGAAGTCATATGCAATATAGTTATTAGACTTATCCAAGTGGGATACTGTTGGATTAGGTGTCTAAGCCCATAACTATTTTGGTATGTACTTGACCCGATTGTGAGCATGGTCCTTTTGGGTTGCCTTCACAATAGCAACTGATAGGATGAACTAAGGATAAAAAGGATTAATTATGATTTATTAATATATTATATGAATAATATATATAAATATAGAAATCATATTGTTTAATTAATATTAGTGAAGAATTAATTTTATGGCTAAAAGAGATTAATTAAATAAAGGGGGCTGATATTGCAATTATATGATAGTTGTAATTGGGCTATGGATTCCTAATGGAAAGGATATTGGACGAAATCTATGGGAAGCCCATATGGATTTCGTCCAAGGGCTTTCTAAGGGAACTTCATGGGTTGCTTCAGGCCTAAGCAGAGAATTAGGGTTTCACCTGAAACCCTAGCAGCCCACACAAGTATATAAAGACCCCCAATATAAATCATCCAAGGCATGTTCCAGAAGGGGTCCGTGGGCTGCTTAGGGCTTAAGCAGTCAAATTAGGGTTTCCTTGTTAGATAACCCTAATTGCTTACCTATTTAAAGAACCCTTGAGACCCAAAAACGTGGCTAAGTGTTCCTTTAGGGTTTCCAGCCATTTTTGGTGCCTCCTCTCTCTTCCCTCTTCATCCAAGTTGCTTAGTGGTGTTTGTGACTCCATTAGAGGGGCAGCACCTGAGGCACTAAACTTTCTGAAGCCAGGGATGGATTGTTATTTCTATATAACAATCAAAGGTAAGATCTAAACCCTAATTTCAGTTATAGTTTATTAGATCTAGGGTTTATGGCTTTGGATTATCAATTGCATGTTTATTAGACAAACTAGATCTAAAGCTATTAAGGTTTGCATGTACACCATAGGATTGATGTATTGCTCAAAACCCTTCAATGGTATCAGAGCCTAGGGTTGTTTGCTAGTGAATTGATGCTTATTTGATAGTTTAATGGATGAAAAAATCGTTTTTTGGCCTTCTACTTGACTGACTCGGCGAGTCAGGTCGACTCGGAGAGTCCAGTCCCTGACTCGGCGAGTCCATGGATCTGGCAGCCTGTTTTTGCGATTTTCTTCCCTATTTTGCTGTGGGATAATTACCAAAATAGTTTTAATTGATAAAATCCGATTTTTTATTGATTCTGGGTGAATATCCTTACCAAAATAGAAGATAATTTTCAAATTTAGATAATCTTTTGTTTTATTAGATAAAGATTGATTATTTGTAATTAGATTTGAATTATCTTGTGAAAAAGTTTCAATTTTCCTCTTTAGGTTATATAGTTTAAATTTGAACTTAAAAGTTTTTGTTTTTGAAATTTAAATAGTTAAACCAAAATGTTTTGAAAAGTTTCAAAACTTGCCCTCAAGTTTTGGAATTTAAATTTTTTATTAAAAGTTTAATTTTGAAATATATTTAAATTCTAAACCCTAATGTTTTGAGATGTTTCAAAACTTACCCTCAAGTTTTGGAATTTAAAAGTTGAATAAAAGTTTAATTTTTAAATGTTAAATTCTAAAACCCTAGTATTTTGAAAAGATTCAAATTACACCCTCATGGTTTTGTTAATTTAATTAAAAGTCTAATTAAAAGAGAAAGTTAATAAAACCACCTAGTATTTTAAAAAGTGTAAAATACACCCTATACTATATATATGTAACATTAAAGGTCTACTATTATATATATATATATATATATATATATATATATATATATGAGTAAAGAGTTAGTCTTACCGTTAGTAGGCCTCATTCACGAAGCTGGTCTTTAAGGAAATTGCCTATAAAATGGCGATTGAATGGGTATCCACTCTTACCCAATGCACTCTTGACTAGTGGAGGGTCGTTAGCTGAACGTGTAGGATATGACAGAAACCTTCCATTATAAGTATAATGAAGTACAAAGTAACTAAATGCTTTTACAAATTCCTAAATCATAGTTACTTTAGGAAAAATGTGAAATTGTATGCTAATCCATGGAATTACACTTCGTACCCTTATCAAACGTTAGTGGAGCGTGTGTGGTTAACCGACACACTAATTTGGGGATGACATTGGTAACGAAGGGTGGCTCGATGCTTATTATAGATCAATGGAGCGTGTGTAGGTAACCAACACATTGATTAGGTGATAGTAGTGTTGGGTGTACCACGTGATTCGTATCGAAGGGCATAATTGAGATTAAACATTCCATTGAAAAGTTCAATGAATCTCAAAAGATCTAGGAGTTTCAATTCATTTAGAACTTAAACTTCCTTTTCGTTTTTCATGGTGGAAATTGGTAAATCATCATTTACCTACCTTCAAATATTCTGTAATTGGATTACGGCATCCCTCTTCTAGGTTGTAGAGTATTGTGTTGGATCTTAGCCTTGATGTTTCATTTGGGTGTTACATCAAGGATTCTAATCAACTTAACTTGAATTTTCTCCTGTTTTGTAGATGTCTAGTTATGACAATCATGGTCTTCCCAAATCCCATGGAACAAGCTTTCCTAATGAAGATGATGTTCCACGATATGATCAAGGAACAATAAATCATGCTTCACTTCCTCCATCTCCTCTAATTATTATCCCTAACCCACAAGTTCGAAGGCTTGAAAAGTTCAGGATCACTCAAGCCCTTTTGGCAAGTAAACACAAAGATGGGAAACCTATGTGTGCACATGTCTTAGAGATGAAGTCACACATTGATAGGCTAAGGATGTTAGGTGTCGAGATTTCAGGTGAGTTGGTTGTTGACTGGGTTCTTCAGTCGCTTCCGGAATCATATAGTGAGTTCATTAGAGAGTACTATATGATGGATCATGACGTGACCCTCATTGATCTCACCTATTTTCTTATGGTTGTTGAATCGGTAATGATTTGGCATGCTGGTCAAGCAAATTTGTCTGGTGAATCAAACTCCCAAACTTCAATGGACATTGAAAATGGTGACATTGGAAATCCATAAAATGTAAACTCTGAGATAGTTCCTTGTGCCATTCCAAAAGATTCTATTTTCTTTTATTGCCAAAAGAAGGGGCATTGGAGACGAAGCTTCCCTATTTACCTTAGAGATCTAAGAGATGGGAGAGTCAAAACATATGACTCTACTTCAGGTAAAATCCATTAACTAACTCTTTTAAGTTACTATTCTAGATTCTTAATACATGATGTGATAAGATTATATTTTGATGATATGTAGGATTGAAGAAAAGAGAGGAAGCTTAAGGGAAAAAGTGAGCTAAATCTAATCGTGAAGAAATGGATTTCGATTGCATTGCTTGTAGATTAGATTCTTGAGCTACTACTTGGAGTTTGAATAGATTGCTAAAAATATGAAATAACATAGTTTTTCAATTGAATTGAATTCTAAGGACAAATTTTCCCGCAACAAAATAAAATTTGATTTTATCTTATTTATTTATCCTTGCAATGGCGTGTATGAAAAAATTGATGTTTGAAGGTTTCTATTATTAGCAATAATGGATTTTATTCTTAATTATGTTATTTGTGGAGATGTAAAGAATTTACCAAATAGGGAGAGTTTCTCATCGCCCAAGTTTCAATTTGACAGAAACTTGGAATCATACAACTTGGTTGCGTGATGAATGAAAACTTTCATATTTGGAAATTAGACTAATTCTTTGACAAAGTGTCAAGTGAAGGACTAGGAGATCGAGTACACTAGGTTGTGCGTTGATCAAATCCACCACAAAGAGAGATAAGATATTCGTCATGATTTAATAAAAGTTTAGTAAATATGATTATACTTATAAGATTAAGTGTAATTCTGAGTTGATTGAAAGAGTTTCAATGAATAGCAGAACGACTAAAGAAGAATCAAGTAGGCAAAAAGATAAAAGTTTCTCTATTCTAAGAAGAATGGAGAGTACCTTTTTATTGTGTTTTATGATAAGTCTTAATGATTAAGAACCATATCTCAATTGATCCTCTAAGTGAGTCTTAGTGCATTTGTATGTCTAAGAAGAGGAATCGAGAATTGTGGAAATGGTTAAATCAAGAAGTCAATCATACTTCATTACAATATCAAGTCTTAGAGTTATACTTCAAGATTGTGAATTCAGTGACAAGTCTTAAGAAGGTTTATAACACTAAAAAAATGTGTAATTTGGAAAAGTTTTCTTATTCTTGCATATTTGAAATTGGTAAGTTATGTTGTCTCGGACAAGACAAAGGCCAACTAGGACTAATTATGTGAAGTGTTTTGTCTTGATAAGAACTACACTAACTCTTGAATATTTGTTTTGTCTAGAAAAGTTTTTCGAAAAGAGAATCATATATGTCAAGAGGTCAGTGGGAGTTTTAATGATCTTGAAAAATTTTCAAGAACAAATCAAGAATAAACCTTATCAATCATCACTAGCACACGACTTGAGGTTTACAACCTATTGTGTTGACATTATTTTGTTTTTGTGCCATTAATTGAGTTAATTAGGCATGTGCATTCTATGAGTTCTCATTTGAATGCATAAAGACAAAGTACCTTGATAGATGGAAAGTACATTTATATGTAAGGATAAGTTGCTAAACTACTTGGAAGACAAGGTGGGCACTCGTGTTACCATAAGGCAAGAAATCAAGATTAAGAAATTTCAGTCCATATGAGTTTGGATTTGTCGCAAACTTGGTTTTCGCAAATTCACATGGATAGGAACACATACACTATAAAATCTAAGTGTCAGAAGATTCCCTCCTTCATGAAAATGACTGTGAGGAAATGCTTTCACTGAGAGATATTTTAACAAGATAGCAATTCTAAAAATTGTATTCTCAAATTCGATTATGGTTACGGCATCCCTTTCCATAGTTCGAATTGTGAGATTTGGCAATTAGTCTAACATTTAGGACTTATTGATATAAGTTCTAAATTATTTAGACACACATATGAGCTATCTAAGGCAATGGTGTATAAGTTTAAGAAGCTTAGATAAAGGCTTATCGAAGCATCTGGTATTAGAAAAATGAACTTCAGAAATTTAATAGGCATTGTTTTCTGGAAGTTCAACTGTTTTCTGAATACATGTCAAAGCTAGTAGGAGCATAAGTGTTATGCATATATAATAATAATCATCATGATAGTGGGAGCATAAGTGTTATGCTTGTATGATTATTATGGAAAGTATTTCAAGATAGCAATATTAATTAAAGAAAAACAACGATTCAATTTGCAAAGTTGCATGGATTGAAAAGTTGTTTTGCTATAATTAAGGGAGAGAATATTATAATTTGTTTCAAAAATATAAAGCTTAGATTGAGAAATTTTGATAAATATAGTCAAAGGATACATAGTGTGTTCTCAAATTTCGATTATGATTACGACATCCCTCTTCATAGTTCGAATTGTAAGAATGCGACAAATAATATATTATGGCAGAAGATTGATAAAGTATCATATCTTTATGTAAGACTTTATGCATCGTGTCCCATACGCTTTAGGTATAGGACGATTGCAAATGCTATAATATTTGACCATTCTAAAATTTTCCAAATGTCTAGAGCATTAAGAGGGAAAAAGGACTAGAATCGGTTTTGACTAAAATAATTAAACAACTATCAAAGGATGATCCAAAGTTCGCTGAGGATTGGTCGCTTGAGAGTAGTTGGAAGTATGGTATTGGATGGACCATATCGACATTATTATGAATAGATAAGATTCTATTAAGAATGAGTTGTCATATGGCAAATATGGAAATGTTTCCATATTGGGAGTTGGATATTGAGAGTCTATGTCTAGATTAGAAAATTTTATGCAAGAAGGATGTTCAAAGGAATGTACTTTGAATATGAGACTTCACGTCTATGGAATTGTCTTGTAACAATTTCTGAAAGAGTACTTTGTAATTTCATTAGCCAAGTCTTCATGACTTTTGTGCTATGACTTTGCGAAAGGATCATTGCATAAAATGTTAGAATCTAGCATATTCTAGTAGTGGGAAGAACCTTGTGTTCTAACATTATTGACAAGGATTGGGAATTGTGAAATGAGCATCATTGGAAAAGTTTAAATTGATCTTTTTCACAAGGTAAGGACCATAGGAAACATAGTGTGCATGCTTTGTGCATGGGACAACTATTGTTGTAATTTGAGTAATAAGTTGATTTTCTGAAACAGTAAACGATGAATAATTAGTAATCAATATAGTGTTTAAACAAAAGTGTTTTATTTACTCCCAAAAGTTTGGGGCCATATAGGATTAAGTATTATTGTTGTGTTTCAGTTTGCATGTTTTGACTTCCATAATAACTGGGTTATTCGAACCTCCACAGTCGATCATACGTTGGAAGTAGGTATGAAGGAAGACTGACATGAAGAGTCTGTAGATTGTCTGAAGAGTTTAGACATATCACAAGTTTGCTGCAGAGTTCATGAGTGCTTTAATAAGATTAGAGTATTGGATTAAACCCACGATCACAAGAATCACTTCATGGATTTTATCACGAGATATTGTGAGTCAATAATATTGTATATTCTTGAAACCGACATGTGTGAGTTGTTATTTGCTGGTCGGTTGCACATTGATGATAAGTAAACACACCAGTAACTTGGTGTTATAAAACTTATTGTTGTGTGTGATTCGATGAGTGAATGCAAGTGAGCATATGAGTCAAAGTTTATCCATTCCTTTTACCCAAAGTAGGATAAAAGAGATATCTGTGGGCCCCTCGATGATTTAACGATGACAGCTAAGCACTTGGCCAAGTAGTGACTAAGTTGATGTGCTCAATTGTAGTGTGTTGTCAGTCGTCTTAAATCGGAAGTCGGGAAACAATATAGTGAGAATGATCAAAATTCATGTCTTGCGTCTATAAGATATCTTGAGAATGGAGGAATATATAATCCCTTATCTAAAGGACACACGTATCTGATAAGATCAGAGTTGACAACGACTTTTGAAAACTATGATTGCTGATCAGGTTCTTAAGTTATGCAAAATAGTTATTAGACTTATCCAAGTGGAAGACTGTTGGATTACTGTCTAAGTCCATAACTATTTCGGTATGTACTTGACCCGATTATGAGCATGGTCCTTTTGGGTTGCCTGCACCATAGCAATATGTGGGATGAATTAAGGAGAGAAATGTTTAATTATGATTTATTAATATATTATGAGAATAATATATTAAAGGAGAAATCCTATTGTTTAATTAATATTAGTCAAGAATTAATAAAGAATTAATTTTGTGGCTAAAAGAGATTAATTAAACTTAGGGGACTGGAATTATAATTATAAGATAATTGCAATTGGGCTATGGATCACCTTGGAATAATAGGTTGGACGAATTCTTTGGGGAAGCCCATTAGAAATCGTCCAAGGCATGTTCCAGAAGGGGTCCATGGGCTGCTTAGGGCTTAAGTAGTCAAATTAGGGTTTCCTTGCTAGATAACCCAAATTGCCTGCCTATTTAAAGAACCCTTGAGACCCAAAAACGTGGCTAAGTGTTCCTTTAGGGTTTCTAGCCGTTTTGGTGCCTTCTCTCTCTTCCTTCTTCATCCAAGTTGCTTAGTGGTGTTTGTGACTCCATTAGAGGTGCAACACTTGAGGCACTAAGCTTTCTGAAGCCAAGGATTGATTTTTATTGCTATATAACAATCAAAGGTAAGATCTAAACCCTAATTTCAGTTATAGTTTATTAGATCTAGGGTTTATGGCTTTGGATTATCAATTGCATGTTCATTAGACAAACTAGATCCAAAGCTATTAGCGTTTGCATGTACACCATATGATTGATGTATTGTTCAAAACCCTTCACAAGGAACCTCCAATAAGGTGGCAACAACTTCTTAATGGTGGGAGGAAACACTCCCTCATAGCCCATTCATTCAATGATTTCCTCAGTCGGTTCCATGGAGATCTCTTTTGGAAACCATGGTTGGTCATTGATCTGTAACACTTCATGTATGGTTTGCTCAGTCACCATGATCTTCTTTCCATTGACAGCTGATTCTGTTGAGTCTGCACCATCGTCTCTTCTGTGTACAAAAGCCTTGTTTCAGAATTGCTTCACAAGGACTTGATAAATTATTGGATTTTACGTGAAAGAGAAAGCAAGGCAGCATTTTTTCAGTCCATGAATCATGGGCTTGAAGTCATTGTGTGTAGCCGGTGCATCCATCAAGAAGGCGGTAATGTTGTGAGTGTTTGAAAATCTCAATTTTGCCATTTTGATCTGCACCAACCGAGCCAAGTGAGAAAACAAATGATTTAACAAAAAATAAGTTTTCTTATTTATCAATTAGCTAGGCCTTAACAGAACGAAAAAAAAATTGTTCATGTCCAAAAGAAGGTTCACGGCCATAAACGCTTCATTGGCCATGAACTGTTCATCGGTCATGAACACTTCATCGGCAGTGAACACTTCAACAGAGCCGAAAATCTATTTTTCTTCAATAGACCCACTAAACACACTCGAATCTTGGTAAATTTAGCATGAATGGGATCGCCTTTGCATTACCTACTATATTTGACGATCAATTCCAGATTAGAAACACGAATTTATGATGAATCGAAGAACAGTTAGAGAGAAAATGGTTTAGGGTTCACGTCTGTAAACACAAATTAAGTCTGATGAGGGTTAATTAGCCGAGAACACAACCATTTATACCTGGACCATTTTCGGCCCATGACTCATGGGCTGCAAAGCCAATATGCTTCAGACCCAAACCCAATACATCCAAAATTTCAAATATAAGAAATTTTGAGGACTTAAAAATTAAAATAAAAAAAATTTAACTAAACTAATTTTGACTAAAATTTTTAATTTTTCAATTTTTTAGAAAAATAAAATAAAATAAAATAAAATAACACAAGTTTCTTTTCACCATTGCAAATATTCCATTTATGATTTTGGGATTAAAGTTTTAGGACAATCTTAATCCGTTCTTCAGTACCTCCACCTTCATGACTATCTCTGATCAATCGCTGGTATCGAGGTCCACTTAATCACGAAAAATTGTGACAAATTTGGACATGATACAAGTGATAAGACATTTGACCTTATGATCCTAAATAATGTTCCTAGATGACCATATTACGGACGACGACCACGGATATTGTTGTCCACCTAAATTTAGCAGCGAGATCTACAAACAACCTATTGAATGTTTAATTTTAGATGAACTAGAATGTGTTTTCCGCTTCCTGAAATACTCCAGTAATCAAGAACTTCCAGAGTACTCCTTACTTTAGATGAACGATGGAAGTTAGATTTAGAATGCATATGTTGTACACCCAGAGGGATTAACATATGACTAACTGGATAGAGGCATTGAGAAATAAATGGTGCATATGTTGTGTTCCTTGTCGGATAAGAACTTATTACGCAAAGGAGACAACATATGACTAACACACAGAAAGAATTTGCATAGATAAGAAGATGCATAGAAATATAGTTGCATATGTTGTAGTCCATGTCGGATCTCCCGATCATGAAGAGGAGGCAACACATGACTAACAGAAAGAAAGCAAGAAAATAACTTTCTACAGATCTACTTTATCGTAATTCCCCAATCGCCGTATCAATACCAGAATTAAGGTCATGAGTCCATACATCGAGGAAACGTTACGCTACAGTTCTATATACAAATTACTTTAGTGTCGCCTCCAAATTCCCATGTATATCTCACTACTCAATCTACCTGAGTGTCGTATTGTCAGACCAAACGGAACTATCTATGTCAATTACTTGTCAAGTCCTTTTAAATGTCAATATATACCTAGTCTGGTCCATTTAAATCTTTCATGCCTACCAGCACATCGAACACAAAGCCTAGACAGTTCAACGTTGGTACCTTACACAAATCAAAAATTGTCTGTTATCATTGAGTTGATATCACTTCCCAACACATCACCTTCAGACAGGCTATCATACGACACTAAATTTTGAATTTTTCATTTTTCTGAAAAAAAAAATAAAGCAGAAATAACACTATTTTTGGATTTTTGAATTTTATTATTTTTGTTTTGATTTTGTTTATTTTCCCCCTTAAATTTGTTCATAGGGAAGAATGGAAACTAAATGCGCAAATTTAAATTACCTAAAACAAAAAAAATCAGTCCTCAAAACATAACATTTTTAAAAATCCCACAAGCACATCGAATCGAGCTTTGTTAAACGGTTTGTGAACAGATCCGCCACATTATTATCAGTGTATATCTACTTCAACCGAATGAGAAAATGCTCATAACAATCTCTGATAAAATGAACTTTGATGTCAATGTGCTTGGTTTTAGAGTGTTGGACAGGGTTTTTGGCCATTTGGTTTGTTGCATCGTTATCGCAAAAGATAGTCGTTTAAAGGAAATATAAACCGTAGTCCAACACCTGATATTGAAACCAAATGACATGAGAGCAACATGCATACACAACAATGTATTCTACCTCCGTCGTTGAGGTTGAAACAGTTTGTTGTTTCTTGCACTGCCAAGACACTAGACAGTCGCCTAAGAATTGACATCCCCCGAAAGTTGATTTCCTGTCAAGTTCACAACCTCCATAATTGCTGTCAATAAATGCATATAAATCAAAATTAGAATTTTTAGGATACCAAAATCCTAGTTTTGGGCTTCCTTGAGATATCTAAAGATTCTTTTGACAGCAATTAAATGAGTGAGTTTAGGATTAGCCTGATAGCGTACACAATGACAGACTGCGAACATGATGTCGGTTCTGCTCGTAGTCAGATACACCAGGGATCCGTTCATCGATCTGTATTCTGACTGATCTACGGATTCACCTTCAGGATCTGGAGAGAACATGTGTCGCTCAACCATCGGCGTCAAGGTAGCTTTGGAGTCTTTAAACCCGAATCTCTCAAGCATGTCTTCAACATATTTTCCTTGGTGTAGAAGGATTCCAGTTGAATCTTGACAGACCTGCAACCTCAAAAGCATGGTCATTTCCCTAAGGAGTTCATCTCAAATCTCTTCTTCATAATGGTCTCGAACTCGGTGCACAACTTTGGACGCGTCGAACCAAAAATGATGTCATCGACATAGACCTGAACAAGAATTATGTCTCCATCCACATGCTTGATAAAGAGCGTCTGATCAATTGTTCCGCTGGTATAACCATGCTCGAGAAAATGTTCTGTTAACGTAGCATGTCAGGCCTGAGGAGCCTGATGTAACCCATACAGAGCCTTGTCTAATTGGTAGACGTGATTGGGAAATTTTAAGTAGACAAAACCAGGAGGTTGATCAACATAAATTTCTTCTTTCGCGACTCCATATAGATAGCCAGTCTCAACATCCATCTGATAAACTAGGAACCCCATGCAAGAGCCATATGCCAGGAAGATATTGATAGCTTCATGACATGCTGCAACAGAATACACTTCAGTGTAGTCAAGCCCTTCAATTTGTCAAAATCCACGAACGACCAGACGGCCTTTATTTCGCACAATCACCCCACAATGATCTTGCTTATTACGGAACATCTAGCGTGTGTCCAAAGACTTTTGCCCTTTGGTAGCTCAACTAATTTCCAAACCCCCACTTTCTCAAACTGATTAAGTTCCTCATGCATTGCATCAACCCAACTAGGCTCATTCAGTGCCATTTGCACATTCTTTGGCTCTATCTGAGAAATGAAGCAAGAGTAGAGACATGTATTTACATCTCCACCGTGACTCCTCGTTCTGACTCCGTCGCCTAGTTGACCAATGACATTTTTGATCGAATGATCGCGTTGAAGTCTAATGGGAACTTCATGGCTGATGTCAGTAAGTGTGACAGGAAGGTTATTGATGTTGATAAGTCTGTCATCTGCTGAATCATCCACCTCAGATGATCTTGAACCGTGAGAGGTGTTGGATTTTGAGCATTCTAACACTCCTAAGTGTGCATGCAACCCTAAATACCTTGGATCTATGTTTTCTCTATTATACATGCAAATATGAACTTACAAGGTATTATCCTAATCTAGCATACAAAACAATGAATATAACAAGATAGAATACATATCTCTTTGATGTAGAAAGTCTTCATGAAGCTTGAGTGCCTAGTGCCCCAAGTGTGACACCTCAAATGGTTCACACAACACCAAATACACTTGGAATAACTTGAGAGAAATCTACACTTCATGAAATCAGCTAGCCTTTCTTTTACACTCACTAGTGGCCGATTTTGGTGAATAATATGATACTTATATAGTGTGTTACAATTAGGGTTACACCATGTAAACTCTAATTGTCATGACCTTTCATTTCCATGACCCATGGGTTATGTAACCTCCATGGAGCATCCTATGGGTTTAACCCAACTTGATTATACATGGAGATTTGGCCCACTATATAAGTTATGGATGATTTGCACAATCAACCCATATATTTAATTAGTCTTCTTTTGACCACTTAATTAATCCTAGATTAATTCTTGATCAATACTAATTAAATAATCTTATTATTCTTATTATTAATATACTAGAACTTATAATATATTAATAACCACAAGTGTCTTATTTCTCTCATTTTAGTCTATCCAAGTGCATGATGCCATGCAACCCAAATGGACCATGCCGGGTCGGGTCAACTCTTACCAATTATGGTTATGGACTTAGACATTAATCCAACAGTCTCCCACTTGGATAAGTCTAAAACTATTATTGCGTATGACTTCAGGAACCAACTGGCAATCGTAGCTCTCAAAAGCTTCTGTCGAACTCTGACCTTGTAGATGAACTCTGACCTTTGTCAATGACTTGTCCATTAGATAAGGGATCATATATTCCTCCATTCTAGATATCATATGGACTAAGACATGGATTATAATCATTCTCTCTGTCCATTTGTTGTTTCCTGATTTCCAATTTATGACGACCGACTAATTGAACAAATCAAATCAGTCCTGGCCCTGCCGAGCACTTCCATTTGTCATCATCAAATCATCGAGGGGCCCACAGATATCACTTTTATCCCGAAGGTAAAAGGAATGGATAAACTTCGACTCATATGGCTTGTTCTACTACTTTTTGAATCATACACAAAGGCACGTTTTATAACACCGAGTTACCGTATGCGTTTTCGTTAAATCAATGTACAACCAACTCATAGTAACAAGTCATATCTCTAGGTTTGAAGACTATAACATATTATCGTCTCATGATCAATCGTGATAAAATCCATGAAGTGATTCCAATGAGCGTAGGTTGAATCCAATACTCAGAACTTATGAGCACTCATGAGTGTTGTAGCCCTTTGTCCAACATCTTAGACCTCTACAAGCCAACCCACGACAGTATTTATTCATATCTAATTCCAACATATGACCGACTGTGGATGGTTTGAATAACTTAGTCATCCAGAACAATAGCTTAGTTATTCTGGAAGTTAAAACATGCAAAATGAAACACAATAATAATTTAATCCAATATGGTATCAAAACCTATGAACATAAATAAAACACCTTTTATTTATCACCATATGATTACACATTATTAACTGTATACTGTTTCAGGTATCAACTTTATTCTTGAATTTAAAACAATAGTTTTCCCATGCTCCAAGCATGTACACTATGTTTTCTAAACACTAGTCATGCCATACACCAAGTATGCATACTATGTTTGTCTATGATCTTCACTTTATGAATTAGATCAATTAAACATAACTCCAATGATCCTCTTTCACAGTCCCAAATCCTTACTGCAAATGCAAGAATTCCAAATTCATGCCATTTACTGAAATCTGTTAGATTCTAAACTTATATGCATTGATCCTCTTGTAATTATTATCCACAAAGCGAGAAAGACTTGACAAAAATCATTACAGAGTATTCCAAAGGAGATCAGCTCCTTGGAAACATCATTCTTTCATTAAGTTTCCTAATCTTACACAGATTGAATAATTTCTAACTTTGAAACATTTCCATATTCCATTTTGAATATCACTTCTGAGCAAGAGTTTCCTCATTACAAATTATGTCAATATGGTGCTTCCAGAATTATCACTATACTTCCAACTGTCCTTGAGCAACCAATATTTGGTAAACCTTAGATTGTCCTCGACAATTGTTTAATCCTTTTAGTCATATCCAATTCTAGACCTTTTCCCTTCTTAATGCCCCAGGCATTTGGAAAATTTTAGAAAGGATGAATATAGCACATGTAATCGATCCTATATCTGAAGCATATGGGACACGATTCATGATGTCTCACATAAAGACTAAACCAGTCTTTTGCTATACTATTTCCATTTCAATTTGCCAAGTTCTCATAATTCAGATTATGAAAAGGGATGCCGTAATCATAATCAAATTTTAGAATGCAAATAATGGACCCATATACAGAATTTCCTTATGTTGATCCATTCCAACATGAAATTCATATATATATATATCCTTGACTAAATACGATTAAAACCTCAATCTATGCTTTTAGATTTGAGATGAAGTATAATTTCCTCTCCCTTAATTATAGTAAAACAAATTTTTCCCAATTGAAACCTTTTGTTTTCTATAATTATCATTGCTAACTTGCAATACTTATCATAATTATCATGCTCCTACTAACATGATGATTATTAGCATAACACTTATGCTCCAACTAGCTTTGACATGTACTCAGAAATCAGCTAACTTTCTTACCAAAGTTCAGATTTCTGATACTAGATTGTTTTGATAAAACTTTATCAAAATCATACACCTTCCCTTAGATAGCACACTTGTGTGTCTAAACAATTATGAAGATGGATGCCGTCATCATAATGGTTAGACCTTTTTGCCACTTCTCACCAGTCCAGGCTAGTGTGCCGGTAAACCACACATGCTCCACTAACGACTTTGAGAATGCAAATATTACAATTTCTATCTAGCTAAAATCTACTTAGTGAAAGTGTTTCCTCACCATCATTTTCATGAATCGGAGAGAAACCTTATGACACTTAGATTTAGTGGTCAAAACCATAGTCACAAGAGAAGCATAATGACAAATCCAAACTCATATGGACTGAACTTAATCTTAATTTCTTGCCACCTGTCAGCTCAAGGGCCTGCCATTGCTTCCAAGTTGTAGTGCAACCAATTGAGAACTCTAAGAACTCATATGCAAAGCCAACTTTAACTGGAATGGGCACAGAATATGTCAACATGATAGGTTATGAACCTCAAGTCGTGTGCTTGTGAAGAACTTCAGGTTTTATTCTTGATTAGTTCTTGAGACTTTCAATACCTTTAAGACTCCCACTGTCCTCTTAACATATAAGACTCTCTTGTTAGATATTCAAGAGATAGTGTGGATTCTAATCAAGACAAATACTTCACACAATTGGCCTTTGTTGGTCTTTGTTTTATCCAAAACATCACAACTTACCAATTTCAAATGTACAAGAGTAGAAAACTTTTACTCTTACATTTGACAAGTGTTTTAAACCTTCTTTAAGACATGTCACTCAAATTACAATCTTGGAGTATGACTCTAAGACTTGTATTGGAACGTAGTATGACTCGTCTTCTTGATTTAACCATTTTAACAATTCAAGTTCCTCTTCTTATAAGAATGCACTAAGATTTCCTTAGAGAACTAATTGTGCTATGGTTTCTTAATCATTAAGATGATCATAAAAACTGATACTAAAGTACTCTCCCATCTTTTCAGATTTGAGAAACTTTTATCCTTCTGCCTAATTTGATTCTTCTTATTCGCTCTGCCTTACATTGGAACCTTTTCCAATGTCTCAGAAATACACTCAAGCTTGTAAGTATAACCATATTTACTGAGCTTTAGTAAATTATGACGAATAATCTTATCGATCTTTTGTGGTGGACTTAATCAGTGCACAAGAATGTGTACTCGATCCCTTAGTCCATTACTTGACTCACACATCCATGTGAACAAGTAATTAGTCTTAATTTTCCAATACTTGAAAGTTCTCATTCATCATGCTATACAATTTGCATGATTCCAAGTTCCGGTCCAATTGAAACTTGGGTGATGAGAATCTTTCCTTATTTGGTAAATTTAGACATTACCACAAATGAAAGAATCAATTTCATATTTCCACTCTTGCTCTTAATGGAATCTTATAAGCAACATAGTTTTTCACAAATGCCATTGTAAGGATATTTTAAAATAAATAAAATCAAAAATTTCCTTTTATTTTAAAAACTTTGTAGAAAAACTATCCTTATAATCCATATGAAAAGTTGTTGTTATCTATTCCTAAGCAATATCTCATAACTCCTAAGAAGTAGCTCAAGAATCCGATCTTCAAGCTATGCGATAAAAATCCATCTACGCGATCAGATTCAACATATTCTTTCTTTAAGTTTCTTTACTTTCCTTTATTTCTTAAAACATCAACATGTGACCCAGTCACATCAATATCTCAAGAATCTCATAATAGAAACTTATCAGAGTTAGATAGTGGATTTTACTTGAAATAAAGTCAAACTTATTGACTTTACCATCCTTAGGTAAAATTGGCAGCTTCGCAACTAATGCCCCTTCCTTTGGCAATATAAACATATGGACTCTTTGATAATGGTACATGTGACTATCACAGACTTAGCATTTCTCTTTACCATTTAGTCAACTGAATTGAATATGGCCGATCCCTTTCCATTGGGAAGAGAGTGCCTTACTGGATATCCAATGTCATCATTGTCAATGTCCATAAAGTTTTAGGAAGTTGATCTTAGCAAATGGATAAGATCATTAAGGTTATTGTCTTAGTTTGTTTCATAGGAGTCCTAAAGGAACTCACTATGAGACGTAGAAAATAGTTGAGCCACCAACTTTCTCAAGACTTTGACACCCAACTCTCCCGGCTTGTCAATATGTGACTATATCTCCAAGACATGATCACACATAGACCTTTGCTTGCCAATGGGGCTTGAGTGACCTTAAACTTTTCAAGAACTTGTGGGTTAGGTAGAATTATTGGAGGAGGTGAAAGAAGTATGATTTCCATGGGACATCATCTTCATTTAGGAAGCTTGTTTCTAGAGATTTGGGAAGATCATAAATGTCTAAACCAGACATCTTTTGGGAGATATTCAAGATAGTTGATCTAAAGTCCTTAATATGACACCCAATATGAAATATTAAGGCTAGGACCCAACACAATATTTTTATAACTTGGAAGAGGGATGCCGTAATCCAAGCTATAAAATATTTGAAGGTAGGTGAATGACGATTCACCAATTTCCACCAAGATAAACGAAATGTATTATTAGGTTTTAATTGGATTTGAAACTCCTAGATCTTTGAGATTCATTGAACTGTTCAATGGCATGTTTCAATCTCGAGTGTGCCCTTCAGGTTTTGTGACTGGGATGCCGAGGATCACAAAACAAGGTGTGAAGTAACCATGCAAATTACTTGGTACCCTTAAGTGTTTACCCCTCAATCGATGTGCCAGTTAACCACACACGCTCCATCGATACTATGATAAACATTAAGTTACCTTTTGCCTACCTTGTTAAATACGAGTTAGTTTGCCGGTTAACCACACACGCTCCACTAACCGACTTAAACAAAGTGCAAAGTGTAATTTCATGGATTAGCACCTTATTCAAATTTTCCTAAGTAACTAAGATTAGGTATTATTAAGAGTTTAGTTACTTAGTATTGATCATTAATACTTTTAATGAAGGGATAATTATAGTCCTATCAAACCCGTTCGGCTAACGACCCTCCACCGGTCAAGAAAGAGGTGGGTGAGAGTGGACACCCATTAAACTGCCATTTTATAGGCAGTAACCTTATACCCCCTTATAGACCGACTTCGTGAATGAGGCCTACTAACGGTAAGACTAACTTGCTCTTATACATATATATAAATATTATTAACTTATAATATTATAAAGTATAAGGGTTGAATTTTAACTTTTAAAATTCTAAGGGCTAACTTGGAATTAAAGTTTTCATAAGAGAGAACTTTACAAATTCCAAAACTTGAGGGCATGTTTTGAAACTATTAAAAACTAATTAATTCCATAACTTATGTGTTTAAAGTAGTTTTAATCCAAAAACTCTTCAAGTTCCATAACTTGAGGACAAGTTATGGAAGACTTTAAACTAATAAAAGAATTAACTTATCTTTATTTTATAACTTACGAAATTAATTAAGGTTACACTTTTTTAATTTATTATTTGATGAAGAGACTCTTGGTCCTCCATAACTTGAGGCCAAGTTATGGAGTCATAAAACCATTTAATTAGAACTAGACTCTTAATTTTGTAACCTTTACCAACTTTTATGACTTTTATGAAACTTAAATGTGACTTTTCATATAACTTGAGGACAAGTTACAAAAACACATTTTAGAATCAACTCTTAGATTAATTTGGATTGCAAACTACTATATCACTCAACTTTTCTATTAATATAAGCAACTCATAAGAACAAGATAATTCAAATAAAACTTTTTCATGTAATTAGTCTAAACCTTAAACTAATACAAAACATGAATCTATTCACAATTATCTTTGAAATTGGATTAGCATGAACATTACCACGTCAGAAATAAGTTTATAAGTCCAAGAACATCTTAGGGTAATGTTCCTAGTCTAATTCCAGCCAAAAAATTCGAATATATGTTGTCTGGGGGTCCAGCTCGTCGAGTGCACAAACCAACTCGGCGAGTTGGATGCATTTTGCCTTGGACTCGGCGAGTCCCTTCATGGACTTGGTGAGTCTGCTGGGCACACAACATCAAAACTCGATTTTTCAGCTACTAGAACTTATAATATATTAATAACCATAAGTGTCTTATTTCTCTCATTTTAGTCTATCCAAGTGCATGATGCCATGCAACCCAAATGGACCATGCCGGATCGGGTCAAGTCTTACCAATGATAGTTATGGACTTAGACATTAATCCAACTAGAGGTGCTTTCCACGTACTCATTTGCAATTAGCTCGGGAAAGAGAATCTCTTTCCTGAGCAATGATAGTTATGGACTTAGACATTAATCCAACTAGAGGTGCTTTCCACGTACTCATTTGCAATCAGGATTGATTCTTTGACTAGGAGAATCTAAAGAAGTGCTTGGAACAGTGTCATCCACCCTAGGAGTCGTAGAAGGCACCGAAGGTGGTCTGTACACAACATCTTCCTCTTCATCTTCAATAACAACCTTCGTACCTGAGCTAGAACCTAACACATCATCTGAAACACATTAAATGATTTAAATAAAGAAGTGTAATAAAATAACCAGTCAGGACTCACTCGGGCGTCTGAGTCATTCTCCTCCAGCTAGTACATATTGAAAGATTCAACAATCTGCTTGATTTTCTTGTTGTATACACGATAAGCAGTGCGCACGGCGTAACCCACAAAGTAACAGTCATCGGCCTTCGAGTTGAACTTGGGGTTGGATTCTAAGTGAAGGAGGATGCAAGGACATCTAAAAATTCAGAAGTGAGCAACGGATGGCTTGTGATTGAATAGAATTTCATATGAGGTCTTCATCTGGGCTTTGTTGATCAGGACACGATTCTGGACGTAGCAGGCAGTGTTAATTGCCTCCGCCCAAAAGAAGACTAGAAGCTTAGAATCACAGAGTGTAACGTCCAAATAATACGAGCCAAAAATTTCATTTTTAAAACATATACTTAGCAAAACATTAGAATTATAACATTCACCGATCATATCATTTCATAAAAGATATCGCCTGTTTGGAAAACCATTTTATAAAACATAATAATGTCATAGTACAATTCCCCAGAAAGATCTCATAATGCGGAATACATAGCATGTATGTGATGTGCCGCTACCGCGCCAGCTCCTTCCCCTTCGAAGAAGAGGTACCTGAAACCAAACCTGAAAACTGTAAGCACGAAGCTTAGTGAGTTCCCCCATCATACCACATACCATACAATTACATAACATACATATATTGTCAGGCATATCTGGGTGCCCGACCTACCCCTTCGGTCCTCTCGACCGGATATTGTGTAGCATATCTGGGAGCTGGCCTCCCCTTCGGTCCTCTCGACCGGATACTGACTAGCATATCTGGGTGCTAGTCTCCCCTTCTGTCCTCTCGACCGGGTGTTGGAGACTATTTCACCCCCTACTACTACCACATAACACATATATCACATAATCTATCTAGCATGGTTGGGCACGACCGCCCCTTCGGCCCTATCGACCGATAATCTGGGGACTATCTGTTGGATATAGTGTCTAAGTCCATAAGTATATTTGGTATGCACTTGACCCGACCCGGCATGTTCCATTTAGGTTGCACTTCACCCGAACAATTTATGGATAATCTTTTGAGAATAGTACAAGTTATGATTTATTAATATATTATAAGTACTAATATATTAATATAAGATCATATTATTTAATTAGTATTGATCTATAATTAATCTAGGATTAATTTAGAGATCAAAAGTATTACTAATTAAATACGGGCTTCTATATTTGTATAGTGTGGGCTAATGCTTGTTTGGAATGGGCTAGGCTTGCATGGAAAGTCCATGGATACTCCATGGAGCTTTAACCCATGGATCTCATGGAAATGAAGAGACATGGGTATTAGGGTTTACATAGATGTAACCCTAATCCACCACACTATATAAAGGAGGCTATGGTTCTTGAAATCACACTAGTTGAGGTGAGTTAAGTAAGAGGGCCGATTTCAAGATAGTAGTGACTATTCTCTCAAAGTTCCAAGTTTGTGGTGATTTGTGATTTCCATTTGAGGCATCCACACTATTGGTGCTAGGCTCTAAAACTCCAAGCAATCAACTACAACTACAAGGTAAGTATTTCTACTAGCTTTATTTGATTCATGTTCCCCATGCCATGCTGGTTAGGATATGAACCTTGGAAAAATAATTATTTGCATGAATCTTAGACAAACATAGATCCAAGGTTTATTAGGGTGGCATGTACACTTAGGAAGTGTTAGAATGCTCAAAACCCATCAGTGGTATCAGAGCCTAGGCTTGTTTGTTTGTTATTTGTGCTAAATAGTTGGAAAAAGTCGATTTCGTGCAATCTGACTGATGAACTCGCCGAGTCCATGGGGGGACTCGCCGAGTTCATGTGAATCTTCAACCTACTCGGCGAGTAGGTTCATGCACTCGGCGAGTAGGAGGCTCAGAATGCAGTTTTTCGACTTTAGTTGCTGGAAATGGACTAGGAACATTACTCTAAACTATTTTGGTACTTGGAAAATTATTTTAGTTGGTGTAATGTTCATGCTAATCCATTTACAACAACAAGTTATCAAAATTCAAAGTTTTAAGTGTAATTTTTGATTCATGAAAGTGTTGATGTTCATGTTCTTGATCTTATGATGTTTAGATGATCATAGGAATTATTTGTAACCTATCTGGTAGATTAATTCATGATCATTATGTGTTTCAATGGAGTCCTTAAATTCGTCTTACCGCTAGTACGCCTCATTCACGAAGCCGATCTATAAGGTGGGTATAAGGTTGTTTCCTATAAAATGGTAACTTAATGGGTGTCCATTCTCACCCACCGCTTGCTTGACTGGTGGAGGGTCGTTAGCCGAACAAGTAGGACAAGGACTTATAAATTCTCATTAAAAGTATGATGAATATTATAAAGTAACTAAATGTTTTATTAAATGCCCAATCTTAGTTACTTTAGGAAAATGTGAATAAGGTGCTAATCCATGAAATTACACTTTACACTTTGTCTAAGTCGTTAGTGGAGCGTATGAGGTTAACCAGCACACTAACTTGAACTTAACAAGGTAGGTAAAGGGTGACTTAATGTTTATCATAGTATCGATGGAGCGTGTGTGGTTAACCGGCACATCGATTGAGGGGTAATACATTAAGGGTACCAAGTAATTTGCATGGTTACTTCACACCTCGTTTTGTGATCCTCGGCATCCCAGTCACAAAACTTGGAGGGCACACTCGAGATTGAAACATGCCTTTGAAAAGTTCATTGAATCTCAAAAGAATCTAGGAATTTCTAAGTACCAAATTAAAACTTAATATTTAATATTTTGTTTTTGGTGGAAATTGGTGAATCGTCATTCACCTACCTTTCAAATATGTTATTACTTAGATTACAGCATACCTCTTCTAAGTATAATATATTGTGATTGGGCCGTAGCCTTAATATTACATTTGGGTGTTTTATTAAGGACTATCTCTATATCTAAACTAATCCTTTCTTTCTTCTCTTCTCAGATGTCTGTAAACACTGATGCTTCTGGCTCTAATCCTAATGGCTCCTTTACCCTTATGAACTTATGTGGGAAAATCACTTTTGATGGATCCAACTTTAATGAATGGATCAGAAACATCAGAATGATTACTCGCTATGAGGACAAGGAATATGTCCTCGATAAGGAGCTTAAGGAGATTGATGAGACAGTTGCTACTCCTCAAGAGATCGCTGATTTTAGGGCACATGAAAGGGATGCCACCAAAGTGGCATGCATCATGATGGCTACTATGACAGCCGATCTCCAAAAATCCTATGAAGATTTCTACCCTATGAGATGCACCAAGACTTGATGGAAAGATACCATCAAAGTGCTCGTCAAGATAGGTATGAAATCATCTCCTCCATGATAACAACTCGCATGAAGGATGGTGAACCCATCACGGGCCACATGCAGAAAATGTAAACATTTGTGGACCGTTTGCTGAAGCATAATGTGAACTTCCCCGAGGAGCTTGCAATAGATATCATTTTGCACTCCTTACCTTCATGTTATGATTAATTCTGCATAACATACCACATGAACAAGGAAGAGGTCACACTCAGCAAACTTCAAGGAGTCTTAAAGACCGCGGAAAGTGGTCTTAAGGGTAAGGCGGTTGTTACTACTCCTACTCCTACCAATTCCGCCCCTGTCTTGGCAATCGGGAAAGGACGAGGGAAGAAGAGAAAAAGTTGTTCGAAGGGTACCAAGGCTAGGACCCTTGATGGCTCTTCTTCAAGTGGAACCAAGAAAGGTTTCATCACTCCTTCTTCTGACCCAAAAGAGGCTGAATGCTTTTATTGTCATGAAAAGGCACATTGGAAGCAGAACTGCCCAAAGTACCAGCAAGATGTGAAGGATGGGAAAGTTAAACCCAACCATGCAGGTATTTACAATATGTTATCTAATAACTCACCCCATTCTAACTCATGGGTCCTTGATACCGGTTGTGGTATTCATATCTGTTCTGATTTGCAGGGACTAAGAAGAAGTTAGAATGTGGAGCAAGGAAGAATAAACTTGATCATGGGAAACATGAAATCTTCACCTGTCACCAAGATTGGAGTTTATACTTTATCGCTAAGTAGTGGGTTTAGTTTAGATTTGAATAAATGTTGTTATTCGCCAGAAATGGCAAGAAATATTATTTCCTTTCATGCATTGTATAAACAAGGTTTTACCTTTTCATTTAATAATGAAGTTGGTTCTATTGATGCTTTCTTTAATAATGTTCTTTATTTTAAAGCATTACCTTGTAATGGTGTGTGAAACTGTATCTGTGGTTGATAACTTAGGAAATAATGTTTTGTGTATTGATTTTGTTAATAATAATAACTTGGATAAAGCATCATTATGGCATTGTCGTCTTGGACATATAAGCAAGAAACGCATAGGCCAACTCCAAAAGAATGGAGTCTTGGAGTCATTTGACCTACAGTCAGATGAGAGTTGCGAATCATGCTTACTTGGAAAAATGGCAAAGTCACCCTTCACTGGTTCTTGTGAAAGGGGTGAAGGTTTGTTGGATCTTGTACACACGGATGTGTGTGGACCCTTCAAACATGCCACAAGGGATGCTAATCGATATTATTTGACTTTTACTGATGATTAAAGTAGATATGGATATGTCTACTTAATCAAGCATAAGACAGAGACTTTCGAAAGGTTTAAGGAAATTAAACAGGAAGTCGAGAATCAATTGGGCAGGAACATTAAGATGCTTCCATCCGATCGAGGTGGTGAGTCTCTTAGTTTAGAGTTCGTCGACTATCTTAGGCAATGTGGGATTGTCTCACAATTGACACCTCCCAGGACACCATAGTTGAATGGTGTGGCTGAGAGGCGTAATCTAACCTTGTTGGATATGGTTCGTTCCATGATGAGTCGAGCTTCGCTACCAATATCATTTTGGGGGTATGCCTTAGAGACTGCCGCCCATATCCTTAATCTAGTCCCTACAAAGAAAGTTGCCAAAACTCCTCACGAGATGTGGACTGGTAAAGTACCCAAACTAGACCACATCAAGATTTAGGGTTGCGAGGCTTTTGTGAGACGTGAAACTCATGATAAGCTATAACGCCGAAGCGAGAGGTGTATTTTCATCGGCTACCCACAAAGATCCTTTGGTTACCTCTTCTACATACCCAGTGATAATGTGCTCTTTATAGCAAGAAGAAGAGTCTTTCAAGAGAGAGAGTTTATAAGCCAAGGAGACAGTCGGAGGCAAATTGACTTTGAAGAACTTCAAGAGTCAAGTGGTGAAGGAACTCCTGTTGAGACAATTGACAAGTATGTACCTCTGAGGCGTTCCACGAGAGTTATGAATGCACCTGAGCATTACTATGGTTTCCATATTAGTGCAGAAGGTGAGACACTTATCAGTGATAACACACTGGTAAATCTGGATGAGCCTAACAGCTACACGGAAGCCATGGTAGGCCCTGAGGCTGCTAAATGGAAAGAGGCTATGGATAGCGAGATACAGTCCATGTATGACAATCAAGTTTGGAACTTGGTTGACCATGTACCTAATCGTAAGGTAGTTGGGTGCAAATGGATCTTCAAGAAGAAGACCGACATGGATGGTAATATACACACTTATAAGGCACGACTGGTTGCAAAGGGTTATTCTCAAACTTCGGGAGTTGATTATGATAAGACCTTTTCACTAGTGGCCAAGATAAAGTCTATTAGGGTTCTGTTAGCCATTGCTGCATTTCATGACTATGAAATATGGCAAATGGATGTCAAAACTGCTTTCCTTAATGGAAAGTTGGCTAAAGATGTTTACATGGTTCAGCCAGAGGGTTTTGTCAGTACAGAGTACCCCAATAGAGTGTGTTAACTCGAGAAATCCATTTATGGATTGAAACAGGCACCTCGCAGATGGAATCTTTGCTTTGATGAGAAAGTCAAGGAATTTGGCTTTTCAAGGAGTGAAGATGAATCTTGTGTCTATATCAAGGCTAGTAGGAACATAGTCAGCTTTTTGGTACTGTATGTGGATGACATACTACTCATAGGAAATGACATCCCAACCCTGCATGAAGTAAAGTCCAGGCATGGGAAGTGTTTCGCTACGAAGGAACTTGGTGAAGCTGCCTATATCCTAGGGATAAGGATTTTGAGAAACATGAGTAAAAGACTAATTGGACTTAGTTAAAGCACCTATGTGGACAAAGTGTTGAAAAGATTCAACATGCATAACTCCAAGAAAGGTGAGTTACCCATTCAGAGTAACGCCATATTGAGTAAGACTCAAAGCCCTAAGACTAAGGCTGAGATAGCAGAAATGAGTCGACAACCTTATGCTTCAGCTGTAGGATTGATCATGTATGCTATGACGAGTACTCGACCTGATGTAGCTTTTGCTTTGAGCATGGTGAGTAGGTATCAGGGGAACCCTGGCAAGGCACACTGGACTGCGGCAAAGAATATCCTCAAGTACCTGCGAAGGACTAAGGACTGGGTTCTTACCCTTGGTGGGAGTGATAGCTTGAGAGTTGTAGGGTACAATGATGCTAGCTTTCAGACTGACAGGGATAATTTCCGCTCTCAGTCGGGCTGGGTCTTTACCCTAAACGGAGGGGCAATTACTTGGAAAAGTTCCAAGCAGGAGACAGTGGCTGATTCCACTTGTGAATCAGAGTATATAGCAGCACGCGAGGTAGCAAAGGAGGCTATATGGCTAAAGAACTTCATCGGAGACCTTGGAGTTGTACCAGCTATAAAGGAGCCAATGGAGATTTTCTGTGACAGCAATAGTGCGGTTGCCTTAGCCAAGGAACCAAGAGATCATGGGAGATCCAGACACATTGACAGAAAATATCACTTCATCAGACATCGAATTGAAGAAGGAATCCTCGTGGCAAAGAGGGTATCATCGGATGAGAACCCAGCAGATCCCCTCACGAAGGGACTGACTCGGGCTAAGCATCTCCAGCATGCTCGGAGCATAGGGCTGAAGGATGATATTACATTTAGTAGTTAGATAATGTCGAAATTTGTAAAATGTAATTGACATTTGATGATAAATAAAAGTTGTTATTTATGAGTAAACTGTTACTATCACTTGTCAATTGTTTACTATATTTCTTTTGCATGTTTTGACTTCCAGAATAATTATGTTTGGTATATCATATTATTCGAATCTCCACAGTCGGTCATACGTTGGAAGTAGGTATGAATCAAGACTGTCATGATTGGTTGCAGAGGTCTAAGGTGTTGGACATAGGCTACAACAATCATGAGTGCTCATAAGTTCTGAGCATTGGACTCAACCCACGCTCACTGGAATCACTTCATGGAATTTATCTCGAGTGATCGTGAGATGGTAATATCATATAAGTCTTCAAACCTAGATATATGATTTGTTACTTACAAGTTGGTTATGCATTGATTGTACGAAAACGCATTGGTAACTCAATGTTATAAAATGTGCTTTTGTGTATAATTCAATGAGTGGTAGAACAAACATATGAGTCGAAGTTTATCTGTTCCTTCTAGGATTAGAAGCGATATACGAGCCCCTCGATGATTTTGTTTTGACCTATGTAACGGGCCCGGTCAGAACTAAATTGATGTGTTCAGTTAAGTTCTATGTCAAACTAATCGGAAATCGGGAAACAAATGTTGGACAATAAGTAAGACCATGTTCCATGTATTTGTCCGGCTGATATCTAGAACAGAGGATTATATGATCACTTATCTAAAATGGCGCGTTCTAGTTCAACAGAGTTTAAAGAGCTACGATTGTTGATCGGTACCTGAAGTCATACTTGCAACTATATTTATTAGACTTATCCAAGTGGGAGACTGTTGGATCTAGTGTCTAAGTAAATAACTATATTTGGTATGTACTTGACCCGACCCGGCATGGTCCATTTGGGTTGCACTTCACCCGAACAATTTTTGGATAATCTTTTAAGAATAGTACAAGTTATTATTTATTAATATGTTATAAGTACTAATATATTAATATAAGATCATATTGTTTAATTAGTATTGATCTATAATTAATCTAGGATTAATTTAGAGATCAAAAGTATTACTAATTAAATACGGGCTTCTATATTTGTATAGTGTGGGCTAATGCTTATTTGGAATGGACTAGGCTTGCATGGAAAGTCCATGGATACTCCATGGAGCTTTAACCCATGGATCTCATGGAAATGAAGAGACATGGGTATTAGGGTTTACATAGATGTAACCCTAATCCACCACACTATATAAAGGAGGCTTTGGTTCTTGAAATCACACTAGTTGAGGTGAGTAAAGTAAGATGGCCAATTTCAAGATAGTAGTGACTATTCTCTCAAAGTTCCAAGTTTGTGGTGATTTTTGATTTCCATTTGAGGCACCCACACTATTGGTGCTAGGCTCTAAAACTCCAAGCAATCAACTACAACTACAAGTTAAGTATTTCTACTAGCTTTATTTGATTCATGTTCCCCATGCCATGCTAGTTAGGATATGAACCTTGGAAAAATAATTATTTGCATGAATCTTAGATAAACATAGATCCAAGGTTTATTAGGGTTGCATGTACACTTAGGAAGTGTTAGAATGCTCAAAACCCATCACTATCTTCCCCCTACTGTCACTAGCACATAGCATCATATCATACTAGCACATAAACATATCACAGGTAGTAATAACCCTAGATAAATATCACAGAGACAATTATCTAACATGCAACTCCTACTGGTGAGCCAACATTGTGGCCGTAGACCCACTGCTACTGGAAGGTAACTCTCCTGAAAGTAGCTGCTGATCTGTGTGGGAACTGACTGTCTTCTGCTACTGCTGCCCCGGAAATCCTCTGGCTATAATTCCCACAAAACACTCAGTCAAATATTGCTAACCGACCTCAGGGTAAATGACCATTTACCCCTAACCAAGCCAAAAGTGAAAGTCAAAGTCAACTTCCAATTGATCCGACTCGCCGAGTTGGCTTGCCAACTCGCCGAGTCCCTATCCATTCGATTGACCATAATCACGTCTCTACTCGTCGAGTTAGGCATTGACTCGACGAGTTTTCCTTCTAAACCGATGACCAATAGTCCTTCATCCTACTCGCCGAGTTGTATGAACAACTCGTCGAGTTCATCTTCATCCGAAGAACATTTTATGTTGACACTCGCCGAGTTGTATGAACAACTCGCCGAGTCTGTTCTTGAGGCAAGAAGATTGCCTTGGACTCACCGAGTCAGGGCATTGACTCGCCGAGTTCCTCCATGAGTGAGTCTGGCTTCCGACTAACTAAGTTACCCCCCCATAACTCACGACTCCACTCAGTAAGCACAAAAGGGGGAAAACTCGGGGACTCGTGACTCGACTCGCCGAGTCCAATGAACGACTCGCCGAGTCTACCACATGCAACTACTATATACTCGATTTTGCTTGGATCCAGCTCATTCCATACGTAGATCAAGGTTCTTAGGGCTTGATTAACATGTAAAGTTTCCAACTTTACATGTAAATAAACACCAATGAAGGTTTCAGGGCTCAAAATGCACTAAAAGAGTAGATCTAGGGCTTTCATGCAATATGGCTTCATAAAGGCAGTGGATCCGAGCTCCTGGAGCTCAATCATGCCTAGATCTAAAGGTTAATCAGCTTATCACAGACCCTAATTCATACCCAAGCTTGGAAATGGCTCAAGAAGGACTTTAATGGAGCTCTAAGGGACTATAAGCATGAAAACAGAGGGAAATTAAGTTATACCTCAAGGAAATCTATGAAATAACACCAAGATGTCTGGCCTCCTTCCTATCCTCTTGATCTACTCTCCTTTCTCTCTCAAAGTCTTCAAGAAATCACACCAAGCACTTCAATCTCACAAGGAATGTTAGAATGATATAGAGGGCTCTGAGGGTGAAGGGAGCGAGATTGAGGCGCATAAGGTTGGTTTAAATAGGGTGAAAACCCTTGGAATTAGGGTTTCACCAGACAGCGGGGACTCGCCGAATCCAGAATATGGACTCGCCGAGTCGCCAACTTAAACGTGTTCCATATCCCGACTCTACTCGGCGAGTCGGGCCTATAACTCACCGAGTCCATGGCTAAAAATGCAAAATAATTAGATAAAATTTTCATACCAGGAACCAGGTGCTACACAGAGCATCTTCCTTGCGTCGTCCATTACAGTACGATTGCACCGTTCAGCAACACCATTTTGTTGAGGTGTACGAACAGCACCATACTGACGCATTATACCCTTCTCCGCACATAAATGATCCAGAACTGCGTTCTTGAATTCCATGCCATTATCTGTTCTGGGCGCCTTCACTTTCTCATTTGTTTGATTTTTAATCATCACCACGAACTTCTTGATCAGATCAGCAATTCCGCTCTTGTTAGATAAGAAGAAAACCCAAGTGAATCGCGAGTAGTCATCTATCACAACCAAGCAATAAGAGCTCTTGTTGATGCTAAGAACGTTGACCGGACCAAATAAATCCATGTGCAACAATTTGAGAACCTTTTTGATTGAGTTTACTACCTTTCGAAAATGGGGCTTGAGATGATGTTTTCCTTGTGCACACGCCACGCATTTTTCAAAAGTGATAAAGTCTTTGACAGGGAGGCCACACACTATCTCATTTTTAGAAAGACGATTCAGGTTCTAGGCGTTTGCATGGCCGAGTTGACGGTGCCAAAGTATGGCATTGTGCTCAGAGACTATAAAGAAGAGACATGTAACTTGCTCTGGGATATTATGATTCATGTCTATGATATAAGAATTTCCATCCCTCTTTGATTTCACCAATATCCAATCTTCGGGAATAATAATTCCAAGCCTCAAAATAAGGCATTCTTTATCAGTGAAGTGAATTGAGTAGCCTTTGTCCTAGATTTGAGAGACACTCAATAAGTTATGTTTTAACTCGGGAGCGTACTTGACGTTCTCAAAGCTCAGCACTCCATTTGTAACAGTTCCTCTTTGAGTGACCCTTCCGCCTTCTCCTCCCACAAAGAAAACATAACCCCCATTGAAATTTTAAATGTTATGCAGCTGGCATATGTCTCCTGTCATGTGCTTGGAACAACAACTATCGGCATACCAGGGTCTGAGGACATTCCTCCGTAGCTGTTCCTCTTTCTTTTCAGGATCAGGGGTAGTAGAAACCATGAATATAAATTGAAATTCCATCATCTCTTTTTTTGGATCCTCTTGAACTTTCTCTTTAGGGATGTCACAGATCTGGGCCAAGTGAGCATTTTCAGGTCTAGAAATGTTTAGGGCCTGAATTTGATCCTCCCAGTCAAATGAATGAGCTACCACTGCTAGATTCGCAGTTTCATTGTTGGTAGCAGCTCCCCTGTTTTTTCCCAATGGTACCATCTTCCTTTCATTATTCACTCTACGATCAGGTATGAGACAGTCACGGGCAAAATGACCAGGCTTGTGGCAGTTAAAATATCTCAGATTGTTGAAACCAACTTTCTTCTCTACATTCATTCCTCATTTATGCTTTCCTATCTTCTTTGCAAATTGCTTGGCCCTGAACACTGCCACTGCGATATGCCAAGTGAAGTCCATCTTCTCCACATCTTCTGGGTGAACTTTATCTAAACATGGGAAAGAAATATGTGGTGGGAATTCTGTGACAACTGTCAAAATTCGAATCAGTTCTAGATTTGAATAAACTTAGTTGCACATATAGGCACGACACATACTAGATTTAGTAACTAGAAGTAAGATATAACCTATTAGAAACTTGGAAACAATTAGAAGCAATGGATAATATGCTTGGATTTCACATTGGTATGTGAATTCTACTACTACTTAACTGTAGAGATTGTCCATATTCGGGTCACTCTTTGACTCGAACACCATTTCATGAATCATACACACACATCATGCACTTGACCTAGAAGTAGAAATTAGGTCCATGTCTCGTAGAAACTTAACTCAAAGTTGAAGACTAGGACTAGTATACTTGATTCCTCAATTTCGCTTGAATTTCGGAATCACTACATAGAATGCCAATAAACCGGTAAAAATAAATTACAAATATTATTTATAATTTGAATAAGAATTATGAAACTCAAAAATAATTTAAAAAGTCTCAAAATTTAATTAATTTTGATATCCAAATATTTATTAAATCTCAAGACCCTAAAAGCCATAAAAACTCATATTTATAAACTTCAACCTTAAAAATTCTATAAAATTAATTATGAAACTTATAATATGATCTTATAATAATTAAAATTATGAAAATGCATTTAAGGAAAATAAAATTTAAGTCATTAACAATTACCCTAAATTTATAAGTCAAAAATCAAGGTTTCATGAGCAAAAACTTGGTTAGGGTGTATATTTTATAAGAAGTTTGATATTTTTATAAAATAACTGAATTTTTTTATAAAATTAAAAGAGAGGGAGAGCATTTTACACTCAAAACCGTCCACCCTCTTCCCAAGATACTTCCCCTCTTCCCAAAACACATACTCACTCCTCTCTCACACTCCATCTCCTTCACTTCTCTCTCTCTCACACTCCACCATTTACCGTACTCAAACTCTCTCTTTCCCTCTCTAAAACCACGAAATTCTCCAGCCAAGAACATCTCTTAACCTTCAAATCTTCATCTTCTGGGGTTGTTCTTCATGGTAATCACGAAAATCCTTCAATCTCCTTCACTTTTCTTTCTAGTTTTAAAGGTTTTTCTTGCACTTCTCCTTATTCTACTCCATTCTATGGTAAAATCAAGAACACTTGCTCAAACTCACGGTTTTGATGATGATGGTGGTAGGATTTCATCCAAAAACAACATGCATGTTGTAAATGGTGAAATCCAAGGACCAAAACCTAAGTTAAAATCATGAAAATGCACTTTTCTACAAATTTTGGTGGAAAATCACCACATGCACCCTAAGTTTTCTATCAAAAAAGATTTTAGAACATTTCAAACTCATGAATGGTCTTCAAACCAGCATGCATGTGATGATCTTCGACCTTAGATGCTTAATGATCAAAGTTTGTTGTTAAAAAGCTTTCAAATAGGTTCATGAAGAACTTATTTCCAAATAAAAATCTAAAACTCAATTTTTGATCAAATCCGATTTTTCCCTGTATTCCACCAACAAAATGAGACGTTTTACAAATTTTCAGAAAATAATTCCTTTTTCTCGAATTATTAGATTATTGCAATGAAAAAGGGAAATAAATCATATAAAATACTTTCTACGGTCTATAAATCCTAGATAAATTCGTGGATGACCGCTATACTAAATAATGACTTTTCATTAAGTTTCATCTATTTTTATTACTCTTTAGTGTGGTTTTGAATTTTCTTTTTGTTTATCCCCAATAAATCATAAAACCGTGTTAGATAATTTCAAAAGGGTATATAATAACTTTCTCAACTTATACTCTCTGTGGACGACTTAGAAACATATTTTCAGATTTTTTCATAATATATTCCTATTTTTCTCCCATTTTTGTATTTATAATGGACTAAAAACAGGAAAAATAATTTTGCTCATCCAAAATTTATGAAAATTTACCAGAAACTCTTTTACTACATTAGAATGCTACATAAAAGTTTTGATGATTTTTCGCTTCTGTTTACTATTTTTCTTCTATTTTCTAACATTAAATACACTTAAATCCATAAAATCGGATTTCAGTAGATAAAATCACCTTTGGGATTTTTCCCAGATTATTTACACTGTAAAAGAACTTTAAATGTTTTTTGGTAATTTACTTTAACTGTTTAATAATTATTCTCCGATTAATGATTATTTAAGAGGATAAAACAAAACAAAATAGAAGGACTAATTGAAAAATATCTTTTATATTTTTTTAAAGCTTCTAAATGTATAATAACAGTGTTAAAAAAATTTTGAGCAATTTTAGAAACTGGTTTCTATTTATTTTAAGTTTTATTATAATAAATGCACAAAAATCATAAAATTTTGATAAACAGTTTGGAAATCCATTTTTATATTTTTCTCAGGTTAATATTGTGTAGTAACAGTATTATAAAAAGATTGGGTAATTTTGGAAATTGTTTTCTATTTATCCCTATTTTTATTAAAATAAATGCATAAAAATCATAAAATTCGGTTAAACAGATTAGAAACCGATTTGTATATTTATCCTAGCTTAATTATGTGTAATTACATTATTATAAAAAGTTTGGGGTATTTTATAAACTGATTTCTATTTTTCATGAATTTGTATCTATTTAGAGAATTAAATATATGAAAAATGGTTATACATATCCATAATCAATAAAAATTTATCTAGAAGTCTTTTAATACATTTAGAACCAGAATCTGAATTTTGGTATTTTTCATTAACTGTTTATAATTTTTTATGATTTTATGGTTATTCAAGAAACTAAAATCGTGAAAAATAGTCGTTGACTTCAATTAAAACTTAAATGCAAACTTTGGGAAATTTTAGAACTAAATTGATTTAGTTTTTAAATATTTAATCATTCGAACACCTCTTAAAATGTTAAATATTAGTATTTCAATAATGGGAATTTTCCACTTAAATTGTTATATAACAACTTATTCATTGGAATTTAATTTTCATAGAAAAATGTTTGTAACTTATCAATATTAAATTTTGACACGTTATTGGCATAATTCTATGGTAGTAGTAAGTATACTAGTGTTAGCTGTCGATTAGAGACTCACTAGCGAATACCATTATTGTAGGTATCGATAGTGGTACGAGTGGAGCATAGTCAAGGCACCATTTGCATCATCTCATTGCATTGTGAGTATTCACGCACTCCCCTATTTTCATTTTTTATGTTTTGGGGTGGAAAAGCATGTCCCGGAAAACTGTTATTTGTTCTTTGTATTTAAATTGATTTGTATCAAACATGATTGCTATTTTATTGCTATATCTCTCTATGTATGTCTATGCAACACGGAACATGAGAACTTATCGTCTTAAGGCCCTTCCCTAACACTTTTCTCTAACCATTAACTCTTTGAGCCAATGGTCATTGTGGATAGCGCTATTAGGAATTGACAACTCCTCACTCGCCCGATTCCTGGAGTGCATGATACCATATAATCTATGGAACGATAAGCATATATCTTGATAGGGCTTCAGTCATAGGCTTGGTTGAGAACTCATTGTTTGCTCATACACATACAAACTTGTTATTTATTATGGAAATAAACTCGTTTATCAATTATAGCAATCAACATTGTTTCTCATTATAGCAATAAACTTTGTATCTCATTATAACAATGAACTTTTGTTACTAAATACTTATTTACTTGTTTTAACAACAAACTTGGTTGCTTCTTATAGTAAAAAAACTTGTTTGCTCCTTGTAGCAATGAAACTTGATTACTCATTTTAGTAACAAACTTTATTTCCCATGAGGATATGAACGTTGCATCTCTTTTGGGCAACATACTTTATTTCTCATGATGACAACGAACTTTGTTTACACAAACTTATTTACTCATTTTAGCAATATATTTTTATCTATGTAATCTTATATCAAAATTTTGATTTCGATTCATGAAACCAATATTATTTTTAAACTTGTGAGTACTCACCAACTATTTTTATAGTTGACGCTCATTTTACATTATTTTCAGGAATCATCGAGTAAGTGGCACTTAGGGACACTTCACTTTTAGGATCATTCGCATGTGTTGTATTTCAATTTATATTGTAATTTCTTTGAAAAATTGTTCAAACCCATTGTAAATTTGTAATGATTTTTAATACTATGGTTGGTCTTGTCTTTTAACTTTTGCTATGAAACCCTTTATACTGCCACGTCTCGTGTTCCCGTTTTAGCGGGGTGTGACAAATTCACCAGCCACAAAGGCATTGTAACAGTTCACCAACCTAGAAGCTAAATCCAAGTTCTCTTCGGATTCTTTGGAATAAGGCATGGATGGTTGAACGAACTGGGATGGTGTTTGTGGAACAACAAAGCCTTTTTTTTTTCTTGAGCAGGTGTAGTGAAGGATGAAAAAGCATTGTTGGATGAAATCCCAAGGTTTGCAGTATAATAAGAATTCGCATTGTTGATTTCTCTTTGTTTGTCATCAAGATCACATGTTTTGATGATTGCCATTTTTTCCGCAAGACTGAGTCGATTAAGATCTTTTTTCTTTTTTATGACTGAGACATTCATGTCCCATGATTTTAGGAGAGAGTTAAGCAGCTTCTTGTTGATTTCTGATCTTGGCACTGAAATTTCGGCTGAACTCAACACAGTGGTGAATGTAATAAAACACTATAGTTGAGTCTCCAAAGTTTCTCCAAGAATGTGATTGAACATATTGAACTTCTGTCGGAGCATGTCCTGGTGTCTTTGCTTCATATCCTCATTTCCTTCATACACTTCAACTAAAGCTTCCCACAAAGCATTGGTTGAGTCATACTCACGGAAACCTTGTGCAATTTCCGGAGATAATGACGTTGTAAGTGTAGCCAGAGCCTTCTCTTGTTCCTCGATTTACTCGAAATCTTTATCAGTGTAGTTTGCAAAGTCTTTGTCAATAATGGTACCATTCTCCAGAGTGGTAGTGATTTTGATTGGACCCCTCAGAATACTGCACGATATCTTGAAGTCGTTCATCTTAATGTAATTTTCCATTCGGTATTTCCATTCCGGGAATCCTTCTGCTGACAGAAGACTTGGCATTCTGGTAGTGGTTCTCATAATCGATTCCAATTCCTGATGAACTTTTAAGTTTTGTGAATCCATTTTTTTAATTTAATTTAATATTTTTAATTGAATTTAAAAAGCAAGACTTGTAATGAAAATGTGACCGAAAACAAAAAGAGGTTCTATAACCAAGAGAGGTTCACGACCGCAAAGCGTTCACGTCGTACACAAGAGATGACTCACGATAATGAATGGTTCACGGTCAACGAATGGCTCACGGTACAATGAGTTGATCATGGTCAAATGAGAGGTTCACGGTCAATTAAGATGAGTGGTTCATGGCCGTACACAGTGTTCACGACAGTAAACAATTCAACAGATGAAACCGTAAGCACCTAGATTATGATGAAAATAGATGATTTTGAGCTGATTTCGATTCCTTTGGCATTGAAATTCATGATCAAATGCAGAAACCCAACAACCAGGCTTGATCAATCACGAAAATGAAGATTACTCCGACTGTAAACACCACTTGTATAAGTTTGACACTAGATTGGCTCTGATACCAATTGTAGGTCCCCAAAACTGGAACCAACTAGTGATCAAACACACAAACAAGCAGTAATCAATAAGAATAAGAAGGAGTAGAAGCAAAGAATGATCCAACAATGCACATGTCTATTAGGCCGCAAACGTCAGGTACACTATGATACACACACACAACTATTGTTCATCTAACACATATTTATAGGGAGCAACCAACCGCAAACATCTTCACGACCGCACACACGTTCACGGCCGTGAAATCCTATCCACCCGGAAACACACAACCGTACACCCATACATTACATGACCAAACTCTATCAAGTCCTATACAGATTGATGCCTAGCTCAAACCAACGAAATACAACCTAACACCACTTTATAAGAATGAATGATTTACACAATCAATCCTTATATATTTAATTAGTCTCTTTTGATCACAAAATTAATTCCAAATTAATTCATGATCAATACTAAATAAATAATATGATTTCATATTAATATATTAGAACTTATAATATATTATAAATCATAAATAACCTCATCTCAAAAGTCGATCCTTACAAATTGTTTCGGTGAAGTGCAACCCAAATGGACCATGCTACTCTCGGGTCAAGTACATAATGAATATAGTTATGGACTTAGACACATTATCCAACAGTCTCCCACTTGGATAAGTCTAATAACTATAGTTGTAAGTATAACTTCAGGATCCGACTAGCAATCGTGGCTCTTAAATGCCCTTGTCGAACTTAGACGTACCATTTTAGATAAATGATCATAGAATCCTCTGTTCTCAAGATATCATCCGGACAAACACATGGAACAAGTCAGTCTCATTGTCTACAAGTTTGTTTCCCGATTTCCGACTTTTTTGACATAGAACTTAATCGAACACATCAATTTAGTTCTGATCGGGCCCGACACATAAGTCAAAACAAAATCATCGAGGGGCCCAAGATATCACTTTTAATCCTCCAAGGACTAAAAGGAATAGATAAACTTTGACAATATATGCCTTTACCAACTATTCATTGAAGCATACACAACAGCACATTTTATAACATCGAGTTATAGACGCATTTTCGTACTATCAATGTACAACCAACTCATTCAACAACTCATATATCTAGATTTGAAGATTATATGATATTATCGTCTCACTATCACTCGAGATAAATTCCATGAAGTAATACAAGTGAGCGTGGGTTGAATCTAATACTCAGACCTTATGAGCACTCATGAATGTCATAGCAATATCTAACCATTTCTGACAATCTACAAGCCAAATTCATGACATTCTTAATTCAATACCTACTTTTAAAGTATGATCGACTGTGGATGGTTTGAATAAATCAATTATTCTGGAAATCAAAACATGCAAAATGAAACATGAGTAAATGATTGACAGAAGATAGTACCATACTAGTAAATAAAAAGCACCTTTTTTTATGCATCAAATGTCAAATACATTTCAATTATTACAAGTTTCAAAAACTATCTAATCATTAAAACTAATATCATCTCTCAGCCCAATGCGCCTCGCATGCCGTAAATGCTTAACCCTACTCAGTCCCTTCGTAAGGAGATCTGTCGGGTTCTCATCTGATGATACCATCTTTGCCACGAGGAGTCCTTCTTCTATCTTGTGTCTTATGAAGTGATATTTCATGTCGATGTGTATGGACCTGCCATGATCCCTCGGTTCCGTGGCTAAGGCAACCGCACTATCACTGTCACAGAAAATCTCCATAGGATCCCTTATAGCTGGTACAACTCCAAGGTCTCCGATGAAGTTCTTCAGCCATATCGCCTCATTCGTCGCTTCACTCGCTGCTATGTACTCTTATTCGCACGTTGACTTAGCTACAGTCTCCTGCTTCGAACCTTTCCAAGTTATTACTCCTCCATTCAAGGTAAACACCCAGCCCGACTGAGACCCGAAATTACCTCTTTCGGTTTAAAAGTTGGCCTCGCTATACCCCACTACTCTCAAGTCATCACTCTTACCGAGTGTAAGGACCCAGTCGTTAGTCCTCCGCATGTACTTGAGAATGTTTTTCACCGCAATCCAGTGAGCCTTTCCAGGATTCCCTTGATATCTGCTGACCATGCTCAAAGAAAGGCGCACATAAGGACGAGTACAAGTCATAGCATACATGAAAGAGCCAACAGCAGAAGCATATGCTAATTGACTCATCTCAGCTATCTCAGCCTTTGTAATCGGACTCTGAGCTTTACTCAGTCTAGCATTGTGCTGGAGCAGTAGGTCACCTTTCTTGGAATTATGCATGTTGAACCTCTTCAACACTTTGTCCAAGTAAGTACTTTGACTAAGTCCAATTAGTCTCTTACTCCTGTCTCTCAATATCCTTATCCCTAGAATATAGGCAGCTTCTCCAAGGTCTTTCATAGCAAAACACTTCCCAAGCCAGGACGTCACCTCCTGCAAGGTTGGGATGTCATTTCCTATGAGTAGTATGTCGTCCACATAGAGTACCAAAAATCCAACTATACTCCCACTAGCTCTGACATATACACATGACTCGTCCTCACTTCTCGAAAAGCCAAACTCTTTGACTTTCTCATTGAAAAAAAGATTCCATCTACGAGATGCTTGTTTCAATCCATAAATGGATTTCTCAAGCATACACACTCTATTAGGATACTCAACATCAACAAAACCCTCTGGATGACTCATGTAAACATCCTCAGCCAACTTCCCATTAAGGAAAGAAGTTTTGACATCCATTTGCCATATTTCATAGTCATGAAATGCAACAATGGCTAGCATAAACCTAATAGACTTAATCTTTGCTACTAGCAAGAAGGTCTCATCATAGTCAACTCCTGGAGTTTGAGTAAAGCCCTTCGCGACTAGTCGTTCCTTATAAGTGTGTACCTTCCCATCCATGTCGGTCTTCTTCTTGAAGATCCATTTGCAGCCGACTGTCTTACGATCCGGTTCATTGTCAATAAAAGTTCCAAACTTTATTGTCATACATGGACTGAATCTCGCTATCCATCGCCACTTTCCATTTAACAGACTCGAGGCCCGTCATTGCTTCCTTGTAGTTGTTAGGTTCATCCAAATTTACCGGTGTGTTATCACTGATAAATGTATCACCTTCTGCAGTAATACGAAAATGATAAAACTCAGGTGGAACTCTAACTCTACCAGAACGCCTCAGAGGTACATACTCGTCAACCGGTTCAACAGGAGTTTCATCCTCAGGTTGATCGCTAATGTTTGAGGTTCCTTTATCGCTTGACTCTTGAAGTTCTTCAAGGTTATTTTGTCTCGCACTGTCACTTTGGAATACGAGCTCCTTCTCACAAAAGACTGCTCTCCTCGCAATGAAGACAACATTGTGAATCGGTCTATAGAAGAGATATCCAAAGGACTTCTACGGGTAGTCGATAAAAATACACCGCTCACACCGAGGCTAGAGCTTGTTGTGAGTCTCACACCTCACGGAAGCCTTGAAACCCAAACCTTGATGTGTGCTAACGAAGGAGCCTTCCCTGTCCACATCTCGTGAGGTGTTTTGGCAACCTTTTTAGTTGGGACACGATTCAGATATGGGCGGCAGTCTCCAAGGCATAACCCCAGAATGAGATTGGTAATGAAGCTTGACTCATCATGGAACGAACCACATCCAACAAGGTTCGGTTGCACCTCTCAGCCACACCATTAAGATGTGGTGTCCTAGGTGGCGTCAACTGTGAAACAGTTGCACACTCCTTAAGATAGTCTAGGAACTCGATACTAAGATACTCACCAACCTAATCGGATCAGAGCATCTTTATTTTCCTGCCTAGCTAATTCTCCACTTCCTGTTTAAACGCTTTGAATTTCTCAAAGATTTTTTGAGTTATGCTTCATTAAGTAGATATAGCCATATCTGTTGTAATCATCAGTAAAAGTCACATAGAAGCGGTTACACATCGGTGTGTACGAGATCCAACAAACTCTCACCCCTTTCACAAGAACTAGTGAAGGGTGACTTAGTCATTTCTCAAAGCAAACAAGACTCACAAGTGTCATCTGACCTTAATTCGAATGAGTTCAAAAGTCCAACCTTCTAGAGTTGGCCTATGCGCTTCTTGTTGACAAGTCCAAGACGACAATGCCCCAAGGATGCCTTATTCAAATCATTAGAAGAATCGATATGCAATACCTTATTTCCTAAGTTGTCTACAACCATCACAGTTTCATATACACCATTACGAGGTAATGCTCTAAAATAAGAAAACACCATTATAATAAGCATTTATTGAACCAATTTCATTATCAAACAAAAATTTGAAACCTTGTTTGTACAAACCATGAAAGAAAATAATATTTCTTGCCATATTAGATGAGTAGCAACAAGTATTCAAATCTATTTCTAACCCACTACTAAGCAATAAAGAGTAAACTCCAATCTTGGTGACAGGTGAAACCTCCATATTCCCCATGATCAAGTTTATCTTCCTGTGCTCCACATCCTTACTTCTTTTTAAGCCCTGAACATCTGAACAAATTTGAAATCCACAACCTGTGTCAAGCACTCAAGAGTTAGTATGTGATGAGTTTTTAGATAGAATAGTTTAAAAACCTGCATAGGTGGGTTTGACCTTCCCATCCTTAACATCCTACAAGTACTTGGGCAACTTCACTTCCATTACCCCTTTTCATGGCTATAAAAACACTCTGCTTCTTTTGGGATGGTCGAGGGAGTAGCAGAACCTCCTTTGGTTCCACTTGAAGATGATCCATCAAGAGAATTTCCCTTGCGTCTCTTGGAAGGAGCCTTCCTCTTCTTCCCCTTACCTTGACCAATAGCCAGAATAGGGGCATTAGTAGTATAAGTGGTTACAACATTTTTACCTTTGAGACCACTTTCAGCAGTCCTCAAAAGGCCATGAATCTTGCTCAGGGTGATTTCCTCATTGTTCATATGATAAGTCATACATAACTAATCATAGCATGGAGGTAAGTAGTGTAGAATAATATCTATAGCTAGCTCCTCATAAAAGTTCACATTCAATTTGAGCAGACGGTCCACAAACCTTTTCATTTTCTACAAGTGGCCTGTCATGGGTTTACCATCCTTCATCTTTGTTGTAATCATGGAGCAGATAATTTCATACCGCTCTTGATGAGCACTCTGATGGTATCTTTCCATCAGGTCTTGGTACATCTCAAAAGGGTAGAAATCCTCAAATGACTTTTGGAGTTAAAGGGACATGGTGGCAAGCATGATACAACCTACCTTCGTGGCATCTTTCTGAAGTGCCCTAAAAATCTACAATCTCCTGAGGTGTAGCAGCAGACTCATCGATTTCCTTAAGCTCCTTGTCGAGGACATATTCCTTGTCCTCAGAGCGAGTGACCATCCTAATGTTCCTAATCTGATCATTGAAATTAGTCCCATCAAAGATGACTCTCCCACAAAGGTTCATGAGAGAGAAGGAACTGGTTGATATGAGCATATTTAATTATAAAATTCATGCATTATCTTAATACTTTATGTTGTTTTTGTCTCATTTAATGAACAAAAGGTGCTTAATTCGTTTAGAATTTCATTTTTCAGCAATAATGACATGCTCGGAAGGAAAAGGAAGCGGAACTAGCGATTGGAGGCTTGGATCTTGGATTTTGAAGAAAGAAGGATGTTGCTGGACAGCTTGACCCCACTTCAGTGTTTTGGCCATATCTCATGAACCGTAACTCCGATTGATGAGATTCAAAATGTTCTACAAACTAGACACAATTTCGGACGACTTTCATGTTTTGAGAGAATGTTGATTCCAAATGGACTCGACGAGTAGACCATCCACTCGACGAGTTGGTCAGTAGTTTCACGATTCTTGACTTTGCCTTGCCGCACACGGGATTTTAAGTGATGGACTCGTCGAGTAGGTCACTGGACTCGCCGAGTAGGACCTGTTTTCAGAATATATATATAAATGCTTCTCATTCGAACCTGAATGAATGGGGGAACCCTTGGGGGTTAATTTGTGACTAGAGGTGCAGCTAGAAGCCTTGGAACTCGTGGAACAACCCTAACTTTCAATTTTGAGAAGATAAAAGGCAATTTAGGTTTACTCTTTACTTAATATTTTGTTTGAACTATGTGTAAACTGTTAGATTTCGTTTTTGATAAACTTTCTGCTGTAATCATGAGCTAAAACTCATATCTTCTGTTTAGGGTAGATAAATTTATGACTATGTGTTGATTTTTGTGGTTGGATTAATTGAAATTGGTGAGTTTGTTTTCTTAAGCTTGTTAAAGATCCTCATGTATTAACAACAACTGTTTTCTGTTAATTAGCTAAGTAATTAAGCTGCATGAACATCTCTTAACTGCTTATCTCATGTGATTTATGTGAACACATTGTTATGTGCCTAGGAATAATGAATGTGAAACTAGGGTTAACTAGAAAATAGGTAAATTAATGTGTGAGCCTTGTGTGACAAACCATCAACAAGAGGTTAACTGAATTAGTAATTTGATTAGCTAATTACAAGTCTTACTTAACCTGAATCAATAGTCTAGGAAACTCATTAGTTTAACCAATTGGCCAATGTTTGAATTAATTTGTTCTCTAAGGATTAGTAATAGTGAACATGAACCTCACCACACTACTCGGTAGCCAATAACGAATAATACATTGCACTTACCATAAAATCAACCATAGGAGTAAATGAGTCGAACCTAAACAGAAGTCTTCTCCATTACTGAATTTAGTGATTGTTTATTTGCTTTAGCTGTTAGTTGCTTAGTTTGAGTTTTATTTGATTGTTAAGTTTCTAGTCTTGCAGAACTAGAGAAACCCCGCTTTCTATTACTTGTTTTATTTAGATAATATTAACATTTATTTTAATTGTTTACCGTTCGCTGTGTTCGATACCCTACAAGCTTGAACTATATTACTTATCGATAGGTACACTGCCTTCGTGTGTTTATTTTGTGTCTAAGTTAGTAGGATTAAAACTAGTTCGTTTCACACATATCACCGGTAGGGTTTAAGCCATAATCAGTGTTGGAAGACATCCAAACAGAAAGAAAGACAAAGATTAGATTAGATAAAGAGTCCTTAATATTACACCCAAAATGAAATATTAAGGCTAGAACCCAACACAATATTTTATAATTTGGAAGAGGAATGCCGTAATCCAACTTGCAAAATATTTGAAGGTAGGTAAATGACGATTTACCAATTTCCACCATGAAAAATGAAATGTGTTAATTAATTTTTAATTGGATTTGAAACTCCTAGATCCATTGAGATTCATTGAACGATTTAATGGCATCTTTAAATCTCGATTATGCCCTTCAGGTTTGTGACTAGGATACCGAGTATCGTAAACAATGTGTGAATAACCATGAAAATGTACTTGGTACTCTAAATGTCAATTATCACCTAAATCAATGGGATGGTTAACCACACACACTCCATTGACCTTATGATAAACATTAAGCTTCCCTTGGCCATCCTTACTAGTCCAAGTTAATGTGTCGGTTAACCACACACACTCCATTAACAACTTGGTATGGCGAAAAGTGTAATTTCATGGATTAGCACCAATTTTACATTTTCTAAAGTAACTAAGATTGGGAATTTATAAAAGGTTTAGTTACTTTATTACTATCATCATACTTTTAATGAGAATTATAGTCTTTGTCCTACCCGTTCGGCTAACGACCCTCCACCAGTCAAGGAAGCGGTGGGTGAGAGTGGCACTCGTTAAACCACCATTTTATAGACAGTAACCTTATACCCCCTTATAGACCGACTTTGTGAATGAGGCCTACTAACGGTAAAACCGACTTGTCTTATACATATATAAATATTAAACCTATAATATTATAATAGTATAAGGTTGAATTTTGACTTTTAAAATTCTAAGGTTTGGAATTAAAGTTTCGTTTAGTGAGACTTTAAAATTCCAAAACTTAAGGGCAAGTTTTTGTTGAGAGAAAAACTTGAGACACACTTGAACAAACATTAGAAGAAGTATAGTTGTGGAATTAGTTAATCTCAAAGGATCTAAAAGTTCAACAATAATAAGTTAATGAGTTAGATAGTTAGATAGTTAGTTGCGGAAATGTAAGGAAGCATAAATGACAGCTGGTTATATATCAAGTAAACACATAAGTTGATTCATTACATGGAATGCATTCAAACCAAATTAGTGAGTGAGATCAATCTTAGTGATAAAGTCACGAATGACTTACTCCGAAGAGAAATATCTTTCAATTATGTTCGAGAGGATTTAAAGAGTAAGAAAGATATGAGATGTGAAGATAAATACTTGAAGATAATTCAGATTGATAGATGAGTAAAGATTTGTATTGATTGAGAAAGAGTGGGCTCTATTTATAGAGACTCAAGAATTACATTTGATTCACTCTCTAAGAGTGGCCATGCAAGGCATACTGGATAATAAAGAGTATTACACAAGGATAGATAAAAATAAACTAAGTAAAGTAAGAAGACTGCAGTTAACTAGATGACTTCGGATGAGGCTGCTGATGGGAGTTTGATTGTGGATGCTTGTAGGCTACATTAGGCTAAATTAAGAGGGTCACTTCATGTTTCAACAATTTCCCCCTAAGTGACCTCTAATTTTTTCTTCACTTATCAAGGCTAAGAAACTTGATCAGAATCCACCAAAACTTCCTGATATTTTCCAAACAAGTGATCCTCCTTAAAATCTCAAATTAGACTTCGGTAGTCGTATGTTTCGATTTTTCTACTGCGGTTCGACAGATTTCAAGTTGCTTCTTTGTGAGTCGGTTCATGGAGGTCATGGAAATGAAGTACTTGACTTGATCAGTTTTCCTTTTGAAGATGACTCCAAGTTCAGGGAAGTTTGTTGCACCCAGGGATCTTTCTTCATAGCCTTCGGTTGGTATCAGAGCAGGATCTAGTGGTGGTAGATCAAAATTCTTGGAAATGGTTGGGTGGATATCCGCATCGATCTTTGTGAAGTCACAGACAGTTTCTTTCAGATAAATACCTACCCTTTCAAGTGCTATCTTCATCTTTGGATTCTTTTCTAACTTGTTTTGGAACACCTTTGCTATAAGAAAAAATTCTTCTGGGTTCATACAGGGGAAGTCAGCTTGGGTGCAGACATAGTCCTGATTCCTTCTTGTAAGTGTGTATTGCACGAAGTCAGTCTTCAAGAATTTGCGGGGTTTGAAGTTCTTAACTGTTGATGGTCTATCGTTAGACCAGATCTTCTCAATGGGAGAGGCATGCTTTACATAGAATCGGTTAAGTCTCTCGAATCCCATTGGCAGTCTATTATGATCCGGAAGGCTACGGTCAAATTACTCAAATACTGTGAAGTATTTAGCATTTGGGAAGATAGGAACATCCCAGTAGCCATCCGAAGGGGGTTCAGCATAAGTGAGGTATGGTTTTTAGTCGTCATCCAGTAGTCTGCAATGGCTGTTTGGAGGTTGTCTTTGATTGCAGATACCTCAGAGATGAGGCGCTCTACAGTAGCCATAAATTCCTTGTGATCTGCTTGACGATTGTTATCAAGGGACCGAATTCCCATTTCTACCATTAGAGAAATTCTCTCAGCAGCCATACGTTCCTTTGTCTCCAACCTTTCAATCCTTTCGATCAAGGACTGGAGTACCGGATTGTCTTCAGATTATGGTTGAGTTGACTTGACTGCGGCAAGTATTTGATCTACCTTGGATTGAAGACTTAGGAATTCTTTTCTTGAAACGGCTATCTTCTTCTTTTCCTTTTTCTCCTTAGGCTTAAAGGTTGAGTGTTGAGAACCACTCGATTCCTCTTCTTCAACAAACATCATGAGGTCATCAACCGAAGGACTAGGCTAAATGACCTCCTATAGATCAACATTATCAAAACCGAAAGTGGGAGCAGAGCTGACTTTGATTTCGGTGCCTGCATCATGAGAGTCTTTGGCAGTTGGAGATGGAGGGGGCTTTGAAGGAGTCTGATCAGCAGTCATCTTTTGAGCCTTGTGGATAGTATCAGCCATGTTATCCATCAGTGGTTGAACCTTGCAAAAAGTAGCTACGGTATTGGCATTGATTATTGTTTCCTCCCAATACTTAGCTACGGATTGGATCTCTTGTTGTTTCTACTAAAGCTGCTTTGTTTGTCTTGCCTTTCTTGCGTGGAATGCCCTACGGAAAGCGGCATATTTCTTGGCTTCGGCTTCATTGGATGGTTGACACTTGCTCCATGAATCATTCAGATCGATGTCGTCAACTCCTTGGTACTGCACCGAGGTGTTCCTCGGGTTCACAAATCCTTGCACATTAGTGCTCACAGTGCCTAAACCACCTGTTAATGATGTAAGCAGAGTAGGATTTCCTGAGCTTCCTTAGTCTCCTTGACCTAAAGTCAAGTCTGGCCTCGACTCAGTTCTGGAAAAGGCTGAAAAGTTGCCTTCAGTTGGGATGGTGTTTGAAGTGTTTAGGTAACAGACAAAATAATGGAGCGCAACTCCTCTAGGGAAAAGAAATGAAGTCGGGAAGCTGTGGAGACCTTAGGGTGGGAGCCTGATCCATCCACTTGGAATTGACCTAGGGGGAGTTTCCATATTGCAGTGAAGCAGATGCACCACTTGCGCCTGAGTGGTATTGGATGGTTGATTTGAATGGATGTGCGACCACCCCAAGGACTACCAGAGCCTTTTGAGAGGCTGAGGTATCAGTCCGGTCACACATTTGGCTTGTGGGATTGTTTTTTCTTTTCTTAAGGATTGCTATGGGTTGATCATCCTCATCAGAATCGCTACTGGAGGGAGAGGGAGATTGATGTTTGCTTGTATCGACTTGTGTAATCACAGTTGGGGTGATTTTTCTTTTCTTTTAAGGATTAGCTTGTTTGGAAGCATCCTTTTTGGGAGTTCCTTGTTTCTTGGTGTTGTGGGGGGCATGACGAGCAGAGACTAGCTGTTTGCATCTTTGGGATAATGATAGGTTGGAAAAAGTTGTGGAAGAAGGGATTGCGGTACTACCAGGGGCAATGATTGTGGATGGGGTTTGAAGAGGCGGGGTTGGAAGTTATGGGGAAATGCCTTCCGTAGCCTCAATAGAATCTGAGACATCAGCAGTCTCAAGACCAAGAGTAGAAAGAATGTGGGTTGGTAGTCTTCTAATGGGTCCAAAAATAGACTGATCAGATGAGGGATTGTACCTTTTGAGATCCTTGGTGATAAAGAAGTTGATTTCGTTGCCCATGCTAATTCCTGCATCTGCATGGAGGTCTGAGATACATAAAGACCAAAACCTTGCAAATGTGAGTTTGGTAGGTTTCTCTCTTGGGCTTTCCTTTGGAATGTATTGCACGAAATCGTCCCATAGTATCTGACCGTAGTTGACGTCATGGTCGGTGAAGATACTCCATACTAGCTCTAGGAGCTTGAGTGCCATGTTATCCGTGCCTCCGGTTCTGCCGAATAGACTGCAGATAACAAAATGGCAAACAAATTGCAAGACCGCAGGAAGATGTTTTTTCTTGAATTACCCAATGCCTTTGATTTTCTTTTGATATCCCATCTGATAAAGCACAGAAAGGATGTCCGCCATGGATGGAGTAAAAATCTTGATGTAGGGGTGAACAAGAAGGTTAATGGCAGTGAGAAACTTTTCTTTAGTCAAAATGACCAAAGAATCGTTAACTAGGTTTAAATGTACTTCTTGAGGATTCTCGAGTGGTCGATACGTTGAGAAAGCACACTTGAGTAGGGTTGCAAGAGGAACAACCTCTGTGAATGAATCAAAGGGTCCAAAGAGAGGGTGACTTGACAGATATTTGATCATCAGCTTTGTGGGAGCATTGTAGAAGGAATGCTCTTCAAACACAACTTTAAAGTTGCTAGAGGCAATCGAAAGCATAGGATCTCTTGAGGCAGAGTCTGAACCAGTAAGGTTCACTGATCCAGATGCCTTGGAGTGTTTCTTGGATACACCTGATTTCACCATTGTAGGGATTTTGAAGAAGCTTTGAAAGAGAAGGAAAACAGAGTGCAAGATGAACGTTGAGATTCAGAGAGCGTAAACTTTTCTTTGGGAAGAAGAAAAGGGTTTTATAGTGGCTTAAGGGAGCGGGAAACGATTTTACCCTAAGAGAATTTGGGTAAAACGTTTGGGTGTTTATTTCGAATTAAGTGAGTTAATCTCAGCCACAGATTAAGAAAAGGATTAAATCTGTATTTTGAGATTTACCAAAAAAAGGTTTGCATTTAATGAAATGTCAGTTTTAAGACCACGTCTGGAGAACGTGTGGTGAAGGTGAGATTATCCGTTGGGTAAAGGGAAGTTGTAACATGTTGGGCTGAAGATTATTTTGAAGATTGCGTCATTTGGGCTCGGCTATTTATTTATTTAGATTGTATTCCGGTTTGGGCCTATCCAACCGAGAGCCCATTATGTTTAATATATAAGTATATGCTTGCATGCATATTAGGTTAACGATTTTAGCAATTGATCTAGAGCATAACGATAGTATTTACAGATTTCCTTAATCGTTCTTGTAACCTACCAATCCTCTACAGTTGATGTTCTTAATCGAGCTCTTCTGAGGATTTTGTTTAATCATTCGACACGTTTGATTCACTCTTGTCTCGTTCTTATTTTCGTGTTCTTACAGTTTTATATTTACTTACTTGTTCAAGATCTAATCGATCTTCATAGATTAAAGGTTTTAAATCTCATTAATTGGTATCAGAGCAGGAGGCTGTGTAATCGATACACATCTTTTCTGTGAAAAGGTTTCAATTAGGGTTTTTCCGCAATTATTGATATTTATTGAGCCGTCATCTCATTATTGACGTATCTTGATATTTATTGTTTTGCCCTAATCTGCTTTATTACAAGTCTGATCTTTGAACAGGTTTTTCGATCATAATGGACGAGTCGCAATCAAATCCTATTAATATTTCCAACAGCATCGGTTCGACGACAAAGATTTCAATCCTATATACCCATGACTATGAAGTCTGGGCGCATCACTTCGAAGACTACGTGATTGGATCTGAGGATAATGGATACCTCATATGGGAAGCTATCATTAATGGACCGTTTTCTCATTCTGCAACGTCCAGGATTATTAAGACACAAAAGGAGTACAATGATCTGTTGAAGGATGTTAAGGATATTGCACAAGATGAAAAGGACAAATTCCAGTGCAATATCAAGGCGTTAAGGTTAATCAGATTCGCCCTTCAGTCTGACACCTTTAGGTTGGTAAGCTCATGCACGACGGCAAAGGAAGTTTGGGATAGACTTCGCGAACTGTATTCTACAGACGAGGATCTTGAACATTCTATCCAAACCTTGCTCTTATCTGAGTTTGGAGAATTCAGGCAAGGAGCCGAAGAAACGGTGACCCAGACGTTCGATCGCTTCAATCATCTTCTCAGCAAGATGATCAAACATGACATTGAAAGGAAGCTTATCGAGCAGAAAGTTACTTTCTTAAATGGTCTGAGGTCTGAATGGAGAGCAGTGGTGTCTACAGTCAAAGCCCATGAGCAGTTTAAATCATATTCTTTGGCAAAACTGGTGGGTATTCTCAAGTCCCAGGAGAAGATTGTACTGCAGGAGAAGAACGTTGTTTCAAGCCTTGGTTCGTTGGCCCTCCTGTCAAAGAGTAAAGCTGTGATGGAGGATGAAGACCTTATCTTGGAGGAATATGACCTCACGTCTGAGGATTATGCTATGATGGTGTCTAACCCCAAGAGGTTCATAAAGAAGAGATTCCCCAGCAATAAAAACCGAAAATGGCAGGGGAGTTACAGTTCAGAAAAAGTTAACAATGAACAGAAGGTTGAAGAGCCCATGAAGGAACCGAAGGTGGATGGCAATTCCGGAGTAAGCTGTTACTACTGTGGTGGGAAAAACCACTATGCTAAAGATTGTGTCCTTAAGAAGATGGCTGAAAAGGGTGATAAGAAGGATGAGGAAGCTGTGTTGCAGAAAAGGCTGGATGAGTTGAGAAAGAAGAAGTCTACCGCTAACCCTTCTATTAATGCTCTTATTATGCAGGGTTCGGTTGCTGATGACGAGTTCGGTAGCACGGAAGTTTGGTCTACCGACTCAGAAGACGATGAAGTGAGGAAGCCTACTCATGGAAAGGCTTATGTGGCAAAGGAGGAGAGCAGTGGAGGAAGATGCTTCATGGTGTCTGATGTATCTCAGATGAGGGGATACAACACCGATAGTGGAAGCAACGAACCGAAGGTGCAGGAGGACATGTGCTTTACGGCCAAGCCACTCAGCCAGCAGTTCAATGAGCTTGATGAACTGATAAAGAAGGTACAATCGGTTTTTGTTTCATTTAAAGTACCACAATCCTCATATGAGAAAGAACTAAAAAATGTTAATACAAGAATTTCTCATCTAGATAGTAGCTTAACTCAAACTCGAGTCACCAATTCTAACCTAACTGATCAATTAAGCAGGGCGGCGTCGAAGAGTGAGGAGCGGCGCATGTGGATCGAGTTGAAGGAGTCTGAATTAGTTAAAACTAAAGACGAAAACATTTATTTACAAAGAGATAATTTAAAGTTGTTAAAACAGCGGAATGTTTTTTGTTTAATTGCAAAACGTCTTTATTCTAATATTACTCAGCTTCACTTGGACTGTGAAATAGGCCAAAAGATCCATCGCATGATTTTTCCCTTCCTTGAGTTTAAGGAGGATGAAATCGATGTTGAAGCCTATAATTGTGAGAGTGTGATATCGTCTGATGATGTCAATCCGACCTACATGTATGGACTGGACAAAATTGAGTCCATTAAATCCAAGGACCACAAGGACATGCTTAAAAACCATTTGGATGAAAATGATAGACTTAAACTGAGAACCGAAACCATACAAAAATTTGACTCTTTGAACGCCAACGTGAGCTCAGAAAACAAAATTGATGTTGAAAATGCATCTGAGCTTAACGAGGACGACAACATGAGTGAAATTTCTGTAGAGGACACGGTTGACTGCTCAGAATTTGTTAAAAGCGAACCTGAAAACCACAAGAATCTTATTTCTGAAAATTCAGTAGAGTTCGCTCGATTGTCCCAACAAATGTCCCCGATCTTAGCAGAGAAAGCAGTTGTGTATCAGAAGGTCAGGACCACTCCAAATCAAGTATACAAGGTCACTAGAGTAACCGAACATCAGAAAGCTGAACTCACAGCTATTGTAAACGAAGACAATGTTGATGGTTGTGATGAGTACTTCTGGTCAGCTCCAATAGATAATGCAAACGAAAGGATTGGCTTATCTGAAAGAACCTCCTGGATGAGTAAAGGAAGATACATTCCTGAACCCTTGAATAAGCCAGATAATTTCGATGAACCAAGCATCAGCGGTACAAAAGACATTCCTCAGGAGGATGCAAGCTCGGCAAAAGAAGAAGTTCCCTCTACTCCCTCAGCTCAAAGTGAAACTCCTTCAGTTCAAAAGGAACCAGCCAAGGAAAAACCGAAAATGAAGGCAAATATTTATCATCAACCAAAGCAGATGAGGAACAAGAAACGTGAGAGGAACCAAAGATACAGGAAGAATCTCTCTGAAAGGAGACAATTCTAGCAATCCCAGAATGCATACTTCTCACATCAAGACAAGAATCTGAAGTATGAAAACAATCCTGTTGGAAAGCCTGAAAGTCACAACAACCGAAAGCCAAGGTTCGGTTCACAAGAGGATACCAACCGAAAGCAAAGGTTCGGTTCTGAGAATGACTTCAACCGAAAGCAAAGGTTCGGTTCAGAGAACGATTCCAACCGAAAGCAAAGGTTCGGTTCTGAAGTCAAAAGAGATCAAAACTCTAAGGTCAGTCCCTCCAATGATCAAAAGCAAAAGGGTCACCTAGAGTCTCCAGCCAAAAAGTCCTCTCCATCTAAACCCACTTCTTCTAGTTCTTCTAATTCTTCTACTTCCACCAATTCATCTCCATCTTGCTCTAAAGCTAATTCTGTCAGTTCTCAAAAATCTCATTCGTCAGCTGAACAAAAGGGCAAACAGAAGGTCAATGAATCCATACCAGAGTCCAAACCGAAAGCACCCAATCCTAATAAGATAAAAGTTTTTACCATTAAAAAGAAAGATGAAACAACACTCATAAAACGAACATATCTTGTTGACATCTCTCTTACTGTTCCTGTTCCCATGAAAAGCTCACGTGGACCCAAGAAACTTTGGGTTCCTAAATCTGCTTAATTTTTGCAGGTTATAAGTGACGAGCAGTTCGACGAAGAATGGTACATCGATAGTGGCTGCTCACGTCACATGACAGGGAGGAAAGAGGAGCTCAGGGAATACAGATCTCTTGCAAATGGTGGCAATGTCAAGTTTGGAAATAATTCTTTTGGCACCATAAAGGGATACGGGATGATAACAAATGGTGACTTTACTATAAGGAAGGTGGCTTATGTGGAAGGACTCCAACACAACCTCATCAGTGTATCTTAGCTTGTTGGAGGTACAGGTCTCAAAGTCTCATTCGATGATGAAGGTTCTGAAATTATTGAGAAAAAGACAAAGAAGGTAATTCTCAAGTCGGAGCGAAAGGGTGAAATGTTTCCTTTAAACCTTAAACCCATCAAAGGAAACCCAGCTATATGCCTGTTATCAAAAGCTCAATCTGACGAAAGCTGGTTGTGGCACCGAAGACTCTCTCATCTCAACTTTAAAGATTTCAACCGACTTGTCACTGGAGGTCATGTTAGGGGTCTTCCATTGCTCAAGTTCGACAGAGATCATTTGTGTGCTGCATGCGAAATGGGGAAGCAGAGTTGTCAAAGTCACCCATCTGTAATTAACACAAAAATTGTTGAACCACTCGAATTACTTCATATCGATTTGTGTGGTCCTTCATCTATCGAAAGCATCAGTGGTAGCAAGTATATTCTTGTTATTGTTGATGACTTTTCACGATTTACATGGGTGTTCTTTCTAAAGCTCAAATCTGAAGCGACTCATAAGCGGAAAGTGTTCATCAAGCATATTGAAGTTCAGCTCAAGAAGGTTGTTCGCAACATCAGAAGCGACAATGGTCTGGAATTCAAGAACAGGGAGTTTGAAGAATTTCTTGCAGAAAAGGGAATAAGTCACAACTTCTCAGCTCCCTACACACCACAACAGAACGGGATTGTCGAAAGACGAAACCGATCTTTGTGTGAAGCTACCCGAACTATGCTAAGTTTCGCTTCCTTACCTCTTTATTTATGGGCTGATGCTATTTCTGCTGCTTGTTTTACACATAACAGGTCTTATCTCAACAAACAATTCACGCTCACACCATACGAGATTCTCAATAATAGAAAGCCTAATGTGAAATTTTTCCACGTGTTCGGCTCACGGTGTTTCATCTTTAATTCTAAAGAACACCGCAACAAGTTCGACGTCAAAGCCGACGAGGGAATTTTTCTGGGATACTCGCTCACATCCAAGGCATACAGAGTCCTTAACAAGCGTTCGAGAAAAATTGAAGAGACATATTACGTGACCTTTGACGATGGTTATGTCAAAAAGCTACAAGCCAAAGAAGACATCGCTGGGGAAATCTTTCCTCAAACTGGGCAAGTCACAGTCTCAATCGCTAACTTATACGACAAATTTCTGGAGCTCTTTGATGAACCAGAGAAAGCTTCTCTCTCAGAAGCAGGTGCAGCAGACAACAAGGTCGACCACATGAAGCAGATTGTCGAAGAAGCTGCCAGGAGAATGAATGAAGGAGAATCGACTACTGATGACCCTCCATCCAACAATGCTTCAGTCGAGGGGGAGCCAAGATCAAATGTCGAGGGGGAGCTAAGTTCTACAACTGCAACCGAAGGTGCTTCTCCAACCGAAGGCGCTTCAACGCCTAAAAGTCCAGCACCACAAGAAACCCCTGAACCTCACGTTTCTCAAAGCTCATCAATCGAGGGGGAGCATGATGATATGACGCTTGACTACGATAGCCAATCTGAGCCAGAAGAAATGATCAATGCTGAACAAGACCCAACCTTCGATCCAAATTACCCTCCTCTTACCAAATAGACCAGAGATCATCCTATCTCTCAAGTGGTTGGTGATGTATCTGAAAAGGTTCTGACCCAATCACAACTGAAGGCAAAACAGACATCCTTATTTTCAAAGATTGAGTTTTGTATGTTTAACTCATTTGTATCAAAAGTTGAACCGAAGACAGTTAACACTGCCCTCGATCACTCTGATTGGGTTCAAGCGATGCAAGACGAACTGAACGAATTTGAAAGGAACAAAGTCTGGCGCCTCATTCCAACTCCTCCAGATGCTTCGGTTGTTGGTCTCAAATGGGTCTTTAGGAACAAAATGGACAAGGAAGGTAATGTTATAAGGAACAAGGCTCGTCTGGTGGTAAAGGGATACTGTCAGGAGGAAGGGATAGATTATGAAGAGACTTTCGCTCCTGTAGCTAGGCTGGAATCTGTAAGAATATTTCTTGCTTATGTTGCCCACAAAAACTTTGAAGTTTTCCAAATGGACGTCAAGTGTGCATTTCTTAATGGAGAACTCGAAGAAACGGTGTACGTGGAGCAACCTCCTGGGTTCGTGAACGAAAAGTATCCAAACCATTGCTATATTCTGGATAAAGCTGTGTACGGCCTTAAACAAGCTCCGAGAGCCTGGTATGAAACGCTAACTAAATTTTTAAAGATGTCTAAATTCAAACAAGGTTCGGTTGACCCAACCTTCTTTCGCAAAAAGGAAGGTAACCACCTTATGATAGTTCAAATTTATGTCGATGACATCATCTTCGGCTCTACGAATCCCAGCTTAATAGCTGAATTCAGAAAGTTGATGGAGACTAAATTTGAAATGAGCTCAATGGGTCCTATTAACTTTTTCCTTGGTTTAAATATTAGACAGGGACCCGAATGCATCTTTATCAATCAGGAAGCTTACACGAAGACTCTCCTAGCAAAGTTTGGTATGATGGGAGACTCAAAAGTCAAAGTCCCAATGGCATTCGGCACCAAGCTAACTCCATCCCTTGACAAACCAGCTGTCGATATCACGCTCTATCGTTAAATGATAGGATCACTAATGTATCTTACTGCTAGCAGGCCTGACATCATGTTTTCTGTGTGTTATTGTGCTCGATTTCAGGCAAATCCACGCGAACCTCACATGCATGCAGTGAAGAACATCTTACGCTATCTCAAGCGAACCACCTCCTTAGGTCTATGGTATCATTCCAACTCAGGCTTCTTCGTTCAAGCCTATTCTGATGCTGACCTTGGAGGATGTGGACTCGACAGAAAAAGCACAACTGGTGGCTGTCAATTTCTTGACGGGAAGTTGGTCAGCTGGCTATCCAAGAAACAAACGTGTGTGTCGTTGTCTACTGCCGAAGCGGAATACACTGCCGCTGCATCCTGCACATCACAAGTGATTTGGATCCAGAGTCAACTTCGAGACTATGGACTCAATATGAAGAAGATCCCACTATATTGTGACTCTGAAAGTGCAATTAGGATCTGTCATAACCCAGTGCAACACTCTAAAACCAAACACATAGCACTGAGGTATCACTTCATCAAAGATCACGTGGAAGATGGAAACGTCGAAGTTCACTTCGTAAGAACCACTGATCAACTGGCTGACGTCTTTACCAAAGCTCTTCCTGAAGCATCATTCAATAGAATACTGCAAGGGCTAGGTATGATGGAATCAGAGTCAGTACCTCACACTACCTCTCAACCTCAAACGTAAGAAGCGAAACCAACCGAACGTTCGGATTCGGTTAAACCATCTGTCTCGCTCATCACTTCAAAGGTAGTTTTTCTTACTTGTATATTCCTTGTACGAAATTTTTTTTTGTGTGTTAAAAGTATTTTTCCAATTGCATGTCTAAATTCCTTGGTTTCTTAAAATTTTCCAAAACCGAAACCTACCGAAGGTTCGGGTTCGATTTTTCAAAATTTTGTTGAACCGAAACCAACCGAAGGTTCGGGTTCGGTTTTTCAAAATTTTATGGAACCAAAACCAACCGAACGCTCGGGTTCGGTTTTTCAAAATTTTATGGAACCGAAACCAACCGAACGCTCGGGGTTGGTTTTTCAAAATTTTCTAGAACCGAAACCTGCTGAACGCTCGGGTTCGGTTTTTCATTTTTTTTTCCAACCGAAACCAACCGAACGTTCGGGTTCGGTTTTTCATCCTTTTTCCAAGTTTTTTTTAAGTCTTATTTTTTTTTTTTACTTATTTTTTTTAACTAATTTTTTTTATAATTTATCTTTTTTAATAAATCTCAAAAACTCCAAAAATATTTTTTTATTCTTTTGTGTTCGTTCGTTTATGGGGATATAATTGATGAATTACTTAAGTGTCCCTAGAAGCATGCTGCTGTATGTGCCTCAAGCCTCATAAGATTTTGAATAAAAGCCTTCATGACCTGGTATACACAAACCTTGTCTTCCCAATAAGGCTAACATATTTATTCTAATCGTGAGCTACCTCACTCTCTTCTCACATGAGATAAGAGTTTCTTGCTTGGTCCTTATTTTCGCAGTAGAGGTACTATGTTTTCTTACACCATCTCCATTACACTTCTCCATTACATTCGTTTCCTCAACATAACCCTTGAGACTCTCAGCAATTACCACTGAGGTTTATGGTTACACAACATCTGTGTTTATGATCTTAGTTTCGTGCCACTACGAGCTGAGTGAAACCCAAAATTCAACACCAAATCTGAATTGACGGTGAACAATTAATTTGCTCAAGTTTTCACCAAAGAATTGACGAATGTACCCTCATGAAATCTCAATTTTTCTTTTGTGTGATTCCTATGAAATTGTTAAACACCATAACATTTCTTCCCTTGGGATCCAATTTTAAATCTTTTTTATCTGAGATTTTATATTTTTCCAAGCCAATTTAAAATAAATTCCTACCTACTTGTTCAACAGGCTACACCGGTCTCACAAGTACTTTGTTCACTTTCTTTCTTATTTCAAGATTAGAATAGTTGAATCAAAGCGAAAGCCACCCTTATTTAGCCTAATTAAAAGAAGCCTTTCAACATTTATTAATAAGTGTTTGATCGTAATTCAACGGGAATCCACACAAACACTTTAAGGTCTCTCTTGATCTTGAAGGAAGAGATTCGTGCCCGGGATCATCAGTTTCGTGTCATTATTGACATCATAGAAAATCCTTAAAAGAGTTGCTTTATTTCTTTTCCTTTTACACTCTTTGCACGAAAATCTTTGATTTTCCCAAATTCCATTACTAATTATTACAGGTTGTATTATTACTTTGGTGGTTAATTATGAAGCTGTGGTCAAAAACAATCCACGTGGGTATTTAATTCAAAAGATGCCATTTAAAAAGATAAAACGAAAGGTTGCTGACTCGGCGGGAGTTAAACGGATTGAAATTCAAACGACGGTAAAAAGGGGGCGCGTGTGAATTTGAAACGCCCATACTTTTACTGACATTATGGACGCGTGTGCGAATTCCAAGCGACATCCCTCTGGCATTTAAAGGCGCGTGAGGATTTGAAGCGGTTTTATTCTGAAACGGCGCTTGCTGGGTAGCATGATCCTAGGATTCTGACACTCTCTCTCCTACGTGATCATCGCATAGAAGATTTGAAACGATTTTTCTCTCTCCAATCCCTCACTATAAAAGGCGGTCTACACTCTTATTTACCTTTTTACTGCTTCCGGATTTTCTAAAGAGCAAAAACTCCCAAAAGCTTCACTGTTCATCTTCTTCTTCTACTACCTTCAACAATGGCGGAATCATCCTCAGTCCATGCTACCTCACAAATCCTTCCCATTCGTCCGCAACAATGCATGGTGATCGATCTCAACCCTCTGGCGTACGACTCCTACATGTCGCCAATCATCGAGTGCGTGAAGTACTCCCAAATCGCCACCGCTCTCTCCAGGATCGAGTCTGTGCCCATGGTGGCTCTATCGCAGGTTTATGCGACTGCCTATTATGACAAAGCAGTCGAGCGGGTGTTCTTCGAGATTGCTGAACACAAGACCTCTGTTTCTCGACAATGTTTCTACACCATGCTAGGGTTGGCTGTTGACCCATCGAGAATCAATCTGGAGACGATTCCGGTTGGGTATCTGTACAACATGTTTTACAATATGGGGTACACGGAGGTTCTCACCTCCGTCGCAAAGTTCAAGAAGTCCTGCTTGCCGCCACAATGGAACGGCATGTTCACAGTCCTCTTCAAGGGCTTGTCGGAACGGAGCTCAGGATCCGACGGTGCTAGTCGACTTTTCTTGTCGATCATGTATGCTGTCTACAACGGGGTAAATTTGGACTTTGGGATGGTCCTCTGGCAACAGCTCGTCCAGAGCCTTTCTTCATCATCTCGACACTCTGAGGTGTCGCTGGCCCGGTTCTGGATTCTGATCACTAAGTGGGCGATGGACAAGTTCGACATTCCCACTGCAGCAGGTGCATCGATGTCTTCAATCGGTACGTTTCATACCAAGAAGATCATCGTCTCGAATGCATCTAAATTCTCATTTATTGGATCTATTCCGGAGACAATGTATGGCGCTGTTCCCTCTGATAGCAGACTAATCCGGACAATCAAGGAATTCAGGGCAACTGGTGCTAGGGAACTTACACCGGATATGCTCAGGTCTATCCACGATGCAGACAAACCGGTGAACAGGGGCAAAAAGGCGGACAAAGGGAAGCAAGCGATCAAAGCTCCTAAGGGTCCTTCTCCCAAGAAGAGGAAACAGACAAAGGCTGCACAGTCCCCACAGCCGAAGAGGAGGAAGACACAACCGAAGCGCAAGCTCATTATTCCCTCTTCTTCAAGTGATTCTGAGGGTGAAAGTTCGGGTTCGGACGGCTCTCAAGGAGGCGAAACCCCTCAACGAGGCAACACACCACCTCAGTCACCCACCCCAGAGATGGAACTTCATAATTCACCAGTTCCTTCACCTCCTCCAACCATTCCTACTTCCATTCCGACCATAATCCCCAATACCACTATTCCACCAACCTCTTTCCCTATACCACCACCCATTTTCACAACTGCAACCGAAACACCACCAGTAACCGAAACCCCACCCGTAACCCAACCACCTCAAACCGAAACCCATACAACAGAACCTACTCAAACTCAACCACTACCCGAAACTAACCCCACACCCACTCAACCTGAACCTACCAAAACCACAACACCCCCAGCTTCACCACCCCCTCAATCTCCAGAAAATGCCTCTGATGGAGAAAACCCTTACCTTGGCAGTAAACACATGAACTTTGATTCGGTCTACTATAGTCCGTTTCAGGTTCAGAGTGATGATGATGCTCCAGTGACAAAGAAGCATCTAAAGGAGCTCAACGAGAAGGTTGACCTACTTCTTGCCTCATCTTCCAACCAGCAGTCCTCTCTCTCTGAAGCTGCACTTCAGAAGATTGTTGATGCCTTCTCCAGGGCTCAACATGATTCAGTAGCCTCAGCAACTGCTGCCATTGACGCCTCAACCAAAGCATGTGAGGCAGCGACCGAAAAAGTCGATAAACTATTCTCCGACGCTTCTCTCCTGTTGAAATCCTTACAGGAAAGCGCCGACGCCACGAAGACAACTTTGGAACCGATTGTTCAGCAATTGGCCAAGTTTGTCTCTACGGAGTTGACTTCGTTCGCTACACTTCGCCAATCCCTAAGCGACGATAACTCGGCCCTTCATGCCTCCATCGATGCGCGCCTCGCTAAGCTACAGGAGGATCTCGCAGCCGAAAATTCATTGATGGACGTTCTGGCGAGCAAAACAACCGCCCTCAAGGTCAAGAGCACGCAGCTTTCAAACTCACAACAACAACTTGAAGCTCTTCGATCCGAGAGGGAGGTCATCAAAACTTGTGTTTTGGATATACACGCTGCCTTATCAAACATCCTTGAAGCACACGATCCTATTCTCAACCATTCAGTGAGGCGAACCCTTGCTGAAAAGCTTACTCCTGCCATGGATCTTCTCAGCAAAATAGAAGGCTTACCGAGTTTTGTGTCCATTCTGAAACAAGGGGGAGAAGAGAAGAAGACCGGATCGAAACCACCTCCTTCCTCCAAAGCTACTCACACAACCGAACCACCTCCGACTGGTCAAGCTTCGGGTTCGGGTGTGAAGGACAAAAGGAAAAATATAGCTGAGGAAGAAGATGAAGATGAAGATGAAGACAAGGAGACCATTGCTGACATGTTAAAACGAAAGAACAGTCGCAATGTTGATGAAGATGTAAATCGTGTGGCGCGAGAGGCTGAAGAAGCCGAACGCAAGCAGAAGAAAGCCCACGATCTCCTCGAGAGCAGGAAGACTCTCTTCCCTGCATGGACTCGGGAGCGAATGATCAAAGAGGCCATAGATACTCCCAGCATCTTATGGCTCGAGCCGGTTATCTCGTTCGACTGCAATAACACTGTCGACTCGCAGTTCGACATGCCGTTGACTCGAAAGGCATTTATCTTCCATGCCTTCTCTAATATCTTTGAAGTCCCTCATCCAAATGCTGAACTTGATAGGGAGCTCATCGACTTCTATCTGAAGGCTGCTCGTCCTCAGTATCTAACTTGGAGCACCCAGAAGATAGTGAATGTTCGGGTACTGAAGCCTTATGCCGAAGGAAGGTTCACAAACGTTCGGTTCAAGGTCATTCGAGGATCTGCAAGAACTGCTCATCATATCTCTCTGGCAGATCTACCAAACTTAAATCCTCATGATTGGATTGTCCTGTATAATATCCTTTTGACTAATGAAGCCGAATATGGTCCCATTATAGACCATATCAAAAGGATGTTAGCCTGCTACATCATGGAGGTTGCCCTAATGGATTAGGAAGTTGCCACAGTCTTCAAGAAGAAACCGAAGATAGCTTCTGTGGGATCGGCCAGTGATCTCAACCAAATGTAAATGGGCAAGATCGACCCGAGACGCAACTCGGTTATGTTCACTAGAGCAGAAGGACATAAATGTCTCTTTGCTTTAGCTGACAAACATCTTTACACCACTGCTTGTCTGGAGCACGTGTTATCGATCATCAAGAGGTGTAAAGAGAATTCAGCTGATGATGTCAAGTACTTCAATGACATGATTCAATGGTACGTCAGGTTTAGACAGACGATACTCGCTCTCACCAAATGTCTGTTTAACACCGTGAAGAAGAAAGTACCTGCTTCAGCTGCTGGCCCAAGTAACAAGTGAAGATCTCGCTCCAATTGACACAAAGGGGGAGATTGTTGGGCTGAAGATTATTTTGAAGATTGCGTCATTTGGGCTCGGCTATTTATGTATTTAGATTGTATTCCGGTTTGGGCCTATCCAACCGAGAGCCCATTATGTTTAATATATAAGTATATGCTTGCATGCATATTAGGTTAACGATTTTAGCAATTGATCTAGAGCATAACGATAGTATTTACAGATTTCCTTAATCGTTCTTGTAACCTACCAATCCTCTACAGTTGATGTTCTTAATCGAGCTCTTCTGAGGATTTTGTTTAATCATTCGACACGTTTGATTCACTCTTGTCTCGTTCTTATTTTCGTGTTCTTACAGTTTTATATTTACTTACTTGTTCAAGATCTAATCGATCTTCATAGATTAAAGGTTTTAAATCTCATTATAACAAATTTGATGTTTTAGGGTAATAGGAAGAGATAGATTAAAAGGATTTGATTTTGGAAAATCTTTCTTTTTGTCATCATACCTAAAATAGGTCTGACATGAGCTTTATTCAAAAAGGATGAGACAATTACGCAAAGAATGTTTTTATTTAATGTTCTCTCTATTTAATGAAGGATCATTAAATATCACAACATGTTTTTATTTATTTTTCAAAAGAATGTAACAGTTTGAAAATCAATTAAAGTGACTGCGGATCGAAACTTCATTGCGGATGGATAATATGACATCGGATGGATAAATGCAGTAGAAAAACTGAGAGGAGCACTTCAACAAAGATTAGTAATAACGAACAATAATGACCATTGAAGTATAAGTATGATACATGGTTATGGTACACAAGATATATCAAAACCATCTCTCATAAATAACTTCAACTAGGACCGCAACGGAGACCAAGGATGATCTATGGTACCTATTTATTCAAAAAGAATTGCGGGTTCGGATTCATCATTCCTAACATTTGTAAGAAACTGTTGAGTTTTGTAGAGTCAAGTGCCTTTGTGAATACATCAACAATCTCTTCATGAGTATGGACAAAGATTAGTTCGATGTTACCTTTCAGGATGTCGTCTTTGATGAAATGATATCGTAGTTCAATATGCTTGGTCTTAGAATTCTGAATAGGATTGTGAGAAATTGTTATAGCATTTTTAGAGTCACAATAGATTGGTATCTGCAGCATTCTGTATCCGTAGTCTAGTAATTGTGTTTTCATCCATAAGACTTGAGAACAACAGCTGGCTGCGACCACATATTCAGCTTCTGTGGTAGACAACGATATACAATTTTGTTTTCTTGATGACCGGCTGACTAGTCTTCCACCCAGAAATTGACATCCACCTGAGGTTCTTTTGCGATCAAGTTTGCATCCGGCATGATCCGCATTTGTGAATGCTTGAAGACTGAAATCATTTGTTGCTGGATACCATAATCCCAGAGTTTTGCTACCCTTTAAGTATCATAGAATTTATTCGGCTGCGGTCACTTTTGGGTCAGCCTGGTACCTTGCGCATACACCCGTTGCAAAGACTATATTTGGTTGGCTTGCCGTGAGGTACATCAAAGAGCTAATAATACCTCTATAAGTCTTGTGATCAACAGATTCGCCTGAGGGATCAGCAGATATCTTATATCCGAAGGCCATGGGGACCTTAGCCAAAGAAAAGTTGTCCATTGAATATTTCTTTAACAGTTCTGAGGTGTATTTTTCTTGATGAATGAATATCCCTTGAGGGACTTGTTTCACTTGAAGTCCTAGAAAGAAGTTAATCTCTCTATTCATGCTCATTTGGAACTTGTTGGTCATGAGCTTAGCAAATTCATCCACCATATTTGGATCAGTTGAGCCGAAAATGATATCATCCACATATATTTTTACAAGCATTAGATGATCACCATTTTCTTTTCGAAATAAAGTGGGATCAATCACTCCTCGTTTGTAACTGGAAGAGACAAGAAGTTCAGATAGAGTCTCATACCATGCTATTGGGGCTTGTTTTAGACCATAGACTTCTTTCTCTAGGTTGAAGCAGTGGTCTGGGAACTCAATACTTTCAAAGCCCGGAGGTTGTTGAAGATAAACCTCTTCTTTTAATTCGCCATTGAGAAAAGCACTTTTCACATCCATTTGATGAACGTTGATATTTTTTTGCGCTGCGTATGCTATGAAGATCCGGATGGCTTCCATTCGTGTTATCGGAGCATATGTTTCATCATAGTCAATGCCTTCAAGTTGACTATATCCATTGGCAACTAGTCTTGCGATGTTTTTGACGACCGCACCAGATTCATCTAACTTATTCTTGTACACCCATCTAGTGCCAACAATGGTGTGGCCTTGCCGTTTTGGAGCGAGCTGTCATACCTTGTTCCTTTTGAATTCTTCTAGTTCTTCTTGCATTGTAGAAATCCAGTCAGGTTCAAGTAATGCTTCTTTGATCGATCGGGGTTCGATTGAGGACAAAAATGCTGCATAGTGACAGTGATCAGATAGGTCATTGTATGATCGAGTCTGGATTCCTATGGATGGGTTGCCTATAATTTAACATGCTGGGTGGTCTCTCGTCCATACGTGTAGACGAGGTTGCAGATGATTAGCAGTTGCGGTGGAGGGAATGTCTTCAATATCAGAAGACTCTGCGGTTGGAGAAGGCAGTTCCCTTTGGACTTGAGAACATCTCGCTGAATTGTCTTGAACTGGGAAGGCGGGATCAGAGTTATCTTGGGCAGATGGCGAAGGTTCCCCCTGGACTGTAGAAGGGAGTTCACCTTGAACGTGCAAAGGTTCCCCCTGGATTGCGGATGGGAGTGTGATAATCCTTGAATTTGTTCTTATGTTAATGTTTTCTATGTTTTCCTCATCCGAATCCGAAGAAATGTTTGATGGTTGAAACTCTCTGTGGATTAAAGCTTCATCTTCTGGTACTGGAACCTCAATGGTTGTTGTATGGTCCGGAATGGAGTTTTCCCCCTCAACCGGTGATGTGGAAGTATTTAGTGATACTTCTTCGGACACTGTTGGACCAGATTCATTTGCATGCTGTTGCTGAGCTTCTAGAGATATGATAACTTCGGATAACTTAGCTGTATCTACCGGATCAAAGAGATCTCCATAGTTTACTTCAACTAGATTTAATGGACCCGAAGAGGCAGGAATATCACTTTCTAAAATTGTTGCGGTTTCAGTTGATCGAGCGGTGTTTTGGATGTGATAGACATCAAATTTCACATCGAAGCTTTCAATTATCAACCTTGTGCATCTAATGAGAACTCAATAAGCAACCTTGTTAGTGGAGTAGCCAAGGAAGATACCTTCATCAGACTTCAGTGCAAATTTATTGAGGTGATCTCTGTTGTTGATTACAAAGCATCTACACCCAAATATATGAAAGAATCAAACATTTGGCTTGCGGTTGTTAAGGCCCTCATACGGTGTTTTGTTGAGACGTTTGCACACAATGCTTCGTTTCTGTACAAAACAGGCTGTGGCCACTGCTTCGGCCCAGAAGTAGAGAGAAAGGTGTAAAAAAATAAGTATAGATCTGGCAGCTTCTATTAGAGTGCAGTTCCTTCGTTCTACCACCCCATTTTGTTGTGTTGTGTAAGGAGCTGAGAAGTTGTGTGTAATCTCTTTGGAAACCAAGAAACTATTTAGAAGGTGGTTAGTAAACTCGGTTCCATTATCACTTCGGATATGTCTAACTGGTAACTTGATCTGAAGTTCAATTTCCTTGATGAAGTTGATCAACACCTATGGTGTTTCTGACTTGAGTCGAAGAATGAAGACCCATGTGAAACGTGTGAAGTCATCCACAATAACCAGGATTTATTTTTTGATGAAGAATGGCTACGGTAGATGGACTATAGAGATCAATGTGTAAGAGTTCCAATGGTTCAGAAATTGAGGAATCAATCACCCTGGGGTGACTTGCCTTGAATTTCTTTCCATACTAACATGCAGGACAGAGAGTATCATTGCTGAACTTGTGAATTGGAAGACCTCTGACTAGTTCTCCGGTGACCAAATTGTTGATGTATCTGAAGTTGAGATGAGTGAGCTTGCGGTTCCATAGCCAGCTGACTTCGGATACTGCTTTGGATAGAAAGCATAACTGAGGTTTGCATATGATCAAAGATACATCCAGAGGTTACATAGTACCTTCGGATCTAGACTTGATCAGACAATTGCTCCTATCGCTTGTCATTACATAGCAAAATTGGTCATCAAATTCAACACAATAGCCTACTTTACGTAGTTGACCAACACTTATGAGATTGTGTTTAAGGCCTTATACATAAGCAACCTTTTGAATAGAGAAGTTTCCCGTAGTGAAAACACCATAACCTCGGATTATCCCATTCGCATTGTTCCCAAATGTGGCATTTCCACCGTTGCAAATTGGCCTGAAGTCTCGAAGGTATTCTAACCTTCCCGTCATGTGCAAGGAGCAGGCACAGTCGATTAACCACTCTTCTTCTTGTTCCTCCTTGCACAAGGCCTGAAAATTACACGGTTAGTTTAGGGATCCAAACTAGTTTGGAGCCTGGGACAACAGATGAGTTTCTGATTGATGCATGAAAAGAGGTTGCAGGGACTGGTTTCGTGTCAACTTTTAATCCTAGTCCTGGGTGTTTGTGAGTTTTTGGAGCGTTGTGCCTTTTTGAAAAGTTACGATGTTTCTAAAAAGGATCAGTTTTGACATGAGACAACTTTTTCTGACAACTACATTGGCATTGACAAGCTGACAATTTGTATTTTGTCTTGGCACTTTTATTGGTCAGCGGTCGGAAGGATGTGGTTGATTTGTGACTGGTCCGACGTTGGTAAGATCTGACAGGAGTGTTGTTGGATTTAGAAAAATTTTGTCTCGAAGAAGATTTGGCACGTGTAGATACCTTGGACCTTTTCTTGGGATTTGGTAAAATGCCCTTCCACTTGTTGAAATTTTGATGTGATTTTAAAAGTGTTGGAGTGGGTAAGATACCTTTCCATTTTGGATCATCTGAGGAATAGATTTGAAAACCATTGTTTCAAAAAGACCTTTCTTTCTTTTAGGTTTTGTCAGATGAGTTAGGAATGGATGTTGAAACTGCACATTCCTTTTGCATGTTTTCTTGATGGGAGAGTTTTTCGAAAAATAGTGAGCAATAACAAACTTTTCTGGACTCTTTGATTTTGGAAATCTGGTATGTCTTTTATTTATAGAAAAGGTTTGTCGATTTGTGCCTCGAGATCTAATATCCACTTTGAAAGCCTTTTCTGCTAAAGTTTTTGGAGATCCGCAATCATTGGTGTTCAACTTTGGTTTCCTAGAGGCTTTTGAAAATTTTTGACAACGAGGGCTTGACTCAACAGAACTTGAAGATTCAGGATTTTGAGAGCATTGACTTACTTCAAAGTTTTCTATGGGTAGTTCATGGTGAATTGGTTGAAGAGTCATAGAACTTTTGATAGTGGACTTTGGTAAGGAACACTTAGCTACCGTAGCGTATGTTTGAGTTGTCACTGGAGTGGGATTTTATGAGAATCATGTCTACAGTGAGAGACACTACGATCTGAGGACAAAGGTGGAAAATTTTGTGAGACTTCGGGACTTTCTAAGACAATTTCTTCATCAACAACGGATGAGGTCTGAGAATTTGGGTTGATTGTATCACAGATAGGAGGTTGATCACATGTGTGATCCGTAACCTCAGGCACAATTTCCTCAATGACACAATTATTACTTAGATTATGAAGTCTACCGAAGTGTGTTCTGATATCTTCGGGAAAAGTCTTTTCATTGACTGGAAAATGAAATTCTCGGTCTGGAGGGACATAGAGTCGATCTTTGTTAAAGCGGGGTGAGGAATCCTCTACGGTAAGATGTCCATTGGACCAACCCCAATTGTCTGTATTCTCCACAGTTCCATTAGTAACCAAATTTTCAATAGCTTCACTTTCATTGAACAATTTTTCTATTAAAAGATTTAAGCGTACAATCTCACTCTGAACTATATCTCTTTGGTTCAAAGCTATCTCTAGTTGTGTTTCCCTCAACATTCTTGCATCTTTTTCGATGTCTTCCTAAACCGTTGAGAAATTGAAGGTTTGTTTCATGTTTACTGTGGATGGTGCCAGCATTTGATAACTTAGTAACTATCTTATTGAACCTTTTGAAAAGAGTCTTCTAAACATTCGCCAGTATGAGCTTTGAAGTTGTTGAATTGATGGAGTAGACTTGTAAGCTTCTTATCTTGAGCTTGTTCTGAGCCTTTGTACAAGTTCTTGAGAACATCCCAGATCTCTTTTGCTAATTTACAATTTATGGTAATGTCGAAGTTGTCAGGAGCAACTCCACAAGATATTTCATAAAAAGCAACAGCATCATTATCCATTTTATCAAGATCATCTTTGGTGGGACGGTTCATAACTGGTTGTCCTCCTCCTAGTCTGGTTGTGGCGCCATCAGTTTGAACAGGTGTAAGAACAGGGACATGTGGTCCTTCTTCAACAGATCGCCATACATCTCTACCAAGTCTCTAAAGTATCTTTCCATTCTTTCAGATCAGTGATGGTATTCATTTGCCACCAATATTGGAGCTCGGTTTGAACCACCAACACTGTTGGAAACATTTAGAGAAAGTGCTTGTCCCATTTTTCCTTGTTTTTTGTTTTAAGTAATGAGCTTCTGTGGTATAGACGTCCTTTTGAAAATCAGAGTTCCATTTTTCAAAAACCAACCACTATGGCTCTAATACCAATTGTTGAGAGAAAAACTTGAGACACACTTGAACAAACGTTAGAACAAGTATAGTTGCGGAATTAGTTAATCTCAAAGGATCTAAAAGGTCAACAATAATAAGTTAATGAGTTAGATAGTTAGATAGTTAGTTGCGGAAATGTAAGGAAGCATAAATGACAGCAGGTTATATATCAAGCAAACACATAAGTTGATTCATAACATGGAATGCATTAAAACCAAGTTAGTGAGTGAGATCAATCTTAGTGATAAAGTCACGAATGACTTGATCCGAAGAGAAATATCTTTCAATTATTTTCGAGAGGATTTAGAGAGTAAGAAAGATATGAGATGCGAAGATAAATACTTGAAGATAATTCAGATTGATAGATGAGTAAAGATCTGTATTTATTGAGAAAGAGTGAGCTCTATTTATAGAGATTCAAGAATTACATTTTATTCACTCTCTAAGAGTAGCCATGCAAGGCATACTGGACAATAGAGAGTTTTACAGAAGGATAGATAAAAATAAACTAAGTAAGAAGATTTCGGTTGACTAGATGACTTCGGATGAGGCTGCTGATGGGAGCTTGACTGCGGATGCTTGTTGGCTGAGGTAGGCTAAACTAAGAGGGTCACTTCATGTTTCAACAGTTTTGAAACTTGTCAAAACTCTTCAAATCCATAACATATGAGTTTAATGACATCTTTATTAGAAAAACCTTTCATGTTCCATAACATCCTTAACTTGAGGACAAGTTATGGAGCCCATTAAAATCATTTAAAACATTATTTAAGTAACACAATAATCAAATAATTCATAGAAGATTCAATCAAACTCATATGAACAAGACAATTCAAATAAAAAAAATTCATGTAATCAGGCTAACCATGTAAACTAATACAAAACATGAAACTTTTGACAATTATATTTTAAATTGGATTAGCATGATCATTACCACATCAAAAGCAGGATTATAAGTTCAAAAATAGTTTAGGGTAATGATCCTAGTCCATTTCCAACCTTAAAACTTGAAAATATGCACTCTGAAGCACCAACTCGTCGAGTGCAAGAACCAACTCGGCGAGTTGGTCAGATTTGTGAGGGGAGTTCCCCTGTGGACTCGGCGAGTCCACTGTCCAGACATCAGAAACTCGATTTTTAAAGCATTTCTAAGCAAGTAGAATTAAGTATATTGGAAAACAATCATAGGCTCTAATACCACTGATGAATTTTTAGCATTCAAACATTCCTATGGTGTACATGCAACTCTAGATGCTTTGGATCTTTGTTTTTTCTAATATACATGCAAACTTGCAAAATTCCAAAGCATTATCCTAACTAGCATACAATGAAGTTACTATACTACAATAAATCCTAGTTAGATGACATACCTTTTAGTGTAGTTGAAACCATGAAGTTTTAAGAGCCTAGCACCAATAGTGTGAGTGCCTTAAGTGGAACCACAAATCACCACCAACAAACGGAAGAACTTGAGAGGATATAATATGAACTCAAAATCGACTAGCACTCTTACAAGAACTCTAGGTCACGATTTCATGAATCAGAGAGCTTCTTATATAGTGTGGCTACACTAGGGTTACACCATGCAAACCTTAAAGTGAATGACTTTCCACATTCCTCATGCTCCGTGGGTTTTAACCTCCATGGAGTATCTATGGTTCACCACATGGGTTTAGCCCAATATAAGGAATCATGGATCATTAGCGCACTTTATAAGAATGAATGATTTACACAATCAATCCCTATATATTTAATTAGTCTCTTTTGATCACAAAATTTATTCCAAATTAATTCTTGATCAATACTAATTAAATAATATGATTTGATATTAATATATTAGAACTTATAGTATATTAATAAATCATAAATAAACTATTCTCAAAATTCCAACCTTACAAATTGTTCCAGTGAAGTGCAACCCAAATGGACCATGCTGCTCTCGGGTCAAGTACATACCAAATATAGTTATGGACTTAGACACCTTATCCAACAGGTATGACCATGCACTTCTAAGGGATGGAAGAAGATGAAGGAACACTCAAATTGGTGTTTGTATCAGTGTTAGATACGTGTACATTTGCACTAGGACTTCCAGTCTCCTAGAAAACCGACTTAACTAGAGAATCCCTTTGAGGTGACCCAAAGCCAAAATCAACAATGCGAATATCAGACCTTTTGTTGTCAGTGCCATTATCTGTTTCAACAATGATTTTGTCAAGTGCGTCTTCAAATTGTCACTTCTTCTTAATCTTTCTAACCATCTGTTGTGCTTGACGTTTCTTTGGAGTAGTGAAACAGGAGCAGGAATTTTGTAAAAGAGCACAACTCGTTTGTTAATTTGAGGGTTACAAATTTTCTTTATCCCATTAAAAGAAGAATGAGTTCGCTTGGATTTTGTAGGGGTTTCTGTTGGATAAGGTGTCTAAGTCCATAACTTATTTGGTATATACTTGACCCGACCTAGCATGGTCCATTTGGGTTGCACTTCACCCGAACTATTTATGGATAATTTTATGAGAGTTATACACATATGCTTATTAATATATTATAAGTTATAATATATTAATATGAATTCATGTTATTTAATTAGTCTTAGTATTAAATTAATTATGAATTAATTTAGAGATTAATAGGAAGACTAATTAGATTATGGGCTATTGGTTTTATATGGTGTGGGCTAACACTCATTTGTTAATGGGCTAGGCTTATATGGAAGTCCATGGATGATCCATGGAGCTTTTAACCCATGGATCCTTGGAAAAGGAAAGGTCATGGGTTATTAGTGTTTAACCCTAACCATGTACTATAATTATGCTTATGTTGCATGAAATAGCCACTAGTGTGTGTGCTTGTGTGTGGCCGAAAATTGCAAGTGTGTGTACACTCTCTAGAGTTTTCCAAGTGTTTGTGGTGATTTGTGATTTCCATTTGAGGCATTCACACTATTGGTGCTTGGCTCTCAAACTCCAAGGAATCAATCTCATCAAAAGGTATGTAATCTCATCTAACTCTTTTATGTTTAAAAGTTCCCCATGCCATGTTAGATAAGTTATGAACCTTGGAAAAATTATTATTTTGCATGTATTAGACAAACATAGATCCAAGGTTTATTAGGGTTGCATGCACACTTTGGAAGTGTTAGATTGCTGAAAACCCAACAGTGGTATCAGAGCCTAGGCTTGCTTGTTTCATACTTGATGCAAAATAGTGAAAAAAGTTGAAATTGTTGTTGTCTGGCTGATGGACTCGCCGAGTCCATGGGGGGACTCTCCGAGTTCAAGGTAAAATTCATCCTACTCGGCGAGTAGGTTCGTGCACTCGGCGAGTAGAATGATCAGAATGCAGAATTTCGACTTTTGCTGCTGGAAATGGACTAGAAACATTACCCTAAGCTGTTTTGGTGTTTTAAAACTTGTTTTAGTTGGTGTAATGGTTGTTCTAATCCATTTACAATAGCATATATCAAAATTCCATGATTTTATGTGTTCATATAATTCTTGAAATTTTGATGATCATGTTCATGTTCTTATGAATTTAGAAGATGATAGGAATTATTTGCTGAATTGTTTATAATTAATTCTTGATCATTTATGTGTTTTAATGGAGTCCATAATTTGTCCTCAAGTTATGGATATCTAAAGGTCACTTTTCTTTAACACACACATTTAAACACATAAGTTACATGAAAATGAAGAGTCTTCATTTTTATGAACCTTTAATTCATAAGTTATGAAATGAAAAGTTTTGGATAGTTACAAAACTTGCCCTCAAGTTTTGGAATTTGTAAAGTTTCACACACTTTAATAAACTTTAATTCCAACCCTTAGAGTTTTAATAGTTAAAATTCAACCCTTATACTATTTATAACATTAATGGTTAATTATTATATATATGTATAAGAATAAGTCGTTCTACGATTAGTAGGCCTCATTCACGAAGCCGATCTATAAGGTGGGTATAAGGTTGTTGCCTATAAAATGGCAACTTAATGGGTGTCCACTCTCACCCACCGCTTGCTTGACTGGTGGAGGGTCGTTAGCCGAACGGGTAGGACAATGACTTTAAATCCTCATTAAAAGTATAATGATTATTATAAAGTAACTAAACCTCTTTAATTCCCAATCTTAGTTATTTTAGGAAAAATGTGAACATGGTGCTAGTCCATGGAATTCACACTTTTGTACCTTACCAAGTCGTTGGTGGAGCGTGTGTGGTTAACTGGCACACTAACATGGACTAGTAAGGATCACGAAGGGTGACTTAATGTTTGTCATAGATCAATGGAGCGTGTGTGGTTAACCGGCACATTGATTAGGTGATAATATTAAGGGTACCAAGTGAATTAGCATGGTTATTCACACCTTGTTTTGTGATCCTCGGCATCCCAGTCACAAAACTTGAAGGGCACAATCGAGATTGAAACATGCCATTGAAAAGTTCAATGAATCTCAAAAGAATCTAGGAATTTCAAATCCAATTAAAACCTAATAATTCATTTTGTTTTTTCATGGTGGAAATCGGTGAATCGTCATTCACCTACCTTTCAAATATATTATTACTTAGATTACGGCATCCCTCTTCTAAGTATAATATATTGTGATTGAATCCTAGCCTTAATATTATATTTGGGTGTCTTATTAAGGATTCTATATATCTAATCTAAACTTGCTTTCTTCTTTCAGATGTCTTCCAACACTAATGCTTCGGGCTCTAACCCAACTGGTTCTTTCTCTCTCATGAATCTTTGTGGGAGGGTCATCTTTGATGGTTCCAACTTCATGGATTCGATTAGGAACATCAGGATGGTTACTCGTTATGAGGACAAGGAATATGTCCTCGATAAGGAGTTAAAAGAGCTTGATGAGTCTACTGCTACTCCTGAGGAGATCGCTGAATTCAGGACACATGAGAGAGATGCTACTAAGGTGGCATGCATCAAGATGGCCACGATGACAGCCGAGCTCTAAAAGTCCTATGAGGACTTCTACCCTTTTGAGATGCACCAAGACCTGATGGAAAGGTACCATCAGAGTGCTCGTCAGGAGCGGTATGAAATAATCTCCTCCATAAAAACTACCCGCATGAAGGACGGTGAATCCGTCACGGCCCACATGCAAAAGATGCAAAGGTATGTGGACCGTTTGCTGAAGCTGAATGTGACCTTCCCTAAGGAGTTCGCAATTGACATCATTTTGCACTCCTTACCTTCTTGTTATGACCATTTTCGTATGACATATCATATGAACAAGGAGGAAGTTACCCTCAGCAAGCTTCAAGGACTCTTGAAGACCGCTGAAACCGATCTTAAGGGCAAGGCAGTTGTTACCTCTATTGCTCCTACTCCAACATCTACCCCTGTTTTGGCTATCGGGAAAGGCAAAGGGAAAAAGAGGAAGCACCCTTCGAAGGGTACCAAGGGAAAGTCTATTGAAGGCTCCTCATCGAAGACCAAGAGCGGTTCTGTCACTCCTTCTACCATTCCCAAGGATGCTGATTGCTACTATTGCCTGGACAAGGGGCACTAGAAGCGAAACTGCCCTAAGTACTTGCAGGATCTAAAGGATGGGAAAGTGAAACCCACCCATGCAGGTATTTACACAATATTGTCTAATTACTCATCATATTCTAACTCTTGGGTGCTTGATACAGGATGTGGTATTCACATATGTTCTAATTTGAAGGGCCTAAGAAGAAGTGAGGATGTGGAGCACGGGAATATAAACTTGATCATGGGGAATAGGAAGGCTTCACCTGTTTCCAAGATTGGAGTTTATACTTTGTTGCTTAATATTGGGTTAAAATTAGATTTAAATAAATGTGTGTACTCGTCTGAAATGGCGAGGAATATTATTTCTTTTCATTCTTTGTACAAACAAGGTTTTACCTTTTCGTTTGATAGTGAATGTGGTGGTATTAATGCTTTCTTTAAAAATGTGTTTTATTTTAAAGCATTACCTTGTGATGGTGTGTATGAAACTGTGTCGATTGTAGACGACTTAGGAAATAATGTGTTGTATATTGATTCTTCTACTAGCCTAGATAAAGCATCATTGTGGCATTGTCGTCTTGGACATGTAAACAAGAAACACATAGGCCAACTCCAAAAGAGTGGAGTCTTGGAGTCATTCGACCTTAAATCGGATGATAGTTGTGAATCTTGTCTACTTGGAAAGATGACAAAATCACCCTTCACTGGAATTTGTGAAAGGGGTGAGGGTTTGTTGGACCTAATACATACTGATGTATGTGGGCCATTCAAAACCACCACAAGGGATGCTAATCGGTATTATGTAACTTTTATTGATGATTTTAGTAGATATGGGTATGTCTACTTAATCAAACATAAGTCAGAAACCTTTGAAAGGTTTAAGGAATTTAAACAGGAAGTAGAAAATCAGTTGGGCGGGAACATTAAGATGCTTCGATCCGATCGAGGTGGCGAGTATCTTAGTACCGAGTTCCTTGACTATCTTAAGGAGTGTGAGATTGTCTCACAATTGACTCCTCCCAGGACACCACAGCTAAATGGTGTAGCTGAGAGGCGTAATCGAACCTTGTTAGACATGGTTCGCTCTATGATGAGTCGAGCTTCGCTACCAATCTCTTTTTGGGGGTATGCCTTAGAGACTGCCGCCCATATCCTTAATCTAGTCCCTACAAAGAAGGTTGCCAAAACACCTCATGAGATGTGGACTGGGAAGGTACCCAATTTAGAACACATCAATATTTGGGGTTGCGATGCTTTCGTGAGGCGTGAGACTCATGATAAGCTCGAACCCCGAAGTGAAAGGTGTATTTTCATCGGCTACCCACAGAAATCCTTCGGTTACCTCTTCTACAGACCCAGTGAGAATGTGGTCTTTGTAGCAAGAAGAGGGGTCTTCCATGAGAGGGAGTTTATAAGCCAAGGAGACAGTGGGAGGCAAATTGATCTTGAAGAAATTCAAGAAGCAATTGGTGAAGGAACCTCAAACACTAGCAATCAACCTGAGGAGGAAACTCCTGTTGAGCAAGCTGACGAGTCTGTACCTCCGAGGCGTTCCACACGGGTTAGGAACACACCTTCGTTTTACTATGGCTTTCATATTACTACGGAAGGTGATACGTTTATCAGCGATAGTACACTGGTAAATTTGGATGAACCTAGCGGTGTTAAGGAAGCCATGGCAGGCCCGGAGTCTGCTAAATGGAAGGAGGTTATGGACAGCGAGATACAGTCCATGTATGACAATCAAGTTTGGAACTTGGTTGACAATGTACCAGGCCGTAAAACAGTCGGGTGCAAATAGATCTTCAAGAAGAAGACCGACATGGAAGGAAAAGTGCATACTTATAAGGCTCGACTGCTTGCGAAGGGTTTTACTCAGACTCAAGGTATTGATTATGATGAAACTTTCTTGCCGATAGCAAAGATTAAGTCTATTAGGGTTATGCTAGCCATTGCAGCATTTCATGATTATGAAATATGGCAAATGGATGTCAAAACCGCTTTCCTTAATGGAAAGTTGGCTGAGGATGTGTATATGAATCAGCCAAAGGGTTTTGTCAGTGCAGAGTACCCTAATAGAGTATGCAAGCTTGAGAAATCCATTTATGGTTTAAAACAAGCATCTCGTAGTTGGAATCTTTGTTTTGATGAGAAGGTCAAAGAGTTTGGCTTCTCGAGAAGTGAAGATGAATCTTGAGTGTATGTCAGAGCTAGTGGGAGTATAGTTAGCTTCTTGGTACTGTATGTGGATGACATACTACTTATAGGAAATGACATCCCAACCATGCAGGAGGTTAAGTCTTGGCTTGGGAAGTGCTTTTCTATGAAGGACCTAGGGGAGGCTACCTCAATCCTAGGGATAAGGATATTAAGAGAAAGGAGTAAAAGACTAATTGGACTTAGTCAGAGTACCTACTTGGATAAGGTGTTGAAAAGGTTCAACATGCAGAATTCCAAGAAAGGAGATTTACCGATCCAAAGCAATGCCAAACTGAGTAAGACTCAGAGTCCGAGTACAGAGGCAGAGATAGCTGAGATGAGCCAATTACCATATGCTTCCGTTGTTGGCTCGATCATGTATGCTATGACTTGTACCCACCCTGATGTGGCCTTTGCTTTGAGCATGGTCAGCAGGTATCAAGGGAACCCTGGCAAGGCTCATTGGACCGCGGTAAAGAACATTCTCAAGTACCTACGGAGGACTAAGGATTGGATCCTTACCCTTGGTGGGAGTGATGACTTGAGAGTATTAGGGTATAGTGATGCTAGTTTTTAGACTGATAGGGATAACTTCCGCTCTCAGTCAGGCGGGGTCTTTACCTTAAATGGAGGGCAATTTCTTGGAAGAGTTCCAAGCAGGACACGGTGGCTGATTCGACTTGTGAATCAGAGTATATAGCAGCAAGTGAAGCATCGAAGGAGGCGATATGGCTGAAGAACTTCATCGGAGACCTTGGAGTTGTACCAGCTATTAAGGAACCTATGGAGATTTTCTGTGACAACAATAGTGCGGTTGCCTTAGCCAAGGAACCAAGAGATCATGGAAGATCCTGACACATTGACAGAAAATATCACTTCATAAGACACAAGATTGAAGAAGGACTCCTCGTGGCAAAGAGGGTATCGTCAGATGAGGATCCTGCAGATCCCCTTACGAAGGGACTGACGAGGGTTAAGCATTTTCATCATGCGAGGCGCATCGGGCTGAGGGACGATATTAGTTTTACAGATTAGATAGTTTTCCTGAAACTTGTAAAATGTAATCGACGTTTGATGATGAATAAAATTTGTGATTTATTTATGAGTAAAGTGTTACTGTCATTGTCAATTATTTACTATTGTTTCAGTTTTGCATGTTTTGACTTCCAGAATAATTAATTTATTCAAACCTCCACAATCGGTCATACGTCGGAAGTAGGTATGAATCAAGATTGTCATGAATTGGGTTTGTAGATGGATAAAGGTGTTTAGACATGGCAATAGTTGCTGCAACGTTCATGAGTACTCATAAGTTATGAGTATTGGTATAAACCCACGCTCACTTGTATCACTTCATGGAATTTATCTCGAGTGATCGTGAGACGATAATATCATATAAGTCTTCAAACCTAGAGATATGAGTTGTTACCTATGAGTTGGTTGTGCATTGATTGCATGTAAACGCATTAGTAACTTGATGTTATAAAACGCGCCTTTGTGTACAATTCAACAAGTAGTAGAAAAAGCATATGAGTCGAAGTTTATCTGTTCCTTCTAGAAATAGAAGCGATATCTGGGCCCCTCGATGTTTTTGTGTTGACCCATGCACCGGGCCCGGTCAGAGCTAAACTGATGTGTTCAGTAAAGTTCTTTGTCAAACAAATCGGAGATCGATAAACAACTGCCAGACAATAAGCAAGACATAGTTCCATGTGTTTGTCCGGCTGATATCATGAGAACAGAGGATTATATGATCACTTGTCTTAAAATAGCGTTTCATAGTTCAACAGAGTTTTCGAGAGCTACGATTGCTGGTTGGTTTCTGAAGTTATATAGGCAAATACAGTTATTAGACTTATCCAAGTAGGAGTCTGTTGGATAAGGTGTCTAAGTCCATAACTTATTTGGTATATACTTGACCCGACCCGGCATGGTCCATTTGGGTTGCACTTCACCCGAACTATTTATGGATAATTTTATGAGAGTTATACACATATGTTTATTAATATATTATAAGTTATAATATATTAATATGAAGTCATGTTATTTAATTAGTCTTAGTCTTAAATTAATTATGAATTAATTTAGAGATTAAAAGGAAGACTAATTAGATTATGGGCTATTGGTTTTATATGGTGTGGGCTAACACTCATTTGTTAATGGGCTAGGCTTATATGGAAGTCCATGGATGATCCATGGAGCTTTTAGCCCATGGATCCTTGGAAAAGGAAAGGTCATGGGTTATTAGGGTTTCACCCTAACCATGTACACTATATAAGCATGCTTATGTTGCATGAAATAGCCACTAGTGTGTGTGCTTGTCTGTGGCCGAAAATTGCAAGTTTGTGTACACTCTCTAGAGTTTTCCAAGTGTTTGTGGTGATTTGTGATTTCCATTTGAGGCATTCACACTATTGGTGCTTGGCTCTCAAACTCCAAGGAATCAATCTCATCAAAAGGTATGTAATTCATCTAACTCTTTTATGTTTAAAAGTTCCCCATGCCATGTTAGATAAGTTATGAACCATGGAAAAATTATTATTTTGCATGTATTAGACAAACATAGATCCAAGGTTTATTAGGGTTGCATGCACACTTAGGAAGTGTTAGATTGCTCAAAACCCAACAGTTTCAACTTCAACCTCTGGAATAAATGGCCTAACAGGAGAATGTTGAGGTCTTTTAGTTGGCTTCTTTCTGCGTTTGAGAATATTTGTCTTCGAAAGAATGACATCGTTAGAAACTTCCTCCTCCACACGCTCTTGAATAGGTTTCAGTTATACAGTCTTCTTCTTTTTCTTTGGAGCTTTAACAGCCTTTGACAAACCCTCATCCCCCTTTGGCAAAAGAACTTCATCTATGACATTTGTGTTAATAAATGCCAAATATTGAACCATAATTGGGTTTGCAGGATGACTTTGTTTAAACACTGCGTCTGGAATGCGAGCAACACTAGGAAAAATAATTGGATCATCAAAAACCAATTTTGGAGCCTGCAAAGTCGAAATTCACCTTGTCATCTTCTGAGGGAGCCAAATTCCATTCCTTTTCATGCACCTCCTCATGGATTAAACTCGAATATTTTGCACAAGAAACACCATTTGACACATTGGTGTGAGTGATTGTCGTACCAAGCTCTTCCCAAAGTTAAGTAACATGATCAACATTCAAGTCATAATAAAGACCAACAATCATCGCATAAACCTCCTATTTCACCTTATCTAATCCTGAACTGCGACCAGTCAAACATCGTAATATAATAAAAAAGAGAAAATTCCACACAAAAGGAAGACTAGACTTGCAAAAGAGACTTATCCCAGTAAAAGGAGGTTGATGACCCATCTTGTTAAATATAAAAAAGAACCTGTTCATTTGTAACTTCATAGAATGGACCCGAGTATGGTTACTTCATTATCTGAGCAAATTGTTGCTTGGTGAGCTTTTCCAACTTATTGTTCATAAGTTGAAAAGTAACAACCTTAGTTCTTTTGTTGAAAACCACCTTTGAACCAACAAGTGATAACCAGGTCATTGGACCAGCAAACGATGATGATAAGACGGTTGAAAAAAAAAGTGATTTAAGGGCTAAACTCAGCATCTGCAATTGCTAGGAATATTGATCAACAGTGGGTAGAAGATGAACATTCGAACTCTAAATCTTTAACAATAGTTGAGAAATCTCTTCTTCATATGTGGTGTTGGAAGGATCAACATTTGCAGTAGGAGCCCTCCTTGTTAGGGTTTCCAAAAGTTGTTTAAAGACGATAATCTTTGGAGAAATTTAGGGAAAATTTGAAAATAGAATATAAGTTCTGCAAATAACACCACCAAATTCCTTTTATAGTCGACGGACAATTTGAATTTGAACCAGTAACCAATCAGATTTTGCCATGTGTTGCATTGGTTATCGGGTCGGTTGTCGTAAAAGCACCACGTTAGAAAAAGTGATCATCACGATTTCTTAAAATCCTATGAAATACATGTCCGCCGAACTTTATGTTGTTCCCAATAGGTTAAGAACAGTCACATATTTCGAACTATACATCAAGTACACCATATGGTTTCGACTTCAAGAGAACACCAGTGCCAATGTGTGCCAAAGAATAAGTGGGATTCAAATTGGTAGAAAAATCATATGCCAGACTTTGCGAAATCTAAGTTTCAAATTGGTAGTACCCAAAACCTCAAGGATTCTAGTGCCAATGTGTGCCAAAGAATAAGTGGGATTCAATTTTTTTTTTTAAATGTGCACATAGTGATATCAAATATCATTTGATACCAAAGCAGTTGGATTCCAAGCAAAGATCTCTTCATTCGACATCAAAAGAGATGACAAATTGCTTGTATGGTTTCTCTGAATTACGATCGAATACTCATCAATGAGCATCAAAGGGATGATTTTTCTATAGGTTTCGAAGGTAGGCAAAATTTTGCTCAATACCACAACTTAACATACGTTTGAGTTGATTGAACAAAATTACGTGGATGTCCACTGTAATCAAGAACAAGTAAGGTTTGACAAATTTCGAAGTGATAAGTATTCAAAAAGATATCCAGACGAAAATCACATTCCAAATTTTTTTTTAAGATCTAGATCTTGTTGGGCAAAAATGTCTTGGTTGAAGTGCATTTTGTTAAGATCACACATGATGAAAGGAATATGATTTTGAATATTGAAAAATGGTACTAAAAAAATGTTTCATTATAATCTTGAGCAAGATGTTCACTGTTGTGACAACCCGAAATTTCCATTTTGTACGAACATTAGCTATTCAATAGAAGCTAGTTCAGTTTCAATGAATTTCAGACTTTTCCGAATAAGTTTGTGTACATTAGGGTTTGCGTTTAAGGAGATATCAGGAGAGTGGATGCTCATGGGTTTGTGAACCTTGAGCATTTCAAAACTTCATAATGTTAGAGTCCAATTCCGGAAGAAAAATATTTTCTGCCAAAAATATTTCAGGACTATAAATAGATTTCTGAACTAAATTCATTCATTATTCACATTTCCAACTAGAGAAAAGCCATTTTCTCTCTCACAGATCTTCGGGTTTTCATCCCAAATCGTGAGTACACTTCTCTAGTTGTGTTATAATGCTTGTTTTATGCTTATTAACATAGATTGTATGTCAAATATATGTGATTCGGGAGTTTACCGCCCAAGAACGTTCTTGGGGAGTAAACTCCAAAATGAAGCCTAAAGGCCATCTAGTCCCATTTCCTTGTTAGGTAACTAGTTTAGGATAATATTTATGATGATTTGAGGCTAGAAAACAATCAAGAACACCTGGCTTTAGGTGTTTACGGCCCAAGAGTTTCTTGGACCGTAAACACCAAATTCAAGGGCTTAAATGTGCCCTAAACACTCCTAAAGGCTTTAGACTTTAACCCTCAATTACTTCTAGCTAATTTGGGGACTTTAACACATCAAAAACACCCCTTAAAGGGAGTTTACGGCCAGGGAATACTCTTGGGCCGTAAACACCAAATAAAGGCACCAAAGTGTGCCTAGGGTCCTCAATAGTGTAAATCAAATGCCTAGAAAGTATTCTAGTTGTGTTTGGGACTTGAAAGAATTAAAACATCCATCCCATGAGAGTTTACGGTGGTAAACTCTAAGGGATATGGTCTTTTTGTTGTAAACTCCTCAAAGGAGTATTATCTATGCCCTAAACTACCCAAACGATTAAACCACCAAGCTAGGCTTATTCTAGAAATCATTTAGCACTTTATAACACCAATTACCACCAAGATTGGAGTTCACGGCCGTAAACTCAATGGTTTACAACCGTAAACTCCTTGTGTGGGGTTTATTGGGTAGTAAACTCTTATACAAGGCCCTTTGGTACATTAAACCTCTTTAGCCTTGTCCCATAGCAACTTAGATGCAACCATTAGGACCTATAACACTTATACAAAGTGTTTACATGTTCCTGAGTGTCCCAAATTATTTCATTAAGTTATTATTTGGCTAATTAGTTATATATATGCTTATTATATGATAACTAGGCTCGTGCGTATGAACAAGTCTCCGTTTGCCACCTAGCACGGTATCCGACACTTTAATCCAATCCACTCACCACAAGTGAGTTCATACCCCTTTAATTAACCTTTGAAATAGTTTTAAATGTTTTAAATACTTTATGGGGGGATACAAGTTAAATGCTTATAGTTATTGCATCAATCACATGTGATTAATAACTAGAAAACCAATGATTTTATCACTGTTCAAACTGTTTATCAAACTGTTTTACTTCAAAATGTTTTACAAACTCTTTTACTTATCAAATGCTTTTATTAAACTTTGTTTTACTTCTTATAAATTGCATGCCCATATATGTATAGATATATAAGCAATGTTTAAAGGGCTTAGGAAGGCGATCCGCCCTATTTCCTTTTTCTCGATTTGGATGTGGTCTGGTGGGATTTCGGGTAGCCCTCCGAAGGTCGTTTCAATATTAATTATATATCAAATGTACATATATAGACATAAAAGTACTCCTTTATTCATACTTATCAGTACATCATGAGTAAGTTACCATCGGGGTAACACAGGATCATACTACTACAATTTCTAGATCAATGAGTCAGTTCATTTATGAATCTATACATTACATTATTATGAGCATATACATTACATTACTATGAGAACATATACAACTATACTAGAAAGAGAACATATACAACTATACTAGGAGGAGAACATATACAACTATACTAGAACGAGAAACATTACATTACATATACAAGAATACGATAACAATTGTGATCCACTGTATTGGAGCATGCCTTAAATGTCATGGCCCGAGTTGTAGCCAGAATTCTCTTGGAGGGAGAGCGTGAGTTTGCGTATAGATCTATACTGGATTGACTATCCTACACCTTGCTGCTAGATACAGCCGGACCTGCAGGTCTGCGGGTGCCAAACGTCATTCCGTTATTACGACCATTCGTATGTCGTTGTTACCAGTCGATAGTATGGTGCAATTTATCACATAATACCTTAATATAAATCCGGTTTAAGGTAATTAGTACAGTAGTAGTTCCTATAATACAACACTACAGTACTACAATGATTTACCCATTACATACATTTAGTGATTACTTCACTTAAACATTAATGTACAAACTATATTTTGTTAAATGATAGTTACACTTGGGAAATTACACACTTTTACAACAAACGAGTATACAAAACAGGTAAGCCTTGGTAGAAGGCAACTTTAATAGAAAATATAGGTTTTTCTGAGAGATTCAAACTTTTACAAACACTTACAAACATTTACTTACCTTTTACAAACTTACACTTGAGACATGTTCAAACATTTTTGGTAATACACACCGACACTAAAATACTTATGAACTCACCAGCTTAATGTTGATAAACTCTTTCAAAATAACTTGTATTCTCAGGTCATCAGTAGACAGGTACCGAGGCCAACTTTTGAGAAGATGGAGCGCATTCAAGACTCTTCTTATTATTTTGATTTACATTATATTTTTGGTGTCTAAAACTGTACAGAACACGCTTGTATTAAAATTATATATTTAATACAATGGATGATGTTGTTTGCTTATTTACATTTACTATGTTCTGATACTATGTATGACGTCCTCCGCCCCAGAACGTTTCCGCCGTTCTTGGTTTTAGGGTGTGACAACTGTTAATGCCTTAGAAGTAGGGATTTTTGGGTTGCACCATCAGCATGGAAAAATGAATCAGGATCATAAACACAGATTGATGCAATATCTACATTCCAGTTAGTTTCTACCAAAGATCTCGAGGATATGCAGTGATGTGTGTGTGATCATGAAGAAAATGTTGCTGAAAAATATTCGTTAAAGAAACTCATTTTACCTCTATGAAAAATACGGGCATTGCAGAAATCTCTTTACTCAGTATGAGGAGAGAAAGGTAGCTCTTCGACTAATGTGAACATATCTTGATTCGGAAGGAACAGTTGTAATGAGAGATCCATTAAGGCTTCGAACACATAAAGTCTTTGAGGCTTGAGGTCAACATACAACAGCATGCTTCTACGAACTCCTAACTAGGACATTAGTTCGAAATAATACATGTTCCCCTTTGTTAATATTACAATTGAGCATTCTCCACTACAACATGTTGTTACAATGAGACACGAAAGGTTAAACAAAATATTTAATAAAAGGGAAGAAAATCTTTTTGGATTTTTGTTTTCTAAAAGTAAAGAAAAAAATAATAAAATATTTTTGGATTTTTGTTTTTGCAAATGAAAGACAAAAATTAAGAAAATATTTTTGAGTTTTTGATTTAGAAATTTAAAGACAAAAATAATAAAATCTTTTTGGATTTTTTTTATAAAACTAAAAACGAAAACAAAGTAATAAAGTGTTACCAATGATATTCTATGTAAGTAGTAGCAACTCCTAAAGATATTGTACATCGAACAACTTTTCTCGCAATAAAGTGAAGTGATGTCAGAACAATTCAAAGGAATTTCGAAAGCGAACGTATGCAAACGTTGAATCGTGAACAGTAACACCTTAACTTTTCATCAACATACCAACCACATCGACATCTTTTGACAAAAGAAGAGCGAGGAACATATCTTGCTTCAATCATTCCTAAGCTATTCAAAATCCTTAAAAATGATTTCACATCTAAAGTTTTGTCTATATGTATGCAAGTTGATCCGTCATTTTGACAAAATAAACCTCTATGTTACCATCTTCGACAAGATCCTTGAGAAAGTAATAGCGAAGAGCTATGCGTTTAGTCTTTGAATGTTGGAATGGATTATGATATATGTGAATAGCACTTTATGAATTACAATATAAAGGTATCTTCTTCATATTGATTGCATAATCATGAAGTTGGCTTTGATCCAGATTACTTGAGAAGTGAAAGTTACAACAGCCACATACTCTGCTTCTGCTTTAGAAATTAAAACACATGTTTGTTTCTGTTGGATTAGGTGTCTAAGCTCATAACTATAATTGGTATGTACTTGACCTGAGAGTAGCATGGTCCATTTGGGTTGCATATCACCAGGACAATTTGATAGGATGGACTTTTGAGAAGAGGTTATTTATGATTTGTTAATATATTATAAGTTCTAATATATTAACATGAAATGATGTTATTTAATTAGTATTGATCAAGAATTAATTTGGAATTAATTTAGTGATCAAAAGTGACTAATGAAATGTAGGGGGATTGATTTGGTAAATCAATCATTCTTATGGTGTGGGCTTATGATTATTCAGGATCTGCTGAACCGATATGGTAGTCCATGGATAGTCCATCGAGGTTTTAACCCATGGATCCTAAGTAAGATGAAAAGTCATTCACATTAGGTTTTACATGGATGTAAACCTAATCCTAGCCACACTATATAAGAAGCCCCTTAGCATCCAAAATGTCACACTAGTGATCCTTGCAGTTCCATGAGCCGATTCTGGTTACAAGAATATTTATCAAAAGTCATCCTTTATCCAAAGGTGTGCTATGAACCATTTGAGGTGTCACACTTGGGGCACTATGTTCTTAAAGGCCCAACACAACAAGTTCTACAATCCACAACCAAGATGTGACTCGATAACTCAATTTTATGTTGTTTATATCATTTTATATGATAGTATTAATATTAATGCTTTGGAAACAATATTGCATGTATAGTTAGAGAAAACATAGATCCAAAGCATTTAGGGTCGTATGTGCACCATAGGATGTTGTAGTATACTAAAACCCATCAGTAGTATCAGATCGTGGTTGTTTTCTATTATACTTGATTTATTGGTTTTCAAAGTGAAAATTTTGAATTTTATGCCTTCTGTCAAGTGAACTTGCCGAGTCCACTGGGTGACTCGCCGAGTTCCTTCATAAAATGGCCAACTCGACGAGTCTAATTCATGTACTCGCCGAATTGGTGCTCCAGTGGGCAGATTTTCGACTTTTGGCCAAAAATTAGATTAGGGTCATTAACCCAAACTATTTTTTGAACCATGAAATGTGTTTTTTCATAAGGTAATGATCATGCTTGTCCAATTAAAAGATAATTGTCATAGTTTCAAGATTTGTATTAGTTTATATGATACATTTATTTCTTGTAAATAGTTTATGTGATTTATCTTGACTTATAATTTTAATCTAGATCATAGAAAAATTATTTGATTATAGTGTTGATTGAAATATTTGATCTAAATGCCTTTTATGAATTCCTTAACTTGTCCTCAAGTTATGGAAAATTGAAAAGTTTTCCATAAATGTATTTTTATGAACTCCATAACTTGTCCTCAAGTTATGAAATTTCAAGAGTCTCTTTTTAAAAGCCATCTTAAATGGTTTTAAGGTCTTCCATAACTTGTCCTCAAGTTATGGAACTTGAAAAGTTTTTCCATAAAAGCCTAATTAAACTCATAAGTTAGGAAAATGAAAAGTTTTGTACAAGTTTCAAAACTTGCCCTCAAGTTTTGGAATTTGTAAAGTCTCACTTTTGAATACTTTACTTCCTAACCCTATAGTTGTAAAAGTTAAAATTCTACACTTATACTTTATATTATTAAGAGTTTAATAATTATATATATATATATATATATATATATATGTGTGTGTGTGTGTGTGTGTGTATGTATTTATGTATGTATAAGACAAGTCGGTCTTACCGTTAGTAGGCCTCATTCACGACGTCAGTCTATAAGGGGGTATAAGGTTACTGCCTACAAAATGACAGTTTAATGGGTGTCCACTCTCACCCACCGCTTCCTTGACTGGTGGAGGGTCGTTATCCGAATGGGTTTGATAGGACATTTAAATTCTCATTAAAAGTATAATGAAATACTAAGTAACTAAACATTTATAAATTCCGATGCATAGTTACTTACGAAACTGTGAATTTGGTGCTAACCCATGAAATTAAACTATGCACCATGTTAAGTCATTAATGGATCCTGTGTGGTTAACCGACACACTAATCTGGGACTGAAAGTGCGTGGCAAAGGTTAGCTTGATGTTAATCATAAATCAATGCAGCGTATGTGGTTAACCGACACATTGATTAGGTGGTTGTAACATTGGGTGTACCAAGCTAATTTGCATGGTTATTCACATCTTGTTTGTGATCCTTGGCATCCCAGGCACAAACTTGAAGGGCACAATATACATTTAAGCATGCCATTGAAAAGTTAAATGAATCTCAAAGGATCTAGGAATTTCAATCCGTTTACAACTTAATTATGAATTTTGTTTTTCATGGTGGAAATTGATAAATCGTCATTTACCTACCTTCAGATATTTTGCAATAGCATTACAGCATCCCTCTTCCGAATTGTAAAGTATTGTGTTGGGTCCTAGCCTTAATATTTCATTTGGTGTTATATTTAGGACTTAAATCAACTAACTTGAATTTCTCCCATTGTAGATGTCTAGTTCAGACAACTATGATCTTCCCAAATCTTTTGGAACAAGCTTTCCTCTTGAAGATGATATCCTACGGGGCGATCAAGGTGAAAGATTAATCCTTTTAGCGTGCATTAGTGTAAATGCAAATCATACTTCACTTTCTCTACCTCCTCTAATTCGTCTCCCTGACCCACAAGTTCGATGACTTGAAAATTTCAAGGTCACTCAAGCCCTTTTGGCAGGTAAACACTAAGATGGAAGGTCTGTGTGAACTCATGTCTTGGAGATGAAGTCACATATTGACAGAGTAAGAGTATTGGGTGTCATTGTCTCAAGGAAGTTGGTTGTTGACTGGATTCTTCAATCACTTCCCGAGTCATATAATGAGTTCATTAAGGACTACTATGTGATAGACCATGACATGACCCTTATTAATCTTACATATTTTCTTGTTGTTGCTAAATCGGCAATAATGTGGCGCACTAGAAAAAGCAAATTTGATTGGAAGATCTACTTCTCAAACTTCCATGAACATTGACAATGGTAACATTGGAAGTCCATAAAAAATTTCTATTCCCAATGGAAAGGGATCGGCCATAGTCAACCCGATTGACCAAATGGTAAAGAGAAAGGCTAAGCCTGAGCTTGTTTCATGTTCCAATGCAAAAGAAGCCATTGGTTTCTACTGCCATTTGAAGGGACATTGGAAGCGAAGTTGCCCTGACTACCTGAAAGATCTGAGAGAATGTATAATAAAAAAGGTTTGACTCTGCTTCAAGTAAGTCTACTGTCTGACTCAATTAAGTTCCTAATTGTTTATTATTAATACATGATGTGACAAGGTTGCATTTTGATGTTTTGTAGGATCATGCAAAAGGAAGGAAGCTTAAAGGAAGAGTATGTTGAATCTGGTCACGAAGATGGATTTCAATCGCAAGGTTCGATGATCGGATTTTTGAGCTGTTGCTTAAGAGTTATGATAGATTGCTTAGAAATTTGTAATAACATAGTTTTCATTTATAATAGCATTGTAAGGAAAAGTTTTTCCGCATTTTATAAATAAATAAAATTTTGTTTTCGATTGATTATATCTCCTTGCAATGGAATTTGTGAAAATTGATGTTTGTATGTTTCTATGTTAGAAGTATGAATTTGATTCCTTCGTTTGTGGTAATATCATGAATTTACCAAAAAAGGAAAGATTCTCATCACCCAAGTTTCAATTGGATAGGAACTTGGAATCACTCAACTTGTATTGTGTGATAAACGAGAATTTCATCTTTTGAAAATTAAGACTAATTCCTTGTTCACATGAATATGTGAGTCAAGTGAAGGATTAGGTGATCAAGTACATTGGGTGTGCGTTGGTCAGGTCCACCATAGAGAACGATAAGACTATTCGTCAAGATTTACTAAAGTTTAGTAAATATGATTATGCTTACAAGTTTAAGTATAATTCTAAATCATTGGAAAAGTTTCAATGCACGGTAGAATGAATAGGAAGAATCAAATTAGGCAGAAAGATAAAAGTTTCTCCCATTTGAAAAGATGGGAGAGTACTTTAGTATCGTGTTTTATGATCATCTTAATGATTATGGAAAACCATATCACAATTGATCATCTAAGGATATCTTAGTGTATTTGTATGGCTAAGAAGAGGAATCGTGGATTGTTGGAATGGTTAAATCAAAAAGGTGAATCATACTTCGTTCCAAAAACAAGTCTTAGATTCATACTCCAAGATTATAACTTGAGTGACATAATATTAAGAAAGGTTTATAACACTTGTCAAATGTGGAGTAAAATGTTTCTTACTCCTATACATTTGAAATTGGTATGTTGTGATGTTTTGGATAAAACAAAGACCAATTAAGGCCAATTGTGTGAAGTGTTAGTCTTGAGTAGAATCCAAACTAACTCTTGAATATTTGTTTGTCTACGAATGGTTCTTGAAAAGAGAATCTTATATGTCAAGAGGTCAGTGGGAGTCTTAAAGATCTTGACAAGTTTAAAGAAATAATCAAGAATAAACCTATTGTTAGTCACTAACACACGACTTGAGGTTGTAACCTATTGTGTTGACATCTTCTTGTTTCTGTGACCATTCCAGTTAAAGTTGACAATGCATGTGAGTTGTATGAGTTCTCAGTTGTTTTCATAACTACTTGGAAGTATTGGTAGGTCATTGTGCTGCCAGGTGGCAAGAAATTAAGATTGGACAAGTTCAATCCATATGAGTTTGGATTTGTCACTAACCATGTCTTGTGATTATGGTTTTGACAAATTCACATGGATAGGAACACATACACCTTAAAAATCTAAGTGTCATAAGGTTTCTCTCCAATTCATGAAAATGATAGTGAGGAAACGCTTTCACTAAGTAGATTTTAAGGAGATAGCATTTGTGATATTTGCATTCCCAAATTCGATTATGATTACGACATCCCTCTTCATAGTTCAAATTGTGAGAAATGGCAAAAGGTCTAAACATTTGAGACTTATTGTTGTAAGCGTTGGATTAGTGTCTAAGTCCATAACTATAATTGGTATGTACTTGACCCGAGAGTAGCATGGTCCATTTGGGTTGCATATCACCAGGACAATTTGATAGGATGGACTTTTCAGAAGAGGTTATTTATGATTTATTAATATATTATAAGTTTTTAATATATTAATATGAAATCATATTATTTAATTAGTATTGATCAAGAATTAATTTGGAATTAGTTTTGTAATCAATAGAGACTAATTAAATATATGGGGATTGATTGTGTAAATCATTCATTCTTATAAATTGGGTTTATGATCCATAGTTCTTTATGTTGGGCTAAAACCAGGTGGTGAACCATGGATACTCCATGGAGGTTAAAACCCATGGAGCCTAAGGAACGGAGAAAGTCATGCACATTAGGGTTTTCATGGTGTAACCCTAGTCGTGTCACACTATATAAGAAACCCCTCGGTTGGTGAAATTGGTTCTAGAGATACTAGAGTGTTCTTGGAGAGCCATGACCTCTCTCAAAAGTCGTCTTTTGTACAAGGGTGTGTTGTGATTCATTTGATGCATTCACACTATTGGTGCTAAGTTCTTAAAGGCCAAAACTACAAGCTACAACAAAGAGGTAATTTTATAACTTTTTGTATGATGTTTATGTAAATTGTATGCTAGTTGTAGGCTTAATGCTTTGAAAAAAAAACAATGCACGTACAATTAGAGAAAACATAGATTCGAAGCATTTAGGGTTGTATGTGCACCATACGATGTTGTATTATGCTAAAACCCATCAGTGGTATTAGAGCCTAGGGTTGGTTTCTAATATACTTTATGCTTATTGTTTTTTAAAGCAAGAAAAATCGTTTTTTTTAATCTGCCTGATCACCACGAGGTGTTAAATATTACCATGAGGTGGTTGTTGTTGAATGGGCATAATTTTTAGTTTTTTGGCCTGTTTTGGTAAGTTAAGACTATTTCTTTGTTCACGTGTATATGTGAGTCATGTGAATAACTAGGGGATCGGGTACACTGGGTGTGCGCTGGTCAGGTCCACCACAAAGAACAATAAGACTATTTGTCATGATTTACTAAAGTTTAGTAAATATGGTTATGCTTACAAGTTTAAGTATAATTCTGAACATTGGAAAGCTTTCAATGTATGGCAGAACGAAGAAGAAGAATCAAATTAGGCAGAAAGATAAAAGTTTCTCCAATCTGAAAAGATGGGAGAGTACTTTAGTATCGTGTTTTATGATTACCTTAGTGATTATGAAAACCATATCACAATTGATCCTTTAAGGTCATCTTAGTGCATTTCTATGGTTAAGAAGAGGAATTGTGAATTGTTGGAATGGTTAAATAAAAAAGGTGAATCATACTTCGTTCCAAATTGAGTTTTAGAGTCATACTCCAAGATTGAGCTTTTAGTGACATAATCTTAAGAAAGGTTTATAACACTCATCAAATGTAGAGTAAAATATTTCTTACTCTTGTACGTTTGGAATTGGTAAGTTGTGATGTCTTGGTAAGGACAAAGTCCAACAAAGACCAATTGTGTGAAGTGTCTTTTTTTGATAAGAAACCGCACTAACTCTTGAATATTTGTTTGTCAAGAATGTTTCTTGACAAACTGAATCTTATATGTCAAGCGGTTAGTGGGAGTCTTAAAAATCTTGAAAAGTTTCAAGAACGAATCAAGAGTAAATTTTTGTTAATCACTAACACACGACTTGCGGTTTGTAACATGTCGCGTTGACATATTCTTCTTTCTTTGCCCATTAAATTTGATTTTGAGTATGCATGTGAGTTCTATGAGTTCTCAATTGTCTGCATAACAACCTGGAAGCAGTAGCTGGCCATTGTGCTGCCAGGTGGCAAGAAATTAAGATTGAACAAGTTCAGTCCATATGAGTTTCGTTTTGTCACTAACCTTGTCTTGTGATTATGGTTATGACAATTTCACATGGATAGGAGCACATACACCATAAAAAATTTAAGTTTCATAAGGTTTCTCTCCAATTCATGAAAAATGATTGTGAGGAAACGCTTTCACTAAGTAGATTTTAAGGAGATAGAATTGTGATATTTGCATTCTCCTATTTAATTATGATTACGACATTCCTCTTCATAATTTGAATTGTGAGAAACGGCAAAAGTTTCTAAACATTTGGAACTAACTGTCATAAGTTCTGAAGACTTAAGAAAGACATGTGGACTATCTAAGGAAAGGTGTATGAGTTTGAGAAGCCTAGATAAATTTTTATTGAAGCATCTCATATCAGAAATCTGAACTTTGGAAAGGAAGTCAATAAGTATTCATTTCTAGAAGTCTAGTTGATTTCTGAATACATGTCAAAGCTATTGGGAGCATAAGTGTTGTGCTAGTAAGATAATAATTATTATGCTAGTGGGAGCATAATTATTATGGTAAGTGTTGCATGTTAGCAATGTTAATTATAGAAAATAAAAGGTTTCAAATCGCAAATTTGTAGGGTTTGAAAAGTTGTTTTGGTATAATTAAGGGAGAGGAAATTATACTTCATTTCAATTCTAAAAGCTTAGATTGAGTTTTAAACAAATTTACTCAAGGACATATATGAATGCTATGTTGAAAAAGATTCGACATATGGAAATTCTATATGGAAATGTTAATTGCGTTCTCAAAATTTGATTATGATTATGACATCCCTCTTCGTAATTCGAATTATGTGAACATGGTAAATAGAAATATTGTTGCAAAAGACCGGTGAAGTATCATGTCTTTATGTAAGACATAATGAATCACATCCCATATGCTTCGGGTATAGGATCGATTGCATATTCCATAATATTCTCGTGTTCTATATTATCCAAATGCCTAGGGAATTAAGAGGGAAAAAGGACTAGAACCGGATATGACTAAAATGATTAAGCAACTATTTAGGATAATCTAGGGTTTTCCAAGGATTGGTCGCTTAAGGACAGTTGGAAGTATAATAATGGATGGACCATATTGACATTATTATGAATAGATAACAGTCTATTAATAATGAGTTGTCGTATGGAAAATATGGAATGTTTCCATATTGGGAGTTGAAGAATAAATGAGAAAGTTAGAAACTTTTATGCAAGAAGGATGTTCAAAGGAATATACTTTGAATTTGAGACTTCATTTCCATGGAATTGCCTTGTAACAATCTCCAAAGGAATATTCTGTAAAATCGTTGTTCAAGCCTCTATGGCTTTTGGTACCTAGACATTACAAAAGAATCATTGCATGATAGTTTAGAATCTAACACTTTCTAGAAGTGACATAAGGCTTTGGATTGTAAAATGAGCATCACTGAAATGTTTTCAATTGATCTATTTCACAAAGTCCGGACCATACACAAACATAGTGTTCATGCTTGAAGCATCGCATAGCTATTGTTTTAATTCAAGTATTAAGTTGATAAAACAAAACATTATACAATACATAATGGGAAATCAGTATGACACTCAAAATTTTTGGGGCCATATAGGATTAGTATTGTTCTTGTGTTTCACTTTGCGTGTTTTGACTTCTCGAATAACTAGATTATTCAAACCATCCACAGTCGATCATACTTTGGAAGTAGGTAATGAGGAAAGACTATCGTGAATGGGTCTGTAATTTGTCTAGGACAAGGTAGCTGCAGTGTTCATGAGTACTCTTGGAATAAGATTCGAGTATTGGATTCAACCCACACTCATCTGAATCACTTCATGGATTTTATCACGAGTGATTGTGAGACGATAATATCTTATATGCTTGAAACAGAGACATGTGAGTTGTAGTTACAAGTCAAATGCACATTGACATACGTAAATGCACCAGTAATTTGGTGTTATAAAATGCATCGTTGTGTGTAATTTGTTGAGTAAGTGCAAGCAAGCATTTTGGTCAAATTTTATCCGTTCCTTTTACCCCATGCGGATAAAAGCAATATCTGTCGGCCCCTCGATGATTTAGCAATGACACCCTTAAGCGCTTGGCGGAGCCTGGACTAATTTGATTTGTTTAATTAGTCGGTTGTCATAAATTGGAAATCAGGAAACAATAGATGGAAATAGAGAATGATTAAAATCCATGTATCATGTCCATATGTGTAACAACCCGAAGTTGTTCATCGCCAAAAACCCCGTTCTACCCGTAAAGCTCGCCGTTTATCAATTCATTTCGATTTCGTTTTTGGGTTAAATTAATTAAACCTATATGTTTATTTAATGCTAATGAGTGTCCAAACCCCTTAGGAACTCATGAAATTAGCCCAAAATATTTATTTCAAAAATTTTAGAAACGTCCCCGCCGGGTTACGGAAACTTAATCGGGTGCGACCAAAAGCCCCGTTTAATGCCGGTATCGGGTAGAATTCCACCGTGTCCAAGTTTTGCGACCTATATAAACGTGTTAAACCTTTCATTTGAAGCTTTTTCTTCCTCTCTCTACTCTCTCTCTCTCTCTCTAACCTCTCTCCTGAATCCAAGTTCAAGGGTCCAAAATCCAAATTTAAGGCTTCAAATCTCTAAGGTACCTTCCTTAACTCATTGTGTATCATATTTGACCTTCAAATTCGAGATTAAAACACGAATTAAGGCCTTGTATATGAGTTTACGGCCCTAGAAGGAGCATAGGCCGTAAACACATAATTAGAGGGTTTTTAAGCCCTAAAACCCTTCCTAAACACCAACAAGACTTAGATATGACTTCTAGAATATTGGTTTTGGCCTTAGAACATCATAAACATAAATTTTGAGGGACAAATGAGAGTTTACGGCCAAGGCACATGCTTGGGCCGTAAACCCCTCAAACATGAGTGTAAACTCATTTCCAACATGTTAGAAAGCCATATACCTTCACCAAAAGCCTTGGAATAAATCATAGAACCAACCAAAAATAATTTAGGGGCCTTAAACATATCAAAACTCATCATTTGAGATTTTACGGCCATAGAATGTGTTTCATGGCCGTAAACTCCTAATTGTGTGTCATAAGGTGCCCCAAATTCATTTCAAGGCTTGTATAAATTTTAGGAATCACATGTTATTAACTTTGAGACATTAAATCACTTATTCAAGGGGTATAGGAGTTTACGGCCGTAAGCTCCATGCTTGGGCCGTAAACTCCCTTAAGTGATGTTATTTGATGAATTTAATCAATTCCAAGCCTTGAAACCAACCTTAGAAATTCCATCTTAATTGTTTCAAGCCATTTTGCACCATAAACCACCCCACCATGAGTTTACGGCCGTAAACTCATGGGGAATGGGTGTTATAGGCCGAAAAATCTTGTATGAGTTTACTCTTGAAGAGTAAACTCCATTTCCCGGTCACTCAAGTCCTTAAACGCCACCTGGGTCCCTCCAAACACTTGCAATGGGGTGTTTCCGCGACTAAAAGTGTTTATCCCTAACAATTAAATAATCTAAGTCCTAATTAGATACAAATGTGTATCTTTTCATAATACATAGGAACCTCGTACGTTTGCAAGCCCCGAACCAACGTTTAGCATCCGAAATCGTCACGTTTCTCGTCCGGTGAGTTCATACCCCTACCCTTTTTCAATGGTTTTTCAATGTTTTCAGGGGGGAATACAAGCAAACTACAACTGTTTTCAAAACATAACATTGATGTGTTTCAAATAATATCTGGCAAACTTATAAATACTTTTACCCCTTATGTATTATGCTGAGCATAAGGGATGATTTATCAACCACAACTATATGAAATTCAGTTAAGGGAATAACCAAACTAATCAAATTATTATGGCAATAATTTGGGGGTCTTTAGTTCTTGTTTAATCACTTACTGATATGTATATAAAGTTATTAGATAAACTATGTCTGATTCAGTTTATCTCTGTATCATTTGGATGTATTGCCAGATAGTTTCATTGTATGTATCTATATTCATTGTATTATGTTTCATAATCTTTTGTATGTTTGATATCGTATAAGAACCCTGTGAATAGTTTAGTACTAGCTTGTGACTTCGTCACTACCCTTTTTGGATGATCGGTAAATCCTCCCCGGAAGTGTAACCAGAGTCTCCTGGAGGGAGAGCGAGGAATTTGTGAATAGATCTGTTCGGGACCAACAATCCCACACCTTAACTGCTAGCTACAGTTAGGCGGGCACGCCTGGGGTGACAAATTCTGGATATCGTCCGACGTCTGACAAACTTCAAGGAGGTCTCGTTGTCGTATCAGCATGGTTACCCAACTCACAATACGTATTAATATAAGTTTATTCACGGCTTTGGTTTTGGATATATATCTAGTACGGGATAGTAATCCTATGGTTTTTAGTCTATAGGTTTCATATCTATTGCAGGATCTATGGTTAGAATCTAAATCTAGTTCGGGATAGTGATCCTATGGTTTTATCAAAATATATTATATCTAGTTCGGGATAGTAATCCCATGGTTTTATCAAACTGTCTTGTATCTAGTCCGGGATGATAGTCCCATGGTATTAAATCTATATGTAGTACGGGATGTTAGTCCCAAGGTTTTCAAACTACTTTCCATCTACAGTTCACGTATATTAAAGTATTTTATATTTAATTCGGGATAGTAATCCCAAGATTCTAAATATGTAGTTTTGTGCATTAAACTATACTTTGTGCTATTAAATCGGTCCTGTATTTAGGAAAATATGAGATTTTCCTGGGGTAACATATAACGCGTAATTGAACTGTAATGAAGGATAACTAAACTGTTTTACATAAGAAAATATGGGATTTTCTTGGATAACAAACCTTTTCGGAAAACTAAAGGAAACTGGTACAATTTTCAGAAAACAAACATCTTATGAACTCACCAGCTTTATGCTGATTTTCAAACCGCTTGTATTCTCAGGTCCACGTTTGACAGGTACCCGGTGATATCTTTTGGTGAAGACGGAGTGCGCAGATGACTCGTCTCTACTTTTGTTCATATGATATATGTATAACACTTGTACAATTTTCTTTTGAAACAAATGTAAACTTTCAAATATATGTAATGTAATGGTTGTTTACTTTGATTACTATGTGCATTGCATTTGATACTCAACGTGGAGTCAACCCCAGAAATGTTTCCGCCTTTGGTTTTCGGGGTGTGACAATATGATATCTAGAATTGAGGAGTATATGATCCCTTATCTAATGGACGTGTCATTGACTAGTTCAGAGTTCGACAGCGGCTTCTAAGAGCTACGATTGCTAGTCGGTTTTCAAGTCGTACTTGCAATAATAGTTATTAGACTTATCCAAGTGGAAGACTGTTGGATTAGTGCCTAAGTCCATAACTATAATAGGTATGTACTTGACCTAGGAGTAGCATGGTCCATTTGGGTTGCATATCACCAGGACAATTTGATAGGATGGACTTTTGAGAAGAGGTTATTTTTGATTTATTAATATATTATAAGTTTTAATATATTAATATGAAATCATATTATTTAATTAGTACTGATCAAGAATTAATTTGGAATTAATTTTGTGATCAAAAGAGACTAATTAAATATATGGAGACTGATTGTGTAAATCATTCATTCTTATAAAGTGGGCTTCTGATCCATAGTTCTTTATATCGGGCTAAACCCATGTGGTGACCCATGGATACTCCATGGAGGTTAAAACCCATGGCGCCTAAGGTGTAACATCGCGTTTTAAATAGAGTAATTAAATAATAAACTCGGAACCTTGAAAAATAATTTTCATTAGTATTTTATATTATTATAGCCCATGGCGGTAAGTATTAGACTTAATTTGTAAAGAATCACAGGAGGATGGGTTTAAAAGGTAAATTTTGGACCTTATTTGAAAAGAATAATGGAAGGAGCGGCCATTTCCGTGATTATTGGAGAAATCTTAAAGGATCCGGATATTTAAGCATAATACCACCGCAAACCCTAACCCTATTTCACTATTCCCAGCCTTCACTCTCTTCTTCACCTTCGCAGCCGCCATCTCCACGTATTAGCGTGAGTTTTCTCTACTCCAGTCACCGACAAACTCGAGGACACAAATCACGACCGACCATTGTCTCCATCGAAGACAACCTCGCCACCGTTGTTGCACTACCGACGACAAAGACAAGCTCTCCTTCTTCCTTATGTCGACGCGCCATAGACACTACTCTCTTCGCCGGAAAAGACGAGAATTAGACTGATAGGGTGGTCTTAGGAGGGGCGGTTGAACCGACTGCTTTTGGGGTTCGTTGTAGCCGTCGTCTCCATGCAGTTGTCTCGCCATAAGCTGCCACAGATTATGCTGCTTCTACTGGTTGTTTCGTTCAACGCCATCCGCCGCCATGGTCGCCTCCGCTGCTAGCTTTCTTGTGCTAATTCCTTCTCCACCCACCTCAGTGGGTGTTGGATTTATTTTCCATGCATGAAATGTGTGTTCGTGTACTGTGATAGGATGAGGCTGCCGGAGATCTGAAGAAACCACCATAGCCACCACTGTAGGGTGGTGGCTGCCACCATCTACCTCCAGGCCACCTTAAGGTGGTTGAGTGTGCTTAATTAGAAAAGTATGTGTGTGTCTATTTGTGATTTCATTGTAACTGTAAAAAAAATTGGAATAAAGAAATTGAAAACCACCACCTTAGGGTGGTGGTTGCCGCCTCCTACCGCAACCGGCCGCCGTGTCGGGTGGCGGTGTGCCTTGCTGGATAGTAACTAGTTTGGGGTGTTTGGACAAGGGACTAAAAACCTAGTAGGCCTTGTAAGCCCTAATGGGCCCAATGAAGCTTAATGGACCTAAAATGCCATGCATGTGATTAATTGGCTTAGTGAAACCCTAATGGGTCTAATGGACCCTAATTGGCCCAATAAAGCACTAATCGACCTAAAAGCCCAACAAATTGATAAATTGGCTAGTATTTAGGTTGGAAACACTAATTAGGGTTTGGAAAAACCTAATTCCAATAAAACCCTAATTTTGATAATTAATCGGGACACACGAGAATTATTTAATGGTTTGAAATATTAAATAATAATCATTGGCAAAGATTAATCTAAGCAATATTGGACTTAGTGGATTAAGTCCTTAATGGATTAAGTCCTTAATGGGTTAAGTAAGAAACACTTAACCCTAATCGTTATTTCATGTGGAAACCCTAATTCCACTTGGGCCTTGAGTTGGGCCTTCCTTTTTGGGTTTTGGTGATTGGACTATTAATGGGCTTTTCAAGAATACGTAAATGGACTAAATAATGTATGGGTTTTAGGATAAGGCCCATGTGAGATTCTTGGGCCCAATTTGGAAAATTGGGCCATAACTGGACCTTTATGATTATGTGATATTGGGCCATGGGAATACAAATAGTTTGCACTAGAATACTTGAACGGGCCTTAAGGAAAGACCATGTAGAGGTCTGGGCCCAATTTGGAAAATTGGGCCATATATTGGGCTTTGGCCCATTGGTTGACTATTGGGCCTTTGGAGTGTGAGTTGGACCTTGGGCTTGGAACCCAATTATTAATTGGGTGTTGTTTGATGCTGAGAGTTTAGGAATCTATCAACCAGCAACTGGAGTTTTGTCTGCGGGACTTCAGTTGTGCGCCAGGTGAGTTATCTTCACTATACTAAGGGGTCTAAAGCACCAAGGCCGGCCAATTGAATATGTTATCCTAGCATTGTTATATGTTGAGTGTAACTTATTATTGCATGATAGTGATGTATGCTAGTGATATGCTAGTGTAGTAGGTTTGTAGGACTACCTGTGATAGTGTTTGATTTCCTGTATGTGCATTTATCTGTTACATGTCGACATGTTATGTGGGATGGGTTGAGGTTGTATTGCTATGTGCGGTAACCAATAGACCCTAGGAGCATTCTAGTTATGGGCTAAGGGAGACTCGTACTGTGGGCTCGGGAGCATTCCAGTTACGGGCTAAGGGAGACTCGTACTATGGGCTCATGGGTGTTACAGTCTGTAGGGCTGTAAACCCGTTATGTGCTGTTCTGTTCAGTTTGTTATGATATGATTATGTGGGCTGTATGTGTATCGGTATTTTGGAGGTAACTCACTAAGCTTTCGGGATTAAGTTTTAGCTTATTGTGTCAGGTACATCAGGGGATCGTGGCAAGGCGAAGACATAATCGTACAACTCCTCATATTATGTTTATGTTTCTGGGAACACTCTGATAAATAATATTTTGAAAACAAAGTTGTAATGTTTTGATGAACTTGACATGTTTAAAAAGTTTAAATTGGTTTGAAATTTTTGGGTGTTACATAAGGAATGTGGAAAGTCATGCACAATAGGGTTTGCATGGTGTAACCCTAGTTGTAACACACTGTATAAGAAACCCCTTGGTTGGTGAAATTGGTGCTAGAGAGACTAGAGTGTTCTTGGAGAGCTATAACCGATTTTTTTAAACCATACTCTATCAAATGTCGTCTTTTGTCCAAAGGTGTGTTATGATTCCATTTGAGGCATTCACAAAATTGGTGCTAAGTTCTTAAAGGACAAAACTACAAGCTACAACAAAGAGGTAATTCTATAACTCATTTCTGTGATGTTTGTGTAAATTTTATGCTAGTTGTAGGCTTAATGCTTTGGAAACAACAATGCATGCATAATTAGAGAAAACATAGATCCAAAGAATTTAGGGTTGTATGTGCACCATAGGATGTTGTATTATACAAAAACCCATTAGTAAGTTCTAGAATTTTTTAGACACACATGTGAGCTATACAAGGAAAGGTGTATGACTTTGAGAAGCCTAGATAAAGTCTTATCGAAGCATATCAAGTTAGAAATTTGAACTTTGGTAAGAAAGCCAATAAGTATTGATTTCTAGAACTCCAGCTGATTTCTGGGTAAATGTCAAAGCTAGTGGGAGCATAAGTGTTATGCTATGTTGGAATGGTTCAACATATGGAAATTATATATATGTAAATGATAATTGCATTCTCAAAATTTGATTATGATTACGATATCCCTCTTCATAATTCGAATTGTGAGAACATGGCAAATAGAAATATTATAGCAAAAGAATGATCAAGTATCGTATCTTTATGTTAGGCATTATGAATCGCATCCCATATGCTTCAGATATTGGATTGATTGCATATGCTATAATATTCTCGTGCTCTAAATTTCCCAAATGCCTAGGGCATTAAGAGTGGAAGAGGACTAGAACCGGATATGAATAAAGTGGTTAACAACTGTTAAGGATAATCTAAGGTTCGCCAAGGATTGGTCGCCTAAGGACAGTTGGAAGTATAGTAATTGATGGACCATATTGACATTATTATGAGTAGACTCGATTCTATTACTAATGAGTTGTCGTATGGCAAGATATGGAATGTTTCTATATTGGAAGTTGGAGATTAAGATTATATGAAAAAGTTAGAAACTTTTATGCAAGAAGGATGTTCAAAGGAATGTACTTTGAATTTGAGACTTCACTTCCTTTGAATTCTTTCCTTTATCAATCTCCAGTGGAAAGTTTTGTAATATCGCTGGTCAAGTCTTTGTGACTTTTGATACCATGACATTACAAAGTTTGCATTGCACGATAGTTCAGCAGTGACAGCAATTTGGAATTCTTACACTTGCAATAAAGATTTGGAACTGTGAAATGAGCATCATTGAAATGATTTCAATTGATTTATTTCACAAAGTTAGGACCATAGACAAACATAGAGTGCATGCTTGGCGCATGGCATAGTCATTGTTTTGATTCAAGTGTTAAGTTGATAAATCGAAACATTATACAATGAACAATGAGTAATCAATATGGCACTAAAAAGTTTTGGGGCGATATAGGATTAGTATTATTCTTGTGTTTCACTTTGCATGTTTTGACTTCCCGAATAACTAGGTTATTCAAACCATCCACAGTCGATCATATTTTGGAAGTAGGTATTGAGGCAAGACTGTCATGAATGGGTCTGTACTTTGTCTAGGTATTATATACATAGGTGCAGTGTTCATTAGTACTCCTAGAATAAGATTCGAGTACTGGATTCAACCCATGCTCATCTAAATCACTTCGTGGATTTAATATCGAGTGATTTTGAGACGATAATATCTTATATTCTTCAAATGGAGACATGTGAGATGTAGTTGATGGGGTTTGAGCATTCTAACACTCCTATGGTGTACATGCAACCCTAGAAACCTTGGATCTATGTTTGACTAAGATACATGCAAATAATTATTTTTCCAAGGTTCTTATCCTATCTAGCATGGCATGGGGAAATTGAATCAAATAAAGCTAGTAGAAATACTTACCTTCTAGTTGTAGTTGATTGCTTGGAGATTTAGAGCCTAGCACCAATAGTGTGGATGCCTCAAATGGAAATCACCCATCACCACAAACCTGGAACTTTGAGAGAATAGTAATCACCTTTCTTGAAATCGGCCCTATTACTTTAATCACCACAACTAGTGTGATTTCAAGAACCAAAGCCTCCATTATATAGTGTGGTGGATTAGGGTTACATCCATGTAAACCCTAATACCCATGTCTTTTCATTTCCATGAGATCCATGGGTTAAAGCTCCATGGAGTATCCATGGACTTTCCATGCAAGCTTAGCCTATTCCAAATAAGCATTAGCTCACACTATATAAATACTAGAGCCCATACTTAATTAGTCATACTTTTGATCTCTAAATTAATTCTAGATTAATTATAGATCAATACCAATTAAATAATATGAGTTTATATTAATATATTAGAACTTATAATATATTAATAAATCATAACTTATACTATTCTCAAAAGATTATCCATAAATTGTTCAGGTGAAGTGCAACCCAAATGCACCATGTCGGGTCGGGTCAAGTACATACCAAATATAGTTATGGACTTAGACACTATATCCAACAGTCTCCCACTTGGATAAGTCTAATAACTATAGTTGCAAGTATGACTTCAGGAACCGATCAGCAATCATAGCTCTTTAAAATCAGTTGAACTATGAAGCGCCCTTTTAGATAAGTGATCATATAATCCTATGTTCTAGATATCAGCCGTACAAATACATGGAACATGGTCTTGCTTATTGTCCAACATTTTTTTTCCGATTTCTGATTTGTTTGACGTAGAACTTAACTGAACACATCAATTTAGTTCTGACCGAGCCCGGTACATAGGTCAAAACAAAATCGTCGAGGGGGCCAGATATCACTTTTAATCCTAGAAGGAACTGATAAACTTCGACTCATATGTTTGCTCTACTACTTGTTGAATTACACACAAAAGCACGGTTTATAACATCGAGTTACCAATGCTTTTTCGTGCAATCAATGCATAACTAACTCATAGGCAACAAATCATATCTCTAGGTTTGAAGACTTATATGATATTACCATCTCACGATCGCTCGAGATACATTCCATGAAGTGATACAAGTGAGCGTGGGTTGAATCCAATATTTAGAACTTATTAGCACTCATGAGTATTGTAGCCCCGCTTTGTCTAACATCTTAGACCTCTACAAGCCAACCCATGATAGTCTTGATTCATATCTACTTCCAACATATGACCGACTGTGGAGAGTTTGAATACTATGATATAAACCATAACATAATTATTCTGGAAGTCAAAACACGCAAAAAGAAATAATAGTAAACGATTGACAAGAGATAGCAACACTTTACTCATAAATAACAGCTTTTATTTATCATCAAATGTCAATTACATTTTAAAATTTTCAAGATTATCTAACTACTAAAACTAATATCATCCTTCAACCCTATGATACCCTCTTTGCCACGAGGATTCCTTCTTCTATTCGATGTCTGATGAAGTGATATTTTCTGTCAGTGTGTCTGGATCTCCCTAGATCTCTAGGTTCCTAGGCTAAGGCAACTGCACTATTGTTGTCACAGAAAATCTCCATTGGCTCCTTTATATCTAGTACAACTCCAAGGTCTCCGATGAAGTTTTTTAGCCATATAGCCACCTTTGATGCCTCACTTGCTGCTATATACTCTTATTCACAACTAGAATCAGCCATTGTCTCCTGTTTGGAACTTTTCCAAGTAATTGCCCCTCCGTTTAGGGTAAAGACGCAGCCCGACTGAGAGCGGTAATTATCTCTGTCAGTCTGAAAGCTAGCATCACTATACCCTACAACTCTCAAGTCATCACTCCCACCAAGGGTAAGGACCTAGTCCTTAGTCCTTCGCAGGTACTTAAGAATATTCTTTACCACCGTCCAGTGTGCCTTGCCAGGGTTCCCCTGATACCTGCTAACCATGCTCAAAGCAAAGGCTACATCAGGTCGAGTACATGTCATAGCACATATGATCGATCCTACAGCTAAAGTCTCACTCAATCTGGCGTTACTCTGGATGGGTAACTCTCCTTTCTTCGAGTTATGCATATTGAACCTTTTCAACACTTTGTCCACATAGGTGCTTCGACGAAGTCCAATTAGTCTTTTACTCTTGTTTCTCAAAATCCTTATCCCTAGGATATAGGCAGCTTCACCAAGGTCCTTCATAGCAAAACACTTCCCAAGCCAGGACTTTACTTCTTACAGGGTTGGGATGTCATTTCCTATGAGTAGTATCTCATCCACATACAGTACCAAAAAGCTGACTATACTCCCACTAGCCTTGATATAGACACAAGATTCATCTTCACTCCTTGAAAAGCCAAATTCTTTGACTTTCTCATCGAATTAAAAATTCCATCTGCGAGGTGCCTGTTTCAATCCATAAATGGATTTCTCGAGCTTACACACTCTATTGGGGTACTCTGTACTGACAAAACCCTCGGGATGAACCACGTAAACATCTTCAGTCAACTTTCCATTAAGGAAAGTGGTTTTGACATCCATTTGCCATATTTCATAATCATGAAATGCAACAATGGCTAACAGAACCCTAATAGACTTAATCTTGGCCACTGATGAAAAGTTCTCACCATAATCAACTCCTGGAGTTTGAGAATAACCCTTTGTAACCAGTCGTGCCTTATAAGTGTGTACATTACCATCCATGTCCGTCTTCTTTTTGAAGATTCATTTGCACCCAACTATCTTACGATCAGGTACATTGTCAACCAAGTTCCAAACTTGATTGTCATACATGGACTGTATCTCGCTGTCCATAGCCTCTTTCCATTTAGCAGCCTAAGGGCCTACCATCGCTTCCATGTAGCTGTTAGGCTCATCCAGATTTACCAGTGTGGTATCACTTATAAGTGTTTCACCTTCTGCAGTAATATGGAAACCATAATAATGCTCAAGTGCACTCCTAACTCTGGTGGAGCACCTAAGAGGTATAGATTCTTCAGTCTGCTCAATAGGAGTTTCCTCCTCAGGTTGAGGGCTAGGGATTGAGGTTCCTTCACCACTTGACTCTTGAATTTCCTAAAGGTTAATTTTCCTCCGACTGTCTCCTTGGCTCATGAATTCTCTCTCTCTCTCTCTCTCTCTCTCTCTCTCTCTCTCTTTCTCTCTCTCTCGAAAGAATCCTCTTCTTGCTACAAAGACCAAATTATCACTGGGTCTGTAGAAGATGTAGCGAAAAGATTTATGTGGGTAGCCGATGAAAATACACCTTTCACTTCGGGGTTCAAGCTTATCGTGAGTCTCGCGTCTCACGAAAGCCTCACAACCCCAAATCTTGATGTGGTCTAGATTGGGAACTTTTCCAGTCCACATCTCGTGAGGTGTTTTGGCAGCCTTCTTTGTAGGGACTAGATTAAGGATATGGGTGGCAGTCTCTAAGGCATACCCCCATAATGAGATTGGTAGCGAAGCTCGACTCATCATGGAACGAACCATGTCCAATAAGGTCTGATTGCACCTCTCAGCTACACCATTCAAATATGGTGTCCTAGGGAGGTGTCAATTGTGAGACAATCCCACATTCCTTAAGATAATCAAGGAAATCAGTACTAAGATACTCACCACCACGATCGGATCGAAGCATCTTAATGTTCCTGCCCAACCGATTCTCCACTTCTTTCTTAAACTCTTTGAATTTCTCAAAGGTTTCTAACTTATGCTTGATTACGTAGACATATCCATATCTACTAAAATCATCAGTAAAAGTCACATAGAAGCGATTAGCATCTCTTGTGGCGGTTCTGAAGGGTCCACACACATCTGTGTGTATGAGGTCCAACAAACCTTCACTCCTAGCACAAGTGCCAGCAAAAGGTGACTTTGTCATTTTACCAAGAAAACAAGATTCACAACTATCATCTGACTTTAGGTGAAATGACTCCAAGACTCCATCCTTTTGGAGTTGGCCTATGCGTTTCTTGCTTACATGTCCAAGACGACAATGCCATAAATATGCTTTATCTAACCTAGTGGACGAGTCAATGCACAATACATTATTTCCTAGATTATCTACAATAGATACAGTTTCATACACTCCATCACAAGGTAATGCTTTAAAATAAAGAACATTATTAAAGAAAGCATCAATACTACCATTGTTATCAAAATAAAAGGTAAAACCTTGTTTATACAATGCATGGAAGGAAATAACATTTCTTGCCATTTCTGGCGAATAATAAAACTTATTCAAATCTAATGTAAACCCACTATTTAGCACTAAAGAATAAACTCCTATCTTGGTGACAAGTGAAGCTTTCTTGTTTCCCATGATCAAGTTTAGTTTTCCCTGCTCCACATTCTCACTTTTTGTTAGTCCCTGCAAATCACAACATATGTGAATACCACAACCTATATCAAGAACCCCAGACCTAGAATGAGGTGAGTTATTAGACAATATAGTGTATATAACTACATGGTTGAGTTTTACTTTCCCATCCTTCAAATCTTACTGGTACTTTGGGCAGATTCGCTTCCAGTGCGACTTTTCATGGCAATAGAAGCATTCAGCCTCATTAGGGTTAGCAGAAGGATTGACAAAACCTTTCTTGGTTTTGCTTGAATAGGAGCCTTCAAGGGTCTTACCCTTGGTACCCTTAGAAGGGTTCTTTCTCTTCTTCCCTTTGCCATGCCCGATTGCCAAGACATTGGCCGCAGTTGGAGTAGGAGTTGGAGTAGTAACAACCGACTTATCCTTTAGACCACTTTCGGCGGTCTTCAAGAGTCCTTGAAGTTTGCTGAGGGTGACTTCTTCCTTGTTCATGTGATATTTCATGCGAAATTGATCATAACACGATGGTAAGGAGTGCAAAATGATGTCTATTGTTAACTCCTCGGGGAAGTTCACATTCAGCTTCAGTAAACGGTCCACATACCTTTACATTTTCTGCATGTGGCCCGTGACGGGTTCACCATCCTTCATTCGGGTTGTTATCATGGAGCAGATTATTTCATATCGCTCTTGACGAGCACTTTGATGGTAGCGGTCCATCAAGTCCTGGTGCATCTCAAAAGGATAATAGTCCTTATAGGACTTTTGGAGCTCGGTTGTCATGGTGGCCATCATGATGCATGCGACTATTGTAGCATCTATTTTATGTACCTCATATTCAGCAAGCTCTTCAGGAGTAGCAGTTTGCTCGGGTACCTTTAGCTCCTTGTCGAGAACATATTCTTTTTTCTCATACCGAGTGGCCATCCAGATGTTTCTGATCCAATCTATAAAGTTGGACCCATCAAAGATGACTCTCCCACAAAGATCCATGAGAGGGAAGGAGCTAGTAGGGTTTAAGCCAGAAGCATTGTTATTGGAAGACATCTGAAAAAAAGAGGGAATAGATTAGATTAGATTTAGAGATAGTCCTTAATAAAAAAAACCCAAATGTAGTATTAAGGTTAGGACCCAACACAATATTTTATAACTTGGAAGAGGGATGTCGTAATCTAAGCTATAAGATATTTGAAAGTAGGTGATTGACGATTCACCAATTTCCACCATGAAAAACGAAATATTTAATTAGGTTTTAATTCGTTTAAAAACTCCTAGATTCTTTGAGATTCATTGAACTTTCTTCAATGGCATGTTTCAATCTCGAGTGTGCCTTTCAAGTTTTGCGACTGGGATGCCGAGGATCACAAAACAAGGTGCGAAGTAACAATGCAAATTACTTGGCACCCTTAATGTATTACCCCTCAATCGATGTGCCGGTTAACCACATACGCTCCATCGATACTATGATAAATATTAAGTCACCCTTTACCTACCTTGTTAAGTTCAAGTTAGTGTGCCGGTTAACTACACACACTCCACTAACGACTTAAACAAAGTGTAAAGTGTAATTTCATGGATTAGCACCTTATTCACATTTTCCTAAAATAACTAAGATTGGGAATTTAATAAAGTTTAGTTACTTTAGTATTATCATTATACTTTTAATGAGAATTTATAAGTCCTTGTCCTACCCGTTCGGCTAACGACCCTCCACCGATCAAGGAAGCGGTGGGTGAGAGTGGACACCTATTAAGTTGCCATTTTATAGGCAACAACCTTATACCCCCCTTATAGACCGGCTTCGTGAATGAGGCGTACTAGCGGTAAGACGACTTGATCTTATATATATATATATATATATATATATATATATATATATATTAACTTATAATATTATAAAGTATAAGGGTTGAATTTTAACTTTTAAAATTCTAACGGTTGGAACTAAAGTTTTAATCATGAATTTACTTGTTCCAAAACTTGAGGGCATGTTTTGTAAACTTTTAAAACTTTTCATTTCTTATAACTTATAAATTTAATTGAGTATTAAAATGAAAACTCTTCATTTTTCTAATTCTTGTGTTCTGTTAATGGTTTTTATTAAAGTGTGACCTTTGGTTTTCCATAACTTGAGGCCAAGTTATGGACTCCATTAAAACACATAATGACCATGAATTAAACTACCAAGTAGGTTACAAACAATTCCTATGATCATCTTGTTGGATTAATGTCTAAGTCCATAACTATATTTGGTATGTACTTGACCCGACCCGGCATAGTCCGTTTGGGTTGCATGGCTTCATGCACTTGGATAGACTAAATGAGAGAAATAAGACACTTATGGTTATTAATATATTATAAGTTCTAATATATTAATAATAAGAATAATAATATTTAATTAGTATTGATCAAGAATTATTTTAGAATTAATTATGTGATCAAAAGAAGACTAATTAAATATACGGGTTGATTGTGTAAATCATCCATAACTTATATAGTGGGCCAAAGCTCCATGAATAATCAAGTTGGGTTAAACCGATAGGATGCTCCATGGAGGTTACATAACCCATGGGTTATGAAAATGAAAGGTCATGACAATTAGGGTTTACATGGTGTAACCCTAATTGTAACACACTATATATGCATCATATTATTCACCAAAATTGGCCACTAGAATGTGAAAAAGAAGAGCTAGCCGATTTCATGGAGTGTGGATTTCTCTCTAAGTTATTCCAAGGGCATTTGATGTTGTGTGAACCATTTGAGATGTCACATTTGAGGCACTAGGCACTCAATCCCCATGGAGTGAAGATACACTACAAGAGGTATGTATTCTATCTATATTATTACCCAAGTATGTATGATTATATGCTAGATAGGGTAATACCTTGGAATATTAGTATTTGCATGTATATTAGAGAAAACATAGATCCAAGGTATTTAGGGTTGCATGTACACCATAGGAGTGTTAGAATGCTTAAAACCCAACAGTGGTATCAGAGACATGGGTTGTTTTCTGTTATATTGATGCAAATATTTATTTTCAAAGTTGGAAAAAAAACATGACGTTTGTCAAATTTTAAGATAATCACTTGTTTTTGTGAAAAACTAATTATTTCTAAAATTTGAATCATTTGCTATATGAGTTAAATTAGGTCAGATTTAGTAAAAGATAAAATGATATGAGTATTTTATTAGCTTTAAAAGTTTGATCTAAAGAGTTTTTTGAAACCTCCATAACTTATGGATATGAAAAGGTTAAAGAAAATGATTCAAAGTTTTTTTTTTATGGAATTACAAAAATTGGTGTTAATGTTTTAAAGAATTCCATAACTTTTTCTTAAGTTATGGAACATGAAAAAGTTTTATCATTAAATAAACATTAAACTCCATAAGTTATGGAATCCAAAAGTTTTTTTTTTTTTGAATTATCTTGATCTTATGAGTTGATTTAGATTAATAGAAAATTATGTGATAATATGTTTTCAATCCATTTTAATCTAAGAGTTGATTCTAAAATGTGTTTTTGTAACTTGTCCTCAAGTTACATGAAAAGTCACATTTAAGTTTCTTAAAACTCATAAAAGATGGCAAAGGTTACAAAATGAAGAGTCTTGTTTTCATTAAATGGTTTTATGACTCCATAACTTGTCCTCAAGTTATGGAGGTTCAAGAGTCACTTCATTAAGTAATAAAATGTGTAACCTTAATTAATTTCATAAGTTAAAAAATAAAGAAAAGGTACATTCTTTTATTAGTTTAAAGTCTTCCATAACTTGTACTCGAGTTATGGAACTTGAAGAGTCTTTTAAAACATGTTATTGAACAGTTCAATACATCTCAAAAGATCTAGGAGTTTCAAATCCAAGTAAAACCTAATTAAATTATTTCGTTTTCATGGTGGAAATTGGTGAATCGACATTCACCTATCTTCAAATATTTTATAGCTTGGATTACGGCATCCCTCTTCCAAGTTATAAAATATTGTGTTGGGTCGTAGCCTTAATATTTCATATTGGGGTGTTATATTAAGGACTTTAAATCAACTATCTTGAATATCTCCCAAAAATATGTCTAGTTCAGGCATCTATGCTCTTCCCAAATCTCTTGGAACTTCACTTCCTCCACCTCCTCCAATTATTCTCCATATCCCACAAGTCCAAGGTCACTCTAACCCTATTGGGAAGCAAGGTCTATCTGTAGTCGCATCTTGGAGATGAAGTCACATATTGACAAGCCGGGAGAGTTGGGTGTCAACGTCTTGTGAATGTTGGTGGTTCAATCACTTTCTAAGTTACATAGTGAGTTCCTTTGGGACACCTATGAGACAGAATTTGACAAGACCCTTAATGATCTTATCAATTTGCTTGGTACTACTGAATCAACAATGATTTTGAAGGCTAGTAAAGCAAATTTGATTAGAAGATCGAATTCCCAAAACTTAATGGACATTGACAATGATGACATTGGAAATCCAGAAAAAGCATTCTCTTCCCAATTGAAAGGGATTGGCCATCAACAACTCGGTTGACCATATGGTAAAGAGAAAGGCTAAGTCGAAGATTGTCCCATGTCCCATTCCCAAAGGGTCCATATGGTTCTATTGCCAAAAGGAAAGGGCATTGGTTGCAAAGCTGCCAATTTTACCTGAAAGATCATAAGGCTAGTAAAGTCAATAAGTTTGACACTACTTCAGGTAAAGTCCACTATCTAACTCGGTTAAGTTCCTATTCTGAGTTTCTTATTACATGATGTGACTGTGTCACATGTTGATGTTCTAAGAATCAAAGGAAAAGTGAAAGAAACTTAAAGAAAGTGTATGTTGAATCTGACCGCGAAGATGGATTTCTATTGCTTGGTTGAAGATCGAATTCTTGAGCTACTTCTTAGGAGTTATGATATATTGCTTAGGAATAGATAACAACAAAGTTTTCATGCGCTTTTGCATTGTAAGGATAGTTTTTCCGCAAAGTTTTTAATAAAACAAAAACATTTTGATTTTATTTATTTTAAAATATCCTTACAATGACATTTGTGGAAAAAAATTTGTTGCTTATATGATTCCATTAATAGCAAGAGTGGAAATATGAATTTAATTCTTTCATTTGTGGTAGTATCTAAATTTACCAAATAAGGAAAGTTTCTCTTCACCCAAATTTCAATTGGACCGAAACTTGGAACCATGCGAGTCTTATAGCATGATGTATGAGAACTTTCAAGCATTAGAAAATTAAGACTAACTACTTGTTCACATGGATGTGTGAGTCAAGTAAAGGACTAATGGATCGAGTACACATTCTTGTGCACTGGTCAAGTCCACCGAAAAAGATAGATAAGACTATTCGTCATGATTTACTAAAGTTTAGTAAATATGGTTATACTTACAAGCTTAAGTATAATTATGAGACATTGCAAAAGTTCCAAATGTATGGAAGAGTGAATAAGAAGAATCAAATTAGGTAGAAAGGATAAAAGTTTCTCAAATCTGAAAAGATGGGAGAGTACTTTAGTATCATGTAATATGATCATCTTAGTGATTAAGATACCTTATCACAATTCATCCTCTAAGTGCATTCTGATAGCTAAGAAGAGGAGATATGAGTTGTTGAAGTGGTCAAATCAAGAAGATGATTCATATCTCGTTCCAAAAACAATTCTTGGAGTCATACTCCAAGATTGTAACTTGAGTGACATATTTTAAAGGAAGGTTTATTAACACTAGTCAAATGTAAGAGTAAAGTGTGTCCTACTCTTGTACATTTGAAATTGGTGAGTTGTGATGTTTTGGATTAAACAAAGACCAACTAAGACCAATTGTGTGAGGTGTTTGTCTTGATTAGAATCCACACTATCTCTTGAATATTTGGCAAGAAAGTCTTTTATGTCAAGGAGACAGTGGGAGTCTAAAAGGATCTTGAAAGGGTTTCAAGAAGTAATCAAGAAGAAAAACCTGTATTTCAAGGAGACAGTGGCAGGCCCTTGTGCTGCCAGGTGGCAAGAAGTTTAGATTGCACAAGTTCAATCCATATGAGTTTGGATTTGTCACTAACCTAGTCTTATGATTATGGTTTTGACAAATTCATGTGGATAAGAACCCATATACCATCAAATCTAAGGGTCATAAGGTTTCTCTCTGATTCATGAAAATGATGGTGAGGAAACACTTCCACCAAGTAGATTTTAAGTAGATAGCAATCTTTGCATTTTCAAAGTCGTTAGTGGAGCCTGTGTGGTTAACCGACACACTAACATGGACTCATGAAGCAAAGGTCTAAACAATTGAGACTATGATTACGACATCCCTGTTCATAGTTCTGAAATTGTTTAGACACACCTGTGAGCTATCTAAGGAGAGGTGTATGATTTTGATAAAGTCTTATCAAAGCAATCTAGTATCAGAAATCTGAACTTTGGTAAGAAAGTCAATAAATTATTGATTTCTAGAAGTCCAGTAATTTCTAGATATATGTCAAGGCTAGTGGGAGCATAAGTGTTATGCTAATAATCATCATGTTAGTGGGAGCATGATAATTATGATAAGTATTTCAAGACAGCAATGTTAATTATAGAAAACAAAAATTTCAATTCTTGAGGTTGCAGGGGTTGAAAAAGTTGTTTTGCTATAATTAAGGGAGAGGAAATTATAATTCATTTCAATTCTAAAAGGCATAGATTGAGATTTTAATCATCTTTAGTCGAGAATATATATGAATTTTATGTTGGTTTGATTATGATTACGGCATCCCTCTTCATAGTCAAACTTTTAAGAACATGGAAAATAAAAAATATTTTAGCAAAAGACTGATTTAGAATCAAGTCTTTATGTGAAACATCATGAATCGTGTCCCATTTGCTTGGGGTACAGGATCGATTGCATGTGCTATAATATTTATCCTTTCTAAATTCTTCCAAATGCTCAGGGCATTATGAAGGGAAAAGTCTGGAACTGGATATGACTAAAATGATTAAGTGATTGCCGAGAACAATCTAAGTTTTTACCAATGATTGGTTGCTCAAGGACAGTTGGAAGTATTTTGTTAATATTGGAAAGACCATATTGACATATTCTGGAAAAGAGAAAACTCTTGTTCAGAAGTAGTAGTCAAAATAGGAATATGGAGTTGTCTCCAAAGGTGGAAGTTATATGTGTAAGATTAGAAAACTTAATGCAATAAGGGTATTCATAGCAATGTTCTTTGAGACTTCATCTCCATTGAATTGATCTCCAATGGAATAACCTGTAATGACTGTTGAAAAGTCTTTGTGACTTTGTACATATTAATTACAAGAGGGTCTGTGCATATAAGTTTAAAATCTAAACAGATTTTGGTAAATGTTAGAAATTTGGAATTCTTACATTTTTCGATAGGATTTGGGAGTGTGAAAAGAGAGTCATTGAAAGTACGTTCAATCGATCAATTTCACAAAGTAAGGATCATAGACAAACATAGAGTGCATACTTGATGTATTGCAAAGCTATTGTTTAGAAAACATAGTGTACATGCTTGGAGCAAGGGACAACTAGTGTTTTTAAATTCAAGTTTAAAGTTGATAAAACTGAAACAATGAATAATGAGTAATCAGTATGATGATAAATAAAAAGTGTTTTATTTATATTCATAGTTTTGATACCATATTAGATTCATTTATTCTTGTGTTTCATTTTGCATGTTTTGACTTCCAGAATAAACTAGGTTATTCTTCCTGAATGACTAAGTTATTCAAACCATCCACAGTCGGTCATATGTTGGAAGTAGATATGAATCAAGAGTGTCATGGGTTGGCTTGTAGAGGTCCAAGTTGGTGGACAAAGTGGTGCTACAACACTCATGAGTGCTCATAAGTTCTGAGTATTGGATTCAACCTGTGCTCATTTGAATCACTTCATGGATTTTATCACGAGTGATCATGAGACGATAATATCTTATATTCTTCAAACCTAGAGATATGAGTTGTTACTATGAGTTGATAGTACATTGATTGCACAAAAACACATTAGTAACTCGAAGTTATAAAACATGCCTTTGTGTATGACTCAACAAGTAGTAGAAAAAGCCATATGAGTCGAAGTTTATCCATTCCTTTTACCTTAAGGATAAAAGCGATATCTGTGGGCCCCTCGATGATTTCGTGATGACACATGTGAGTGCTTGGCCAAGCCAGGACTGATCTGATTTGTTCAATCAGTCAGTCGTCATAAATCGAAAAGTGGGAAACAACAAATGGACAGAGAGAATGATTATTAATCCATGTCTCAGTCTATATGATATCTAGAATGGAGGAATATATGATCCCTTATCTAATGGACAAGTCATTGACAAGGTCACAGTTCAGTTATAAGGTCAGAGTTCGACAGCGGCTTTTGAGAGCTACGATTGCTAGCTGGGTTTCGAAGTCATACGCAATAATAGTTTTAGACTTATCCAAGTGGGAGACTGTTGGATTAATGTCTAAGTCCACAACTATATTTGGTATGTACTTGACCCGACCCGGCATGTCCGTTTGGGTTGCATGGCATCATGCACTTGGATAGACTAAATGAGAGAAATAAGACACTGATGGTTATTAAAATATTATAAGTTCTAATATATTAATAATAAGAATAATAATATTTAATTAGTATTGATCAAGAATTAATTTAGAATTAATTATGTGATCAAAAGAAGACTAATTAAATATATGGGTTGATTGTGTTAATCATCCATAACTTATATAGTGGGCCAAAGCTTCATGGATAATCAAGTTGGGTTAAACCCATAGGATGCTCCATGGAGGTTACATAACCCATGGGTCATGTAAATGAAAGGTCATGACAATTAGGGTTTACATGGTGTAACCCTAATTGTAACACACTATATAAGCATCATATTAGTCACCAAAATTGGCCACTAGAATGTGAAAAAGAAGGGCTAGCCGACTTCATGGAGTGTGAATTTCTCTCTAAGTTATTCCAAGAGCATTTGATGGTGTGTGAGCCACTTGAGGTGTCACATTTGAGGCACTAGGAACTCAAGCCCCATGGAGTCAAGCTACACTACAAGAGGTATGTATTCTATCTATATTGTAACCCAAGTATCTATGATTGTATGCTAGATAGGGTAATACCTTGGAATATTAGTATTTTCATGTATATTAGAGAACATAGATCCAAGGAATTTAGGGTTGCATGTACACCATAGCAGTGTTAGAATGCTTAAAACCCAACACATCTAATCTTCATAAGTTCAAGAACATGAATATGAACATCTCAAGAATCATAAATTACTCATAAAACTTGTAATTTTTTATAATAGCCATTGTAAATGGATTAGCATAAACATTACACCATCTAAAACAAGTTTTATAATAGCATAAACATTACACCAAAAACATTGTAAATGAATTAGCATAAACATTACACCAAAACAGTTTAGGGTAATGTTTCTAGTCCATTTCCAGCAGCAAAACTCGAAAATTGGACATTGGACACTGCAACCTCTACTCGTCGAGTGCATGAATAGACTCAACGAGTAGCATGCATTTCTTCATGACCTCGTCGAGTCCCCCCATGGACTCGGCGAGTTCATACGGAAGTGAACAAAAAAATTTTGATTTTTAAGCTATTTGCATCAAGTATCAAGTAAACAAGCCTAGGCTCTGATACCACTGATGGGTTTTGAGCATTCTAACACTCTTATGGTGTACATGCAAACCTAGAAACCTTGGATCTATGTTTGACTAAGATACATGCAAATAATTATTTTTCCAAGGTTCTTATCCAATCTAGCATGGCATGGGGAACTTGAATCAAATAAAGCTATTAGAATTACTTACCTTATAGTTGTAATTGATTGCTTGGCGTTTTGCAGTCTAGCACCAATAGTGTGGATGCCTCAAATGGAAATCACAAATCACCATAAGCTTGGAACTTTGAGAGAATAGTAATCACCTTTCTTGAAATCAACCCTCTTACTTTACTCACCAAAACTAGTGTGATTTTAAGAACCAAAGCCTCCTTTATATAGTGTGGTGGATTAGGGTTACATCCATGTAAACCCTAATACCCATGTATTTTCATTTCCATGAGATCCATGGGGTAAAGCTCCATGGAGTATCCATGGACTTTCCATGTGTCACACCCCAAAACCAAGAACAGCGGAAACGTTCCGGGGTGGAGGACGTCATGTGAAGTATCACAACAGTGTAAAGTAGTAAACAAGCAACAACATCATCCATTGCATTAAAAGTAAAGTTTTAATACATGTGTGTTCTTTCATGATGTACAACAATAAAATGAATAATCAAAATAAGACGAGTCTTGTCTGTGCTCTGTCTTTTCAAAGTCTGGCCATTGTACCTGTCTAACTGGTGACCTAAGAATACAAGTTATTTTGAAAGCAAGTATCAGCCTAAAGCTGGTGAATTAATAAGTATTTAAGTGTCATTGTCTTGTTTTGGAAAGCTGTTATGAATGCCTTGTAAAACTTTAAATGAAACAATTGATATAAGTATGAAAACCCTAGAAAATCCCTTATTTCCTACTTGTATGCAATGTAGTCTTCTACCAAGACCCGAATGTTTTGCTATGAAAATGATAGTTTTTCGTTCTTTTTGACTATTACACACAGTACTTAGTCTAACTCATCGTTTATGTGAATGTATAAAAAAATAAAGTAATAGGAATAATGTAATCATGTAATTGTTATCCTTTTGTATTAGGATTAACACGACATCGTAGAAAGCGAAATGTATAACCTAATGAACATCCGAAGATTGTTCAATTGTCCTCTGTAGCAGCAGCAGGGCGGAGGAAGGGTTAGTCCCATAAAGGTACTCCTAGTATAAGTATTACCCATAGGCATCCGTAGATGTTCATCGACCTCTGTAGCGAACAGTAGGCCCGAGGAATGGTTAGTCCCGTAGAGGTACTCCTAGTATAAGTAATAACCGTAGGCATCCGTAGATGTTCATCAACCACTGGTGCTAACAGCTGGGATTCGGAGTGGTTAGTCCCGTCTAGATATCTCGTTGAACTCGGATAGGCAGGAAAATTTACACGAAAGGTACTAATAAATCATCCTAATGAATCGAGGTACAAGTATTCATGTAAATGTATACAGGAAAATGTATCTACGTAAAGGTACTCATGTAATGTACTCATGTAATGTATTCATCTAAGGCACTCATGTAATGTATTCATGTAAGGTACTCATGTAATGTATCCATGTAAGGTACTTATGTAATTGAATGTCCAAACAGGTTTACACACCCTTGCTACACAAGAGTGTGGAAAACTGAATGAAGGATGAAAACTATAACATCAATACATATAAAAGAACATAAGTGTAAAGATATAGTTTTGTTCAAGAAGGTAAAAATGGTTTTGTAAGACATCTAAGAGTTTTGAACAATAATTAACAATGACTTGATGTCATTTTAATAAACATTTCAAACGTAATACTTTTTCTATCAAGGTATTTTTAAGATATAAAACCATTTCATGCATCACATTTTGTAGTATGTGAAGTCTGCTGAATGAAAACACAGTTATAAATACATATGATTGATTTAATAACATGTTGTTTTCTACTTGTATTTCCCCCCATTAAAGCATTTAAAATCATTTAAAATATTGATTAATGGGTATGAACTCACCTGTAGATGGTGGTTTGGATGTACTGAATGATGTAGGGTAGCTAGGTGACAAGTGAAGACTTGTTCACACTCAATGATCCTAGTTAACATATAATCACACATATATGTATCCAATTAGACTTTATATCACTAATTGACAAAGTTAAGACATCCTAAGGCATGTAAAACACCTTATATAAGTGCTACAAGCCATAAGGATTACATCTAAGTGCTAAAGGACCTTGTTATTGTGTTTGGGGTTCAAGGGTAAACTCCCTTGGAGTTTACGGTTTTCATGACTTTGACCTAATGAGTTTACGACCATAAACTCTTTATTCAAAGGCCTATCCTGTGTTGATTACCCCTATTCATTGTGAATTTGGAGTTAAGGTCACTTATTCAAAGGCCTATCCTGTGTTGATTACATATAACTGGTATGCACTTTACAAATAGCGATATAACTAATGAAGATTTTCTAATAATTATCTAGATAGTTCGTCTAATAATTAGTTCCTTACCTAAACTCTCGTGTAGATAACATGGCTGGACTCCATCCCCACGACAACCCGTACCTCCCAAACGAGGTCATTGCTGGATGGTTTGGAGAAGAACCAGAGAATGATCATCCTATCCTTTTGGATGATCACCATGACGAAGACCTTTCGGACGGTGCTAACTCCGAACCCGAGGTTGAGAACCTACCCCATGCAGCTCCCTTTCCAATTCCTAACCCTCGTCCGACTTTTCATGGCCCGACGCCTGAGTGGGTGGAATGCTTGGAAACATGGAGCCAAGGACAAGATGAGCCCATGCCATTTAATGGTGACCGAATCTTCTATGACCTGAGAAATGGGGGCTAAGCAGATAGAATCTTGCCAATCTTGGTCCGCAGAATGGCCCGAATGAGATTCAAGGCAGGACAGCCCTACATCAAATCACTGAAGTTCTCGCCGACGCGAGAATGCATACCCTCCGCGCCATTCGTCTAGAAGATGCTCGAGAGAGATCTGATAGAAACCATGAAACCCTGCTGCAAGAACTGGATGAATCTCGAGCCGAAGTCATAGAACTTCGAGTACGCCAGAGGGTGTACGAAAGACACCTACTTGATGTGGAACGCCAATTGGCTGAACTGAGAGTTCACTAGAGGGATGACCGTTGCTAGTAGTAGATGCTTTACTTTATTTTCCTTGTTAGAAAGGAATCATTTTCTGTCTATTCCCGATGTGGCATTTTCTATGAAACTATCTTGTACCGTAAGTACTTTTGGTTAGGTCTTTACGCTGTCAAGAACTATCTACTCTGGATATGATGTTAGACCTTTTTACAAGGTCATTTTCCCGAACTTGTACGTCATGAATATCAAAGATATTGACAGTCGGCTAACTTCTGTGTCGTTCTTTATTCAAATACTCTTATCATACTTTTATTAGATTCTATTTGAAACATGCTCTAGTCAAGTCATTGGACAATAGCAATTTGACCCCGGAGACATCTCCAAGTCTCTTTTAATGGTTGGATAATGTTATTCACCAACCAACGATACCTCGGCTAGAACGACCAACATCTTGAGACCATTGTACGAACTTGCTTCCGATCTTTTCTAGAACTGCATCATAGGGATGTAGGTCAAACCTTCGTGAACATACTTCCATTCCGTACAAGGACTGCATCATAGGGATGTAGGTCGAACCGTAGAGAACATACTTGTATTCTTTACATGAGCGATCGAACTACGTCTAGGTTCAACCATTCTCGCTCACAAATTCATTTTCTTTCTGTGTAATAGAATCATGTCGCCAAGGAAAGACAATCAACCCCTCAAACAAACACCAACTCTTCATATTGATGCAACTACCCTTCAAGCTGCAGTCTCGGCTGCCGTGTCAGCTATTCTGACCCACCTTAACGCTAACAACGCAAATGTTAGTGTGATTGTTAACAATGATTCCAATCCGAGTAACAATCAAGCACCTCAACGAACAGCAAACTATCATGACACCCCAAGTCCCAAGACCAAGTGTAACAAACGAAATTCTTGGGCGAAATCTAAGGACAAATCGCTTCGAAGGGGGAACAAGAAACAGCCACCAGTAACACCTTTCACAGCCACGACATCTGTACCTCAAACTACCTTTCCTTCTAGTATCCCAATTGTCCCTAAACCAGCCAAACGTTATGTTGGAAATCTCCCAAAATGCATCCAATGCAGTTATCACCACCGTGGACCTTGTAGGGAGAAGCAGTGCTCAAACTGCAACAGAAAGGGGCACACCAAGCGTTACTGCAAGAGCCTAATAAGGCCGAACAACCAAGTGCCCAGTACTAGTGTAAACCAAGCTTGCTATGGTTGTGGCAATGTAGGTCACTATAGAAGGAACTGCCCAGAGGCAGCAAATGCTGGCACAGACGGCAGTATGCTACCGACCACCGCCGCAAGAAAGACTACTCTGGATCCATGTTAATGTAATTAAGGCGTTTTGTTGTAACAGACTTATAAACTATCCAAAACTAGTGCAACCAGAGTCTTATCTTTTGTGAGATCCCGTCCGTTTAGGGATGCTCGTGCTGCGTATACTTCTCTTTTGTAGTATACCTTGTTCGCAGCAATAGTCTTGTAGTAAATGTAAAAGTACAGTAACTCTGTTAGAGATTGCACTGTTGTGTTTTGGTCTGTAACGCCTTATGTTCAAATCTAATGTCTTCAGTTTCCATATGTTTCCGACTTTATCATACGACTCGAGTAAATTTGATCCTCGCAATAACAGCTTCATAAGTACATCTCTTTCTTAGTAAACGTCTTTTAGCGAAGCCGTCATATCAAAACACCGAAGTACTCATGCATGGAGTACCTTATAGTTCTTTTCCTTTCCGAAGGAATCCCCGCGGCATCACTCGTACAGTACGTCAAGTTCAATCCAAAGATTCATACTGTTGATCTATCATTGAAGAATGTATACATAGGGTGATATATAATCAATGTTCTACAGGTTTAGAATTGATGATTCCACTTTAACTTCTTTTCCCTCGATGGGATGTGAGCTTAAGGAAGAATCAGTTATTCGACTACCTTTTCAATCTTAATTATAGACGACTCGTATACACGAGATTGTGATCGTTGAACCATGTATGAATTCTAATATGAACTTCAGGACGGGGACTGCCCAAGACTACGAGTAATTGCATCGGCATGTGAACAAGCTTATAACCTAGTACGACTCTTATAGCCAGATTGCCTTACAGTCTAAACACCTACAGTGATACAAGAACAGCCCGGAAAACTCAACGAAATACTCAACAATAGAATTGGAAGACTAGGCTTCTCACCCTTGAGAGCTCTGGTCTTATTCTTACCAGAAGTCGACGGAGTGCATCATATGTACCTCGACAATCGGGGACTTCGTTAAGATTTCCTTTGGAAATCGTTGTCTCTGCCTCACATAGATGAGTTGATTTAGCAAACGCAGGGAAAGAATTACTTTCAGAAATGGACCTGAGATCTGGATATCATCAGTTCAAGTGTTAGGGAAGGATGTCCTGAAGACTACCCTCCGACATCGATGCGGACACTTCGAGTCCGTAGTGATAACCCTCGGATAGGACCAATACGCCCATAGTATTCATGAGCTAAATGAGTAGGGCACGTCTTTCTTACTAGGATCAGTTCGTCATTCTCCTTGTAATGACTTACTTATCTACCCTCGTAGTAAGAAAGAACCCGTAGAAACATTACCTTCAGAGGAACTTTCGCGAAGTTCTCTAAACACGAGTTTTGAAACTAAAGAGTCAGATTCCTAAGACACATTGTTAGTGATGTGGGAAATTTTGAGTACTGTTTCAATTTGTCAAAACCGTTGAGAATTTGTCGACACCAGAGACGCCGACATAAATTCGTCAAACTCTAGGTCGTGTAGACCTACTATCGTAGTCCATTCAGAACTCCTCGCAAATTACAGAAACCCTTTCGACTTTGACCCTGCAAGGGGTGGCCCTTCACTGGGAAGTTAAGCGAGAGAAGGAACCTTTGGAATTCCAAGTGAGGGACCAAATTCTTTAGGAAGTATCACTCGGGGAATGGCTTAATACGCTTCGTAAAGAGTGGAAAGCTAAATCCAATATAGTTAGGACCTCCGAGATTCTTACCAGAATCGATCCTGTATCTCACAAACTAGACCTGCTCCGCGAACTCAGTAACATACATTTTTACTCTTCGCGTCTCGATCTTGAAAACATACCTTTCCTTTAGGATTCTCGTAAGCCACTCGACGAGATCGAGACTAACGAGATCCTCGCCTTCGTATTTAAAACCGTAGTGACCCTCGACCGAGAAGTCAAGCGGACGAAGCAAAGTCGTATCCCGATAGTGAAGGTTTGATGGAAGGCAAAACGGGGACCTGAATTCACTTGGGAACAAGAGGATCAGATGAAACAGAAATATCCTCATCTTTTCCATAGTTACCTGTAAATACTTTATTTGCTTAGACTTTAATTTCGGGACGAAATTCCCTTTAACGGGGGGATGATGTGACAACCCGGAATTTTCATTCGGTCAAACCCTAAAAGTCAATCACTTCTTATTATAAGTTAATGCCATTATTGCTTATTTTAACAAATTTAGAGTTTGTTTGATTATTTTAATATTATTTTTTAAATGAACGGGTGTAAGAAAGTGTCGTCTCGGGTTTTGAAATTTAAAAACCGCAAACACCTCGCGTCTTAGAAGTTCCCGGCCAAACTATTTCGTTTGGGTTGAAAAGTTATCCCAAAATCCATAAACTCATGCTTACCCATGAGTTTACTCCCTAAGTCTAGTTATAATGTGTTTACTCCCCAAAAGAGTAAACTCCAAAAGAGTAAACTCAAGAAAACCTCTCAAGTAGCAAACTAGAAACAATTCAAGATCTTCCAAGTTGTAAGTGTTCTATCCATTTCAAGTTGATTAAACACTTAATCTAGTGTTTGTGCATCTATCCATCCATTCATTTTTGTGTTTTGGTTAGATTTTTAAAAACACCAAGAACACCAAGAACACACACTAAGTGTTCTTGGACTTTTAGCTAAATTCAAGCTTCCTTATAGTAAGTGCTTCCATCCTTGAGTCTTCTTAAGCTTGTATTACATATTAACATCAAAGAAAAGTCCCAAGAACACCAAGATAAAAGTGTTCACGGTTTTGGGAGGCTCCCAAAACCGTAAACACCATTTATGGTGCAAAGTGGTGCCTTAAGGTGCGTAGATGCTTCACCATGCCTTAGGGACTTGTGTAGCTTCATCCTTGATGCGTTTATCACATAAAAAACACCAAATACTTCCATTTTTATGTGTTTATAGTTTGGGGATCTTCCAAAACCGTAAACAACCCAAAAAGTGCATAAAAGTCCCATAAAAATGTAAGCATTTGGTGTTTTTTGTGTGATAAACTCATCAAGGATGAAGTTAGACAAGTCCCTAAGGCATGGTGAAGCATCTAGCCACCTTAAGGCACCACTTTGCACCATAAATGGTGTTTACAGTTTTGGGAGCCTCCCAAAACCGTGAACACCTTTATCTTGGTGTTCTTGTGACTTTTCTTTGATGTTAATATGTAATACAAGCTTAAGAAGACTAGGATGGAAGCACTTACTATAAGGAAGCTTGAATTTAGCTAAAAGTCCAAGAACACTTAGTGTGTGTTCTTGGTGTATTTGAAAATCTAACCAAAACACAAAAATGAATGGATGAATAGATGCACAAACACTAGATTAAGTGTTTAATCAACTTGAAATGGATAGAACACTTACAACTTGGAAGATCTTGAATTGTTTCTAGTTTGCTACTTGAGAGGTTTTCTTGAGTTTACTCTTTGGGAGTTTACTCTTTTGGGGGAGTAAACACATTATAACTAGACTTAGGGAGTAAACTCATGGATAAGCATGAGTTTATGGATTTTGGGATGACTTTTCGACCTAACGAAATAGTTTGGTCGGGAACTTCTAAGACACGAGGTGTTTGCGGTTTTTAAATTTCAAAACCCGAGACGGCACTTTCTTACACCCGCTCGTTTAAAGAATAATATTAAAATAATCAAAAGAATTCTAAATTTGTTAAAATAAGCAATAATGGCATTAACTTATAAAAGGAAGTGATTGACTTCTAGGGTTTGACCGAATGAAAATTCCGGGTTGTCACACCATGCAAGCCTACCCCATTCCAAATAAGCATTAGCCCACACTATATAAATACAAGAGCCCATATTTAATTAGTTATACTTTTGATCTCTAAATTAATTAAAGATTAATTATATATCAATACTAATTAAATAATATCATTTTATATTAATATATTAGAACTTATAATATATTAAAAAATCATAACTTATACTATTCTCAAAAGATTATCCATAAATTGTTCGGGTGAAGTGCAACCCAAATGGACCATGCCGGATCGGGTCAAGTACATACCAAATATAGTTATGAACTTAGACACTATATCGAACAGTAGTTGTGAGTCGGAGACATGTGTGTAATTTGATGAGAAACTACAAGCAAGCATTAGGGTCGAAGTTTATCCGTTCCTTTTACCCTATGTGGTTAAAATCAATATTTGTGGGCCCCTCGATGATGTAGTAATGACAACCCTGAATGCTTGGCCAAGTCTGAACTGATTTGATTTGTTCAGTAAGTCGGTCGTCATAAATTGGAAATCGGGAAATAACAGATGGACAAAGAGATTGATTATAATCCATGCCTCAGTCCATATGATATCTATAATGGAGGAATATATGATCCATTATCTAATGGACTCGTCGTTAACTAGCTCAAAGTTCGACAGCGACTTTCAAGAGCTACGATTGCTTGTCGGGTTGTGGAGTCGTACTTGTAATAATAGTTATCAGACTTATCCAAATAGGATACTATTGGATTAGGGTCTAAGCCCATAGCTATTGATGGTATGTACTTGACCCGAGAGTAGCATGATCCACTAAGGTTGCATATCACCAGTGTAAGTCCCTAATCTGCCCGTGTATCAGTCAGATCCGTTTGATGGTGCGGAATCCCAATCAAACGGATGATGTTAGATAAAAATAGAAGAGAAGGAGAAGAAGAATATTATGAATCTCTGTATGTATTGATATGATTAAAGCTCCAGATACAAAAGATTCACACACAAAATGCTTCTTATTCTCTATGGCCGTAAACTCCTTCTAGTTCATCAATCTCTACTCCTCACCCTAACACCTCTATTTATACATGTTGGATATGGGCCGGAAACAAATGGGCTGTAAATGAGTTTACGGCCATAAGGTGTTTACGGCCGTAAACTAGGCCATAAATTCATAAATATTACACAAAAATATAATTTCCCAGAAAAGTAAAGTATAAACCATATTTTGACCCAACAACCAGGACAATTTGATCGGATGAACTTTTGAGAAGAGGTTATTCATGATTTGTTAATATGTCACAACTTGCAAAAATTAGGTTAAGATGTGAATTCATGAACAATATAATCTCCTTTTATAAGCCCAAATCACGATCCAATAAACCAAATTCAATCATTTCGGACATGAGCCTAAGAATTCTCAACCCAAAACCTTTATCGGACCAATATTTCCTTATTGGGCCCTATTGGGCTGATAACCTCTCATTGGGCTCTAATGGGCCGAAAACTTTTATTAAACATTATTTTGAGCCGAAAAACTCCTATTGAGCCAAGTTAAACCGAACACCACTATTTTGGGCAAACCTTGGGCCGAGACCCCTCTTGGGTCGGATTAGCCCATCTAAACAAAAAAAAAAGAGAAAATGGTGAATTATATAGACATGCCACCTCATGAGAAACCAACATGTAACAAATTGTTTACCCTTCATGTAACCAAACAACTTCACATCATCCATAGCTAAAGTCAAACCCTACCCCTTCTCTCTTCTCTACCTCTCGTCCATACACATACACACAAACACTTCACATTTCCAAAACTTCAAACACTTCTTTCCTCTCAAAACACTTATTTCCTCTCATCTCTTCCTCTAAAAATCATGACTTTGTATGAGTTATTCAAGAAATGTTTCTTCAAGCCACACAAACTAGGTAAGTTTTTCTAAACTATATTACTTTGTTCCAATATTTCACTAAAAATCCTTCCTCATACCACTCCATTTTCGTGAATATGGAGCTTAGATCAACCACCATTTCAAGATTCCTTCCTAGCTCAAGCTAGGATTAAAAAATTATTCATCTTCTTCATCTACATCTTGAAAACACCAATGTGAGCTTTATATCCCCATATCTTTCGCATTTTTCATGTTTTCGGGGGAGGATACAAGTCAACTCTCGTTTAACCGTTGGATATTTGCATGTAATATTGTGTATGTTTTTTCTTATATATTACATGTAAACTTATAGATCTGAGATTATACACTCTATATAGCAAAAACTAGTGTTGTGTTCAAACATCTATAACCTAAACCCAAAAATCAGCTTTTAACATAAACGTTCTGATCTAATTACGGACTGTGTTGACCACCTTGATGGTAATATTTTTCAAAACTCTTTTACATGCAAAACTTTCAGTTTTATATATTTAAAATGACTTCTCGCACGCATTCATACGATTTTTCTACAATTTTTGGCAATTTTTACAAAAATGCCTATCATTTCAGGAATGATTTCGGACCAGTCTGTGAAGATGAACATTTTCACACTGGTTTGAGGCCATTAAAAATTATGAATAAAGTAGAATCATTTTCCAAACTCTCACAATTTATGGATCCAAATTTCTACTTACGAAGATTTTTCTATAATTTTTCTAACAACAGGGACAGAAATGTCAAAAACAAGAAATTTTTTTTATCATGCTAAGAACTCTGATACCTGTGTTAGATGCAAGTTTGTATAACTTATATATACTTCTAAAACAACTAGACATGTCAATTTATATATATTCTTTCCTTTATTAGGCCTAGAAAATTAATTTACACGTTTAGTGGCCCTTAGCATTCTTTTACATGTTTAGTGGGCCTTAGTGTCCTTTTGCATGTTTAAGGGGCCTTAGTGTCCTTTTACATGTTTAGTGCGCCTTAGTGTCCTTTTACATGTTTAGTGAGCCTTAGTTTCCCTTTTACATGTATATTGGGCTCAGGATATACATTCATATTCCTTTTTGAGCCTGGAAATAATATACATGTTGATTGGGCCTTAGTCGTCCACTTACATGTTTATTGGGCCTGGAATATATACCATATATGTTTTACTTTCTTTTTCCGCGTAAATTCGATTAAGGATCTAGTGAGACATGTCAATTGACACCTATTGAGTGTACAATCGTAGACTGTAGTTATAACTAGAGTCTCTTGAAGGGAGAGTGGGAGTTTGTGAATAAATCTATACGGGGGTGACACCTCACACCTGAGCTGTTTGCTACAGTTAGACTAGATCAGTCTAGGGTGACAAAAACATTACCTTATTCCTTTGGCGTCTGAAAAACTCCATGATAGGCGAAATTGTCATTATCTAGTATGGTTATAACGGCTCACTTAGAGGAATTAACGTTATAAAATTTACAGGAAACCATTCTCTTTTCTTTTTGGATAAAAGAGTAACCTATACGCGTTGGTACTCAACCTCGGGGGTTGAGATTCTAACAATCTCTTACACAGACAACATCGGGTTGTCTGGGATCATTCTCTTTCTATTTTCCGAACATTAACACACATTCATTAATATAAGATCAGACACAAATATTTCAAACCATTTCTTTATAGAAAATATCGGATTTTCTGGGAATATTCACTTCACTTTTACAAGCAAAAGATAACCTAGGATAGGCATGAAAATATTCATAGTTTTAGAACGAGACTTACAAATTGTTTTTATAGAAATATCGGATTTCTAAAAGCACTATGAGAACTACTATAATCAAGTACAAAACTATTTTATACAAAAATGCTTATGAACTCACCAACTTTTTAGTTGACGCTTTTTAAAAACGACTCGTATTCTCAGGGAACCAATAGAAGGCAGTAAGCTCGAGTATAAGATCAGGTGGTGCGACTTCAAGAAATTTTACTTTTGTGTAACTGATGAACAAGTTCAATATGTAAACTATGTAAGTGTGTATTTTCAATGTATGATGTTTGGTTGCTATGCTTCATTCATATTCAATTGTTATGATACTGTACATGAAGTCATTCGCCCACGGACGTTTTCGCCCTCCTCGTTCGGGGGTCTGACAAATTCGTATTAGCGCATTGTTTATAGTGAACTAGTATATCTAACCATACAAGATATACAACACTAAATACAATTGGACTAAAAACACTCTGACTAAAAGTATACCTTAAGAATATAATTATGTTCTAAAAGTATACATACTTGCAAGAACTGTATCGTAATAAGAACAAAACAAAAGTATTTAGATGTTTAACACTACAGTCAAACCTAGGTAGTTATGTAACCATATCTGGGATAAATATAGCCTGATCAACTATATTTATTTGAGATACGACCAGCATGGGTTTGGGAGTGAGGGTAGGGTTGCAATGAGTCTAAAACTTACCGACCTTACATGCAAAGGAGCATTAGAGCCAAATCTAAAGATTAAAATACTATAGGGGTACTTTATGATACTAAACAATAACAACAAGTTCAAAAAACTTATCGATTTCGTACATCGGGAAGCCCTAGGATCAAACATGTGATACTATAGTAGCATTTTAGAATACCATATGACCTCCACACTTAAATCTTATACATGTATCTCATACCTCCACTCTTGTGAAGGCCACATGACTGAGCTTCACCCTGAAGACCCCTACTACCCTACGGTAATAGCCAACGAATGGATCGAGGGAGAACCATAGGAAGTGGAAGGGGAGAACCCAGAAATGGGTCTTGAAGAATACCAAGAGATGAACCACAATGGAGAGGATTCTGATGAGGATTCAGACATGGTTGAAGGCATCGGAGAGATCGTAAGCGAGCCTTACCCCTCAAAAGCAATATCCAATCAGCAAGCAGCACAGGAGGACCTTACCAACCGGCTACGCCCTCTAGAGGAAGAGGTGATCACCCTAAGGCGATAACTCATTGAAACTGAGACAAGGGCAGCCTTAGCAGAGCAGAGAGCGGAAGAGGCCACTCGTGAAATGAACAAAATGGTTGACACCTTGTACGTCGTTTAGGCATATAAGACTCATTACACTATTCACACTAAGTCCTAGGTTTACCAAGTAATTCGTCACCACTAATAGTAGTAAATCAAGAGAGGTACGTCCTCCAAGATGGCGTGTAACCTGAGCCAACTTAAGGATCAGATATCTATAATCTATTACTGTAACTTACCATTTGTACAATACCTATTTCTACATACGGCCATTAATACATCATAGGGATGTAGGTCGAAACAACGAGAATCGTACAACAAAAAATGTGATTTATACGCGTACATACATAGGTTTATATCTACAATCATAGATGAGATACGACTATAAATAATTATAGTTACTCACGAACCTGTTTCTCATCATGGAACAGAATCATGTCTACCAATGGAAACAACCAGCTAGCCAGCGAAACACTAGTTCTGTAGATGGACCCCACAACCTTCCAAACCATTGTAGCAGTTGTCGTGACAGTCATCATGGCACAACTCAACGCCAACAACCCAAATGTAAATGGAAACGGTGTCGGAAATTCCTACCGTAGTAACAACCAAGGAAACCAACGAGGGACAACTTGCCAAGACACCACAAACTCCAAACCTAAGGGGATGAAGCGAAAGCTAGGGAACAAGAAAGGAAGCAGTTCGACTCAAGGGCCTACCAAAAGGCAACAAGTTGTAGCAGTCCATACTCCCACGGGCCCTCCTACCTCAGTATCAAGAATACCATATCATGGAAACCTCCCGCTCTACAGGAAGTTCAGCTACCATCATCAGGGAGTCTGCCAGGAATTTCATTGCAAAAGGTGCAACAAGAAGGGGCACACCTCCTGCTACTGTAGGGCCCTGGCCCCATGCGTCACTCCAACTCCCAACCCAGAAGTAAACCCCATATGCCACACATGCAGTGAAACGGGACACTTCAAGAGGAATTTTCCAACAGAGAAGAATGAAGGAGGACCAAGAGGAGTTTAAGAACTGGACGTGAAAGGGAAAACAAGGAACCCTACCGAGATTTTTGGTATGTTCCCTGTAACACCGAAATTTTAGAAACCAAAATTTCATTTAAAATCGTTTATCTCTTTAACACTTTTCACAAAAATCTCCATTTTGTTTAATTTACAAAAACATAACTCCATTTTCACTTGCATGATAAACCAGGATCCTCAAAACATGACTCTTTCTATGGTGTGTACAATCGAGCCGGTGCCGTCCCGTGATACTGTGATAACCTGAAACACATAACACAAAACACTGTAAGCACGAAGCTTAGTGAGTTCACCAAAATACCACTCTAACACATATTAGCCACTCGAGGCTATAACTCTGTTGACCCTCCGGTCAGTGTGTCTCAGTGGGACCCTCCAGTCCCAGTTCTTTGTGGGCCCACTGGCCCTAACTCTATGGACCCAAAGGTCCTAACTCTGAATCATGCATATCACATATCACAATAAATCTCAACATATAAATAGCATACAAATATACTAGTACATAATACGAAAAACACCACATATAGCACATATTAGCCACTAAAGGCTATAACTCTATGGGCCCTTGGGCCCTAACTCTGCGGACCCTCTGGTCCTAGCTCTATGGACCTTCTGTTCCTATCTTTGATATACACACAGCATAAATCACATAGATATAATGTGGTGCCACACGTCACATACAATAACTCTGTCACATAACTCTGGTTACCTACTCAAGGTAAAGTATAGTGAGAAGACTCACCTGGCAAGCAGAAAGCAGATATCCCCACAATTGAATCTCAAATTCGCCACCGCCTAACACACAAGGCAAATACTCTCATGAATATAACTGTCGAGACTAGAATCAACCCTCTCTTGGCACCCTCTTAAGGTTAAAAGACCATTTTACCCCTCTTTTGGCACTAAGGCCACATCGCTGACCAAACCCTAAAAGTCAACAAAAGACAACTCAAGTCAATGGTCAACACTGACCAGACTCGGCAAGTACACAAGAGTGACTCGGCGAGTCCATGCGGGTTCTCTAAATCCTTTTTAAACCTCTTAGACACGACGAGTTCCCTCCCCAATCGTCGAGTTACTCGGCAACAAAACGCGGGGCAACCCCGACTCGACTCGTCGAGTTTGCCTATGGACTCGGCAAGTTGCTCCCATGACAACCCTCATTTGACCTTCTGAGGTCAGATCTGCTTCACCAAACCATAGATCTAACTCCCTCAAAGCCAATAACCACGAAAAGGTCGAACCTTGGGCACTCATGCAAGGTTCTACAAGCTCATTTGGGTGAAACCCTCCATTACATAACAACCTTAGCTCAAAACTCAAAATACAAAGCATAAAGCAGGATGGAAGGGACTCTCTAGACCTCTTTAGGTCCAGATCAATGGCTTCACACTCAATGGGACACTATACACCACAAATCAAGCCATAAAAGAAGCTAGAAAACCCTAAAATCACCAATCTTACTCAAAACAGAAAAGGGAGAACGATTTGATACCTCAATGGTGAAGATGCAAGCTCAGAAGCTCTGAATCGACACCCCCCTTGACCTCCCTTTGTTGGGAATGACTACTCCATTGCACAACCACCTCAAGAATGCTCCACAATGGCTCTTCTTCACTCTCTCAGCTCTCTGGTTCGATAGGAGTCTCTCAAAGGTGTAGGTGGCCGCCACTGAAGGCCATAAGGGCCTTTAAATAGGTCCCAAACCCGAACAATTAGGGTTTTCCTTGACAGTGCCGACTCGGCGAGTCCAAATACCCGACTCGTCGAGTCCCTTTATTAAATTGGTCCCCAAAACGCGATACTACTCGACGAGTTGAGGTGTCAACTCGCCGAGTCTCCTCATTCCCCAATATATAAAATACTCAAATTCCCACACCTGGATATCCGGATGTTACAATTCTCCCCCACTAGAATCAGACTTCGCCCTCGAAGTCTCACTCTGTAAACAACTCCGGATGCTGCTCACGCATCTCGCGCTCCGGCTCCCAAGTAAGCTCTGACCCCTTCCGGTGTTGCCACTGGACCTGCACCAGAGGCACCTCTTTGTTCCTCAGAACCTTGATCTTTCGATCCCGTATAGCCACCGGTATCTCAACGTAGTTCAGGCCCACATTCACCTGAATATCCTCTAATGGCACTAATGCCGACTCCTCGGCTATACACTTTCGCAGCTGCGACACATGGAAAGTGTCATGGATCTGACCTAGCTCTACAGGTAGCTCCAACCGGTAGGCTACCCTGCCTACCCTCGTGATCACCCGAAAAGGACCGATATATCGGGGCCCCAAATTGCCCCTCTTCCTGAATCAGATCACTCCTTCCAAGGAGAGACCTTCAGGAGTACAAAGTCACCGACCAAAAATTCGAGCTCAGACCGGCGCCTTTCCACATAACTCTTCTGGCGACTCTGAGCGGTCAACAACCTCTGCCTGACCTGTTGTATCTACTCTGACGTCTGAAGCACGATCTCTGTACTTCCCATCACATGTTGCTCTACCTCTCCCCCGCAAATGGGGTCTGATACCCCCCTCCCTACAACAGCTCAAAGGGTGGCATACTGATGCACTAATGATGGCTGTTGTTGTAGGAAAACTCTGCCAAGGGCAAATACGGGCCACAATTTCCCCTCGAAATCTAATAGACATGCCCGAAACATATCCTCGAGCATCTGAATCGTTCGCTCGCTCTGAAGTGTCCGCATACATCACCATGGTAAACTCTAGCTCATTTCTCATATTCATCTTCGAAACCGAGCACCAGGTCAGCTTTTGGCCCCACAGCTAAACCCCCAAAGGTCACACATAACATGATCCAAAACATCTCACTAACTTCCTCCCCTGACCACTATCACGGCCCAGTGACACGCAAGTCACGAAATTCCCTTTTCCTCATAAAAAAACAATCCAATCGAAGATCGACTTAGCTCTAACCTCTGGCGTCCGCTGCGCATATTCTCCCGCGCGCCTCACTGACCCTCCCGACAGAGGCGCAGACCCCAGTCTCGCCCCGGTTTAACCACTAGGCTCCAAAAACTCAACACTAGTGCTACTCAAGCCTAAAACTCTTCTGCATCATGCACTTATCGGAGAAAACTCCATCATCACACTCTATTGCCGTCTAGTGGGTACTATGGCTTCCCGCAACATTACGACAACCTGTGACTAGTGAGTACTACGGCTCCCCGTAGTATCACAACGCCAACTAACTAGTGAGTACTATGACTCCCCGTAGTACCACGACTCCCTCCCTCTGACTTGTGAGTACTACGGCTCCCCGTAGCATCACGACTCTCTCTCTCTCTCTCTGACTTGTGAGTACTACGGCTCCCCGTAGCATCACAACACCCTCTGACTGGCGAATACTACGGCTCCCCGTAGCATCACGACTCTCTCTCTCTCTCTCTCTGACTTGTGGGTACTACGGCTCCCCGTAGCATCACAACACCCTCTGACTGGTGAATACTACGGCTCCCCGTAGCTTCACCCTATACTCTCATTCTCATTACAACGCCACACTAAGTTTACTAACTCATGCACCGAAGACTATCATAGATAGTTAAACACACACTTGCCCGGATATGCATTACAGACTCTGGCGGAAACCGCGATAACACAGAACCTACCTCTGCGGAGATCCACTTCCTTAAATAATCCCTCTTGATGACAATACACGAAGGGCTCCCACTGGAACCGTGGATACATGATACATCACTATTCATCTTAAACCCAAGACTCTAAATTACTCTAAAATCGGGACGCTATACGCGGAAACCACGGAACACCCTAACAGGGCATCACATTGTCCTGCCTCTACCACTGATTCCCTTACTCCCAGCACCATACACATACAACAATACATTTCCTCTGAATCCCATAATAATTTCCTATTTCACTCAATGCGCAACTTCAGTGCATCCAAACACTCAATTGGAATACAAGGAAGGCGCTAACCCTTCAGAACACACTGATGATCCTCCGAAACCCTTTCCACTACAGCTCAAAACCCAAGCAATAATACACATCCCAGCCCGGGAGTTGGCTACTCGACAATCTTCTACCCATATTTCAACCCAGAAGTTCTCAACCGCCCATACCATCATTACGAGTCTTCCACTTGAAACGACTCTGACCACCACTAGATTCCTGACCATTGACCACCCGCCGTGGAGACACCCACCCTTCTCTCAGACATATACCACATGCATTATCTCGCCCTGCACCTTTCCTTGATCACCAATGACCCTGATCTCATGAATTCAAGCCGCAGGTTTCTGTATCCAACCCCTAACCGCTCTTGCACAAATCTCTGGTTCTCTCAATAAACCACCCGGTTCTCCCCTACTTAGGGTTCGAACCATCACTATCTGATACATCAACAACCTCACAAACTATTTTCACCAGCAATAACGCACCTGCCCCTGGAAAGTGCTACGCAACGCCCGATAATCCCCTTTAAGGAAATCAATCGATCTCATAACTCTGAACCTCAGATGAAATCCTCAAGAACTTCTCGTCACGACTGCCTCTAGTCGTTCCAAGTCTCGTACCAATCCAATACCAAACAACACCACTGTCCAATAACATCACTGACCCATAGACTGGACCACGAAATCATCATACTCCCCCACCTCGACTCATCAACCGACGTTCCAACACATGGATCATCCCAAGAACAGGGACCCACTCCCATATTCAATACCCAACATAGATAGAAAAACCTCTGCACTGTTTAACTCGACTGGACTCCCCACTGATACCTCTACAATACGCCCTACTATACTCAAATAGGTGTAACATGGTCCTCGACTATCTCAGTCCCAACTAACTATCTGCTCACGGTAAATCACTGCCTCGCGGCACACATGCTACCTGATACTCTGATTGAAAATCATCATCAATGACAACCTGCACGGTTACCCCCAAACCCAAGACTTAAACATCATGCCTCTCATGTTCCACACACGAACATAAATAGCACCACCCAGGTCATAGAAGGTGACATCTCCTCTATCGACTGATTGCTCAACTCAGACCGAAATTTCTCCCCTCCCTTTGACTCCTTACCAAAATACTCTGAAAGGCTCTCGACCTCCCTCTCAAGGGACGCCTCTTTGAACTCAATCATGGCCCACATGCCTAAAACCCATAGCGTCCAATCTCTACCTCATCCATCGTGACCGGATAACCAGAGAACCACAAGCATCATTCACTACGAACCATGGTACTCATCCCATAACATCTCTTCTCAATATGCTCCGGTGTATGGTACTCGAACCATAAAATCACTCCTCAATCTGCTCCGATGTATGGTACTTGAACCATAACATCACTCCTCAATCCGCTCCGATGTATGGTACTCGAACCATAACATCACTCCTCAATCCGCTCCGATGTATGGTACTCGAACCATAACATCACTCCTCAATCTGCTCCGATGTATGGTACTCAAACCATAACATCACTCCTCAATCCGCTCCGCTGTATGGTACTCGAACCATAGCATCACTCCTCAATCTGCTCCGATGTATGGTACTCGAACCATAACATCACTCCTCAATACGCTTCGATGTATGGTACTCGAACCATAACATCACTCCTCGATCCGCTCATTAGAACCTTCAGAATACTCCCTGTATCAAGTAAGGGTCCTCTGCTTTCAGTAGTACGGGCCCATACTACCTGCCACATCTACCCATACTTTCCACACAGACTATCCCGGAGCTCCTAAGTAGCTGCTCGACCTTCTCGTTCACCAATTCCGTCGCGCGCTCGCTCCCCAGCAAAATTCTCTACTTTGCCAGCGCACTCATCTGGCTAAGGTTACTCCCTAGGCTCTTCCTAGATTCTTACACTTCTCTGCCATCAGCTGCTGAAGAGCTCCTAATGATGCCAGCCATCTACCTCCTAAATATCATCATATTCGCTCGGTAGCTGACTCCCATCATCGAGAGTTCCACAAAGCACGGAGCAAGAAGCATTCAAGTATCGAAGAATATATAACTCACTCTGGGTGATAACTCCGCTTTCTCTGCTCATCCTCGAAAGTACCACCGAACTCTGCAACTTTTCCCCTCGTGGGTTCTAACTATTCTTTCTCTAAGTACCACGATACTTATCTAGGTATCTCCCCTAGATTACTCCTCTACTTAAATCCCCTAAAGGATTCCATCTAAATATTCTCACTCATCACATACTCAAAAGCACATCGCATATAACAGCAATTCCTAGGCTAAGGCATCATAAATCAGGCCACTCTACTCCTAAGATATGGAATACCTAGCCTGTCTCTAGCATGCAATAATATCTTATAAAGTGTATCATAAATATCTCATAACACAAAAGTAAGGGTATTTTGGGAAATCACCGTTCGGGCTCTGGCTGATTATATACACTGCTCTTTCTCGCTTTCTCCTTGAACTCTTATTCGCTTTAGAAAATTATTTCTTTGAAAACTTTTCATACTTCCTCAGTTTGAGTCCAGATTTACCCGAAGGCGCATCCAAATCCCTCAAACCAAGGGTCTGATACCAACTTGTAACACCGAAATTTTAGAAACAAAATTTTCATTTAAAATTTTCATTTTGTTTAATTTACAAAAACATAACTCCATTTTCACTTGCATGATAAACCAGGATCCTCAAAACATGACTCTTTCTATGGTGTGTACAATCGAGCCGATGCCGTCCCGTGATATTGTGATAACCTGAAACACATAACACAAAACACTGTAAGCACGAAGCTTAGTGAGTTCCCGAAAATACCACTCTAACACATATTAGCCACTCGAGGCTATAACTTTGTTGACCCTCCGGTCAGCGTGTCTCAGTGGGACCCTCCAGTCCCAGTTCTCTATGGGCCCACTAGCCCTAACTCTATGGACCCAAAGGTCCTAACTCTGAATCATGCATATCAAATATCACAATAAATCTCAACATATAAATAGCATACAAATATACTGGTACATAATACGAAAAACACCACATATAGCACATATTAGCCACTGAAGGCTATAACTCTATAGTCCCTTGGGCCTTAACTCTGCGGACCCTCTGGTCCTAGCTCTATGGACCTTCTAGTCCTATCTCTGATATACACACAACATAAATCACATAGAAATAATGCGGTGCCACATGTAACATACAATTACTCTGTCACATAACTCTGGTTACCTACTCAAGGTAAAGTATAGTGAGAAGACTCACCTGGCAAGCAGAAAGCACATATCCCCACACTTGAATCTCGAACTTGCCACCGCCTAACACATAAGGCAAATACTCTCATGAATATAACTCTCGAGACTAGAATCAACCCTCTCTTGGCACCCTCTTAAGGGTAAAGGACCATTTTACCCCTCTCTTGGCCCAAAGGTCACATCGCTGACCAAACCCTAAAAGTCAACAAAAGACAACTCAAGTCAACGGTCAACACTGACCAGACTCGGCGAGTACACAAGAGTGACTCGGCGAGTCCATGTGGGTTCTCCAAATCCTTTTAAAACCTCTTAGACACGACGAGTTCCCTCTCCACTCGTCGAGTTACTCGGCAACGAAACACGGGGCAACGCCGACTCGACTCGTCGAGTTTGCCTATGGACTCGGCGAGTTGCTCCCATGACAACCCTCATCTGACCTTCTGAGGTCAGATCTGCTTCACCAAACCATAGATCTAACTCCCTCAAAGCCAATAACCACGAAAAGGTCGAACCTTGGGCACTCATGCAACGTTCTACAAGCTCATTTGGGTGAAACCCTCCATTACATAACAACCTTAGCTCAAAACTCCAAATAGAAAGCATAAAGCAGGATGGAAGGGTCTCTCTTGACCTCTTTGGGTCCATATCTATGGCTACACACTCAATGGGACACTATACTCCACAAATCAAGACATAAAAGAAGCTAGAAAATCCTAAAATCACCAATGTTACCCAAAACAGAAATGGGAGAACGATTTGATACCTCAATGGTGAAGATGCAAGCTCAGAAGCTCTGAATCGACACCCCCCTTGACCTCCCTTTGCTGGGAATGACTACTCCATTGCACAACCACCTCAAGAATGCTTCAAAATGGCTCTTCTTCACTCTCTCAGCTCTCTGGTTCGATAGGAGTCTCTCAAAGGTGCAGGTGGCCGCCACTGAAGGCCATAAGGGCCTTTAAATAGGTCTCAAACCCGGACAATTAGGGTTTTCCTTGACAACGCCGACTCGGTAAGTCCAAATACTAGACTCGTCGAGTCCCTTCATTAAACTGGTCCCCAAAACGCGATCCTACTCGACGAGTTGAGGTGTCAACTCGCCGAGTCTCCTCATTCCCCAATATATAAAATACTCAAATTCCCATACCTGGATATCCGGATGTTACATTCCCAAATTACTCAGTCTAACTTAGTATAAACGTAAGGTCGTGTGTAAAAAAGACTCTACAAGCTTAGAGTGCGTAGTTCCACCTTAATTCTTGTTTCTTGTCTAACTGTGGATTTAGGGCATGACCACTCAATCTACAATCTTTTCAATCTTGAATTATATACGCCTAGGCTACATCAAACCATCATAGAGAGGTCTAATAGAAATCAGACAACGAAATCACATCGTTTATACCAAGGCACTCGTATTGCTAGGACATCCAAAAATTTAGAATAAAGTAACCACAATAGGAATACCAAGGACGAAATTGGTACCATTACAAACATGTACATAGAACACACTATCATTTTGAACAACCATCCCTTTTAGATCAATCCAACATCTATTACAATAAGGAGCTCAATGGTGTCAATTGACATGGGCTGGCTTGATCCTCACCATACGAAAGTCATGTACCAACGAGACTCTTCACCTTAACCAATCTATTAACAAAACCCCTACAACTTATAACGACAATCCTCAAATTATCCCGGGCATCTAGACCCTGAGGTACCCATGCAAGTAATACCACACTCTTTCCTAGCCCTTAATAGGGATAAGAAACAAGGAGCAAAGGATACCGAGGGAAACCTAAAGATTTATAACCCCCCTAAGATGTTTCCAAAGCCCTTTCAGAAATATCACCTACATGCCAAGTTGAGTTCGGAGATCGACTCAACTCATGGAGCTATTCTCGTAGGCAGACCACCAAGACCACTTAGCACCAACATAAACACCAAAGGTATCTAGTCGATGGAACGACCCAATAAGTATGAGGTTATCAAACCAAGACTTGAACCTTAGAGAACGCCTATCCAACTTGTAAATAGGAAAGGCTAAGTGTCCATAGGACCACTGACTACTAAGAATCAAACAAAACCCTCCTCAATGATCGATATCCCCTATCCCGAATCAAAGACTTACTCGACCTGCCCTCGGGAACAAGCAAAGACCGACCTCCCACTAGTTAAGAATCATGTAGTAGGAAACTCCCATGCCAACTTAAGATGTATGAGGCTAACTATACCGCACAAAACTTTAACTTTAGTAACAATAGTGTCCGCCTTAAAGTTTAGAGGCACTACTTTTGGGGCGTCAAATACGTGATCTTCATTAACCGTGACCATCCTTTCACTTCACCATATACGACGCAAAGGCAGAATACCTCTGGGTTGGGCTGAGATGAGCAACACCCAACTACCCAAAGGAGCAAGGTCGAGGGCCGGTAGCAAAGGTCCACTAGATAACTACGCAAGGACTTAAAATCTCCTAAAAATGAAGAGACTAGACAAAATCGAGACACTCACACTTTTTCCTTAGTACTTGGGATGCTGCTTTAGAACGAATTTCAGGATGAAATTCCCTCTAACAGGGAGATGAGGTCACAACTGGAAAAAATTAGCTTAAGATGTGAATTCCTGAACAATATAATCTCCTGGTATAAGCTGAAATCTCGACCCAATAAGCCAAATTCAATCATTTCGGGCATGAGCCTATGAATTTTCAACCCAAAATCTTTATTGGACCAATATTTCATTATTGGGCCCTATTGGGCCGATAACTTCTCATTGGTCCCTAATGGGCCGAAAACTTTTATTAAACAATATTTTAAGCCAAAAAACTCCTATTAAGCCAAGTCAAACTGAACACCACTATTTAGGGCCAACCTTGGGCCGAGACCCCTCTTGGGTCGGATTAGCCCATCTAAACAAAAAAAGGAGAAAATGGTGAATTATATAGACATGCCACCTCATGAAAAACCAACATCTAGCAAAGTGTTTACCCTTCATGTAACCAAGCAACTTCACTTCTTCCACAGCTAAAGTCAAACCCTACCTATCCTCTCTTCTCTACCTCTCGGCCATACACATACACTCAAACACTTCACATTTCCAAAACTTCAAACACTTCTTCTTTGCTCTCAAAACTTCATATTTCCTCTCATCTCTTCCTCTAAAAATCTTGAATTTGTATGAGTTATTCAAGAAAGGTTTCTTCAAGCTACACAAACTAGGTAACTTTTTGTAAAATATATTACTTTGTTCCAATATTTCACTAAAAATCCTTCCACATACCACTCCATTTTCATGAATATGGAGCCTAGATCAACCACCATTTCAAGATTCCTTCCAAGCTCAAGCTAGGATTCAAAAATTATTCATCTTCTTCATCTACATCTTGAAAACCCCAAGGTGAGCTTCATACCCCCATATCTTTCGTATTTTTCATGTTTTCGGGGGAGGGTACAAGTCAACTCTCGTTTAACCGTTGGATATTTGCATGTACTATTGAGTTATGTGTTTAACTTTTAGATCTTTACTTGAACATGAAGTTTATCACCTACATCTTCATAAAAACCATGAAAAAACTATGTTTTGTCTTATATATTACATGCAAACTTGTAGATCTGAGATTATACACTATAAATAGCAAAAACAAGCGTTGTGTTCAAACATCTATAACCTAAACCCAAAAGTCAGCTTTTAATAGAATTTACATGTTATCTTTGGTTGGGATCATCCCTAGAAAACTCCTAACGTTTATAACATTGACATGTTATCTTAAGTTGGGATCATCCCCCGAAAACTCTTAAGTTTTATAACATTCACATGTTGGGATTATTCCCTAAAAATGCATGAAGCTTATAACATTTTTGTCATTGGGTTTGGGATTTTTCCCCGTAATTCAGTAAAAGATTGTAACATTAACATGTTTGGGATTCTTCTCGTAAACTTTCCATGACATTAGATGAAGATGGTACACTCCCAGTAAAATAAAAAAGATACATTGCAAAGACTTTTGTTAAGTTAAGTATCATAATCATACAAAGACTAGGAACTCATAGCTTCAAATTTTTCCTAAGATCACCAGGTTTCATCTATCCTTATTTTTGAAAAACTCTAAGTAAAGTTAGAGGATCCTAAACAAAGATTATTTGGTTATCAGAACTCAAGTGTACTAGAAATGATCCTATAAAAGAGTTTTGTCTCAGGATTATTTACAAGAGCCAAGTTTTTCAGGATTCTAGGATCCTAGTATCGTAATAGTTATGTAGAAAACGAAGGGTTTTGAGCATTCTAACACCACTACGGTGTACATGCAACCGTAGAAACATTGGATCTATGTTTTCTCTATTATACATGCAAATTTGATTTTCAAAGGTTCTCAACCTACCTAGCATGTTATAGGGTACTTGTAATGTAAAAACTTAGTAGCATAACATACCTATCTCCTTGTTGTTGATTGCTTGGAGTTATGAGAGCCTATCACCAATAATGTGGATGCCTAAAGTGGAATCATAAATCACCACACAACTTGGAAAACCTTGAGAGAATATAATGTACTTGTAGAAATCGGCCCACTCTTGTTCACTCACACACCAGTGCCATTTCAAATGTCAAAAACCTCTTTATATAGTATGGAGGATTAGGGTTACATCCATCTAAACACTAATACCCATGAACTTTTGTTTCCATAGGATCCATGGGTTAAAAATTCCATGGACTATCCATGCAAGCTTAGCCCATATTAAATGAACTTTGGCACATTTTCTATATATAAGAGTCCATGTCTAATTAGTCTCTTTTGATAACCAAATTAATTCCAAATTAATTTTTGATCAATACTAATTAAATAATTTGATTTCATATTACTATATTATAACTTATAATATATTAATAAATCATAAATATACTATTCTCAAAAAATTATCCATAAAAATTGTTCCAGTGAAGTGCAACCCAAATGGACCATGCAGGGTTAGGTCAAGTACATATCAAATATATTTATAGACTTAGACACCTTATCTAACAGTCTCCCACTTGGACAAGCCTCATAACTATAGTTGCAAGTATGACTTCAGGAACCAACCAGCAATCGTAGCTCTTAAAACTCTATCAAACTATGAAGTACCATTTTAGATAAGTGATCATATAATCCTCTATTCTAGATATCACTGGACAAATACATGGAACAACGACATACTTATTGTCCAATAGTTTGTTTCCCGATTTCCGATTTGTTTGACATAGAACTAAACTGAACACCTCAATTTGGTTCTGACCGGGCCCGATACATAGGTCAAAACAAAATCATCGAGGGGCCCAGATATCGCTTTTAATCCTCCAAGGATTAAAAGGAACAAATAAACTCTGACTCATATGCTTTTTCCACTACTTGTTGAATCATACAAAAATGCACGTTTTATAACATCAAGTTACTGATGCGTTTTCGTACAATCAATGCACAAGTAACTCATAGGCAACAACTCATATCTTTAGGTTTGAAGACTGATATGATATTACCGTCTCACGATCACTCGAGATAAATTACATGAAGTGATACAAGTGAGCGTGGGTTTAATCTAATACTCAGAACTTATGAGCACTCATGAATGTTGTAGCAATCTTTGCAATGTCTAACCACCTTAAACATCTACAAGCCTAATTCATGATAGTCTTTATTCATACCTACTTCTAAAGTACGATTGACTGTTGAGAATTTGAGTAAAATAATTATTCTAGAAGTCAACACATGCAAAGTTGAAACAATAGTAAACGATTAACACAAGATAGCAACACCTTACTTATATATAAACAACAATTTTTATTTAATCATCAAATGTCAATTACATTTTACAAGTTTCAGAAATAGCTATCTAATATGTAAAACTAATATCGTCCTTCAACCCGATGCGCCTCGCATGCTGCAAATGCCTAACCCTAGTCAGTCCCTTCGTGAGGGGATCTGTTGGGTTCTATTCTGACGATACCCTCTTTGCCACAAGGAGTCCCTCTTCTATCTTGTGTCTTATGAAGTGATATTTTGTGTCAATGTGTCTGGATCTGCCATGATCTCTCGGTTCCTTGGCTAAGGTAACTGCACTATTGCTGTCTCAGCCATATCGCCTCCTTCGCCGCTTCACTTGCTTTTACGTACTCTAATTCACATGTCGAATCAGCTACTGTCTCCTTCTTGGAACTTTTCCAAGTAATCGCTCCTCCATTCATCGTAAAGACCCAGCCCGACTGAGAGTGGAAATTATCCCTATTGGTCAGAAAGCTTGTGTCACTATACCCCACTACTCTCAAGTCATCACTCCCACCAAGGATAAGGACCCAGTCCTTAGTCCTCCGCAGGTACTTGAGAATGTTCTTCATCGCAATCCAGTGAGCCTTGCCAGGGTTCCCCTGGTATCTGCTGACCATGCTCAAAGAAAAGACCACATCAGGGCGGGTACAAGTCATATCATACATGATCGAGCCAAGAGCGGAAACATGTGGTAATCGACTCATCTCAACTATCTCAGCCTTTGTACTCGGACTGTGAGCCTTGCTCAGTTTGGCATTTCTTTGGATCGGTAAATCACCTTTAATGGAATTCTTCATATTGAACCTTTTCAGCACCTTGTCCAAGCAGGTGCCCTGACTAAGTCCAATTAGTCTTTTACACCTTTCTCTCAATATCCTTATCCCTAGGATATAGGCAGCTTCTCCAAGGTCCTTCATTGCGAAACACTTCCCAAGCCAGGACTTAATTTCCTGCAAATTTGGGATTTCATTTCCCATGAGTAGTATGTCATCCACATACAGTACCAAAAAGCTAACTATACTCCCACTAGCTCTGACATATACACATGACTCATCTTCGCTTCTCAATAAACCAAACTCTTTGACTTTCTAATCAAAACAAAGCTTCCAGCTGCGAGATGCTTGTTTCAATCCATAAATGGATTTCAGCTTGCACACTCTCTCAGGATACTCTGCACTAACAAAACCCTATGGCTGACTCATGTAAACATCCTCAGCTAACTTTCCATTAAGGAAAGTGGTTTTGGCATCTATTTGCCATATTTCATAATCATGAAATGCAGCAATGGATAGGATAACCCTAATAGACTTAGTTTTCAGTACTGGTGAGAAGGTTTCATCATAGTCAACTCCCTGTGTTTGAGTGAAGCCCTTCGCAACCAGTCGCGCCTTATAAGTGTGCACATTACCATTAATGTCAGTCTTCTGCTTGAAGATCTATTTGCACCCGACCGTCTTATGACCCGGTACACTGTCAACCAACTTCCAAACTTGATTTTCATACATGGACTGAATCTCTCTGTCCTTGGCCTCTTTCCATTTAGCAAACTCAAGGCCTACCATGGCTTCCTTATAGTTGTTAGGTTCATCCAAATTGAAGGGTTTAGTTTGTGGTTTGGTCTAGGCATTACTTTGTATAAAGGTCTTTTGAGTAATTTGGTATATTTCTAGGGTGTTTGGCATGTTTACGGCCTGAGTATGTGTTTACAGCCGTAAATCCTGTTTATGGCCCGTGTTCTCTATATAAAGGGTTGGTCTTGGTCATTTGTAGGTTGTTGACAGTTTAGAGTTCACGGCTAGATAACATCGAGTTGTACCTGACGTTTTTCAAATTATTAACGTGTGCAAGCTTGACATTCCTCTTCTCCTACTTCTATTCTTATTCTTGTTGATTGTTTGATTGATTGATCACTGCTAAGATTTGTTTCCAGGACCTTACAATTGGTATCAAAGCTAAATCGGTGTCAAAGCATCATTCAATCAAGTTTTCGGCCATTTAGACTCGCATTCTTCACTGTTCTAGATTGGATTTGATACTTTCATTGCTAAAAGGGATCGAATCTGCTCTAAATTCATGTTTTTCGTGAACTTTTGGGAGTTTACTACCAAGTGATTACAGCCGTAAACCCAGTTTACAGCCATAAACTCAAGAATCTTCCAAGACCATACACTCATCTTCATAGACCGTAAACTCATCTTCATAGACCGTAAACAGTGTATCTTCATTGACCGAAAACACCTTGACCGTAAACACGTGACCGTAAACCCGACCGTAAACTCAGTTTACGGCCGTAAATAGTCTGACCGCAAACTCAATTTTGACATTTTTCTGGTTTTAACCTTTTATTTAAAATTAATAATAAATGGATTCTCAAAGTCAAACACATCATCCTGAACTGGATTCTGCCATGGGCACAACCACGTATTACAAGACTGCTGGCTGCAGATGGTTTTCCTGAATGGAAATACCGGATCGAGGAGTATATTAAAATGAAAGACTTCAAAGTTTGGAGAAGCATCATCATGGGTCCTGTTCGAATTACCACAACTGTTGCAGGACAACTACTTGGCAAAGCAGTTGAAAACTATACAGATGAGGATTTTGAGAAAGTTGAAGAACAGGAAAGGGCTTTGGCCACTCTGTCCATGGCTTTATCTCCTGATATAGCTCAAGGTTTCAGAGAGTATACTTTAGCTAAAGCTTTGTGGGAAGCCTTGATTGAGGTGTATGAACGAAATGAAGACATGAAGGAAAGCCGCCAGGATATGCTGCGACAAAAATTCAACATGTTCAATTACATTCCATGAGAAACCCTAGAGTCCCAGCTGCAGCGATTCACCACTCTCACTACTGAGATGAACATATCTGGGATCTTCTTGACCAAATCCGAGATAAACAAAAAGCTAATGAATGCTCTTCCAAAGTCATGGGACATGAATGTAGCTGTTATTAAGAAGACCAAGGATCTTAATCGTCTCACTCTTGCTGAAACAATGGCGATCATCAAAGCCTGTGATATTGATGATAAACAGCGAGAGATTAACCATGTGAACTGTTATTCGACCGCAAACCTCGGGATTTCCTCTAACAATGCTCTTTCATCACTCATCTCTTCCTCAGGTCAAGCATTTGTTGTTCAACAACCTCATATTCAAACTTTCAATACTGCGTCATCCATGCCTCACTCACAAAGCCAATCGTCTGTTACTCCATAAGCTGCTCCCTCCTCTAATGTGCCAATTGTGGCCTCTTCCTCGAACATAAAGGAAATTGATGACAATCTTGCTCTCGCCACAGGACTTGTTAACTGCTATAATGTTTTTACATGGCAAATTGCTATGGCAGTACTCAGGGCGAAGTAGTTTGCTAAAAAGATAGGGAAGAATAACTTGGGGATGAATGCTGATAAAAAGGTAGGTTTCAACAAGGGGAAGCTGCGATGTTTCAACTGTCACGAACCAGGTCACTTTGCCCGTGAGTGCCTGAAACCGGATCGAAGGTTGAATAATGACAGGACGATGGTTGTAGAGGGAAGTAATCGTAGAGCTTCTACAGTCAACGGTGCGACTGTTATGGTTGCTCAATCATTTGACTAGGTGGACCAGGTTTAGGCTCTGAATATTTTAGGACCTAAAAATGCTCACCTGGCCCAAGTCAATGATGAAGCTCCCGTGAAGAATGTTGCAGTTGATCCTGAAGAAAAGATGATGGAGCTGCAGTTTGCTCTGATGGTATCTTCTACCTACGAACTCAAGAAAAGTGACGTAAGTTTGCCTTCCTGTTCTTAGGCATGTATTGATTATGTTAAAATTCTTCGTGACGAAATAGAATCATTATGTAGAGAAGTAGAGGACATTAGATATGAGGGCTATCAACTTAGAAAAGGACAAAAAACCCTAAAGGCCTAGTTAGAAACAAAAATAAAGGACTTTAGGAGACTTCAGGAAGACTATAGTAACAAATGTGAAAACTATGAATATATCAAGAGACAGAATGTTGAGTTAATTACTGAGCTTGATATATTAAAAAGCAAATTTGAAACTGCAAATTTTGATTTTAAAAAGTTTGATGTATCAAGCGAGGTAGTTGCCAACATAATTGATAATTGCCTACAATTCAAACAAAACCAAAAAAGGGGTTTAGGATACGATAAAGTGCCTCCTCCTTTCAATCATAATTATCAGTATCACCCTGTCACTAATGAGGAGATTGCCAACGAACCTTTCATGGTTTATGGAAAGCCAACTGGTTTTGTTTCAGGAGGAGTTATTAATGTTGAAAGTACTAACATTTCTACTTCCCCAGCCTATCAATCCTTAGATCAGTCAAAGCACGAAGTTGAAGGATCTGTTTCTGATAACAAAACTGAGTCTGAACCTAATGTTTTTGTTCCAAATAAAGAATTTATTACTTCTGATGTTAAAAATGACAATACTTTTTGTGATACTTCTGCATCTGCTCATGCTGAATTAAACTTTTTTGAAGTGTTAGATGAATTATTTGATAATCCTGATGTTTGTGATGCTTCTATTGAAAACACACCAATTCCAAAAGTTACACCATCGGATGCACCCTCACCTATCTCACAACCTGTTTCTTGCTTATGTTCTTCTGGGAAAAGTAAGGGTTTTAGAAAAAGGCAGTACCAGTTTTAATAAAAACAAACAGATTTGTTTTATTTGTGGTACTGGTGGTCATATAGCTAGGAACTATCAAAATAGGATTTTTGTACATTATATGTCACCAAGAGGAGAGAAAGAATCTAGAGGAAGGTCTTTAACTAGAAAGTCCTCAAGAAATCGTTCTCGCGATGATGATTGGAAGGATGATCGAAGTAGAAAAAGGGCAGTTTTTCAAAAGAATAAAAGGGTTTTTAATAACAAAGTCACAAACAATTGGCCAAAACCGAACAAGGCTCCGCCAAGATCGGTGTCGTCAAAGAGTAGCTCTGGATCTTCAACCACTTCTGGTAGAACACCCAGATGCTCAATGCAAACTCATAAAAAGCATATTTCAAAACCACCTGTGACTATTAAGAAACCCAAATATCATTGGATGCCCAAATTAACTTCCAATCAATCATCAGCATCCTCTGAAAAGATTATAAATGATGATTCAGAATTGATGATTTTGAAAGATCAATCAGAGAAAGTAAACGGCCAACCCATGACAGTGATGACCTGGGTTCCCAAATCTAAATGATCCCGCTCATTTTGCAGGGACAGTTGGGAAGGAATGTCGTCATACCTTGGTACGTCGACAGCGGATGCTCCTGGCATATGATAGGAGACATCTCCCAACTGAGCAACATTCAATCCTTTAATAAGGGATATGTTTCCTTTGCGGGCAGAGAAAGTGGCAAGATCACTCAAAGAGGAACCGTAACCAATGGAACGCTAAGTTTTGAGAACGTCAACTTTGCTCCCAAGTTAAAACACAATTTGTTGAGTGTGTCTCAGATTTGTGAAAAAGGTTACTCTACACATTTCACCGACAAAGAGTGCATGATTCTCAAGCAGGCACTATCATCCCAGAAGAGTGGATTCTTGTCAAATCAAAGTGGGATGCAAATGCGTATATTATTGATATGAACAGCAACATTCCTGAACAAGTCACTTGCCTCTTTTTGAAGGTTTCAGAACAGAACGCAATGTTATGGCACCGAAGACTCGGTCATGCTAACGCTAAGAATCTAAATCGTCTTGCGAAAAATGGGATGGTACGTGGCTTACTCGTCAGAGACTTTATGATGTTTGAGAAGTGTGTGTCATGTGCCCAGGGAAAGCATCATAGAAAACCACACCAGCCGAAACAGGTTAATTCAATTAGCCAGGTGCTCCAATTATTGCACATGGACTTATTTGGTCCGGTCAACGTCCTAAGCATCAACAGAAACTCATATTTTCTGGTTGTGATCAATGATTTCTCTCATTTTACGTGGGTTTTCTTCTTATCCGACAAAGTCGGGGTTGCTGACCTGATAAAGAAGTTCATCGTGTTGATTGAGAACCAAACTAACAACCGGGTGAAGGCGCTTCGCACTGATAATGGAACAGAATTCAAGAATGCAGTTCTTGATCTTTTTCCGCAGAAAAGGGGATTGTGCGTCAATACAACTCTGTGCGCACACCTCAACAAAATGGTGTGGCTGAGCGGAGAAATTGAACACTAAAAGATGCTGCAAGGACGATGCTTTGTGACTCTAAGTTACGTGTTTTCTTTTGCGTTGAAGCGATTAACACTGCTTGCTATGTTCAGAATCGTGTTTCAATCAACAAAGCTCAGATGAAGACATCGTACGAAATTCTATATGGTCATAAAGCCTTCAGTCAGTCATTTCCACGTATTTGGCTGCCCTTACACCCTTCTTCACCAGGAGTCCAACCCGAAGTTCAATGCCAAAGCCGATGACTGTTATTTCATAGGATATGTTGCACGCACCGCGTATAGGGTTTACAATAAGATAACGAAGCAGATTGTAGAATCCTACGACATGCGCTGGTTGGAGGAGAATGAAAGGGATGCTCGAGTGGGCCCTGATTGGTTATTTGATTTCACATCGTTCTTCAAGTCCATCAATGTGTCTTCAGATGGTTCATCTATGTCTTCCTCTAGTTTGAAGATTATTTATGAAGATGAAGATGAAGAAGTTGTTTACAGACCTCCAACGGTAACCTCTTCACCACCTGAGGGGGAGTCATCTGTTCCACTGGGTAGTCCAGAATCTCCAGTTCAAAATGATACTGCATATGTTGATGGTACACCTCTTACCCCTGTTGAAAGAGAGTTCGTGTCTAGAGATGCTTCCGCTGTCACTCCAACTTTTATGGAACTACTCTTTCCTGAAGAAATTGCTAATGAGTTTGTAGCAGATTCATCTAATGTGGAACAATCAGCAAATAATGAAGGTTTCAACATTCACAATCTTCCCGTTTCACTCAGTGATATCAGCCAAGAGATACCTTCAAAAATTCAACGCGATCATCCAACCGAAAACATCATTGGTCAGCTGGGCGACAGGGTTAGAACCTGAAGTCAGAATGCAGACGTCAATACATGCCTCTATTCTTGCTTTATCTCTCAAATAGATACCAATAAAGTTGAAATGGCTTTGAATGATCCCATCTGGGTAGATGTTATGCATGAAGAGCTAAATCAATTTGACACACGCTGGGTCTATCGAAATAAGAAGGATGATTCTGGAGTTATAGTGCGCAATAAAGCAAGATTGGTGTAACGACCGAAAAATACAACCAATTTTTAAATTTTTCAAAAACATCTCGATTCCATTAAATCTTTACAAAAAGGTTTTCAATACAAAACATTTAACGTGTTCCCAGAATCACAATACTACAAAATCACGAGGAGCGGTACGATCACGCCTTCGCCTTGCCACAGTCTCCTGAAGAACCTGAAAAACATGAAACCACAACTGTAAGCCCGAAAGCTTAGTGAGATATCCCCAAAATACCAACCAAAAATACCATACACGCATAACATGCCATAACATATCCGATCACAGAACAGCCATGCACTTCGGGTCTACTGTGTGACTGGTCCGCCGCACCGGCCTACAGTCCGCCCGGTCCACCCTCCGAGTCTAACCATATACATCGAGTCTGCAATGTGATTGTTCCGCCCGTTCACGAGCCTTCAATCCATCTGGTCCACTCTCTGAGTCTACAGTATGAATGGTCCGCCCGCACCGAGCCTTCAGTTTCTCTGGTCCACTCTCCGAGCCTTCGGCACGTCTGGTCCGCCCTTTCGGGGCCTACAGCCTATCCGAGCCGCTCGCTAGGCCTTCGGGACAACCGGTCCGCCCTGGGTATCTTGGCCTACCGCACACAGCAGGACCCGCCTCAACCCAACTCCAGTCGAAACAACCATGTGCACATATACATACAATCATATAGCAATTCACAGTCAACAAGCAGATCAAACAGATCACATAGCATATCATCCCCCTAACAAGGATACCGACCTAATAGGTCACTAGCATAGCATCACCCTATCTCTCAGGATACCGATCTCAAACAGGTCTCTATATACCATCCTAGCTCTCAGGATGCAAACATAACATAGCAACAACATAACAACAACTACCCGGATCTCAATCCGATAAGGGCCAGCCTTGGTGCCTTAGACCCTGTTGATATAGTGAGGATAACTCACCTCGAAACTGCCGACTGAACAGATAACCCGAACTGCTCCGATCACTGATACGATCTCCACCACTGGACAACCGCCAATGCACTGAACTCAAAACAACAATCAATAATTACCAAAATGCCCCTAGAAACCACTGGTCAACCCTTGGTCAAAGATAAGGTCAAAGTCAACCCCTGACTGACCCTACTCGCCGAGTCAACCCTATGACTCGCCGAGTTCCCATAATCAGAACTTCCTTCAAACCGCAACCTAACTCGCCGAGTCACCCCGAGACTCGTCGAGTTCAACAACTCTGAGTCCACTCGCACACAACTCACCGAGTCATCCCTTGACTCACCGATTCTCGACTCGACCAGGAAATATTGGGACTCTTCGACAAGACTCGCTGAGCCCAAGAACAGACTCGCCGAGTCTAAGGCTATCTTCAACCTACTCGTCGAGTTGTTCATACAACTCGCCGAGTTCCAGGCCATCTTCAAGCAACTCGTCGAGTCCACCCATGTAACTCGCCGAGTACCACCGGTCTGAATCCATACAGAAGCACTCCAGGCCATGCAATTGCTCCAAAACATAGATCTAGCCTCCTACAACTCATTCATCACGTAAAGTGGCAAACTTTACGTGAATCCAAAGAAATCTATGCATTTAACACATTAGGGCTAAGGTTTGGGACAAGATAGCTTCATCCAACACTCAATACAGGGACTTTCATGCCTTCTAACTCTTCTCCATCCCAGATCTGAGGTAGCAACCTCAGATCTAGCCTCTATACTCCAATACATCCAAAGGATATGATCTCAACACCCCCAAAATGAAGAATCTAGACAATAGCAGCTCAAACAATGGAAAGATACCTCAAAAGGAAGCTCCAGGAGAAGATTATCCCGAATCCTTGCAAAGCCCTTTGATCCAAGCCTCTTCTTCTTTGGAATCTCTTCAACAACCACCTCTTCAAGCTTCAAATTTCTCAACAATGGTGCTTCTCCACGATTTTAGGGTTTCTGGAACTTAAGGGGGAACAAAGAGGCTGGGAGGGAAACATAATGATCTTTATATAGGGCTCAACCCCGAGAATTAGGGTTTTCTCCACTCAGCGCCTACTCGCCGAGTCCATCTTACTGACTCGCCGAGTCGGCTGCTTAACACGCGACCCAGTCGCGACTCTACTCGCCGAGTCCACCCATGGACTCGCCGAGTCATTCTTTCCCAATTTACTCTTTTAGCCCTTCTACTCTACTCTTGATATTTCGGGATGTTACAATTCTCCCCCACTTAAATTAGGCTTCGTCCTCGAAGTCTACAGCAATTCAATCCCAATGATACTCCCACAACGTGCCGACTGGCCTTAACCGGGCCAAGTCCCTCAAGGTATACCCATCGAAACTCAACACACTTTTTCCATCCTTATGGTGTCCTGACCACCGTCTTAAGCCGGGCACCGGCTGTACCCTCTGATAATCACCCTCAACAACCGAGAATTACCCAAGACGCATCACTGACCCAAATCTCAACATTTACTCGACCCATAAGGGCTTAGAAAGCCATGAACCATCGGATCCCCGATCCGAATCCCACTCTATCCATTCCGCGACGATAGAAAGACCCAATCTCAATCTCTAAGCAACTCCCACGAGTTCTCCTCTTGCAATCACATACACATACTGAACTTTCTCCAGCACCCTCAGGTTGGGAAAAACCTGATACACTGATGATATCCTCCAACATCCCCCAGAATGAACAACTAATACATAACCAATACCCTGATCATAATCACACTGAGAGCCCAAGACTCTCCCGCCGCATCCCTTCCGAGTCTCTTGGCTCTATATCTGCGGAATCCCCTCCGCGATCTCAGCAACATCCCAAACCGGATGTGCTTCAATCCCACTGCTGCAAACACGCTGCTCAAAAACCATACTCGGATTACTCTAATCATAACTCTGCTTTCCCACTTTCACTTCCATGAACTTGCACTCCCTTTCGGAGTTACACACCTCTCTCACTTCCTTTACCAAGGAATCCACTTGGCCATATTGCCACTCCAACAAGTGTCACGGTGCTCGCCCAATGCTACACCACCCCTTGCGTATCCGCTATCCATCCAACACATATACTCTGACTCCCGACGCAGGGACTCTCAAGCCCATGCACTATCTCCACTAATCAAGATCACTACCCGGGGCCAGACCTTCTAATGCAAACGCACTGCAACGAACACAATCCATATCCTCAAACTGATCCAACGATACCTGCAGAGTCTTCAGCATGACTGGACCGCCTCACCAGGCCTTCAGCCCATCTGGACCACTCCCTCAGAACCTTCAGCCAATCTGGACCGCTCTCAGTGCCTTCAGCTTGACTGGACCGTTCTCCGAGCCTTCGGCCTGACTGGTACGCCTACCGGCCTTCAATCCATCCGGACCGCTCAACTAGCATTCAACATTCCGGGCTATCCTCCGGGAAAATCTCTCATGCATACCGTTCTAGCCCTCGATGGGTTCCGAACTCTAACCCCATCATACATACTTGATCCCGGCCTGCTCCCAGGCCCTCCACAATCAAATGCCCTAGGTCTGTATCCCGCCCCGCATGCTCGATACTCACTCCTATCAACCTATACTCTGGGCTGACAGAACACTTGCTGAATCCCAACAGCTAAGCACCTTCGATTACTCATCGATCTCCCGGAGAATTCTTCAATTCTCCACCACTTGGGCACTAACTATCAACCACCAGTGGCCATCACCGACTTCCCAGAACAACTCTTGCACAAAGAAAACACTTACACGCGGACTGCTTCCCACAAGCATAAACAACCTCAACGAGATCTCACATCAACACTGATCAACCTTCTCGAAAGAAACTCAATCTACATCTAACCACTCCTCAGAAAGCAGATGCTACCCGGCCTGCAACCCAATGTCGGGTTTCCACTGATAATCCTCATGAATGATAACCGACGGAATTCCCAAAACAATAACCCATAACCAAAACCACAACCCGCAAAATGACGAATACCACATCGAAAACCAAACAAAATACCAGCTCATAAACATTATACCACAAAAATTCACAAGGTAACAAAATATCAAGAAAGAAACATACCCGCAGCTGCATCCGGCACTGCTCTGACCTCCTCTGCTGCAAGCTGATAAGCACGACCCTGAGCCCTTGGGGGCTCCGCTCCACCCTGACCTCCACCTGTGATCCTCAAAGCGGTCGGTGCTGGAGCCTGCACCGGTCCTGCAACAAGTTGTGGACAGTTGACCCTCAAATGCCCCACCTGATGACAATAATAGCAAATCCTCAAATCCCGAGCTGGCGCTGACTGCCAACAATCCCTCGCATAGTGCCCCTCCTTTTCGCACTTGCGGCATGCACCACCGGACCTACAAACTCCGGTGTGACCCCTCCCACACTTCCCACAAGTGTGGCTGCTCAGATCCCCCACTCTAACATCAACGGTCTTGGGCCGTTTCGGCGCCGGCTGCGACTGCACCGGAGCCTGCCTCAGCTCACGCAACTGCAACTCAATCTCTAACTCACGCCGCCTAGCGGCCTCCTGCAACTCCAACAATGTCCCGCACCTCTGCGCAGACACAAACTGCCTGATGTCCCTCTTGAGAATGCTCAGATAATGAGACATCTGAGCCAGCTCCGAAGCGAACTCTGGGCAAAACATCGCCCTCTCAGTGAACATCCTGGTGATCTCAGTCACCGACTCCGAATCCTGCTTCAGCTCAAGGAACTCCTGAGCCAATCTCTCCTTCTCAACCTGCGGAACATAACGAGTGATGAACATCTCTCTGAACTGATCCCACGAAACTGCAGCCCTCTGCGCATCCGAATATGACCCCATGGTCAATCTCCACCAATCCTTCGCCCCGAGCCTCAATAGGTTCAGAGCACACCTCACCCTCTGATCAGCAGGGCATGAACACGTGAAGAAACACCCCTCCACGTCTGATAACCACCTCATAGCAACAATCGGGTCCTGAACTTCATCGAAAGTGGGAGGCTTCGTATTAGCGAAGTCCCGATACTGAAATCCCCGACTAGATCCTCCCCCTGCCGCTGCTACAGCCGCTATAGCCGCCACGGCAGCCGTCTCAGCGAGTGCCACATAGCGCTCATCAAAATACTCAACCATGGCGGTCTTCATCGACCCAAACAACTCTGGCAACTCAGCCCGGAACAACTCAGCAATCTCATCACGCAGGATCTCACGAATCCTCGCATCCAACTCGCTCGTGCTCATCTGACCGATAACCTCGGGCGGCACCGATCCGCCCGGAACTCCCTCTCCAGCTCCCGATCCTGATCCGGATCCACTCTCATCATGCCTCGGAATCTCCATACTGAAAACACCACACAAAATCTCAAAATCTTCCCACAACCTGGGATCCAACTCTCTCTCCACCCAACCCTAGAGATCATGGTTTCCCTGATACGCGTATGGGTCCTGTGCTTTCAGTAGTACGGGCCCATACTACCTTCCACACCTACTCATATTTGTACGAAGTACTACCACAACGCCCTAGAGAAACATGCATAACAACGCTCAACCCTCACCACTAGAGGAACATTGAAAATATCCCATAAGGAACCCTAGGCTACAGGCATCACAAATTAGGCAACATATCATGAAATCCTGAAGATCCCTAGCCTATCACTAGCAAGTTGTTCTATCAAAGCTCAAAAACACAGTAACACGCATGGTATTTTGGGGTTACTTACTGGCTCCGGTTGATCGTACCTCCGCGTCCTCCGTTACTCATTTTAAAAACCATTTTAAATACTCTTTCGAAAACTCTCCTCGATTTGAGACTGGAGTCACACGAATGTTCCTCCAATTCACTCAAACCAAGGCTCTGATACCAACTTGTAACGACCGAAAAATACAACCAATTTTTAAATTTTTCAAAAACATCTCGATTCCATTAAATCTTTACAAAAAGGTTTTCAATACAAAACATTTAACGTGTTCCCAGAATCACAATACTACAAAATCACGAGGAGCGGTACGATCACGCCTTCGCCTTGCCACAGTCTCCTGAAGAACCTGAAAAACATGAAACCACAACTGTAAGCCCGAAAGCTTAGTGAGATATCCCCAAAATACCAACCAAAAATACCATACACGCATAACATGCCATAACATATCCGATCACAGAACAGCCATGCACTTCGGGTCTACTGTGTGACTGGTCCGCCGCATCGGCCTACAGTCCGCCGGTCCACCCTCCGAGTCTAACCACATACATCGAGTCTGCAGTGTGATTGGTTCGCCCGTTCCCGGGCCTTCAATCCATCTGGTCCACTCTCTGAGTCTATAGTATGACTGGTTCGCCCGCACCGGGCCTTCAGTCTCTCTGGTCCACTCTCCGAGCCTTCGGCACGTCTGGTCCGCCCTTTCGGGGCCTACAGCCTATCCGGGTTGCTCACTGGGCCTTCGGGACAACCGGTCCGCCCTGGGTATCTTGGCCTACCGCAAACAGCAGGACCCACCTCAACCCAACTCCAGTCCAAACAACCATGTGCACATATACATACAATCATATAGCAATTCACAGTCAACAAGCAGATCAAACAGATCACATAGCATATCATCCCCCTAATCAGGATACCGATCTCAAACAGGTCTCTATATACCATCCTAGCTCTCAGGATGCAAACATAACATAGCAACAACATAACAACAACTACTCGGATCTCAATCCGATAAGGGCCGGCCTTGGTGCCTTAGACCCTGTTGATATAGTGAGGATAACTCACCTCGACACTGCCGACTGAACAAATAACCCGAACTGCTCCAATCACTGATACGATCTCCACCACTGGACAACCGCCAATGCACTGAACTCAAAACAACAATCAATAATCACCAAAATACCCCTGGAAACCACTGGTCAACCCTTGGTCAAAGACAAGGTCAAAGTCAACCCCTGACTGACCCTACTCGCCGAGTCAACCCTATGACTCGCCGAGTTCCCATAATTAGAACTTCCTTCAAACCGTGACCTAACTCGCCGAGTCACCCCGAGACTCGTCGAGTTCAACAACTCTGAGTCCACTCGCACACAACTCACCGATTCATCCCTTGACTCACCGATTCTCGACTCGACCATGAAATATTGGGACTCTTCGACAAGACTCGCCGAGCCCAAGAACAAACTCGCTGAGTCTAAGGCTATCTTCAACCTACTCGCCGAGTTGTTCATACAACTCGCCGAGTTCCAGGCCATCTTCAAGCAACTCGTCGAGTCCACCCATGTGACTCGCTGAGTACCACCAGTCTGAATCCATACAGAAGCACTCCAGGCCATGCAATTGCTCCAAAACATAGATCTAGCCTCCTACAACTCATCCATCACGTAAAGTGGCAAACTTTACGTGAATCCAAAGAGATCTATGCATTTAACACATTAGGGCTAAGGTTTGGGACAAGATAGCTTCATCCAACACTCAATACAGGGACTTTCATGCCTTCTAACTCTTCTTCATCCCAGATCTGAGGTAGCAACCTCAGATCTAGCCTCTATACTGCAATACATCCAAAGGATATGATCTCAACACCCCCAAAATGAAGAATCTAGACAATAGCAGCTCAAACAATGGAAAGATACCTCAAAAGGAAGCTCCAGGAGAAGATTATCCCGAATCCTTGCAAAGCCCTTTGATCCAAGCCTCTTCTTCTTTGGAATCTCTTCAACAACCACCTCTTCAAGCTCCAAATTTCTCAACAATGGTGCTTCTCCACGATTTTAGGGTTTCTGGAACTTAAGGGGGAACAAAGAGGCTGGGAGGGAAACATAATGATCTTTATATAGGGCTCAACCCCGAGAATTAGGGTTTTCTCCACTCAGCGCCTACTCGCCGAGTCCATCTTACTGACTCGCCGAGTCGGCTGCTTAACACGCGACCCAGTCGCGACTCTACTCGCCGAGTCCACCCATGGACTCGCCGAGTCATTCTTTCCCAATTTACTCTTTTAGCCCTTCTACTCTACTCTTGATATTTCGGGATGTTACAATTAGTGGTTTGCGGGTTTCGACAAGTCGAGGGTCTTGATTATATTGAGGTTTATGCTCCAGTGGCTCGCTTGGAGCCTATTCGTATCTTCCTTTCATATGCTTCCTACATGAACTTCACGTTTTACCAAATGGATGTCTAGACAACCTTCTTGTATGGCAAGGTGAAGGAAGAAATCTATGTTGATCACCCCGCTGGGTTCGTTAACTCGAAGTTTCCTAATCATGTATACAAGTTGGACAAGGCGTTGTATGGGTTACATCAAGCTCCTCGAGCATGGTATGTGACTCTCACAAAGCACTTGCTCAAGCATGGTTACTCTCGTGGCACCATCGATCAAACTTTATTCATCAATCATGTTGGTAATGATCAGATTCTAGTCCAGATATACGTTGACGACATTATCTTCAGGTCTACCAGTTCACAGCTATGCAAAGAGTTTGAAGGTGTTATGAAAAGAGGATTGAGATGAGTTCGTTGGGTGAGATTACCATGTTTCTGGGGCTTCAGGTCAAACAAAATTCAACCGGAATCCTGCTCCATCAAACTATGTATCTGGAGGATATTCTTGAAAAGTTCGGGTTTCAATACGCAAAACCTGCATCGATGCCGATGGCCGAAAGACCCCTGCTGAATCCAGATACTTATGGCGAATCTGTAGATCAGACACACTACAGATCGATGATCGGATCGTTGATGTATCTTACTGCAAGCCGTCCAGACATCATGTTTGCAGTTTGTCAATGCGCACGTTATCAGGCTAATCCTAAACTTTCACATCTTATTGTTGTCAAAAGAACTTTCGGTATATCAAAGGCAGCCCAAAATTGGGTCTTTGGTATCCGAAAAATTCTGAATTTGATTTATATGCTTTTGCTGACAGTAATTATGGAGGCTGTGAGCTTGACAGGAAATCTACATCAGGAGGGTATCAATTCCTTGGAGATAGGTTGGTGTCATGGTAGTGCAAGAAACAACATATCGTCTCAACCTCAACAGCAAAAGTGGAATACGTTGTTGCATCTGCTTGTTGCTCTAAAGTTATTTGGATCCAACATCAGCTATTGGATTACGGTTTGAATTATCTAGAAACCCCCCATTTACTGTGATAAGGAGGCTGCGATTCAAATTGCTAAAAATCATGTCCACCATTCCAAAACCAAGCACATTGGTATCAAAATTCATTTTATCAGAGACTGTTATGAGCGTTCGCTCATCCAGCTGGAACAGGCTCCCACTGCTAATGATGTGGCGGATCTGTTCACCAAGCCTTTTAACAAAGCTCGATTCGATGTGCTTTTGGGATTTTTTAAAATGATTTGTTTTGAGGATTAATTTTCTTATCTTAGGTTTGGTTAGTTTAAATTTGCGCATTTTAGTGATTTAATTCTCACCCATGCACAAATTTAGGGGGAGAAATAAACAAAAACCAAACAAAAATTAAAAATTTCAAAAATCCAAAAACATTAAAAAAATCAGAAAATCAAAAATATGTTGCGCATAGTTTTGCTTGTAGGTGATGTGATGGGAAGTGATATTATCAAGTGATAACAGTCAATCTGAATCTGCGTAACGTACCAAAACTAAATCGTCTATGCTCTGTGTGCGATGCGCTAGTAGGCACAAAAGATTCTAAACGGACTTGACTATGCAGAGTTGAACTTAAGGAATTCAAAGACTTGACAAATCTTGAACTAGTTAGATCCGTTTAGCCTGACAATACGACGCTCGGGTAGGTTGAGCAGGGAGATATACATGGGAATCTACTGGTCACATTAAAAGAACTCGTATCTAGAACTGTGGATTAACTTTTCCTCGATGTGCGGACTTTTTCCTTAATTCCGGTATTGATAGGGTGACCGGGGAATTCCGATAAATTAGGTTTGTAGAAGATTATTTTCTTTCTTTCTGTCTGTTAATCATATGTTGCCTCCTCTGCATGATCGACAGATCCGACCTGGACTGTAACATATGCAACTCTATATCTCAGCATCTTCTATCTATGCAATTCTTTCTATCTGTTATCCATATACAATCTCCTTTGCGTGACTTACAATCCGACCTGGTACACAGTATATGCATCATTCTTCTTCTCAATCCCTATAAAACTTCAGTTAGTCATATGTTTCACCCTCTATGTGATTGGAAGAGATCCGACATGCGTATATAGCATATGCATTCTAAATCTATCTTCTCACTTAATAATTGTCTGCTCACCCGATTGAAGGAGTATTCTGGAAGTCCTTGATTACAGGAGCATATCAGGAAGCGGGAAACATGTTCTAGTACAATTAAAATTGAACACTTACAGACTGTCTATAGATCTCACTACTCAATTTAGGTGGACAACAATATCCCTGGTCGTCATCAGCTAAATGGACCTTAGGAAATTTATCTAAGAATAGGATCAAAATATCTTGTCATTCTTAGTTTGTCAAAATTTATCACAAATTTTTCGTGTTTAAGTGGATCACAATACCGGCAATCGACCAGACATGGATATGAAGGTAGAGGTACCGACAAGTGGATTAGGGATGTCTAACAACTTTGATCCCAATGTCGCAAAATTATATTCAGTGATTGTTGAGATAAGTTTAGTCTGTTTTTATTTTATTTTATCTTATCTTTATTTTTATTTTTATTTTTTTTATAATTGTCAAAATTTAAAATTTAAAATTTTAAAAATTATTTTTATTTTATTTTTTAGTTTATGTTAATTTTAATTTTAATTTTTAATTCTCAAAAAGTTTTGTTTTTGAAAATTTTTGGGATTTGGACTATATCTTACACTCTGTGGATAACAGCTAAAATCGAACAAGGTATATAAGGTGGGTTTATAGCCGAAATCAAGTCCCACTCCTCATTTTCAATTTCCGGCCGTAAACCCCTCCCACTCTCTCTCATCTCGGAAATTTTTTCACGTTTTTTTGTGAAATTGTTCGGTGCATCTCCAAGGTATGCTAAAATCGATCGTCAATATGTGTTTATTTCATCAAATCGACGGATTTTTTGGCTTCAATCATAGAAAAACCATTTTCGAAGCTTACAACCAGAGCTTACGACCAAGGAGTTGATGGTCGTAAACTCTGTTTTCGGTCATGAGCTTACGGCCATGGGTTTACCGCCGTAAACCTTAGTTTGACCGTAAACTCCATTTGGTCAAATTCATTTTTTGGGCCAAAATTAATTTGCTTTTTCAAATATCTTTGTTTTCTTACATGGACAGTTTTAGTGCAGATCAAATGGAAAACTTGAAGTTCGTTGACGTGCACAATTTGGCTATCATACTGGTGGATCCTCCTGTTGCACATGGAGAGTTCAAGTCAATGATCCATAGGCTGAGGGAATGCTGTTTGGCTTCTGCTATCACGGTGAATCTCGTTGTTTATCAGGGCATCATTAGGGAATTCTGGAAGACCACCAAGTTCAAAAGAGATAATGATGAAGTTGTTACTGTTGAAGCAGAAGTGAAGGGGTGCAGAATTGAAATCACTGAACAATTCATCAGAGAGGCTTTACTAATCGATGACCAACCCTCATTTCCTACTGAGATTAGGATCGAAGACTCCCAAAAGATGCGTTATGAAGGCAACTTTCCTCCTACCGTGAAGAAGCTTATGACACTGTACTGGAGATTTTTGGCTCACGTATTTGTGAGCTGCATTTCTGGCAGTAGGTCTGGTGCTGACGAGATCTCATTGAGGAATACTGGAGCTATTGCATTATTTGTTGTAGGGATAGACTTCAATTTCTCGAAGTTTATCTTGGATGAATTCGTGGTGAATATTAATGCAAGGACACGGGACACGTTCTGGATGTATCCCAGTTTTATCCAGATATTTATCGATATACAGTTCCTAGAGATGGTTAAAGAAGGAGAAACTCTAGACATGAAGTCTCTTGGTCCTCACACGATTGGGCTGATCAAGCAGAATCGCAAGGGAAAGGTTGTCTTCCAAGGAAAGTTTCCGCTTGTGAAATTTGGAAAGTTTGCTGAACTGAACGAAACATCTGAGTCTCATGGATCTTCTGACAAAGTATCCTCTAAGCCTACGTCTTCAGAGAGGGTGGTTTCAGAAGATGATGTTATCACTGTGTCAGATCATGAAGAAAGAGAAGAAACAACAATTCCTAATGCTTTTGTGGCAGAAGAACATGCCATGACATCCATTCCAGTTCAAAGTGATTACAGTGAAGGAACTACAGAGAACATGATTGAGACTGATTTGTATGAAGATCTTGATCTTTCTGTATATGATAAGGATGAAATTCCTTTAAACTTCGGAAGCAATGAAGATCTTTTGTCGAATGAAAACCTTGACTCATTTCTTAACAGTATCCATGATGTTGCTCATCTAGCAACGGAGATACGGGACACTAGAGATGTTCTCGAATCTACACCTCCTACATCCAAACAAATGGCAGAAACTACCATTCCAATGGAGACAGTTTCAGGGATTCCTCCCCTTGCTACTGTTCCTCTTACTACTGAGCCAATTGAAAGTGATTATGCAACAACACAGACCGAACTGCCACCCTTGAAGAGAAGAAGACGCGATCCTAGACAAGGAATTCTCTGTCTAGATTTGTCTTTAGGCCTTCCAACATCACCGACAACCACTCTTGGCATTGTCTCATATGAACCTATTTCTAAAGGACCTTCCACCATATTTGAAGCTGGTGGCTCTTCAGCTGCTGCAGGATTCTCTCCTTCTAGGCCAGATCATGATGTTCCTCTGTGAGGCTCGCCATGCATTTAGCTCAGGAACAAAGCTCAATGCCTTCTCCCAGAGCTAAAGGAATTTCTTTTAGAGAATGTCACTCAGGAGAAGATAATCCTATCATTGTTGAGCTTCAGAAGAAAATAAACGTGCTTGACCAAAAGAACATTAAGCTCGACATCCAAGTAACTGATCTTTTGAGTGAAAATGCCAAGCTAAAGATTCGAGTTTCTGATCTTGAAAAGGACAAGACCTTAAATACTAAACAGATTTCTGATTTACAAAGTCACTTTGGTCTCCTTACTTCAAGCTACTTTGATTTGAAGAAAAAGCTGGAAGAAGAACTTGGTGAAAAGTTCAATACATTTGTTGATGAGTCAAGGATTCATCTATATACTCAAGCTTACCCCATTATTTCATCATCTGCTCAAATAGCACGAGTTATGGATCGTTTTGAAGTGGAACCAGTTCAAGCTCCCAATGTCGTAGCTCTGAAACGTGCCAAGTTGGCCAAAGCAGCTGAGAAAGGTCAACTATTGTTCAAAAGGAACTCTGACCAAAATGCTCCTGGGGATCAACCTAAAATCACTGGTACAGATCTTGAAGAAAAACGCTTTAGAGATGTATATGGTGATAGGTCATGAATTATCTCATGGGGCTTTCATGACACTTTAAATATGTGCATCGTGAGACGGAAGAGTGGCAACACAGAACTGTATAAAGATGCCCATGACTTCCATTCCTGGACCAGGGTTGACCTTTCAGAATTATCAAAGGCTCCTTTTGCGAATCCCTCTCAAAATCCCAAGGCTACACAATTCAATCATTTCTTGGAAGATCAAGTGCTTAAGGGTTTTCCTTCAATGAAGACTGCAGAGTCGATTATTAAACTATACCCGAGTGTAATTGATCCCAAAACCAATCAAATTGTTCGATCTGTGATGTGGCATGCTACCAATCAAGTAAAATAGATTCCTATACTTCAGAATCATCCATATGGATCTTTACAGTCCATGCTTTACTGGGTGTTTGATGAAACTACAGCCTCTGCTGTCATAAAGCTTGAAAATGGATGCATTCGTTTATATGACAAAAGAGATCTACTTCCGTTTGGGAAATAGGATATTCATCAGCTGAATCTTCATCAGATCAAGGTTGCAGAAGATATTTTTGATTCAGCTGCTAAAGAATATACATCTATGGTTGCCGATATCATCAACAAAAGGATGTGGAATAGGGTGATGGGCAAATCAGATGTGCTTCTTGTCGACAAAGACTAATTCAAGCTAGCCCCAAACCAAGGGGGAGATTGAAGGGTTTAGTTAGTGGTTTGGTCTAGGCTTTACTTTCTATAAAGGTCTTTTGAGTCACTTGGTATATTTCTAGGGTGTTTGGCATGTTTACGGCCTGAGTATGTGTTTACTGCCGTAAACAGGTTTACGGTCGTAAACCTTGTTTACGATATGTGTTCTCTATATAAAGGGTTGGTCTTGGTCATTTGTAGGTTGTTAATATTTTAGAGTTCATGGCTAGATAACATCGAGTTGTACCTCATGTTTTTCGAGTTATTAACGTGTGCAAGCTTGATATTTTTCTAATCCTACTCCTATTCTTATTCTTGTTGATTGTTTGATTGATTGATCACCAGTAAGATCTGTTTCCAGGACCTTACACAAATTTACCAGTGTACTATCACTGATAAATGTATCACATTCCGCAGTAATATGGAAACCATAGTAATGCTCAGGTGGATTCCTAACGCTAGTGGAACGCCTCAGAGGTACAGACTCCTCAGTTGGTTCAACAAGAGTTTCCTCCTCAGGTTGATAGCTAGGGTTTGAGGTTCCTTCTCCACTTGACTCTTGAAGCTCTTCAAGGTCAATTTGCCAACCACCGTTTCCTTGGCTTATAAATTCTCTTTCGCAAAATACCCCTCTCCTTGCCATAAAGACCACATTCTCACTGGGTCTGTAGAAGAGGTAATCAAAGGATTTATGTGGGTAGCCGATGAAAATACATCGATCACTTCGAGGTTCGAGCATGTCGTGAGTCCCGCACCTCACGAAAGCCTCGCAACCCTAAATCTTGATGTGGTCTAAATTGTGAACTTTCCCAATCCAGATCTCGTGAGGTGTTCTGGCAACCTTCTTGGTAGGGACTAGATTAAGGATATGGGTGACAGTCTCTATGGCATACCCCCAAAATGAGATTGGTAACGAAGCTCGACTCATAATGGAACGAACCATGTCTAACAAGGTTCGATTGTGCCTTTCAGCAACACCAATAAGCTGTGGTGTCCTAGGTGGTGTCAATTGTGAAACAATTCCACATTGCTTAAGATAGTCAAGGAACTTTATACTAAGATACCCTCCTCCTCGATCAGATTGAAGCATCTTAATGTTCTTGCCTAGCTGATTCTCTACTTCCTGTTTAAACTCCTTGAACTTTTCAAAGGTTTCTGACTTATGTTTGATTAAGTAAACATAAACATATCTATTTTAATCATCAGTAAAAGTCACATAAAAGTGGTTAGCATCCCTTGTGGCGGTTCTGAAGGGTCCACACACATCTGTGTGTATGAGGTCCAACAAACCTTCACTCCTGGCACAAGTACCAGTGAAGGGTGACTTAGTCATTTTTCCAAGTAAACAAGATTCACAACTATGATCTGACCTTAAGTCAAATGACTACAAGACTCCAGCCTTTTGGGGTTGGCCTATGCGCTTATTGTTAACATGTCCAGCACGACAAGGCCACAAGGATGCAACACATTATTTCCTAAGTTGTCTACAACCGAAACAATTTCATATACACCATCACAAGGTAATGATTTAAAATAAAGAACATTATCATAAAAAAAAGCATTAATACCACCACAATCATTATCAAATGAAAAAGTAAATCCTTGTTTGTAGAAACCGTGAAAAGAAATAATATTTCTTGCCATTTCAGATGAGTAACAACACTTATTCAAATATAACATTAACCCACTACTTAGCAACAAAGAATAAACTCCAATCTTAGTGACAGATGAAGCTTTCCTATTCCCCATGATGAATTTTATCTTTCCGTGCTCCACATCCTCACTTCTTCTTAGGCCATGCAAATCAAAACATATATGAATACCACAACCTATATCAAGGACCTAAGAATTAGTATGTGGTGAGTTATTAGACAATATAGTGTAAATACATGTATGGGTAGGTTTAACCTTCCCATTCTTAACATCTTGCAGGTACTTGGGGCAGTTTCATTTCCAGTTCCCTTTATCATGACAATAGAAGCATCCAGCTTCCTTTGGGTTGGAAGGAGTGACAGAACCACCTTTGGTTCCACTCGAAGAGGATCCATCAAGAGACTTTCCCTTGGTACCCTTAGAAGGGGTCTTCCTCTTTTTCCCTCTACTTTTCCCGATTGCCAGAACATGGGTGGTGTTAGGAGTAGGAGTAGTAACAACCGATTTTCCTTAGAGACCACTTTCAGCAATCTTCAAAAGTCCTTGAAGCTTGCTGAGTGTGACCTCCTCCTTGTTCATATGACAACTCATTCGGAACCGATCATAACAAGTAGGTAAGGAGTGCAGTATGATGTCAACAGCCAACTCCTCAAGGAAGTTCACATTCAACTTCAGCAAATGGTCCACAAACCTTTGCATTTTCTGCATGTGGACCGTGATGGATTCACCATCCTTCATTCGGGTTGTTATCATGGAAGTGATGATTTCGTACCTCTCTTGACGAGCACTCTGATGTTATATATCCATCAGGTCCATTTGCATCTGAAAAGGGTAAAATTCCTCATAGGACTTCTGGAGTTCAGCTGTCATTGTGGCCAACTTGATACATGCCACCTTGGTGGCATCTCTCTCATGAATCATGAAGCCAACGATCTCCAATGGAGTAGCAGTAGACTCATCAATTTCTTTTAGCTCCTTATCAAGGACATATTCCGTGTCCTCGTAACGCGTGACCATCCTGATGTGCCTAATGCAATCATTAAAATTTGAACAATCAAAGATGACTCTCCCACAAAGATTCATGAGAGAGAAGGAGCCTGTTGGGTTTGAGCCAGAAGCAGCATTGTTGGAAGACATCTGAAAAGAAGAAAGACAAGTTTAGATTAGATAAAGAATCCTTAATAAGACACATAAATGTAATATTAAGGCTAGGACCCAACACAATACTTTAGAACTTGGAATAGGGATGTCGTAATCCAAGCTATAAAATATTTAAAGGTAGGCGAATGATGATTCACCAATTTCCACCATGAAAAACGAAATAGATATTAGGTTTTAATTGGATTGAAACTCCTAGATCTTTTGAGATTCATTGAACTTTTCAATGGCATGTTTAAATCTCGATTGTGCCCTCTCAAGTTTGTGACTGGGATGCCAAGGATCACAAACAAGGTGTGAATAACCATGCAAATTAACTTAGTACCCTTAACTTTATCATATAATCGATGTGCCAGTTAACCATACGCGCTCCACCGATCTATGATAAACATTAAGTCACCCTTTTCCACTCTTATTAGTCCATGTTAGTGTGCTGATTAACCACACACGCTCCACCAACGACTTGGTAAGGTACAAAGTGTAATTTCATGGGTTAGCACCAATTTCAACTTTTCCTAAAGTAACTAAGATTGGGAATTTATAAAAGGTTTACTTACTTTATCATCATCATTATACTTTTAATGAGAATTATAGTCCTTCTCCTACCTATTCGGCTAACGACCCTCCACCAGTCAAGGAAGCGGTGGGTGAGAGTGGACACCGATTAAGCTGCCATTTTATAGGCAACAACTTTATACCCCTCTTATAGACCGACTTCATGAATAAGCCCTACTAACGGTAAGACTAATTTGATCTTATATATATATATATATATATATATATATATATATATATATTATTAACTTATACTAATATAAAGTATAACGGTTGAATTTTAACTTTTAAAACTCTAGGGTTTGGAATTAAAGTGTGTGTGAGACTTTACAAATTCCAAGACTTGAGGGCAAGTTTTGAAACTATTCAATACTTTTCATTACTATAACTTATGAGTTTATATGGTTTTAAAGAAAAGACTTTTAGAATACCATAACTTGAGGACAAGTTATGGAGTCCATTAATTGGCATTTAGATTAATAAATACACTTACAAACAATTTGCAAATAATTCCTATGATCTACAAAAACTCATAAGCATGAACATTCATATCAAAAATTTCAAGAATCATATAATCATAATATAAAACTTGAAATTTTGATAATTACCTTTGAAAATGGATTAGCATAATCATTACCACATCAAAAACAGGTTTTACGAGTCCAAAACAGTTTAGGGTAATGATTCTAGTCCATTTCCAGCAACAAAACTCGAAAATCAACACTCTGGGCCTCCTATTCGCTTAGTGCAAGAACCTACTCGACCAGTAGGATGAGTTTACACTTAGACTCGTCGAGTCCCCCATGGACTCAGCGAGTCCACTGAACAGTGAACAGATTTTCGACATTTTCAAGATTTTCTAACACCCCTATGGTGTACATGCAACCCTAGAAACCTTGGATCTATGTTTTCCCTATTATACATGCAAATTTGATTTTCTAAGGTTCTCAACCTAACTATCATGTTATGAGGTACTTGTAATGTAAAAACTTAGTAGAATAACATATATTTTTCCTTGTGGTTGATTGCTTGGAGTTATGAGAGCCTAGCACCAATAATGTCGATGCTTCAAGTGGAATCACAAATCACCACACAGCTTGGAAAACCTTGAGAGAATAGAATGCACTTGTAGAAATCGGCCCACTCTTGTTCACTCACACACTAGTGCCATTTCATGTGCCAAAGACCTCTTTATATAGTATGGAGGATTAGGGTTGCATCCATGTAAACCCTAATACCCATGGCCTTTCATTTATATAGGATCCATGGGTTAAAACCTCCATGGACTATCCATGCAAGCTTTGCCCATCCTAAATGAACTTCGGCCCATTCTATATATATAAGAGTCCATATCTAATTAGTATCTTTTGATCACTAAATTAATTCCAAATTAATTCTTGATCAGTATTAATTAAATAATATGATTTCATATTAATATATTATAACTTATAATATATTAATAAATCATAAATATACTATTCTCAAAAGCTTATCCATACAAATTGTTTCGATGAAGTGCAACCCAAATAGACCATGCTGGGTCGTGTCAAGTACATACCAAATATAGTTACGGACTTAGACACCTTATCCAACAGAAAAATCAAAAACAGGAAGCATAACCATTGTATTCAAAAGGGGTTGCACACCAACCCAATAGCAAAAATTTAATTGTTTTACATCATTAACAAAAATAAAAACCACTTAAACTAACTTCTTGCAGGCCTAGACCTTATCATGATCATCGTCGGCCGCGTCTTTCTCCTTTTCCTCTTCTGCAAGCTTTGACCCATGATCCTCAACAGTGATGACAAGCTTACCGGTTATCTTGGCTAGTGCCTCGTGCCATCCGGCTACGTTCCAGGATCACGAGTTCTCAAGATCCTCCGACAGCTTGATCTTGGCCTCCCAAACAGCCACCGCAACACTCGCCTTTGTGTTGGCAATAACCTCCTCGGTCTCCAGGATATTTTCATCTTCCTTCTCATCCTTCTATTTGATCAGAAGCTTAACCTTCCTAAGGAGATCCTTAAATCGATCACGGATTGGGAAACATAAGCGGAGACCCGAAATAAGTATGGAGTTAATAGAAACAAATAGAAATTGGAAACTAATGTCATACAAACACTTACTTCTTGGGAAAAATAAATCAACTTCTGAACTGACTCTTCAGTTCCTAGATTGTCCAAGTTGAGATCTATGGCTTCTGAAGTCTTCCTCTTACGGGAATTTGGGGCCTTCACGGTGAGATCAATGAGAGGTTTCTTAGAAGGAAGAGGCAAGACAACTTTCTCCCTCTTGGCTACAATCAGACCGCTAGACACATCATCTTCAAGATCAGATAAAGCAAATCGAGCATTGGGACGAGTAGCCTTGGATCCTAAGCGCCACATAAGATTTTCATCAATATGGGATTTTCATTTAGGATCCTCATCGATTCTAAACTACCACAAAAAATACAAGGGTCTTTCCAGTTGTCATTAACGCAGTAGTAAATGAGCCCTCTTGGAGACAAGGACAATCGAGCTTAAAGAACCTATCAGCTATAGGAACAACGAAGATCTTCACTATCTTCTCTTTAGTATCCTTGGCAACATGAATAAGTTCTTCAAACCTAAAAGCTACAAAGCAACAAACAAAATGATGAAAGGTGAATCCCAGGATCCTCAACACAAGGGGAAGTTAGTCCTACCCTTTCTAATTCTGGTCTTCTATAAGGAATCCCTGCCATGGATTGAATCACATCTCATAAAGAAATACTTCTCCTTCCAAGCATTGTCGTTATGTTTCATTTTCAAAACAAAATGGGATTGGTGGGGTTTAATCCTAAGAAGAAAATGGGAGTTCCCAAAGGTAGCAAGATCTTACATGTGAGCCAACGCAGCTAAATCTATATCTAGACCTTTGGAATGGTTCAATTTCTCAATCCAAAACAAGACTCTCCAGACGATGGGCATGGCTTAGACATAAGAAATTTGGGTGACTTCAAAGAACTTGGAGATAATCCCAGGAAAGGGGTATTTCAGACCCAAGCCAAAAGGATATTCGGGAAAGCATACCCAAGATGAAGAAGTAAAGTCAGGTTGGTGTTTCAGATTGTAGGGTTAGAAGACAGCTTCGTTAGAGAAAGCGCCAACTATTTTCTAAGACTTGATGTCATCGTTGTCAAAGGAACATATATCATCATATGATAAGATTGTTTGATCAACAAAATCATCCCTAGAGGATGTAGGGATGTCCTTGTGTGAAATGGTCATTTTCTTGCCCATTCTTAGCAAAAGGGAAAAGTAAGGAGAAGAGGAGAGAAATGTACGTTCAAAGGCGACTGGATGAAAGTCACGGAGGAGTAGCCCTAATCGATTGCCTCTATTTATGCTAATAGCAGAAGAAATAGAAAGATTGATTAGACCGATTATGATGACTCTTGAATGGATAAATCCTATCCGTTAGGGTTTAATTTTCAAAAACTCTTATCATATTTATTTCTATTTATTTTTAAATTATCCCTTTGAAATTTTGGCAAACTAACTCCAAAATATCTCGCAAGAATAATTTGTGGGAAATTGTTAGGGCTTAGATCTCGAAATTACATTGAGATTCTCAAGTCTAAGGATCCTCAAGAGCTCAGGCTCATCGAACCTCAGGATCCCGAATATACTCCAGGATCCTGACTAATATTTTTTATTATGTATAACGGCTATATGTTATTTTGTCTTTCTCACATGTGTAGAAATAACCACTCAAATTCATATTCTCAACATATAGTCTTCACAACCATGCAAAAGACCCGGAGGACCAAGTCAACCAACGGCTATAATTAATCTCGGAGGATACCAAAATTTTCAGAGTTCTACTTGTTAGGTTTTGACTATATAAAATACATGTATTCATCACACTACACACAACTTACTGGCAGAATGCTGGCACTTGTTCATGTACTCATTACATTCACTTTGCAATCATTCAATAAAAACATCAAGGCAGGTGATCATTATCACCTCCCAAGCTTTTATATCGGAGATCCTAGCAAGGATCAAAGGCTTTCCTTGTAAACGATTTGCGTTGCTTTGATCTACATTACATATTTTCTTTATATTGAACATCACCGCCTCTTATACACTTTGGTCTATCATAGTTCATTATTTCTTGACCAAAACAATACGTTACTGACGATTTATTTAAAAAGAAGGACTTCAAGAAGAGATTTAACAAGCTTGTTGGAACATGCATATCAAACCTGATGAATTTGAGAATAAGTGGGAGTTGATTATTAACGAATTCAATCTGGAAGGTAAAAGATGGTTCAATGATATGTTTCAATGACAAATAGATACCTGCATATCTCAATGACACTAGAATATCTGGATTGATGAAAACCACTTCAAGATCAAAAAGCACGAATTCCTTCTTCAACATCTACTCGCAATCTGGAAATTTACTTTTACATTTCATGATGAACTATGACACTACAATTCAAAAACAATGAAATACACAAAAGGAGCTTGATCATGAAACAAAGAAAGCGGTATATAAATTTATTTATCCACGATCGATAGAAAAACATGTTGCAAAGTTTATACAAGTACATTGTTTTATGAAGTCTAGAAAGAATTCAACAAAGGTTCGTGGTACTGCCATTACAAACATGTTGGATCAAAGAACGAATGGGAGTTGTACAAAGTGGAACAACTGGACAAAAACAGCAATTTAAAAATCGAATTTGAGATAATATTATTATTTTAAGTTTTGATGAATCACAACGTAATATACAACTATATTCAGTTATGATTACAAAATATATATATATATATATATATATATATATATATATATATATATATATATATATACAACTATATTTAATTCAATTGAAAAAATACTTAATGCATTAATTTTATTTTGAAAAGGTAGAAATAAAACTTCCAGAAAATGATGTAAAATGTACTTGTGAACACTTCAACCGCTTTGGTACTTTGTGCAAACACGCATTCAACATACTCATAAAACATGGAATTAAGGAGATACCTAAACAGTACATTGAGAATCATTAGAGAAAGCATGTATATGATACATGAGACAGTGAAATTAACATATTTGTCAATCAAGCATACTACAACTTTGAAGCATGTTTGGCATATGTACGAAAAAATAAAGAAAAAATGGATTTTTTTGTTAAGAAAACAGAAAGCATGCTAAAGGAATACGAGAACGATCCTACCAATGAATTGGTGGAAAAACAGGACATATGTTGAAGAGGTAGGAAAGCTTATGGGCATTTCTATTCCAAAAGACATTGACATCAATGTTCCAAATGTTCAAAGCAATAAAGGAAGTGGAAAGAAAAATAGAATTCAAAGTGAAGAAGAAATAGCATATAAAATTCAAACAAGCAAACAAGAAGATGCTTAAGATGTGGAGAAAGGACTCCTCATAACTTGCGTTCATGCCCTATCAAACTTGCAGCAGAACAATCATCAAAAGCTACATAGATAATTACTAGTTTAATCAGTAATGAATAAATCAGGATTTTTTTCAAAATAATATAGTTTTTGTTTGATGCATTTCACTCTTTTTACAAGACAAAATGTAGTATGATTTTGTTTACTAAATTCTATCTACTTTGATACTTTCTTTGATTTTATTAGTAGTACAACAAATCAGTTTTCTTGAAATTTCTTCTATCTTTAACCTTTTTCTATATAACTTTATGTCTTTTATGATTACAAAAGTATATAATCACTTATGATTAAACAAAACATATGAAGTGATATTACATAATCATTTATGATTATATAAATAGAAATAATTATGTAATCTGTTAACTGTTATTCAATATATGTAATCGTTTATTATTACATATAAACTGTTAATCAACACATGTAATCATTTATGATTACATATAAATAACATGTACGTTGTACTACAACTCTCATTACATGTAAAAGTATAATATATTCAATTATGATTGAAGTTCCACAAAATGTTAATACAAACAAAATTAAATAATAAAATCCATCACCATACATATAAAACTTGTTCAAAATAACGATCACCATATAGAACAACATTGTTCATAAAAATATAAACATAACCATATTCATCTAGAAAAGCAACCACTAATCACCCATCATCGAATAAAATCAATCATAAGCAAATCTTCAATAACAAATAATTTCACAAGCCTCAGATGTCATGTTCCCCATTTTCCAATATTCTTGTTCTTGATGTTCGTAGCTAGATTTTCATACAGATTGTAGCTGACTCCAAGAACACTTCCACTATTACTTAAAAAGATTATATCCATTGAACATACCAAATCTTTACTACATATCTGATATAGAGAAATGTTCTTGATTAAAAAGAAATCTTCTTTAAATGAACAACATTCCTCTACTTCAAAGACATCTAGTAAAGATCTGATATGTTCAATGAAGATAAACTTGTTAAGTCATGGTTGAAGTGGTGTTCTTGGAGTCAGATACAATCAGTATGAAAATCTAGCTACGAATAACAGAACAAGAATCTTGAAAAAATATGGAACATGTTATTAAAGATAGCAAAATTCGTTCTTTTTGACTTATAGAGACAATATTTGTCACACCCCAAAACCAAGAACGGCGGAAACGTTCTGGGGCGGAGGACGTCATGTATAATATCAACAACAATGTAAAGTAGTAAACAAGCAACAACATCATCCATTGCATTAATAATATAATTATTATACAAATGTGTTCTGTCAAATTTTGATAAACACTAAAGCATAAATCAAAATGAAAGATAAGTCTTGAACAAGCTCCATCTTCCTTTCTCCTTGCATCGGTACCTGTCTATGATGACCTGAGGATACAAGTAATTTTGAAAGCGAGTATCAGCTTTGAAGCTGGTGAGATCATAAGTATTTAGTGTCTTAATTTGTATGTAAGTATTTGTATGTAAGAATTTGTAAGTCTATGTATTGTAAGTGTTGAAAGTGTATATGAACTGTAAGTGTTTGAAAAACCCTAGAATCCCTATGATTCCTACTAGTATATGAAGGTGTCTTCTACCAAGACCTAACTGTTCTGAATGTATGTCTTTTGGAAGAGTATGTATGTTCCCTAGTATAAATATCATTATCCAAAAAATATAGTTTCTACATTTCCGTGCGTCATGTGAATGTTCACGAGGTGAATGTAATGGGAAAAAGAAATAGTACTATGGTGTAGTGCTATTAGAACTACTGCGTACTAACTACCTTAAATCGTATTTATATTAAGGCATTATGTGATAAATTGTACCATACTATCGACTGGTAACAACGGCATAAGAATGGTCGTAATAAGGAATGACGTTTGGCACCCGCAGACCTGCAGATCCCACTGTAGCTAGCAGCAAGGTGTAGGATAGTCAATCCAGTATAGATCTATACACAAACTCATACTATAGACTGGTTACAACGACATAAGAATTGTCAAAAATAATGTATGACGTTTGGCACCCGCAGACCTGCAGGTCCCGCTGTAGCTAGCAGCAAGGTGTAGGATAGTCAATCCATTATAGAATCTATACGCAAACTCACGCTCTCCCTTCAAGAGACTCTGGCTACAACTGGGGCCATAAAATTTAAGTCATGCTCCGATTTAAATCACTATTATTAACGTATTCTTGTATATGTAATGAAATGTTTCTCGTTCTAGTATAGTTGTATATGTTCTCCTCCTAGTATAGTTGTACATGTTCTCTTTCTTGTATAGTTGTATATGTTCTCCTCCTAGTATAGTTGTATATGTTCTCTTCCTAGTATAGTTGTATATGTTCTCTTTCTAGTATAGTTGTATATGTTCTCGTAGTAATGTAATGTATAGACTCATGAATGAATTGACTCATTGATCTAGAAGTTGTAGTAGTACGATCCTGTGTTACCCCGATGGTAACTTACTAATGATGTGTATAGTACGCATGAATATGGAAGTAATTTTATTTTCTATATATGTATAATTGATATATAACTAATATGGAAACGACCTTCGGACGGTCACCCGAAATCCCACCAGACCACATCCAAATCGAGAAAAAGGAAATAGGGCGGATGGCCTTCCTAAGCCCTTTAAACATTGCTTATATATCTATACATATATGGGCATGCAATTTATAAGTAGTAAAAGCATAAATAAGTTTTGTAATACATTTGAAACAAAAATATTATTTTAAGAAAATATCGACTTGATGTCAATCTATAAAACAATTTGAAGGCATAAGTTTGATAAAACAGTTTAAGTATAAGGAAACATTTGTTTGAAACACAGTTGAAAATAAGTTTGAAAGGTAATGTACAGAGTAAGATGTACAGTGTAATAAGGATTTTAAAAACATATAAAATGTTTATAAAAATCATTTGAAGGAAACTGTTTGGTAAAACGGCTAATGAGTAGCCAAATCTTTTGAATGTTGTATATTAATCACATGTGATTGATGGAATAACTAGCATAATTCTACTTATTAATCACATGTGATTGATATAAGAAGTAACATGGTTCTACTTGTTCCCCCCCCCCCCATAAAACATTTAAAAATAGTTTAAAACATTAGTTAAGGGGTATGAACTCACCTGTAGTAAGTGACTGGAATTGAACGGACTGTTATCGTAAGGAAGGATCGGGCAAGTGCTTGGTGTCAAATGAAGACTTAGACACGCACAATGATCCTAATTACATATGAAAACATATGTATATAAATAATTAGTGATTAAAACACCAATTATACAAGTATAAACATTTAAGCGCGAGGAAAACACTTTTGGTCAAGTGCTAGGAGGCTAATGGGTTGCAACAAAGGAGTGCAATGCCCCCTATTTGGAGTTTAAGGTCTAATGACCATATTCTTTGGAGTTTACGGCCCAGGGGAGTAAACTCCTGGCCGTAAACTCTCAACCAAGTGCCTAAACGGAGCTTAGAATTATTACAACTCTAGTGGTGAATTGTTTCAAGGCTATAACAAGTGTTTGGGTACCATATGAACCCCTTTGGGGAGTTTACAGCCTAGAGACCATATTCCCTTGGATTTTACGGCCGTAAACTCCCTTGGGAGGGTGATTATGGTGTTTTCTAGTCTCTAAATTAACTAGGAACTAAACTAGGCTTTTGTACTTGTCTTTAGAAGAGTTTATGGCACATTTGGCACCATTTTATGGAGCTTACGGACCTAGAACCTTTTGGGCCGTAAACTCCCTCACTCTTAGTGTTCTAAGTGTTTTAACTAGTCCATAACTCATTTAGGTACATGCCCAAATTGGTCTCTTGGCTTAAGGAAGGGTTTAGGGTGTCATTCGACCCCTTTTTAGGTGTTTACGGCCCAAGAGTTTGTCTTGACCGTAAACTCCTTTTTCCTTGTGATTTCTTATGTTTGCTAGGCTATAAACACTTTAGGGTACTTGTCCTAATTTAATCTAAGCCTTAGGAAGTGTTTCAAAGCATTTTGGCACTTAAAACTTGGAGTTTACGGCCTAAGAAGCTCCTTCGCCGTAAACTCCCTTCTAGCCATGATTCCTAATTGTTTTGTGGTATAAGGCATGAATTGGAGGCCCCTAGTTCCAGTTCTAAAGCTGTGATGGTCATTGGAACCCTTTGGGACCTTAAAATGGAGTTTACTCCCCAAGAACGTTCTTGGGCGGTAAACTCCCGGATCTCACATATTTGGCATGTAATCTATGTTATTAAGCTTATAACAAGTATTATAAAACAACTAGAGAAGTATACTCACGATTTGGGATAAAAACCCGAAGATCCGTGAGAGAGAATTTGGCTTTTCTCTAATTGGAATTCAACTAATGAACCAATTTGGTTCAGAATTCTATTTATAGTCCTGAGATATTTTTGGCAAAAAATATTTTTATTCCTGGAACGAACTCTAATGTCCTAGAGTCTTGGAATAACAGTGTTGCACAAAACCCTAGTGCATCCACTCTCCTAATATTTCCTTAAGTGTAAAAATCCTGAAAACTGTCAAACTTATACTCGAAATCTGAGTTTTCACTATAACTATTCTACATCTATTGGCTTGATATGGTTTGTTCAGAATGGAAATTTCGGGTTGTCACAATATTTTACCTTAAATGAAATGGAAGTTATTTACATCATAAATAAGTAATGGTGATATATAAAAAAATTAAATTAAAAATTCAAGAAATTAATAATCGAAACTAACCATTGGAGAAGTATAAGAATGATTTTCTTCAAAAGTGAAAGAAAAATCAACATCATAAAATAAGACTTCAATGTTTGATTCATATGTTTTACAACTTCACCACTCATCTTTGACCAAATCTAAGGAGTAGCACGAGGCTACCCCCTTGATAAAAACAAATTCACAATTCAATTAAAAAGTTGATTTGGTGATGATTTATAAAGCTAAGATTCTTGAATACAAACACTAGAAAACAAAAAAAAATCTAAAAAAGATAAGATTCAGCATGGTGATGTATTCAATGCAGTCAAGATAAGATAAAAGTGTGCTCACTTATCAAGAATAAAATCTAATAAATTATAATGTGGTGTTCAACATATGAAATCATTTATGATTACAAAAACAGAAAGAAAAAATTAACTAATGTTAAATATAAGCTATCTATCATTCAACATATACATAATCACTAATAGTTACATATAAACAACAAATAATTGGTACTAAAAATATAATCACATATAAAAATATAACATAATCACTTATGATTAACATTCAATAACATAAATCATAGAAACAAACATACATAATAAAATCCATCAAAATACATATAAAGTTGTTTACAATATCCATCACCATAAAAACAAACATTCTTTAGAATATCCATAACCATAAACACAACATATACCAAGATAAACAAAACTTGTTCTTAAAACACCAACATTAAAAAAAAAAAGCATCTAATCACCCATCATCCATTAACTTCTAAAATCATAAAATCTTCAATTAAAAAAAACTTAACAGCCTTGTTTATGTATTCCATTGAGCATTATATGAATGTTTACCACGAATCTTTGGATCAACTTTTTGATACTCATACATAACTTTCAACACATCATCATGCTTCATATTAATCTCAGAAGTTAAAATTGTTGTTGCATATTTCATTCTCAACTTCTCCTGAATTTTTTCTTGAGAATAACCCTCTTTTGGAAGACCACATTTCCATTTAGAACCTTTTTCTCCAAAATAACTCTCCATATGCCTCATAGCAAAAACACCACAATCCACTTTGTTGTAAACTGTCCTCCATGGCATTATCAATCTTACTAGTGTAAGATTTTTATAAGCCATTTCATTTGCTTTAACATGCTTGATCTCTTTTAGATACTTAAAAAAAATCTGAAAATCATATATGATTTGAACTCAGAAAAATATAAGTATAATAATTATAAAACAGATCATATATGATTTGAAATCTGAAAATTAAATATGATTGGAAACTTATCAGAGGTTTAGAAACTGCACCATACTTATCATTGAAATCAACATCATCTACACCATTGTCAATAACCTCAAAAGCAGGTTTATTCAGATTGATAACAATAAGATATATGTGCTTTTGCCTCACAACAGGGACAAATACCTGACATCAAAATGTATAATATTAGAAAGAAAACATTAATATTATGTATATATATATATATATATATATATATGTATATGTATAGAAAAAACTAAATATAACATATCAACATCGTTCAAAACCTTCAAGTCTCTATCACCAGAAACACTGATAGAGAAGTTGTCTTTGAAAACTTTCTATTTTCTGATTTCCTTCAAATGATTATATTCAAGTGACAAAGTCTGTAATATAAAAAAAATCAGAAGTGATTATATAATAAAATGTAAATATTTAATATAAAAAATTATTAATTATTATCAAAATATGAAAAGAAAAATATACAATAAAATCTTACAGTGTCAACATTCTTGAACAATTTGAGTATAGAATTAACAACATCTCTTAATTTCTCTTCGTGATTTAGTATACGAGACCATGAATCAAGAACACTTACATGCAAATAGGTTTTTTATAAAGACTTTCATAATTAGCTCTAAAAGCCATAAGATCTGCTTCTATAATTAAGACCATGTCCCTGTAAATACTTATTTAAATGTTATTAAGAATAAAAAATTATATTTAAAAATATTACCCTAGATTTCCGTGAAGACTATAAAGCCATTGACAAACAAAATTTTCTACTTATGTCAAATTAGGTTTAAAATCAATTAACCTTTCCTTAAAATGTGACTTATAAACATATGGAAACACCATTTCTCTCTTTCCTTTAACATCTACTTATGATGTTCCTTTTTCATTTATATCTTTAGGTTTGCCAGACTTTAATTTTGATGGACTTTTTCATTTATCACTTGAGCTTGGTCGAAAATTGGTTTTGATGGTCCTTCTAATGTAACCAAAGGGGGTGCAAAAGAAATTGGACTAGCATCAATAACAACAATATTTGGAAAAATACATTGTGGCCCAGCATTTGGTTTTCCCAAATAAACTCTATCCATAATTTTTTTTCTTTGTCATCTGTTCAGGAGAACTTTGCCTTCTTGGAACCTTGAGAATCATGAATAAATCCAAGGCTAAATCTTGGACTAGAAAACTTCTCAACTTTCCCCTTTTGCTTTGTCATTTTTCAATGATTGAGTCTCATTTGAATCCTTCCATTGTATAATTTGTAAACCTTCTTTAGCAGTTTCTACCCAAAAAAATTATAAAAATCATATATTATTAAACAACAATTATAAATACAATCATATATGAATAAACAATAATTATAAACTAATTACCTTCATCTTTATTTTTAATTGAACAATCTTCTATTGCTTTCCCTAAATCTGAATCAACTTCAACAGCTTCACCTTCTACCACACCTTCTCCATCCTTCTTTGCTTTAGAAATTTCTATTGTATTTGGTGTCTAATCCCATAACTATAATTGGGATGTACTTGACTCGATTGTAGCATGGACCTTTTGGGTTGCCTTCACCAGTGCAACTTGATAGGATGGACTTTTGCGAATAAGGTTATTTATGATTTATTAATATATTATAAGTAAAATATATTCATATGAAATCATATTATTTAATTAGTATTGGTCAAGAATTAATTTGGAATAAATTTTGTGATTAAAAGAGACTAATTAAATATATGGTGATTGATTGTGTAAATCAATGATTCTTATAGTGTGGGCTAATGATCCATAGTTATTTAGAATGGGCTAAACCAATGAGATAATCCATGGATAGTCCATGGAGGTTAACCCATCGAGCCTAAGTAACATGAAAGGTCATTAGGGTTTACAAGGTGTAACCCTATCATTTGCTACACTATAAATAAACCCCCTCCCTAGAGCCAAAATCGGTTGCCACAACATTCTTGGAGAGTCTAAATTGATTTTGTGCTAAATAAGTTACTCTCTCAAACCTCCTCTTGCATATTGGTGTTTGTGAACCATTAGAGGCATCTCACTTGAGGTGCTCAAGAATTCAAAGGTCAAGAACTACAAGACCTTATAAGAGGTAAGTCATCTAAATAGTTGTATTGTTCATTTGACAATTTGTATGCTAGTAAGGATAACGCTTTAAAAAATTGTAAATATGCATGTATAATTAGAGAAAACATAGATCCAAAGCATTTAGGGTTGCATGTGCACCATAGGAGTGTTATAGTGCTAAAAACCCAACAATTTCAACTAACACTTCGACAAAACCTTTCAATAAACTTGGATGAATCAATTCATCTTCTTTCTTTTTTTCTATAATAACTTTATCAATGGTATGATCTGAAATTAGTTCTTTGTTAAGATCACCCTCACCCAAATTTACAGTCCCTAAATTATTAAAATCATTAGTGAATCATCTATAATGTATAGAAAATACGTAAATAAACACTTATGATCATCAAATTTATTTTTCTCAAACCCAGTCAAATTGTCATTCACATCATCTTCAACTCGTTTCTGATTTATACAACCATCAACCAAGTTTTTAGTACCTATAAAATTCAAATATAAAAAATGAAATCATATATATGATTAAACTATATATAATAAAAACATATGCTTACCTTGATCTAAACTTTTAAGAAAACTTTCAACAACTGGATCGCACATGAGACTTTCAACAACTGGACTGCCACAAGGGATGCTAACCACTTCTATGCGACTTTTACTTATGATTATAGTAGATATGGGTATGTATACTTAATCGAGCATAAGTCATAAACCTTTGAAAAGTTCAAAGAGTTTAAGCAAGAAGTGGAGAATCAATTGGGCGGAAAGATAAAGATGTTGTGATCCGATCGAGGAGGAGAGTATCTTAGTATCGAGTTCCTAGACTATCTTAAGGAAGGTGGAATTGTTTTGGAATTGATGCCACCTAGAACACTGCAGCTTAATGGTGTGGCTGAAAGGCACAATCGAACCTTGATAGACATGGTTCGTTCCATGATGAGTCGAGCTTCATTACCTATCTCATTATGGGGGTATGCCTTAGAGACTGCTGTCACACCCCAAAACCAAGAACGGCGGAAACGTTCTGGGGCGGAGGACGTCATGTAAAGTATCACAACACAGTAAATGTAAATAAGCAAACAACATCATCCATTGCATTAAATATATAATTTTAATACAAGCGTGTTCTGTACAGTTATAGACACTAAAATAATGTAAAAAAAAATAATATGAGATGAGGCTTGGATGTGCTCCATCTTCTCAAAAGCTGGCCTTGGTACCTGTCTACTGATGACCTGAGAATACAAGTTATTTTGAAAGCGAGTATCAGCATTAAGCTGGTGAGTTCATAAGTATTTTAGTGTCGGGTTTGTTATCAAAACGTTTGAACCTGTCGCAAGTATAAGTTGTAAAATGTATGTAAGTGTTTGTAAAAGTTTGAATCTCTCAGAAAAACCTATATTTTCTATTAAAGTAGCCTTCTACCAAGGCTTAACTGATTTGTATGCTCGTTTGTTGTAAAAGTGTGTAATTTCCCAAGTGTAACTATCATTTAACAAAATATAGTTTGTACATTAATGTTTAAGTGAGGTTATCACTAAAAATATGTAATGGGTAAATCATTGTAGTACTCTAGTTTTGTATTATAGAAACTACTGCTGTACTAACTACCTTAAACCGGATTTTATATTAAGGCATTATGTGATAAATTGCACCATACTATCGACTAGTAACAACGACATAATGAATGGTCGTAATAACGAAATAACGTTTGGCACCCGCAGACCTGCAGGTCCGGCTGTAGCTAGCAGCAAGGTGTAGGATTGTCAATCCAGCATAGATCTATACGCAAACTCACGCTCCCCCTCCAAGAGACTCTGGCCACAACTCGAGTCATGACATTTAAGTCATGCTCCTATTTAAATCACAGTAATTTAAGTATTCTACTATGTGTAATGTAATGTTTCTCGTTCTAGTATAGTTGTATATGTTCTCCTCCTAGTATAGTTGTATATGTTCTCTTCCTAGTATAGTTGTATATGTTCTCATAGTATAGTTGTATATGTTCTCATAGTATAGTTGTATATGTTCTCATAGTAATGTAATGTATAGACTCATGAATGAACTGACTCATTGATCTAACAGTTGTAATAGTATGATCCTGTGTTACCTCGATGGTAACTCACTAATGATGTGTCTAGTACGTATGAATATGGAAGTACTTTTATGTCTATATAGGTATATTTGATATATAATTAATATTGAAACGACCTTCGGATGGTCACCCGAAATCCCACCAGACCACATCCAAATCGAGAAAAAGGAAATAGGGCGGATGGCCTTCCTAAGCCCTTTAAACATTATTTATACATCTATATATATATGGGCATGCAATTTATAATATAAAAGCATAAATAATTTTTTATAAGACATTTGAAACATAAATATTAATTCAAGAAAAGATCGACTTGATGTCAATGTATAAAACAATTTGAAGGCATAAGTTTGATGAAATAGTTCAAGTATAAGGAACATTTGTTTGAATCACAGTTGTAAATAAGTTTGAAAAGTAAAAGAGTTTGTAAAACATTTTGAAGTAAAACAGTTTGATAAACAGTTTGAACAGTGATAAAATCATTGGTTTCCTAGTTATTAATCACATGTGATTAATGCAATCACATGTAATTGAAGCAATAACTATATGTATTTAACTTGTATTCCCCCCCCCCCCATAAAGTATTTAAACATTTAAAATCATTTCAAAGGTTGATTTAAGGGGTATGAACTCACTTGATTGAAGTGGTTGATTTGAAATAGTCTAGAAAAGAATCGAGCAGAACTTCGACAGGAAGAGTTGAAAGCGGGGGAAAAATCTCGGGAATCTCGGGAATCTCGGGAACACAAAACCTTCCTTCGGGACTTGAAGGTGAAAACTGGGGCTTCGGGAGCTTAACCGCAGAGTTTCAGCACGAGAGATGGAAAAATGGAGCACCTAAACCCGGCACCCCAAGAGTTCTATTTATAGGGGCATTTCTGGTGTGTCACGTCGTGGCTAAGGTTGGCCACGTCGTGGGGAGTAAGCCTTATCCCCTTCCGTTGATTGGACGCCCTCAGTCACTTGCCGGGTCGCGGCCAAGCTGCGCCACCTCGTGGGGGCCTGACAGCCTCGGATTTTGGACCCCGAACTTGTAAAATCCGTAACTTTCGCATACGAGCTCCGTTTTCGATGTTCTTTATATGCACGCGTAGCTGAAAATGTTATCTACAACTCTCGTTTAGACTTCACCGGCAAATTTTGACTTTATTTTTAATTATTTATTTCTAACGGGCCGGGACACGAAAAGTCCGTTTTCGACAGACTTTTCGCCGTTGCGCTACTAATGTTGAGACCTTAGATTCTCATTTAGGTTGTTTCGGTCAAAAGTATCTCGAGCTCTATTTTGAGTTTTTAGCTGTCTACTACTATACCCGAATCTTGGAAAAATCATAACTTCCTCATCCGAAGTCAGATTTGGACGTTCTTTTTATGTACGATCACGGTTTGAGGTTATCTATAACTTTCATTTAGATACTTAAGGCTAAAAACTATTGTATTGAAACTTCACGTTTTTCGTTTAATCAGTGTTGCCGGTTTTGCCGAGAATCTTCGGTTGGTCATAACTTCTTCGTTATAACTCGGATTTTAGGGTTCTTTATATGTACCAAAACCTTGATACGATTCCTACTACTTTAGGAAAGTTATATTTTGACCTAAATTTGATTGGTTTTACATTACATTGTCTCGAAATATCGGGTTGTCACAACTGCCGCCCATATCCTTAATCTAGTCCCTACCAAAAAGGTTTCCAAAACACCTCACGAGATATGGACAGGGAAGGTTCCCTCGTTAGACAACATCAAAGTTTGGGGTTGGGAGACTTTCGTGAGACGCGAGACTCATGATAAGCTCGAACCTCAGAGTGAGCGATGTATTTTCATCGGGTACCCACAGAAGTCCATTGGATATCTCTTGTATAGACCGAGTGACAATGTTGTCTTCGTCGCGAGGAGAGGAGTATTTCGTGAGAGAGAACTCATATGCCAAGGGGACAGTGGGAGGCAAATTGACCTTGAAGAGATTCAATAGTCAAGCAGTGAAGGAACCTCAAACACTAGCACTCAACCTGAGGAGGAAACTCCGATTGAACCAATTGACGAGTCCGTACCTCTGAGGCATTCTAGTAGCGTTAGTGTTCCACCTGTGTTATATGGTTTTTGAAGGTGTAATTTATCTAAATCAAAGTACCTGAAGAGATTTGTTTCCCTGTTAGTTTATCGAGACTTGTTAATTAATTGTTCATCTGAGATTTAGTAAACCATTTCTTTACTGCTTTTTTATGTTTGGTAACCTATAATCAAATATTTTAAATTAATTCACCACCGTTCCCCTAGTTTTCGACACCCTTGCTTATCAAAGTTATACTATACTCGATCGGGTTCACTGCCTGTAAGGTGTGGTTAGATGCGATAAATTAGGACTTATAAATAAAAAACTAGTGCACTAAATATTCACATCAAGTTTTTGGTGCCGTTACCGAGGAACTGCTTTCAATTATTTTAGTTTATTTGATTATTTTTTATTCGTTTTTATTTTTTTTAGTTTTATTTTCGATGATATCATTTCACTTGTCGGGAAGGTTCTTGTGGTTAATTGCAGGAATTTGGGATCATACGCATTGATTGACTTTACCTTTTGCATGGGTTTCGAGAATGCAAGCGATTAGGGAATTCTTGACCTGCTTAGCCTACTACTTTGTTGATTTGTCCAACTCAATCCATGGGGCGTAGTATAGCAAGGCGTATTGTGGTGGTTAAGTAGAAGACCGAGCTCTTGATGTTCTTGACTAGTTAGGTCACTTCTTGTTCTACTTTTAGTTAGAGGTACGAAGAAAACAAAGGAAATATTCTAACGGGTCCCGAAAGTTGTTGTTTTCACAAACCATTTCTTGCGTGCAAGGGTTTTAATCAACTATTGTTGTTTAATCTCGAAAAAGACAATTGATCATGATGTCTCATGTTTTATGTCACTCATCAGAAAATCATGGCTGTTTTTAAAGCAATTAAAATATATATATATATATATATATATATATATATATATATAGAAGTTCCCAAATTTATTAGTTAGAAAAGGAATTTCAAATAAGGAAAAGGAAAAAATTTCAGTTAAATTACGCCCAGCGTAATTGACATTACACCAAGCGTACTCAACCTTTGATCGCGAATGACTTCTTGGAATTGGAGGTACGCACCGCGTACATTTGAACTTACGCCCAGCATAAGACGGCGGCAGGTTATATCTTTTTACCCTTTGACTTTTTGTTATTCTTTCAAATTTTTTTCCTTCGCCGCACGCACTGAGACGGTCGAATCTCCCCACAAGATCTTCGATTTTTCTTCTTTTTTTTAGTAGAATCGACACAAAGGTATGTTATTCAGTTACTCTATGTCTTTGATTTGCGTTTAATCAGTGAAATTTGTTGCATATTGCCTTTGTCGAATTCTAGGGTTCATATATTTCTTGAATAGGGGGCTGATTTCACAATTGTATGTTTGATTATGACATAAATAAGGCCGATTTCGGTCAATAGACTAAACCCTAGGACTTAATTTGGCCTTAATCCCAAGCAATAGCCATAAATTCATCCTTATGGGTTTACGCCTAGCGTTCGCTAGACGTAAACCTTCGATTGATGGACTGCCCTGCGCATTTCTTGGTATAATGCTGTTGAAGAGTGATTATGGCTTAAGGCGGTGACGAACAGGTTCAGATACGACTTCGTTAGACGTATGCCTAAGTAGTTTGCCCATATTATGACTTTAGAACAAACAGGGGACACCGGGACAGTTTTGAGCATCTGGAAGTACGCCCAGCGTACATTTCATGCCAGAGCACCATTCTTTTTTCAGTCTAAATCTGTTAATGTTGTGATTATTTTGTTTGGTTTTGTGTTTGGTATTTATTTGTGCAGATTATGGCCCATAGAACTCAAAGAACCAACCCACCCGAGGACGTGTCAAATCACCATTTCTTGCAGTTCCAGCAAACTCTAAACAACGAAATCCGGGCCAAATATGTCAACAATCTGAGTCTGCTACTTACTAAGGAGATTGACATAGCACCTTCATTTGATTGGGAACTAGCGGCCCAAACTGGACTTGCTGCGCTGATCCAAGATTTTTTGCAATACACGCACTCAGATGCGAGTAGCGTGCATTTGTTCGTATGTTAGGGTTGGGCAAGACTGTTCAGGATCCAGGAGCTTGTGTATCGGGAATTTTTTCTGGAGTTTTATGCTACAGTTTCCTATGACCCTAAGAAGACACCCGATGATAGGACAGCCTTTTCCTTCATACTGGGTGGTGTGAGTCGGGAGTGTAGTGCGATTGAGCTTGCCACTCGAGTTGGGATATATATATACGGTAGACGAGACGAGGAGTGTCCACTTCCCGACATTCCTTGTTGATTGTCTCATGGGCCGGCCAGATGACTACAATGAAAACACTTTTTAGGCAGAGATCACAGGGGGAGTGTACACACCATCTACTGCACGGGGGAGGATGATTCGGTCTACCACATATAGACTGCTGCACCGTCTGATTTCCATATCTCTCACGCACCATAAGAATAGTGAGAGAGTGCCTTCTATAGACTTGTATTTCTTATGGGCACTTGTTACTCCAGGGAGGCACCTGAACCTTCCAGTTGATTTAGCCGCTTATTTGGGTAGGAGGGCCAGGGGACTTCGGGAGGATAGCTCGATTTGCGGGGGGCATTTTATCATGCGATTAGCTCGATCCTATCAGTTGTTGACGCGTGAGATTACGAGATCAATGGTGTTTCATGATATGAGGCCGATGAGCCTTCAGTTATTGGATTCTATGTGTGTACTTGAGCGGAGCGAGGATGGTGTCTTGCGGGTATGACTAGATGACATGGAGGATGAGGAGGGTGCAGTCGAGCCTCAGTCGCAACGAACCCAACGGCGTAGACCTGCTCCTCGAGGAGCGCAGCAGGGACCTGAGCTGGAGATTGATATGCGTTACCTGGCTCAGCGCATTGATGACGGATTTCACCACATTGACGAGGGAGTGCAAAGCCTGGGTGAGCGTGTTGTACATGTGGAGAGACAACAGCAGTGGTATGGGGATGAGTTGATCGCATTCTTTGCCCACCAGGGGTTTCAGTACTCGGTTCCTTTCCCTCCACCATTCCAGTCATGACTTGACGGAGCCGGTACATCTGGGTCACAGCAACATGATGACGGGGATGACGAGTGATTTATTTTATCCTTTTTATTTTTATTTTTGTGTTATTTTTAGTTTATTTTTGTGTTGCTTAGTGTTAGTATTTTTATTTGGTATGTAATTAAGTTTAATTTAGGTTGTTTTACTTTTGTTTTCCATGTTGATGCTCTTTGGTTGTTTAGATCTTTGCTGAATTTTCGCCCTTAGAAAGTTGGCTGTAAGTTTAGTAGCTAGGTCCGACTGTTTCTAGAGAGAGTCGTGTGAGAGTTCGAAGATTATAGTCAATACCCACGATTTGTCATAAGTGTGGGGTGCATATTGATTTGTGAGAGATTATTTAGAAGAGTGGCATTTTTACTATATTTTGACTCCTATGGTATGGATGAGTTGTTCCCACACCATAGAGTTTTATTTCGAAGAGTGGCATTTTTACTATATTTCCGACTGCCACGACATGTTTGACGCTTTCCTATGTTGTGGGGGATTTTTCATTGCGAGAAGAAGTTGTCATTCTTGATATGACGATGTGACCGAAAATTTTCACATTGTGGCCATGTTTAGATTTCACATCTCTTGACGAGACGATGTGGTTGACATTTTCCCATGTCATGGTTACTACATATTGCATTTATTTGCAATCTTTGCACCACATCTTAGAAGTCGGCGTTCTTGAAAATTCAGAAGCAGCATTTCTAGTTTTAAGTCTTTCAGCAATATTTGGAGCAACTTGTAGCAGCCCCATTCGATCTCGCCACAACTACCCCAGGGGAGTCTGTTCCTTTTTCTCCCTTTTTATGTGCTTAATTAGTTTTATGCATACAATGAGGGCATTGTATGAAATAAGTGTGGGGTAGGGGGTCGATAAAAGTAAATTAAAAACTAAAATAATAGTTTGAAAATTGCTAGATTTAGGAAAATTTAAAAATTTATAAACATGAAATAATAGTTTAATTTAGAAAAATCTAGTGATAATTTAAAATTTTGCTAATATTGTATGAGATGATCCGATGAGAACTCAAATGTTTAGTTGAGCCAATACACCTTATAATGCATTTGTGGTTTCCCTTATTCTAGTGAAATCATGGGACAAAAACACAACTTCGTTTAGTTTGAGGGATGCAATATGTTTAGCAGCCTGTACCTGAAATGTATCCAGGAAAACTAATACTCTAACCAATAAAGGTTGAAGTTGAGCGCCCTTGCTTAAGCATGTAGGGTTTTGAGTGAAAAAAAAAGTAGGTTACATGTGAAAAAAAAAGAGAGAATTACAAGAAAATTTGTAAGAATTTTGGAGCAATCAAAGTGAAGATCAAAAGATCAAAATTCCGAAGATTCAAAAAGTTGAAGATACCAAAAATCAAAGAAGGTGGTGAATTCAAAGATCAAATAACAAAGAAGTGAAGAATTCAAAGAGCTCCATTGTGGTATCAAAAATTGTAATTTTCTAGATTATGTATGCTTGGGTTGCTTGAACAAAAATACCTTGATGTTAAGAAAGCTTTCTGGGGATGGATTCAGAGGGATGCATAAAATGAGCATTGTTCAAAAGAAGTGCACGAGTGTTTATGAGGATTGTGAGTATTTAGACTTGGGGGGGGGGGGGGGCGGGGGGCGGGGTCTTTAGGAAAAAAAATTTAGACACAAATGCATGCGTTGCGGTCTTGACATAATGGCTGAGTTTAAAATGGATTGTTTAGTGCGATATTGGTAAAATAAAAGTAAATTTTCTTGGGGGCAAGCAAAGGCTAAGTTTGGGGTATTTTGATATGTGTATTTTTATATATATTTTTATACATTATATCTTAATATTTTAGCCTTTATTATTCTCTTTTAGAACTAAAAAGTACTTATAATGCTTTGAATTATGATTTGCAGCTATTAGTTGTCGATAGAGCGCAAAAGAAAAGACGAAAGCGGAATTAGGGCTTAGAAGCTAAAAGAAAGAAAAAGTGTTGAAGGAGTCAATTACGCCCAACGTAATTGCTAAGTACACTTAGCGTAATGGCCAAACACGGGTTACGCCCAGCGTAGTATATGGTTACGCCCAGCGTAACGGCTTGCACCCGGACTTCCTAATCGCGATACAACTCTCAGTACGCCCAGCATAAACCAACTTACGCCAAGCATACGTAAGTCGGTTCCAAGGGTTATAAAAAGCGATTATCAGCTAACCAGAATGGGGGATTCAACTTCTAACCTAATTTAGTCGATAATTAACTTCTTTTAAGCCGTTTTGAGGGTCTAGAAGGCGGTCGGAAGGCCGTTAAGCTAACGGGAGCGGAGATCGGAAGGATTGGAGAGCGGATACGTGTCGGTAATCATGTGGGTTGTTAACGTGACCATGTTTAGCATTCCACTGTGTTACTATTATGTGTTTAGTTTCTGATTTGGGTGTAAAAACCTTTTACTTTGCATTTATGATTAAATGAAACCTTGATTTATAGATTAATTGCTAGATTAAATTGTTTGTTTTTGTTTAATTTATCTTGCCAAGCTTGTTAAAAGATCCTTATGCGTTAATGATAATTATTTGCTGTTAATTGTCAAGTAAATTAAGTTGTATGAACATCTGCTTGATTGCTTGTATCTTATGACTTTGATGACCATGAATATTATAAGTCTAGGAATAGCGAATGTGAAACTAGGATTAATTTGGAAATAAGTAAGTTAACGTGTGAGCCTTGTTTGATGACCATCAACAAGAGGTTAATTGAACTACCAATTTGATTAACTATTATTACAAGTCTTGCTTGATACGAACTGAACACTAGGAAACATGTTAGTTTAATTGACTGATCACTGTTTAAATTGACTTGTTTGCTAAAGGATTAGTAATAGTGAACACGAATCTAATCATTTTAGGAATCGGTGAACATGAATAAATAAATTTGTGTATGCAATTGTCTATGCTTTTAAGGTGTAATTTATCTAAATCAAAGTACCTGAAAAGATTTGTTTCCCTGTTAGTTTATCGAGATTTGTTAATTAATTGTTCATCTAAGATTTAATAAACCATTTCTTTACTGCTTTTGTGTGTTTTGTAACCTATAATCAAATATTTTAAATTAATTCACCACTGTTCTCCTAGTGCTCGACACCGTTGCTTATCAAAGCTATACTATACTCGATCGGGTTCACTGCCTGTAAGGTGTGGTTAGATGCGATAAATTAGGACTTATAAATAAAAATCTAGTGCACTAAATATTCACATCAGTTTTCATATAACATCTGAAGGTGATACATTTATCAGTGATATCACATTGGTAAATCTGGGTGAACCTAACAACTACAAAGAAGCCATGGTAGGCCCCGAGTCTGCAAAATGGAAAGAGGCTGTGGATAGTGAGATTCAGTCCATGTATAACAATCAAGTTTGGAACTTGGTTGACAATGTATCGGGTCGTAAGATAGTTTGGAACTTGCTAGTTAGGATAATGCTTTATAAAATTGAAAATAGGCATGTATAATTAGAGAAAACATAGATCCAAATCATTTAGGGTTGCATGTGCACCATAGGAGTGTTATAGTGCTAAAAATCCAACAATTTCAACTAACATTTCGACAAAACCTTTCAATAAACTTGGATGAATCAATTCATCTTCTTTCTTCTTTTCTACAATAACTTTATCAACGGTATGATCTGAAATTACTTCTTTGTTATGATCATCCTCACCCAAATTTACAGTCCCTAAATTATTAAAATCATAAGTGAATCATCTATATAACATAATCATATATATATATATATATATATATATATATATATATATATATATATATATATATATATATATATTATGTATAAACAATACATAAATAAATACTTACCATCATCAAATTTATTTTTCTCAAAACCAGTCAAATTGTCATTCACATCATCTTCAAATCGTTTCTAATTTATACAACCATCAACCAAGTTTTTAGTACCTATAAAATTCAAATATAAAAAATTAAAATCATATATATGATTAAAATATATATAATAAAAGCATATGCTTACCTTGATCCAAACTTTTAAGAAAACTTTCAACAACTGGATCGCACATGAAATGACTAAAAGATACACCTTCCTGGCTATCAATTAGACCAACACTCTTAGTAACATTTTCGACAATAAAATTTAAATTCATGGCCTCTTCTTCATTGCCTCCACTTCCATTTCCTTATTCATCATCTTCATCATCTTTCTCATTCAACAAGTCATTATTTTTACCAATTTGGTCCTCATTTGCATGATCATTAACATCATCTTCAGCACCATCAACTTTACCTTCAGCAACCAATATGGTCATCATATGCATGATCATTAACATCACCTTCAGCACCACCAACTTTACCTTCAACATCATTTTTACCACTATGGTCCTCATGTGCACTATTTCCATCCCCCTAAGCACCAACACATTTCCATTGATCATCCTCTTCAACATTTTCATGATAATTTAGAAAATCATTTCCATAATCTTCATTATGATTTACTTTTGTAATTTCTTCATCATCATTAACTTGACCAAAAGCAGGTGCCAATATTGGTTCTTTAATTTCTTGTGAAACATAAAGGAAATCAAAACTTTATGTGCTTAAATATTTAATAGGAAATAATAATTTCCAAATTTTCAAATTGCTTTGAGGAAACTTCAATACTCCCTCATCTATCTTGTGACATCCCCATTTTCACGGTCAGAAAAGATCGATTTTGTTTATGCTTTATAAAAATCAGAGTACTTCTTTTCATAAAAATGTTGCGGAATTTGTTCCCAAAAAAATACGATAAATACATTATCAAAAAAATTTCGAAGAAATATATTTTATTCATTTTAAAACGTTTGGGATGTCATCGTCAATACAGGAACATAAGCATAAACGAAACTTACATTTATTTACACTAGTGATCTACATCTCTTTAATCTCTCAGTGTAATGTCACTTCATATCGACACCTGTGATATAAATAAACTGAGTGGGTCAGGTTGGGAAACCTGGTGAGTACATAGGGTTTTCAACCCACAATAATATAATTATTATGTTTAAACAATCAAACAATCAACCCAATTACCCATCCCCATTATCTTCTTTACTCTTAAGGATTTATCCTAAGAGTCATCTACCATGCATTCGTTTATCCCGAAGTCCCTTACTTCCAGGGTTATAGGACTGGCACTAAATCCATAGCTGCCAATGCGCGTTCGTAAAGCACTAATTCCATAGTTGCTATAGTTTATTCATCAGGTACTAAATCCATAGCTACCAGTGTTTATCTAATAGGTACTAAGTCCATAGCTACCAATTCCTAATAGGTACTAAACCCATAGCTACCAGTGTTTGTCCAATAGGCACTAAGTCCATAGCTGTCGGGGTTATTTATTAGGCACCAAGTCTATAGCTGCCTATGTTTACTCACGTCATCTTTTATCTCTCATCATTCATCTACCCATGTCATACCCAACATATTCGTATATATAAAATACGTATACAGTTTAAATCATTTAAAACATGTATAAAACATTTATCCAGCATAGACAGCAAGTATTCAGATAATATGCACACATAGCACGTAGTTTATATAAAATACTTCATATCTATGTGTAAGATGAAATTAACTATGCACTCGCTTGATAAGGTGGTGAGTCGGCACTCGGACAACACTTCGTTACTCTTAAAACAATTATCCCTTGACGAAACCTAGTATCATTACCACTAGAGTTTAGTCTAACGTTTGACGAGACTAATTTAATAGTCTAGCTATTATTATTATTATTATATAAGCGTTAAACAATACTTATATAACCAATAATAATAGCCCAAACACTCCTTATAAGGTCCTAATAACATTACTATATTGTAACATAAGCTATACTAAAGATAGGATAGGTACAGCTCACTTACAGCGGGTTTTCTCGAAAACCGGGCTTCGCTGGAGCAGCGTTCCTGAGCCGAAAGGCTCTTTTCTCGGAGCCGTCGGGCGCTTCGGGGCTTCCGCCTCGTGCTAGGGAGTTACCCTAGGCTTTGGGGGGTTAGGGAGGCTTAGAGAGAGAGTTTAGAGAGAGAAAGAAGAGGGTTGAGGGGTAAGGAAATGAGGGAACCCGACACCTCTATTTATAGGTTGAAATCCTAACGGACTCGCCGAGTCGGTTTACTGACTCTCCGAGTCAGTGCCACGTGTCATCACCTGATGGCTTTCCTTAGGGAGAAAGCCTTGGCCCATATTCAGCCACGTCACCCTTTTTGCAGCAGCACCCTGCTGACTTCTAAACCCCGTAACATTTGCATACAAGCTCTGTTTTTGACGTTCTTTATATCCACGCGTAGGTAAAAATAAGATCTACAACTTTCTTTTAGACTCCGTCGGCTAGTTCTCGACCGATCTTAAATTTAACAGTAGGAGGTGATTAGACTGCTAAATGACCGCGAAGAATTCATAACTCCTTCATACGGACTCCATTTTCGTCTATCTTTTTACCGTTGAGTTCCTATTAATGAGATATTCAACTCTCATTTAGGTCGCGTAAGCCAAAAACCGCTCGAACTAAAATTCAAGTTTCGGGTCGTGCACTTCTAAGTCGAATCTTAGAAAAATCATAACTTCATACGAAATCAGATTTGGGCGTTCTTTTTATGGATTTTCTCGGTTTAACATATTCTACAACTTTCGTTTAGATCACTAAGGCTAAAAATTCCTCCATCGTAAATTCACTATTTGCGCCTCCCGGTGCTGTGCCGGTTTTGCCGTAAAACTTCGGCGGGTCATAACCTCTTCGTTATAATTCGAATTTCAGCGTTCTTTATATGTACGGAAACCTTGAGACATATTCTAAAACTTGGTTAAGACTATTTATTATAAATAATATTTTGCCGAAAAGTTGTTTTCGACCCCTATTATCTCTAAACTGACTAGCCCGGATCTATGGGCGTTACATATCTTTACAACAAGATCCTTTTTCAAATCCTCCATCTTCTGATACATATATGAAATTTTAGTTTCATACACTTACATAAGAAAAAAGATACTTAAAAAATACTTATTCATAAAAAGTTATAAATGAATAAACTAATGAAATCATAAATGAATAAAACTATAAAATTACCTCCACGACTCTAACTTTATTAACATCAAACTCTTCTTCATCCTCATCAGATAAATATTCATCACCATCAAATTCATCCTCATCACCACCAAATTCCTCCTCATTATACTCAAATTATTGACATTATTCTTTAACATATGATTCATTAACATCTCCACATCCAAATCCTTCATCCTCTTGTAAAATATCCTCAAGAAACCTTATCTTCTCTAAAGTCTAATAAAAAGAGTTGGACATTGACGTGTGACTAGCAAATGTTCAAACTTGAAACTATCCACATACAACAACTACAAAAAAACATATATACCAAATAAGTTAACTTTCTAAAAACATTTACTTATACAGTTTAATATAGAATTAATAATAATATATATGAATAATCATATATGATTATGATGTGTAATATATAATTAAACAAAAATTAGAATATATAATCATATATGATTTTACAGTCATATATGATTTACACAAATCAAATATATCATTAATCATAATATATATGAATAATCATATATGATTATGTTGTGTAATATATAATTAATCATATATGATTATACAATCATATAGGCTTAAAAATAAAAACAAACATATTTTTACAACTAAAAAAAAGATTTAATATTAAAAATTAACTCACGTACCATAAGGTATGTTGCTCGTCCATAAAAGAAAGATGATTCTTTCTTTGGGTTGTAAACCTTCTTCGTCCTTACCAAGCAATCGACAATGAAATCACATCAGTCAATGCTACTTAAATCAGTATCTCTTATGATTAAATATAATGAATTCAGATTACATTTACCCATGCTTGTAGACTCACAGAATGTATTAATAAAAAGAACCAAAAAATTGATTCTAAAGTTATCATACGCTGCTCTAGTTCGAACAAGTTCATTATTTAGCTGTTTCAATCTCAATTTATATTTCCATATTGTTTCTTCCACTCACACATACAACTCTCTTCATTATTCTCGGAAATGTAATCCATTTTTGAAAGTAATGAGCCACCAGATGGTAATCCTAACATCTCATGGACAGATCTACTATCAACACTAACTTGACAATTCTCAAACTCCACCTTCAATGTTTCAAGATTAAAAAGATCAAGAACATAATAAACAATCTTTAATGGTACGTCAGTCATCTTCATCCGTAACAAACTCCCAAATCTTATAGCCCTAACACACCCCTTCTGTTTTTTTACTTAAACCGTGAATAGCACCCAACAATGACTCGGGTGACCATCTCTTCTTCAATGAAGGAAATTCTTTTATAACATCAACTTTTTTCTCTTTCTTCACAACTTTAGCTTCTCTCTTTGGTTTCTTTGAAGATCCAAGACGACTCTGAAAATCAGAATCATCTTCATCAAATAGTTCACGTTTCTTACATACAGTTTTGACCTTCTCCAAAACTAATTTCTTTCCCTTAATGGTCAGGTTCACTTTTGGTTGTTCAATAACTATTTTTTGGATTTCTTTGATTGTGTTTGCACCACCTTCTTGGCCTTTTCTTTTTGGGAAGATGATTATGTCTGGCTTAAGCTCTCTATTGATACATTCTTTGAAAAATTACCTTTTTTAACTACAATTTTTATTAGGAAAATAGTGTTAGTAAAAAAGAAAACATAATACATATAGTCAGTTACAAATGAAAAAACATAATCACTTATGATTGAAAACACATACATTTATCATTTTTAACCTTGGACTTTTTCTCTAAAACATCTTCACTCTCCTTTTCATAAACACAAACATTTACTACAAAAAAAAATTAACATAATTAGTTATTAATACAGAAAAAACATGCATATGACTAATAAACTATGATTTTAACTCACATAATCGCTAATGATTATAAAAACATACCTTTTTCATTACTATTTACTAATGATTATAAACAGACGTATGAAATCATTTATGATTATAACTAGAAATAAACATATAACCAAAGGTTATGTTCAATCCATTGAAAAAAATCACAAAATCATTTATGATTACAACACATACCTTTAACATTTCTTCTCTTTGAAATTTTCTCTTTAACTTCATCAGAAAGGTCTTCATATTTACGTTTGATACATAAAAATACAAAATCACAAAATATGATAATCAATTATAAATAAAAAATAGAAGAAAATGCGACAAAAAAACATTACAGAAACCTCTTTAAACATCGATTTTTTGAACTGTACCTTTGGAAATAACACCACTTCTACCGCCTCCGGGATTTTTTTGATTTTTGAACTTTTTTCGAACATAGTTTGTTTTGAAATCCTTATCTGTGAAAATATAAACAACCACTTAGATCAAAAACCACCACAAACAAACATAATAAAAAAAACAGATGAACTGTAAACGAAAAAATCATCAAAATCAAGTAAAAATGATGAAAAAACTATTAAATCAAAACAAAAATCATCATTATCAACATAAAACTACAGTTAACTAGTTAAAACAAACATGCATTATCAATAAAATGAAAAATTACTCATATTCCAACCTTTCATTTCGATTAACGAAGATACAACTTCGTTTAGATTTTCTCCTGAAGACATTTACTGATTTTTCAAACTTAATTTGCACAACTAACAAATGAAAACTAAGGCTCAATGTGATAAAGAAAGAAAAAGAGGGTTTTCGTGAGAGTTTCTAAGTGATATTTTTATCGAGAAAGAAAAGAAGAGTATAGGTGGTTACAGTATCGCAGCCTATGCAAAACTGATATAATTCTTTGTAAAATTACAATACTAACCCTAAAATGGTTACTAACAGCGTTAATTTGAATAGTTAACTATGTATTTACAATTATACCACCGTCGTATTCTACAAATAAAAATCATAAAATCAATGGAATATCCACCTATCTCACAATCTCTAATTTTTTATTAATCTCAAGGGAATCAATATATATATATATATATATATATATATATATATATATATATATATATATATATATAATTTGTTTATAATTTATTTATCATATATATCCTTTTTACTTTATAAAAGTTATTTTTGTTCCTTTATATATATATATATATATATATATATATATATATATATATATATATATATATATATATATATATATATATATATATATATATATATATATATAAAAGAACAAAAATAACTTTTATAAACTAAGATGGATACATATCATAAATAAATTATAGACAAAGGGCTGTTAATGTAATATTTGATTTAATTTCTCAGATAATAGGAAGCCTTACCGTTGTCAAATCAAAAATACAAGTTTTAAGAAGCTATTCGTCCAAATAACACCACTCCATTTATATATCATATTGAGTTTAGATTGAAATCAATTTGGACTTCATTAACAAATGGAAATGACATGTAGGAGAATATTAATGGGTGAAATGGTCTTGAAGCTGAAGGTGGCGACGTGATGGGAAACACTCTTAAATTAAATATGTTATCTTTGTTAAACTCAAAGGATTGTTCGAGATTATCTTTTTGTTTTTTCCCTTTCATGTGACTCCACTACCTTGCCACACGTACCCCCTTCAATTCTAAGATATTTTATTTTTATTATATTATATTTAATGTACTTTCACGTAAAAAAATTAATAAAAAATAATAAAATAAAACTTTTTTATCATTCATAATAAATAGAAAAGCTTAAAAACACAACAAAATATTTGTTAATCGCAGTTATCGCTAAATAAATAAAATCTACATAAATAAATTAAAATTCATATCATTTTCTCAAGACTTTTAACACATCTTATTTTATTTTTTGGAACCGGCCAATAATATATATTAATAATAAAAAAAAAAGTACACAAGCCACGATTAGTGGCGAACTAGGAGCAAACAAAAAACATGAAGAAAGAAAAATAGAAGACAAAAGTGGAAGAAGAGAAATTCAGAAGTCTAGAGGGCATTGAGACCATGTTGCCAAGGTAATTCTATCAAGCTTGCCCCTGCTTTTTACCCATAGATACGTCATTGATTTTATCATGTCGATGACTTTGTCGGGTGGGATCCGGTTCTTTTTGAAAACTCTTGCATTCCTTGATTTCCAAATGCTCCAAAAGGCTCCATAGTACACTGCCAAAAGAGTTTTGCTCCTGTTATGGCCCAACCCCTGCTGAGAAACTGAGTCCTCGACCTCCTTAACCGTATGACAATCCACCGTGTTTACCTTACACCAACTTGAAATCCCTTCAAATACCTGTCTGGCATGACGGCATTCAACCAGCACATGATCTGCACATTCGTCTTGTTCATTGCACATGGGACAGGTCAAAGATTCTGAATGTACCCCTCTCTTTGAGAGCTCCAAAGCAACGGGAATCCTCCCCCTTCTTGCCCGCCATATAAAACAATTAACTTTTAGTGGGACTTCTTTAATCCAGGAGAAATTGCCATCAACATTAGGGGGTCGGTAATCCCATCTATGTCTAAGGGCACATATCGTGTATATTCCATTCGGGGATAACTCACACCTCCAGGTTACACCATTAGCTGTAGAAAGTTTAGATAGGACAGAGGGAACATGTATTTCTTTGCTTACTAGATCTTTTCGTATGCCAGCGATGTTCCACACTCCTGTTAGTGATTTTTTCGAATACACATCATCAGTTTTTGCTTTGAGGTTATGTAGGCTTGAGATAACTCCCGCCCAAAGGTGATGTGGTTCGGTTCTCAATTTCCACCACCACTTCATTATTAAGGATATATTTAGGGCTTTAATCGTACCAACACCCAGCCCACCTGCTTTCTTGGGAGCAACTACCGTGTCCCATGAGAACCAATGAATTTCTTCATTTCTTTAGATGCCCCCCATAGAAACCTATTCCTCATTCTCTAAAGGGTTTGGATAACACCCTCAGGTGCTACAAAAAGTGACAAGAAATATGTTGGCAGGTTACCGAGGACTGATTGATTAAGAGTCAGTCTGCCACCAAAGGAGAGAGTTTTAGACTTCCATGTTGACAGTTTGGCTTGAAAACGCTCTATGATTGGTTTCCAATTCTTCTTCAAGTTCATGTTAGCACCCACCGGAACTCCTAGGTATGTGAAAGGGAGGGAGGATGGTTCACATCCAAGAGTACTGGCCCAGTTTGAGACTTCTTGCATTTCTACACCCACTCCAAAAACTTTGGATTTATTGAAGTTAACCTTTAATCCTGATGCCGCATGAAAGCAACGCAGAATTCGAGCAAGGTTATTGATATTTTGTTTTGACCAGTCCCCTAGAAATAGTGCGTCATCTGCATATAGTAGATGTGAGATCAACGGGCCACCGTTTGGCAGTTTAACACCTTGGAAGATGCCTAGTTCGCATGCTGACCTCAATGCAACACTTAGACCCTCCATGGCAGCTATAAAGAGGAATGGAGAGAGCGGGTCGCCCCTGCCTTACTCCTTTGGAAATTGGGAATTCCTCTGTCGGGTTGCCGTTGACTAAGACGGAAGATCTTGCAGATCCAAAGCATCCTCTTAACCACATCCTCAATTTACCCCCAAAACCCATATGCATCAAGTTAGAATCAAGGAAGTCCCAATTAACTGAGTCAAAAGCCTTCTTGAAGTCCACCTTGAAAAGAAGGATTTTCCTTTTGGTCTTTTTTTTCCCACAAGTATATCTTGTTAACCATCAAGGGCCCATCAAGTATATTCCTCCCCTCAATGTACGCAGATTGCACCGAATCGATGCAGTGTCCCATCACCTTCTTCATTCTAAGCGATATAATCTTGGAGATGATTTTGTAGATGCAACCGATAAGACTAATTGGTCGATAATCACTAATCAGGAGAGGATCTTTGATTTTAGGGACCAATGAGATAAAGGAGGAATTACATGATGAGTCTAATGTCCCATGTTCCTCAAAGAATTTTACCACCGCAGCAATGTCTCCAAAGAGAATATCCCAATACTTCTTGATGAATTTGAAGGTGAACCCGTCCGGCTCAGGGGCCTTCTCAATTTCGCATGCCCACACCGCATTCTTTATCTCCTGGAGTGATATTGGTGCTTCTAAGGCGACCGAATCAGCATGGGGGATTTTCCTAAAATGTAGACTCACGAGCTTTGGCCTAACAGGCCATTTTTCTTTAAATTTTCCTGCAAAGAAGGAATGTATCTCCAGTTTAATGGTGGTCGGGGCAGTACACCATTCCCCATTAATCATTAGGCCATCAATTTGATTTTTCTGGTTGTTTTTATTTATGAACCCGTGGAAAAACTGGTATTTTCGTCCCCATCTACTGCCCATTTGATCCTAGATTTCTGTCTAAGATCACTGCTGCGAATTTTTTCCATCTCGATAATTGACTTATACCCCGAATTTCATTCCTCTAGTTCTTGATTCGACAGCAACCTTGACTCAGCCTCACAATCTAGGAAGTGCACCCGCTTTTTGAGTCTTATCAATTCCGCCTCCTCTCTAGGGTATTCAGTGGCCCGCCATTTTTTCAATCCTTTCTTTACATGTCTAAGCTTTGCTGTTAGATACATATCAGGTGTACCATAACCAACAAAGTTATTCCAACTGGAAATAAAGGCCTTTTCAAACCCATCCCTAGCCATCCAGGAATTGAAGAGCCTGAAAGGAGCCGGACCAAAATCTTTACGTGAAGTTGACAGTAAGATAGGGCAGTGGTCCGATAATTCCCTACGAAGAGCAGTTACAGAAGTGTGAGGGAAAATATTTAGGAAAGAGGGGCATAACAGAAAACGGTCGAGCTTGCTTAGCTTTAGGTCTTGATTACGAAATTATATATGTTATTATGTGAGATATAAAATTTACTTAAATTATATACGTTATTATATGGTATTTTATTTTGTATTAATTAATATATCTATTATATATTTAAAGTATTAATTATATTAAATATGTTAATCAACCCTTCCCGATTCATTTCTTTTCTACTCTTTCTAATCTCTTAGAGTTAAGGCGCAATCATCGATATTACCTATTTGATTTTGACATTTCAATAGCTAAGATAATACTTTTCAAAATAAATCAAAATCAATTTCTTACACGCATTTCGATTTACCATGGTATCAATCATATGGTTTGCGTTTCCGTTCTCATTCAATCATACATATCATATTCACAATTTCTCCAGTCCAAAAAATGCTTAATATTTACACGTTGATATTAAATTTTTATTTTTAATAAACTTGTGTAGTACGTAGGTCTCACACATAGTATTATACTATTTTTAAGGTTATAAATAGCTCGATATTTGACGTGTCGGCGAAGTGGAACTTCAAACTTTACAAGTAGGGTTGTAAACGGATATGAACACAAGTTCTTGTTCTTTTAGTTATGTTGGGTTTTTATTCAAAAAGAGTTTCAAACATTCAAGATTTTTTGCGAATGGAATACTTAAAAGTTTGAACAACATAACTAGTTTATTCCCACAACAACATAACTAGTTTATTCCCACCAAGGATCGTCTTGCTAGAATTAGAAAGAAAAAAACAATGAAAGAGGAGTTAGAAGAATAACAACATTTGATGTCCTTTTAGTCCTCAATGGGAGGCTTGGTAGTTGATGAAGAAAGGCAATATCCAATCTAGGAGCCCTCTATATGTATCCATCCAAAATAAGTCACCAACCTACTAAGTAATGCTAGTTCTTCACTTATATGGATATGTTCTTAAGCCCTTTAAGTCTTATGAAAAATAATACTTCAAAAGAGAACCAAATACAAGCACAAAACATATACTAACTTACTAATGACAGAAGAGGGAAGCGCCTCTTTTTGCTCTCAGCTTTCTTGAAGAAAAGAGGAAGAAAAGGTGAAGTAAAAACTAGCTTTGTATTCTCTACTCTCCTTAATATACTTAGATGAGTTAGATGAAAGCTCATGCCTTTAATTAATGCATCTAGTACTTGTAAGCAACAAAGGATAAGGCAAACACAAGTCAATGCAAGTAAGTCTAGCCCCATGCTTTGTGGTTAGCGGTTTGGAGAGAAAGAGAGAGATAGAGATAGAGAGAGAGAGAGAGAGAGAGAGCTAGAGAGAGAGAGAGAGAGAAAGAAAGAAAGAAAGAAAGAAAGAAAGAAAGAAAGAAAGAAAGAGAGAAGGATGGAATGTCTAGCACTTTATCTTATTATTATAATTCACACAACTAGTTATTCGTCCCTATAGGTCAAATAAGATGTACATAACGTTTAAAATATATGATATGGTTTAAATGCAACTAGTTATACCTTATATTATTGACTTTCACAAATCAATAATTTCTCAATCAAATACAAGTATTGATTTAATTTATTAATAATCATATTCCTTAATATTTAATTAATTATTGTTTACTCGTTATATGGTGTGACCCTATGGGATCGTATTATATTAGAAAATATCATGTCATAATGATCCTTAAGCATAAAAGATCTTTGTAACATCTAATGCAAATATTTGATCTTTTAGTGTTTTGATTCAATTAAAGAACGTAAAACCCCAATTAATAGTCGGTGATGATGTGAGGAAGGAAGCCTCACAACATGACCATTAGGCTGAAACGCATGTCCATCATTGTGGGTCATGACATGATGCATAGTTGGCCACGACGTGAGGATGGGTTTACCCTAATCCTGTGATTTGTGCCCTAATGAAGGGAAGTGAGGGGCTAAGGTTTGCATACCCTCAGCCTCCATCACCTTCCTCCTGCCCAAATCATAGTTAGCCTCCTTTGTGACCTTGAAGAGCTCATTTGATGATTTTTGGCTCTTTGAAAAAGAAGAAGACTCATTGGGTGCATCATTTTTGTCAAACAAGTCCCTTCCTCACCACCTTGCATTGCTTCTAGACCTTTGTAAGTCCTAAAGCTCTTTCCTCTCTATATTAAGCATGCTAAATCTAAGTTTTATTCACTTATCTTCATGTTTGATTTGGATAGCATGTATGGGATCCATAAAGTTAGCAACTTTATGGATCATTGAGGCCTCTTATTTAGTATAAGTTTCAAATATGAGGTTTGGTGGTGATTTTTTCTCATTTTGTCTATCCAATTGTTCCAATGCCATGCAACCCAAATAGACCATGCCAAATCGGGTCAAGTACATATCAATTATAGTTATGCACTTAGACACTAATCCAACAGTCTCCCACTTGGATAAGTTTAAATCTATTATTGCGTATGACTCCAAAACCCGACTAGCAATCGTAGCTCTTAAAGCCGTTGTTGAACTCTAACCTAGTCCATGACTTTTCCATTAGATAAGGGATCATATATTACTCCATTGTAGATATCATATGGATTGATACACAGATTATAATCATTCACTCTGTCATTTGTTGTTTCTTGATTTCCAATTTATGACGACTGACTAATTAAACAAATCAAATCAGTCCAGGCTTGGCCAAGCACTTAGGGGTGTCATCACTAAATCATCGAGGGGCCCACAGATATCGCTTTTATCCCTTCAAGGGTAAAAGGAATTGATAAACTTTGACTCATATGCTTGTTCTACTAGTTGAATCATACACAAAGGCACGTTTTATAACATCGAGTTACCAATGCGTTTTCGTACAATCAATGTATAACCAACTCATAGTCAACAACTCATATCTCTAGGTTTGATGAATATAAGATATTATCGTCTCATGATCACTCGTGATAAAATTCATGAAGTGATTCAAATGGGCGTGGGTTTAATCCAATACTCAGAACTTATGAGCACTCATGAATGTTGTAGCAACTCTTGCTATGTACAACACCTTAGACAGCTACAAGCCAACTTCATGACAGTCTTGATTCATACCTACTTCCAACATATGACCGACCGTGGATGGTTTGAATAACTTAGTCATTCGGAAAGAATGACCTAGTTATTCTGGAAGTCAAAACATGCAAAGTGAAACACAAGAATAATCGAATCCAATATGGTCTCAGAACTTATGAATATAAATATAACAACTTTTATTTATCACCATATTGATTACACATTATTCATTGCATAATGTTTCAAATAATCAACTTAATACTTGAATTAAAACAGTAGTCATGCCATGCTATAAGCATGCACACTATGTTTATCCAAACTATAGTTATGCCATACACTAAGTATGCACATTATGTTTTTCTATGACCCTTATTTTGTGGAATAGATCAATTGAACATAATTTCAATGATTCTCATTTCACAATCCCAAATCCTTACCGTAAATGTAAGAATTCCAAATTCCTGCCATTTACCAAAATCTGTTAGATTCTAAACTTATATGCATTAATCCTCTTGTAATGACTATGCACAAAGTCACAAAGACTTGGCACCAGACATTACAGAGTATTCCAATGGAGATCATTCCATGGAAACAAAGTCTCAAATTCAAAGTACATTGCTTTGAACATCCTTCTTGCATTAAGTTTCCTAATCTTACACAAATTTAACGAATAACTTCCACCTATGGGGACATTTCCATATCCCATTTTGACTATCACTTCTGAACAAGAGTACTCTCTTTTTAGAATATGCCAATATGGTCCTTTCCAAAAATTTACATCGTACTTCCAACTGTCCATGAGCAACCAATCTTTAGTGAACCCCAGATTGTCCTCGACAATTGCTTAATCATCTTAGTCATATCCAATTCTAGACCTTTTCCCCTGTTAATGCCCTGGGCATTTGGAAAATTTAGAAAGGATAAATATTATAGCACATGTAATCGATCCTATACCCGAAGCATATGGGACACGATTCATGATGTCTCACATAAATACATGATCCTAGATTAGTCTTTTGCTTCAATATTTTTATTTGCCATGTTTTCATAATTCAACTATGAAGAGGGATGTCGTAATCATAATCGAATTTGAGAATGCAATATATATAAAATTTCCTTAAGTTGAACCATTCCAACATAAAATTCATATATATATATATATATATATATATATATATATATATATATATATTCTTGACTAAAGATGATTAAAATCTGAATCTAAGCTTTTAGAATTGAAATGAAGTATAATTTCCTCTCCCTTAATTATAGCAAAAAAACTTTTCCCAATTGAAACTTTTGTTTTCTATAATTAACATTGCTAACTTGCAACACTTATCATAATTATCATGCTCCCACTAACATGAAGATTATTAGCATAACACTTATGCTCCTACTAGCTTTGACATGTACTCAGAAATCATCTGGAATTTTAGAAATCAATACTTTATTGACTTTCTTACCAAAGTTCAGATTTCTGATACGAGATGCTTTGATAAAACTTTATCAAAATCATACACATTTCCTTAGATAGCACACATATATATATATATATATCTAAACAGTTTTTCAGAACTATGAAAAGGGATGCCGTAATCATAGTCTCAATTGTTTAGACCATTTCCATTCCTCACAAGTCCATGTTAGTGTGTAACACCCGAATTCCCAGGTATATTAATTATTCCTTTATTTTTGGAGGTTCGGAGGGGACTCGGCGAGTTGGTGTTCAGACTCGCCGAGTATGGTCGTGGATTCGTATCCGGGTTCACAGATGGACTTGACTAGTTCATGAGTGGACTCGGCGAGTCCATGTTGTTTAATGAAACCCTAATTTCCTGGGTTTGGGACCTATTTGAAGGCCCGTAGGGCCGTCATTTGCGGCTACCAAACCCCAGAGAGAAACCCTAAGAGATCTAGAGCTTTTGTGAGGAAGGAGAGGCCATTCTTGATCATTTTGTTGGTGTAATACCAAGAAGGAGGTGACCAAGGCAAGAGGAGGCTGAAGGAGGTGCAATTCTTGTGATTTCAGAGTTCAGAGACTTCATCTTGAGGTATTTATTTAGACCTTCTTCAGATTTGGTGTTGATTCTTAGAGTTAGGGTTTTCTAACCCCTTTAGAGGATGGATATGTGGAGCAATTGGTCCCTTCTCGAGTTTATGCTTTGGATCTGGACTCAAAGAGGTTCAGAGACCTTAACCCTTGGAGCTTTATGATTTATTTTGGGAGCCATGAACTTAGGATATTATTTTTGGGGCTAAATCACCAAGTGAGACCATCTAGACGTTATATGAGTGTCAAGGTCTGAACTTTACGTGATTATCATGCTTGGGAAGGTCAGATCTATGGATTAAAGGAACAGATCTGACCTCAGGAGGTCTATGGTGCTTGTGCATGGCATGAACTCGCCGAGTCCAAAGATTAGACTCGGCGAGTAGGGTTAGGGTTTCCCGTAAAACACTCAGTGAGTAGACTTGCCGAGTTGGGGAAATAACTCAGTGATTCAGAGGTGGATTAGGGGACTGGAGTTCAAGGCAGAACTTACCAAGTTGTTCTTGAGACTCGGCGAGTTGAGTCGGGGTGGCCCCGCGATTCATGCCAGGTGTGACTCATCGAGCAAGGGGAGGAACTCGACATGCCAAGAGGGACTAAAGAGTTAGTGGACATGTGTAGACTCGCCGAGTCGCCCAAGTGCACTTGACGAGTCGGGTCAAAGTTTGACCATTGACTTTTGTTGACTTTTAGGGTATGGTCAACAATGTGGCCTTTGAGCTAAAAGAGGGGTAAAATGGTCTTTTGCCTGCCGAGGGTGCCTAGAGAGGTTTGAGTCTAGTCTCGAGAGTTATATTTATGAGAATATTTACTTTATGTGATTAGGCAGAGGCTAGATCATACTTCTACCGAGTCAGAGATTTACCGAGACATCTGAGGTGAGTCTTCTCACTATACTTTACCTAGTGTGGTATCACAGTTATGTGACAGAGTATTTTAGAGTTATATGCCAGTGTATTTGCATGTTATTATGTGTTGTAATTTATTGTGATATGAGATGTGCATGATTCAGAGTTTACAGAGTTAGGACCAGTGGGTCCACAGAGTTATGGTACCCAGAGGGTCCCATAGAGGTATTCGACCAGAGGGTCAATAGAGTTACAACCTTGAGTGGCTGATATGTGTTTACGTGGTATTTTGGGGAACTCACTAAGCAATTATGCTTACAGTGTTATGTGTGGTGTTTCAGGTACCAGCGATGATCGCGGGAAGGCGACGGCATGACTCGTACACACGCACACTGGAGTTCATATGTTTTGATCTTGGGGTTTTGTATTAAGACAATGATGATATAACGTTTTAAAGTGTGGATGTGAATGAAATTATATGGTTTTTAAAATGCGAAAAATTGTTTAAATTTTTACGGTGTTACATAGTGTGCCGGTTAACCACACACGCTCCACTAACGACTTTGAGAATGCAAATATCACAATTGCTATCTACTTAAAATCTACTTAGTGAAAGCGTTTCCTCACCATCATTTTCGTGAATCGGAGAGAAACCTTATGAGACTTAGATTTCTATGGGGTATATGTCATAACCATAATCACAAGACAGTTAGTGACAAATCCAAACTCATATGGACTAAACTTGTGCAGTCTTAACTTCTTGCCACCTGGCAGCACAAGGGCCTGCCATTGCTTCCAAGTTGTTATGAAACCAATTAAGAACTCTCATATGCAAAGCCAACTTTAACTGGAATGGGCACAAAAGTAGGAATATGTCAACACGATAGATTATAAACCTCAAGTCGTATTCTAGTGATAAACTACAGGTTTATTCTTTATTAGATCTTGAAACTCTTTCAGGATCTTTTAGACTCCCACTGTCCTCTTGACATATAAGACTCTCTTGCCAAGACCCATTCCTTGAAAAACAAATATTCAAGAAATAGTGTGGATTCTTATCAAAACTAAAGTAACAAAAAAATGGCAAAAAATCATCAGTAATCACGGTAGTTTGGATCATTTTAAGAACGAAGCATTTTATAACTCAAGAAAATGACTACACGTTTTTCCACCAAAACATGAAGTTTTAGGTCCTATTTTAAGAACAAACTAGAAGAGGAACCCCTCTTTGCGGGGTATGAATTTATTAATAGTATAGAAAATAAGGGGTTATTGATGATTTTTTTGTTCGTTTATGGTTAGCTTTGATAGTTTGGTCCATCGTGGGTTATGTGTTTTGTGTTATATTTTCTTGTCACATTGTCGATTTGAATAAGAATCGTAGGGGAGTGAAAGCTGACTGAATGAAGTAAGGAAGAAAGCATAATTGAAATAAGCATATATTAGATAGAAGTTACCCATAAACATGTAGGTAAATTAGGGAAACCAGAAGAAAGGTGGTGACCTATGATTACATATATATATATATATATATATATATATATATATATATATATATATATATATATATAATACCAAAAAGAACACATAAATGTTTATGTGAGGGAAAAAACGGTCGTCTTCACCTTCGAACCAGCTACATGCATGGCAGATCGTCATCTGGAAGGTTTTTCATTTCTTTTTTCAAATTGTCGATCATGGCCTCCGTTTTCTTCTTTTGGTCATGGACAATGCTGATCAACTTCACCACTTCATAAATATTCTTTGCAAGAAGTGATAAAATGGTAAATATGACCATACTTCATGGCACACACAGTAACACATAAATCTACAGACCGTTAGTGTGCGTACCTAAGTCTGCTGGGTAATTTTGTTGCAGTAAGATGGGGCATTTTAGAACTGATGTCTTTCGTCATACCATTGTATTGTGGTTGTTGCATGTTATACACCAAATGGTTAAAATAATTAATCACCATAAAATCTATGTTATATAAGATGTATTATGAAATTATGTTTACTGATGATTTTTTGCCAAAACTATAGTAACAGAAAAAATGGTTTCCCTTCTTGCACCATTAGTAGTATCTTGTGGAGCATCTCTCTTCTTCATGGAAAATTCTTGCATGTTAGATTTATAGTATCAATAAATTGATCATGATTCTCTTGTTCTTAATAAAATTTTATACAAGGTATGAAACTCACCATAGGATTTTCATAAAATGAAAAGTTTTGCATCTGGCCAACTGTATTGTTGGTAGCAGTGACTTCACTGAAAGCAACCCATGTCCGCCGACAAAGTTTTGTTGTCTTCAAAGCAACAACATCCAAAATCCTCCCATATTGAGTGAATAAGGCATACAAATACCTTTCCAACTCTGATGACAAAAAAGAATGTGTTTAGAACTTCAATAATTTTAGTAAGAAATTAATAGAAAAAATAGTTATGCTTCAAATTGCAATCAATAGACTTCACATTTCAAGTTCATTAGCATCTCGTGGAGCTACTAAAATGGCAACTTCAATAGCTTTCGTAAACATTTAACATGGAACAAATAATAAATCATTTTCCCTAATACTGTCTCCACAATGCACAAATGTCTTTGTTAGTTCAGGATCATATCTACATTCAAATTTTTGGTGTTCACCAGCATTCTCATTAAAAAAAATGTTTTTAGTTAGCATAAAGTAAAATTAACATCAACATTCCTCAATTCTAACGATTTAAGAATGCTAATCATTAAAAAAGGTTTTCCCAGCCCTTCTCCCCAATTATATCCAATAGATGTAATTTGATGAAGACCAACAATTCTTTTCTGAAACACAAAGATGATTTCATTTGTGTATATATATTAATTTGGTGCTATTTAGACATTTTACAGCCATAATAATTTAAGGGATGTAATTTATACCATCAAACATCTTTATTTATTTCAACATGATAACAGTTTGTATAAACATAACGGGTAAACAAATATGAACGTTTTCTTGATAGTTGAGCTAGTCCTCCCTGATAAATAAAAATCTTTTTGTCACATGTCACATTCTCATTTATTTTGCCACATGTAATTTTGTGGTTATTTTAAATAAATTTTTATTCTACATGTCATTTTATGATTTTTTTTTCATTTTATTAAATTCTAGATAGTATTTAATTTCAAAATTAACTTTCATTCTTATTTCAAAATTACTAAATTAAAGATTCATTAATTTTCTTTATTTATTTATCTAAATTATTTGTTTAATTTTTTTTATTGAATAGGAGTTGAATAAATATTCATAAACATTTTAGTTATCATCATACAACGAATGAGAAGACAAACGGACAACAAGTTACGCCGCTAAGCACTTTTGTATGGTAAAACCAATTCTTTTGAAGACTACATCTATAGATCTAGGGGATATAACATTGCTACGCATGATCTGTTGTAGTCTACTAAGAAGCTCCATCGTATCCGGCACAAAGAAACCAAACATATCAAATGCAAATGGTATGAACGCGTGTTGATTTTCCATGCACGGTTTCTCATATTTGGTGACCTTGCATGTAGCAGCTTTTAATGCAGCTTGTCCCGCCGTGAAACCCCCGACCCTCAAACTTACGAGAGGGGATACCCCTGTAAGATTCACACATGCGTGTTTCCCTCCAACTCATCCAAAAATCAAAACATCAGTCGGTCTAAGGGTTGACCTTCCTCCTGTCGGGTCAGTCAGGAAATTCACTGAAGCCTCTTTCTTAGCGGAAACCCCGACACACTTATATATGTCGACCAAAACATCCCTAACCATATCGTGCCTGTAGTTGAACCCCGGGAGTTCTTTGCAATGAACTGCATGATCATCGAAAGAGTCCAAACATGCCTTGCGACACACCGGACATATCCCATCGGTTGGGAATATTGGAATCATGAGTCGATATCTTAGGATGGTACAATACTCCACCGGAGACATATGTTGGCCAAGTCCATATATAGGGGTAGCTAGAAGAAAATCTTGAGCATGTGGTGCACGTAAACATTGAAAAACGGCTTTCTGTCGAGCCGTCATATTAAAATTCACTTGCATATCTTGGATAATTTTACTAAAAAGGGTACTCGCCAGTGTATTCTGGGATTTGGGGGGGGGGGGGGGAGGTGTCCTTAGTAGTAAAAACACTTTAATTTTTATAATTTTTTTCTTAAATAAACTTATGTAATATATGAGTCTCACACCTAGTTTTTTCATAACCACATACATAGATCGTTGAATAATAACATTGCTACGTATTACCATATTAAATTTTATATAAATCGGAAAACAACAAATTAAAATGTTATATACTAGTTGTGGAACCCGTATATTATACGGGTTGATTAAAACAAAATGTTAAATAGAAAAAAAGATTAAATGAGAAGTTTATTTGAATTCGAAATTTGAAATAAATAAAAATTATGAGAAAAAAAAAACATGCAAAAAATAAATAAATTAAAATTATTGTTTAGTTATCAGACCCGTATACTAAACAGGTTAATTATAACAAAATGTTAAACACAAAGGTTTAAACTGTAAATTTATTTGAAATTGAAATTGAAATTTAATATTTAAAATTTGAAATTAATATCATTATGGTAGGTTTAATTTATGGAAACTAATTAATAATATATTAAAAATGGAAAATGAAATAAATGACAAGTGAAAAATAAATATATCTCTAAATTATGACAAAATGACATGTGGCAAATTGAATGAGAGAAGGACATGTGACAAAGTTATTTTCATTTATTAGGGTAGATTCTTAATGATTGTGTGGAATAAATAGGATTTTACACGAAACATCCGTGGCCCGTGCCATTATCGACACCTATGTGAATTTGGTAGGTTAACGTCTTAAATATGTTAATTTCGATGACATCTGAAGAATATAGATCGCAAAAAGTTTAGTCAACGATAATCTATACCCACACCACATGTGGTTAAACCTATGGTTGAACATGATGATGACTTTGTAGATATTTATGATAACAATCTATACAAAAATCAAATTACAAATAGTATTAACTTTCAAACTAAAAAAAATCTAAAATTTAAGAGTTGAGATGAAATGACCAATAGTGTTCTGTCTGACGCCGTTATCTTTTGTTGAACGCGTCTCTCGAGTCTCACCAATCGTCTATAAACCCAAATCTTGGATCTTCAAATCTCTTTCTCACTGGTCGGAAAACTTCAAAAAGGAAACCATGAAAAGCAATCTACCAGTCCTCCCTGAACGGAGGCTCTTCCTCGCAATATCTGCCATCGCACTCATCGGCGCTGGCCTCCTTCTATTCACCTTCATCGGCCCCGATAACACTCGGTTCTTCTGCAACCAGCCCACCTCCGATAACTTCCATCCCATGACGGCTCCGATGCAACTCAAAGCCATCCTCCACTACGCCACTTCTCGAATCGTCCCTCAACAATCCTTCTCCGAAATCACCGTCTCCTTCGACGTTCTCCGATCGATTTCCCCTTGTAATTTCCTCGTTTTTGGGCTCGGTCATGATTCATTGATGTGGGCGTCGTTTAACACCGGTGGAAAAACTCTTTTCCTTGAAGAAGATCCGACGTGGGTTCAGACTGTTCTGAAAGACGCTCCAGATCTCAACGCCGCCGTCGTTAAGTACCGGACAAAGCTCTCCGAGGCCGACGAGCTTATGAATACGTATCGATCGGAACCGGAATGTGCTCCATCCAAATCTTACATCCAGGGAAACACACGATGCAGGTTAGCACTCACAAGTTTACCTGATGAGGTCTACAATAAGGAGTGGGACATGATAATGATAGATGCGCCGAGGGGTTACTTTGCGGAGGCGCCGGGGAGGATGGCTGCGATTTACTCCGCCACTGTGATGGCGAGGAACAGGAAAAAATCCGGCGTGACGCACGTGTTTTTACACGATGTTAATCGGAAGGTGGAGAAAGCTTATGCGAATGAGTTCTTGTGTAAGAAGTACCTAAAGCATGCTGTCGGACGATTGTGGCATTTCGAGATACCACCGGCCAGTAACATCACCGGCGGGAACGATGGTGCTTGGTTTTGCTAGGTTGACTAACACGAGTCAGTCGTTTTTTGCTTTCATTAGTTTTTTATTTATCATTTTAAATGTTTTTCTTTCTTCTTTCCCCAAATCATTATACCATTTACCATTTGCTTTTAATTTTAAGACATGTCTAATTTTAATTTTAAAATAAAATTTTTATGTTTATTAATAGATTAATAAATATTGCTTCTTCGTTGCTAATTTTGTTTTTTTGTTAGATATGGACTTTGATAAAGATAAATGTTTAAAGTCGACTGAGAATTGTTTATAAAGTCGACTGAGAATTGATAGACTGCGATATAATTTTTTTAATCGATTGTAATAATTGAATCTGAATAAATGATTATTTTACTGTTTAAAAATTAAAAATTATTATTTATTTAATAATTGTTATAAAATATAATTGTAAAATATCACAATAATTAGAAAATTTTAAATAACAAAATAATTAACTTTAAGTGACTGAGAATATTATAATAATTTTCAATATGAAAATAAATCCAATTATTCCTTATAATAGATTAGCAATCTCATCGTGCACATTAGATGTATATTCTGTGTTTTGTGTACCCCGTTGTGTTCCACACGATTCTACTCCACATTCTAAAACATCTTGTGCATTGTTAAATATACTATCTTCATCGCCGTCGGTCGTGAATATTACTTTTGCTTATGAAATTATGTAGTGCAAACAAGCAAATACCACATTTCACATTTCTTTGTAGTGTAAACGGATAAGGGTCCATTTGCTTTAAAATCAGAATTTTGATTTCACAACACCATTAGCATGTTCAATGATATTTCTTAGTTGTGTATGTGCATAATTGAATTTCTCCTACTTAGTTAAAGCACTTTGGAGTTGAGAATCGGCTAACCAAAATATCTAGTGTTACAATACGTAACAAAAATCCACCGAGTATTGATTGTACTGCACATGCATTTGCTGATCATTATGTTTTGATATCTACTATTTCTAATACATTGTTTTGTGACTGGTTTTCTTTTATTGACACTTGTTATTCTATCTTTATGGAAAATTGATGTTTTATTTCTGTTTTTTTAAAATAAAAATTAGATGTTAAAAATTTAGTACGTTACAATTTAGTATCAAATGTGCATAGAATTTAAATTTATAATGTCTCAATTATCTCAGCTACAGAGTAACATACTAATATTAATGTTAGAAATCTTGGGTATAGAAAGACTTAGAAATTCCGAGAATCGTGTTAAACACTTTAAGATTAAAGTATTTTGGTGATACTCTCAATCTAATCGGAAAAGACTTAGAAAATTGGGAAAACAGAAGAGAGAATGTTCAAGATGTTATGAAGATGAAGTATACCAACCACAAATTTCGAACATGATCATATAACCATAAAACTTCTTGTCTTAAAACTGCTACATGTTAGTTTTATGTTCTAAAACTGTCAAAACGTCAAAAACCTACTTAAATCCAGGTCTAGAAGATGGATCCCAAAACCGGATACGTTTACAAAAAATTCGGATTTCTGATGCATTTTTAATCTAGTAACATAACATTCTCAGTCACTTAAATCCAGCTCGACCCCAGCCAGGGGCTCTACCCCTTGGACCCCGTTAGGGGCTGCCGCCCCTTGGACCCCGCTCCCAGGGGCGTTGCCACCGAACTCTCATCAGTTCAGGGGCTTCGTCCCTTAATAGCAGTATACTTTCAACAATGACAAAATCAAACAAATGTGCACTCCGCACCATACTAATTTGTTCGATAATTGTCAAAATGATATTGATCAACAAATTAACTCCATTACACTTAAATAATATTAATAATATAAAATCACCAACAATTATTGTAATTGATCGTATAGCAAGTGTAAATATTGGTGTCTATGATTAAACTTTAAAACATACTAGCATTAATTGTACCTGAGTAGTATAGCGAGGATAAATATAGGTGTCTATGATTTGATTTAACTTTAGAACATAAAGTAAGAGGGGAAGGGGGTTGTTATTTAATAAAAAAAGTTGGATTCAAACAATCAAGCAAAGCTAAATGAAAATGAAACAAGACGATTAATTTGGAAGTACAATGTTTAGGATTCAAATTTCCTTTTTCCTAAGGTTAAATTATTGTAAGTGGAATAATTATTGTAAGTGGAATGGATTTAATAAAGTAAGTACCAATTTGTAAGATAGTTAACAATCTTGTTCAGATTAATTAATACTAATGATCGAATTATTAATGAATCAATATAAAGGCTAATCTTAATGTTCCTAAGGATTAAACCAAACATAATACAATAAACTAATTAGGGTTGTTCACTATTTGGATAAAATCGAATTGTCCAATTAGACAATTTAGATTGGACTATTTGGTTCGGATATTCGGATTTTTGGATTGGTTTTCAAAAAAACCGAATTATTATTTTGGATTTCGGATTGGTTTTGGTTTATAAAATAAGAACCGAATAGTCCAAAAAAACCGAATAACAATTTGTTATGTATTTAATTTCAATATATCTATAATTATTTATTAATTTTATAATTTTTTTTAAATAAGTTCAAAAGGTTTTACCTAATAAAAGACATTAATATGTACTTTATGTCAAAAGTTTTTTTTTATCTATTAAATAATAAACTATAATATGCCTTCTTAGTGGTTGTTTATAAATTTTAAATCACAAGTAAATAATTTGTTTTTGCTTCTTCTGTAAAATTAGATGATATTATAAATGTCCTTTTAAAATGTTATGGTTTTTGAAAACCGAATTATAAAAACCGATCCAACCGAATTGTAATTGGATCGGATCGGATTTGAATTTAGTTTGGACTATTTGGATCCATATTTTGAAAACCGAAATCAATTTGGATTTACTTAATTGGATCGGATCGAACCGACCCATCCAAACGAACACCCTTAAAACTAATAAACTAATGCTCTTTTAAATGCTTAAAGTTAACTATTAATGTTACCTAGCCCTAAGATTTGTTTAATCATTATTTATGAAAATTTGTTATCACAAACCAATTAAAATACAAATTCATATAACCAAATTGATAGTCTAAAACATATAAAACTTAGATGCAAGCAATAAAAGTCCAAACTTTAACAAAGATGCATTGAATGATCAATCCAAAAAATAAATAATCAACCTTATAAATCTAAATCATTAATTCACACATAGTAATTAGGTTCATCTACATTTAAACAGAAAAAGAGAGTTTTATCCCATCATCTCTATAGAAAAACATAATATAATAGATAGAATAATGCTAATTTTATAATGCAAACCTAACGATTTCGTCAATTTCCTTGCTTTAATCTTCACAAAAATGTATTCTTCTTGTTCTTTGACCTTGAAAATGATTCATAGGGTTTATTTTTCATAGTAGAGAACTTTACTTTTCTGCACACCGAATTGCATTGCAAAATCTCGTATTGATAGAAATAAAATGTCACTCTATTACGCTTTCATCTTCACAGCGCCGCATTATCTGTCGTGATGCTTGTTGTATCTTTAAGCCTATTTGCGACGCTAACCTCATTTGTTGCGACGCTAAGCCCATGTTTTATGGTAGCTTTAAATTTAATCCATATTAACTCCATCTTTATCAAAATCTTCTCCTTAATCATCTTAGCTTCAAATTAATCTATATTTATCCAATATTAAGCTTATTAAATGTCAGTTATCTCTAAATACAACACTCTAGAGCAATATATTAAGATAAATGTCTCTAAATATATGACCAATTTAGGCCATATCAAAATAGCTACACTTATTTTTTTTTTTGACCCTCAAGAAAATGTTAGGCCATATCCTCAAGACATTTTAATCAATTTCCAAGCAACTCAAAATAAACGAAAAACAATTTAGAAAAGAAAATTCTTAAAGTACTTCAAAGTTGCAATCTTTCGGTTAAAGTCTTATCATTTCACCTTAGTGTTGAGAGCCCTAGTGGAAAGGAGTGACTAGCTCAGGAGTTTTTGTCGCTCAAGCAAACAACTTAAATGGTGATGGAAATCACCAATATGTTCACATAGAGAGCCTTTTTTCCCCCCGAGTATGCATCCTCGTTGATAAGAAGCTGAACAGAAATAAGCTTGGGGAAGAGGAGGAGCTGAAAGCTGTTGAGAAAGAATCAGATAAAAATCTGATAAGAAACAAACTTTTGGAAAAAGAAAAGGAGAAAATGGTCATTTCAGTTGAGAAGGTACTAGAAGAGAAACCAATTTCTGTGAAGGAAGGATTAGAGATAAATATGAAAAAGAAAAGAATCTAAAAAAATTCAATAAGCAGATTTCTGGAAAGGAAATGAAGATCGGAAAAAGAAAGAAGTCTAAAAATCATTTGAAAAACTTATCAGAAGACAATCTGGAGTGTTTTTAGTTTGTTGAACAAGTTCTAGATCCACCATTGTAAATGACACATATGTCAAGCACAACTGCTAGTTCTGTCACTTAGGCGCGACTGCCAAAATTGTGACATTCTCTATGGGGCGCATCTGCCGGAATAGTCCTTTAGGCGTATCTGTCGGGGTTATGAGGTTCTCTATTAGGCGCTTCTGCCGGTAGAGTCCTTTAGGCGCATCTGCCGGGTTTTATTGACAGTATCGTTTTCGAGAGTCCACTCGCAATACATATCAATGAGTTTTTAGAGTACACCGGTGAACACGTCGTTCACAACACCTACAGGTTGCGAGCCTGCTAGTGTTCCACTGGACTATCTAGAATAGTCCGTGGTTGTCATCCATACTCTGCTGGATGACGGGGCCATCACTTGGGTAAAAGGCTTCTCTCATGGTTCACCTCTCACCCTTACCTCATGGTTTATATTACCTCTTCATCATTTTATTTTTGTCACACAGAAACTATTTCATCTACCCATGTTTTACCCCAACATATTTGTAGATATAAAATAATTATACAGTTTAAATCATTTAAAACATGTATAAAATCATTCATCCAGCATAGACAACAAGTAGTCAGATAATATGCACACATAGCACGTAATTTATGTAAAATACTTCATATCTATGTGTAAGATGAAAGGGACCACGCACTCACGTGAAAGGTGGTGACTCAGCACTTGGACAGCGCTTCGATACTCTCAAAACAATTCTCCTTCGATAAAACCTAGTATCAATACCGCTAGGGTTTAGTCTAACGTCAACCGCGACTAATTAATAGCCTGACTATTATTATTATTATATAAGCGTTAAATAACACTCAATATAACTCAAAATAATAGCCCAAATAATTATTTTAAGGACCTAATAATATTCCTATAATTATTTGAAAGCCATATTAAAAATTGTGTAAGCGTAGCTCACTTATAGCGGATTTTAAAGAAAACCGGGCTTTACTCGGAGCAGCGTTTCCGAAACCGAAAGACCCCTTTTTCTCGGGACTCCGGGAGCCTCGGGGCTTCCTTAGGGTGCTAGGGGATCACCTAGGCTTAGGGGAGGGTTAAAACCCTTAGAGAGAGAAAGTTTAGAGAGAGAGTAAAATATGAGAAAGGTGTGAGAAATTCGGACCCCTTTTATAGGCGCCAACAGCCTCGGTTACGCTGGGTGTACACCTCGAATAAGGTTGCCATCCGAAGCCAGCTGTCTCGCACCGTCGGATGGATCAGATCGGAGCTACGCGGAGCGTAACTTCTTCGGACGCGGGGCGTACTGCGAGGGCTATGTGGCATGATCCGAAGCGCGTTTCTTCATCAGCGATGGGTGGCCCAGATGCTGCCACGTCACCAACTGCTCACCAGGCTTCGCAAATTCGACTAAAATCTTTAAAAATTCGTAACTTTCTCATACGAACTCTGTTTTCGACGTTCTTTATATCCACGCGAAGGTGGGAACGTACTCTACAACTTTCGTTTAGACTCCATCCGGTACACATAGAAGAGGTAGCGTTATTCTTGGACAAGGGATTGCGCAGGTCTATCGAGGATATGGTGGTATGTGGAGGCCCCTTCTTTGGAGACATTCAGTGGTGCTTGGCTTCCTTACCTATTCGTTTTGGTGGTTTGGGTTTGTACTCGGCCTACGAGGTTTCCTCCTACGCATTTGTAGCCTCGAGGGCCCAATCTTGGGCATTACAAGACCACATCTTGCGTGATAGTGGCATAGCTAGTATGGACTCGGATTATCTATGTGCTATGACTCGTCTTCGTGATACGATTCCGGGATTTGACTGTAGTGGTTTCACTAATAAGGACACCGCCCCCCCTAAATCCCAAAAAGTTTTGGCGTGTGCCCTTTTTAGCAAAATCGTCCAAGATATGGAAGTCAACTTCGAGATGACTGTCAGACAGAAAGCAGTCTTTGAGTGTCTGCGGGTGCCTCATGCTCAAGATTTTCTGCTAACTATCCCTATTGATGGTCTTGGCCAGCATATGTCTCCTGTGGAGTACCAAACTATCATTCGTTACCGCCTTATGATTCCCATATTCCCAATTGATGAGATATGCCCAGTTTGTCGCAAGGCATGTTTGGATACCTTTGGGGAACACGCGGTTCATTGTAGAGAGCTCCCTGGTTTCAAGTATAGACATGATGTGGTTCGGTATGTTCTCTTTGATGCTTGTCGGCGTGCTGGTATATCTGTGAAGAAAGAAGCGCCAGTGAACTTTTTGACGGACCCGCAGGATGGCAGGTCCACACTTAGACCGGCTGACATTTTGGTCTTTGGATGGATAGGAGGGAAGCATGCGTGCCTGGATCTTACTGGTGTATCTCCTCTCGTTGGTTTGGGGAGCGGAGGTTTCGCAGCTGGGCATGCCGCTTTGAAAGCCGCTGCGTGCAAAGTGGTAAAGCACACCAATGCATGTAGAGAAAATCAACATGTGTTTGTCCCTTTTGCATTCGATACATTTGGTTTTCTCGCATCAGAGGCGGTGGAGCTCCTTAACAGAGTCCAACGGGTCATGCATTCTAATGTCATATCTCCTATATCCACAAATGTTGTTTTCAAAAGAATAGGTTTTGCCATCCAAAAAGGGTTAGCGGCGCAGCTTGTTGCCCGTTTGCCTTCAATCGATATGTATTGAATTTATTACTATATACACCAAAGTGATTTCCTTTAGAGTTTTAAAAAAAATTATTAACAGGCCGTGACAGGATTGGTCCGTTAAATTCTCATAACTTCTTCATCTGACGTCCGTTTTCGCCCATCTTTTTCTCATTATGCTAATCTTAACGAGATCTTCAATTCTCGTTTAGATCACTAAGGCTAAATCTCGCTCTATCGTAAATTCACTGTTTATGCTTCCCGGTGCCGTGCCGGTTCCGTCGCGAAACTTCGACGATCTATAACTTGTTCGTTATAACTCGGATTTCGGCGTTCTTTATATGTACAGAAACCTTGTGACATATTCTAAAACTTGGTTAAGACTATTTATTATAAATAATCTTTTTCTGAAAAGTCGTTTTCGACACTTATTGCCTCTAAATTGACTAGCCCGGATCTGCAGGCGTTACAGTAGGGTTGCCTGTGCGTGACGGGTTAGGGATATTTTTTTTGGAAAAGAAGACAAGTGTATAGATCCTTGTCGACTTCTTTTAGGCATAGTCAATAGTAAATTTGTAGTTATAAAATTTTCCATCCCTAAACCCCCCATATATTTTTGGAAAGTCTTTTGTAATAGGTCAGTATGAAATGTAATTCGAAATGAATGATATATATATATATATATATATATATATATATACATGATAATATGTTTGAAAAATCATTTCTATTTGAGATTTACATGCTTACAAATTGTTTTATTTTGGATCTTAATGAGTAGGTCATATTACTCACGACATTATACTTGGATTTTTATTGAGTAAGGCATATTACTCAGAGCAATTATGTTGGGATTTAGAAGACAATAAATAACAAACAACTCTAAGTATTTGAAATATTAGAGAAATCTCTCCCATTATAAAAATAAAGATTTTTATTTTGAAAAACTTCAGAGAAGTTCACAGCAATTGCTATAACAACTTTATCATTAGTACACCTATATATTGACTCATTCAATGATTCATACGACTTATACACTCTCGAATCAACTATATTATGATTGAATCATGCCTTTAGGAACTAGATTCACACGAGCAAATCCAGGAACAAGACCCAGGACACCATAAATAAGGACCAGACCACAAACCAAAGGTAGACCTACCAGAGAACCAACCACACCAGTAGAATCTGAACCAACATTTACTGTAAGTTCTCTAGTAGTGACTCATTCAATGATTCATACGACTTATACACTCTCGAATCAACTATATTAGGATTGAATCATGCCTTTAGGAACTAGATTCACACGAGCAAATCCAGGAACAAGACCCAGGACACCATAAATAAGGACCAGACCACAAACCAAAGGTAGACCTACCAAAGAACCAACCACACCAGTAGAATCTGAACCAACATTTACTGTAAGTTCTCTAGTAGTTCATCAGCTAATCACGCAACAAGTCACTGAAGCTCTGGAAACGCATGTAATTATAAGGAGTACTACAATGGATGGAGGTGGTGGTGGTGGTGGTGGGGGGGGGGTAGCAATGGTAGAAATGGAGGTGGAGGTGGTAGCAGTTTACATGGTGACAATAGAGGAAATCCAAGGACTTCTACTTATAAAGATATTTTGAAATGCAAACCTTGCTTCTTCTATGAAAATGAAGGGGTAGCTGGAATGACCCATTGGATAGAAAGAATGGAGTCTGTATTCTATACCAACTCTTGTGCCCAGGACTGTAAGGTGGAATTCGCCACTTACACGTTCATGGATGATGCACTGTCTTGGTGGAATGATAATTCCAAGATTATGACTATGGATGCAACATATTCTCTTCCATGAAATGATTTGAAAAAAATGCTCATATAAGAATACTTCCCAAAGAAGAAATGCAGAAGCTAGAACAAGAACTCTAGAATCTCACCATGAATGGTGTAGAGATTACAACCTATAGCACTTGATTTGATGATGTGGCCACCTCGTGACCGATATTTATAGCTCCTAAACATAAAATGATCAAGAGGTATATTTAGGGTTTAATTCATCAAATTCAAGGGCATGTCATTTCTTCAAGGCCAACTACCTTTGATAGCGAAAGCGTCGAGCTTTAAACTTGACTAACGAGTGTATTCATCAAGGCACACTAATGAAGAAGACAGACATACCTAGAGCTTGAGATGATAAGAAAAGGTCTGATGGAAACTCAGGAGGATCACAATCCTCAAGGAAAAGGCAAAAAATCGGTAAGGTGAACGTAGTAGTTGCAACAACACCCACTCCACAAAGGCAATGCCCTGGAAATGAACCAAAGTATAAAAAATGAAATTTTCACCATATGGGTTCATGTCGAGAGATGCAGTGCAACAATTTCATCCGGAAGGGTCACACTGCTAAGTACTGCAGGAATTTGACTATGGTAGTCAAACCTCGAAACAATGCTGGTGGAAGTCATGGTTGCTATGAATGTGGAGAGGTAGGCCATTTCAAAAAAGAATGTGCAAAGTTGAAGGACCAAGGAGGAAATGGCAGAGGAAGGGCATTCGTGATAGGCACTAGGGATGCAATCAATGACCCAAATGTGGTGAGTGGTACGTTTCCTATTAATAACGTATATGCATCAATTCTTTTTGATTTCAGTGATGATAAGAGCTTTATAATCCCTATGTTTTGAGAATTATTGAGTCATAAATCCAATATACTTAATAAAACTTATGTGGTAGAGATGGATAATGGTAAACATCAAAGGACCTAAGAAATATTAGAGAATTGTAAAGTAACTCTAAATAACCATGCCTTTCATGTTAAATTAATGCCGATAACAATTGGAAGCTTTAATATAATTATCAGCATAGACTAGTTATGCCTCCGTAGAGTTGAGATATTAGGTTATGAGAAACTTGTACGACTACCCTTACCAAATGGTGAAACCCTAATCATCTACGGAGACAATTCAAGGAAAATCCTTAAAATCATATCATGTATGAAGGCACGGAAATATCTGTATTGGAAATGTCATGTTTTTCTAGCCCTCATTGTAGATAAGCATAATAAGAGTAAGGAGATCAATAAGATACCATGTGTTATTCATCAAGACGAAGGATGGATCATTCAAGATGTGTATCGATTTTAGTGTGTTAAATAAACTAACCATCAATAATTGATATTCACTCCAAAGGATTGATGATCTGTTTGACCAACTCCAAGGATGCAACTATTATTACAAAATTGATCTAAGATGATGATACCATCAAATCAAAGTGCTTGAGTAAGATATTCCAAATACTACATTTAAGACTCACTATGGTCACTACGAGTTCCTAAGATATTCCAAACATAGATCTTATGAACTGTGTTTGAAAACCTTGTTGGATTAGGTGTCTAAGTTCATAACTATTTTTGGAATGTACTTGACCCGATTAGCTTGGTCCATTTGGGTTGCATGGCATCATGCATTTGGATAGACTAAATTGAGAGAAATAACACTTAAGGTTTAATAATATATTATAAGTTCTAATATATTAATAATATTATTTAATTATTATTGATAAAGAATTAATTTCAAATTAATTAAGTGATCAAAAGAAGATTAATTAAATATATGCGTTGATTGTGTAAATCACCCATACTTGTATAGTGGGCTAATGCTCCATGGATTATCAAGTTAGGCTAAAACCCATAGGATGCTCCATGGAGGCTCCATGGTGTTTTTGAACCCATGGATCCATGAAATGAAGAGTCATGTCAATTAGGGTTTACATGGTGTAACCCTAATTATGACACACTATATAAGCAACATGTTGTAGACCAAAATCGGCACTATTGAGAACAAGAGGGCTTAGCCGATTTTAGAAGTGTTATATTTCTGTCAAGGTTATTCCAAGTGTATTTGGTGTTGTGTGAGACATTTAAGGCATCACACTTGAGGTGCTAGGCTCACAAGGTTCTCAAGGAATTCAAGCAACTAAAGCTATGTATTTCTTACTATCTTTTATGTTTAAAAGTTCCCCATGTATGCTAGATAGATTATGAACCTTGGAAAAACAAATTTACATGTATCATACATAAAACATAGATCCAAGGTTTCTAGGGTTGCATGTACACCATAGGAGTGTTAGAATGCTCAAAACCCTTTAGTGGTATCAGAGCCTAGGCTTGTTTGTTTGATACTTGATGCAAAATTGTGAAAAAAACTCAGTTTTTTTTGCACTCTGCAGCATGAACTCGCTGAGTCCATGGGGGGACTCGACGAGTCCATGAGTAAACTCATCCTACTTGTCGAGTAGGTTCATGAACTCGACGAGTAGGAGCCCCAAAATGCAGTTTTTCGAATTCTGTTGTTGGAAATGGACTAGAAACATTACCCTAAACTGTTTTGGTGTTTTTAAAACTTGTTTTAGATTGTGTAATGGCTAATATCAAAATTCAATGTTTTATATGTGTTCATATGATTCTTGAAAATTTGATATGATATTCATGTTCTTAAGAGTTATTGTTAGATCATAGGAATTACTTGCGAAATTGTTTAATGATTAATTATTGATCAATTATGTGTTTTAATGGAATCCATAATTTCTCCTCAAGTTATGGATTACCAAAAGTCGCACTTTTAAAGACCATTAAAGAAACACATAGGTTACATAAAATGAAAAGTCACTCATTTTATTAAACCATTAACTCATAAGTTATGAAAGATGAAAAAGTTTTGAAAGTTAATAAAACTTGCCCTAAAGTTTTGGAACATGTAACGTCACTTTAAAACCTTTATTTCCAACCCCTAGAATTTTAAAAGTTAAAATTCAACCCTTATACTTTATAATATTATAAGTTTAATAATAATTATATATGTATACGAAAAAGTCGTTTTACCATTAGTAGGCCTCATTCACGAAGCCGGTCTATAAGGGGGGGGGGGTATAAGGTTGCTGCCTATAAAATGGCAGCTTAATGGGAGTCCATTCTCACCCACCGCTTCATTGATCGGTGGAGGGTCGTTAGTCGAATGGGTAAGACAAGGAATTTAAATCTTCATTAAAAGTATGATGAATATAAATTAACCAAATGTTTTTTATAAATTCCCAATCTTAGTTACTTTAGGAAAATGTGAATAAGGTGCTAACCCATGAAATTACACTTTGAACTTTGATTAAGTCGTTAGTGGAGCGTGTGTTGGGTCAAAAATATGGTTTATACTTTACTTTTCTAGAAAAATGTATTTTTGTGTCTTGGACTGTAAACAACTTGGTGTTCACGGCCGTATACGTGTTTACGGCCATAAACTCATTTACGGCCCATGTTCACCAAGCCCATATTCCCTAGTATATATATAGGTGTTAGGGTTGAGGAGTAGAGATTGATGAAACACAAGGAGTGTACGCCCAAGAGAGAAACTAGAGAGAAGTTTTATGTGTGTGAATCTTTTGTATCCGGATCTTCATTCTAATCAATTCATACATAGATTCATCATATTCTTCTTCTTCTTCTGTTCTATTTGATATGACGTCATCCGTTTGATAGGAATTCCGCACCATCAAATGGATCTGATTGATACACAGGAAAATTAGGGACTTACAATTGGTATCAAAGCTTGGTTGTATCAGTCAATTTTGTCAGATTTGGAGCATTATTTGATCTTATTTTCGAAAGATTTTTGCGTTTTTGGATAGATCTCTGAAAAATAAGTGGGGTTTTGTTCTTCGTGTTTTTCATAAAAGGGTTTTTGATCGAGTTATGGAGCTTCAAAGTTGAAAAATCGTTGTTTTTGGTCAAAACCTGCGAGGGTGTGGCAGAGTTTGCGGCTGGCGGCTAGGGTTTCAGAGTTTACGGTCCGAGGTTCACGGTCCGGAGTTTGCGGCCCGAGGTTCACGACCCGAGGTTTGCGGCTCGGAGTTTGCGGCCTCGGCCTCGGTGGTTTACGGCCTCGCACCTCGCACTAGGTCCTCGCAGCAGCTAGTTCCTCGCCTCGCTTCGCACATATAAAAAAATTAGAAGCGCATTTGGAGGTGCCGGGTTTCGAAATCGCAACCTCCAGATCAAGAATGCTCACGCCTTACCAACTCGGCTACCTGATCACTTGTTACAATCTTTCGAAATTTAAACTATAATCCGTTATTCTCGGTTTCAACTTTCAAAATTTGACACTTTTAACCCAAAATTCAATTCCTTTTAATTTTAAATTCCTTTTTCATCCAAAATTAAAAAAAAATTAAATAAATTAAAAATAATAATAATAAATAAATAAATAAATAATTAAATTGAAATTAATAAATAAAATTATATTTTAATTTTTGACTTTTATTTTTTAACTTTTGACCTTAAATTTTGACTTTGACTTCCAAGTTTGACCTTTGACATTAAACTTTGACTTTTTCGTTTAACTTTTAAAATTTTAAATTTAGCTTTTTGGTTTGACTTTTAAGTTTGACTTTTCAAGTTTGACTTTTGAGTTTAACTTTTTAAATTTGACTTTTAAGGTTGACTTTTGAGGTTTATAATCAAAGGGTTTGACTTTTAAGTTTGATTTTGGCTTATAGTTGTGCTTTTTAATTGATTTTAAGGTCTACGAGGGAGTTGAAAACATGAAAGAGAGTCGTCAGGATATGTTAAGACAAAATTTCAACATTTTCGATTATATCCCTGGATAAACCCTCGAAACTCAGTTGCAGCGATTTACTACACTTACTACTAAGATAAATATAGCTGGGATCTTCTTGTCTAAGTTTGAGATAAACAAAAAGCTACTGAATTCACTTCCGAAATCGTGGGATATGAACTTGGCTATCATCAAGAAGACAAAAGATCTCAATCATCTTAGTCTTGCTAAAGTAATTGAAGAACTTGATGCTTTGAAGTGTAGAAAAACAACGAGTTCTGAAAACATTCCGATCACTGAAGTTACATGTACTCCAGCTTGTGAAACTACGATTAAATTTCTTCAGGAACAAATTGATTTATTAAAAAGAGAAGTTGAGGACCTGAGATATGAAGGATATCAACTCAGGAAAGGATAAAAACCTCTTAAGGCCCAGTTAGAATCTAAAATAAAGGACTTTAGGAGACTTCAAGAGGACTACAGTAATAAATGCGAGAACTATGACTATATAATGAAACAGAACGCTGAACTAGTGGCTGAAATTGAATCTTTAAAGGGCAAATCTGAAACCGCGGATTTTGATTTTAGAAAATATGATGTATCGAGTGAGGTAGTTGCCAATATGATTGACCATTGCATGCAATTTAAACATAATCAATCAAAGGGTTTAGGATACGATAATGTACCTCCTCCTTTTAATCATACATATCAGTATCAACCGTTGTCTAAAGAGGAGATTGCCAACGAACCATTCATGGTTTATGGAAATCCATCTGGTTTTGTTTCAAGAGGATTTATTAATGTTGAAAATACTAACGTTTCTACTTCCCCTGCAGATCAATCCTTAAATCAATCCAAGCAAACAGCTGAAGAGAGTGTGTCTGATAGCAAAGTAGCAGAAGATGAAAACAAGGAGAAAACCATTGAACAAACCAAGATCTCCTTGAGCTATGAATCTGTTGCTTCAAACTCAACTGCTTCTGATCAACCTGCCGTTGTGAAATAATGGCCACCAATTCCAGTGAAACAGAGTGCCTGTTGCAATTGTGCCTGTGGGAACAATAAGAGAAAAGGCAAGGATACGCCACCAGGGGAAGGAAGAGACAAATCCCCGGTGAAGAAAAAGACATGTTTTCACTATGGAACACCTGGACACATTGCCAGAAATTTTCCTAATCGCGCATACGTTCCCTACTATGCACAAGGCTGGCAGAACGCGCCAACAGGGAGACTTTTCAAAAGAAACCCATCAAGGTCACGTTCAGACAATGCCGACTAGAATGTCATGATGGCCAAGAATTCAACTCCCAAGATCAAGCATCCAACTCCCAAGGCCAAGCATCCAACTCCCAAGAACAAGAAGGAAATGTCGGCCAAGAAATGGGTTTTTAGTTTCGTGAAGCCAAGACCGGTTAGGTCAAAGTCATCTCAGCAACCGACTTCAAGTTCAAAAGCAAGTGTCACGGAACCCATCCGATCCAACAAGAAATGGGTTAAACCCGACTACAAATGGGTACCAATGGTTCAATCTCCAAAATCTCCTAATGCTTATAACGTTTCTACATCTTCTGTTTGTGATAAGCAGGATATGTCATGGGTGAGAGTATCGTGCAAGGATGAAAAAGATCGACCCAGTTTCAAAATGGGCTGGGTTCCAAAGACCAACTGATCCCATTCTGTGTCGGAGCAGCTATGGAGGCATATCATCAGACTTCGGTTTGTTGGTAGTGGCTGTTCCTGGCACATGATAGGAGGCATCTCTTAACTGTACAATACTCAGAACATTATTTGAGAGTATGTGTCTTTTGCGAGAAGGGAAAAAAGGAAGGGATCACTCATGGGGTTAGTACTTAATGATGTGAAGAATTTTTGGATATGTTCTGAGATTACGCATGCTATTCTCAAACCTTCTAGATGCAAATTCAATCGGTAACTTACGGTATGAATTTTCTTCTCTATACTCCTGAGTTTTTCTTAAGCTGATTTGCTTTAAAGACTAATTTATGTTTTAGGATAGTTTAAATTTGCAGATTTACTTTCGTTTCTCTCCTACGCACAAATTTAGGGGGAGAAATAAAAACAAAACAAAAATTATAAAATTTTAATTTTAAAAAAAATCCAAAAACATTAGAAAATCATAAAATCAAAAATATGGTGTTAATGGAATGTGCTTGCAGGAGATGTTTTGGGAAGTGATATAATCATGTGATAACAGGCAATCTGAATCTGTGTAAGGGACTGAATCTGAATTGTCTAGGCTCTATGCTCGATGCGTTGGTAGGAATAAATTTTTTTTAAATGGACTTGACTAGGGAGAGTTGAACCAAATGAATTTAAGGACCTGACAAACTTTGACCTAGTTAGATCTGTTTAGCCTGACATCACGACGCTCGGATAGGTTGAGCAGGGAGATATACATGGGAATCTACCGGTCACATTATATAACCCGTATCTAGAACTGTGGATTCACTAATCCTCGATGTACGGACTCTGTCCTTAATTCCGGTTGGATGGGGTGACTGGGGAATTCTGATAAACTAGGTCTGTAGAAGGTTATATTCTTTGTTTTTGTGTGTTAGTCATATGTTGCCTCATTTGCGTGATTGAGAGATCCGACCTGGACTGTAACATATGCAACTCTATCTCTCTGCATTTTCTCTCTATGCAATTCTTTCTATCTGTTAGCCATATACTGTCTCCTCTACATGACTCAAAATCCAACGTGGTACACAATACATGCACCATTCTCTTCTCAATCCATCTAAAACTTTAGTTAGTCATATGTTTCATCCTTTGTGTGATTGTAAGAAATCCGACCTGGATGTACAACATATGCATTCTAAATCTATCTTCTCTCTTAATAATTGTCTGCTCACCCAGTGTATGGAGTATTCTAGAAGTCCTTGATGGCTAGGGCATATCAGGAAGCGGGAAACACGTTCTAGTAAAATTAAAAATGAAGACATACAGATTGTCTGTAGATCTCGCTGCTCAATTTAGGTGGACAACAATATCTTTGGTCGTCGACAACTAAATGGTCCTTAAGGAATATTATCTAGGAACTTAGGATCACATTGTCTTGTCACTTATAGTATGTCCTAATTTTGTCACAATCTCTCGTGTTTAAGTGGACCACAATACCAGCGATTGACCAGATCTATTCATGAAGGGAGAGGTACTGATAAACGAATAAAGGTTGTCTAAAAACTTTGATCCCAAATCACTCTTAAAGTTAGCTATTATTTTTGTTTTTGTTAAGTTTGTAAGTCCTTGATGGCTAGGGCATATCAGGAAGCGGGAAACACGTTCTAGTAAAATTAAAAATGAAGACATACAGATTGTCTGTAGATCTCGCTGCTCAATTTAGGTGGACAACAATATCTTTGGTCGTCGACAACTAAATGGTCCTTAAGGAATATTATCTAGGAACTTAGGATCACATTGTCTTGTCACTTATAGTATGTCCTAATTTTGTCACAATCTCTCGTGTTTAAGTGGACCACAATACCAGCGATTGACCAGATCTATTCATGAAGGGAGAGGTACTGATAAACGAATAAAGGTTGTCTAAAAACTTTGATCCCAAATCACTCTTAAAGTTAGCTATTATTTTTGTTTTTGTTAAGTTTGTTCATAGTGTTCTTCTAATTTAAATAAAAGGGGGGGGGGGGAATTAAAAAAAACAAACAAAAATCAAAAAAATTCAAAATCAAAAAAATAGTGTTATTTCTATTTTACTTTTTGTTCTAAGTTTTCTTTTAGTTTTGTTTTGTCTTGAAAAGTGATTTCAGGTGAAGATGAAACTCATGGAGTTTGTGTTGAAGATTTCTGAGCCAAAGCCTCGTCCGTGAGCATCGAAGAATTCTCATTCGAAGGAGCAAGAAATAAATATTATTCTTTCAACATTCAATCCTTCAACCCCAGAAGCAAGGTGAAGCAGAAATTGAAGACTATGTGACGGATTGGTCCAGAAGATATGTTCTCTCTGAAGATTCTTAAGCTGAAAGCGCCATCTTTCAAGAATCAGTACAAGAAGCCTCCTCACCCAATGTGCGTTTAGAGTCAAATCTTGAAGAAAAGCTCAAGTGCTCAAGATGAAGTCATTCATTGAAGATTCATCAAGTACATCTTGAAGATGTGAAGAATTTGAAGATAAATGCAGAAGCCAATCTCCCAATGAAGATTAACAAGAAAAGGCAGCTACTTTTTAGGGGGAGCTTGTTGGGTCATTTAGAAAAGAAAGTTATAAACCAAGGGGGAGATTGTTGGGTCAAAAATATGGTTTATACTTTACTTTCTAGAAAAATGTATTTTTGTCTCTTGGACCGTAAACAACTTGGTGTTTACGGCCGTATACGTGTTTACGGCTGTGTTTACGGCCGTAAACCCATTTACGGCCCATGTTCACCAATCACATATTCCCTAGTATATATATAGGTGTTAGGGTTGAGGAGTAGAGATTGATGAAACACAAGGAGTGTACGGCCAAGAGAGAAACTAGAGAGAAGTTTTATGTGTGTGAATCTTTTGTATTCGGATCTTCATTCTAATCAACCCATACATAGATTCATCATATTCTTCTTCTTCTTCTCTTCTATTTGATCTGACATCATCCGTTTGATTGGAATTTCGCACCATCAAACGGATCTGATTGATACACAGGCAAATTAGGGACTTACAGCGTGTGTGGTTAACCGACACACTAACCTGAACTTAATAAGGTAGGCAAAGGGTAACTTAATATTTATCATAGTATCGGTGGAGCGTGTGTGGTTAATCGGCACATCGATTGAGGGGTAAATATTAAGAGTACTAAATAATTTTCATGGTTACTTCACGCCTTGTTTTGTGATCCTCGACATCCCAGTCACAAAACCTGAAGGGCACACTCGAGATTGAAACATGCCATTGAAAAGTTCAATGAATCTCAAAGAATCTAGGAGTTTCAAAACCAATTAAAACCTAATAATTTATTTTGTTTTTCACGGTGGAAATTGGTGAATCGTCATTCACCTACCTTCAAATATTTTATAGCTTAGATTAAGGCATCCCTCTTCTAAGTTATAAAATATTGTGTTGGGTCCTAGCCTTAATATTACATTTGGGTGTTTTATTAAGGACTATCTTTATATCTAATCAAAACTTGTCTTTCTTCTTTTCAGATGTCTTCCAACAATGCTGCTTCTGGCTCAAAACCTACCGGCTCCTTCTCTCTCATGAACCTTTGTAGGAGAGTCATCTTTGATGGATCCAACTTTATGGATTGGATCAGGAACATCAGGATGGTCACTCGGTACTAGGACAAAGAATATGTCATCGACAAGGTGCTTAAAGAACTCGAGCCGACTGCTACTCCTAAGGAGATCGCTGAATATCAGACACATGAAAGAGATGCTACCAAAGTAGCATGTATCATGTTGGCCATTTTGACAGTTGAGCTCGAAAAGTCCTATGAGGACTACTATCCTTTTGAGATGCACCAGGATTTGATGGACCATTACCATCAAAGTGCTTGTGAAGAGCGATATGAAATCATCTCCTCCATGATAACAAATCGGATGAAGGATGGTGAACCCATAACGGGCCACATGTAGAAAATGAAAAGTTATGTGGACCGTTTGCTGAAACTGAATGTGAACTTCCCCAAGGAGTTGGCAATAGACATCATTTTGCACTCCTTACCTTCATGTTATGATCAATTCCGTATGATACACCACATGAACAAGGAGGAAGTTACACTCAACAAACTTCAAGGACTTTTAAAGACCGCGGAAAGTGGTCTTAAAGGTATGTCGGTTGTTACCACTTCTACTCCTACCGCGGCCTCTGTCTTGGCAATTGGACAAGGCAAAGGAAAGAAGAGGAAGAGCCCTTCGAAGGGCACCAAGGGGAAGGACCTTGATAGCTCCTCTTCAAGTGGAACTAAGAAAGGTTTCTTCACTCCTTCTGCTAACCCTAAAGAGGCAGAATCCTTTTATTGCCATGAAAAGTCGCACTGTAAGCGAAACTGCCCAAAGTACCAGCAAGATGTGAAGGATGGGAAAGTTAAACCCAACCATGCAGGTACATACACTATTTTGTCTAACAATTCACCCTTTTCTAATTCTCGTGTCCTTGATACAAGGTGTGGTATTCACATATGTACTGATTTGTAGGGACTAAGAAGAAGTGAGAATGTGGAGCATGGTAAGATAAACTTGATCATGGGGAATAAGAAAGCTTCACATGTCACCAAAATTCGAGTTTATTCTGTATTGCTAAGTAGTGGATTAGTATTAGATTTGAGTAAATGTTGTTACTCGTCTGAAATGGAGAGAAATATTATTTCCTTTCATGGGTTGTATAAACAAGGTTTTACCTTTTCATTTGATAATGATAGTGGTGGTATTAACGCTTTCTTTAATAGTTTTTTTATTTTATTTTAAAGCATTACCTTGTGATGGTGTATATGAAACTGTGTCGGTTGTTGATAACCTAGAAAATAATGTATTGTGTATCGATTCTTCCACTAGCTTGGATAAAGCATCTTTATGGCATTGTCGTTAGACAAGTAAGCAAGAAATGCATAGGCCAACTCCAAAAGGATGGAGTATTGGAGTCGTTTGACCTAAATTTAGATGATAGTTGTGAATCTTATTTGCTTGGGAAAATGACAAAGTCACCCTTCACTGGTACTTGTGCTAGGGGTGAGGGTTTATTGGACCTCATACACACTGATGTGTGTGGACCCTTCAAAACCGGCACAAGAGATGCTAACCACTTTTATGTGACTTTTACAGATGATTTTAGTAGATATGGATATGTGTAACTAATCAAGCATAAGTCAGAGACCTTTGATAGATTCAAAGAGTTCAAGCAGGAAGTGGAGAATCAGCTGGGCAGGAACATTAAGATGCTACGATCCGATCGAGGTGGTAAGTATCTTAGTACAGAGTTCCTTGACTATCTTAAGGAATGTGAGACTATCTCACAATTGACACCTCCAAGGACACCACAGCTAAATGGTGTGGCTGAGAGGCGCAATCGAACCTTGTTAGATATAGTTTGTTCCATGATAAGTCGACCTTTGCTACCAATCTTATTTTGGGGGTATGCCTTAGAGACTACCGCCCATATTCTTAATCTAGTCCCTATAAAGAAGGTTGCCAAAACACCTCATGAGATGTGGACCAAAAAATTTCTCAATCTGGACCACATCAAGATTTGGGGTTGCGAGGCTTTTATGAGGCGTTAGTCTCATGATAAGCTCGAACCTCAAAGTGAGAGGTGTATTTTAATCGGCTACCCACAGAGATCCTTTGGTTACCTCTTCTACAGACCTAGTGATAATGTGGTCTTTGTAGCAAAAAGAGTAGTCTTTCGCGAGAGAGAATTCATGAGCCAAGGAAACAGTGGGAGGCAAATTGACCTTAAATAAATTCAAGAGTCAAGTGGTGAAGGAACCTCAAACCCTAGCAATCAACCTGAGGAGGAAACTCCTGTTGATCTGACCGAAGAGTCTGTACCTTTGAGGCGTTCCACGAGAGTTAGGAATGCACCTGAGCATTACTATGGTTTCCATATTACTGCGGAAGGTGATACACTTATCAGTTATAGCACACTGATGAGTCTGGATGAACCTAACAGCTACACGGAAGCCATGGCAGGCCCTGAGGCTTCTAAATGGAAAGAGGCTATGGACAACGAGATACAGTCTATGTATAACAATCAAGTTTGGAACTTGGTTGACAATGTACCATGTCACAAGACAGTCAGGTGCAAATGGAAATTCAAGAAGAAGACCAACATGGATGGTAATGTACACAATTATAAGGCGCGATTGGTTGCAAAGGGCTTTTCACAAGCTCCGGGAGTTGATTATGATGAAACCTTTTCAACAGTAGCGACGATTAAGTGTATTAGGGTTATGTTAGCCATTGCTGCATTTCATGATTATGAAATATGGCAAATGGATGTCAAAACCGCTTTCCTTAATGGAAAGTTGGCTGAGGATGTTTACATGAGTCAGCCAGAGGGTTTTGTCAGTACAGAGTACCCTAATAGAGTGTGTAAGCTTGATAAATCCACTTATGGATTAAAGCAAGCACCTTGCAGATGGAATCTTTGCTTCGATGAGAAAGTCAAAGAGTTTGGCTTTTCGAGGAATGAAGATGAATCTTGTGTATATTTCAAGGCTAGTGGGAGTATAGTCAGCTTTTGGTACTGTATGTGGATGACATACTACTCTTAGGAAATGAAATCCCAACTTTGCTGGAAGTTAAGTCCTTGCTTGGGATGTGTTTCGCTACGAAGGACCTTGGAGAAGCTGCTTATATCCTAGGGATAAGAATTTTGAGAGACAAGAGTAAAAGACTAATTGGACTTAGTCATAGTACCTACTTGGAGAAGGTGTTGAATAGATTCAGCATGCTGAATTCCAAGAAAGGAGAGTTACCGATCCAGAGTAACGTCAGACCGAGTAAGACTCAGAGTCCGAGTGCAGAGGCTGAGATAGCAGAGATGAGTTGAGTATCATATGCTTCCGCTATAGGCTCGATCATGTATGTTATGGCTTGCACTCATCCTAATGTGGCCTTTGCATTGAGCATGGTTAACATATATTAGGGGAACCCTGGCAAGGCTCACTGGACTGCGGTAAAGAACATTTTCAAGTACATGTGGAGGACTAAGGACTGGGTCTGTACCCTCAGTAGGAGTGATGACTTGAGAGTATTGGGGTATAGTGATGCTAGATTTCAGAATGATAGGGATAATTTTCCCTCTCAGTCAGGCTGGGTCTTTAGCTTAAATAGAGGAGAAATTTCTTGGAAAAGTTCTAAGCAGGAGACAGTAGCTAATTCAACTTGCGAATCAGAGTATATAGCGGCAAGCGAGGCAGCGAAGGAGGCTATATAGATAAAGAACTTCATTGAAGACCTTGGAGTTGTACAAGCTATAAAGGAGCCTTTATAGATTTTCTGTGATAGTGAAAGCGCAGTTGCCTTAGCAAAGGAACCAAGGGTTCACGGGAGATCCAGACACATCGACAAAAAATACCATTTCATCAGACATCAAATAGAATGACTCCTTGTGTCAAAGATGGTATCATCAGATGAGAACCCGACAGATCCCCTCACTAGGGGATTGTGCGAGGTTAAGCATCTCCAGCATGCAAGGCGCATAGGGCTGAAGGATGATATTAGTTTTAGTAGTTAGATAGCTTCGAAATGTGTAAAGTGTAATTGACATTTGACGATGAATAAAAGTTGTATTTATTTATGAGTAAAGTGTTGCTATCCTCTTTCAATCGTTTACTATCATTTCATTTTGCATGTTTTGACTTCCAGAATAATTATGTTATGTTATTTCATATTATTCAAATTCTCCACAGTCGGTCATATGTTGGAAGTAGGTATGAATCATGACTGTCATGGGTTGGCTTGTAGAGGTCTAAGATGTTGGAAATAAGTGGTGCTACAACACTTATGAGTGCTCATAAGTTCTAAGTATTGGATTCAACCCACGCTCACTGGTATCACTTCATGGGATTTATCTCGAGTGATCATGAGATGATAATATCATATAAGTCTTAGCACCGAGAGATATGACTTGTTTCCTATAGGTTGGTTATACATTGATTGTACGAAAACACATTGGTAACTCGATGTTATAAAACGTGCCTTTGTGTATGATTCAACAAGTAGTAGAACAAGCATATGAGTCAAAGTTTATATGTTCCTTCTTGGAATAGAAGCGATATCTGGGCCCCTCGATGATTTTGTGTTGACCCATGTACCGGGCCCGGTCAGAACTAAGTTGATGTGTTCAATTAAATTCTATTTCAAACAAATTGGAAATCGGGAAACAAATTGTTGGACAATAAGTAAGACATTGCTCCATATATTTGTCCGGCTGATATCTAGAACATAGGATTATATGATCACTTATCTTAAATGGCATATCATCATCATCTCAGTTCCGCAAGACCTTGAAAGAGCTACGATTGCTGATCGGTTCCTGAAGTCATTCTTGCAGTTATAGTTATTAGACTTATCCAAGTAGGAGACTGGTGGATTAGGTGTCTAAGTTCATAACTATTTCTAGAATGTACTTGACCCGATTAGCATGGTCCATTTGGGTTGCATGGCATCATGCATTTGGATAGACTAAATTGAGAAAAATAACACTTAAGGTTTATTAATATATTATAATTTCTAATATATTAATAATATTATTTAATTAGTAGAGTGAATTACACGTATGGTCCCTATGGTTTGGGGTAATTTGCATGCTTGGTCCCTAACTTATTTTTTTAAGAGTAAATTACACGAACGGTCCCTATGGTTTAGGGTAATTTGTACGTTTGGTCCCTAACTTAATTTTTTAACTCGGAAGGTCCCTACTGTATGTTTTTGTTACGCGTTTGGTCCCTGTCTTACCTAAAAAGACTATTTTGCCCTTTATTTTTTAATTTATTTAAAAAAGCACACCCCAACCTTACCCTCTTCACCTTACCTTACCTACCTCATCATTTTTTCCTATTTAAATAATAGTTATTTTAGGTAAGATAGGGACCAAACACGTAACAAAAACAAATTGTAGGTACCAAGCGTGTAACAAAAACAAATAGTAAGGACCTTCCGAGTTAAAAAAATAAGTTAAGGACCAAATGTGCAAGTTACCTCAAACCATAGGGACCATTCGTGTAATTTACTCTTTTTTTAACTCGGAAGGTCCCCACTATTTTTTTGTTATGTGTTTGGTCCCTACTATTCGCTTTTGTTACGCGTTTGGTCCCTGTCTTACCTAAAAAGACTATTATTTAAATATGGAAAATGGTGGGATAGGTAAGGTAAGATGAGGGAGGTGGGGTTGGGGGTGTGTTTATTCAAATAGATTAAAAAATCAAGGGCAAAATAGTCTTTTTAGTTAAGACAGGGACCAAGTGCGTAACAGAAACAAACAGTAGGGACCTTCCGAGTTAAAAAATTAAGTTAGGGACCAAACGCGCAAATTACCCCAAACCATAGGGGCCATTCGTGTAATTTACTCTAATTAGTATTGATCAAGAATTAATTTGGAATTAATTAAGTGATCAAAAGAAGACTAATTAAATATAGGATGCTCCATGGTGTTTTTGAACCCGTGGATCCAAGAAATGAAGAGTCATGTCAATTAGGGTTTACATGGTGTAACCATAATTATGACACACTATATAAGAAACATGTTGTAGACCAAAATCAGCACTAGTGAGAACAAGAGGGCATAGCCGATTTTAGAAGTGTTATATTTCTCTCAAGGTTATTCCAAGTGTATTTGGTGATGTGTGAGACATTTGAGGCATCACACTTGAGGTGCTAGGCTCACAAGGTTCTCAAGGAATTCATGCAACTAAAGGAATGTATTGCTTACTATCTTTTATGTTTAAAAGTTCCCCATGTATGCTAGATAGGTTATGAACCTTGGAAAAACAAATTTGCATGTATCATAGATAAAACATAGGTCCAAGGTTTCTAGGGATGCATGTACACCATAGGAGTGTTAAAATGCTCAAAACCCTTCAAACCTTACTTGGATAAATTTTAGATAGTATTCATGGATGACATACTAATATCCTCACAAACAAAGGAAGAACATGGTCAATATCTACACTTGATCTTAGAGATTCTAAGTAAGGAAAATTTGTAAGGTAAATTCTCTAAGTGCTATTTCTTATAGAGGTACATTTACTAGGGTATTAGGCTAGTAACAAAGGAATTCATGTAGATACATCTAAGATAGATGCAATTAAGGATTTGGGACCACCAAAGACTCCAACGAAGGTGTGTCAGTTCTTAGGCCTCATAGGTTATTATCGAAGATTCATAGAAAATTTCTCAAAAATATCCAAGCCTCTCACATCGTTAATCTAGAAAGATACCAAATTTTACTAGGAAGGCAAACAAGAGTCTGCATGTCAAAAACTGAAGAAAATGCTTTGTATTGCACATATCATGTCCCTCCTAGAAGGAATAGAGGATTTTGTGGTGTACTATGAAGCTTCACATTGTGACAATCCAAAATTTTCCATTCGGTCAAACACTAAAGTCAACCACTTCGTGTCATAAGTAAATGTAATTATTTCTTATTTTTTTAAGAGATATAAACTTCATTTGATTTTTTTATTATTATTATTTTTAAACGAACGGGTGATAGAAAGTGTCGTCTCGGGTTTTGAATTTCAAAAACCGCAAACACTTCGCGTAATAGAAACAACCGACAAAACTTTTATGTTTTGGGTTTAGGAATCACCCAAAAACCGTAAACTCATGCCTATGTATGAGTTTACTCCCCACGAAACTAGTCATTGTGTTTACTCCCCAAATAGTCAAAAGAGTAAACTCCAAAAACTCTCTCAACTATCATCCAACATTTAATTCCAAAACTCCAATCTTGTAAGTGTTCTAACCATTTCAAGTTAGTAAAACACTTAATCTAGTGTTTTTGAATCTATTCATCCATTCATTTATGTATTTTGTTTAGATTTTCCAAAACACCAAGAACACACACTAAGTGTTCTTGGCCTTTTAGCTCAAATCAAGCATCATTATAGTAAGTACTTCCTTCCTTGAGTGCTTGTAAGCTAGTATATCAAATAATCACCAAGAAAATCGGCCAAGAACACCATCATTGAGGTGTTCACGGTCCAAGATGATGCTTGGGCCGTAAACACCATAAAGACCCCCAAAATTGACTTAAGTCCCCTGTTTAGCCCTAGTTTGAAGTTCAAGACTCACCTTAACATATTTAAACCTTCCGTTGATATGTTTAAGGTTTGAAAAACACCAAACATCACCATTTATAGGTGTTTACGGTCTAAGGATATCCCAAAACCGTAAACACCCAAAAAGGTGTTTAAATGAGCCATATTCCTTTCCTAGCCCTAAAAACTAACCTAGATGTTTACCTAGTTGTGATAAGGACTTGAAATCAAGGCAATATCCCTTCCCATAAGGGTTTACGTTAGTAAACCCAAGGGAAAATACCCTTAGGCCGTAAACACCTCAAGGAGGGTGTTTTGTGGCCCTAGTCCATTCCAAAGGCTAAACCACTTAGCAAGGTTGCTTCAAAGGACTTGTTGAACCTCCAAACAACTCATGGTTGCAAGAAATGGAGTTTAGATCGTAAACCCTTGAGTTTACTGCCGTAAAATCCTAGGGTAAAGGTCATTTAGACCGTAAACTCCCAAGGAGTTTACCCTTGGACCCCAAACACCCTAGCTTTACACTACTAACACTCGGATGCAATCCTTGTGAACTTTAACACTTGAAACAAAGTTTTTTCAGGTTCTAGAGTGCCCCAACTCACATTATTAGTTATAATAAGGCTAATTAGTTATTCATATGTTCATTATATGATAACTAGGCTCGTGCATGTGTACAAGTCTTCAATTGTCACCTAGCACCGTAACCGACACTTCAATCCAATCCACTCACCACAAGTGAGTTCATACCCCTTCAACTAACCTTTGAAATAATTTTAAATGTTTTAAATGCTTTAATAGGGGGGGGGGGAATACAAGTTGAATACTTATAGTTATTACATCAATCACATGTGATTAATAACTACAAAACCACTGATTTATTACTATTCTAACTATTTATCAAACTGTTTTACTTCAAACTGCTTTACAAACTCTTTTACTTATCAAATGCTTCTACTTAATCTTGTTTTACTTATTATAAATTGCATGCCTATATATGTATAGTTATATAAGCAATGTTTAAAAGGCTTAGGAAGACCGTCCGCCCTATTTCCTTTTCCTCGATTTGGATGTGGTTTGGTGGATTACCGGGTAGTCGTCTGAAGGTCGCTTCAATATTGATTATATATCATGTGTACATATATAGTCATAAAAGTTCTTGCATGCTTACACATACTAGTTACATCATTAGTGAGTTACCATCGGGGTAACACAGGATCATACTTATACTATAGCTAGTTCATTGAGTCAGTTTATTCATGAGTCAATACTTATTACTATGAGAACATATAAAACTATACTAGAATGAGAACATATACTACTATACTAGAGAAAGAACACATACAACTATACTAGAGAAAGAACACATACAACTATACTAGAGAAAGAACATATACAACTATACTAGGAAAAGAACATATACAACGATACTAGAACAAGTAACATTACATTACATATACATGAATACGTTAACAATTGTGATCCACTGTATTGGAGCATGCCTTAAATGTCATGGCCCGAGTTGTAGCCAGAATTCTCTTGGAGGGAGAGCGTGAGTTTGCGTATAGATCTATACTGGATTGACTATCCTACACCTTGCTGCTAGCTACAGCCGGACCTGCAGGTCTGCGGGTGCCAAACGTGATTTCGTTATTACGACCATTCATTATGTCGTTGTTACAAACTATATTTCGTTAAATGATAGTTACATTTGGGAAATTACACAACTTTTACAACAAATGAGCATACAAAACAGTTAAGCCTTGGTAGAAGGCTACTTTAATAGAAAATATAGGTTTTTCTGAGAAATTCAAACTTTTACAAACACTTACAAACATTTACTTACATTTTACAAACGTACACTTGAGACAGGTTCAAACGTTTTTGATAACAAACATCGACACTAAAATACTTATGAACTCACCAGCTTAATGCTGATAAACTCTTTCAAAATAACTTGTATTCTCAGGTCATCAGTAGACAGGTACCGAGGCCAACTTTTGAGAAGATGGAGCGCATCCAAGACTCATCTTATTATTTTGATTTACATTATTTTTGGTGTCTATAACTGTACAGAACACGCTTGTATTAAAATTATATATTTAATGCAATGGATGATGTTGTTTGCTTATTTACTTTTACTGTGTTGTGATACTTTACATGACGTCCTCCGCCCCAGAACGTTTCCGCCGTTCTTGGTTTTGGGGTGTGACACACATGAAGGATTAGGATATGTGTTAATGCGAAGGAACAAAGTCATTGCTTATACATATAAACAGCTCAAAGTGACAAAAAATAACTACACTAGTCACGATCTCAAGTTGGGAGCTATAGTCTTCGCATTAAAGATATGGAGACACTATATTTATGGTACGAAGTGCATAATATTCACATATCAAAAGAGTCTTCAGCATATCTTCGACTAGAAGGAACTTAACATGAGACAATGGAGATTGATAGAGTTGTTGAATGACTATGAATGTGAAATTCACTATCAAGCTGACAAAGAAAATATAGGTGCAGATGCTTTGAGTCGGAAGGAAAGAACCAATCCTAGAAGGGTTCGAGCTCGAACAATAATGATTCATTCAAACCTTACCATACAAGTTTGAGATGCACAACTCGAAGCTTTGATATAAGGGAACGTTGCAAACGAACTTTTATGAGGTATGTACAAGTAGTATGAGCTTAGGGATAATGAGACCCAATACTTATTGAATTGAATTTGGATGTCGAAGGTTGGTGATATAAGTAATTTATTCATGGATGAAGCTTACAGATCAAGATAATCCATCTATCTTGGTATAGACAAGATGTATCTGGATATGAAAAGATTATATTTGTGGCCAAATATGAAAGTAGAAATTACCACCTATGTAAACAAATACCTGAATTATGCTAAAGTCAAGGTTGAATATTAGAAACCCGTGTGACTGCTCCAACAGCTAGAAATACCCGAGTGGAAATAGGAAAAAATTTCTATGGATTTCATAACGAAGTTGCCTAAAACTGCAGGTGGTTATGACACCATTGTTGAGCTTTGAGCACTATAACACTTCCTAAGTGCATATGCAACCCTAAATGCTTTGGATCTATGTTTTCTCTAATTATACATGCATTTTCTTTTTTCAAAGCATTCACCCTAGCTAGCATACAATTGAAGCTATATATAATCAAAACATAGTTAGAATACACACCTCTTGAGTAGGGTAGAGTTCTTGACCTTTGGAAACTTGAGCACCTCAAGTGTGATGCCTCTAATGGTTCACAAACACCAATATGCAAATGAGGTTATAAGATAATAAGTTACTTAACTCTTTTGAAGGTGCAACCGATTTTGGTGCATGAAGGGGGCTTTTTATAGTTGTGGCAAGTGTTAGGGTAACACTTTGTGAACCATAATGATCCATGACTTTCCACCTTCCTATGATCCATGGGTTTAACTTCCATGGACTATCCATGGGTTATATTATTGGTTTAGCCCACCTACATAATCATGGATCACTTAGCCCATACTATAAGTATCATTGATTTACATAATCAATCCCTCCATATTTAATAAGTCTCTTTTGACCACAAAATTAATTCCAAATTAATTCTTGGACAATAATAATTAAATAACCATATTAAAATATTATACTTATAATATATTAATAAATTGTAAATAACCTTATTCTCATAAAACCATCCTATCAAATTGCACTGGTGAAGGAAACCGAAAAGGACCATGATACTATCGGGTCAAGTACATAACAGTTATAGTTATAGGCTTAGACACCAAATCCAACATGTCTCCCACTTGGATAAGTCTAATAACTATAGTTGCGTATGTGACTTCAGTACCCGACTTAGCAATCGTAAGCTTCCAAAAGCCGCTGTCAACTCTGACCCAGTTAGTGACACATCCTTTAGATAAGGGATAATATACTCCTCTGTTCTCAAGATATCAGCTGGACAAATACATGGAACAATGTCATACTTATTGTCCAGCAGTTTGTTTCCCGATTTCCGATTTGTCTGACATAGAATATAACTGAACACATCAATTTAGTTCTGACCGATCCCGAAACATATGTCAAAATAGAATCATCGAGGGGCCCAAGATATCGCTTTTAATCCTCTAAGGATAAAAGGAACAGATAAAATTCGACATTATATGCTTCTACTAACTACTCATTAAATCAGGCACAACAACACGTTTTATAACCTCAAGTTACTGATACGTTTTCGTGCCACTTGTGACATCCACAATTTCATGGCCAGAAAAGACCGATTTCATTTATGCTTTTTAAAATAAAATCAGAGTAATCATTTCATTAAAAGTGTTGCGGAATTTGTTCCCAAAGTCAAACATGATAAAAATTTATCAAAACCTTGCTTTAAGAAATATATATTTTTATTTCATAACAAAACCTCGGGATGTCATGTTCCGATATAGATCAAAAGCATAAACAAGACATTATAAGCCTTACAACAGTTATTTATAACTAACTGGCTATAATCCAAAATCACTCATCATCATCATCCGACTATGCTCGGGGTCCACTACCTGTAATCATAAAAAGCTGAGTGGGTCAGGCTTGGAAGCCTGGTGAGCATATAGGTTTTTCAACCCATAATACATAAATTTATTATGTTTAAACATCAATCAGTCAACCAAATTACCCCAATTACCCATTCCCGTTATCCTCACCTTACGTCCCTAAAACAACTATCACAAGGGACCTAGCCTAAGGATTTTCATTAAGGGTGACAACATTGCTTCGGGGGTTCCTTAGCAATTTATGTCGAATAAGACAACCAACAGGGTGACAACATTGCTTTCCTCAGCAATTTATGTCCAACCAGACATCCTAACATAAAACAACCAATAAGGTGACAACATTGCTTTCCTCAACAATTTATGTCAAAGGGTGACAACATTGCTTTCTCAACAACTTATGTCAAAGGGTGACAACATTGCTTTCTCAGCGATTTATGTCAAAGGGTGACAACATTGCTTTCTCAGCAATTTATGTCAAATAAAACAAACACCGGGGTGACAACATTGTTTTCCTTCAACAATTTATGACAAATAGGCACGAAGTCACATCGTCGCCAAGATTTATCTAATCGGCACGACGTCACATCGTCACCAAGATTTACTCAACAGGAACTAACAACATCGATCCCCACATACTAACTTTATACAGTGATCTTACTAGATCTAGCCTAAAGGATCGATATGAACAACTAACTAACTAAACTGCTTCAGAAATCCTCTAGCAGCAAACAAGGATCGATAAAGATATTGAATGACTGGAATAAGTTTAACCACGAACCTTTGTTCGTAAAAGAGAGAACTACAAGACAATTAAGTCAGGGGTAGTTATCAATGCCTAGGTTGCGGTCTGAATATCGTGAGGTATATAACCTCCAGACGCACCCTATCTAACATCGAACTTTGCCTAGGCTGTGGTCTGAATATCGTGAGGTATATGTTGGATTAGTGTCTAAGTCCATAACTATTTTGGTATGTACTTGACCCGATGGTGCATGGTCCTTTTGGGTTGCCTTCACCAAAGCAACTTGATTGGAGAAATAAATAGAGAGAGAGGTAATTATGATTTATTAATATGCTATAAGAATAATATATTAAAGGAGAAATCATATTTGTTTAATTAATATTTGTCAATAATTAATTAAGAATTAATTTTGTGAACAAGTGTAATTAATTAAACTAGAGGGGCTGAATTGTAATTATGTGATAGTTACAAAATAATGTAAGGATTATCTTAAATATAGGGTGAACGAATTTAAGGTGATAATGCCTTAGAATTCGACTAGGATAAGGGTTTCTAAGACTTATCTTATGGTTGCTTGGTGGGCAAGCAACTAGATAAGGATAAGGACTAAAACCCTAATCTTTACACCTATATAAACCCCCTAAGGCTCATGAATTCGTCTAACCCTTCCCAAGAAGTCCTAGAGACGAATTGTAACACCTCTCCTCTCTCTTTATACCTTTTCCATTTGCTCTTGGTGTTTGTAAGCCATTAGAGGAGTGACACTTGTGACTCTAAGCCTTCCGAAGTCAATTCAAGGAGGAATTGGGATTGTTATTGCTACATAACAATCAAGGTAATATCTTAAACCTAATTATATGTTAATATCGATTTCCATATGCTAGAATTAGGGTTTATAGTCTTGGATTCAAAGCATGTACAATAGAGAAACCTAGATCCAAGCATTAGGGTTTGTATGAGCACATAGGATGTCTTATGACCAAAACCCATCAGTGGTATCAGAGACTTGATTGGTTTGTATTGTATTGATACTTGATATGTTTGAAAATTTCGAATTTTGTGTTTCTAGAGGCTGGACTCACCGAGTCCAAGGTGACTCGACGAGTCCATGCCTGACTCGACGAGTCGGCTCGTCAGATGGAGGGTATTCCGGGATTTCTTGCTGTTTTTGCTTATGGATAGTTACCTTATCATGTTAGATCAATATTAATCCAATTATATGATATCTTTGACAATATTTTTGATCTAATAGAAGATAGTTATCAATTAATAAGATAATTGTTTCCTTATAAGATAATTGATTAATTATTTTGAGTAAATTGATAAATTGTTTTGCAAGAAATCATTAAATCAAATATGGATAATTATGTGATTAAATGTTAATTTGAATTATTTGTTATTTGATCCTTGTTGTTATGAAAAGTTTCATATTTTGCCCTTTAGGTTTTATAGTTTAAATTTGAACCCCAAAAGTTTTGTTGTTTTGAAATTTAAATGGTTAAAACCCTAATGTTATGAAAAAGGTTTCAAAACTTGCCCTCAAGTTTTGGAATTTAAATTTTGATTAAATAGTTTAATTTTGATGTATATTTAAATTCTAAACCCTAATGTGTTGAAATGTTTCAAAACTTGCCCTCAAGTTTTGGAATTTAAAAATTGATTAAAAGTTTAATTAGGAATGTTATATTCTAAAACTCTAGTATTGTTTTGAAAAAGTTCAAATCACATCCTTATGGTTTTATTAATTAATTAAGGTGTATAATTAAAAGAAGTTTAATAAATCCATAAAAGTTTAGGTTTACAATTTAATGGAATTAAAAGTATTATTGTTAAATTAGACCACCTAGTATTTTAAAAGTATAAAATACACCCTATACTATATATATAACATTAAAGGTATAACATTATATATATGTATGAGTAAAAGTCAGTCTTACCGTTAGTAGGCCTCATTCACGAAGCTGGTCTATAAGGGGTGTTTAAGGAAATTGCCTATAAAATGGCGATTGAATGGGTATCCACTCTTACCCACCGCACTCTTAACTAGTGGAGGGTCGTTAGCCGAAGTGGTAGGATAGGACAAAACCTTCCATTATAAGTATAATGAAGTATAAAAGTAACTAAATGTTTTCATAAAATTCCCAATCTTAGTTACTTAGGCAAAAGTGAATTGATGCAATTCCATGAAATTACACTTTGTGCCCTTGCGAAGACGTTAGTGGAGCGTGTGTGGTTTACCGGCACACTAAATGGTTCTAAGCAAAGGTTGCAAAGGGTGACTCAATGTTTGTCATAGTTCGGTGGAGCATGTGTGGTTTACCGGCACATCGAATAGGTGACTGTAACATGTGAGGGCACCATGTAAGTTTGCATGGTTATTCACACCCGCTTTGTGATCCTCGACATCCCAGTCACAAACAAGAGGGGCATATCGAGATTTAAACATGCCATTGAAAGTTCATTGAATCTCAAAGGATCTAGGAGTTTTCATAGATTTAAAACTTAAATTTCTTTTTCGTTTTTCATGGTGGAAATTAGTGAATCTTCATTCACTTACCTTCAAATGTTCTGCAATTAGGGTTACGGCATCCCTCTCCCGCGTGGTAGAATATTGTGTTGGGTCCTAGCCTTAGTATCTCATTTGGGTGATTTACTAGGGACTCAATCAATCAACTAACTTGAATTCGTTTTTCTCCCGTTTTGTAGATGTCAAAGTTCGACAACTATGGTCTTCTCAAATCTCGTGGAACAAGCATTCCACATGAAGATGATATTCCACGATTCAATCGAGGAACGAGAAATCATGCTTCACTTCCTCTACCTCCTCCAATTATTCTCCCTAACCCACAAGTTTAAAGGCTTGAAAAGTTCAAGATCACTCAAGCCCTTTTGGCAAGTAAACATAAAGAAGGAAAGTCCGTGTGTGCACATGTCCTAGGGATGAAGTCACACATTGATAGGTTAAGAATGTTGGGATCTATTGTCTGTGAGGAAATGGCTGTTGATTGGGTTCTTCAGTCACTTCCCAACTCATATAGTGAGTTCGTAAGAGAGTACTATATGATGAACTACGACGTGACCCTTATAGATCTCACCTATATGCTTATTTCTGCTGAATCAGCAATGATTTGGCGCAATAGAAAAGCAAAGTTGATTGGTGAATCTGCCTTCGAGACCTCTATGGATATAGAAAATGCAACGAAAGACATGCAATTATCGAAAAATTTGATCACAAGAGAAAGACAATGTCTGAAGTAGTTCCATGTCATGTTCCAAAAGAGTCAATTTGCTTTTATTGCCAAGAGAAGGGGCATTGGAGACGAAGCTGCCCATTTACCTAAGAGATCTAAGAGATGGGAGAGTCGAAACGTATGGCTCTAATTTAGGTAAAATCCATTGACTAACTCTTTTAAGCTTCATTTTAGATTCTAAATACATAATGTGATAAGATTGCAACTGATGTTTTGTAGAATCGAAGAAAAGAAAGGAAGCCTAAGGGAAGAAGTGAGCAGAATCTAACCATGAAGGAATGGATTTAGATCGCATTTCTCGAAGATTAGATTCTTGAGCTACTACTTACAGTTAGAATTAGATTGCTAAGAAAGATGTATTAGCATAAGTTTTTCAATGAGTTGCATTGTAAGGACAAATTTTTCCACAATAAAATAAATTTTGATTTTAAATTTTATTTATTTATCCTTACAATGGCGTGTATGAAAAATTGATGTTAAAATGTTTCTATTATTAGCAATAATGGATTTGGTTCTTATTATGTTATGGAAAGTCGAGAATTTACCAAATAGGGAGAGTTTCTCATCGCCCAAGTTTCAATTGGACAGAAATTTGGAATCATGCAACTTGGTTGCACGATGAATGAGAAATTCCATATTTGGAAATTAGACTAATTCATTGATAAAGTGTCAAGTGAAGGACTTGGAGACCGAATACACAAAGTCGTGTGTTGGTCAAAGTCCACCATAAGAGTAACAAGATATTCGTCGTGGTTTACTAAAAGTTTAGTAAATATGATTATACTTATAAGATTAAGTGTAATTCTGAATTGATTGAAAAAGTTTAAATCAATAGTAGAACGAATAAGAAGAATCAAGTAGACAGAAAGATAAAAGTTTCTCCATTCTAAGAAGAAGGGAGAGTACCTTTTATGCTTTATGATAGGTCTTAATGATTAAGAACCATATCTCAATTGATCCTCTAAGTGAGTCTTGGTACAGTTGTATGTCCAAGAAGAGGAATCAAAGATTGAAGAAATGGTCAAATCAAGAAGTCAATCATACTTCGTTCCAAAACAAGTCTTAGAGTTAAGATTGTGACAATGAGTGAAAAGTATTAAGAAGGTTTATAACATTCATCAATTGTGGAAAGTTGTGATGTCTTGGATAAGACAAAGACCAACTAAGACCAAAATTATGAAGTGTTTTGTTTTGATAAAAGCTACACTAACTCTTGAATATTTGTTTGTCAAGAAATGTTTTGACAAGAGAATCGTATATGTCAAGGAGTCAGTGGGAGTCTTAATAGTCTTGAAAATTTTCAAGAACAAATCAAATAAACCTTATCAATCATCACTAGCACACGAGTTGAGGTTTACAACCTATCGTGATGACATTATTTTGTTTCTGTGTTATTCCAATTGAGTTAATTTTGCATGTGAGTCCTATGAGTTCTCATTTGAATGCATAAAAGGAAAGGACCTTGATCAATGGAAAGTACATTGATAGGAAAGGGTGAGCTGCTTAACTATTTGGAAGACATGGTGGGCAGCTGTGCTACCATAAGGCAAGAAATTAAGATTAAGAAAGTTCGGTCCATATAAGTTTGAATTTGTCGAAAAACTTTGGTTTTAACAAATTCACATGGATAGGAACAAATACACCATTTAAATCTACGTGTCATAAGATTTCCTCCTTCATGAAAACGATTGTGACGAAATGCTTTCACTAAGAAAGATTTTAAGAAGATAGTGATTGTAAAATTGCATTCTCGAATTCGATTATGGTTACGGTATCCCTTTCCATAATTTGAATTGTGATGTTTGGCAATTAGTCTTAAGTGTTTAGACACACATATGAACTATCGAAGGCAAAGGTGTATAAGTTCAAGAAGCCTTGATAAAAGATTATCAAAGCACTAAGTATTGGAAACATGAACTTAAGAAATTCAATAAGCATTGTTTTTCTGAAAGTCAAGATGTTTATGAATACATGTTGAAGCTAGTGGGAAAATAAGTGTTATGTTTTACAATAATCATCATGATAGTGGGAGCATAAATGTTATGATTGTATGATTATTAAGGCACGTATTGCAAAGTTGGCAATATTAATTATAGAAAACAAGAGTTAAACCTTGCAAAGTAGTAAGGGTTATAAAGTTGTTTTGCTATAATTAAGGGAGAGAATATTATGATTCATTTCAAATCTAAAGGCTTAGGTTGTGGAATGTTAATAAAATTTAGTCAAGGGTACAAAGTGTGTTCTTAAAATTTCAATTATGATTACGGCATTCCTCTTCACAATTCGAATTTTGAGAACATAGCAAATAAAACATTATGCATCATGTCCTATACGCTTCGGGTATAGGATCGATTGCAAATGGTTTAATGTTTGACCATTCTAAAATTTTCCAAATGTCTAGTGCATTTAGAGGGAAAAAGGACTAGAATCGGTTTTGACTAAAATAATTAAACAACTATCAAAGGACAATCCAAAGTTCGACGAGGATTGGTCGCTTGTGAGTAGTTGGAAGCATGGTATTGGATGGACCATATCGACATTATTATGAATAGAAAAGATTCTATTAAGAATGAGTTGTCATATGGAAATCATGGAAATGTTTCCATACCGGATGGACCATATTGACATCATTACGAATAGATAAGATTCTATTAAGAATGAGTTGTCATATGGAAAATATGGAAGCGTGTCCATATTGGGAATTGAATATTGAAAATCTATGTCTAGATTAGAAACTTTTATGCAAAAAGGATGTTCAAAGGAATGTACTTTGAGTGAGAGACATCATATCTGAGGAATTGTCTTGTAACAATCTTTGATAGAGGACTTTGTAATATCATTGGCAATAGTCTTTGTGACTTTGGTGCAGTGACATTACGAAAGGATAGTTGCATAGAATGTTAGAATCTAGCATATTCTATAAGTAACAAGAATTTGATATTCTTTAACTTATGAAAAACGGATTTGGAGTTGTCAAATGAGAAGGATTGGAAATGTGTTCAATGTGATCTATTTAACAAAGTAAGAACCATAGGTAAACATTGTGTGCATGCTAGGAGCATGGGACAAGTGTTGGAATTCAAGTAAGAAGTTGATTACCCGAAACGACAAATAATGAGTAATCGATATGGTGATAAATAAAAGGAGTTTTATTTATACTTATAGGTTTGAGGCCATATGGGATTAGTATTATTCTTGTGTTTCACATTTGCATGTTTTCACTTCCAGAATAATTGAGTTTATTAAGAATAATCGAATTATTCGAACGGGCCACAGTTGTTCATATGTTGGAAGTAGATATGAATGAAGACTGTCGTGAATTGGTGTGTGGATTGTCTAAAGAGCATTAGACATAAGCAAATGTTTGCTACAACATTCATGAGTGCTTATGAATATGATTTGAGCATTGGATTAAACCCACGCTCACTTGGATCACTCCATGAAATTGTATTACGAGTGATTAGTGAGACGATAACATCTTATATTCTTGAAACCGAGATGTGTGAGTTGTATCTTGCGAATCGGTTGCACATTGATAATATGTAAACGCACTAGTAACTTGGTGTTATAAAACATATTGTTGTGTGTGATTTGGTTAGTGAGTGCAAGCAAGCATTATATCAAAGTTTATCCGTTCCTTTTATTCAATGTAGGATAAAGGCGATATCTTTGGGCCCCTCGATGATTTAGTGACGACAAACGTAAATGCTCGGCCGGGCTAGGGCTAATTTGATTTGTTTAATTAGTCAGTCGTCATAAATCTAAAATCGAGAAGTAGTACAAAGAGAATGATTTGAAATCATGTCTCATATGATATCTAGAATGGAGGAATATATGATCCCTTATCTAAGGACACGCGTATCTGATATGATCAGAGTTGACAGCGGCTTTGGAAAGCTACGATTGCAGATCAGGATCTGAAGTCATACGCATAATAGTTATTAGACTTATCCAAGTGGGAGACTGTTGGATTAGTGTCTAAGTCCATAACTATTTTGGTATGTACTTGACCCGATGATGCATGGTCCTTTTGGGTTGCCTTCACCAAAGCAACTTGATTGGAGAAATAAATAGAGAGAAAGGTTATTATGATTTATTAATATGCTATAAGAATAATATATTAAAGGAGAAATCATATTTGTTTAATTAATATTGGTCAATAATTAATTAAGAATTAATTTTGTGATCAAGTGTAATTAATTAAACTAAAGGGGCTGAATTGTAATTATGTGATAGTTACAAAATAAGGTAAGGATTATCTTAAATATAGGGTGAACGAATTTAAGGTGATAATGCCTTAGAATTCGACTAGGATAAGGGTTTCTAAGACTTATCTTATGGTTGCTTGGTGGGCAAGCAACTAGATAAGGATAAGGACTAAAACCCTAATCTTTACACCTATATAAGCTCCCTAAGGCTCATGAATTCGTCTAACCCTTCCCAAGAAGTCCTAGAGACGAATTCTAACACCTCTCCTCTCTCTTTATACCTTCTCCATTTGCTCTTTGTGTTTGTAAGCCATTAGCGGAGTGACACTTGTGACTCTAAGCCTTCCAAAGTCAATTCAAGGAGGAATTGGGATTGTTATTGCTACATAACAATCAAGGTAATATCTTAAACCTAATTATATGTTAATATCGATTTCCATATGCTAGAATTAGGGTTTATAGTCTTGGATTCAAAGCATGTATAATAGAGAAACCTAGATCCAAGCATTAGGGTTTGTATAAGCACATATGATGTCTTATGACCAAAACCCATCAGTATATAACCCCCAGACGCACCCTATCCGACAATGGAAACGCTGACTAATGCCTTGGCTGTGGTCTGAATATTGTGAGGTATATAACCCCCAGACGCACCCTATCCGGCAATGGAAACACTAACTAATGCATAGGTTGTGGTCTGAACCCCCAGTCTCACCCCTATCCGGCATCGGAATGGAAAACACTGACTCATGAAGCTCGTCTGATCACTTCTCAAAAGAAACAAAGACTCCAAATCTCTTCAAAATAAAAGCATAGGGAAAATACTAATAAAGTACTCTCGTACGCTCCCGTACCCCGACACGTAATAGTCTCAAAAAGAAGAATTAACGGATGAGCACATAGTTCAAAAACACCTAAGGAACATATAGTTCAAGAACACTTTATGAACATATAGTTCAAACATACGTACCGATTACGAGTCTACTAAGGTTCCACTGGACTATCTAAATAGTCTGTGGCCGTTGTCTATACTCTGTTAGATGACTAAATCATCTTAAACATCGATACCTCTCATCACTTTATTTTATCACACACCAACTATCTATCCATGTTCTACCTAACATATTTGTAGATAAAAAAATATATATACAGTTTAAAACTTGTATAGAATATCAACACAACAGTCACCTCAAATAAACAATTAATACATTTACACGTAACACGTATTTTAAGGTAAATACTTCATATCTATGTGTAAATAGGAAGTGAATATACACTCACTTGATTTGATGATAATCGGGCAACAATTCGTTTCCTAAAACGATCGTTTTTAATAAAACCGAGAGTTTTATTAAGAAACCGGGCTCTGCGAAAGGTCGGGCTTCAAAACCGAAAAGATAAATTTTCCGGGCCTTCGGCACTCCGGGACGTGTTCCGGGTGTTGGAAATGATCTCAGGGCATCGGGGGAGGTCAAAATAACCAATATATTGAAAAAGGGGTAAAAATGGGCAATTTCCCAAAATTACCCGGGAAGTCTCGCAAGGCCACTATTTATAGGGGGGAAGCTACGAGGGTTCGGGCGAGAAGGAAGAGTCAGCAAGGGCAGGTGGCATCCGCGGAGCGAGGAAAGGTGGCGGGTGCGAGCTTTGGACACGCGGCGCCTTCGGATTGGGCCAGCGAGGCTCGGATAATGAGTCAGAAGCGAGGCGTCGGAAGATCATTGGACCGCACCCTCGGTCCAATCAGCAAGCGACACGCCGGTCGGATCACGTGGGTTGCATGCGAGGATCACGTGGCTACTGTTCATGCGAGGGTGACTCAGCAGATTTCTCCACGTGGCATATGCGAGGCGAGGACACGTGGCAAAAGCGTAACTATGCGAATTTTCTCGATTTTTGTGCAAAAACTTCTAAAATCTATAACTTTCGCATACGAACTCCGTTTTTGATGTTCTTTATATGCACGCGTAGCTAAAATTATGCTCTACAACTTCAGTTTAGACTTCGTCCGCTAATTTGGACTTTAAATTTTATATTATTATTTTTAACAGACCGGGATAGGAAATCCGTTAAAAATTCATAACTTCTTCATCCGACGTCCGTTTTCGTCAGACTTTTTACCGTTGTGCTCCTAATGACGAGACCTTCAATTCTCGTTTAGGTTGTGTCAGCTAAAAATCACTCGATCTAAAATTCGAGTTTTCTAGCTATCTACTGCTAAGCTGAAACTTCGAAAAATCATAACTTCCTCATACGAAGTCAGATTTGGGCGTTCTTTTTATCGAACTTCTCGGTTTAATGAATATTACGACCTTCGTATAGATTACTAAGGCTAAAAAGTAGTTTATCAAAAACTCACTTTTTACGACATTCAGCACCGTGCCGGTTTTGTCGCGAAACTTCGATAGGTCATAACTTCTTCGTTATAACTCGGATTTCGACATTTTTTATATCCCTGAAATCCTTGTTTCGACCACTACAACTTTATGTAAAGATATCAGGCTTATCTCACACTTTAATTTTGACGCTTATTTTTATTTTTAATTAATTAAACCCTAATAATTAAGCATAACACATAATTCACATAAAATTCACATAATTCCTTTTCATTTCTTCTAAATGAGTTACAAAGGTTAACCTAGACCATTATGTCAATATTAATGCCTAGCCTAGAAACACGGGCGTTACACCATCAATGCATGACTAAATCATAGTCAACAACTCATATATCTAGGTTTGAAGACATATATATATATATATATATATATATATATATATATATATATGATATTATAATCTCACGATCACTCGTGATAAATTCCATGAAGGGATATAAGTGAGTGCGGTTTGATCCAATACTCAAATCTTATTTCAAAAGTACTCATGAATTATGTAGCAAACCTGTTGCAATGCCTAACTCCTTAGACAATCCTACAAGCCAACTCATGATATTCTTCTTTCATACCTACTTCCAAAGTATGAATGACTGTGGAAAGTTAGAATAAATCTTATTTATTCTGGAAGTCAAAACATTCAAAGTGAAACAATGGTAATTAAATGACACAAGACAGTAACTTTACTTATCAATAAAACTCCTTTTATTCATCATCAAATGTCAATTATAATTTAGCTATTACAAGTTTTGATTTATCTAATCACTAAAACTAATATTGTCTTTTAGCCCAATGCCCCTCGCATGCTGCAAGTGCTTAACCCTAGTCAGTCCTTTTGTGAGGGGATCTGCTGGGTTGTCCTCTAACGATATCCTCTTCACTATGAGGTGCCCTTCTTCTACTTGATGTCTTATGAAGTGGTACTTTCTGTTGATATGTCTGGATCTTCGATGATCTCTTGGTTCCTTGGTTAAGGCAACCGCCCCTTGATTATCGCAGAAAATTTCTACAGGATCCTTTATGGATGGAATAACTCCAAGGTCTCCGATGAAGTTTTTTAACCATATCGCCTCCTTTGCTGCTTCGCTTGCTGATATGTACTCTGATTCACACGTTGAATCAATTACAGTATCCTTTTTGGAACTTTTCCATGTCACTGCTCCTCCATTCAGGGTAAACACCCAGCCAGACTGAGAGCGGAAATTATCTCTGTCGGTCTGAAAGCTCGCATCGTTGTACCCTGTTACTCTCAAGTCATCGCTCCCACCGAGTGTAAGGACCCAATCCTTAGTCCTCCGCAGGTACTTAAGAATGTTCTTAACCGCAGTTCAATGAGCTTTACCAGGGTTCCCTTGATATCTGCTAACCATGCTCAAAGCAAAAGCCACATTAGGGCGTGTACAAGTCATAACTTTCATGATCGAACCAAATGCAGAAGCATATGGTATATCGCCTATTTCTGCTATCTCAGCCTCTGTACTCGGACTCTGAGTCTTACTCAGTTTGGTATTGCCTTGGATAGGTAAGTCACCTTTCTTGGAGTTCTCTATGCTGAAATGTTTCAGCACCTTGTCTAAGTAGGTACTTTGACTAAGTCATATTAGTCTTTTACTTCTGTTTCTCAATATCCATATCACCAGGATATAGGCAGCTTCTCTGAGGTCCTTCATAGCGAAACACTTCCCAAGCCAGGACTTTACATCCTGCAAAGTTGGGATGTTATTTCCTATGAGTAGTATGTCATCCACATACAACACCAGAAATCTAACTATACTCACACTAGCTTTGACATATACATAGGACTTATCCTCGCTTCTCGAAAATCCAGACTCTTTGAATTTCTCACCAAACTGTGAGATGCTTGTTTCAATCCATATATTGATTTCTCAAGCTTACACACTCTATTAGGGTACTCTACACTGACAAAACCCTGTGGCTGCCTCATGTAAACATCCTCAGCCAACTTTCCATTAAGGAAAGCAGTTTTGACATCCATTTGCTATATTTCATAGTCATCAAATGCAACTATGGCTAGCATAACCCTTATAGATTTAATCCTTGCTACTGTTTAGAAGGTCTCATCATAGTCAACTCCTGGAGTTTGAGTAAAGCCCTTCGTAACCAGTTGCGCCTTATATGTGTGTACATTCCCATCCATGTCGGTCTTCTTCTTGAAGATCCATTTGCACCCGACTGTCTTACAGCCCGGTACATGGACTGAATCTCGTTGTCCATAGCCGCTTTCCACTTAGTAGACTCGGGGCCTACCATGAATTCCTTGTAGTTTTTAGGTTCATCCAAATTTATCAGTGTGCTATCACTGATAAATGTATCACCTTCAGCTGTTATATGAAAACCATATAACATAGGTGGAACACTAACTCTACTGGAACGCCTCGGAGCTACGAACTTGTCAATTGGTTCAACCGGAGTTTCCTCCTTGGTTTGAGTGCTAGTGTTTTAGGTTCCTTCATCGCTTAACTCTTGAAGCTCTCCAAGGTCAATTTTCCTCCCACTGTCCTCTTGGCATATGATTTCTCTCTCTTAAAAGACTCCTTTCCTCGGAACGAAGACAACATTATCACTCGATCTATAGAAGAGATATCCAAAGGACTTGTGCGGGTAGCCGATGAAAATACTGATGGGTTTTAGTATATTACAACATCCTATGGTGCATATACAACCCTAAATACCATGGATCTATGTTTTCACTAATTATACATGCAAATGGTTTCCAAGGCATCAAACCAAAGACTAGCATGCAATTTGACATAAAAAATACAAGATACTAGTTAGAGTAACATACCTTTTATGTGGCTTGAAGTCTTGATGTATTTGGTGTTGCTAGAAAGACTTTGGCCTTTAAGAACTTAGTGCCCCAAGTGTTGCACCTCAAATGGAATCACAACACATTATGGACAAAGGTAGAATTTGAGAGAGAATTCCTTCCACAACAAAATCAACTCCATGAGTTCCTAGAACTAGAAGTACGATTTTGGGTATGGAGTGACCTATTTATATGTAGGATTCCAAGAGTCATGGGTATAACCCAAATCCATACCCATGAGTATTATGATCCATGGTTCATGTGGCCCAACTCTTTATGTGTCCGTACATAAACTTGGTCCAACATTGATCATAAGCCCAACACATATAAATATAACTAATTACCATTATTAGTCCCCATAGATTTAATTAGTCTCTTTTGATCACTAAACTAATTCCAAATTAATTTTTGATCAATACTAATTAAAACATATGATTTCATATTAATATATTTTAACTTATAATATATTAATAAATCATAAATAACCTCTTCTCTCAAAAGTCCATCCTGACAAATTGTCCTGATGATATGCAACCCAAATGGACCATGCTACTCTCGGGTCGAGTACATACCAATAATAGTTACGGGCTTAGAAATCTAATCCAACAGTCTCCCACTTGGATAAGTCTAAAACTATTATTGCAAATACGACTCCAAGATCCCGACTAGCAATCATAGCTCTTAAATGCCGCTGTCAAACTCTGACCTAGTCAATGACATGTCCATTAGATAAGGGATCATATATTCCACCATTCTAGATATCATATGGACTGATACATGGATTTTAATCATTCTCTTTGTCCATCTGCTGTTTCCCGATTTTCGATTTATGAGGACCAACTAATTCAACAAATCAAATCAGTCCAGGGCCGGCCGAGCACTTATTTTGTCATCACCAAATCATCGAGGGGCCCACGGATATCGCTTTTATCCCTCCAAGGGTAAAAGGAATGGATAAACTTTGACCCGAATGTTCTGTTTTACTTACTCATCAAATTACACAAAACGATATGTTTTATAACAACCAAGTTACTGGTTGCGTTTACATATGTCAATGTGCAACCGACGCGCAACTACAACTCACACGTCTCCGTTTAAAGAATATAAGATATTATCGTCTCATTATCACTCATGATAAAATCCATGAAGTGATTCAAATGAGTGTGGGTTTAATCCAATGCTCAAATCTTATTCCAGGAGCACTCATGAATATTGCAGCTATGTCTAGGCCCCCTAGACAAACTACAGACCCATTCATGACAGTCTTGCCTCATACCTACTTCTAAAGTATGATTAACTGTGGAGAGTTTGAATACCCTAGTTGTTCAGGAAGTCAAAAAATGCAAAGTGAAACACAAGAATAATACTAATCCTATATGGCCCCAAGCAGCTTTGAGTCTAAATAAAACACCTTTTATTTAAACACCATATTGATTACTCATTATTCATTGTATAATGTTTCAAATAATCAACTTTATACTTGAATCAAAAAACAATAGTCATGTCATGCTCCAAGCATGCACACTATGTTTGTCCAAACAATAGTTATGCCATACTCCAAGTATGCACACTATGTTTGTCTATGATCCTTACTTTGTAAAATAGACCAATTGAACATAATTCCAATGATTCTCATTTCACAATCCCAAATCCTTACCGCAAATGTAAGAATACAAGATTCTTTGTCATTTACTGAAATCTGTTAGATTCTAAATTATATGCATTTATCCTCTTGTAATGACTATGCACAAAGTCACAAAGACTTGTCAACAAACATTAAAGAGTATTCCCACTACTAGAAAAACAGCCTTTTACGACGCTCATTGCGCGTCGTAAAAGGCTCAGATGACGCGCAAATGCGCGTCAACGAAGGCCCTGTCATAAAGAGAGACGACGCACATTTACGACGCTCGTTTACGACGCGTAATTACGACGCTCGTTTTCGACACGCATTGCGTATCAAGGAAGGCCCTGTCATAAAGGAAGACGACATGCATTCGCGTGTCGTAACCTTACGACACACGTGCTAATGACACGCAATGCGTATCAACAAAGCCCCTGTCAAGAAAGGCCATGTCATAAATGAAGATGACACACATTTTTGCGTATCATAATTTTAAATTTAAAAAAATATATTATTTATAGATTTACTAATTTTCAAATTAAATTTGTATTTAATGTCTCATAATAAAATATAAAATATCATATACAAAAAATACAATCCATTGTATAAAATTTAATGTCATCCAAATAATCGTTCCATGGATAGATAAAACAAATCAATAGTTGTAACAAAAATTTACAAAGTAATTAGATACAAGAAATATAAAAAAATATACCCTCAAATGGGAGATGTTCAAAGTCTAATCTCCATGAAGGTGGTGCTTCTAATAATCCAAGAAGAAGTCTTTGAGTAGCACTTGGACTAGCAATAGCATAATACTTATGGAAGAGCCTTGCATAAGGCTCTAAAGCAGGAAGCCTTGCAACAAGATGCTCATCCATGGCTGTTGTTGCAAGAGGAAGTAATAGAGCAGGAACAACAGCTGCAGCGACCGAGTAGTAGTTTATATGTGAACCAAATTAGAATTGAAGGGGAAGTACATTGCTATTAATCGCAAATAAGATGAAACTGACAAAGGGTGTTCCACCTTCCTCTTAAGAAGTACATGAGTACATATCTAAGTGATTCCAAATCTTCTCTTCGGCTTTGTTCTAAGCAACACAAACATGTAAGAATGATAAATTTTTGTTCATACATGTAAAAAATAGAGTATATTACCCAAATTGGTCTCGAGAGTAGAATACGGTTGTAATCCCTATAAATTCTCCTTGATAAGGTTAAAACTACATCATCATTGAAAACAGTTTGGGTGGCACTGTATTTTGAAAGAAGATCAAAGACATTAATTAGTGAGAAATTTAAATATGACTACTCATTAATCAACTTATCAACTAACCTGAATAAGCACCTTCTCACCATAGTCCTTCTTCACAATAAACATGGAAATGCGACAACATTTCGTTTTGTAAACATGAAAATTTTTAATTAAAAAAACAAGTATTCAGAGAAACTGACCTCCTTTGGGGTGTATGCAAAATGGAGCCTTCAGTAAATGATTAATGTGTTTGGAAACCTGAGATAATGACTTTCAATGAGTATAATAATAATAAAAGAAAAAAAAACATCGTAAAGTAGTGATATTGTAAATAAAAAAAATTCATAGTAATTGACCTCCATATCAAGCCTATGATAATTGAAAGAAAAGACAATCTCCTCAACACACCTATGCATCCCAGTTGCCTAACATGTAAGAGAAAAACAACATTTTAATATAATTACTACATATTACTTATTAGATTAAAATTAAAATTAATAAAAGGTGTAATTTATACCTTTTGTTTACCAGACTGGAGAAGTTGTTTTAATTGTTCCCATCTCACAACATTAACATCTTTTCCACTAGAAGAGCACCTATTTTCCTCTAAGCCCCGAGGTTGATGCTGCAAGATAAATAAATTTTAATTCTTAATTTCATTATATAATCCAGATTGCAATTTTAATATTGCATACATTCATCAGGAATCATTTTCAGTATTTTCTCATATCTTGCATCTGAAAGTAACTGCTGGCTACAAAGTAATTTCTTCTCAAAACATCAGAAAATGATGTCCTGCAGATATTAATACAAGGATCAGAGAAATTTAACTTAATATTTAATATTAATAAAAGTTTTTCATACTTACACAAGAAAAAAGATGAAGTGGAGAACCCACAAGAGAAACCATTGATTTACTATTGTTGTTACCTTGAACACTAACAAACAAGATAGATTATGAAGAATTGAATCTAACCCTAAAAAAATTACATATGAATAACTAGATGTTTAAATCCAACCATGTAGACACGAAAATAGTCAACAATAGCTCCTCTTTGTTCATTATTCAACCTGATATTCAAGTTCAAGATTGGTTATAATGGAAATAAGCATGTGGAGTAATACAACAAAATAATGATGAAACAATTGGCATTTACTTATACATCCGATTGATAGAACTTAATTCCAAGACTTCCACCACAAACATTTGCAATCAGGTTTCCATGATCTTTGGTATATGAAAAGGAATAATTTCCACTTAAAGTAAGAAAAGGTTCAACTTTCGTAGCCTTGAAAAGAACTAAAAACAAAAAAAACATAAGTGAATAAGAAAGAGAAACCACTTGTATAACATAATGTAGCAACAAACATCACCTGGTTTTCGTGGACAAAAAGAAAAGAAAAGAAAATGAAAAGGTGATGGATTGTTTGTTACTTCTATAAAAAGCACCAATTCATATGGCAAATAAATCAATAATCGAATGGCAGAAATCATGAAAGAATAAATCAAATCAAAGAAAAGGGAGATAGATGTTTAAGTCTGTTATTATGATATGATAAATCAGTAATCAAATACATAAAAATGCAAGGATATTTTCAATCTATTTGTGTGAAAATAGGTCAATTAGGAAAGAAAGGCATACCATTTGATCAGCAAGCATAAGAACAGTTTTCAAGCATAATTAATTTTGCATCAGGCTTTCGGGTACTATTGCGTGCAGCTTCTTGCTATTCAAGGGCTTTGGACTCAAAGTATTCAAGCCACGCTGCTGCATCCTACAATATCTTAATACACTTAGTAAAACTAAAATTCTTAATGTGAAAATCATAAAATAAAAATAATAACAAAAAAATTGTGTAAGGTACCTGAGTATGAAGATCTTCAATAGAATATATATATATATATATATATATATATATATATAAGTAAAAGTGAGAGAAATATTACTTACTTGTTGCAACAGTTTAGTCATAGATCCTCCAGAGAGCCAAAATCAGCCACCAACTAAGGAAGGTCAGTTTAGTCATAGATCAAATTAGCATGATGAGGCCATTCTCGAATCACTTTGTACATAAGCCCAGCCTATAAAAATAATAAAGATCAAATTATGATGACTCAATCTTAGTTTGAATTTTGAACAGGACAAAAGAAATCATGAGAATCAATCACCAATTGATTTAATGTATACACATCTGGCCCACCAAGTTCATATACTTTTCCCATGCTGTTACCATCATCTTTCAAGGCTACAACAACAACAACTGCAGATGCCACATCAGCAACATACACAAGCTGAATCCTGTACAAAAAAAACAAATATTTACCAAACTGTTGAGAAAATTAATTCATCATATCAAGTAAAGGGAAGAGAATGAAGTCATATTATACTTGGTGGATCCATTCCCAATAAGTAGAAGGCCATAACTTGATGTCACTCTATACAGAGGCATTACTGAATCTCTGACCAATAAGACATTTACAATCTGTTACAGGACAAATAAAGTAAGCATAAGATTTGACCCAACATGAAACAAAGTCATATTTTAATTATTTGATACAGATATATGAACATAAATTTAAAGATTAAAAACCCCAAACATCAGATGATGCAGCCCCAGAAGCCCCCTGCACCTACCCCACCCAAAGAAGATGTATTTGAGAAGCCAGTCAGCACACTGGAACCCAAAGTTATGAAGCTCAGTGCAACTTCTAAAACAGATCGTGTTTTTGCTAGTTCTCTTGCAAGAAAATTGGTTGAAGATAACAATACATGGAAAGGAACCAAAACATAATGAAATTGTTAAATACATGATAGATGGGATGGACAATAATTTAACATCAAACACCTATCTACTCTATAAGACTTTATAGAACCATAGGAAAATTTAGTAAAAAAGGATATTTTTTTATAACTCCACCTAGTGAGTATCATTAACATGGATACAAATTTGAAAAGACATGGTTTTAAAGAAATTAAGCCCCAAATAAATTGCAGACCACATAGTTTTAAAGAATGGATTAAAATCCCTGAAGAAAAAGAATGCAAAGCATGAGAAAGAGAACAAGCAAGAACGTTTTTTCTCCAGCATCATCATCTTCTTCTGTTGTCGCACAATGCTATTAGGGTTTCATCTGTAATTTGATCTTGCAATATATACATCTATGAGGTCTTTGAGAACTGGAATCGGACCATATTTGAGCTGGTTGACCATATTTCTTCTAACATTTGTGTGCATAATACTCGAAATTCAGAAACCTAGATGTATAAACCACGCTTCGTGAACCCCATAGGAACAGATAAAGAACTCATAATCCATGTGTGTTTGTGAAGGAAAAGGGAAGGAGAACGAACTAGGGTTAGAATCGAAGGAAAGGAAATGTATATGGAATATAATAAATCGGGCCACTCCGTCGGAATTGAAGTACAGTTCCGACTGATTCTAGGGCTAGCCACTCCGGTGATGCTAACGAGAGAAAGACTAGGAATAAAAGAAGGTGAATCGTTGTTTGTAAACAACATACTCCATTTGAATACGTATGTGAAAGAGAGAAGAGGTTACCTGAAAACGATACTTCAGGAGATCAAGAAGTTAAGGCCGACGCTGCTAACGGTGGCGGAGCAAGACGCGAACCACAAAGGGCCATTTTTTCTCGGGTGATTTCTTGACACGTTACATTATTATTTGGCGATATTTGATTCAATAGAAGCAATAATGGGGAGAAACAGTATGGAGAGGATGAAGATCGAGAGGAATCACTTTGCGAAGGCTTGTCAAATAAGAAATCACCCTTTCCTTTTCTTCTTGGCCCGGTGTATTACAATCCATATACAAGATAGTGGTGGTCTGTACCATGAAGGAGAGAGAGAGAGAGAGAGAGAGAGAGATGGTTGTGAGTCTGATCGAGATAAGCGTTCCTGTGGAAGGAGGAGACGCAACAGGCGGGGTTTTTAATTTTTTCGATTTCATTTCCCCCTGCTATTAAAAAACCAAAACGCGCGTTCATATACTAAAATTATAAAGCGACAGGGTAACACGACACGCTATTTAGGATAGGTGCCCTCCGTGTTTTTAATTTTTTTTTGTTGGACGCTAATTTTAGGGCGTGCACAAATACGTGCCCTCTATCCTTCAAATTTTGCAAAACTGACATTATTTTTTAGGGCCTGCACAAATGAGCGTCGTCTATCAGCGAGTGTCATTGTTTGCGCGTCATTAGAGGGCTGTTTTCTAGTAGTGTCCAATGGAGATCAATTCCATGGAAACCATTTCTCAAATTCAAAGTACAATCCTTTGAACATCCTTCTTGTATTAAGTTTCTAATCTTACACATATTTAATGGATAACTTCCACCTATGGAAACATTTCCACACTCCCATTTTGACTATCACTTCTGAACAAGAGTTGCTTCCTTTCAGAATATGTCAATATGGTCCTTTCCAAAAATGTAACATCGTGATTTCCCAGGTATATTATTATATTTAATTGTTTTGGAGTTTGTGGAGGAACTCGGTGAGTTGGAGCCAAGACTCGCCGAATATGGTCGCGGATGTTCATCTGGGTTCACGTCCGGACTCGGTGAGTCCATTAGTGGACTCGGCGAGTCCATGTTGTTTAATGAAACCCTAATCCCCCAGGTTTAGAGCCTATTTAAGGGCACTTATAGCCTCCCATTGCGGCTACCAGTCCCTTAAGAGAACCCTAAGTGAGCCAAATCGTTGTGAGGGAGAAGAAGTCACTTTTTGATCCTTGTTCCTTTGGTTTAGCAAGAAGAAGGTGACAAGAGCAAAGAGGAGGTGTGATTCAAGCAGTTCCAGAGTTCAGAGACTTTATTTTGAGGTAATAGTTCGAACCTCCATCAGTTTTGGTGTTGATCATTAGAGTTAGGGTTTTCTAACCCCTTTGGAGAGTGATTATGTGGAGCAAATGGTCCCTCTTTGAGTTTGTGCCTGGGATCTGGACTCAAAGAGGTCCAGAGACCTTAACCCTTGGAGCTTTATGGATCAGTTTGGGGTTGTTGGACTTAGGTTGCCATTTTTGGGACTAAATCTCCTTTTGATGCCTTGTTGTGGTTATACAAGCATCAAGTTTCGAACTTGACGTGACATTCATGCTTGGGAAGGCCAGATCTATGGTTTGGGGAAACAGATATGGCCTCAGGAGGTCAATAGACTTTGTGCATGGCATGAACTCGCCGAGTTGTTCTTGAGACTCGGAGAGTAGGGTTAGGGTTTCACATAAATTGCTCTGTGAGTAGACTTGCCGAGTTGGAGGATGACTCAGTAAGTCAGGAGGGGGATAGAGGACTGGAGTTCAGGGCGGTACTCGCCGAGTTGTTCTTGAGACTCGGCGAGTTGAGTCGGGGTGGCCCCGCGATTCATGGCTGGTATGACTCGTCGAGCATAGGGAGGGACTCGGCGTGTCAAGCGGGACCAAGAGTTAGAGGACATGTATGAACTCGTTGAGTCACCAGGGAGCACTCGGCGAGTAGGGTCAGAGTGTGACCGTTGACTTCTGTTGACTTTTAGGGTTTGGTCATCAATGGAGTCCTTGTGACAAGAGGGGGGGGGGGGTAAAATAGTCTTTTACCCTTCTGAGGGTGCTAATGGCAGGTTGAGTCTATTCTCGAGAGTTATATTTATAAGAGTATTTATTTATGTGAATAGGCGGAGGCTAGGCAATATTTTCCATCAAGTCAGAGATTTACCAAGACGCCTGAGGTGAGTCTTCTCACTATACTTTACCTAGTGTGGTAATAGAGTTATGTGAAAGAGTACTATTGAGTTATATGCCAGTGTATTTGCATGTTATTTATGTGTTGTGATTTATTGTGATTTGTGATATGCATGATTCAGAGTTACAGAGTTGGGACTTTCGGGTCCCTAAAGTTAGGGCTAGAAGGCCCACAGAGAGTTGGGGCTGGAGGGCCCCACTGAGACACATTGACCAGAGGGTCGATAGAGTTACAGCCTCGAGTGGCTAGTGGTATTTTGGGGAACTCACTAAGCTTATGCTTACAGTGTTATGTGTTATGTGTTTCAGGTACCAGTGATGACCGCGGGAAGGCGCCGGCTTGATTCGTACACACACATGGGATTTTAGGTATTTTGATCTTGGGAGATATTTTGTGAAACAAAGACATGATACTATGACATTTTATGAATGAATGAGTTTGTAAAAATGTGTTTGAAAATGCAAAAAATTGTTTTAATTTTTACGGTGTTTGAGGGATTCGAGTGCTCCTTCGGGCGTATCTGAACTCAAACTGAGGATTTGAGGAAATTTTGATAATAAAATAAGTTTTCAAAAGAAGAACTTACGAGATAAACAGAGCAGAGTCGTGTGTACGAACTGCCAGCGCCCGAACGGTGATTTCCCAAAATACCATTACGATAAGTGTTATAAAATATGATGTGATATGTTATATGATGAGCTATACTATGCAAGCTAGAGTAGACTAGGTATTCTTATTAGGACTAGAGTGGCCTGATAAGTGATGCCTGAGTCTAGGAGTCTTGCTGCTAGAATACTTCAGAGTGTTTAGGTAGCAGCGAGGAGGTTATGAGAGATCTGCTAGCGAGTATCATATGATTAGAGAGATTAGAGTACTTGTGATTTGGGACTCTGGGAGGAGGACTTGGGGTGGATGTTGATGCGGTGTGGAAGGTAGTATTGGGCCCGTACTACTGAAGACACCGGGTCAGTGCACAGTCCAAGTAAGAATCCTTGGAGTACCAAGGGACAAGTAAGGTGGAGTGTTCGAGTGTGAGCATACTCGAGCGAGTCCCTGATATTTATTCTTGTGTTGTATTTCAGAGAGAGGGAGATCATGGTTGGGATGGGCCACACACCAGGGACCAGCGGTACGAGTGATGAGGAGATCCATAGGATCATCCAGGAGGAGGTGGCTGCGGCCATCAGGGCAGAGATACCAGAGATGTTCGTGTCTATCAAGACCACACTCATAGATACATTTGATGAGAAGTACGTTGCTCTTTCTGAGGCTGCTGTTGCTGCAGCCACTGCAGCTATAGCTGTGACTAGGCCGCAGGGTGGTGATGCGTTGCTGTTCCGAGAGTTCAGCAACACAAAACCACCGGAGTCTGACGGGAACCAGGATCCGATTGCGGCGATGTGGTGGATTTCATACATAGAGGGGTGTTTCTTTACTTGCTCATCTCCAGAGCATTTGAGAGTTCGGTTCGCGCTGAACCAGCTTCGCTTGGGAGCAAAGGATTGGTGGAAGTTTGTGACGGCTCACTATATGCCTGCTGAGCTTGCTGCAGTGACCTGGGAGAGGTTCACTGCTATGTTCCGAGATGAGTACGTTCCCCAGGTGGAGAGGGAGCGTTTGGCCTAGGAGTTTCTGACCCTCAAGCAGGGTACTGAGTTTGTTACGGTGATTATGAGAATGTTTCATGAGCGGGAAATGTTCTGCCTAGAGCACGTGTCCTCCGAGCAGGCACGTATGAGCCGATATCTGAGCATTTTGAGGAGGGATATACGAGAGTTCGTGGCGAACTCGACGTACCAGATATTTGCCGAGCTTCAGGCAAATGCCCGAAAGAGGGAGATAGAGCTGGAGACCCAGGCTAGGGAGGAGGCTGAGTCTTAGGGGAGGGATCGGCGATAGGTACAGTCTCAGCCGGTAGCCAAGCGGGCCAAGCCCACTGATTCGAGATCAGGGAACCAGAGAGACCGCACTTGTGGCTAGTGCGGCAAGAGCCACGATGGGGTGTGCAGAGCATGGTCTTGATACAAATGTGGCAAGGAAGGGCATATGGCCAAGGATTGCCCCAAGGGGTTTCCAGTATGTTTTCACTACAACGAGACCAGACACCAGAAGGCAGAGTGTCCGCAGCTGTGGGGATCAGCACAGGGAGCATCTCAGGGATCTGCCCCTGCTGCCATCAGAGCTACTAAGAGCCGACCAGTAAAGGCCGAGGCACCAAAGGCATGAGGGAGAGCCTTTTAGTTGACCGCGGCGGAGGTCCGCGCAGCGCCCGATGTCGTGGCTGGTGTGTATTCTTTCATGTATTTATTTTTATATTGAGATATTGTGCTTATATTATGTTGTGCGTAGGTACTTTTCTTGTGAATTCTATACCTACCTTGGTGTTATTTGACTTGGGTGCGAGTCGGTCTTTTGTATCTTTGGCTTTTAGTCAGCACATCAGTGTTAGTCGTGGGGCATTGAGTTGACCTCTGAGAGTTTCCATAGCTGACGAGAGGGCGGTATATGCCACAGAGGTGATCCGAGGGTGTGTACTCAAGATTTTCGGTGATGGGTTCCCAATTTATTTAGTTCCTATTGCGATGGGAGATGTCTGTGTCATCGTGGGCATGTACTGGTTGAGCAGATTCGGAGCGGTTATCGACTGCGAGCGACAGCTGGTGACCATACAAGACCCTAGTGGGGGAGTTCTTGCGGTGTACGGCGAGGGTACACGTTCTGGGTTAGCATTTTGTTCGGCCGTTAGGGCAAGGCAGTGTCTACAGTGGGGCTGTAGGGGTTTTGTAGCATATGTGATGGATACGCGGGTTGATTCAGAGAGACCGAGGTCAGTTGATGAGGTTCTGATAGTGCGTGAGTTCCCGGACGTATTTCCATAGGAGTTGCCGGGCATGCCTCCCGTGAGGCAAGTGGAGTTCAGTATCGATTTGGTTTCGGGGGCCGCACCTATCGCCAAGGTGCCCTATCACCTTGCACCTCCAGAGATGCAGGAGTTATTCTTGCAGCTTCAGAAGCTGCTGGGAAAGGGGTTTATTCGGCCAAGCAGCTCACCGATGGGAGCTCCAATCCTTTTTGTCAAGAAGAATGATGGTTCACACCGGATGTGCATTGATTACCGGGAGTTGAACAAGCTGACGGTTAAGAACCGTTACCCGTTGCCGAGGATCAACGATTTGTTCGATCAGTTGCAAGGAGCATCTTGGTTCTCCAAGATCGATTTGAGGTCTGGGTATCATCAGGTAAGGGTGCGAGATGAGGACATCCAGAAGACAGTGTTCAGGACTCATTATGGGCATTACGAGTTTGTGGTGATGCCCTTCGGACTCACCAATGCCCTGACAGTGTTCATGGATCTCATGAACAGAGTGTGCATACCGATGTTGGATCGCTCGGTGATCGTATTCATCGACGACATTTTGGTGTATTCGAGATCTAGAGAGTAGCATGAGGAGCATTTGAGGGAGATCCTCAGAGTTCTGAGATCGGAGAGGCTTTATACCAAATTCTCCAAGTGTGATTTCTGGTTGCGAGAGGTCCAGTTCCTAGGGCACCTCGTTAACCAGAAAGGGATATTGGTCGACCCGGCCAAAGTTGAGGCAGTGATGAGTTGGGAGGTGCCGAGGTCACCCACCGAGATCAGAAGTTTCTTAGGGCTGGCAGGCTATTATCGGAGATTTATCAGGGATTTCTCCAAGATCGCCGTGCCACTCACCAGGTTGACCCGGAAGGGTGTCGCTTTTTCATGGGGCCCCGAGCAGTAGGCCTCCTTCGAGACACTTCGCCAGAGGCTATGCGAAGCCCCGGTGTTAGCCCTCCCAGAGGGAATGGAGGACTTTGTGGTGTATTGTGATGCGTCGATCTTGGGATTGGGAGCAGTGCTGATGCAGAGAGGGCATGTGATAGCATACGCATCGAGGCAGCTGAAGCCTCATGAGACAAGGTATCCCACCCACGATCTAGAGTTGGGGGCAGTGGTGTTCGCCCTCAATATCTGGCATCACTACCTATATGGGGTTCAGTGTACCATATACACAGACCACAAGAGATTGAAGTACTTGATGGATCAGCCCAACATGAATATGCGCCAGAGGAGATGGTTGGATGTGGTAAAAGATTACGACTGCGATAACCTATACCACCCTGGTAAGGCTAATGTTGTAGCCGATGCACTGAGCCGAAGGGCGGAGAGCGCCCCGATGCGAGATGTTTGTTTGAGATTGACCGTGATGGCTCCGGTGTTGGACACCATTCGCGGGGCCCAGGCTGAGGCCGTGAGATCAGAAAACCAGAAGAGAGAGCGAGTTGCCGGGTTGGTATTGGAGTTCGTTACCGATAGTCGGGGGCTTATGACATTTCAGGGTCATATCTAGGTACCGTTTATGGGCGGGACGCGTACCATTTTGATGGAAGAGGCTCATCGGTCGAGGTTCTCGATCCATCCTGGGGCAACTAAGATGTATTTAGATCTGAAGAGGGAGTATTAGTGGCCCTGTATGAAGAGGGATGTCGCGTGGTTTGTTGAGAGGTGCTTAACCTGTCGTAGGGTTAAGGCCGAGCACCAGAGACCGCATGGTAAGTTGCAGCCGTTGGAGGTTCCCGAGTGGAAGTGGGAACAAATTACCATGGATTTTATCACCAAATTGCCAAGGACTGCTAGGGGAGTCGATGCAATTTGGGTGATTGTGGACAGGTTGACAAAGAGCGCCCACTTCCTTGCTATTAGTGAGAGCTCTTCCGCAGAGAAGTTGGCAGAGATGTACGTGAGGGAAATGGTATCACGGCATGGAGTGCCGATCTCGATTGTCTCAGACCGAGATGTGCGTTTCACTTCCAGACTCTAGAAGAAATTTCATGAGGAATTGGGTACTAGGCTGCACATTAGTACCGCATACCACCCCCCGAATGACGGACAGAGCGAGCGGACGATTCAGATGCTTGAGGATATGCTGCGGGCATGTGTGTTGGATTTCGACGGGAGTTGGGACACGTATTTTCCCTTGGCAGAGTTTTCCTACAACAACAGCCATGATTCGAGCATTGGTATGCCACCCTTTGAGCTGTTGTATGGGAGAAGGTGTCGGACCCCCATTTGCTGGGGAGAGGTCGGGCAACGTGTTATGGGTAGTACCGAGATCGTGCTTCAGACGACTGAGCAGATACATCAGGTTAGGCAGAGGTTATTGACCGCTCTAAGTCGTCAGAAGAGTTATGCGGACAGGCGCCGGTCTGAGCTTGAGTTCCAGGTCAGCGACTTTGTACTCCTGAAGGTCTCTCCTTGGAAAGGAGTGATCCGATTCAGGAAGAGGGGCAAGTTGGGGCCCCGATATATCGGTCCTTTTCGGGTGATCGCGAGGGTAGGCAGGGTAGCCTACCGGTTGGAGCTACCCGCAGAGCTAGGTCAGATTCATGACACTTTCCATGTGTCACAGTTGTGAAAGTGTATAGTCGATGAGTCGGCAGTAGTGCCATTAGAGGATATTCAGGTGGTTGTGGGCCTGAACTACGTTGAGAAATTGGTGGCTATTCGGGATCGAAAGTTCAAGGTTCTGAGGAACAAAGAGGTGCCTCTGGTGCAGGTCCAGTGGCAACACCGGAAAGGGTCAGAGCTTACTTTGGAGCCAGAGCGCGAGATGCGTGAGCAGCATCCGGAGTTGTTTCCAGAGTGAGACATCGAGGGCGAAGTCTGATTCTAGTGGGGGAGAATTGTAACGTCCTGATTTCCCAGGTATATTATTCTATTTAATTGTTTTGGAGTTTGTGGAGGAACTCGGCGAGTTGGAGCCAAGACTCGTCGAGTAGGGTCGCGGATGTTCATCTGGGTTCACGTCCGGACTCGGCGAGTCCATTAGTGGACTCGGCGAGTCCACGCTGTTTAATGAAACCCTAATCCCCCGGGTTTGGAGCCTATTTAAAGGCACTTATATCCTCCTATTGCGGCTACCAGTCCCTTGAGAGAACCCTAAGTGAGCCAAATCGTTGTGAGGGAGAAGAAGTCACTTTTTGATCCTTGTTCCTTTGGTTTAGCAAGAAGAAGGTGACAAGAGCAAAGAGGAGGTGTGATTCAAGCAGTTCCAGAGTTCAGAGACTTTATTTTGAGGTAATAGTTCGAACCTCCTTCAGTTTTGGTGTTGATCATTAGGGTTTTCTAACCCCTTTGGAGAGTGATTATGTGGAGCAAATGGCCCCTCTTCGAGTTTGTGCCTTGGATCTGGACTCAAAGAGGTCCAGAGACCTTAACCCTTGGAGCTTTATGGATCAGTTTGGGGTTGTTGGACTTAGGTTGCCATTTTTGGGACTAAATCTCCTTTTGATGCCTTGTTGTGGTTATACAAGCATCAAGTTTCGAACTTTACGTGACATTCATGCTTGGGGAGGCCAGATCTATGGTTTGGGGAAACAGATATGGCCTCAGGAGGTCAATAGAGTTTGTGCATGGCATGAACTCGTCGAGTTGTTCTTGAGACTCGGCGAGTAGGGTTAGGGTTTCACATAAATTGCTCTGTGAGTAGACTTGCCGAGTTGGAGGATGACTCAGTAAGTCAGGAGGGGGATAGAGGACTGGAATTCAGGGTGGTACTCGCCGAGTTGTACTTGAGACTCGGCGAGTTGATTCGGGGTGGCCCCGCGATTCATGGCTGGTATGACTCGTCAAGCATAGGGAGGGACTCGGCGTGTCAAGCGGGACCAAGAGTTAGAGGACATGTATGAACTCGCCGAGTCACCAGGGTGCACTCGGCGAGTAGGGTCAGAGTGTGATCGTTGACTTCTGTTGACTTTTAGGGTTTGGTCATCAATGGAGTCCTTGTGACAAAAGGGGGGTAAAATAGTCTTTTACCCTTCTGAAGGTGCTAATGGCAGTTTGAGTCTAGTCTCAAGAGTTATATTTATAAGAGTATTTATTTATGTGAATAGGCAGAGGCTAGGCAATATTTTCCATCGAGTCAGAGATTTACCAAGACGCCTGTGGTGAGTCTTCTCACTATACTTTACCTAGTGTGGTAACAGAGTTATGTGACAGAGTACTATAGAGTTATATGCCAGTGTATTTGCATGTTATTTATGTGTTGTGATTTATTGTGATATGTGATATGCATGATTTAGAGTTACAGAGTTGGGACTTTCGGGTCCCTAGAGTTAGGGCCAGAGGGCCCACATAGAGTTGGGGCTAGAGGGCCCCATTGAGACACATTGACCAGAGGGTCGATAGAGTTACAGCCTCGAGTGGCTATTATGTGTTAGAGTGGTATTTTGGGGAACTCACTAAGCTTATGCTTACAGTGTTACGTGTTATGTGATTCAGGTACCAGCGATGACCGCGACAAGGCGCCGACTTGATTCGTACACACACATGGGATTTTATGTATTTTGATCTTGGGAGATATTTTGTGAAACAAAGACATGATACTATGACATTTTATGAATGAAAGAGTTTGTAAAAATGTGTTTGAAAATGCGAAAACTTGTTTTATTTTTTACGGTGTTACAAAAAGTTTACACCATACTTCCAATTGTCCATGAGCAACCAATCTTTGGTAAACCTCGACAATTGCTAAATCATTTTAGTCATATCCAATTCTAGACCTTTTCCCCTCTTAATGCCCTAGGCATTTGGAAAATTTATAAAGGATAAATATTATAGCACATGTAATCGTTCCTATATCCGAAGCATATGGGACACGATTCATGATGTCTCATATAAAGACATGATCCTAGGCCAGTATTTTGCTACAATATTTTGTATTTGCCATGTTTTCATAATTCGACTATGAAGAGGGATGCCGTAATCATAATTGGATTTTGACAATGCAATATATATAGAAGTTCCTTATGTTGAACCATTCAAACATAAAATTCATATATATATATATATATATATATATATATATATATATATATATATCCTAGACTAAAGATGATTAAAATCTCAGTCTATGTTTTTAGGAATTGAGAGAAAGCAATATATATAGAATTTCCTTATGTTGAACCATTCCAACATAAAATTCATATATATATATATATATATATATATATATATATATATATATATATATATATATATATATATATATATCCTTGACTATAGATGATTAAAATCTCAATCTAAGTTTTTAGAATTGAAATGAAGTATAATTTCCTATCCCTTAATTATAGAAAAACAACTTTTCCTAATTGAAACTTTTGTTTTCTATAATTAACATTGCTAACTTGCAACAATTATCATAATTGTTTATGCTCCCACTAGCATAATAATTACTAGCATAACACATATGCTCCCACTAACTTTGACATGTATCCAGAAATCAGTTGGACTTCTAGAAATGAATACTTTATTGACTTTCTTACTAATTTTCAGATTTCTGATACGAGATGCTTTGATAAAACTTTATCAAAATCATACACCTTTCCTTAGATAGATCACATACGTGTTTAAACAATTTTTAGAACTATGAAAAGGTATGTCGTAATCATAGTCTCAATTGTTTAGACATTTGCCATTTCTAACAAGTCCATATTGTGCCGGTTAACCACACATGCTCCACTAACAACTTTGAGAATGAAAATATCATAATTGCTATCTATTTAAAATCTATTTAGTGAAAGCTTTTCCTCACCATGATTTTCATGAATCGGAGAGAAACCATATGACACTTAGATTTTATAGTGTATGTGTTCCTATCCATGTGAATTTGTCAAAACCATAATCACAAGACAAGGTTAGTGACCAATCCAAACTCATATGGACTGAACTTGTGCAATCTTAACTTCTTGCCACCTGGCAGCACAAGGGCCTACCATTGCTTCCAAGTAGTTATGCAAACAACTGAGAACTCATAAAACTCACATGCATAGTCATCTCTAATTGGAATGGGCACAAAAACAAGAATATGTCAACACGATAGGCTATAAACCTCAAGTCGTGTGCTAGTGATAAACAACAGGTTTTATTCCTGATTAGTTCTTGAAAATCTTTTAGGATCTTTAAGACTCCCACTGACTTCTTGACATATAAGATTCTCTTGTCAAATATCATTACTTGACAACAAAAATTCAAGAGTTAGTGTGGATTCTTATCAAGACCAACACTTCACACAATTGGCCTTAGTTGGTCTTTGTTTTATCCAAAACATCACAACTTACCCATTTCAAATGTACAAGAGTAAGAAAACATTTTACTCTACATTTGATAAGTGTTATAAACCTTCTTAAGATTATGTCACTCAAGTTACAATCTTGGAGTATTACTCTAAGACTTGTTTTTGGAACAAAGTATGATTTATCTTTTTGATTCAACCATTTCAACAGTTCACGATTTCTCTTCTTAGTCAAACAAATGCACTAAGATGTCCTTAGAGGATCAATTGTGATATGGTTTCATAATCAGTAAGATAATCATAAAACAAGATACTCAAGTCTCTCCCATCTTTTCAGATTGGAGAAACTATTATCTTTCTGCCTTATTTGATTCTTCTCATTCGTCCTGCCATACATAGAAACTTTTCCAATGTTTCAGAATTATACTTAAACTTGTAAGCACAACCATATTTGCTTTAGTAAATCATGACGAATAGCCTTATCGATCTTTGTGGTGGACCTGACCAGCGCACAACCAAGTGTACCCGATCCCTTTGACATTCACTTGACTTACATATACATGTGAACAAGGAATTAGTCTTATTTTCCCAAAGATGAAAAATTCTCATTCATCATACAATATCGGTTGCATGATTCCAAGTTTTTATCCAACTGAAATGTGGGTGATGAGAATCTTTCCTTATTTGGCAAATTATGACACTACCACAAACGAAAGAATCAAATATATTTTCCAATATTTCTATCAAATGAATCATATAAACAACAATTTTCACAAATGCCATTGTAAGGTGATTCAAAAAAAATCAAAACTTTTCTTTTATTTAAAACGTGCGGAAAAACTTATCCTTATAATGCAAATGCATATGAAAAACTTGTTATTATCTATTCCCAAGCAATATATCATAACTCTTAAGTAGCAACTCAAATTTTGATCTTCGAATCATGCGATCAAAATCCATCTTCGCGATCAAAATCAACTTACTCGTCTTTTAAGCTTCCTTTGATTCTACTAAACATCAAAATGCGACCTAGTCACATCATGTAATAAGAATCTCCAATAGGAACTTAATAGAGTTAGAAAGTGGGCTTTACCCGAAGTAGAGTCATACTTTTTGACTTTACAATCCTTATCATCTTTCAGGTAAATAGGATAGCTTCGCAACCAATGCCCCTTATTTTGGAAAAATAAACATATGGATGCTTTGGTAATGGTACATGTGACAATTTCAGACTTAGCCTTTCTCTTTACCATTAGGTCAACTGGGTTGACTGTGGTCGATCCCTTTCCATTGGGAAGAGAAAGCTTTTCTGGACTTCTAATGTCACCATTGTCAATGTCCATGGAAGTTTGGGAAGTAGATCTTCCAATCAAATTTGCTTTACTAGTTCTCCAAAACATTGTTGAGTCAGCAGCAACAAGCAAATAGGTAAGATCAATAAGGGTCATGTCGTGATCTGTCATCAAGGAGTGACTAATGAACCCAGTAAACAACCAACTTCCTCGAGACTTAGACACCCAACTCTCCCAGCTTGTCAATATGTAACTGCATCTCCAAGATGTAAGAACATATAGACTTTGCTTGCCATTAGGGATTGAGTAACCTTGAGCTTTTCAAGAACTTCTGGGTTAGGGAGAATAATTGGAGGAGGTGGAGGAAGAGAAGTATGAATTACATGATCCAATCGCGGGACATCATCTTCATTAGGAAAGCTTGTTCCAAGGGATTTGGGAAGATCATAGTTGTCTGAACCAGACATCTACAATGCGATAAATTCAAGTTAGTTGATTTAAGTCCTTAATATAACACCCAATATGAAATATTAAGGCTAGGACCCAACACAATATTTTATAGCTTGGAAAAGGGATGCCGTAATCCAAGGTATAAAATATTTGAAGGTAGTCGAATGATGATTCACCAATTTCCACCATGAAAAATGAAATAGGTATTAGATTAGGTTTTAATTGGTTTGAAACTCCTAGATCTTTTGAGATTCATTGAAATTTTCAATGGCATGTTTAAATCTCGGTTGTGCCCTCTCAAGTTTGTGACTGGGATGCCGATGATCACAAACAAGGTGTGAATAGCCATGCAAATTAACTTGGTACCCTTAATCTTTAACACCTAATCAATGTGTCGGTTACCCACACACGCTGCACCGATCTATGATAAACATTAAGTCACCCTTTTCCACTCTTACTAGTCCATGTTAGTGTGTCGGTTACCCACAAACGCTCCACCAACGACTTGGTAAGGTACAAAGTGTAATTTCATGGGTTAGCACCAAATTCACATTTTCCTAAAGTAACTAAGATTGAGAATTTAATAAAGTTTAGTTACTTTATATTTATCATTATACTTTTGATGAAGGGAGAATTAGAGTCCTTTTAAACTCGTTTGGCTAACGACCCTCCACCAGTCAAGGATGTGGTGGGCGAGAGTGGACACCCATTAAACTGCCATTTTATAGGCAGTAGCCTTATACCCCCCTTATAGACCGACTTCGTGAATGAGGCCTACTAACGGTAAGACTGACTTTGTTCTTATACATATATATACCTATTAGCTATTAATATTATAATAGTATAAGGGTTGAATTTTAACTTTTAAAATTCTAAGGGTTTAACTTGGAATTAAAGTATTCATGGGGGGAGGGGACTTTAGAAATTCCAAAACTTGAGGGCAAGTTTTGAGCAATTCAAAAGACTTTTGGTTTCCGTAACTTATGAGTTTAAAGTAATTTTAATGAAAAACTCTTCAAGTTCCATAACTTGAGGAAAAGTTATGGAAGACTTTGAAACATTTAAAAATGAGACTTCATTTTCATAACTTACGGAAATGAGTTTTAAAAATCATAAATGTGAATTTTCATATAACTTGAGGACAAGTTACAAAACACATATTATGAACAACTTTTAGATGAATTTGGATCGAAAACAAATTATCACATGATTTTTCTATTAATCTAAACTAACTCATAAGAACAAGATAATTCAACCCATTAATCTTCAAGAAATTAGCATGAACATATAAACTAATACAAATGTTGAATTTATGACTTTGGTTATGGAGTGACCTATTTATATGTAGGATTCCAAGATTCATGGGTATAAACCAAATGCATACCCATGGGTATTATGGCCCATGGTTCATGTGACCCAACTCTTTATGTGTCCAAACATAAACTTGGTCGAACATGGATCATAAGCCCAACACATATAAATATAACTAATTACCATAATTAGTCCCTACAGATTTAATTAGTATCCTTTGATCACTAAATTAATTCCAAATTAATTCTTGATCAATACTGATTAAAACATATGATTTCATATTGATATATTATAACTTATAATATATTAATAAATCATAAATAACCTCTTCTCTCAAAAGTCCATCCTAGCAAATTGTCTTGATGATATGCAACCCAAATGGACCATGCTACTCTCGGGTCGAGTACATACCAATAATAGTTATGGGCTTAGACATCTAATCCAACAAATACATCGCTCACTCTGAGGTTCGAGGTTGTCGTGAGTTTGTTTTCTCACAAAAGCCTCGCAACCCCAAAATTTTATGTGAACTAATGTGGGAACCTTCCCAGTCCACATCTCGTAAGGTGTTTTGGAAACCTTTTTGGTAGGAACTAGATTAAGGACATGGGCGGAAGTCTCTAAGGCATACCCCCATAATGAGATTGGTAACGAAGCTCCACTCATCATGGAACGAACCATGTCTAGCAAGGTCTGATTGCGCCTTTCAGCCACACCATTAAGTTGTGGTGTCCGAGGTGGCGTCAATTGTGAAACAATTCTACATTCCTTAAGATAGTCAAGGAACTCAATACTAAGATACTCTCCTCCACGATCGGATCGTAGCATCTTTATCTTCCTACCCAATTTATTCTCCACTTCTTGCTTAAACTCTTTGAACCTTTCAAAAGTTTATGACTTATGCTTGATTAAGTAGATATAGCCATACCTAATGTAATCATCAATAAAAGTCACATAAAAGCGGTTAGCATCCCTTGTGGAGGTTCTGAATGGTCCACACACATAATTGTGTATGAGGTCCAACAAACTTCACCTCTTTCACAAGTACCAGTGATGGGTGACTAGGTCATCTTTCCAAGTAAACAAGATTCACAAGTGTCATCTGACTATAAGTCGAATGACTCCAAAACTCCATCCTTTTGGAGTTGGGCTATGTGCTTCTTGTTGACATGTCCAAGACAATAATGCCATAAGCATTCCTTGTCCAAAGCATTAGATGAATCAATATTCAACACATTATTTCCTAAGTTATATACGACATTCACAGTTTCATATACACCATTGCAAGGTAATGATCCAAAATAAAACACACCATTATAATAAACATAAATTGAACCAACTTCATTATTAAACGAAAAGGTAAAACCTTATTTGTACAAACTATGAAAGGAAATAATATTTCTCGCTGTAACAGCAATTATTCAAATCTAAATTTAAACCATTTCTAAGAAATAAAGAATAAACTCCAATCTTGGTCACATGCGACATTTTCCTATTTCCCATGATTACGTTTATCTTCCCGTGCTCCACATCCCTACTTCTTTTTTGTCACTGCAAATCAGAACAAATGTGAAATTCACAACCTGTATCAAGGACCCAAAAATTAGCATGTGATGAGTTATTAGATTGAATAGTGTAAATACCTGAAAAGGAGGGTTTGATCTTCATATCCTTTATGTACTACAAGTACCGGGGCAGCTTCGTTTCCAGTTCCCCTTTTCATGACAATAGAAGCAGTCAGCATCCTACGGATTGGAAGAGTGATTAACGGAACCAACTTTGGTCCTACTAGAAGAGGATCCATCTAGATTCTTTCCCTTGCGGCTCTTGGAGGGTGCCTTCCTCTTCTTTCCCTTTACATGTCTTATTTCCAGAACAGGGGCAGAAGTGGTAGGAGCAGACACAACCGACTTGCCTTTAAGGTTGCTTTATGCAGTCCTTAAAAGTCCTTGAAGCTTGCTAAGAGTGACCTCCTACTTGTTCATATGATAAGTCATACGAAACTGATCATAACAAGAAGGTAAAGAGTGTAGAATTATATCTATGGCCAACTCTTCATCAAAATCGACTTTTAATTTTAGCAAGCGGTCCACATATTTATGCATCTTCTGCAAGTAGGTCGTGATAGGTTCACCATCCTTCATTTTGGTTGTGATCATGGAGGTAATGATCTCATACCTCTCCTGCCAAGCACTTTTATGGTATCTTTCCATCAAATCATGATACATTTCAGAGGGATAGTAGTCCTCATAGGACTTCTTCAGCTCAGCAATCATGGTTGCAATCGTAAGACACGACACCTTTGTCGCATCCCTCTCATGATTAGTGTGTTTAGTGATTTGTTCAGGAGTAGCAGTGGTGACATCAATCTCCTTTAGCTCTTTATCAAGGACATATTCTTTTTCTTCATAACGAATAGCCATTCTGATGTTTAGAATCCAGTCATTGAAATTTGAGCCATAAAAATAACCCTCCCACATAAGTTCATGAGGGAGAAAGAGCCTGAAGGAGTTGGTGTTGAAGCATTGTTTAGGGTAGACATCTGAAAAGGAAGAAAAACAAAGTTTAGATTAGATGAGAATCCTTAATATTAATCCCAATATGAAATATTAAGGCTAGGATCCAACACAATATTCTAAAATTGCGAAGATGGATGCCATAATCCAATTGTAAAATATTTGAAGGTAGGTAAATGACGATTTACGAATTTCCACCATGAATAACGAAATAGATTATTAGTTTTTAATTGTTTTGAAATTCCTAGATCTTTGTGATTCATTGAAATTTTCAAAGGCATGTTTAAATCTCGATTATGACCTTTAAGTTTGTGACTGGGATGCCGACGATCACAAACAAGGTGTGAATAACCATACAAATTAACATGGTACACCCAATGCTACAAATCACCTAATCAATGTGTCGGTTAACCACACGTGCTCCATTGATCTATGATTAACGTCAAGCTACCCTTTGCCACACATTGTCAGTCCCAGATTAGTGTGTCGGTTAACTACACACGTTCCACTAACGACTTAATAAGCTGCAAAGTGTAATTTCATGGATTAGCACCATTTTCACATTTTTCCTAAAGTAACTAAGAGGTAATAACCATAAATCTTATGTCTTTTCTAACGAGTTTCTAACTCTTGGACTTCTTGACTGTTGGTGGTACTCAATCTTGCACCCGCTCTCTATCCTATATTGGAATTTCAATTGTAACCTTCGAGTTACAAAATCAATCCTTATTGGTGACTCCTCCTTCTTCTTCTTCTTAACAGACTTAAGATAAGTTCTGACCCTCAATTTATAATGCAATGCTTAGACTCAGGTCTTTTAGAGTCAAAGTCCAGATAAGAAGTTTCCTTCCTTCATGTTCTAATGTGATATAATCATATTCTAGCATGTAGCACTTGTAGCTACAAGCTCTTACAATGATCACGATACTTCTATTGATCGCTTCGATTATCTTTCACTTCAATTGTCTGGCTTAAGTCAGATGCTACAACAATCTTGGTTCTCTAAACCAGGTAACATACTCATATTAGTTGGACTGGATTTGATATGACCACTAGGGTCGGAATAACAATCATCTACTTAGTCATTACCGAAAGATGGTAACAACATACATGAATAAGACAGAATCAATTACTAGTGCCTTGGTAACCTTGTGACTTTCTCTGATCCAAGTGTGAGTCATGTGCTTCCGGTAATATTGGTCTCTACTACCATTCACACCTACTCATTCTCATCCCAAGTATTGTCTCACAGTTCTCCAAGTCACCATCCAAGAATTTTACATAGTCATTTAACACATCGGGTAACATAACTAAGGCTTATATTACTTCTTGAAACGATTACATAGATGTTCAAGTTCACCTTACGCTATGCCTCTTATAATAGGCTACACCACATGATACTATCTATATGGCTACTTTATATCCTTAACTTTAGATATATTGATGTTGGGCTTATGGTGTTGCGTCATGGGCTCGGTTCTTAGCCCAGTTTTGTTTGCCGGGTTGGGCCTATCCAACCGTGCATGTTTTGTCCTATGGTTTATTATTTAAGCTGCATGCATGCAGTCTTTGTAATTAACGCTTTTCATTATTTTTCTCATTGAGTTTTTGTAAACCCTAGCTCGCCTCTATAGTGGAAGTTCTTCATCGAGCTCTGCTGAGGCGTGACTATATTTGAATCATAAGCACATCGTTGATTCTATTATGTGTTCATAATATTATTGCGTTTTTTTTGTTTGATCTTCATCTTTTACCTGTGAAAGATCTAATCGATCTAAGTTTTATTCTAATCAATTGGTATCAGAGCAGGAGACTATGTAATTCATACACATCTCTTCTGTCGAAGAAGTTATTAGGGTTTTATTCCACATTGATTGATATTAATTGATCCGTCATTCTATATTGACGTATCTCATTAATCGTCGATCTTACTCTAATTGATAAAATTACAAGTCTGGTCTTTAAACAGGTAATCGATCATACGCTATCACAATGTCCATGGATGATTCTCAAACCAATCCAATCAACATCTCTAACAGCATTGGTTCAACAACATGAATTCCAATCTTGTATACTCAAAATTATGAAGTTTGGACGCATCACTTTGAAGATTATGTGATTGGATCGGAAGATAATGGGTACTTGATCTGGGAAGCGATCACTGTTCTCCCATTCGCTCACTCAAGAACCTCAAAGATTGTCAAAACTCAGAAGGAGTAAAATCAGCTTGTTAATGATGTAAAAGATATTCCTCAAGATGAGAAGGAAAAGTTTCAATGCAATATCAAGGCATTGAGGATGATTAGGTTTACCTTACAGTCAGATTCATTCCGTTTGGTTAGTTCGTGCGTATTGCTAAAAAGATATGGGGGACAGGCTAAAAGAATTGTATTCCACTGATGAAGATCTAGAACATTCGATTCAAACTCTTTTGCTTTCTGAATTTGGTGATTTCAAACAGAAGCCCGAAGAGAAACTAGTTCAGGCTTTTGATCGCTTTAATCATCTCTTAAGCAAAATGATAAAGCATGGGATCGAAAGGAAGGTTATTGAACAGAAGGTTACATTCATGAACGGTCTAAAACCTGAATGGATGGTTGTCGTATCCACTGTTAAAGCACATCATGAACAGTTTAAATCATATTCTCTGGCGAAACTGGTGGGAATTTTGAAATCCCATGAAAGTGCACTGTCTAAGGAAACGAATGTGGTTTCTAGTTTGGGTTTGTTAGCCCTTGTTTCTAAAGGGAAAATTTATGTTGAGGAAGAAGAGGAATTAGATCTTGCTGACTACGATCTAACCGGTGAAGAGTATGCCCTGATGGTGTCTAATCCTAGAAAGTTCATTAAAAGAAAGTTCCCAGCCAACAAGAACTGAAACTGGCAGGGAAGTTATAGCGCTGAAAAAGTTAAGGAGGAACCGAAGATAGGGTCGAAGTCAAAAGAGTCCAAGAAAGATGTGAAAATTGGTGGAGACTTAGGATTTGATTGCCATTACTGTGGAGGAAAGAATCACTTCGCCAAAGACTGTATGCTGAAAAAGAGGGCAGAAAAGACAGATGAGGATGATGAGGAAGCGAGCATGATGAGACGACTGAAGGAAATCAAGAAAAGAAAGTCAACTGCTAACAATAAAACTATGAATGCTTTGATTGTACAGGATACAGGCAACTGTGATGAATTCGGTGGCGTGGAAGTATGGTCCACGGATTCAGAGGATAAAGAAGTAAGAAAACCCACTCATGGCAATGCGATGCTGGTGAAAGAAGAACCTATTGTAGGAAGGTGTTTGATGGTGACCGAAGGTATATCTCAAATGAGAGGATATACAACTGATGGTGGGATAGAAGGCGAGAAGGAGCGAGAGGACATGTGCTTTGCTGCGAAACCTGTCAGTGCACAGATTAATGAATGTGATGAGTTGATCAAGAAGGTACAAAATATTCTTGCATCTCTAAATATACCTGTTACTAACTATGAAAAAGAATTGAATAGCTTAAAATCTAAATTTTCAAGTATAAGTAGCCGTCTCACCCAAACCCGTGTCACAAACTCTGACATGACTGATCAAATTAACAGGATATCGTCGAAGAGTGAGGAAAGGAGGATGTTGATTGAGCAGAAGGAGAAAGAGTTGATTAGGTCTAAGGATGAATTGATTTATTTGCAAAGAGACAATATTAAACTTTTAAAACAACGAAATGTGTTTTGTTTGATTGCTAAAAGACTTTATTTTAATATCACTCAGTTGCATCTCGATTGTGAAATAGGAAAAAAGATACATCGCATGATTTTACCCTTCATTGAGTTAAAGGAGGATGCAATCGATGCTGAAGCCTACAACTGTGAAAGCGTTGTATCTTCTGATGAGGTCTCACCTGCATACAAAATTGGTCTTGACAAAATTGAGTCCTACATAAAGTCCAAAGACCATAAGGACATGCTCAAAAATCTGTTAGATGAGAATGATAGATTGAAGTTAAGAACCGAAACCATACATAAATTTGACTCATTGAATGCCAAATTAAGTTCAGAAAATAAAATTGATGTTGAAAATGCATCTGAACTTAATGAGGATGATGATCTGAATGAAATCTCTGTAGAGGATTTGGTGGACTGTTCAGAATTTGTCAAAAGCGAACCTAAAACGCGTAAAAATCTGATTTCTGAAAATTTTGTTGAGTTCGCTCGCTCATCAACAAACAAGACCAAAATTCTCAAAGCAAAAGCTGTTGTGTATCAAAAGGTACAAACCACTCCAAATCAAGTCTACACAGTTCCAGGAGTCCTAACAGCTATCGTGGAAGAAGATAATGCAGCTGGATGTGATGAGTTCTTCTGGTCAGCACCAATAGACAACGTTGATGAGACGAAAGGCCTATCTCAGAAGACCTCATTGAGAATGAAAGGTAGATACATTCCAGAACCACTAAATGAGCCTACAAAATATGATGCGCCAAGCACAAGTGGAACCAAGACATCATTGGACGAATTGGTGCAAACTACTAGTGAAACATAATCAACAAAGAGCAACAACTATGCTCGTGCTTCAAAGAAAAAGGATGACATCCACAAAAATCCAAAACATGTGGCAAATCGAAAACACCAACGAAATTTGAGATACAAGAAGAATCTCTCAGAAAGACAACAATTTTGGAGATCACAAAATCCTCACTATGTCAGGAACGAGAAGAAGCATAAGGCACAAGAGGAATCAAGGAACCGAAAGGATAGTTTCGTTCCATCAAATGAAAGGAACTGAAAGGGTAGTTTCGGTCCCACAACTGAAAAGAACCGAACGGGTAGTGTCGGTCCCACGAATGAAAGGAACCGAAAGGAGAGTTTCAGTCATCAGAACAATGTCAACCGAAAGAACGGTTTCGGGCCTCAGCCAGATATCAACCGAAAGAGCAGTTTTGGTCCTCAACCTAATAGCAACCGAAAGAGCGGTTTTGGTCCTCAACCCAATAGCAACCGAAAGAGTGGTTTCAGTCCTCAACCCTACAAGCTCAATCAGATGAACAGAAGATCCAATGTCACTTCTAAACCCAACTCTTCTCATTCTAATTCGCATTCTTTGAAAGATTTAAAGAGAAAATGAAAGCTCTATCCACAAGATGACAGACGTCCAAAAGGGATACAAAAGAATGTTGGCGTCAAAATCTCAAAACCTACGTCTAATGAACCTAAACCAACCAAAATTAAAGTTTTCACTATAAAAAGAAAAGATGAAACAACTTTAATTAAACGTACTTATTTGGTTGATATCTCTCTTACTATTCCCTGTCATGTAAAAGGCTCACAAGGACCCAAGAAACTTTGGGTTCCTAAATATGCTTAATATTTTGCAGGTTATCAGTGACGAACAGTTTGACGAAGAATGGTATATTGATAGTGGCTGCTCGCGTCACATGATAGGAAGGAAGGAAGAACTGAGGGAGTTTTGGTCTCTCAAGGATGGTGGTATTGTAAAGTACGACAACAACTCATATGGGACTATCAAAGGCTATGGAATTATTATGAATGGTGATTTCTCGATAAGAAAGGTCGCATATGTTGAAGGGCTCAACACAACCTTATTAGTGTATCACAACTAGTAGTTGGAACTGGATTGAAGGTATCGTTTGATGATGAAGGTTCAGAAATAGTCGAGAAGAAGTCAAATAACATTCTGCTGAAATCAAAGCGAAAGGGGGAAATGTACCCTTTAAACCTCAACCCAATTCGAGGTAAACCAGCAGTTTGCTTACTCACGAAGGCTCACTCAGATGAAAGCTGGTTATGGCATCGAAGACTCTCTCATCTTAATTTCAAGGATATCAACAAGCTGGTTTTAGCAGTTCATGTTCGAGGTATTCCAGTTCTCAAATTCGACAAAGAACATCTATGCATAGCCTGTGAAATGGGAAAGCAGAGTAGACAAAGTCATCCCTCAATTATCAATACAAAGGTGATAGAACCATTGGAGCTATTGCACATCGATATGTGTGGTCCCTCTTCCATTGAAAGCATTGGTGGAAACAAGTACATTTTGGTCATAGTGGACGGTTTCTCTCGATACACATGGGTGTTCTTCTTGAAGCAAAAATCTAACGCTACTCCAAAGCTAAAGCTCTTCATAAAACAGGTAGAAATTCAACTGAGGAAAGTTGTTCGTAACGTAAGAAGCAACAACGGCTTGGAATTCAAGAACAAGGATTTTGAAGATTTTCTTGTTGAGAAGGGAATGGCTCATAATTTCTTAGCCCCATATACTCCACATCAGAATGGTATCGTTGAAAGGTGAAACTGATCTTTGTGTGAAGCAGCTCGAACGATGTTATGCTTCGCATCCTTGCCTTTATATTTCTGGGCTGATACGATTGTTGCTGCTTGTTATACTCAGAACAGATCATATCTAAACAAGCGATTCTCTATCACTCCTTACGAGATCTTGAACTATCGCAAACCGAATGTGAAATTCTTCCATGTGTTCGGTTTAAGATGTTTCGTCTTCAACTCTAAAGAGAATCAAAACAAGTTTGATGCTAAGGCTGATGAAGGAATATTCTTAGGTTACTCACTGAATTCTAAGGCTTATAGAGTTCTAAACAAGCGCTCTAAGAAGACTGAAGAAACATACTATGTCACTTTTGATGATAGCTATGTTAAGAAGATGAAGACAGCCGAAGGGGCAATGCAGGAAATCTTTCCAAAGACTAGTCAGGTTACAGCCTCTATTTCAAATCTTTTCGAGCAATATATGCTTCTTTTTGATGAGCCTCAAATGGCAATTGATTCTGAATCCAAGGCGAAAGACAACAAGGTTGACAGTCTGAAGCAAATCATCGATGATGCTGCTCAAAAGATGGCTGCTGGTTAACCTAAAGCAACCGAGAGGCCAGAAGTAAGCGAACCTTCAAATGACCATCCTAATGTCCAGGGGGAGGGTCCGGCTCTATAACATGCTCAAGGCTCTTCATTCCAGGAGGAGAACTTAACGTCACAATCATTAAGCTCTACTGAAAATCCAAACCAAGGAGAGGATACTAATCCAGTATCTGAACAGGCGTCATCCTTCGAGGGGGAGAACACCAATGCCAATGATGATGACACTCTATCAGAATTGGAAGAAGAAATCAATGTATAATTGGGGAATCTTCCGAAAAGGTGTTAACTCGATCTCAGATCAAAGCGAAACAAGCTGCACTCTTTTCTCAAGTAGAGTTTTGCATGTTCAACTCCTTTCTTTCCAAAGTTGAACCGAAGACTGTTAATATAGCACTTGATCATTCTGATTGGGTTCCAGCCATGCAAGATGAGTTGAATGAGTTTGAAAGAAAAAAAGTATGGAGTCTAATTCCAACCCCAAAGGATGGTTCGGTTTTCGGTCTCAAATGGATATTTAGAAACAAGATGGATAAGGAGGGGAACGTGATTCATAACAAATCTCGGTTGGTGATGAAAGGCTACTGTCAGGAAGAAGGTATCGATTATGAACAGACCTTCACTCCTGTTGCAAGATTAGAGTCTGTTCGTATCTTTCTTGCCTATGTTGCACACAAAAACTTTGAAGTCTATCAGATGGACATCAAGTGTGCCTTTCTCAACGGTGAACTTGAAGAAACTGTGTATGTTGAGCAACCGCCAGGCTTCATGAATGAGAAGTATCCAAATCACTGCTACATACTTGACAAAGCGGTATATGGCATAAAGCAGGCTCCCAATGCATGGTATGAAACTCTAACTCGATTCTTAAAAATGTCTAAATTCAAACAAGGTTCGGTTGACCCAACCTTCTTTCGAAAGAGAGAGGGTAACCACCTTAAGATAGTCCAAATTTATGTTGATGACATCATCTTCGGCTCCACGAATCCCAGCTTAACAGCTGAATTCAGGAAGTTGATGAAAACTAAATTTGAGATGAGCTGAATGGGTCCAATTAACTTTTTCCTTGGCTTAAGCATTAGACAGGGACCCGAAGGCATTTTTATCAATCAGGAGGCATACACCAAGACACTGTTAGCTAAGTTTGGTATGATGAGAGACTCCAAAGTTAAAGTTCCAATGGCTTTTGGGACGAAGCTTACATCCTCACTGGAGAAGCCATCCGCTGACATGATGCTCTATCATCAAATGATTGGTTCTCTAATGTATCTCATAGCTAGTAGACATGACATCATGTTTTCAGTCTGTTAATGTGCCAGATTCCAAGCTAACCCACGCGAACCTCATTTGCGAGCTGTGAAAAACATCTTTCGCTATCTGAAGTGAACCTCCTCTCTCGGTCTGTGGTATCCAGCCAACTCAGGATTCTTTGTCCAAGCGTTCTCAGACGCTGACTTAGGTGGTTGTGGATTAGATCGTAAAAGCACCACTGGAGGATGCCAATTTCTCGATGGTAAATTGGTTAGCTGGCAATCAAAGAAACAAACTTGTGTTTCTCTCTCCACTGCTGAAGCTGAATACATCGCTGCAGCATCATGCACATCTCAAGTTGTATGGATACAAAGTCAGCTTAGAGACTACAGGCTGAACATGAAGAAAATCCCACTATATTGCGACTCTGAAAGTGCAATTAGGATTTGTCACAACCCAGTGCAACAGTCGAAGACTAAACATATAGCACTGAGGTATCACTTTATCAAGGATTATGTGGAAGATGGCAACGTGGAAATTCATTTCGTAAGAACGACTGATCAACTAGCAGATATATTCACTAAGGCTTTACCAGAAGCAAGCTTCAACAAGATTTTGCAAGGCCTAGGAATGATGGAAGCCGAATCAGTACCAAAATCGCCTTCGCTTCAATAAAGGTAAGAAGCGAAATAAAACTGAACGTTCGGTCTATTTCGGGTGAAGCTCGATCAAGAACCGAAATGAACCAAACGTTCGGTCTATTTCGGGTTCGATCCTTCTGAACTTGTTCGCTTCTTTTTCTTATCAAGGCATTTTGATTGTATGTACACTGTTTTAAATACTTCCTTTTACATTCATAAAACCCAAAAATATTTTTCTTTTTCGTTCAAATAAATATTTTTCCCAAAATACAAAAATATTTTTCGTTTTAATTTAATGATTTCTTTTGCATAAGTGTTACTCTCGATGATGAAGATCTAGAAGGTATAATTTCTTTTCTATACACATTCTACATGTCCCTAGAAGCATGATGTTGCGTGTTGACTAAAGCCTCGACAGATTATGAGTGAAGCCTTAATAGCATGATACATACAAATCATGTTTTCCCAAGCTAGACTGCTATATTCACTCTAATCATGAGCTACCTTACTCTACTCATATTGAGCTTAGAGTTTTCTGCTTAGTCCTTCTTTTATAGTAGAGGTACATTTGTTTCTTATACGACCTCCATCATTTTTCTCCATTATACTTCATCTCACCAATATAACCGTTGAGACTCTTAGCATTTACCACTGAGGTTTTTGGTTATACAAAATTTTGTGTTAATGATCTTAGTTTCGTGTCACTATGTACCAAGTGAAACCCACCATTCAATACCATTAATGGATTGACGGAACATGAACCATATGTCACAAATGAAATCTCTTTTTACTTTGAGTGATTCTTTTGAAAATTTCTATTACCAATAATTTTTCTTCCCCAAGGATCCAGTTAATTTTTTTTTTTTTGGGGTTTCTCACCTATCCAACTGTCTATAAAAATCTTCCCTACCTACTTGTTCAACAGATCACATTGATCTCACAAGTACTTCATTCAGTTTCGGTCTTATATCAAGTATTGAAGTCATGAATTGACGCGAAAGCCACCCTTTATATGCTTTAATTAAAAAGATGCCTTTCAATACTTCTTAACAAGTACTTGATCGTTATTTAATGGGAAGCCACACAAGCACTTTAAAGTCTCTCTTGACTTTGAAGGAAGAGATTCGTGCCCAGAATCAGTTGCTTTATGTCTTTTTAAGACATCACAAATTATCACAAAAAGTTCGCTTTATTTCTTTATCTTTTACACTCTATGCATGGAAATTTTTTATTTTCCAAAATTTGGTTCTATTAATGGTGCTCTAATTGTTCCAGCTTCGTTTCTTCAAGTATTGCAATGCTCGATAAAGTTAAAAAGCAATAAAGGTTCATGTGAAATATGGGGTGACGATTGGGATAAAGTTAAGGCTGACTCAACAGTTATCCAATCATTTCGACGATTTGAAAAAGCACTTTTTATGGAATGGTGTGTAAAAAGGAAACGCCCTTTCTCTTTCATGCGTCATCATCGGGTATGCAAACTGTTCATCCATCAAATTAGGCGCAGTTTTTAAATAAATCCAAGATATCAGCCGGATTTTTCTCTCTCCTACTAGTACGTATAAAAGGATCAGGCACCCTCTACTTTACCCTTTTATCACTTACAAAACTCTCTCAAAGAACAAAGGCGATTCATCTTACTGTTCAGCTTCTTCACCAAGCTTCTAGAATGGCAGACTCTGTAAGTCCCCAAAAATGTCTGTGTATCAATTAGATCCATTTGATGGTGCGGAATCCCAATCAAACGGATGATGTCAGATCAAGTAGAAGAGAAGGAGAAGAAGAATAATATGAATCTTTAATGTATTGAATAGATTGGAATGATGCTCCTTTACATGAGATTCACACACACACACACACATACACATAAGCTCCCGTTTCTCTCTATTTAGTTCATCAATATTTTTCTCACACCCCTCACCCCTATATATATATATATACACAAGAATATGGGCCGGTGGACATGAGTCGTAAACAGGGTTTATGGCCGTAAACACCCCCTTGGCCATAAACTTGACCGTAAACACATAAGATATTACATAAAAATACAATTTCCTAGAAAAGCAAAGTATAAACCAAAATATTGACCCAACAATCTCCCCCTTGGTTTATAGCTTTCTTTTCTTTTCTTAAATGCCCAACAAGCTCCCCCTAAAACGTACCTGGCCTTTCTTGTTAATCTTCATCGAGAGCTTGGCTTCAGCATTTATCTTCAAATTCTTCACAGATTTAAGATGAACTTGATGAATCTTCAATGAATGACTTCATATTGAGCGGTTGGGCTTTTCTTCAGAATTTGACATTGAACGCACGTTTGGTGAGGAGGCTTGACATACTGATTCTTGAAAGATAGCGCTTTCAGCTTGAGAATCTTCAGAGAGAACATCAGAGAGAACAAATCTTCTTGATCACATCAGCAGGTTTAAGATAGCAGCAGACTGATTGAGGAGGCTTCAATGCAATCCGTCACATAATCTTCAATTGCAGCTTCACCTTGCTTCTGGGGTTAAAGGATTGAATGTTGAAAGAATAATCTTCATTTCTTGCTCCTTCGAATGCGAATTCTTCGATGCTCACGGACGAGGCTTTAGCTCAGAAATCTTCAACAGAAACTCCATGAGTCTAATCTATACCTGAAATCACTTTTCAAGACAAAACAAAACTAAAAGAAAACTTAGCACACAAATTAAAATAGAAACATAAATATTTTTTTTTTGGAATTTTTGATTTTTCTGAACAACAAATAAAACAGAAATACACTATTTTGGATTTTTAAATTTTCTGATTTTTCTTTGATTTTTGAATTTTTTCTGATTTTTTTTATTTTCATAATTTTTAATTTTTAATTCTCCCCTAATATTTAAATTAGAAGAAACTATGACAAATTTAACAAAAATAAAAATGATATCTAACATTAAGAGTGATTTGGGATCAAAGTTTTTAGACAGCCTTAATCCACTTGTTGGTACCTTTCATATTCACATCTTTATCTGGTCGATCGTCGGTATTGTAATCCACTTAAACACGAAAAATTGTGACAAATTTAGGACATACTATTTGTTACAAGACAAGGTGAACTTAAGTTCCTAGATATTATATCTGATCCTAAGTTCCTAGATTCTATATCTTAAGGACCATTCAGCTGACGACGACCAGGGATATTGTTGTCCACCTAAATTGAGCAGCAAGATCTATAGACAATCTGTATGTGTTCAATTTTAAGTGTACTAGAACGTCTTTCCCGCTTCCTGATATGCCCCAGCCATCAAGAACTTCCAGAGTACTCCTTACACCGGGTGAGCAGACAACCATTCAGAGAGAGGATAGATTCATAATTCTATTACTTACTACTTCAGAGGGGTTGAGAAGTAGTAGGTTGCATATGTTGTGTACCAGGTCGGATTAGAAGTCACGCAAAGGAGACAACATATGGCTAACAGATAAGAAGTATTTCACATATATAACATGCAGAGAAATAGAGTTGCATATGTTGTGTACCAGATCGGATTGGAAGTCACGCAAAGGAGACAACATATGACTAACAGACGGAAAGAAAGAAAATGATATTCTACAGACCTAATATATCTGAATTTACCAGTCGCCCCATCCAACCGGAATTAAGGACAGAATCCGCACATCGAGGAAAAGTTAAACCAAGGTTCCAAGTACGGGTTCAATTAATGTGATGAGTAGATTCCCATATATATTTCCCTACTCAACCTATCCAAGCGTCGTATTGTCAAGTTGAATGGATCTAACTAGGTCAAAATTTGTCAAGTCTATAAATTTCATAAATTCAACTCCGCCTAGTCATGTCCATTTTAAAAATTTTCGTGCCTACCGACGTATCAAACCAGAGTATAGACCCTTCAACTTTGGGTACGTTACGCAGACTCAGGTTGCGTGTTATCACTTGATAATATCACTTCCCAAAACATCTCCCTCAAGCACATTTCATAACCAACATAATTTTTTTTTGATTTTTGGATTTTCTAATGTTTTTGTATTTTTGAAAATTTTCTAATTTTTGTTTTGTTTTTATTTCTCCCCCTAAATTTGTGCATAAGAGAGAAACGAAAGTAAATGCGCAAATTTAAACTGTCCTAAAACAAAAATTAGTCTTTAAAGCGAAACAACTTAAGAAAAACTCAAGAGTATAGAGAAGAAAACACAAACCGTAATTCACCGATTGAATCTGCATTGAGAAGGTCTAAGAACAGCAAGCATAATCTCAGAACAGATCCAAAAATTCTTCATATCATTAAGCACTAACCCCATGAGTGATCCCTTCCTTTCTTCCCTTCCCGCAAAGGACACATACTCTCAAATAATGCTCTGAGTGTTGTACAGTTGAGAGATGTCCCCAATCATATGCCAGGAGCAGCCACTACCAACAAACCGAAGTCTGATGATATGCCTCCAAAGCTGTTCCAGCACAGAGCGGGATCAGTTGGTCTTTGGAACCCAGTCCATTTTGAAACTGAGTCGACATTTGTCATCCTTGCACGGTACTCTCTCCCATGACATATCCTGTTTATCACAAACAGAAGATGAAGAAATATTAGAGTCGTTAGAAGATTTGGGAGAGTGAGCCTTCGGAACCCATTTGTAGTTGGGTTTAACCCATTTCTTTTTCGATCCGATGGGTGGCTCAGTACTTGCTTTGGAACTTGATGTCGGCCGTTGAGATGACTTTGATTTTGGCTTCACGGGAACATCTCTTGGATTGGACTTCTTGGCCGACATTCCCTTCTTGCCCTTGGGATTCAGATTCTTGGCCTTTGGAGTTTGATTCTTGGCCTTGGGAGTTACATTCTTGGCCTTTTGCGCGTTCCAGTCATCATGGTCTGAACGTGACCTTGAGGGGTTTCTTTTGGAGTATCTCCCTCTTGGTGTGTTCTACCACCCTTGTGCGTAGTAAGGAACGTATGCGCGATTTGGACAATTTTGGGCAATGTTACCAGGTGTTCCACAGTGAAAACAAGTCTTTTTCTTCACTGGGAAATTGTTTCTTCCTGCCCCTGGTGGCGTATCCTTGCCTTGTCTCTTGTTGTTCCCACATGCACACTTACCACAAGAACTCTGTTGCGTTGGAATCGGTGGCCTGTATTTCTCAACAGCAGGTTGATCAGAAGTAGTTGAGTTTGAAGCAATAGATTTGGAGTTCAAGGAGATGTTGGTTTGTTCAATGGTTTTCTCCTTGTTCTCATATTCTGCTACTTTACCTGCACATGAAGTAGCAACATTAGTATCTTCAATATTAATAACTACTCCTGACACAAATCCAGCTCGTTTTCCATATCGAAGATGTGGCTCCCTGTCAGTTTCGTCCTGTGTCATAGGGATGGATGTGTAGTTATGATTATAAGGAGGAGGTACACTATCATACCCTAGACCCTTGTTTTGATTTTCTTTGAATTTTAATTGGGTTTCATATAAGGACTCGACTGTCTGACTTGACGCAGTATAACTTTTAAAACTAATGTCTGTTTTTCCACACTTAATTTTTAAAGCATCAAGTTCTTCGGTTACAGCAGCAAGTTGTCTCTTAATATAGTTATAATTTTCCCACTTGTTGCTATACTCTTCCTGAAGCTTTCTAAAGTCCTTGGTTTTTTGCTTCTAATTCAGCCTTCAGCGGTTTCTGTCCTTTCCTGAGTTGATATCCTTTATATCTCAGGTCCTCAACTTCCCTTTTTAATAAATCAATTTGTTCCCGAAGAAATTTAATCGTATCTTCACTAGATAGCGTACATGAATCTTCACATGATTGAGAACATGAAACTTCATTGACCGGGAGGTTTGTGGAACTCATTGTTTTTCGACAATTCAAAGCGTTAAGTTCTTCAATTATATCAACCAGACTAAGATGATTGAGATCTTTTGTCTTCTTGATGTCAGCCACGTCCATATCCCACGATTTCGGGAGTGAATTCAATAGCTTTTTGTTTATCTCAGATTTGGACAAGAAGATCCCTGCTATATTCATCTCAGTAGTGAGTGTAGTAAATCGCTGCAACTGAGTTTCCAGGGTTTCTCCAGGGATATAATCGAACATGCTGAAATTTTGTCTTAACATCTCCTGACGACTCTCTTTCATGTTTTTCAATTCCCTCATAAAACTTCAAAAAACTATTAAAAGCACAACTAGAAGTCAAACTTAAATTTAAAAAAGCCCTTTGACTATAAACCTCAAAAGTCAACCTTAAAAATCAAATTTAAAAAATCAAACTCAAAAGTCAAACTTGAAAAGTCAAACTTAAAAGTCAAACCGAAAAGCTAAATTTGAAAATTTAAAAGTTAAACGAAAAAGTCAAAGGTCAAACTTTAAAAGTCAAAATCAAAACTTTAAGTAAAAAGTCAAAAATAAAAATTTAAACTTTAAAAACTAAAATTTTTGGTTGAAAAAAGAATTTAAAATTAAAGGAAAATCAATTTTGGGCTGAAAATGACAAAAATGCGAAAGTTGGAAGCGGTAGGGAATGGTTAAGTTTAAAATTTCAAAGTGAATGCACAAGGGGTTGGCTAGCCGAGATGGTTAGGCACAAGGTTCGATCCTCGGCTCCCCCAAAGCGCGTCTTATTTTTTTGATGCGAGGCGAGGTTGCTGCGATGCGATGCGATGCGAGGTGCGAGGACGTGCGAGGCTGCTGATCGAGAAGGCGTGTGAAGCTACTGATGCAATGCGAGGCTTGCTGATGCTGAGAAGTGTATAAAGTTTAAACAATCAAATGGTTTAACAAAATCCCTTGTAGCTCAACTGGATAAGGCGCGTGGTTTGAAGAGTTGGAGGTCTCAAGTTCGAACCTCAACACCTCTAAATCCTCTATCTTTTTATACTAAAGAGCTGCTGATGCGAGGACGAAGCCGCAAACTCTGGCGACCGTAAACTCCGGACTGTAAACCCTTCAAAGACCGTAAACTCTTCAGAAATCACTGTTCTTGATGAAAAACAGCGTTTTTTCACCTTTTTTTGCTCCAAAACTCGATCAAAAACTCGTTTTTAGGAAAAACGTGAAGAACAAACCCCCCTTATTTTTGCGAGATCTATCCAAAAACGCAAAAATCTCTTCAAAATAAGATCAAATAAGCTCCATATCTGAAAAAAAATTGATTGATACAACCAACCTCTGATACCAATTGTAAGTCCCCAAAAATGCCTGTGTATCAATCAGATCCGTTTGATGGTGAGGAATCTCAATCAAACGGATGATGTCAGATCAAGTAGAAGAGAAGGAGAAGAAGAATAATATGAATCTTCAATGTATTGAATAGATTGGAATGATGCTCCTTTACATGAGATTCACACACACACGCACATAAACTCACGTTTCTCTCTATTTAGTTCATCAATCTTTTTCTCACACCCCTCACCCCTATATATACACAAGAATATGGGCCGGTGGACATGGGCCGTAAACAGGGTTTACGACCGTAAACCTGTTTACGGCGGTAAACACCCCCTTGGCCATAAACTTGACCGTAAACACATAAGATATTACATAAAAATACAATTTCCTAGAAAAGCAAAGTATAAACCAAAATATCGACCCAACAGACTTTTCTTCAGTTCATGATACCTCTGTTCACCATACTCTCCTCACCATCAAACCTCAACAAAACCTAATAATCGATCTCACTCCCTTCATCTATGAACCCTACATGTTGTATGTTGTCGAGTGTCTCAAATACTCGCCTCTTGTCGACGCTTTGTCTAAGGTCGATGTTGTTCCCATGTCCTACCTCTCACTCATCTACTCCACTACTTACTACGACAAAGCTACTGAGAGGATTCACTTTGAAATCCACAACGAGAAGACTTCCATCTCCAAGCACCGCTTCTGTGCCCTAATTGGTCTCTCTCAAGAACCAACTTTGGTAAACCCTGAATTGATCACCACTGGTCAACTGTTCTCAATCTTTTATCAAATTTGGTATACTAAAACCCTAACCACCAACACCAAGTTCAAGAAGTCCTGCCTTCCTCCTCAATGGAATGACCTATTTACTCTACTGTTCAAAGGACTCTCTGAGCGAAGCGTCGGCTCAGATGGAGCAAGCAAGTCATTTATGACTGTGCTTTATGGTTTATATCATGGGATAGATTTGGACTATGGGTCCATCATCTGGCAACAACTGGTTCAAAGCTTGTATTCTTCCTCAAGACACTCAGATTTCTCGTGTGGCGGTTACTGGTCCATCATCACTAAGTGGGCAATGGATCGTCTTCATGTTCCAATTATGTCGGATTCTCTTATCTCCTCCATCGCCACCTTTCACACAACCATGATAATCGTCACAGATCCCACCAAGTACTCCTTCATTGGATCCATTCCTGACACCATGCTTGCCTGTGTGTCTGCAGCAAGCAATGTTCTGCAACAATACAGGAAGATTCCTTCTTCGGGTCCAAGGGAGCTCACGCCAGCCATGGTTCGCTCCATTAAAGAGGCTGAAATACCAGTTCGCTCCTTACCTCCTTCTCCTCCACCTATTACCATCCGAATATCCATCCCTCCAATATTTCCTAAGCCTACCTCTCAACCATCAACCACTACTCCTATCCTCACTCCAATCTTCACAGACACTACCACTACCACCACTACTATAGGGGCTCATTCTACAGCTCCTACCCCACCTGTTACAACCGAACCACCAGTAACAATCGAACCTCCTACCACTACCAAACCTTTATCACCTACCCTATCTACTGACACCACCCCAGTTCTAGGCGGTGAGGGCTTGGAATTTGATTCCACTTATTTCAGTCCTTACCGTGTACAAAGTGATGAAGATGACAACGAACCTGTCACCAAGCGTCATCTCAAAGTAGTCAACGACAAACTCGATCAACTGCTTTCCTCCTCTTCATCTGGGGCTTATTCTGATGCTGTTTTAAAGGCTTTGTTCTCCTCTGTAGTCCAAGAACACAATGCCTCCCTTACTGCTGCAGCCAAGGCTATAGACGCCTCCACTTCCCAATGCCAGAAAGCCTCCCTTACAGTTGAGGCTTCCACCAAGGAGTGCAAAGAAGCAACCACAAAAGTCGATAAACTAATTTCGGAGGCTCACTTATTTTTGGATTCTTTGTAGGCGGCAGCTCAGAAAAATTCTCAAACTGTGAACGCCTCGGTTGATAACCTTTAGCATTCTCTTCAAGCTGAACGGTCCCACCTTGATGCTGCTCGTCAAGCAATCGAAGCAGCCAATGCCACTCTGCACGACAATGTCAATGATCGATTGACTCAATTGGAGGCAGAGTTGGCAGTTGAAAATCGCATCATGGATGAACTCGAACTTCGCACTGCAACAGCTGAACTCAATGACTTGATGTGACAACCCGATATTTCGAGGCAATATGATGGAACGCAAGTCAAATTTAGGTCAAAATTTAACTTTCCTAAAATCTTATTCGGTTTAAATAAATTAGTAGGAATCGTATCAAGGTTTTCATACATATAAAGAACCCTAAAATCCGAGTTATAACAAAGAAGTTATGACCAACCGAAGATTCTCGGCAAAACTGACAATACTGATAGACGTAAAATGCGAAGTTTCAATACAATAGTTTTTAGCCTTAGGTATCTAAATAAAAGTTTTAGATATCATTAAACCGTAAACGCACATAAAAAAACGTCCATATCTGACTTCGTATGAGGAAGTTGTGATTTTTCTAAGTTACAGATATAACAGTAGACAACTAAAAACTCGAAATAGAGATCGAGAGACTTTTAGCCGACACATTCTAAATGAGAATCGAAGGGCTCAACAATACTAGCGCAACGGTAAAAAGTCTGACGAAAACGGACGTCGGATGAAGAAGTTATGGAACTTTAACGGACTTTTCCTGTCCCGACCTATTAAAAATATAACATTAAAAATAAATTCAAAATTTGCCGACGGAGTCTAAACGAAAATTGTAGATCGTAGTCTCACCTACGCGTGGATATATAGAACTTCGAAAACGGAGTTCGTATGAGGAAGATATGAATTTTTAAAGTTTAATAATTAATTAAAATATAAATTTAATTAAAATCTGGTATTATCCGAAGCAGGAGTCATCGGACCAATCCAAGTTACGCCCAGCGTACTCGGGTGCTCGGCCTTAATCCGTTCACGTCGCTCCGATGCTTCGACCGAGAATGCGCTCATTCATGACGCATGAGTATGCCCAGCGTACCGAGGTCTTTCAGCACCTATAAAAGGGATGCGAGGGTGCCGACCATTTTTGCTCATTTCCTTCCTTTCTCGCGCCGAAGCTCTGCGTTTCAACCCTCGGAGCCATCCCAAAGTCCCAGTTTTCATATCCAAGTTTGGAAGGAAGTTTTACGCTCCCGAGATTCCGGAGAATCTCGAAAGATCCGCTTTCTCGAGTAGAAGTTCTGCTCGGTTTTCGTCACGCTTTCTTCACTCAATCAAGTGAGTTCATACCCCTATAATCTGCACTCTTAAATGATTTATAAATGTTTTTATATGCTTTTAAGGGGGGTGATGAGATTAAAACTTAATCTTGAAGATCGATTAGATCTTAAACAGGTAAATAAGTATTAAACAGCAAGAACATGAAAATAAAGAACAAGTCAAGAATGAATCAAACGAGTCGAATGATTAAAAATAACCCTCAGAAGAGCTCGATCAAGAACATCAACTGTAGAGGGTTGGAAGGTTTACAAGAACGATAAAGAAAATCAAAGCTATCGTAATTCTCTATCTTGTAATCTAGATCGTTAACCTAATATGCATGCAAGCATATACTTATATAATAAACCTAACAGGCTCTCGGTTGGACAGGCCCAAACCAGAGTACAAAATAAACAGACTAACAGTCGAGCCCAATGACGCAATCTTCAAACTAATCTTTAACCCAACAATCTCCCCCTTTGCGTCAATTGGAGCGAGATCTTTACTTGTTACTTGGGCCAGCAGCGGTAGCAGGAACTTTCTTCTTCACGGTATTAAACAGACGCGAGATAAGAGCCAGTATCGTCTGTCAAAACCTGATGTACCATTGGATCATGTCGTTGAAGTACTTAACATCATCCGCTGCATTCTCTTTACACCTTCGGATGATCAACAACACGTGCTCTAGACAAGCAGTGGTGTAAAGATGTTTGTCAGCTAAAGCAAAGAGACATTTCTGTCCTTCTGCTCTAGTGAACATGACCGAATTGCGTCTCGGGACGATCTTGCCCATTTTCATTTGATTGAGATCACTGGCCGATCCCACAGGAGCTATCTTCGGTTTCTTCTTGAAGACTGTGGCTACCTCCTGATCCATTAGGGCTACCTCCATGATGTAACAGAATAACATCCTTTTGAGATGGTCTATAATCGGACCATATTCAGCTTCATTCGTCAAGAGGATGTTATGCAAAACGATCCAATCATGAGGATTTAGGTTCGGTAGATCTGCCAGGGATATAAGATGTTCAGTTCTTGCAGACCCTCGAATCACCTTAAACCGAACATTGATGAATCTTCCTTCGGTATAAGGCTTCAAAACCTGAACATTCACTATCTTCTGGGCGCTCCATGTTTGATACTGAGGACGAGCAGCCTTCAGATAGAATTCGATCAGCTCCCTATCAACCTCAGGATTAGGATGAGGGACTTCAAAAATATTGGAGAAGGCGTGGAAGATAAACGCCTTTCGAGTCAACGGCATGTCGAACTGCGAATCGACAAAATTATAGCAGTCGAAGGAGATCACCGGCTCGAGCCATAGGATGCTAGGAGTATCTATGGCCTCCTTAATCATTCGCTCCCGAGTCCAGGCAGGGAAGAGAGTCTTCCTGCTCTCAAGGAGATCATGGGCTTCTTTCTTCTTGCGTTCGGCTTCTTCAGCCTCTCGCGCCACACGATTGATATCATCATCAACATTGCGACTGTTTTTACGTTTCAACATGTCCGCAATGATTTCTTCATCTTCATCTTCATCTTCTTCCTCAGCTATGTTCTTCCCTTTATCCTTCACACCCGAACCCGAAGTTTGACCAGTCGGAGGTGGTTCGGTTGTGTGAGTAGCTTTGGAGGAAGGAGGTGGTTTCGATCTGGACTTCACTTCTCCCCCTTGTTTCGGATCAGACACGAAACTAGGTAAGCCTTCGATTTTGCTGAGAAGGTCCATGGCAGGAGAAAGTTTTTCAGCAAGGGTTCGCCTCACCGAATGATTGAGAATCGGATCGTGTGCTTCTAGGATGTTAGATAGGGCAGCGTGTACATCCGAAACACAAGTTTTTATAACCTCCCGTTCGGATCGAAGAGCTTCAAGCTGTTGCTATGAGTTTGAAAGCTGAGTGCTCTTGACCTTGAGGGCGGTGGTTTTGCATGCCAGAGCGTCCATTAATGAGTTTTCAGCTGCGAGATCCTCTTGAAGCTTAGCGAGGCGCTCATCAATGGAGGCACGAAGGGTTGAGTTGTCATCGCTGATTGATTGGCGAAGTGTAGCGAATGACTGTAACTCCGTTGAGACGAACTTGGCCAATTGCTGAACGATTGGTTCCAAAGTTGTCTTGGTGGCATCAGCGCTCTCCTGTAAGGACTTCAACAGGGAAGAGGCGTCTGAGAATAGTTTATCGACTTTTGCGGTCGTTGCCTCACAGGCTTTTGTTGAGCCGTGTATGGTGGTTGTGGCTGAAGCTACAGAATCATGCTGAGCCCTGGAGAAGGCATCAACAATCTTCTGAAGAGCGGCTTCAGAGAGAGAGGACTGAGAGTTGGTGGATGACGCAAGAAGTAAGTCAACCTTCTCGTTTAGCTCCTTTAGATGCTTCTTTGTTACTGGAGCATCGTCCTCATCGTCAATTTGAACCTGAAACGGACTAAAGTAGACCGAATCGAAGGTCATGTTTTCACCGCCAAGAAATGGGTTATCTCCATCAGAGGCATGATTTAGAGATGGTGGGGGTGGTGAAGCTGGGGGTATGGTGGTTTTTGTAGGTTCAGGTTGAGTGTTGGTTGGGGTAGTTTTGGGTGGTGGTTGAGTGTGGGTAGGTTCGGTTGTATGCTGGGTTTCGGTTTGAGGTGGTTCGGTTACGGGTGGGGTTTCGGTTACAGGTGGTGTTTCGGTTACAGGTGGTGTTTCGGTTTCAGCTGTGAAAATGGGTGGTGGTATAGGGAAAGATGTTGGAGAAATAGTGGTAGTGGGGGTTATGGTGGGAATGGAAGTAGGGATTGTTTGAGTGGGTGAAGGAATGGGTGAATTATGGATTTCCATGTCTGGGGTAGGAGATCGGGGTGGGGTGTTGCCTCTTGGAGGGGTTTCACCTCGTTGAGAGCCGTCCGAATCCGAACTCTTGCCTTCTGAGTCACTCGAAGAGGAAGGGATGACAAGCTTTCGCTTCGGTTGAGTCTTCCTTCTCTTCGGCTGCGGGGATGTTGCAGATTTGGTTGGTTTCCTCTTCCTGGGAGAAGGACCTTTAGCAGCTTTGGTCACTTGCTTCCCTTTATTGGCCTTTTTACCCCTATGAATAGGTTTGTCAGCATCATGGATGGACTTGAGCATTTCCTGTGTGAGTTCCCTCGGTCCTGACTGTTTGAACTCCTTAATCGTCCTGATGATCCTGCTGTCAGAAGGAACATCGCCATACATTGTCTCCGGAATAGAGCCAATGAAAGAAAACTTGGATGCATCGGAGACGATGATCTTCGTGGTATGAAAAGTACCAACCGAAGACATCGATGCACCAGCAGCAGTGGGGATGTCGAACTTATCCATTGCCCACTTTGTGATGAGAGTCCAGAACCGGGCATACGACACCTCAGAATGTCGTGAAGAAGAAGAGAGGCTCTGGATGAGTTGTTGCCAGAGAACGAACCCATAGTCAAGATTGACTCCGTTGTAGACGCCATACATAATCGACAAGAACAGTCGACTAGAACCATCGGATCCTGAGCTCCGTTCAGATAAGCCCTTGAAGAGGACTGTGAACATGCCGTTCCACTGCGGCGGCAAGCAGGATTTCTTGAACTTTGCGACGGAGGTGAGCACCTCCGTGTACCCCATATTGTAAAACATGTTGTAAAGATGGCCCACCGGAACCGTCTCCGGATTGATTCTTGAAGGGTCGACAGCAAACCCTAGCAGTGTACCAAATCGTTGCCTTGAAATCGAGGTCTTGTGATCAGACACCTCGAAGAACACCCTGTCGACTGCTTTATCGTAATGAGCAGTCGCATACACCTGCGATAGGAGCACCATGGGCACAGACTCAACCCGAGATAGTGCAGGAGCGATTTGCGAGTACTTCAGGCACTCGATGATCGGAAACATGTAAGAATCATACGCCTGAGGTGTTAGGTCAATCACCAAGCACTGTTGAGGACGAATGGGAAGGATGTGTGAGGTGGCATGGACAGATGATGATTCTGCCATTGATGAAGTTAGGAAGAAGAAGATGAACAGGAAAGCTTTAGGGAAATTTTTGCTCTCTTGGAAATCCGGATGCAGTAAAGAGGTAAATGGGAGTGGAGACTGCCTTTTATAGTGATTGTAAGGAGAGAGAAAAATATGTTCAAATCTTCTATGGAAATACGAAAAGGTTTCCCGGAATGACAGATGCGTGACAGTTAAGGCGTGCGATGATCACGTAGGAGAGAGAGTGTCAGATTCCTAGGAACACGCCGCCCAACAAGCGTCGTTTCAGAACAAACCGTTTCAAATCCTCACGCGCCTTTAAGTGCCAGAGAGGAATCGCTTGAAATTCGCACACGCGTCCATTATGTCAGTAAAAGAGTGGGCGTTTCAAATTCACACGCGCCCCTTTTTACCATCGGTTGAAATTCAATCCTTTTGTTTCCCGCCTGAGTCAGTAACCCTTCGTCTTATCTTTTGAATCGCATCTTTTGAATAAATTGCCCACGTGGATGATTGTTGATCACGTCTTAATAATTAACCACCAATGCAATAAATTAGCCTGAAATTAGTAGAACCAGATTTTTGGAAAATCAAGGATTTTCGTGCTAAGAGTGTAAAAGGAAAAGAAATAAAGCAACTCTTTGTAGGAAGAAATGTGATGTCAATAATGACACGAAACAAATGATCCCGGACACGAATCTCTTCCTTCATGGTCAAGAGAGACCTTAAAGTGTTAATGTGGATTCCCGTTGAATTACGATCAAACACTTATTAATAAATGTTGAAAGGCTTCTTTTAATTAGGCTACTTCAGGGTGGCTTTCGCTTTGATGCAACAATTCTAATCTTGAAATAAGAAAGAAAGTGATCAAAGTACTTGTGAGACCGGTGTAGTCTGTTGAACAAGTAGGTAGGAATTAATTTTAAATTGACTTGGAAAATATAAAATCTCGAAAAAAAAAATTAAAAACTGGATCCCAAGGGAAGAAATGTTATGGTGTTTAACAATCTCATAGGAATCACACAAAATAAAATTTGAGATTTCATGAGGGTACATCCGTCAATTCTTTGGTGAAAACTTGAGCAAATTAATTGTTCACCGTCAATTCAGATTTGGTGTTGAATTTTGGGTTTCACTCAGCTCGTAGTGGCATGAAACTAAGATCATAAACACAGCTATTGTGTAACCATAAACCTCAGTGGTAATTTCTGAGAGTCTCAAGGGTTACGTTGATGAAACGAATGTAATGGAGAAATGTAATGGAGATGGTGTAAGAAAATAAAGTACCTCAGCTGCAAAAAGAAGGACCAAGCAGAAAACTCTTAACTCATGTGAGAAGAGAGTGAGGTAGCTCACGATTAGAATAAATGTGGTAGCCTAATTAGGAAGACAAGGTTTGTTTATACCAAGTCATTAAGGCGATTATTCAGAATCTTATGAGGCTTGGGACACATACAACAGCATGCTTCTAGGGACACTTAAGTAATCCAACAATTATATCCCCATAAACGAACGAGCATAAACAAAATTAAAAGAGAAAAATATTTTTGGAGTTTTTGAAATAGGTAATAAAAAAATAAAAAGATAAAAAAAATTAAAAGATAAAGAAAAATAAGCAAAGAAAATAAGACTTGGAAAGAGTAAGAAAAAAAACTTTGGAAAATTTTGAAAAACCAAACCCGAACGTTTGGTTGGTTTCGGTTGGGAAAAATTTGAAAAACCGAACCCGAGCGTTCGGTTGGTTTCAGTTCAAGAAAATTTTGAAAAACTGAACCCGAGCGTTCGGTTGGTTTCGGTTCAAGAAAATTTTGAAAAACCGAACCCGAGCGTTCGGTTGGTTTCGGTTTTGGAAAATTTTAGAAAACCAAGGAATTTAGACATGGAAACCAGACTTTGTTCCTTTCAAATTCGTTCAGTTCGTCTTGCATCGCTTGAACCCAATCGGAGTGATCGAGAGCAGTATTAACTGTCTTCGGTTCAACTTTTGATACGAATGAGTTAAACATACAAAACTCAACCTTTGAAAATAAGGATGTATGTTTTGCCTTCAGTTGTGATCGGGTCAGAACCTTTTCGGAGACATCACCAACCACTTGAGAGATAGGATGATCTCTGGTCCATTTGGTAAGAGGAGGATAGTTTGAATCAAAGGTTGGGTCTAGTTCAGCATTGATCATTTCTTCTGGCTCGGATTGGCTTTCGTAGTCAAGTGACATATCACCATGCTCCCCCTCGATTGATGAGCTATGAGAAACTTGAGGTTCAGAGGTTTCTTGTGGTGCTGGACTTTCAGGCGTTGATGCACCTTCGGTTGGAGAAGCACTTTCGGTTGCAGTTGGACTTTCGGTAGCAGTTGTAGAGCTTGGCTCCCCCTCAACATGTGAGCTTGGCTCCCCCTCGACTGAAGCATCGTTGGATGGAGGTTCATCAGAATTCGATCCTCCTTCATTCATTCTCCTGGCAGCTTCTTCGACAATTTGCTTCATGTGGTCTACCTTGTTGTCTATTGCGCCTGCTTCTGAGAGAGTAGCTTTCTCTGGTTTGTTAAAGAGCTCCATAAATTTCTCGTATAGATTAGAGATCGAGACTGTGACTTGGCCAGTTTGAGGAAAGATTTCCCCAGCTGTGTCTTCTTTGGCCTGTAGCTTTTTGACATAGCTATCGTCAAAAGTCACGTAATAGGTCTCTTCGATTTTTCTCGAACGCTTGTTTAGGACTCTGTATGCTTTGGAAGTGAGAGAGTAACCCAGAAAGATTCCCTCGTCGGCTTTGACATCGAACTTGTTGCGGTGTTCTTTAGAGTTAAAGATGAAACACCGTGAGCCGAACACATGGAAAAATTTCACATTGGGCTTTCTGTTGTTGAGAATCTCGTATGGTGTGAGCGTGAATCGTTTGTTGAGATAAGACCTGTTCTGTGTAAAACAAGCAGCAGAAATTGCATCAGCCCAAAAATAAAGAGGTAAGGAAGCGAAACTTAGCATAGTTCGGGCAGCTTCACACAAAGAACGGTTTCGTCTTTCGACAATTCCGTTTTGTTGAGGTGTGTAGGGAGCTGAGAAGTTGTGACTTATTCCCTTTTCTGCTAGAAATTCTTCAAATTCCCTGTTCTTGAATTCCAGACCATTGTCGCTCCTGATGTTGCGAACGACCTTCTTGAGCTGTACTTCAATCTGCTTGATGAACACTTTCAGCTTATGAGTCGCTTCAGATTTGAGCTTTAGAAAGAACACCCATGTAAATCGTGAAAAGTCATCAACAATAACAAGAATATACTTGCTACCACCGATGCTTTCGATAGATGATGGACCACACAAATCAATATGAAGTAATTCGAGTGGTTCAACAACTTTTGTGTTAATTATAGATGGATGACTTTGACGACTCTGCTTCCCCATTTCGCATGCAGCACACAAATGATCTCTGTCGAACTTGAGCAATGGAAGACCTCGAACATGACCTCCAGTGACAAGTTTGTTGATTTCTTTAAAGTTGAGATGAGAGAGTCTTCGGTGCCACAACCAGCTTTCGTCAGATTGTGCTTTTGATAACAAGCATATAGCTGGGTTTCCTTTGATGGGTTTAAGGTTTAGAGGAAACATTTCACCCTTACGTTCCGACTTGAGAATTACTTTCTTTGTCTTCTTCTCAATAATTTCAGAACCTTCATCGTCGAATGAGACTTTGAGACCTGTACCTCCAACAAGCTGAGATACACTGATGAGGTTGTGTTGTAGTCCTTCCACATATGCCACCTTCCTTATAGTAAAATCACCATTAGTTATCATTCCGTATCCCTTTATGGTGCCGAAAGAATTGTTTCCAAACTTGACGTTGCCACCATTTGAAAGAGACCTGTATTCCCTGAGTTCTTCTTTCCTCCCTGTCATGTGACGCGAGCAGCCACTGTCGATGTACCATTCTTCGTCGAACTGCTCGTCACTTATAACCTGCAAAAATTAAGCAAATTTAGGAACCCAAAGTTTCTTGGGTCCACGTGAGCTTTTCATAGGAACAGGACTAGTAAGAGAGATGTCAACAAGATATGTTCGTTTTATAAGTGTTGTTTCATCTTTCTTTTTAATGGTAAAAACTTTGATTTTATTAGGATTAGGTGCGTTCGGTTTAGACTCTGGTTTGGATGCATTAACCTTCTGTTCGCCTTTTTGTTCAGCTGACGAATGAGATTTTTGAGAACGAACAGAATGAGCTTTAGAGCAAGATGGAGATGAATTGGAAGAATTAGAAGAATTAGATGAATGAGAAGAAGTGGGCTTAGATTGAGATGACTTCTTAGCTGGAGACTCTAGGTGACCCTTTTGCTTTTGATCATTGGTAGAACTGACCTTAGAGTTTTGATCTCTTTTGACTTCAGAGACGAACCTTTGCTTTCGGTTGGAGCAGTTCTCTAAACCGAACCTATGCTTTCGGTTGGAGTCATTCTCAAAACCGAACCTTTGCTTTCGGTTGGTATTCTCTTCCGAACCGAACCTTGGCTTTCGGTTGTTGTGGCTCTCATGCTTTTTGACAGGATTGTTCTCAAACTTCAGATTCTTGTCTTGATGTGAGAAATATGCATTCTGGGATTGCCAGAATTGTTTCCTTTCAGAGATATTCTTCCTGTATCTCTGGTTCCTTTCACGTTTCTTATTCCTCATCTGCTTCGGTTGATGATGAATATTGGCTTTCATTTTCGGTTTCTCCTTGGCTGGTTCACTTTGAACTGTGGGAGTTTCACTTTGAACTGAGGAACTAGAGGGAATGTCTTCTTTTGCCGAACTTCCATTCTCTTGAGGAATGTCTTTCGTACCACTCGTACTTGGCACATCGAAATTATCTGGCTTATTCAAGGGTTCTGGTATGTATCTACCTTTACTCATCCATGAGGTTCTTTCTGATAAGCCTACCGTTTCGTTTGCATTATCTATTGGAGCTGACCAGAAGTACTCATCGCAGCCATCAGCATTGTCTTCGTTTACAATAGCTGTGAGTTCAGCGGTCTGATGTTCGGTTACTCCAGTGACCTTGTACACTTGATTTGGAGTGGTCCTGACCTTTTAATATACAACCGCTTTCTCTGCTAAGATCAGGGACTTTTGATGGGACAATCGAGCGAACTCCACTGAATTTTCAGAAATTAGATTCTTGTGGTTTTCAGGTTCGCTTTTTACAAATTCTGAGCAGTCAACCGTGTCCTCTACAGAAATTTCACTCATGTTGTCATCCTCATTAAGCTCAGATGCATTTTCAACATCAATTTTGTTTTCTGAGCTCAAGTTGGCGTTTAAAGAGTCAAATTTTTGTATGGTTTCGGTTCTCAGTTTAAGTCTATCATTTTCATCCAAAAGGTTTTTAAGCATGTCCTTGTGGTCCTTGGATTTAATGAAGGATTCAATTTTGTCCAGTCCATACATATAGGTCGGATTAATGTCATCAGATGATATCACACTCTCACAATTATAAGCTTCAGCATCGATTTCATCCTCCTTAAACTCAAGGAAGGGCAAAATCATGCGATGGATCTTTTGGCCTATTTCACAGTCCAAGTGAAGCTGAGTAATATTAGAATAAAGACGTTTTGCAATTAACAAAAAACATTCCGCTGTTTTAACAACTTTAAATTGTCTCTTTGTAAATAAATGTTTTCGTCTTTTATTTTAACTAATTCAGACTCCTTCAACTCGATCCACATGCGCCGCTCCTCACTCTTCGAAGACACCCTGCTTAATTGATCAGTTAGGTTAGAATTGGTGACTCGAGTTTGAGTTAAACTACTATCTAGATGAGAAATTCTTGTATTAACATTTTTTAGTTCTTTCTCATATGAGGATTGTGGTACTTTAAATGAAACGAAAACCGATTATACCTTCTTGATCAGTTCATCGAGCTCGTTGAACTGCACGCTGAGCGGTTTGGCCGTAAAGCACATATCCTGCTGCTCCTTCGGTTCATTGCTTCCACCATCAGTGTTGTATCCCCTCATCTGAGATACATTGGACACCATGAAGCACCTTCCTCCACTGCTCTCCTCCTTTGCCACACAAGCCTTTCCATGAGAAGGCTTCCTCACTTCATCGTCTTCTGAGTCGGTTGACCAAACTTCCACGCTACCGAACTCGTCATCAGCAACCGAACCCTGCACAATTAAAGCATTCATGGAAGGGTTAGCGGTAGATTTCTTCTTTCTCATCTCATCAAGCCTTTTCTGCAACAAGGCTTCCTCATCCTTTTCCTCATCCTTTTCAGCCATCTTTTTGAGGACACAATCCTTAGCATAGTGGTTTTTCCCACCACAGTAGTAACAGCTTACTCCAGAATCACCATCTGCCTTCGGTTCCTTCTTGGGCTCTTCAACCTTCGGTTCATTGTTAACCTTTTCTGAACTATAACTCCCCTGCCAGTTTCGGTTTTTGTTGCTGGGGAATCTCTTCTTAATGAACTTCTTGGGGTTAGACACCATCATAGCATAATCCTCAGACGTGAGGTCATACTCCTCCAAGTTGAGGTCTTCATCCTCCATCATAGCTTTACTTTTTGACAAGAGGGCCAGGGAACCTAGGCTTGAAACAACGTTCTTTTCCTGCAGCACAATCTTCTCCTGGGACTTGAGAATACCCACCAGTTTCGCCAAAGAATATGATTTAAACTGCTCATGGGCTTTAACTGTAGACACCACTGCTCTCCATTCTAACCTTAGACCATTTAAGAACGTAACCTTCTGCTCGATAAGCTTCCTTTCGATGTCATGTTTGATCATCTTGCTAAGAAGATGATTGAAGCGATCGAACGTCTGGGTCACAGTTTCTTCGGCTCCTTGCCTGAATTCTCCAAACTCAGATAAGAGCAAGGTTTGGATGGAATGTTCAAGATCCTCGTCTGTAGAGTACAGTTCACGAAGTCTATCCCAAACTTCCTTTGCCGTCGTGCATGAGCTTACCAACCTGAAAGTGTCGGATTGAAGGGCGAATCTGATCAATCTTAACGCCTTGATATTGCACTGGAATTTATCCTTTTCATCTTGCGCAATATCTTTAACATCCTTTAGCAGATCATTGTACTCCTTTTGAGTTTTGATAATCTTCGACGTTGCAGAGTGAGAAAACGGTCCATTGATAATTGCTTCCCATATGAGGTATCCATTATCCTCAGATCCTATAACATAGTCTTCGAAGTGATGCGCCCAAACTTCATAATCATGGGTATATAAGATGGGAATCTTCATGGTTGAACCAATGCTGTTGGAAATATTGATGGGATTCGATTGCGACTCATCCATAATGATCGAATAACCTGTTTAAAGATCAGACTTGTAATAAATCAGATTAGGGCAAAACAGTAAATATCAAGATACGTCAATAATGAGATGACGGCTCAATAAATATCAGTAATTGCGGAAAACCCCTAATTGAAACCTTTTCACAGAAAAGATGTGTATCGATTACACAGCCTCCTGCTCTGATACCAATTGATGAGATTAAAACTTAATCTTGAAGATCGATTAGATCTTAAACAGGTAAATAAGTATTAAACAGCAAGAACACGAAAATAAAGAACAAGTCAAGAATGAATCAAACGAGTCGAATGATTAAAAATAACCCTCAGAAGAGCTCGATCAAGAACATCAACTGTAGAGGGTTGGAAGGTTTACAAGAACGATAAAGAAAATCAAAGCTATCGTAATTCTCTATCTTGTAATCTAGATCGTTAACCTAATATGCATGCAAGCATATACTTATATAATAAACCTAACAGGCTCTCGGTTGGACAAGCCCAAACCGGAGTACAAAATAAACGGACTAACAGTCGAGCCCAATGACGCAATCTTCAAACTAATCTTTAACCCAACAGGGGGGATACAAGTAAAACACACGATAACTATCATGTGTTATATAAAGTTTCATTATACACTTTTTATGAACGGAATCATATGTGATTTGTAACTATTATAAGGAAACGTTCAAATGCAAAATGTATCACGATAACATCACATCTTTTGAAATGAAAAGTGTTGTTATATATTTATAAATCAAACACTCTACTTATACTGTATGTATATCTGTCCATCTTAGGCACTACAAAAATTATACTTTTCATAACAAGTGAGCATTTCACTAGGGATTACTATAGGAACGAGACACACTTTTAGAAAACTATAATAGGTATAGTTTTGCGAGAACATCATGAACTTTTACATACTAGAAATACTATTTCAAGGAGATACATTCATATACAAGAACAAACGAACATTTTCATAAGCACTTCAAATAGTTTTCACAAACGTTTTTACATGTTGAAACACTTTTAGAAACTGTCTTACAAACTGTAGGTTTCCTTTTTGAATCTATTATAGTTGTGCTTCAAACAAAGGTTTTCTCACACTTAAATTGTCTTGTCAAACGGTCTTTCGAACCGATTTATAAACTGACATCACGTCATAAATTCTTATTTATTAAACTATTCAAAGGTTTTACAAAACTTCTTTTATGCTTTTATATTATAAATTGCATGCCTCTATATGTATAGTTATATAAGAAATGTTTAAAAGACTTAGGAAGGCTATCCACCCTGTTTCCTTTTCCTCGATTTGGATGTGTTCTGGTGGGATATCGGGTACTCTTCTGAAGGTCGTTTAAATATTAGTTATACATCATGTGTACATATATAGTCATAAATGATCCATCAGTTAATTCAGTTCCGACACTCTTGGGTAGCAAGGGTGTATAAACCTACTTGGACACTCATCAATTACATTCTAGTAAACTATTATAGGAATAATTTAGGGGATACAAAACATTATCCCTATTACAAGAAATTACACCAAAGTTAGTTCATTCATGAGTCTAAACTACATGCTATATGAAGGGATACACTTACAGAGATTCCTCTTACATGGATACACTTATATAGATACTCTTACAGAGATTCCTCTTACATGGATACACTTATATAGATACTCTTACATAGATTCCTCTTACATGGATACACTTATAGAGATACTTTTACATAAATACTATGTGGTAAGAAACAATAAGGGACTAACCATTCCTAAACCCGGCTGTTAGCAACAGAGGTAAATGGACATCTACGGATGTCTACAGTTAATACTTATACTAGGAAGACATTTAAGGAACTAACCATTCCTTCCACCTGCTGTTAGCTACAGAGGAAAATGAACATCTACGGATATTCACGGTGAGAACGTTTCGGCAGTCGCGATGTTGTGTTTATCCAAATACCAAAGGATAATACTTATATGGCTATACTTTCCCTATTACTTTTATTTTGTGATATATTCATGTAAACGATGAAGTAGACTATATATATTGTTAATAGTAGTCATAAAGGGGAAAACCATCTTTGTTACAGCAAAACATACAAGTCCTGGTAGAAGACTACTTTCAAAACAGTCAGGTTTTGGTTAAAGACTACTTCTAAAACATTCAGGTCTTGGTAGAAGACGACTTTTTATACTAGTAGAAAATATTGGATTTTCTAGAAGTTTTCAAAACATATACAAACAATTACATTGAACGATTTCAAATGTTATCATCAAACTTATACGAACAATGACATTAAATACTTATGAACTCACCAGCTTAAATGCTAACCTACACTTTCAAAATAACTTGTATTCTCAGGTCACCAGTAGACAGGCACGATGACCAGGTTCTGCGAAGACGGAGCAGTCAAGACTCGTCTTTTATTTTGATTATTTGTTGTAATGTCTTATTTCTATGAAAGAACACACATGTATTAAACTATTACTATTAATGCAATGGACGATGTTGTTGCTTGTCTACGACTTTACATTGTTGTGATATATACATGACGTCCTTCGCCCCAGAACGTTTCCGCCGTTCTCGGTTTTGGGGTGTGACAGATTGGTATCCAAGCATTGTTTATAGTGAATTGAGTATATCAACCCATAAAAGATATGCTAACTATAAATACAATGGGATTAAAAAATACTCTGATTTAGAGTTTATACTTTTAAATAATAAAATATTTAAGTAACTATACGTGCCTGCATTCATATTAAAATCGGTGTCACAACGAAAAGAATAAAAGTATTACGATTGTTGAATATCACAAGTAAGCTTGGGGATGTATAGTTAGTCTTGGGAGTGGCATAGCCTGATCAACTATGCTGGTCCGAGGAGTGATTAGCATATGCCCGAGAATGGTTGTGATATAGCAACAATTCTAAAAACTTACTAACACTACCACAATGAGAACAGTATAATCGAACCTAAGTCTAAAATACCATATGGGTGTTTTGGGTTACCATAATTACTTACTTGAGAACTAAAAAGGATCTTCATTACTAAGTGGATAGTTGCTAAGTGGATACACTAAGACTATATGTAACTAGGATGTTATAGACTTAGAATTGGTGAAATTTTTGCTTTACCCCTGTTCCTTGTGAACTTGGAGTTAAGGTCACTTATTCGAAAACCTATCCTGTGTTGATTACATATGACTGGTATGCACTTTACAAATAGCGATATAACTAATGAAGATTTTCTAATAATTATTTAGATAGTTCGTCTAATAATTATTTCCTTACCCCAATTTTCGCTTAGATAACATAACTGGACCCTATCGCCACGGCAACCCGTACCTTCCGAACAAAGACAATGTTGGATGGTTTGAAGAAGAATTAGAGAGTGATCATTCAATCCCTTTTGAATGATCACTATGCTGAAAACCTTTCGGATGTTGATAACTACAAACCTGAGGTTGAGAACCTACCCCAGGCAACTCCCGTTCCAATTCCTAACCCTCGTCCGGCTTTTCATAGCCCGACGCTCCTGGGTAGAATGCGTGGAAACAGGGAGCAAAGAGCAAGATCAACCTATGCCGTTTAATGGGGACCGAAGCTACTACAACGTAAACTAAGGGAGCTCAGCAGACAGAGTCTACCAATCCTAATCCGTAGAGTTGCCCGAGACGAAATTCAGGGCAGGACGGCTCTCCAACTTATCGAAGAGGTTAATACCGATGCGAGAATGCATACCCTCCGCACCTTTCGTCTAGAAGATGCTCGTGAGAGATTTGAAAGAGACCCTAAAGCTCTGCTTCAAGCACTGACTAAATCACGGGCGGAAGTCATAGAACTTTGCGTACGCCAGAGGGTGTACGAAAGATACATGCTCGATATGGAACGTCAACTAGCCAAACTAAGGGTTCACCATAGGGGTGACCGTCGCCAGTAGGAGATACTTTACTTTACATCTTTGTTTTAAAAAGAACCGTGTTCCTATCTAAGTTTTGAGTAGCAGTGTTCCCTGTGACTACCTTGTACTGTAAGTACTTTTAGTTAGGACTTTATGCTGTCAAAGACTTTTCTACTCCGTATATGATGTAAGACCTTCTACAAAGTTACTTTTCCTGAACCTATTACATCTTAAACATCGATTATATTGACAGTCGGCTAACTTTTGTGTCATTCTTTATTCAAGTACTCTTATCATACTCTCATTGGAGTCTATCTGAAACACGCTTTAGTCAAGTCATTGGACTATAGTAATTTAGCTCCGGAAACATTTCCAAGTCTCCTTTAGTGGTTGGACCATGTTATTCACCAACCAACAATACCTCGGCTTGAACGACAAGCGTCTTGAGACCATTCTACGAAATTACTTCCACTCATTACTAGGACTGCATCATAGGGATGTAGGTCAACCCTTCATAAACATACTTCCAATCCGTACTAGGACTGCATCATAGGGATGTAGGTCAAACTTTCGAGAACATAGTCTTACTCTTTACTTGAACAATCGAAGTACATCTAGAGTCAACTAGAATCGCTCACAAAATCTTTATCTTTTATGTTACAGAATCATGTCGTCATCCGGAAACAATCAGCCGAGCAACGAAACCCCTATCCTCCATATCGACACCGCTACCTTTCAAGCTGCTGTAGCAGCTGCTGTGACAACTCTCCTTACACACATCAACTCAGGCAACACAAGCAAGACTGACAAAGGAGTCGAGAGTTCCGATGGTAGTACCAAACCGGGAAACCAACAAGTGGCAACTCCTGCAGAATGCTTTAGGAAGCAATTTCCAAGGTGGTGTAATGAGGAAGGCACTCGTGTCCACATAACACTGGCTAAGCACCTCACTCCCGCCACCAAGGCTAGTAATAGCCAATCATGCCACCAATGCGGGGAGATAGGGAACCTCAAGAAGGATTGCCCTATAACAAAGAACTATGGCGCAGACAGTAGGATTCTCAGGATCAGAGCTGCAGGAGAACCTACTCCGAACCCACGTTAATGTAATTTAGGCGTTTCGTTGTAACAGACTTATAAACCATCCAAAACTAGTGCAACCAGAGTCTTATCTTTTGCGGGATTCCGTCGGTATAGGGATGCTCGTGCTGCATATACTTGCCTTTTTAGTATACCCTATTCGCGGCAATAGTCTTGTAGTAGTCTAAAGTACTGTAACTCTGTTGATGGCTGCACGGTTGTGTTTTGTCTGTAAACGTCTTATGTTCAAACCTAATGTCTTTAAGTTTCCTTATGATTCCGACATTATCATACGACTTGATTCAATTTGATCCTCACAAAAACAGCTTCATACGTACATCTCTTCCTCCGAAATCGTCTTTCCAGCAAAGCCGTCATTCCAGAACACCAAAGTACTCGTGCATAGAGCACCTCATGTTTCTCATCCTTTCCGAAGAAAAACTCAGCCAACCGCCCCGAAGTACCACTCGTGCAGTACGTCAAGTTCAATCCAAAGACCCACAGTTTCGAGCTTATTAATATACGGCTCGTATACCCGAGACTATGATTGATGAACCTGGTATGGGTTCTACTATGAACTTCAGGACGGGGACTGCCCAAGACTACGAGTGATCGTGCTGCCATGCGAATAAACTTAGAAGCCCAACACATGCCCTTTCTGTCGAGTGGGACAAGAAAGACAGATAGAACAAAAGTACCTATCCTTTTTCCTTAATTCAGGAGTAACCATACTTTATTTTAGATCTTCACGACATCTAATCAACCACAAGGTTCTGACTTCATAATCAGTATGAATTGGTTTTGTTCTTATACAAGAGGGAAGGTCACTGCCTATACCTCAAGACAGCTTAAGACGTAGGAAGTTAACTATACAACACATGATCTTGAGTCAGGGGCAGCGGTAATTGCTTTGAAGATCTGGAGACACTACTGGTAGGGTACAAGATGTACTATTCTCACAGTCCACAAAAACATTCAACATACGTTCGACCAAGAAGAGTTGTCAGGCCAGTGAAGTCAAACAAAAGAAACAAAGTCGTGTCCCAATAGTGCAAGGTTCCCTGGAATGCCAAGCGAGGAACCGAGTTCACTTAAGAACACGAGAAGCAAATAAAACTTCTATCCGTAGCATGTTTATCAATTCTGTTTAAACTCTAATTTCGGAACGAAATTCCCTCTAATAGGGGGATGATGTGACAACCCGATATTTCGAGGCAATATGATGGAACGCAAGTCAAATTTAGGTCAAAATTTAACTTTCCTAAAATCTTATTCGGGTTAAATAAAGTAGTAGGAATCGTATCAAGGTTTTCATACATATAAAGAACCCTAAAATCCGAGTTATAACGAAGAAGTTATGACCAACCGAAGATTCTCGGCAAAACTGGCAATACTGATAGACGTAAAATGCGAAGTTTCAATACAATAGTTTTTAGACTTATGTATCTAAATAAAAGTTTTAGATATCATTAAACCGTAAACGCACATAAAAAGAACGTCCAAATCTGACTTCGTATGAGGAAGTTGTGATTTTTCTAAGTTACAGATATAACAGTAGATAGCTAAAAACTCGAAATAGAGATCGAGAGACTTTTAGCCGACACAATCTAAATGAGAATCGAAGGGCTCAACAATACTAGCGCAACGGTAAAAAGTTTAACGAAAACGGACGTCGGATGAAGAACTTATGGAACTTTAACGGACTTTTCCTGTCCCGACCTATTAAACAAATAATATTAAAAATAAAGTCAAAATTTGCCGACGAAGTCTAAACGAAAGTTGTAGATTGTAGTCTCACCTACGCGTTGATATAAAGAACGTCGAAAACGGAGTTCATATGAGGAAGATATGAATTTTGGAAGTTTACTAATTAATTAAAATATAAATTTAATTAAAATCCGGTATTATCCGAAGAAGGAGTCATCGGACCAATCCAAGTTACGCCCAGCGTACTCGGGTGCTCGGCCTTAATCCGTCCACGTCGCTCCGATGCTTCGACCGAGGATGCGCTCATGCATGACGCATGAGTACACCCCGCTTACTCTCGTATGCCCAGCGTACCGAGGTCTTTCAGCCCCTATAAAAGGGATGCGAGGGTGCCGGCCATTTTTGCTCATTTCCTTCCTTTCTCGCACCGAAGCTCTACGTTTCAACCCTCGGAGCCATCCCAAAGTCCCAGTTTTCATATCCAAGTTTGGAAGGAAGTTTTACGCTCCCGAGATTCCCGAAAATCTCGAGAGATCCGCTTTCTCGAGTAGAAGTTCTGCTCGGTTTTTGTCACGCTTTCTTCAATCAATCAAGTGAGTTCATACCCCTATAATCCACACTCCTAAATTTTTTATAAATGTTTTATATGCTTTTAAGGGGGGGGGGGGAATACAAGTAAAACACACGATAACTATCGTGTGTTATATAAAGTTTCATTATACACTTTTTATGAACGGAATCATATGTGATTTGTAACTATTATAAGGAAACGTTCAAATGCAAAATGTATCACGATAACATTACATCTTTTGAAATGAAAAGTGTTGTTATATATTTATAAATCAAACACTCTGCTTATACTGTATGTGTATGTGTCCATCTTAGGCACTACAAAAATTATACTTTTCATAACAAGTGAGCATTTCACTAGGGATTACTATACGAACGAGACACACTTTTAGAAAACTATAATAGGTATAGTTTTACGAGAACATCATGAACTTTTACATACTAGAAATACTATTTCAAGGAGATACATTCATATACAAGAACAAACGAACATTTTCATAAGCACTTCAAATAGTTTTCACAAACGTTTTTACATGTTGAAACACTTTTAGAAACTGTCTTACAAACTGTAGGTTTCCTTTTTGAATCTATTATAGTTGTGCTTCAAACAAAGGTTTTCTCACACTTAAATTGTCTTGTCAAATGGTCTTTCGAACCGATTTATAAACTGACATCACGTCATAAATTCTTATTTATTAAACTATTCAAAGGTTTTACAAAACTTCTTTTATGCTTTTATATTATAAATTGCATGCCTCTATATGTATAGTTAAATAAGAAATGTTTAAAAGACTTAGGAATGCTATCCACCCTGTTTCCTTTTCCTCGATTTGGATGTGGTCTGGTGGGATATCGGGTACTCTTCCGAAGGTCGTTTAAATATTAGTTATACATCATGTATACATATATAGTCATAAATGATCCATCAGTTAATTCAGTTCCGACACTCTTGGGTAGCAAGGGTGTATAAACCTACTTGGACACTCATCAATTACATACTAGTAAACTATTATAGGAATAATTTAGGGGATACAAAACATTATCCCTATTACAAGAAATAACACCAAAGTCAGTTCATTCATGAGTCTAAACTACATGTTATATGAAGGGATACACTTACAGAGATTCCTCTTACATGGATACACTTATATAGATACTCTTACAGAGATTCATCTTACATGGATACACTTGTGTAGATACTCTTACATAGATTCCTCTTACATGGATAGACTTATAGGGATACTTTTACATAGATACTATGTGGTAAGAAACAATAAGGGACTAACCATTCCTAAACCCGGCTGTTAGCAACAGGGGTAAATGGACATCTACGGATGTCTACGGTTAATACTTATACTAGGAAGACATTTAAGGAACTAACCATTCCTTCCACCTGCTATTAGCTACAGAGGAAAATGAACATCTACGGATATTCGCGGTGAGAACGTTTCGGCAGTCGCGATGTTGTGTTTATCCTAATACCAAAGGATAATACTGTTGGGTTTTGAGCATTCTAACACTTCCTAAGTGTACATGCAACCCTAAATACCTTGGATCTATGTTTTCTCTATTATACATGCAAATAAGAACTTCCAAGGTATAATCCTAATCTAGCATACAAAACAATAATGTAACAAGATAGAATACATACCTCTTGATGTAGAAAGTCTTCATGAAGCTTGAGTGCTTAGTGCCCCAAGTGTGACACCTCAAATGGAATCACAATCATCAAAACACTTAGAATGACTTGAGAGAATTCTACACTCACCAAAATCGGCTAGCCCTTTCTTGAATACTACTAGTGGCCGATTTTTCCTCAATAATAAGATGCTTATATAGTTACACAATTAGGGTAAACTCTTAATTGTCATGGCTTTCCATTTCCTTGGATCCATGGGTACAAATACACCATGGAGCATCCATGGACCATCCTATGGGTTTTAGCCCAACTTGATTATCCATGGAGCATTAGCCCACTATACAAGTATGGATGATTTACACAATCAACCCATATATTTAATTAGTCTTCTTTTGATCACTTAATTAATCCTAGATTAATTCTTGATCAATACTAATTAAATAATCTTATTATTCTTATCATTAATATACTAGAACTTATAATATATTAATAACCATAAGTGTCTTATTTCTCTCATTCAAGTGCATGATGGTATGCAACCCAAATGGACCATGCCGGGTCGGGTCAAGTCTTACCAATTATAGTTATGGACTTAGACATTAATCCAACAGTCTCCCACTTGGATAAGTCTAAAACTATTATTGCGTATGACTTCAGGAACCAACTGGCAATCGTAGCTCTCAAAAGCTTTTGTCGAACTCTGACCTTGTAGATGAACTCTGACCTTTGTCAGTGACTTGTCCATTAGATAAGGGATCATATATTCCTCCATTCTAGATATCATATGGACTGAGACATGGATTATAATCATTCTCTCTGTCCATTTTTTGTTTCCCGATTTCCGATTTATGACGACTGACTAATTGAACAAATCAAATCAGTCCTGGCCCGGCCGAGCACTTCCATTTGTCATCATCAAATCATCGAGGGGCCCACAGATATCGCTTTTATCCCGAAGGTAAAAGGAATGGATAAACTTCGACTCATATGGCTTGTTCTACTACTTGTTGAATCATACACAAAAGCACGTTTTATAGCACCGAGTTACCGAATGCGGTTTCGTGCAATCAATGTACTACCAACTCATAGTAACAACTCATATCTCTAGGTTTGAAGAATATAAGATATTATCGTCTCATGATCACTCGTGATAAAATCCATGAAGTGATTCCAATGAGCGCGGGTTGAATCCAATACTCATAACTTATGAGCACTCATGATTGTTGTAGCCTTGTCCAACACCTTAGACCTCTACAACCCATCATGACAGTCTTAATTCATATCTACTTCCAACATATGACCGACTGTGGATAGTTTGAATAACTTAGTCATTCCGAAAGAATAACCTAGTTTATTCGGGAAGTCAAAACATGCAAAATGAAACACAAGAATAATTGAATCCAATATGGTCTCAGAACTTATGAATATAAATAAAACACCTTTTATTTATCACCATATGATTACACATTATTCATTGTATACTGTTTCAGCTATCAACTTTATTCTTGAATTTAAAACAATAGTTGTCCCATGCTCCAAGCATGTACACTATGTTTTTTTTTCAAAACACTAGTCATGCCACACACCAAGTATGCATACTATGTTTTTCTATGATCTTTACTTTGTGAACTAGATCAATTGAACATAACTTCAATGATTCTCTTTTCACACCCCCAAATCCTTACTGCAAATGCAAGAATTCCAAATTCATGCCATTTACTGAAATCTGTTAGATTCTAAACTTATATGCATTGATCCTCTTGTAATGATTATGCACAAAGTCAGAAAGACTTGACAACAATCATTACAGAGTATTCCAAAGGAGATCAGCTCCTTGGAAACATCCTTCTTGCATTAAGTTTCCTAATCTTAAACAGATTGAAAATTCTAACTTTGAAACATTTCCAGATTCCATTTTGACTATCACTTCTGAACAAGAGTTGCCTCCTTACAGACTATGTCAATATGGTCCTTCCAGAATTATCACTATACTTCCAATTGTCCTTGAGCAACCAATCTTTGGTAAACCTTAGATTGTCCTCGACAATTGTTTAATCCTTTTAGTCATATCCAGTTCTAAACCTTTTCCCTTCTTAATGCCCCAGGCATTTGGAAAATTTTAGAACGGATGATTATAGCACATGTAATCGATCCTATATCCGAAGCATATGGGACACGATTCATGATGTCTCACATAAAGACTAAACCAGTCTTTTGCTATAACATTTCCATTTCAATTTGCCAAGTTCTCATAATTCAGATTATGAAAAGGGATGCCGTAATCATAATCGAATTTTAGAACGCAAATAATGGACCCATATACAAAATTTCCTTATGTTGAGCCATTCCAACATGAAATTCATATATATCCTTGACTAAATGATAAAAACCTCACGATCTAAGCTTATAGATTTGAGATGAAGCATAATTTCCTCTCCCTTAATTATAGCAAAACAACTTTTTCCCAATTGAAACTTTTGTTTTCTATAATTAACATTGCTAACTTGCAATACTTATCATAATTATCATGCTCCCACTAACATGATGATTATTAGCATAACACTTATGCTCCCACTAGCTTTGACATGTACTCAGAAATCAGCTGGACTTCTAGAAATCAATACTTCATTGACCAAAGTTCAGATTTCTGATGCTAGATTGTTTTGATAAAGTTGTATCAAAATCATACACCTTCCCTTAGATAGCACACTTGTGAGTCTAAACAATTATGAAGAGGTATGCCGTAATCATAATGGTTAGACCTTTTTGCCACTTCTCACAAGTCCAGGTTAGTGTGCCGGTTAACCACACGCGCTCCACTAACGACTTTGAGAATGCAAATATCACAATTGTTATCTAGATAAAATCTACTTAGTGAAAGTGTTTCCTCACCATCATTTTCATGAATCGAAGAGAAACCTTATGACACTTAGATTTATATGGTGTATGAGTTCCTACCCATATGAATTTGTCAAACCATAATCACAATTCAAAGATAATGACAAATCCAAAACCATATGGATTGAACTCAATCTTAACTTCTTGCCACCTGGTAGCTCAAGGGCCTGCCATTGCTTCCAAGTTGTTATGCAACAAACTGAGAACTCTAAGAACTCATATGCAAAGCCAACTTTAACTGGAATGGGCACAGATATGTCAACACAATAGATTATAAACCTCAAATTGTGTGCTAGAGAAGAACTTTAGGTTTTATTCTTGATTAGTTCTTGAGACTTTCAAGACCTTTAAGACTCCCACTGTCCTCTTGACATATAAGACTCCCTTGTCAAACATCCAAGAGATAGTGCGGATTCTAATCAAGAAAAACACTTTACCCAATTGGCCTAAGTTGGTCTTTGTTTTATCCAAAACATCACAACTTACCAATTTCAAATGTACAAGAGTAGAAAACTTTTACTCTTACATTTGACAAGTGTTTTAAACCTTCTTTAAGACATGTCACTCAAATGACAATCTTGGAGTATGACTCTAAGACTTGTATTGGAACGAAGTATGACTCATCTTCTTGATTTAACCATTTCAACAATTCAAGTTCCTCTTCTTAGTCATAAGAATGCACTAAGATTTCCTTAGAGAACTAATTTTGATATGGTTTCTTAATCATTAAGATGATCACAAAACTGATACTAAAGTACTCTCCCATCTTTTCAGATTTGAGAAACTTTTATCCTTCTGCCTTATTTGATTCTTCTTATCGATCTTTAGTGGTGGACTTAATCAGTGCACAAGAATGTGTACTCGATCCCTAAGTCCTTTACTTGACTCACACATCCATGTGAACAAGTAATTAGTCTTAATTTTCCAAAACTTGAAAGTTCTCATTCATCATGCTATACAACTTGCATGATTCCAAGTTCCGGTCCAATTGAAACTTGGGTGATGAGAATCTTTCCTTATTTGGTAAATTTAGACATTTCCACAAATGAAAGAATCAATTTCATACTTCCACTCTTGCTACTAATGGAATCTTATAAGCAACAAAAATTTCCACAGATGCCATTGTAAGGATATTTTAAAATAAATAAAATCAAAAATTTCCTTTTATTTTAAAACTTTGCGGAAAAAACTTATCCTTACAATCCATATGAAAACTTGTTGTTATCTATTCCTAAGCAATATCTCATAACACCTAAGAAGTAGCTCAAGAATCCGATTTTTCAAACTATGCGATAGAAATCCATCTATGCGATCAGATTCAGCATATTCTTCCTTTAAGTTTCTTCACTTTCCTTTGATTCTTAAACCATCACCATGCGACCCGGTCACATCATGTATCAAGAATCTCAGAATAGAAACTTAACAGAGTTAGATAGTGGATTTTACCTGAAGTAGAGTCAAACTTATTGACTTTAACATCCTTAGGTAAATTTGGCAGCTTCGCAACCAATGCCCTTTCTTTGGCAATACAAACATATGGACCCTTTGATAATGGTACACAGGACTATCACAGACTTAGATTTTCTCTTTACCATTTGGTCAACCGAGTTGACTATAGCCGATCCCTTTCCATTGGGAAGAGAATGCTTTACTGGATATCCAATGTCATCATTGTCAATGTCCATAAAGTTTTAGGAAGTTGATCTTAACAAATAGATAAGATCATTAAGGGTCTTGTCATAGTCTTTTTCATAGGTGTTCCAAAAGAACTCACTATGTGACTTAGAAAGTAGTTGAACCACCAACTTTCTCAAGACTTTGACACCCAACTCTCCCGGCTTGTCAATATGTGACTACATCTCCAAGATGTGACCACACCTAGACCTTGCCTTGCCTAATAGGGCCTGAGTGACCTTAAACTTTTCAAGAACTTGTGGGTTAGGGAGAATAATTTGAAGAGGTGAAGAAGTATGATATCCATGGGACATCATCTTCATTAGGAAACCTTGTTTCAAGAGATTTGGGAAGATCATAGGTGTCTAAACCAGACATCTTTTGGGAGATATTCAAGATAGTTGATTTAAAGTCCTTAATATGACACCCAATATGAAATATTAAGGCTAGGACCCAACAAACTATTTTATAACTTAGAAGAGGTATGCCGTAATCCAAGCTATAAAATATTTGAAGGTAGGTGAATGACGATTCACCAATTTCCACCAAGATAAACGAAATGTATTATTAGGTTTTAATTGGTTTTGAAACTCCTAGATCTTTGAGATTCATTGAACTTTTCAAAGGCATGTTTCAATCTCGAGTGTGCCCTTCAGGTTTTGTGACTGGGATGCCGAGGATCACAAAACAAGGTGTGAAGTAACCATGCAAATCACTTGGTACCCTTAATAAATTACCCCTCAATCGATGTGCCGGTTAACCACACACGCTCCATCGATACTATGATAAATATTAAGTCACCCTTTACCTACCTTGTTAAGTCCAAGTTAGTGTGCCGGTTAACCACACACGCTCCACTAACGACTTAGACAAAGTGTAAAGTGCAATTTCATGGATTAGCACCTTATTCACATTTTTCCTAAGTAACTAAGATTGGGTATTATTAAGAGTTTAGTTACTTAGTATTATCATTAATACTTTTAATGAAGGGAGAATTCTAGTCCTGTCAAACCCGTTCGGCTAACGACCCTCCACCAGTCAAGCAAGCGGTGGGTGAGAGTGGACACCCATTAAGTTGCCATTTTATAGGCAACAACCTTATACCCACCTTATAGACCGGCTTCGTGAATGAGGCGTACTAGCGGTAAGACTGACTTTACTCTTATACATATATATATTATTAACTTATAATATTATAAAGTATAAGGGTTGAATTTTAACTTTTAAAATTCTAAGGGCTAACTTGGAATTAAAGTATTCATAAGTGAAAACTTTACAAATTCCAAAACTTGAGGGCAAGTTTTGAAACTATTCAAAACTAATTAATTCCATAACTTATGTGTTTAAGGTAGTTTTAATCCAAAAACTCTTCAAGTTCCATAACTTGAGGACAAGTTATGGAAGACTTTAAACTAATAAAAGAATTAACTTTTCTTTATTTTATAACTTATGGAATTAATTAAGGTTACACTTTTTTTTATTTTATTTTATTTTATTAAATGAAGAGACTCTTGGTCCTCCATAACTTGAGGACAAGTTATGGAGTCATAAAACCATTTAATTAGAACTAGACTCTTCATTTTGTAACCTTTGCCAATTTTTATGAGTTTTATGATTCTTAAATGTGACTTTTCATATAACTTGAGGACAAGTTACAAAAACACATTTTTGAATCAATTCTTAGATTAATTTGGATTAAAACCAACTATCACATAATTTTCATCATTAATCCAAATTCACTCATAAAACAAGATAACACAAAAAACTTTTGGTGATCCATAACTTATTCTTAAGTTATGTAATCCTTTAAAACATTAACACCAAATTTTGTAACTCCAAAAAAACTTTGAATCAATTTTTTTTTAAAACCTTTTCAAATCCATAACTTATGGAGGTTTCAAAAAAATAAAACTTTTTAGATCAAACTTTTAAAACTAATAAAATAATCATATTATTTTATCTTTTATTAAATTTGACCTAATTCATCTCATAAAGCAAATTATTCAAATTTTACAAATAATTAGTTTTTTTTTTCCAACTTTGAAAATAAAATATTTGCATCAATATAACAGAAAACAACCCGTGGCTCTGATACCACTGTTGGGTTTTGAGCATTCTAACACTTCCTAAGTGTACATGCAACCCTAAATACCTTGGATCTATGTTTTCTCTATTATACATGCAAATAAGAACTTCCAAGGTATTATCCTAATCTAGCATACAAAACAATAATGTAACAAGATAGAATACATACCTCTTGATGTAGAAAGTCTTCATGAAGCTTGAGTGCTTAGTGCCCCAAGTGTGACACCTCAAATGGAATCACAATCATCAAAACACTTAGAATGACTTGAGAGAATTCTACACTCACCAAAATCGGCTAGCCCTTTCTTGAATACTACTAGTGGCCGATTTTTCCTCAATAATAAGATGCTTATATAGTTACACAATTAGGGTAAACTCTTAATTGTCATGGCTTTCCATTTCCTTGGATCCATGGGTACAAATACACCATGGAGCATCCATGGACCATCCTATGGGTTTTAGCCCAACTTGATTATCCATGGAGCATTAGCCCACTATACAAGTATGGATGATTTACACAATCAACCCATATATTTAATTAGTCTTCTTTTGATCACTTAATTAATCCTAGATTAATTCTTGATCAATACTAATTAAATAATCTTATTATTCTTATCATTAATATACTAGAACTTATAATATATTAATAACCATAAGTGTCTTATTTCTCTCATTCAAGTGCATGATGGTATGCAACCCAAATGGACCATGTCGGGTCGGGTCAAGTCTTACCAATTATAGTTATGGACTTAGACATTAATCCAACAAATACTTATATGGCTATATTTTCCCTATTACTTTTATTTTGTGATACATTCATGTAAACGATGAAGTAGACTATATATATTGTTAATAGTAGTCATAAAGGGGAAAACCATCTTTGTTACAGCAAAACATACAAGTCCTGGTAGAAGACTACTTTCAAAAGAGTCAGGTTTTGGTTAAAGACTACTTTTAAAACATTCAGGTCTTGGTAGAAAACGACTTTTTATACTAGTAGAAAATATGGGATTTTCTAGAAGTTTTCAAAACATATACAAACAATTACATTGAACGATTTCAAATGTTATCATCAAACTTATACGAACAATGACATTAAATACTTATGAACTCACCAGCTTAAATGCTGACCTACACTTTCAAAATAACTTGTATTCTCAGGTCACCAGTAGACAGGTACGATGACCAGGTTCTGCGAAGACGGAGCAGTCAAGACTCGTCTTTTATTTTGATTACTTGTTGTAATGTCTTATTTCTATGAAAGAACACACATGTATTAAACTATTACTATTAATGCAATGGATGATGTTGTTGCTTGTTTACGACTTTACATTGTTGTGATATATACATGACGTCCTTCGCCCCATAACGTTTCCGCCGTTCTCGGTTTTAGGGTGTGACAGATTGGTATCAGAGCATTGTTTATAGTGAATTGAATATATCAACCCATAAAAGATATACTAACTATAAATACAATGGGATTAAAAATACTCTGATTTAGAGTTTATACTTTTAAATAATAAAATATTTAAGTAACTATATGTGCCTGCATTCATACTAAAATCTGTGTCACAACGACAAGAACAAAAGTATTACGATTGTTGAATATCACAAGTAAGCTTGGGGATGTATAGTTAGACTTGGGAGTGGCATAGCCTGATCAACTATGCTGGTCCGAGGAGTGATTAGCATATGCCCGAGAATGGTTGTGATATAGCAACAATTCTAAAAACTTACTAACACTACCACAATGAGAACAGTATAATCGAACCTAAGTCTAAAATACCATATGGGTGTTTTGGGTTACCATAATTACTTACTTGAGAACTAAAAAGGATCTTCATTACTAAGTGGATAGTTGCTAAGTGGATACACTAAGACTATATGTAACTAGGATGTTATAGACTTAGAATTGGTGAAATTTTTGCTTTACCCCTGTTCCTTGTGAACTTGGAGTTAAGGTCACTTATTCGAAAACCTATCCTGTGTTGATTACATATGACTGGTATGCACTTTACAAATAGCGATATAACTAATGAAGATTTTCTAATAATTATTTAGATAGTTCGTCTAATAATTATTTCCTTACCCCAATTTTCGCTTAGATAACATAACTGGACTCTATCGCCACGGCAACCCGTACCTTCCGAACAAAGACAATGTTGGATGGTTTGAAGAAGAATTAGAGAGTGATCATTCAATCCCTTTTGAATGATCACCATGCTGAAAACCTTTCGGATGTTGATAACTACGAACCCGAGGTTGAGAACCTACCCCAGGCAACTCCCGTTCAAGTTCCTAACCCTCGTCCGACTTTTCGTAGCCCGACGCTCTTGGGTAGAATGCGTGGAAACAGGGAGCAAAGAGCAAGATCAACCTATGTCGTTTAATGGGGACCGAAGCTTCTACAACGTAAACAAAGGGAGCTTAGCAGACAGAGTCTACCAATCCTAATCCGTAGAGTTGCCCGAAACGAAATTCAGGGCAAGAGGCGGCAACCACTACCTCATGGTGGTGGTTAGGATTTCTTTTCATTATTCCAACTCCTAATTATATTTTACAATACCACTCTCAATTAACACACACACACACACACACATAACCACCTCATGGGTGGTCTGCGATGGTAAATGGTGGCAGCCACCACCCCACGGTGGTGGTGATGCCTTTTTCGAGAATTCCATCCAAACACACACACCCACAAACTGAAACACGCACACCTTCACATCTTTTGCTCGTAAAGAGAGGCCAACCACCGACCAGGTGGCGTATGGCGGCGGCAGTGATGATTTTACGATGGCAGCCACCACCTCACGGTGGTGGCGGTGGTTCCTTTTGTTTTCCAGTCAAGCAGCAACGACACCAATAAATAGAAAACCCCACGAACCAGCGACACTTGGCTTCAAAGGGAAATAACAACAGCGGCGCTCATCATGGCGGTGGTTCCGGTGGTCGGATGGCAATGAAACAGTGGGACGACAACGACGATTCTCGGTGGTTGAAACCTCTCGTGGCAGCGATTGAAGAAGGAAAAGGAGAGGAAGAACGGAAGTCCGAAGGTGTTGACGTCAGATGGTGGTCGGAGACAACATAGCGGCGACGCTGGAGGTTGAGAGGGTGAATGGTGGCGACTGAATGCATCCCTAGGGTTAGGGTTTATCGGAAGCTATATACCCAACACTCCTCAAACTTTTTGCCATAATGTCAAGATTAGCCCTCCCCTTTCTTTTTTTTTCTTTCAAACCAAGGCCATAATTTACTCTTCCCACCCCTGCTCACATAATTCCTTTCATATTTAGACCCATAATTACCATTTAGCCCCTCCTTTACAAATTATTCTCAAATAACATCCATATGTTACCCTTTTAACCCCAACCTTGAAAACTCTTTACAAATTGAGTCCTAAATTTACCATTTAACCCCCTAAACTTTCAACTATAACTTTTTAACCCCCAAAACTAACTCCTTGCTACACTATTCCGCTTTTAAGGCTATTATTCATTTATTAATTCGTATTTTTATTTATTAAATAAACAGGGTGTTACAAATATCAAATCATTTTTGTATTTGTTTATTTTACACCAAATATACATGCCAAGAATGAAAGACCTCTAAAAAAACACCATTTTAAATGTTTGTTGGAGTGAAATCACCATTTTTGTGTTAAACCATCACCATTTTTATTTCTATGGTTAGAGAAGCTCTTAGCTAACTTATAAATCGTGTTATTCTAGCTTAGCGTTTAGGAAACCATAAAATAGCTTCTCCTAACTTATATGCTACATTTTTATAAAAGCAATTGCTTACAGCTTCTGGCTACCACGGCAAATCCGGTCTTAGTTTTTCAAGCTTTTAGCTTTAGAGGTTTATCTAACTTTTACCGTTTTTAAAGTTACTAATTATTTTTTAATAACATTTTTGTTCAAATAAAATTTACAACTTTAGGCTTCGGCTTATCAACAACAACAATTATTAACTTCAAATTTTCAACTATTCCCTGTCCCCTGCCCAATTTTGTCAAACTCTCTATATATAACCTTTATGGTGCTCAATATTCATATACTAATAAAAGAGTAGCTATTTTGTCATATGTCATCATATTAGACATTTTAATTAATGTGTTGCAACTTGTCAATCTATTAGTTTTCCATTTTAAATTTATTAGACCTCCTCATTAATGTGATTCTATTTTAAATTTTCAATTTTAAATTATTGTTTTCATTAATTCACAAATAAAAGATATTTAATATATATTAAAAATTAATTTTATATATTTATTTGAATCAATGATTATAATTTCACATAACTAATAAAAATATCTCTTAAATTAATAATTTATTTAAAATAGCTTATTAATAATTTTGAGTTTTTACTATAAAAGTTTGATTAATTTTATAACCGTGGTTCCCACGGGTTATAATGTAACGCCCGTGTTTCTAGGCTAGGCATTAATATTGACATAATGGTCTAGGTTAACCTTTGTAACTCATTTAGAAGAAATGAAAAGGAATTATGTGAATTTTATGTGAATTATGTGTTTTATGCTTAATTATTAGGGTTTAATTAATTAAAAATAAAAATAAGCGTCAAAATTAAAGTGTGAGATAAGCCCGATATCTTTACATAAATTTGTAGTGGTCGAAACAAGGATTTCGGGGATATAAGAAATGCCGAAATCCGGGTTATAACGAAGAAGTTATGACCTGTCGAAGTTTCGCGACAAAACCGGCACGGTGCTGAATGTCGTAAAAAGTGAGTTTATGATAAACTACTTTTTAGCCTTAGTAATCTAAACGAAAGTCGGATTATTCGTTAAACCGAGAAGTTCGATAAAAAGAACGCCCAAATCTGACTTCGTATAAGGAAGTTATGATTTTTCGAAGTTTCAGCGTAGCAGTAGACAGCTAAAAACTCGAATTTTAGATCGAACGATTTTTAGCCGACACAACCTAAAAGAGAATTGAAGGTCTCGTCATTAGGAGCACAACGGTAAAAAGTCTGACGAAAACGGACGTCGGATGAAGAAGTTACGAATTTTTAACGGATTTCCTGTCCCGGTCTGTTAAAAATAATAATATAAAATTTAAAGTCAAAATTAGCCGACGAAGTCTAAACGGAAGTTGTAGATCGTAATTTTAGCTACGCGTGCATATAAAGAACGTCAAAAACGGAGCTCGTATGCGAAAGTTATGGATTTTAGAAGTTTTGGCGCGAAAACCGAGAAATTTCGCATAGTCACACTTTGCCACGTCACCCTCGCCTCGCATGTGACACGTGTCCTGCTGAGTCACCGAAGCTGCTGAGTCATCCGAGCACATGGCCCTATCCGAAGTGGTCCAGTGAAGATCCAACGCGTGCCTTCTCCCTCGTGTCCGAGCCCTCGCAGAAGCCACGTGCTTCCCTCATCGGATCCGAACTTCGGTCCAATCACAGGCCGCCAGCAGCTCCTTCGCACGCGTAGCCCTCATGCGAGCCTCCCCCTCTGCGAGCCTTCTCAGCCGTCGGATCAGAAGACTCCTGACCGTCCGATCAGAAGGTCTTCCCTATAAATAGAAGGCTGCGAGCCTTCCCGGGTAACTTTGGAAATTTGCCATTTTTCACCCCTTTCTTCATATTTTCTTCACCTTAACATCCCGCAAAGCCCCGGTATCGATTGTAAAGCCCGGAATACTCCACGAAGTGCCCGAGAAGCCCGGAAAATTTATCTTTTCGGTTTCAAAGCCCGACATTTCGCAGAGCCCGGTTTCTCAATAAAACTCCCGGTTTTATTAGAAACGATCGTTTTAGGAAACGAATTGCTGCCCGATTTTCACCAAAATAAGTGAGTGTGTAGTTACTTTCAATTTACACATAGATATGAAGTATTTACCTTGAAATACGTGTTATGTGTAAATATATTAATTGTTTGACTGAGGTGACTGTTGAATTGATGTTTTATACAAGTTTTAAACTGTATATGCTTTTTATCTACAAAATATGTTGGGTGGAACATAGGTAGATGAAATAGTGGGTATGATGAAAGGCGAGTTGGATAAAGGAGATGATCAATAATATTGATCATGAGTTGAGGGTGAGTGGTGAAAATTTGAGAGAATCACTTACCCAAATTGTTGGCCCCCGTCATTCAGCAGAGTATGGATGACAACCATGGACTATTCTAGACAGTCTATGGAACACTAGTAGGCCCGCAACCTGTAGGTGTAATGAACTATATGTTCATTTGTTGTACTCTAAAACCCATTGACATGTATTGCAGGAGAGAACACCTGTAAATAATATTGTCGATAAATGAGAGCTATGGACTTAGCACATGTTGAATAAACTTTGGCAGCTATGGAATTAGTGCCCGTTGTATAAACCCCAGTCACGAGGTGACTTTGTGTCTATTCCTTAGGATGAATCCTTAGGAAGGAGTGATAGTTGATTCTTAGGGTAAACCCTTAAGAAATAAATAAAATAATGGGGTTTGGGGTAGTTAGGTTGATTGATTGATGTATAAACATAATAAATTTATGTATTGTGGGTTGAAAACCCTATATGCTCACCAGGCTTCCAAGCCTGACCCACTCAGTTGTTTATATTACAGGTAGAGGACCCCGAGCATAGTCGGATGATGATGATGAGTGAATTTTGGATTATAGGCCAGTAGTTACAAATAATTGTCGTAAGGCTTATAATGTCTTGTTTATGCTTTTGATCTGTATTGGAACATGACATCCCGAGGTTTTGATATAAAAAGAAATGATATATTTCTTAAAGAAAGGTTTTGACAAACTTTTATCATATTTTGTTTTGGGGACCAACTCCGCAACATATTTTATAAAGATTTCTCTGATTTGATTTTTAAAAAGCATAAATTAAATCGGTCTTTTCTGGCCGAGAAATTTGGGGATGTCACAGTTGGTATCAGAGCATTAGTTTAAGCGAACTAAGAAATTGTAGAATTTCTAGACTTAAACTTAGAATGCTAAGTGATGATTGTGAGATGAGTGTCTACCATATTTTAGACACGAGCACTAGTTTATTTTAGGGAAGATGCCTAAAATGCCCTTATGTGCTAAATGCTATGTGTTTGCCATGTGTGCCATTATTTGTACGGATCTATGGTCTGTTGCCGACCGGATCTGGAAACCTTATGTGTGTAGGATTCTAAACGTATGACTACGGTATTGGAACTAACATATAAACGTTTCGAAGACTTAACATATTACAAAAATAAGAATCTAAATTCACCTACGATTGGTGTATAGATCGAAATGCCGAGTACTCAAAGTGGGTTCGAAAGTGATAATCCACAGCCTGAGCCAATCACGATGACTGGAATGCAGGCAATGGTACGTACGATGTTAGGTGAACAGATGAAAGAAGTCCTAGTAGAGTCTAGGAAAATTTTATGATTAATTGGACACATTTTCATGTGTTAAATTGTTTTGTGATTTTAGGACTTGGGGACTGCGAGACAGTACTTGGGACGAGTATGAGTAGGTGTGAATAGTAGTAGAGATCTATACTACTGGAAGCACAGGACTCGCACTTGGATCAGGGAAAGTCACAAGGTTACCAATAAGCTATTATTTGATTCCGTCTTGTTCTAGTCTGTCGTTACCATCGTTTCGGTAATGACTAAGAAGATGATTGTTATTCCGACCTTAGAGGTCATATCAAATTGAGTCCGACTACGATGAGTTTATTATGTGGTTCAGAGAACCAAGTTTGATGTAACATTTGACTTAAGCCAGAAGATTGAAATGAAAGACGATCAAAGCGATCAATAGAAGTATCGCACTCATTGTTAAAGAAGTTGGTAGTAGAAATGATACATTTTGAACGGTGATTATATCGCATTAGAACATGAAGGAAGGTATAATTTGTTCTGAAATTGTCCCTAGGAGATCTGAATCTAAGTAGTGCAGTATACAATGAGAGATCATTAGAACATGACCCATCGGTCTGTTACAATAAATACTTATTCCAAGAAGAAGGAGGAGTCCTCAATAAGGATTTATTTTGTAACTTGAAGGTTACAATTGAAAGTCCTATGGAGATATGAAGCTTTTTAGGAGTAGCTGGATATTATCGCTGATTTATCCAAGACTTTTCTTCGATCGCGACTCCATTGACAACTTTGACCCACAAAGGAGCTGTCTATACTTGGAATGAGAAGCATTGGAAGCTTTGAGAAGTCAAAGAAGAAGTTGTGTGAAGCACCGATTCTTTCATTACCCAAAGGAGTTGATGACTTCACAGTTTATAGTGATACCTCTGGAGTTGGGTTAGGATGTGTTCTGACCCAAATGGATAAGGTGATAGCATATTCATCGAGGCAATTGAAAGAGCATGAAAAGAACTACCCCACTCACGATTTGGAGTTGGCAGCGGTAGTATTCGCCCTAAAGATATGGAGGCATTATCTTTATGGCACAAAGTGTAAACTTTTCACTGATCATAAGAGTCTTCAATATCTCTTTAATCAAAAGGAATTGAACATGAGGCAACAACGCTGGCCAGAGTTACTCAAGGATTACGACTACGAGATACTTTACCACCCTGGTAAAGCAAATGTGGTTGCTGATGCTCTTAGTCGGAAGGTAAACCTTGGAAAGTAAAGGCCAAGAGCGTTGAGAATTGAAGTTGTCTCGACAATTGTGGAAAGTATAAAGAAAGCTCAAGAGGAAGCTTTAGAGAAAAGTGACCGAAAGGAAGCACGTTTGGGCAAAACGTTAGTATTCGGTACAAACAACCAAGAGTTGAAGGTATTCCAAGATGGGATTTGGGTACCTAAGACGGGCGGAGTAAGAGATCTTCTGATGGAAGAAGCTCACAAGACCATGTACTCGATTCATCCCAGCAGTAGAAAAATGTATAGGGATTTAAAACCCTATTATTGGTGGTCGACGATGAAGCTCGATGTTGCTAGGTATGTGGCCGAGTGTGTAACTTGTGCTAGGGTTAAGGCACAACATCAGGAACCGTATGGGAGTTTAGAACCTTTACTCGTACCCATGGGTAAATAGGAAGACGTCACCATGGATTTTGTGACTAAACTGCCCAGAACAAGGAACGGTCATGACATGATTTGGGTAGTCGTTGATCGCTTCACTAAGAGTGCGCATTTCATAGCGGCCAAAGAGAAATGGTCTATGGATAAACTTGCGAATTCTTACGTGAAGGAAATTGTGAGGCTTCACGGTGTCCCGTTAACGATTGTGTCCGATCGTGATAGCCGTTTTACCTCAAGGTTTTGGAGAAGTCTACAAGAGGAATTGGGTACCAAGTTGTGTTTGAATACAGCTTACCATCTGCAAACCGATGGTCAGAGCGAATGGATGATTCAAACGTTGGAGGATATGCTGAGAGCATGTACCCTAGAATTTCAAGGTAACTGGGATGAACACTTACCTTTAGTAGAATTCACCTATAATAATAGTTTCCACTCAAGTGTCAAGATGGTACCTTATCACACTTTGCATGGGAAAAAGTGTCGGATGCCATCATGTTGGCTGGAAGCTGAGGAAAAGCAGTTTATGGGACTTAAAATAGTCCATTAGATTGCTGAAAAGTTGTAATTGATAAAAAAAATGTTAGCTGCTCAAAAGAGCTATGCTGACAAGAAAATACAACCGATATCATTCGAAGTTGGAGATTCGGTTTCACTTAAAGTCTCGTCGTGGAAGGGACTTATAAGATTTGGTAGAAGGGGAAAGTTGAGTCCAAGGTTTATTGGACCATTTAAAGTTCTTCAGAGAATCCGGAATCAAGCTTACAAGCTAGAATTACCGGAAGAACTAGAGAGTATTCATAACACCTTTCATGTGTGTTATTTGAAAAAGTTAACGGGAGGTGTGCCCGACATAATTCCCATTTCTAAATTAAGGTTGGACGAGAATAAGAGGTTAATTGGAGAACCTAACGCAATCGTTAACCGTGAGACTAAGAAGTTGTAACGTAAGATAGTCGATTTAGTGCCTGTACGTTGGAAACTTATAAATGGGCCAAATCTCACCTAGGAAACGGAGAGTGACATAGTGAGTCGCTACCCGTAGTTGTTTGTCGTTGTGTGATTCCGGGGACGGAATCATCCTAAGGGGGAGAGAGTTGTAACGCCCGTGTTTCTAGGCTAGGCATTAATATTGGCATAATGGTCTAGGTTAACCTTTGTAACTCATTTAGAAGAAATGAAAAGGAATTATGTGAATTTTATGTGAATTATGTGTTTTATGCTTAATTATTAGGGTTTAATTAATTAAAAATAAAAATAAGCGTCAAAATTAAAGTGTGAGATAAGCCCGATATCTTTACATAAAGTTGTAGTGGTCGAAACAAGGATTTCGGGGATATAAGGAATGCTGAAATCTGAGTTATAACGAAGAAGTTATGACCTGTCGAAGTTTCGCGACAAAACCGGCACGGTGCTGAATGTCGTAAAAAGTGAGTTTTTGATAAACTACTTTTTAGCCTTAGTAATCTAAACGAAAGTCGGGGTATTCGTTAAACCGAGAAGTTTGATAAAAAGAACGCCCAAATCTGACTTCGTATGAGGAAGTTATGATTTTTCGAAGTTTCAGCGTAGCAGTAGACATCTAAAAACTCGAATTTTAGATCGAACGATTTTTAGCCGACACAACCTAAAAGAGAATTGAAGGTCTCGTCATTAGGAGCACAACGGTAAAAAGTCTGACGAAAACGGACGTCGGATGAAGAAGTTATGAATTTTTAACGGATTTCCTGTCCCGGTCTGTTAAAAATAATAATATAAAATTTAAAGTCAAAATTAGCCAACGAAGTCTAAACGGAAGTTGTAGATCGTAATTTTAGCTACGCGTGCATATAAAGAACGTCAAAAACGGAGCTCGTATGCGAAAGTTATGGATTTTAGAAGTTTTGGCGCGAAAACCGAGAAATTTCGCATAGTCACACTTTGCCACGTCACCCTCGCCTCGCATGTGACACGTGTCCTGTTGAGTCACCGAAGCTGCTGAGTCACGAAGCTGCTGAGTCATCCGAGCACATGGCCCTATCCGAAGTGTTCCAGTGTAGATCCGACGCGTGCCTTCTCCCTCGTGTCCGAGCCCTCGCAGAAGCCACGTGCTTCCCTCATCGGATCCGAACTTCGGTCCAATCACAGGCCGCCAGCAGCTCCTTCGCACGCGTAGCCCTCATGCGAGCCTCCCCCTCTGCGAGCCTTCTCAGCCGTCGGATCAGAAGACTCCTGACCGTCCGATCAGAAGGTCTTCCCTATAAATAGAAGGCTGCGAGCCTTCCCGGGTAACTTTGGAAATTTGCCATTTTTCACCCCTTTCTTCATATTTTCTTCACCTTAACATCCCGCAAAGCCCCGGTATCGATTGTAAAGCCCGGAATACTCCACGAAGTGCCCGAGAAGCCCGGAAAATTTATCTTTTCGGTTTCAAAGCCCGACATTTCGCAGAGCCCGGTTTCTCAATAAAACTCCCGGTTTTATTAGAAACGATCGTTTTAGGAAACGAATTGCTGCCCGATTTTCACCAAAATAAGTGAGTGTGTAGTTACTTTCAATTTACACATAGATATGAAGTATTTACCTTGAAATACGTGTTATGTGTAAATATATTAATTGTTTGACTGAGGTGACTGTTGAATTGATGTTTTATACAAGTTTTAAACTGTATATGCTTTTTATCTACAAAATATGTTGGGTGGAACATAGGTAGATGAAATAGTGGGTATGATGAAAGGCGAGTTGGATAAAGGAGATGATCAATAATATTGATCATGAGTTGAGGGTGAGTGGTGAAAATTTGAGAGAATCACTTACCCAAATTGTTGGCCCCCGTCATTCAGCAGAGTATGGATGACAACCATGGACTATTCTAGACAGTCTATGGAACACTAGTAGGCCCGCAACCTGTAGGTGTAATGAACTATATGTTCATTTGTTGTACTCTAAAACCCATTGACATGTATTGCAGGAGAGAACACCTGTAAATAATATTGTCGATAAATGAGAGCTATGGACTTAGCACATGTTGAATAAACTTTGGCAGCTATGGAATTAGTGCCCGTTGTATAAACCCCAGTCACGAGGTGACTTTGTGTCTATTCCTTAGGATGAATCCTTAGGAAGGAGTGATAGTTGATTCTTAGGGTAAACCCTTAAGAAATAAATAAAATAATGGGGTTTGGGGTAGTTAGGTTGATTGATTGATGTATAAACATAATAAATTTATGTATTGTGGGTTGAAAACCCTATATGCTCACCAGGCTTCCAAGCCTGACCCACTCAGTTGTTTATATTACAGGTAGAGGACCCCGAGCATAGTCGGATGATGATGATGAGTGAATTTTGGATTATAGGCCAGTAGTTACAAATAATTGTCGTAAGGCTTATAATGTCTTGTTTATGCTTTTGATCTGTATTGGAACATGACATCCCGAGGTTTTGATATAAAAAGAAATGATATATTTCTTAAAGAAAGGTTTTGACAAACTTTTATCATATTTTGTTTTGGGGACCAACTCCGCAACATCTTTTATAAAGATTTCTCTGATTTGATTTTTAAAAAGCATAAATTAAATCGGTCTTTTCTGGCCGAGAAATTTGGGGATGTCACAGTTGGTATCAGAGCATTAGTTTAAGCGAACTAAGAAATTGTAGAATTTCTAGACTTAAACTTAGAATGCTAAGTGATGCTTGTGAGATGAGTGTCTACCATATTTTAGACACGAGCACTAGTTTATTTTAGGGAAGATGCCTAAAATGCCCTTATGTGCTAAATGCTATGTGTTTGCCATGTGTGCCATTATTTGTACGGATCTATGGTCTGTTGCCGACCGGATCTGGAAACCTTATGTGTGTAGGATTCTAAACGTATGACTACGGTATTGGAACTAACATATAAACGTTTCGAAGACTTAACATATTACAAAAATGAGAATCTAAATTCACCTACGATTGGTGTATAGATCGAAATGCCGAGTACTCAAAGTGGGTTCGAAAGTGATAATCCACAGCCTGAGCCAATCACGATGACTGGAATGCAGGCAATGGTACGTACGATGTTAGGTGAACAGATGAAAGAAGTCCTAGTAGAGTCTAGGAAAATTTTATGATTAATTGGACACATTTTCATGTGTTAAATTGTTTTGTGATTTTAGGACTTGGGGACTGCGAGACAGTACTTGGGACGAGTATGAGTAGGTGTGAATAGTAGTAGAGATCTATACTACTGGAAGCACAGGACTCGCACTTGGATCAGGGAAAGTCACAAGGTTACCAATAAGCTATTATTTGATTCCGTCTTGTTCTAGTCTGTCGTTACCATCGTTTCGGTAATGACTAAGAAGATGATTGTTATTCCGACCTTAGAGGTCATATCAAATTGAGTCCGACTACGATGAGTTTATTATGTGGTTCAGAGAACCAAGTTTGATGTAACATTTGACTTAAGCCAGAAGATTGAAATGAAAGACGATCAAAGCGATCAATAGAAGTATCGCACTCATTGTTAAAGAAGTTGGTAGTAGAAATGATACATTTTGAACGGTGATTATATCGCATTAGAACATGAAGGAAGGTATAATTTGTTCTGAAATTGTCCCTAGGAGATCTGAATCTAAGTAGTGCAGTATACAATGAGAGATCATTAGAACATGACCCATCGGTCTGTTACAATAAATACTTATTCCAAGAAGAAGGAGGAGTCCTCAATAAGGATTTATTTTGTAACTTGAAGGTTACAATTGAAAGTCCTATGGAGATCTGAAGCTTTTTAGGAGTAGCTGGATATTATCGCTGATTTATCCAAGACTTTTCTTCGATCGCGACTCCATTGACAACTTTGACCCACAAAGGAGCTGTCTATACTTGGAATGAGAAGCATTGGAAGCTTTGAGAAGTCAAAGAAGAAGTTGTGTGAAGCACCGATTCTTTCATTACCCAAAGGAGTTGATGACTTCACAGTTTATAGTGATACCTCTGGAGTTGGGTTAGGATGTGTTCTGACCCAAATGGATAAGGTGATAGCATATTCATCGAGGCAATTGAAAGAGCATGAAAAGAACTACCCCACTCACGATTTGGAGTTGGCAGCGGTAGTATTCGCCCTAAAGATATGGAGGCATTATCTTTATGGCACAAAGTGTAAACTTTTCACTGATCATAAGAGTCTTCAATATCTCTTTAATCAAAAGGAATTGAACATGAGGCAACAACGCTGGCCAGAGTTACTCAAGGATTACGACTACGAGATACTTTACCACCCTGGTAAAGCAAATGTGGTTGCTGATGCTCTTAGTCGGAAGGTAAACCTTGGAAAGTAAAGGCCAAGAGCGTTGAGAATTGAAGTTGTCTCGACAATTGTGGAAAGTATAAAGAAAGCTCAAGAGGAAGCTTTAGAGAAAAGTGACCGAAAGGAAGCACGTTTGGGCAAAACGTTAGTATTCGGTACAAACAACCAAGAGTTGAAGGTATTCCAAGATGGGATTTGGGTACCTAAGACGGGCGGAGTAAGAGATCTTCTGATGGAAGAAGCTCACAAGACCATGTACTCGATTCATCCCAGCAGTAGAAAAATGTATAGGGATTTAAAACCCTATTATTGGTGGTCGACGATGAAGCTCGATGTTGCTAGGTATGTGGCCGAGTGTGTAACTTGTGCTAGGGTTAAGGCACAACATCAGGAACCGTATGGGAGTTTAGAACCTTTACTCGTACCCATGGGTAAATAGGAAGACGTCACCATGGATTTTGTGACTAAACTGCCCAGAACAAGGAACGGTCATGACATGATTTGGGTAGTCGTTGATCGCTTCACTAAGAGTGCGCATTTCATAGCGGCCAAAGAGAAATGGTCTATGGATAAACTTGCGAATTCTTACGTGAAGGAAATTGTGAGGCTTCACGGTGTTCCGTTAACGATTGTGTCCGATCGTGATAGCCGTTTTACCTCAAGGTTTTGGAGAAGTCTACAAGAGGAATTGGGTACCAAGTTGTGTTTGAATACAGCTTACCATCTGCAAACCGATGGTCAGAGCGAATGGATGATTCAAACGTTGGAGGATATGCTGAGAGCATGTACCCTAGAATTTCAAGGTAACTGGGATGAACACTTACCTTTAGTAGAATTCACCTATAATAATAGTTTCCACTCAAGTGTCAAGATGGTACCTTATCACACTTTGCATGGGAAAAAGTGTCGGATGCCATCATGTTGGCTGGAAGCTGAGGAAAAGCAGTTTATGGGACTTAAAATAGTCCATTAGATTGCTGAAAAGTTGTAATTGATAAAAAAAATGTTAGCTGCTCAAAAGAGCTATGCTGACAAGAAAATACAACCGATATCATTCGAAGTTGGAGATTCGGTTTCACTTAAAGTCTCGTCGTGGAAGGGACTTATAAGATTTGGTAGAAGGGGAAAGTTGAGTCCAAGGTTTATTGGACCATTTAAAGTTCTTCAGAGAATCCGGAATCAAGCTTACAAGCTAGAATTACCGGAAGAACTAGAGAGTATTCATAACACCTTTCATGTGTGTTATTTGAAAAAGTTAACGGGAGGTGTGCCCGACATAATTCCCATTTCTAAATTAAGGTTGGACGAGAATAAGAGGTTAATTGGAGAACCTAACGCAATCGTTAACCGTGAGACTAAGAAGTTGTAACGTAAGATAGTCGATTTAGTGCCTGTACGTTGGAAACTTATAAATGGGCCAAATCTCACCTAGGAAACGGAGAGTGACATAGTGAGTCGCTACCCGTAGTTGTTTGTCGTTGTGTGATTCCGGGGACGGAATCATCCTAAGGGGGAGAGAGTTGTAACGCCCGTGTTTCTAGGCTAGGCATTAATATTGGCATAATGGTCTAGGTTAACCTTTGTAACTCATTTAGAAGAAATGAAAAGGAATTATGTGAATTTTATGTGAATTATGTGTTTTATGCTTAATTATTAGGGTTTAATTAATTAAAAATAAAAATAAGCGTCAAAATTAAAGTGTGAGATAAGCCCGATATCTTTACATAAAGTTGTAGTGGTCGAAACAAGGATTTCGGGGATATAAGGAATGCTGAAATCTGAGTTATAACGAAGAAGTTATGACCTGTCGAAGTTTCGCGACAAAACCGGCACGGTGCTGAATGTCGTAAAAAGTGAGTTTTTGATAAACTACTTTTTAGCCTTAGTAATCTAAACGAAAGTCGGGGTATTCGTTAAACCGAGAAGTTTGATAAAAAGAACGCCCAAATCTGACTTCGTATGAGGAAGTTATGATTTTTCGAAGTTTCAGCGTAGCAGTAGACATCTAAAAACTCGAATTTTAGATCGAACGATTTTTAGCCGACACAACCTAAAAGAGAATTGAAGGTCTCGTCATTAGGAGCACAACGGTAAAAAGTCTGACGAAAACGGACGTCGGATGAAGAAGTTATGAATTTTTAACGGATTTCCTGTCCCGGTCTGTTAAAAATAATAATATAAAATTTAAAGTCAAAATTAGCCAACGAAGTCTAAACGGAAGTTGTAGATCGTAATTTTAGCTATGCGTGCATATAAAGAACGTCAAAAACGGAGCTCGTATGCGAAAGTTATGGATTTTAGAAGTTTTGGCGCGAAAACCGAGAAATTTCGCATAGTCACACTTTGCCACGTCACCCTCGCCTCGCATGTGACACGTGTCTTGTTGAGTCACCGAAGCTGCTGAGTCACGAAGCTGCTGAGTCATCCGAGCACATGGCCCTATCCGAAGTGGTCCAGTGTAGATCCGATGCGTGCCTTCTCCCTCGTGTCCGAGCCCTCGCAGAAGCCACGTGCTTCCCTCATCGGATCCGAACTTCGGTCCAATCACAGGCCGCCAGCAGCTCCTTCGCACGCGTAGCCCTCATGCGAGCCTCCCCCTCTGCGAGCCTTCTCAGCCGTCGGATCAGAAGACTCCTGACCGTCCGATCAGAAGGTCTTCCCTATAAATAGAAGGCTGCGAGCCTTCCCGGGTAACTTTGGAAATTTGCCATTTTTCACCCCTTTCTTCATATTTTCTTCACCTTAACATCCCGCAAAGCCCCGGTATCGATTGTAAAGCCCGGAATACTCCACGAAGTGCCCGAGAAGCCCGGAAAATTTATCTTTTCGGTTTCAAAGCCCGACCTTTCGCAGAGCCCGGTTTCTCAATAAAACTCCCGGTTTTATTAGAAACGATCGTTTTAGGAAACGAATTGCTGCCCGATTTTCACCAAAATAAGTGAGTGTGTAGTTACTTTCAATTTACACATAGATATGAAGTATTTACCTTGAAATACGTGTTATGTGTAAATATATTAATTGTTTGATTGAGGTGACTGTTGAATTGATGTTTTATACAAGTTTTAAACTGTATATGCTTTTTATCTACAAAATATGTTGGGTGGAACATAGGTAGATGAAATAGTGGGTATGATGAAAGGCGAGTTGGATAAAGGAGATGATCAATAATATTGATCATGAGTTGAGGGTGAGTGGTGAAAATTTGAGAGAATCACTTACCCAAATTGTTGGCCCCCGTCATTCAGCAGAGTATGGATGACAACCATGGACTATTCTAGACAGTCTATGGAACACTAGCAGGCCCGCAACCTGTAGGTGTAATGAACTATATGTTCATTTGTTGTACTCTAAAACCCATTGACATGTATTGCAGGAGAGAACACCTGTAAATAATATTGTCGATAAATGAGAGCTATGGACTTAGCACATGTTGAATAAACTTTGGCAGCTATGGAATTAGTGCCCGTTGTATAAACCCCAGTCACGAGGTGACTTTGTGTCTATTCCTTAGGATGAATCCTTAGGAAGGAGTGATAGTTGATTCTTAGGGTAAACCCTTAAGAAATAAATAAAATAATGGGGTTTGGGGTAGTTAGGTTGATTGATTGATGTATAAACATAATAAATTTATGTATTGTGGGTTGAAAACCCTATATGCTCACCAGGCTTCCAAGCCTGACCCACTCAGCTGTTTATATTACAGGTAGAGGACCCCGAGCATAGTCGGATGATGATGATGAGTGAATTTTGGATTATAGGCCAGTAGTTACAAATAATTGTCGTAAGGCTTATAATGTCTTGTTTATGCTTTTGATCTGTATTGGAACATGACATCCCGAGGTTTTGATATAAAAAGAAATGATATATTTCTTAAAGAAAGGTTTTGACAAACTTTTATCATATTTTGTTTTGGGGACCAACTCCGCAACATCTTTTATAAAGATTTCTCTGATTTGATTTTTTAAAAAGCATAAATTAAATCGGTATTTTCTGGCCGAGAAATTTGGGGATGTCACATATAAACTAGTTACTATATATTAAAGGAGTGTTTGACTAAACTAATGATTTTTCATAAACATTTTTCAACTTATAACTTATAAGCTAATAAGTTAGAAAAGTCTTACTTATAGATTTTGACTTATTTCCGATATCACCTTTATAAATCATTTTTATCCAAACATCATTTTTAGCTTATACCAATGTGAAACCAGTAACAAATTAAAAATGAACTTAAATAAATTTAACCAAACATCCTTAAAGACTTAAATTTTTATTACTAACAACCTAAATAAAGATCGTTTCCTAATTCCTAGGACTCACCGCAAAGTAAAAATCCATTCGAACAAATTAATAAAAATTAGTTCGACACTTGCCACAAATTAACCGTTTTAAACTGAAAAATCTAATAAAAAAAGAAATTAAAGGATGCAAAAACGCTACTAAAAATTCTCAAAGAAAAAAAAACAAACTTTAAGTTTTATAGAGCATAATTTGTCATGGTTAAAACTTGTACGTTACAAGCAGACAAATCGTGCAATGGAGGAGGACGACGGACGGAGGAGTGAGTCAACGCCGTTTGACCAAATTTTCTTCTTGCTTTTATTAACGACAAACCCTTCCAGAAAAGAATGGTAGTATCGTAATTAATTGAAGACTTTTAGGCAGTAGTATATTTCAATGGTCAGATCTTTAATTTAATGTTCGGCGGCGTCGTATTTGTTGTGTTTCATCTTCCCCTTCCACTCTAATTAATTCGATAAGGTCTCTTGCTATATATAATATATAAGGCCTCATTTTTTTTTAACCCGTGAAAATTCAGAATCTATACATACAAATTTCTTGTATATATACGTATAAATATATGATATGATATCTATTATATATATACACGATATACCCATCTATATATAGAGAGACACGCATATCTGTTCTTTTTAGAGAGAGAAGGAGAAGGGAATGAGAACAAGGCGTGGGATTTCTTATAAGAAGCCGAATAACATGTGTTGTGATAAGAGAAGAAGAGATGACAATATTATGGGTGAGAAGATGATACGTAGCCGGAAAAGGTTGAAGTCGTCGTCGGCGACACCGGTCGCGACTGTTTCCGGCCAATGTGATTTCCTTGATACGCTTCCAGACGACATCGTTTTGTTTATTCTTGCAAAGCTTGGTGCCACCGCCGCTTGTCCCGCCGATTTTGTGAGCGTTTTATCAACGTAAGGATCCGGATTTGAGATTTGTAACTATTTATTTATTTATTATTTTTTTTAAGTTTCCAATTTTTTGTCTGAAAAAGATACGATTATCACGACAATTCTGTTAATTTTGTTACTGATTTTGTTCGTGTTTGTTGAACAGATGCAAAAGGTTGAAGGCGTTAGGTGTTCACTCTATTGTGTTATCAAAAGCATCTCCGAAGGCGTTCGCTTTTAAATCTGAAAACTGGTCGGAATCTGCTCACAGGTTTCTTAAACAGTGCTCAGATGCCGGAAATATTGAAGCTTGTTACACACTTGGCATGGTTAGTTTAATTTTTATGGTTTGTATTTCTTGATTGACATTCTTTTTATGAGCATTAATTAAACTGACATGATCTTTACTTTGTTTGACACAGATTCGGTTTTATTGTCTGCAAAATCGAGGAAGCGGAGCGTCTCTAATGGCTAAGGCGGCGATTAATTCTCACGCTCCGGCGTTATACTCGCTTGCTGTGATTCAGTTCAACGGTAGCGGCGGTTTAAAAACTGACAAGAACTTACGCGCCGGTGTAGCTCTTTGTGCTCGTGCGGCGTTTCTAGGCCACATCGACGCACTCCGGGAACTCGGACATTGTCTCCAAGACGGTTACGGCGTTCGTCAGAACATTGCCGAAGGCCGGCGGTTTTTGGTTCAAGCCAACGCCCGTGAACTTGCCGCCGGACTGTCAACAACACCATCCGCGTTGATGTCCGGTAACTGGCTGACATGTAACCCCCTACCTCACCTCCGCCATGGAAACATGGTGGGTCCTCGGTGTCCTTTACTTAGCGATTTCGGATGTAACGTAACTGCACGGGAACCTCATCCGTCCAACCGGTTTCTTACAGATTGGTTTTCCGATAAGGTACTTTCTTCGGGACTTCGTTTATGCTCTCACGCTGGTTGTGGTCGGCCGGAGACCAGAAAACATGAGTTCCGGCGATGTTCAGTTTGCGGAGCTGTTAACTACTGCTCTCGAGCATGTCAAACACTCGACTGGAAGATGCGTCACAAGATGGAGTGTACACTAGCTAACACGTGGGTCGATGACGGCGACGGTGAAGACAACGGCAATGTTAACTACGACGATGGAATGGTTGTTTAGAGTTGAACCGTTCGCCGGAGATACTGAACTTACCGGTGAATGTAACGGCATTTGAAGCAAAGTTTTGTCGGGGATAGTTTTGGATATGCTTTCTTTTGACGTTCGCCGGAATCTCGACGTTAGTAATAGAAGTTATTTTTATTTTTTAATTTCTGTAAAATATATTTTAATAGTATATAATTAGAAAATAATAAATGAAAATGATTATTTAAGCTTATAATCTCTTTAAGTAGAAAAGTGAAATTGCTTCAAAGTTCTCATTTTTTGTTTCTAAAACTAAGAAAAATGAAAGATGATACTCGATTTACAGGAATTATTTGCCTCTAAGTGTAGTTTTTTGTCAATTTAACCGTTCTTTATTAATTCTGTTACATATTTTTGTAAAGAAATAACATGTCGACGTAAAACATATATTGATAAATATATGTAAAGCATAGATAAATCATCAAACCTTTTTATGCCTATTTGGAATCACATATATTATAATTAATGGGAATTAATATGCTATAGATTCTAGCTTTACTTATTTATTGTTTTCTAAAATGACATATATATATATATATATATATATATATATATATATATATATATATATATATATAATAAAAGAGCTTACTTATTTATTGTTTTCTAAAAGACAAAATTGCAAGTTTGGTCCCTGTGGTATGTCAAAAATTGGATGTTTGGTCCAAAAAGTTTTGGGGTTGCACCGGTGGTCCAAAAGGTTTGATTTGTTGTGGAATTGGTCCAAAGGCTTAACAACCGTTTGTGTCCTCCGTTTGTGTGAGGGTATTTCTGTCAATTCACACCCTTTCTTTTAATATCTTATTAAATTAAACCCTAATTAATTAATACAGCTAAATCATATGTGTAGTTCCCTGGAGCAAACACGGGAGGCGACAAGCCCCTTTTGATCCCTCACCATTGTACCTTCCAGTCGAGACAGAAGAGGCGCCCTTAAGCTGCCATTGCTGCTTTCGTATTCTCCTCTGCGAAATAGTGAAGCACCGGATGTGCTTCTCCCAGCCAACGACCGATCGCCTCCACCTCCCCTCCTCGTGGCTGCTTGACCACCAAACACAGCCTCCACTGGCGCCAGTCGCTACTACCGTGCCCTTTGTTTTTCCCCATCGCACCTCACGACTGGAGTAGAAGAAGAATGAGTCGTCGACTACCACCTCCTAACACTCCTCGTTGCCTCCTCCTTTCCTTTCCTCTTCTTCAGCCTAATCAAATCCCAGAGGCCATCACTGATTGCGAATCAATTGACGAAAAATCAAAAGCCATCGGGCCCCCTTCATTCAGCCATAAGAACGATCAAACCTTCGCTGACTTCGTTTTCCTTCTTCTTGACTGCCTTCGGTTCATTCTCGTTCCAATCTCCTCTTCCTCCCAATCGATTTAGCTGCGTCAAAGAGGGCTTTTACTTGAATCAGATTTGATACGTCGACTTTGAAAGAAACAGCTTGTGGGGATTCAGATTGAAATTTGGAATTAATTTCTGAAACGACTAGATCCGCTTTAGAGGAATTGGAAGTGTAATTGACGACGAGTTTTGCTCCAAGGGATGCTAGGTGGAGGGAGATGGCTTTGCTGATACCGCAAGAGACGCCGATGACTATTGCAACCCGGTCCTACTGTTGGAGGGGCTGAGATTGGGCGGCTTCCGGTGGTGAGACTGTGCTGATTTTACTAGCCATAGGTGTTGTTGAGTCTTGAAGTTTGAGTGGAGAATTGGAAGTTGGACAGAAATACCCTCATACAAACGGAGGGCACAAACAGCTGTTAAACCATTGGACCAATTCCACAACAAATCAAACATTTTGGACCACCGGTGCAACCCCAAAACTTTTTGGACCAAACATCCAATTTTTGACATACCACAGGGACCAAACTTGTAATTTTGTCTTTCTAAAATGACATATATATATATATTTTTTTTAATAAAAAAGTAGTTTACGTATGTTACGTGTCACTATTTAAGCAATTTCGCCACATGCCGCTTCCTTGTCCATCATGCATGCCACGTGTCTTTAAATTTTGCATCTTTTCTTTAAATTTTGCATCTTTTGGACATAACCTTGTAATCCATAGAATCGGGTAATCAAATTTAAATTTTTAATATCATCAACTGTAAATAATAATTTAATAACTCACAGTCCTTTAAATAAGGTATTTCAAAAACAAAATACATTGTCTAGCTAATAATCAGGTATCACATCCTTATTTAATGTGATAAACATAATATTGTCCAGTATTAATAAGATTTGGACGATTTTCATATGATTAATCTACAAATATATACCTGTAGAAGATAACACACCCTCATAGTTGATTCATTTTGTATTCTTCCTTTTCTTATTTTTGTTTCTATTACATGCTCCATTGAAGTTCAAAATGTGAGGTTTATTTTATCTTTTTCCTGTTTCTTTCTTCTTGTTTGTATGTTTTTTTTTTTCATCTCTTTCTATCATCTGTGTATTGTCCCAGTTAAAATACTTGTTTATTTGAATTGTTTCGTTTGGTTGGAGCAAAGTTTGATTATAAGGGCATATTTATCTATTGTATTTACGTTTTTTTTTTTGAAATACCAATCTGTTTCTATAATCTGTGTAGTGTCCCATCTGTGTATATGTATATAATTTTTTTGTTTCTATTGTTTCTATTCCATATGTTTCTACTTCCTATTTCTATTCTCTGTGTTTCTATTGCGTTACTATGTAACATTCCAATTTTTGAGGCCAAAAATTTCATTTTTAAATAAATACTTTGCAACATAGTTTACCAAAACATTACCAAGGTCATGTCATTTTTACCAAACTAACATCAAGCATGCACACATCTATTACTCATAAATGTCAGGTACACCTTGAAACACACACATACACATTACTGTTTACCCGTACGTGCATACCACTGACACACTGACACAACCTATTTATACCACAATCAGCAGCACACAAGTGTGCAGCCGCACACACGTGTACGGCCGCACACAGCGTGTGCGGCCGCACACACGTGTATGGCCGCACACACCCACTAACAAACGACAACCACCACAACACACTCTAACATCCCACCAAGACCTATACAAAATAGATAAATGCCTAGCCCAAACCACATAATTATGACCTAACTATAAAAACTATAACAACGTGTTCAAAAACCATCTCAACATAAGTAATATAAATCAGAGTACAATCCTAGAAACTCAATGCGGAAAACATATGTGTGTATGACGCGCTGCTACACCGCTGGCTCCTTCCCCTTAGACGTAGAGGTGCCTGAAACCAAAACTGAAACTGTAAGCACAAAGCTTAGTGAGTTCCCCCCATCATACCACATACCGTACAATCACACCGCATACATACTACCGGGCAATTCTGGGGCACCCGTCCTACACATGTCAAGCCATTCTGGGGTGCTGACCTACCCATGTCAAGCCATTCTAGGGTGCTGACCTACACATGTCAATCTATTTTGGGGTGCTGACCTACCCTCCGATCTATCCCAACCGAACACGAGGACTATTTCACCCCTATTACTAACATATAATATCATATCATAATCATGCTGTCAGACATATCTGGGATGTCCGACCTACCCATTGGTCCTAACAACCGAATCGGGGACTAGTCCCCTTTTACTAATACTATCTTATATAACATGGCAATTAGCAAACTAGCATACTCACATATCTAGCAGTCTAGCATACTCACATATCCAACAATAACGGACCAGACAGTTATCATAAAGATAACCATACCAACTAACAATTAATAGTGGGCCGGCCTTGGTGCCTTAGACCTACTCCTAATGGAAGGTAACTCACCTCGATGTCGTGTAGTGTCTGAACTGTCCTTGGCGTGAAGGTCGACTCTCCTCGACTCCTCAATCCCTACAGGACAACCTTCAAGTCGTCAAACAGAACATACAACCCTGACCAGGGTCAATACCAAAACCAGACAAAGTCAACACCCAGTTGACCTAACTCGCTGAGTTAGTCTACCTACTCGTCGAGTCGATACTCCACTAACCCGATCCAACCCGAATCCACTCGTCGAGTCTCGCAAGAGCTCGACGGGTTCTCCTTCATTCAAACCATCGGGACCATCTTCATCAGACTCGCCGAGTTTGATGCTCCAGAACATGTCAAAGCTAAGTCTGTAAGTTTGATGCTCCAAAACATGTCAAAGCTAAGTTCATATCTCGGGCGTCCGAGCCTACACCTTCATCAAGGAAGAAATGAACTGAAGCTGTTGGATTGCAAAGTTCACTTAGGGGGAGATTGTTGGAACCTGAAAGTGAACCTCTAGAAATCCTAATTCCTTTTACCGAAGTGTGTTAATTCCAAATAGAAGAGTTATCCGGAACCTATCCGGACTAAGCAAGAAAGAAGAATAATGAAGGCATTCCGGAGCTGATCCTGAAGTCCGGAATGAATGCTGATCCGGAACCATCCTTCATGTCCGGAATAATACTTGTTCGGAATGAAGTCACTTTGTCTTTTTTGCATTATTACTTTTGTACTTATGTTGATGTAACTTTTCATAGGACTCAATCTGAAGTTGTATTTAGACAATCAGAATGTCTGACTTATGTCTTTTATCCAGTCCTATGTAATCACTTGAGTTAATTCACTGTAATCCTTACTCCTATTTAAAGGAGCATTCAATTCAAGTCAAATACGGATCTTTTTCACTCTTTTGGCATCTTTACTAAGTTCATTCAAACATTCTTCTTATTCTTCATTTATTAACTTTACCTTAATCATTTACTATCTCATTCTTCATTTAATGTCTTGATCATTTGTTGAATATTCAATCTAAGACTTGACTGGTCTTTCCAGGCTAGACTTGATCTTATATTAGCAAGCAGACATTCATATTAAGCATTCATTCAAGGTTTGAGTTTTCAAACCTTGTCCCTACGCATCAATCTTGTTCTCACATATCCTTATCTATTCTCGAAGTAAGGAGGATCATAGCCAACATCTCCGACAAGTTTTACAAACATTGAGAGCAGAAAAGCTATATGCGAAGTTCTCAAAGTGTGAATTTTGGATTAGGAAAGTAGATTTCCTAAATCATGTGGTCTATGAAGAGGGAATACACGTGGACCCATCCAAAATAAAGGCAATCGAGAACTGGTCAGCATCCAAAATACCTACAGAAATCTGCCAATTATTAGGCCTTGCTGGCTACTATCGCAAATTCATTCAGAATTTTTCCCGAGTTGCTAAACCACTTACCACTCTGACTCAGAAGGGTGTAATTTTTAGAAGGGGAGAGAATCAAGAAACAACATTCCAAATGCTAAAGCGAGACATGTGGAGCGCACCTATTTTGTGTTCTTATGCCGCGAGGAAAGGTTATATCCTATGCCTCGAGACAGCTTAAGACACATGAGGTCAACTATACAACCCACGCCCTTGAACTGGGAGCAGTGATATTTGCTCTAAAGATCTTGAGACATTACTTGTATGGCACGAAATGCACAATATTCACGGACCATAAAAGTCTTCATCATATGTTCGACCAGAAAGAACTGAACATTAGACAACAACGTTATGTGGATCTATTAAATGATTATGAATATGGAATTTGTCACACCCCAAAACCGAGAACGGAGGAATTCGTTATGGGGTGGAGGACGTCATGTACAGTATCATAACAATGCATAATAGTAAAAACAAGTGACAACAACCATTGCATTAATATAGTAATTGTAAATACAAGCGTGTTCTGTACAGTTTGATAGACACCAAAAGTATAAACAAAAATAAAGATGGGTCTTGTATATGCTCCATCTTCTCAAAAGGCTGCATCAGTACCTGTCTATTTTTGACCTGAGAATACAAGTTAATTTGAAAAACGAGTATCAACATAAAGTTGGTGAGTTCATAAGAATTTAGTGTCATTGCTTGTATAAAAAATGTTTACAATCATGTAATGTAAAAGCTGTGATTAACGTTTGAAAATAGTAAAATCCCTAGAAAATCCTATATTTTCCAAATTTGCATATTTATAAGTTAATCCTTATAGTGTGTAAAAGTTTTCATGATTGAGACTGTCAATCATGAAAACAAGGGTATAGATTTCATTTATGTAAAGTAAATGAAGAAAGATAATATCTTATTTCAGCAGTTTTACTGTCGGCTGGATATAGTAGGGATGCAAACTTCAGTTAGTAATATATGTGTATATATATTCAATTTGGGAAGTTAGTTTAGTCTTTAATTCTTAGTGTGTTAATTTGGGTACAAATGTGATTTCTCATGTAACCAATCTTAGTGATAGTAGAGTGTCCGATGACCTTCCCGGTCATTCGTAGTGTAGTGATGTTCGTCACCCCTGGGCCTAGTCGGCTCGGACTGTAATTAGCAGTCGGGATGTAATAGTGTCCGTCCTGTATAGATCTATACATGTAGTGGTTGCTTTCCTTCCGGGAAGCTCTGGTTACACGGTGATTGCATAGTAGAGTGCCGTATAGAGGAATAGAGTATCATATTCTGGATTAGTGTGTTCTATTGTATCATAGTGTAGTGAACTTTTTAGTATAATGTATAGAATATTCCTTTTTACATGTATTATCCCATGATAGTAGTAATTATAGAGAGCATCATAGTGATAGAGGTAATGAGCACTAGTCTTAACTATACCTATTATAGTTAAATAGAGTGTGGGGTTGTAGTCCTCTGATTTACAAAGGTATTGAATTAAGTGAAGAATTTCATATCTAACACAAATATATATGATATATAACTAAGAATTCAATGACAGTCGGGCATATAACAGTATACCCTAAGACCACAATCAAACAAGAATAGGAAGTAAGGCGAGCTATCGGTCCTAAGTCCTTCAAGTCTTACTTATATAAATATATTTGTGTAGATATAATTTTTAAAAGAAAAGAGGTTTAAAAATAATTTGATAATAGTTTAATAACAGTTTAACATAAAAATGCGTTTGAATGTTATTTAAAACAGTTTTGTTTACAAGGCAATTAAAAGTACAGAAAATCCTTTTTGATAGCAAGTTATAAATCACATGTGATTGATACTATAACTTGTTGTATTCAACTTGTATTCCCCCCTATAAAACATTGTAAAAACATTTGAAAGGTTAATTTAGGGGTATTAACTCACCTGCAACGAGTGGATCGGATGGAAGTCTCGGTTGAGTGTTTGGTGTCAAGTGAAGACTTGAACACACTTTATGACCCTAGTAACATATGTAGACATATGTTTAGATATAATTAGTGTGTGAAATACTAATTTCACACGTATAGACATCCTAATGTGAAGAATACGCTTTGGTCGAGTGCTAGGAGGCTATTAGGTTCAAATAAAGGAGTGTAATGCCTCACTATGGAGTTTACTCCTCAAATACTCACCTTAGGTGAGTTTATGGTTGCGGGACCCACTCCCCCATGAGTTTACGGCTGTAAACTCATGGGAGGAGTGTATTTGTGTGCTTAAAGGTCTCTTACATCACTAGGAAGGGTTCTAAGATCAAATCCAAGGCTTGTGAAGTGATTAGGGTTCAAAAGGGATACTCCCTTGGAGTTTGCGGTCCTTGGACCACTCCTTGGGAGTTTACGGTCGTAAACACTATGGTTTACGGCCGTAAACCCTTGGACACAACATTTCCTTTGTTTTTGTGGTCCTAAACTCACTCCTACAAGTTTCTAGGTCAAGGTCCAAGGCTAATAAGGGGTTTAGGGCTCATTTTGCATCATTAGAGGGAGTTTATGGCCTAAGAATGTTATTGGGCCGTAAACCCTCATTTAAGCCTCCAATCTTGATGTTTAAGGTCCGAAACACTTCAAGGTTAAGTTCTAAGCTAGTCTCTAAGCCTAAGGAAGGGATTTGGGGGCATTTTGGCACATTTTTAGGGGTTTACGGCCCTAGAAGGTTCTGGGGCCGTAAAATCCTTGTTCTTGGCATTCTTGGACGATTTTTAATGCTGTATTGACATGAATGAGCTTTAGAACAATCGAGGGTAAGAGAACTTACAGTTTGGGGACAAAAACTTGCAGATTTTTGGAAGAATCGGGCCTTGAAGACAGAGAGTAGAGAGAGAGTGACTAGAGTGGTAAAAAGGTCAAGTTGATGACCACTCAACCCTTTTTATAGGGTCTGAGTTTGTGGCCAAGTGGGAATCTACCCAATACCGATGTTTAAACGAAGTTTAAAATTTTACCCGATTAAATGGTCGTAACCCAACTTAGTCGTAAACTAAAATTTTCTCAAATAAGTTCGAGGGTGTTACATGTGTTTTTATTTCGTTTCAATACTTATGAATATAAAATAAAAACATTAATTTATTTGTCTAACGCAAATATTAATTGAAATAATAATAATAAAAATTATTTTCTTAGCGGAAATGGGTTATGATGACGGAATAAATTTTGGGTCGTCACATCATCCCCCCGTTAGAGGAAATTTCGTCCCGAAATTTAGAATTCAAGTAGCTAAGTTATTACAATACAACTAAGAAAAAAGTTGAGGATATTTGAGTTTCATTTGGTCCTCGCGCTCCCAAGTGAACTCCGGTCCTCGCTTGGCATTCCAGCGAACCTTTACAATTGGGATGCGGCTCTGCTTCGTTTGCTTGACTTCTCGATCCATAATTTCCACAGGTTCTTCCACGAAATTAAGGCTCTCGTTGATCTCGATCTCGTCGAGTGGGATTACGAGGGTCTCGTCGGATAGGCACTTTTTCAAGTTCGAGACGTGGAAGTTAGGATGTATGTTACTGAGTTCGTGGGGTAGGTTAAGTTTGTAAGCTACGGAGCCGATTCTAGCGAGAATCTCGAAAGGCCCTATGTACCTTGGATTCAGCTTTCCGCGCTTTCCAAAGCATATCGTGCCCTTCCAGGGATAGACTTTCAAAAGGACTCAGTCTCCCACCTGGAATTCCAAGGGTTTTCTTCATTTGTCTGCGTAGCTTTTCTGTCAATCTCTAGCGGCCTTTAGTCGCTCCCGTATCTGTATGATCTTCTCGGTTGTTTCTCGAATGATCTCCGGACCCATGAGAGCGCTTTCAGGAACGCGTCCTGTAACATCCCGGAATAGCAAAGAGTATAGTTGAAGGGCTAAAAGAGTAAAATTGGAAGGGGAGCTCGGCGAGTCCATGGGTGGACTCGGCGAGTAGAGTCACGACTTGGTCGCGTGTTAAGTGGCCGACTCGGCGAGTCAGTAAGGTGGACTCGGCGAGTAGGCGTTGAGTGGAGAAAACCCTAATTCTCAGGGTTGAGCCCTATATAAAGAACATAACATTCATTCCCCCAACCTCTTTACTCATCCTCAAGTCCAGAAACCCTTAGCCTCCGTGTGTGAGTGTTCATATTGCATTGGGAAGCTTGGATAAGCAATTGTTGAGGAAATGTTGAAGGGTAGGAGGCTTGGAGCAAGGGGCTTTGCTTGGATTCGAGTTCCATTGCAGTTGGGGCGTTCTTTTGAGGTAATATCTCGTCCTTGGGCTGTTATTCTTGGATTCTTCATTTTGGGGTTTGTGGGGAGCTTATCTTTTGGTGTTTTGGATTTTAGAGGCTAGATCTGAGGTTGCTACCTAAGATCTGGAATGGAGAAGGGTTGGAATGCCTGAAAGTCCCTGTGTGTTGAGTGTGTAGTGAAGCTATCATGTCCCAAACCCTAGCCCTAAAGTGTTAAAGGCCTAGATCTCTTTGGATTCACGTAAAGTTTGCCACTTTACATGATGGATGGGTTGTAGGAGGCTAGATCTATGTTTTGGAACAATTGCATGGCCTGGAGTGCTTCTGTATGCATTCAGACTGGTGGTGCTCGGCGAGTCACATGGGTGGACTCGACGAGTTACTTGAAGATGAGCTGGAACTCGACGAGTTGGATGAAGATGGCCTGGAACTGATTGGCGAGTTGTATGAACAACTCGGCGAGTAGGTTGAAGATAGCCTTAGACTCGGCGAATCTGTTCTTGGACTCGGCGAGTCTTGTCGAAGAGTCCCAATATTTTCTGGTCGAGTCGAGAATCGGTGAGTCAAGGGATGACTCGATGAGTTGTGTGCGAGTGGACTCAGAGTTGTTGGACTCGGTGAGTCTCGGGGTGACTCGGCAAGTTAGGTCGTGGATTGAGGGAAGTCCTGAGCTTGGGGACTCGGCGAGTCATCAGGTTGACTCGGCGAGTAGAGTCAGTCAGGGGTTGACTTTGACCTTGTCCAAGGGTTGACCAGTGGTCTTCCGTGGGTATTTTGGTAATTAAGGGTATTTATTGAGTTGAGTGTTTTGGTGTTCAGTGGAGGAGTTCGTGTCGGAGTTTGGAGCAGCGGGATCTTATCCTTTCAGCCGGCAGTTTCGAGGTGAGTTATCCTCACTATATCAACAGGGTCTAAGGCACCAAGGCCGGCCCTTATCGGATTGAGATCTGGGTAGTTGTTGTTATGTTACTGTTTTGATATGTTGCATCCTGAGAGCTAGGATGGTATATATTAGAGACCTGATTGAGATCGGTATCTTGAGAGATAGGGAGATGCTATGTTAGTGACCTGTTAGGTCGGTATCCTAGTTAGGATGATGATATGTTATGTGATCTGTTTGATCTGCTTGTTGACTGTGAATTGTTATATGATTGTATGTTTATGTGCACATGGTTGTTTGGACTGGAGTTGGGTTGAGGCGGATCCTGCTTTGTGCTGTAGGCCAAGATACCCAGGGCGGACCGGTTGACCCGAAGGCCCAGCGAGCGGTCCGGATAGGCTGTAGGCCCCAAGAGGGCGGACCAGACGTGTTGAGGCTCGGAGAGTGGACCAGGCCGACTGAAGGCCCAGTGCGGGCGGACCAGTCATACTGTAGACTCAGAGAGAGTGGACCAGGTGGATTGAAGGCCCGGAGCGGGCGGACCAATCACACTGCAGACTCGATGTATGTGGATAGATTCGGAGAGTGGACCAGGTGGATTGTAGGCCCGGTGCGGGCGGACCAATCACACTGCAGACTCGAGGTTATTGCTAGACTCAGAGGGTGGACCAGGTGGACTGTTGGCCGGTGCGGCGGACCAGTCCCACAATAGACCCGAAGTGCATGGCTGTTCTGTGATCAGATATGTTGTGGCATGTTATGCGTGTATGGTATAAGTGGTTGGTATTTTGGGGATATCTCACTAAGCTTTCAGGCTTACAGTTGTGGTTTTATGTTTTTCAGGTTCTTCAGGAGACCGTGGCAAGGCGAAGGCGTGATCGTACCGCTCCTCATGATTTCGTAGTAATGTGATTCTGGGAATACGCTAAATGTTTTGTATTGAAAACCTTTTTGTAATGATTTAATGGAATCGAGTTGTTTTTGAAAAATTTAAAATTGGTTGTATTTTTTGGTCGTTACACGTCCTTTAACTAACTGGGTGTCACCCACCTCAGCCCAGCACAGAGGGGATCTGCACTCCAGCCGTAGAGGGCTTCGAATGGAGCGACCTTGATGCTCGTGTGATAACTGTTGTTGTAGGAAAACTCGACAAGGGGTAAGTGGGTATCCCATGCCCTTCCAAAGTCGATCACACAAGCTCGCAGCATATCTTCCAGGGTTTGGATAGTCCTCTTACTTTGTTCGTCGGTCTGCGGATGGTAGGCTGTACTCACGTCCAGCCTCGTTCCTAATGCGTTTTGCAGTGATTGCCAAAATCTCGAAGTAAATCTACTATCTCTGTCGGAGATAATAGATATAGGGACACCATGAAACCGTACGATCTCCCTAATGTATGTTCTTATGAGTTTCTCCATCTTGTCTGTTTCTTTGATGGGCAGGAAGTGTACGGACTTGGTCAATCTGTCGACAATAACCCATATGGTATCAAGCCCACCCGCTGTCCTGGGTAGCTTAGTTATGAAGTCCATAGTGATCCGCTCCCACTTCCATTCGGGTATTTCCAGTTGCTGTAGTAAACCTGATGGCTTCTGGTATTCGACCTTGACCTTGGCGCAAGTAAGGCATTTACTCACGAAGGTAGCAATCTCTGCTTTCATGTTAGACCACCAGTATGACTTTTTAAGATCCAGATACATCTTATCTGAACCTGGGTGAACGGAATATCGAGTGTTGTGGGCTTCCTTCATAACCAGGTCTCTGAAGCCACTGTGTCGCGGTGTCCAGATTCGGTCCATGAAATATAAGGTTCCATCACCCTTGACTTCCAAATTCTTATCCATTCCTTGTAGGGATTCTCCTGCCACATTTTCAGGCTTCAACACTTCGAGCTAAGCTTCCTTAATCTGTACGGAGAGATGCGAATGGATAGTCATTGTTAATGACTTGAATCTTCGACCAAAATGTTCTTTCTGGCTTAGGGCGTCTGATACTACATTGGGTTTACCCGGATGATAACGAATATCGCATTCGTAATCATTGAGTAGCTCGACCCACCGTCGTTGCCTCATATTGAGTTTCTTCTGGTTGAATATGTGTTGTAGACTTTTGTGGTCGGTGTATATCGTGCTCTTCGTACCGTACATGTAGTGTCTCCAGATCTTTAGGGTGAACACAACCGCTCCTAATTCGAGGTCGTGTGTGGTGTAGTTGACCTCGTCTGTCTTCAGCTGTCTTGAGGCATAGGCGATGACCTTACCTCGTTGCATTAGAACACAACCAAGCCCCTGATTTGATGCATCGCAGTATACTACGAAATCTTCTGTCCCTTCGGGGAGGGATAGTATTGGTGCGGTGCATAAGGCTCCTTTCAGGGTTTGGAATGACTTCTCTTGTTTTTCTCCCCAGTCAAATGTCATGCTTTTCTGGGTCAATGTGGTAAGGGGTTTCGCGATCCTAGAGAAGTTCTGAATGAACCTGCAGTAGTAGCCGGCGAGGCCTAGAAATTGACGAATTTCTGTAGGCGTCTTCGGCGCTGACCAGTTCTCGATAGCTTTAATCTTGGATGGGTCCACGTGGATTCCCTCTTCGCTAACCACGTGTCCTAAGAATTCGACTCTTCTGATCCAGAATTTGCACTTCGAGAACTTTGCATATAGCTTTTCTGATCGTAGGGTTTCTAGGACTTGTGGTAGGTGATCGCTACGCTCCTCCTTACTTCGAGAGTAGATGAGTATGTCATCAATGAAGACAATGACGAACTGATCCAAGTGAGGACAGAACTGTTGGATTAATGTCTAAGTCCATAACTATATTTGGTAAGACTTGACCCGACCCGGCATGGTCCATTTGGGTTGCATACCATCATGCACTTGGATGAGAGAAATAAGACACTTATGGTTATTAATATATTATAAGTTCTAGTATATTAATAATAAGAATAATAAGATTATTTAATTAGTATTGATCAAGAATTAATCTAGGATTAATTAAGTGATCAAAAGAAGACTAATTAAATATATGGGTTGATTGTGTAAATCATCCATACTTGTATAGTGGGCTAATGCTCCATGGATAATCAAGTTGGGCTAAAACCCATAGGATGGTTCATGGATGCTCCATGGTGTATTTGAACCCATGGATCCAAGGAAATGGAAAGTCATGACAATTAGGGTTTGCCCTAATTGTAACACTATATAAAGATATTATTCTTGACAAAATCGGCACTAGTAGGGTTCTAGAGAGGGCTAGCCGATTTCATGAGTTGTAAGAATTCTCTCAAGTTATTCCAAGTGTTTTGATGATTGTGATTCCATTTGAGGTGTCACACTTGGGGCACTAGGTACTCAAGCTTCATGAAGACTTTCTACATCAAAGAGGTATGTATTCTATCTTGCTATAGTTATTGTTTTGTATGCTAGATTAGGATAATACCTTGGAAGTTCTTATTTGCATTTATAATAGAGAAAACATAGATCCAAGGTATTTAGGGTTGCATGTACACTTAGGAGTGTTAGAATGCTCAAAACCCAACAGTGGTATCAGAGCCTAGGCTTGCTTTCTCTTATACTTGATGCAAATTGCTGAAAAACTCGATTTTCTGGCTTTCTGGGCACTGTACTCGCCGAGTCCACTGATGAACTCGCCGAGTACATGAGTAAAATCATCCTACTCGCCGAGTAGGTTGATGCCACTCGCCGAGTAGGAGCCCCAGACAGCATATATTCGAGGTTTTTGGCTAGAAATGGACTAGGAACATTACCCTAAGTTGTTTTTGAACTTATAAACTTGTTTTTGATATGGTAATGTTCATGCTAATCCATTTTCAAAGATAATTGTCAATAGATTCATGTTTTGTATTAGTTTAAGGTTTAGACTAATTACATGAAAAAGTTTGATTTGAATTATCTTGATCTTATGAGTTGCTTAGATTAATAGAAAAGTTAATTGAAATAGTTGTTTTCAATCCAAATTAATCTAAGAGTTGATTCTAAAATGTGTTTGTGTAACTTGTCCTCAAGTTATATGAAAAGTCACATTCAAGTTTCATAAAACTCATAAAAGTTGGCAATGGTTACAAAATGAAGAGTCTTGTGTCATTGAATAATTTTTATGACTCCATAACTTGTCCTCAAGTTATGAAAGTTCAAGAGTCACTTCATTAAAGAAAAAATATGTAACCATAATTAAATCCATAAGTTATAAAATAAAGAAAAAGTTAGTTCTTTTATTAGTTTAAAGTCTTCCATAACTTGTCCTCAAGTTATGGAATTTGAAGAGTTTTTGGATTAAAACTACTTTAAACACATAAGTTATGGAATTAATTAGTTTTGAATAGTTTCAAAACTTGCCCTCAAGTTTTGGAATTTGAAAAGTTTTCAAGTATGAATACTTTAATTCCAAGTTAGCCCTTAGAATTTTAAAAGTTAAAATTCAACCCTTATACTTTATAATATTATAAGTTAATAATATATATATGTATAAGAGTAAAGTCAGTCTTACCGCTAGTACGCCTCATTCACGAAGCCGGTCTATAAGGTGGGTATAAGGTTGTTGCCTATAAAATGGCAACTTAATGGGTGTCCACTCTCACCCACCGCTTGCTTGACTGGTGGAGGGTCGTTAGCCGAACGGGTTTGACAGGACTAGAATTCTCCCTTCATCAAAAGTATTAATGATGAATACTAAGTAACTAAACTCTTAATAATACCCAATCTTAGTTACTTAGGAAAAATGTGAATAAGGTGCTAATCCATGAAATTACACTTTACACTTTGTCAAAGTCGTTAGTGGAGCGTGTGTGGATAACCGGCACACTATCTTGGACTTAACAAGGTAGGTAAAGGGTGACTTAATATTTATCATAGTATCGATGGAGCGTGTGTGGTTAACCGGCACATCGATTGAGGGGTAATTTATTAAGGGTACCAAGTGATTTGCATGGTTACTTCACACCTTGTTTTGTGATCCTCGGCATCCCAGTCACAAAACCTGAAGGGCACACTCGAGATTGAAACATGCCTTTGAACAGTTCAATGAATCTCAAAGATCTAGGAGTTTCAAAACCAATTAAAACTTAATAATACATTTCGTTTATCTTGGTGGAAATTGGTGAATCGTCATTCACCTACCTTCAAATATTTTATAGCTTGGATTACGGCATACCTCTTCTAAGTTATAAAATAGTTTGTTGGGTCCTAGCCTTAATATTTCATATTGGGTGTCATATTAAGGACTTTAAATCAACTATCTTGAATATCTCCCAAAAGATGTCTGGTTTAGACACCTATGATCTTCCCAAATCTCTTGAAACAAGTTTCCTAAATGAAGATGATGTCCCATGGAAATCATACTTCATTCACCTCCTCCAATTATTCTCCCCAACCCACAAGTTCTTGAAAAGTTTAAGGTCACTCAAGCCCTATTGGCAAGGCAAGGTCTAGGTGTGAACACATCTTGGAGATGTAGTCACATATTGACAAGCCGGGAGAGCTGGGTGTCAAAGTCTTGAGAAAGTTGGTGGTTCAATCACTTTCTAAGTCACATAGTGAGTTCCTTTGGGACACCTATGAAATAGACTATGACAAGACCCTTAATGATCTTATCTAAGATCAACTTTCTTAAAACTTGATGGACATTGACAATAGTGACACAGGAAATCTCGGAAAGCATTCTCTTCCCAATGGAAAGGGATCGGCCATAGTCAACTCGGTTGACCAAATGGTAAAGAGAAAAGCTAAGTCTGTGATAGTCTCGTGTACCATTATCAAAAGGGTCCATATGTTTATATTGCCAAAGGAAGGGGCATTGGTTGCGAAGCTGCCATATTTACCTAAGGATGTTAAAGTCAATAAGTTTGACTCTACTTCAGGTAAAGTCCACTATCTAACTCTGTTAAGTTTCTATTCTGAGATTCTTGATACTTGATGTGACTGGGTCACATGGTGATGTTTTAAGAATCAAAGAAAAAGTGGAGAAACTTAAAGAAAGAATATGCTGAATCTGATCGCATAGATGGATTTCTATCGTATAGTTTGAAAAATCGGATTTTTGAGCTACTTCTTAGGAGTTATGAGATATTGCTTAAGGAATAGATAACAACAAGTTTTCATATGGATTGTAAGGATAAGTTTTTTTTTTCCGCAAAGTTTTAAAATAAAAGGAAAATTTTTGATTTTATTTATTTTAAAATATCCTTACAATGGCATTTGATGAAAATTGTTGCTTATAAAATTCCATTAAGAGCAAGAGTGGAAATATGAAATTGATTCTTTTATTTGTGGTAATGTCTAAATTTACCAAATATGGAAAGATTCTCATCACCCAAGTTTCAATTGGACCGGAACTTGGAATCATGCAAGTTGTATAGCATGATGAATGAGAACTTTCAAGTTTTGGAAAAATTAAGACTAATTACTTGTTCACATGGATGTGTGAGTCAAGTAAAGGACTAAGGGATCGAGTACATAGTCTTGTGCACTGGTCAAGTCCACCACAAAATATTGGTAAGACTATTCGTCATAGTTTACTGAAGTTCAGTAAATATGATTATACTTACAAGCTTAAGTGTAACTCTGAGACATTGGAAAAAGGTTCCAATGTAAGGCAGAGCGAATAAGAAGAATCAAATAAGGCAGAAGGATAAAAGTGTCTCAAATCTGAAAAGATGGGAGAGTACTTTAGTATCAGTTTTGTGATCATCTTAATGATTAAGTAACCATAGCACAATTAGTTCTCTAAGGAAATCTTAGTGCATTCTTATGACTAAGAAGAGGGATCTTGAATTGTTGAAATGGTTAAATCAAGAAGATGAGTCATACTTCGTTCCAATACAAGTCTTAGAGTCATACTCCAAGATTGTAACTTGAGTGACATGTCTTAAAGAAGGTTTAAAACACTTGTCAAATGTAAGAGTAAAAGTTTTCTACTCTTGTACATTTGAAATTGGTGAGTTGTGATGTTTTGGATAAAACAAAGACCAACTTAGGCCAATTGTGTGAAGTGTTTATCTTGATTAGAATCTACACTATCTCTTGGATATTTGACAAGGGAGTCTTATAGGTCAAGAGGACAGTGGGAGTCTTAAAGGTCTTGAATGTCTCAAGAACCAATCAAGAAGAGAACCTGAAGTTCTTCACTAGCACACGACTTGAGGTCTACAACCTATCGTGTTGACATATTCTGTGCCCATTCCAGTTAAAGTTGGCTTTGCATATGAGTTCTTAGAGTTCTCAATTGGTTGCACAACAACTTGGAAGCAATGGTAGGCCCTTGAGCTGCTAGGTGGCAAGAAATTAAGATTGAGTTCAGTCCATATGAGTTTGGATTTGTCATTATCCTTGTCTTGTGACTATGATTTTGACAATTCACATGGATAAGAACACATACACCAGTAAATCTAAGTGTCATAAGGTTTCTCTCCGATTCATGAAAATGATGGTGAGGAAACACTTTCACTAAGTAGATTTTAGCTAGATAGCAATTGTGATATTTGCATTCTCAAAGTCGTTAGTGGAGCGCGTGTGGTTAACCGGCACACTAACATGGACTTGTGAGAAGTGGCAAAAAGGTCTAACCATTATGATTACGGCATACCTCTTCATAATTGTTTAGACTCACAAGTGTGCTATCTAAGGGAAGGTGTATGATTTTGATAAAGTCTTATCAAAACAATCTAGTATCAGAAATCTGAACTTTGGTAAGAAAGTCAATGAAGTATTGATTTCTAGAAGTCCAGCTGATTTCTGGGTACATGTCAAAGCTAGTGGGAGCATAAGTGTTATGCTAATAATCATCATGTTAGTGGGAGCATGATAATTATGTTAAGTATTGCAAGTTAGCAATGTTAATTATAGAAAACAAAAGGTCTCAATTGGGAAAAGTTGTTTTGCTATAATTAAGGGAGAGGAAATTATACTTCATCTCAAATCTATAAGCTTAGATCGTGAGGTTTTAATCATTTAGTCAAGGATATATATATGAATTTCATGTTGGAATGGCTCAACATAAGGAAATTCTATATATGGGTCCATTATTTGCGTTCTAAAATTCGATTATGATTACGACATCCCTTTTCATAATCTGAATTATGAGAACTTGGCAAATTGAAATGGACATATTATAGCAAAAGACTAGTTTAGTCTTTATGTGAGACATCATGAATCGTGTCCCATATGCTTCGGATATAGGATCGATTACATGTGCTATAATCATCCGTTCTAAAATTTTCAAAATGCTTGGGGCATTAAGAAGGGAAAAGGTTTAGAACTGGATATGACTAAAAGGATTAAACAATTGTCGAGGACAATCTAAGGTTTACCAAAGATTGGTTGCTCAAGGACAGTTGGAAGTATAGTGATAATTCTGGAAGGACCATATTGACATAGTCTGTAAGGAGGCAACTCTTGTTCAGAAGTGATGGTCAAAATGGAATCTGGAAATGTTTCAAAGTTAGAATTTTCAATCTGTGTAAGATTAAGGAAACTTAATGCAAGAAGGATGTTTCCAAGGAGCTGATCTCCTTTGGAATACTCTGTAATGGTTGTTGTCAAGTCTTTATGACTTTGTACATAATCATTACAAGAAGATCAATGCATATAAGTTTAGAATCTAACAGATTCCAGTAAATGGCATGAATTTGGAATTCTTGCATTTGCAGTATTGATTTGGGAGTGTGAAAAGAGAATCAGTGAAGTTATGTTCAATTGATCTAGTTCACAAAGTAAAGATCATAGACAAACATAGTATGCATACTTGGTGTGTGGCATGACTAGTGTTTAGAAAACATAGTGTACATGCTTGGAGCATGGGACAACTATTGTTTTAAATTCAAGAATAAAGTTGATAGCTGAAACAGTATACAATGAATAATGTGTAATCATATGGTGATAAATAAAAGGTGTTTTATTTATGTTCAAAGAGTTGATACCATATTGGATTCAATTATTATTGTGTTTCATTTTGCATGTTTTGACTTCCCGAATAAACTGGGTTATTCCTCCGGAATGACTAAGTTATTCAAACTATCCACAGTCGGTCATATTTTGGAAGTAGATATGAATTAAGACTGTCATGATGGGTTGTAGAGGTCTAAGGTGTTGGACAAGGCTACAACAATCATGAGTGCTCATAAGTTCTGAGTATTGGATTCAACCCGCGCTCATTGGAATCACTTCATGGATTTTATCACGAGTGATCATGAGACGATAATATCTTATATTCTTCAAACCTAGAGATATGAGTTGTTACTATGAGTTGATAGTACATTGATTGCACGAAACCGCATTTGGTAACTCTGTGCTATAAAACGTGCTTTTGTGTATGATTCAACAAGTAGTAGAACAAGCCATATGAGTCGAAGTTTATCCATTCCTTTTACCTTCGGGATAAAAGTGATATCTGTGGGCCCCTCGATGATTTGATGATGACAAATGGAAGTGCTCGGCCGGGCCAGGACTGATTTGATTTGTTCAATTAGTCAGTTGTCATAAATCGGAAATCGGGAAACAACAAATGGACAGAGAGAATGAATATAATCCATGTCTCAGTCCATATGATATCTAGAATGGAGGAATATATGATCCCTTATCTAATGGACAAGTCACTGACAAAGGTCAGAGTTCATCTACAAGGTCAGAGTTCGACAGAAGCTTTTGAGAGCTACGATTGCCAGTTGGTTCCTGAAGTCATACGCAATAATAGTTTTAGACTTATCCAAGTGGGAGACTGTTGGATTAATGTCTAAGTCCATAACTATATTTGGTAAGACTTGACCCGACCCGACATGGTCCATTTGGGTTGCATACCATCATGCACTTGGATGAGAGAAATAAGACACTTATGGTTATTAATATATTATAAGTTCTAGTATATTAATAATAAGAATAATAAGATTATTTAATTAGTATTGATCAAGAATTAATCTAGGATTAATTAAGTGATCAAAAGAAGACTAATTAAATATATGGGTTGATTGTGTAAATCATCCATACTTGTATAGTGGGCTAATGCTCCATGGATAATCAAGTTGGGCTAAAACCCATAGGATGGTTCATGGATGCTCCATGGTGTATTTGAACCCATGGATCCAAGGAAATGGAAAGTCATGACAATTAGGGTTTGCCCTAATTGTAACACTATATAAAGATATTATTCTTGACAAAATCGGCACTAGTAGGGTTCTAGAGAGGGCTAGCCGATTTCATGAGTTGTAAGAATTCTCTCAAGTTATTCCAAGTGTTTTGATGATTGTGATTCCATTTGAGGTGTCACACTTGGGGCACTAGGTACTCAAGCTTCATGAAGACTTTCTACATCAAAGAGGTATGTATTCTATCTTGCTATAGTTATTGTTTTGTATGCTAGATTAGGATAATACCTTGGAAGTTCTTATTTGCATTTATAATAGAGAAAACATAGATCCAAGGTATTTAGGGTTGCATGTACACTTAGGAGTGTTAGAATGCTCAAAACCCAACAGGAACACCCTGTTCATTAAATCCATGAATACTGCGGGCGCGTTGGTCAGTCCGAACAACATTACTACGAACTCGTAGTGTCCGTAACGAGTTCAGAAGGCTGTTTTCGGAACATCCTCTTCAAGCACTTGTAACTGATGATATCCGGATCTAAGATCAATCTTGGAGAAGTAACTAGCCCCTTGCAGTTGGTCGAATAGGTCGTCTATACGGGGAAGAGGGTAGCGATTCTTGACCGTCAGCTTGTTGAGTTCTCTGTAATCGATGCACATATGGAGTGATCCGTCCTTCTTCTTTACGAACAAGACCGGTGCTCCCCAGGGTGAGAAACTTGGCCTTATAAAGCCCTTGCTGAGCAGTTCATTAAGTTGGCCGGACAGTTCTTGCATCTCGGCAGGCGCTAGACGATAGGGCGATTTAGCTATGGGGGTAGCTCCTGGGATTAGATCGATTCTGAATTCAACCTGACGTTTGGGAGGTAAACCTGGTAGTTCCTCTGGAAAGACGTTGGGGAAGTCGCATACAACGGGGAAATCTTTTAGATCTTTCGTTTTCTTGCTCGTGTCGACAACGTGCGCAAGGAATGTGCGATATTCGTTGCATAAGTACTTCTGGGCTTGAATACTCAAGATGATGCGAAGACTCGTACTGGGTTTGTCTCTGTAGATTAGCAGAGTCTCGTTATTCGGTAGATTTAGACGGATTGCTTTGTCAAAGCATAGGATATCAGCACGATGGAGACTCAACCAGTCCATGCCCACAATGACATCGAAACGCTTGATCGCTACTGGTATGAGGTCGATTGGGAATGAATGATCATCTTGCATGAGGGTGCAAGCTATGTAGATTTCATTATAGGTCTCTGTCATTCCGTTAGCCATTTCTATGATGAATGTTTCTTTTAGTGGTTGTAGGGATTGCTTATGTAAGTGTTTAAAGTTTTGGTTTATGAAACTTCTTTCTGCTCCACTATCGAATAAGATACAAGCATAAGAGTTGTCAAGAAGGAACGTACCTGTGACTACTGTGGGGTCCACTACTGCTTCATTGTAGCCAATAGCGAGTAGTCTTCCTGTTCCTCCCGTATTTCCGGCCTTCGGACAGTTTTTCTTGAAATGACCTACCTCGCCGCAGCCATAGTAGGCCTGGCTCACTCCTGAGCTGGGGACTTGAGAGATAGGTTTGGGTTGGGATCTGCAAAACCGGACAGTATGGCCCTTCCGGTCACAGTTAGTGCAGTGCAATTCACAGCAGGGGCCGTTATGATGGAAGGGGCACTTGGGGCACTTGGGTAAGTTTCCAACATAGGATTTGGCTGGTACAGGGGTAGCAGGAGTGGTGGCAGCATGGACAGCCACAATTTGTTGGTTTTTGGAAGAGGATTGGGTTTTCTTGCCCTTCTTCTGATCCCAACGCTTCCTCTTGTTGTCGGATGATTTGGGTGGTGCAGTGGTAATTGTCGTGGTTGTTGATGGGGTGGAAGGAACTTCATGATCAATTAACCTTTGGGCCAATTCCTTGGCGCTATCAACAGTCGTAGGGCGTGATGCTAAAACATTTCCTCGATACAGAGGCATTAAACCCCAGATGTATCGTTCAATCTTCTTGCTCTCAGAAGGGATCATGTTAGGACACATAGCTGCCAAGTCGCCAAACCTAGCCGTATAAGCTGTTATGTCGGTCCCTTTCATCTTGAGGTTCCCGAGTTCCTCCTCAAGTTTTTGAATTTCACCCCTAGGGAAGTACCCCCTTCTCAGAAGGTCCTTCAGTGTGTCCCAGCCCATGGCGTTGGCTGTTACCAACAATAGTGAATTGACATGGCCGTTCCACCATGTCAGAGCCCTTTCGGTGAAGGTGGCAGCAGCGAACTTTATTTTGCTCTCCTCGGGGCATGAGCACATTTCAAAGACTTCCTCCGTTCTTTCGAACCACTGAGACAATGCAAGGATTCCTCCGGTCTCATTGAAGAAGGTTGGTTTACAGTTCATGAAGTCCTTATAGGTACACCCCTGTGTCCGTTGGTGAACTTCACCATGTCTAGAGTTGCCGCCATTTCTAGCACCACTTGCATCACCGGAGTTCATTTGAGCCATAGCTGCTGTTACAGCCGCAGTTATGGCTGCTTGGAACACCACCGGGTCGAACTGTGGGGGAGGTGGAGTTTGAGCCGCAGGTCTGCCTCTATTCCGACGCTTGTGGGGAGGCATATTTTACTGGAAATTTATAAAGATGAAGATAATAGTAAGAATTGATTGCAAAAAGAAAGTTGCAAGAGTTTCACAGACCAAATTGACATAGTCAAATTATCATATAGAATCATAGAAACCGAGTAGGAAAACACAAATTACAGATTTTCACACAAAGTAGATAACTGCCAATATTACTGGTATTAATGATGTAAAATGAATTCGGGAAAAGCGACCTAACAGTAGGTCTTACATCAAACCATAAGGGAAAATGTTGGGAGTCTAGAGGCCTAATTAGAGTACTTTTAGAGTTAGGAATGTTTACAGACAAGTGCTCTACCGAGCAGAGAAAGAGAAAAGGCTATTCCTTAAACAAAACGGAAAGATAAGTAGATATCTTCTACTGGCGATGGGTATTCGTTGGGCGAACCCTAAGATCAGCCAGTCGGCGTACAACTTCCTGAAGATGTATTTCCTGAACCCTCTGATGCGCTCGGAGTTCCCTAACTTCGGCTTGGGATGCAGCTAGCTATTGCTGCAGAGCCTCATTGGTCCTCCTCGTCCTATCCATGGCTTCTTCTAGCTGGCGGATGCGAACAGTGTTAAGGTTGGAGTTGGCATCAACTTCCACAACACTGCCAATGGCTGCTTGACCTTGTTCAAGATTCCTGGCAATCCTACGGACCATGATGGGCAAGACTCAGTCCGCTGAACCTACCTCGCTTATGTTGTAAAAGCTTCGGTCTCCGTTGAAGGGGCTGACCCTGTTCGTCACTCCATCGGTTCAAGGTTATGGCCCACATGGGAGTGGGACCCTGAAATGGTTGACGAGGGTTAGGGTTTGGAGCTACTGGGGGCAGGTTGTTGACTTCTGGTTCGGAGTCGGAGCTATCTGAAAAGCCTTCAGCATGGTGATCATCCAAAGGGATTGGGTGATCATCTTCCGGCTCGTCATCTAGCCATCCTCCATTGCCTTGGTTCGGATAATACAGATTGCCGGGAAGGTGGAAGCCAGCCATGCTATTTACGCGAGAATGGAGAAAGAAAGGTTAATAGACGTACTAATCTAAGATACTTATAAGATGATCGTTACTAGCCGACCCAATACTTGCATTGTGCATACCAATTACATGTAACCAAAGCAGGATAGACCTTCGAATAAGTGACCTAACTCTAAGTCCACAATCAAACAAGAACAGGAAATGAAGCAAAGGTCACAGATTCTAAGTTTATAGCGCCTTAGTCACATGTAATCGTGGTGTATCCACTTAGCAACTATTGCCCTACTAGTAACGACCCTTTTTAGTTATCACATATGCAGTTAATAGAATGCGGAATACTCCTATAGTATTCTTGTTCTAACATTCTTGTAGTAGTCTTAGTAAGTTTTTAGACTTGTTGCAACGCCACAATCACTCTTAGTCACATGCTAGTCACTCTTAGGAAAATGTAGTTGATCCGGCTACATCTTCCCAGATGTGACTATATGTCTCTAAGCCCAAGTGTGTTGTTCAACAATCTTAATACTTTTGTTCTATTCTAGTATGATACTCACTCTTTGTATTTTATAGATGTGTGTGTATATATATATATATATATATATATATATATATATATATATATATATATATATATATATATATATACTTAGTTAAATATTTTAGTATTTAAAAGTATATATTCTTGGTCAGAGTGTTTTAGTCCCGAAGTGTTTATAGTTCGTATATCTTTTATGGGTTGATATACTTGATTCACTATAAACAATGCTCTGATACCAATCTGTCACACCCCAAAACCGAGAACGGCGGAATTCGTTCTGGGGTGGAGGACGTCATGTACAGTATCATAACAATGCAAAAGAGTAAAAACAAGTGACAACAACCATTGCATTAATATAGTAATTGTAAATACAAGTGTGTTCTATACAGTTTGATAGACACCAAAAGTATAAACAAAAATAAAGATGGGTCATGTATAAGCTCCATCTTCTCAAAAGGCTGGATCAGTACCTGTCTATTATTGACATGAGAATACAAGTTACTTTGAAAACGAGTATCAGCATAAAGCTGGTGAATTCATAAGAATTTAGTGTCGTTGCTTGTATAAAAAGTGTTTACAATCATGTAATGTAAAAGCTACGATTAACGTTTGAAAATAGTAAAATCCCTAGAAAATCCTATATTTTCCAGATTTGCATATTTGTAAGTTTAATCCTTATAGTGTGTTCAAGTCTTCACTTGACACCAAACACTCAACCGAGACTTCCATCTGATCCACTCGCTGCAGGTGAGTTCATACCCCTTAATTAACCTTTCAAATGTTTTTACAATGTTTTATAGGAGGGGAATACAAGTTGAATACAACAAGTTATAGTATCAATCACATATGATTTATAACTTGCTATCAAAAAGGATTTTCTGTACTTTTAATTGCCTTGTAAACAAAACTGTTTTAAATAACATTCAAACGCATTTTTATGTTAAACTGTTATTAGACTATTATCAAATTATTTTTAAACCTCTTTTCTTTTAAAAATTATATCTACACAAATATATTTATATAAGTAAGACTTGAAGGACTTAGGACCGATAGCTCGCCTTACTTCTTGTTCTTGTTTGATTGTGGTCTTAGGGTATACTGTTATATGTCCGACTGTCATTGAATTTTTAGTTATATATCATATATATTTGTGTTAGATATGAAAGTCTTCACTTAATTCAATACCTTTGTAAATCAGAGGACTGCAACCCCACACTCTACTTAACTATAATAGGTATAGTTAAGACTAGTGCTCATTACCTCTATCACTATGATGCTCTCTATAATTACTACTATCACGGGATAATACATGTAAAAAGGAATACTCTATACATTATTGTAAAAAGGTCACTACACTATGATACAATAGAACACACTAATCCAGAATACGATACTCTATTCCTCTATACAGCACTCTACTATGCAATCACCGTGTAACCAGAGCTTCCCGGAAGGAAAACAACCACTACATGTATAGATCTATATAGGACGGACACTATTACATCCCGACTGCTAATTACAGTCTGAGCCGACTAGGCCCAGGGGTGACGAACATCACTACACTACGAATGACTGAGAAGGTCATCGGGCACTCTACTATCACTAAGATTGGTTACATGAGAAATCACATTCGTACCCAAATTAACACACTAATAATTAAATACTAAACTAACTTCCTGAAGTGAATATATATACACATATATTACTAACTGAAGTTTGCAACCCTACTATATCCAGCCGACAATAAAACTGCTGAAATAAGATATTATCTTTCTTCATTTACTTTACATAAATGAAATCTATACCCTTGTTTTCATGATTGACAATCTCAATGGGGAAAAGTTTTACACACTATAAGGATTAAACTTACAAATATGCAAATCTGGAAAATATAGGATTTTCTAGGGATTTTACTATTTTCAAACGTTAATCACAGCTTTTACATTACATGATTGTAAACACTTTTTATACAAGCAATGACACTAAATTCTTGTGAACTCACCAGCTTTATGCTGATACTCGTTTTCAAATTAACTTGTATTTTCAGGTCAACAATAGACAGGTACTGATGCAGCCTTTTGAGAAGATGGAGCATATACAAGACCCGTATTTATTTTTGTTTATACTTTTGGTGTCTATCAAACTATACAAAACACGCTTTTATTTACAATTACTATATTAATGCAATGGTTGTTGTCACTTGTTTTTACTATTATGCATTGTTATGATACTGTACATGACGTCCTCCACCCCAGAATGAATTCCGCCGTTCTCGGTTTCGGGGTGTGACAAAATTCGTTATCATCTCGGTAAAGCCAATGTAGTAGCTGATTCCCTTAGAAGAAAAGAATACTTGGGACGTCGAGTAAAGCCATTGACCATGACTATCCATTCAAACCTGTCCACACATATCGAACAGGCTCAACTTGAGGCATTGAAACCCGAGAATGTGGCAGGTGAATATTTAAGTGGAATGGACAAGAACTTAGTAATCAAAGGTGATGGAGCCCGATATCTCATGAACCATATCTGGACAATAAAGTTCGATGGGTACAGAGAGGTTGTCATGAATGAAGCATACAAGACATGATACTCCGTTCACCTAGGTTCAGACAAGATGTATCTGGTCCTAAAGAAACTTTATTGGCGGCCTAACATGAAAGATGATATTGCTAACTATGTGGGCAAGTGTCTCACATGTGCCAAAGTCAAGGTAGAATATCAATAGCCTTCGGGTCTACTGCAGCAACTAGAAATCCCTGAATGGAAGTAGGAACGGATTATAATGGACTTCATAACTAAGTTACCCAAGACAACGGGTGTTCATGATACCATTTGGGTATTTGTCAATAGATTAACCAAATCCGCGTACTTCCTACGAATAAAGGAAACAGACAAGATGGAGAAGTTAACTAGAACATACATCAGAGAGATAGTTAGACTGCATGGTGTACCAATATCTATTATCTCTGACAACAAACCTCGTTTTCGGCCATAAGCACCTTCAGACCGTAAACCTCTTCAGTGGGTTTCCTCTTTGGACCGCAAACTCGCATGTTCAAGAACTGAAATCTCATGGTCTTATCTCTTGGCTTGCATTTTCAGAGGATGTGGTACACTTATCAATGCAAGTATCACACCAAATGTTCCTCACTATAAATACATATAACCGAAAGCATAAGATCATTCTTAAATATTTCAACCGAAAACATCTCAAATCCACTCAAGAACTCCAACCGAAAACTCCTCTTTTCCCTTGAATATCATGCGAAATTTGTATGAATATTCTTAGGATCTTGCGAGAATCATTAAGTGTTCTTAACATCTTTTGAATACACCTTCCAACCTCGATAATTCACACCCAAAAACATCATCCAATCTCCTTATATTGGACCGAAAACAGTCACATCTTCTTTGAAACATCCCAACAATACAACCCAAAAATTTTTGTTTGAAAATATTACTAAACCATAATATCAAATATCAAAAAATAAAATCCATGAATCATGTATCTCAAATGTCATAATAAATTATCAAATCAAAACTAGTTTCAAGATCATATCAAAATATCAGAGTCAATCTCTAAGGCTAAACTGTGGTGTGTGTCATGCCATCATCCCGAGCCCTTCCCTTTGCTAGCTGAAGTACCTGAAACCAAAACTGAAACTATAAGCACGAAGCTTAGTGAGCTCCCCCAAACTACCACATACCATACAATAACATATAAAGCACATACTGGGCCTTGCCCACTGCATCGGACTGAAGTCTGGAACTAACTAGGGCCTTGCCCACTGCATCGGACCAAATTCCGGAACTGCATCGAACTGAAGTACGGAACTAACTAGGGCCTTGACCACTGCATCGGACCGAAGTCCGAAACTAACTAGGGCCTTGCCCACTGCATCGAACCGAAGTCCAGAACTGCATCAGACCGAAGTCCGGAACTGACTGAACATAGCATAACATAATCATAGCATATAACATGAACACATATACTGCATACTATATCGGACCATAGTCCGGAACACATAACACACACCATGTCTGTATCATTAAGACACCAAGCATATTGAACTACTGCATCGGAGTGAAGTCCAGAACTACTGCTAACTAAACGGGTCGGCATTGTGGCCGTAGACCCGTTCCTACTGGAAGGAAAACTCACCTCGTAAGGTTGGCTACTGAAATGCTGCTCGGGAACTGTCTGACTACTGCTCCGGTAACTCCCCGACTACAATTCCCAAAAGACACTTAATCAAACACTGATAACTAATCTTAGGGTAAAATGACTATTTTACCCCATAGTTAAAGTCAACAATCCGTTGACCTGACTTGCTGAGTTGGGCCGCCAACTCGTCGAGTCCCTATCTTTCCTTCTACTCCCCTTCCTGACCCTACTCGCCAAGTTTAACCAAAACTCGACAAGTTCTCCTTCTTTACTGATATTCTAAACCTTCATCTGACTCGCCGAGTTGTATGATCAACTCGTCGAGTTCACCTTCAACATAAGAACACGCCCAGTCTGTGACTCTCCGAGTTGTATAAATAACTTGTCGCGTCTGTTCTTATAGGTAAGAAGATTGCCTTGGACTCACCGAGTCAGGGCGTAGACTGGTCGAGTCCCTCTACTCAGATCCATGTATTAACTCACTGAGTCTTTACTCCACTCACTAAACAGACTTGCTACTACTGAACATGGAATCTAAGACTCGATACCTGACTCGTCGAGTCAGAAGAACGACTCGCCGAGTCCTTAGAATGCAGTTTCTATTCAGTCCATTCTAATCAGTTTTAGTGCATCCAATTCATAGATCTGGGTTTCTGGGACTATCTGAACACGTAAAGTTGCTAACTTTATGTGTATCTATGATGCAATGAAGCAATAACACTCAAACTTGGCTATTATGGCGGTTACTTGACTAGAACAAAGCCATGGCTGCCAAAAGGTGGCCTTCTTGAGCTCCTGGAACTCAAGGGAGGCTAGATCCGAGATATGGCTTGATTACAAAGCTTTATCACCAGGGATTTGGGGTTTTTGAGCTCAAAACCATCAATTTGGGGACAAACTAGATCTAGCAATACAATAACCAAGATGAAATCTTTATTACCAGAAAGGATGGCCAAAGAGGAGTATAATTTGGATCTACTTTGTCTTCCTTGAGTTCTTCTACCTTCTCCTTCTTATTCTTGCTCAACAATGCACTAGGATTCCTTCACAAGGGAAAAGATCACTCACACAAACTTCAAGGAGGCTAGGGTTTCAGGAATAAGTCTTTGAGAGGTGAAGGAGGCTAGTTTGGCGCTATAATGGTGTTTAAATAGGGTACACACCCTGAAAATTAGGGCTTCATCCAGACTGACGGACTCGCCGAGTCCGGAATATGGACTCGTCGAGTCGCCATGCCAACTTCACGTGCTGACCCGCTGCTACTCGACGAGTTAGGGCCACTGATTTGTTGAGTAGCTTCTAAAATAAGAAGGAAAATAGTGTTTTAAATGCGTACCAGGAACGGGGCGTTACATTCTTGGTTTCACCATGAACACCACTTGAATCCTCAAGTGGCCGAAAACTCAAGGCTGACCGAAAACCCAAAACGGCCTCTCGAATTTCTTCTAACACTCATCTTATAAGTGATTCTTTGTAAGTCCCAAATTTCGCTTGATGTATCAATCAGATCCAACCAATGGTGTGGAATCCTAATCAATTGGATGTTGCAAGTGTTGGATTATGTGTCTAAGTTCATAACTATTTCTGGTATGTACTTGACCCGGTTGGCATGGTCTATTTGGGTTGCATGGCATCAAGACACTTGGATAGAAAAAATGAGAAAAGAACACTTACGGTTTATTAATATATTATAAGTTCTAATATATTAATAAAATTATTTAATTAGTATTGATCAAGAATTAATTTGGTGATCAAAAAAAGACTAATTAAATATATGGGGTTGATTGTGTAAATCATCCATCCTTATATAGTGGGCTAATGATCCATGGTTTATTGAATTGGATTAAAACACATAGGTTGCTCCATGGATAGTCCATAGAGGTTAAAACCCATGGATCATGGAGGAAATGAAAAGCCATGTCAATTAGGGTTTACATGGTGTAACCTTACTTGTGACACAACTATAAAAGGACGCCATGGGCTACCAAAATCGGCACTGAGTGAAGAACTAGAGGGCTATCCAATTTTGAGTGTGTGTGTACTTCTCTCAAAGTTATTCCAAGAGTTGTGGTGTTGTGTGAAACACGTGAGGCATCACATTTAGGGTGCTAGGCTCACAAAGTTTTGAAGGAATCCAAGCAACAAGAAAATGTATGTTCTCCTACTAGCTTTTATGTTTCAAGTTCCCCATGCCATTCTAGTTAGGTTAAGAACCTTGGAAAAATCTAATTTGCATGTATCTTAGTAAAACATAGATCCAAGGTTTCTAGGGTTGCATGTACACCTTAAGAGTGTCAGAATGCTCAAAAGCTTTCAGTGGTATCAGAGCCTAGGCTTGTTTTCTTGATACTTAATGCAAATTGTTGAAGAAACTAAATTTTTCTACATTATAATGAGTGAAATCGTTGAGTCCATGCATATATTCATTGTACTCGTCGAGTATGTTCATGCACTCGACGAGTAGGAGGCCTAGAGTGCAGTTTTTCGAGTTTTGCTGATGGAAATAGACTAAAATCATTACAATAAACTGTTTTGGACTTATAAAACCTGTTTTTGATGTGGTAATGATTATGCTAATCCATTTACTATGGTTATTATCAAAATTTCATGTTTTATATGTGTTTTTTTATGATTCTTGAAATTGTTGATATGAATGTTAATACACTTCTTAGTTTGGTAGATCATAGGAATTATTTGCAAATTGGTTATTAGATTAATTCTTGATCTTAATGTTTTTAATGGAATCCAAAATTTGTCCTCAAGTTATGGATTACCAAAAGTCTTTCTTTTAAAGTCCATTAAAGAACACATAAGTTACATAAAATGAAGAGTCTTCATTTTAATAAACCAATAACTCATAAGTTATGAAGTTGAAAAGTTTTGAATAGTTACAAAACTCGCCCTCAAGTTTTGGAACATGTAAAGTCACTTTAGAAAACTTTAGTTCCAACCCCTAAAATTTTAAAAGTTAAAATTCAACCCTTATACTTTATAATATTATAAGTTAATACTATATATATATATATATATATATATATATATATATATATACACATATATATATATATATATATATATATATGTGTGTGTGTGTATATATATATATATATATATATATATATATGTATAAGAGCAAGTCGTTTTATCGTTAGCAGGCCTCATTCACGAAGCCGGTCTATATAAGGTTGTTGCCTATAAAATGGCAGCGTAATGGGTGTCTACTCTCACCCACCGTTTCCTTGTCTGGTGGAGGATCGTTAGCCGAACGGGTAGGACAATGACTTTATGTCACACCCCAAAACCGGAATGGCAGAAACGTTCTGGGGTGGATGACGTAATGTCAAGTATCACAACACATGCATTATAGTAATCAAAGTACAACAAAACATTGCATAAATAGTAATAATTTTACATGGTTTGCATTACAAAGTATTACGTAATACAGGCAAATATATATAAAGTACAGCAAGGTACTAAGCCATCTTCATCAACAGCTCCGGGGGTGTACCTGTCTAATTGCTGACCTGAGAATACAAGTTATTTGAAAAGCGAGTATCAACATTTTTACAAATGCTGGTGAGTTCATAAGTATTTAGTGTCATTTAGTCAAATAACTTTATGAAGTAGTAGTTTAAGTGTTTACAGTGTTTTAGAGTTCTTTCCAGAAAATCCTATATTTTCTTTAATAACAGCAGCCTTCTACCAAGACTGGTCAGTGTTATGTGGTAAAAAGTAGTTTTCCCTTAATTGCTATTGTTATCAAAATACTGAATTTGATTATTAAAGAAAGCAAGAGACATCAGGGAATAACATATGCCTCAGCAGTGAGGACTGCTGACTAAGGCAAAGGAATCATAGACTCCAGGAGAGTATCGAACTAACGACACGCCTGGTTCAGTCTAACAAGTAGAGACTCAGACCCCGGAAGGTACCAAATGAAAGGTACAGCTGGTAAGGTCTAAAACAGTGAAAAACAGACCCCAGACAGTATCAAATGAAAGATACGTCTTGTAAGGTCAAAACAGAGAAAACAGACCCCAGACAGTATCAAATGAAAGATACGTCTTGTAAGGTCAAAGCAGAGAAAAACAGACCCCAGACAGTATCAAATGAAAGATACGTCTTGTAAGGTCAAAACGGTGTGACTCTGAAAATGAATTACCAACATACAGTGTAAATTGCCAGTGAGATACCGTTACCTTAAGGCCAATGAATTATAAGGTAACCCGGGATACTCGTAACCGTACTGACTAGAGTACCAGATGCCCTACAAGCTTCCGAAATATGACTTTTGTGACCCGTTGGCTTGGTAGGCCGGGACTGTAGCTAGCAGTCTGGGTGCGGGGTTGTCAATCCCGTATAGATCTATACACACAATGTCCGCTCTCCCTACAGGAGATTCTGGTTACCAACTAGACGGCGGAGTAGGCCGTGTCCTGAAGATGCATCCCAAATAGTGGGTAAAGACTTCCAAATAGTGGGTAGTGTGTAAGTGCTGAACTAGAGGTAGAGACTTCCAAATAGTGGGTAGTGTGTTTCTAATGTAAGTGTAGACTAGAGGTAGAGACTTTTAACTGAATTAACTAGAGAATTCATGTATGTCCATACTCATATACATAGTATATAACTAATGAACCAAACGACCTTCGGACGGCCATCCGATCCCACCAGACCACATCTCAACGAAGAAAAGGAAATAGGGCGGATGAGCCTTCCTAAGTCTTTCAATCATTACTTATATGTATGTATATAAGCATAGCCATACATCTATCTACGAATTGAGTGTGTAATAAGTGGAATCATATCGTGAAGTATAAGTGTACAGTGTGGAATAACCGACTTGTGAAGTATAAGCGTACAGTGGAATATCCGAGTCATGAAGTATAAGCGTACAGTGGAATATCCGAGTCGTGAAGTATAAGCATACAGTGTGGGATAATCGAATCGTGAAGTATAAGTGTACCAAGTATAAGTGTATCACGAAGTGGAAACGACGATAAGTGAAGTAAGAGTGTCTATCAAGTATAAGCGACTACAAGTATAAGAGAAATAGAGACAATAACAGGTATAAACGCATCACGAAGTGAAAGCGTTATCGAGTAGGAGTTTAAAATAAATGAAAACGAAGTGGCAGTAACTAACAAGTAAAGTATACATGAAAACCTTGGGAAAACCTTTATACTTAGGAAAATCGCATTTTGTATTCGTTGGTAAAATAAGTGTGAAAACCTTTAGAAATCTTTGGAACCTTTATAAACCAGTTTGAAATGATTTTAGATAAAACAGTATAAGTAAGAGTTTTGAAACAATTCAAAACCATCATAGTGTCCTACTCGGTAAAACAGTGTAAAGTGTGGTAAAATCTTGTGCATGCGGGTTATCAATCACATGTGATTGATATGATAACTGGCATGTTTTACTTGTATTCCCCCCTATAAAACATGTAAAAACATTTAAAAGGTTCATTCATGGGTATGAACTCACCTGGTGTAAGTAGGTCCGACGAAGGTGCCGTTTGGGCGTTCGGTGTCACGTAAGGACTCGAACACACTCAGTGACCTATTTAACATATGATAACATATGTTCGCATACAATTAGTATATTTAACACTAATTAAACACGTATACGCACTCAAAGGAGCGGAAAACACTTTGGTTAAGTGTTTGGGTGTCTCGGGTAGCGTCTAAAGGTGTGTATGGCTTAGGAATGGAGTTTACTCTCCGAGAGTAAACTCTTAAAGTTTAGTTTACGGCCCAGGGACATCTCACCATGAGTTTACGGCCGTAAACTCATGGTAAGGGGTTCTAGTGTGTTTTAAGGCTTCAATCTTGTTCATGGAATTATTCTAGGTCCAAAACTATATAGTATGAGTGGGTTTAAGGTCTTTAAGGGCATCTTATTGGAGTTTACGGCCCAGGGACAACCCCTAAGGGAGTTTACAGCCGTAAACTCTCATTCCTTGAGTTTTGTGAAGTTTCAAGCCCCTAATACCTTGCTAATAATTTATAATGAATTGTGAGGCCATTTGGGGGAATTAAAACTATCATTTAGGCATGTTTTGGGGTGTTTATGGCCTTGGTACATGCCTGGGCCATAAACTCCTTTTGTCCCTCCATTTTGATGTGTTTAAATGGTTTAAACCCGAAATGATAAGCCCCTAATTTATGTATTAAGTCCAAGGGTGGTTTGGGAGTGTTTTTGAGGCATTTTGACATGTTTAAGAGGTGTTTACGGCCTTGGCATATGCCTGGGCTGTAAACTCTCTTTTATGCCTCAAAATGATTGTTTTAATTGATCAAACACTCCTAGGCTAAATCCCCAATTTATTTCCAATCCTTTAGGGACATTTTGGGGTCATTTGGCCTTTATTTTGGGGTTTACGGCCTAAGGAGGAGCTTAGGTCGTAAACTCCATTCTAACAGCTTCTAAGTCCGAATTTTAAGCTATACACATGAATCAATATGTTTAGAATCAGCTAGGGTAAGCAGACTTACGATTTGGAAGTGTTTGGTTGCCGATTCGGGGCGAAAACGAGTCTAGAAAGAGAGGGTGGAAAAGCTCCAAATGGAGTTTACTCCCCCTTATATATGGGTGGGAGTTGGAGCTCAGTGATATTCTACCCGATAATGTCGTTTAATGGGGCTTTTGGTCGCACCCGATTGAGTGGTCGTAATAATAAAAACTAACTTTTCCAATTAAATGGAAATGTGTATTACGAGTTTTTATTTCTCTTATCACGACTTAACGACATAAAGATGTAAATAAATGATATATTGATTTAATTGACGACCTCTAATTAACGGAACTTTTATACAGTGGAATATTCCGTTAACGGTAACGGGGTAATGTAACGGAATAACTTTGGGTTGTCACACTTTAATCCTCATTAAAAGTATAATGAGTATAAAGTAACTAAATGTTTGATAAATTCAAATCTTAGTTACTTTAGGAAAATCTGAATTTGGTGCTAACCCATGAAATTACACCTTGCACCTCGCTTAAGTCGTTAGTGGAATGTGTGTGGTTAACCGGCACACTAACTTGGATTTAACAAGGTTGGAAAATGGTGGCTTAAGGTTTATCATTGATCGGTGGAGCGTATGTGGTTAACCGACACATCGATTAGGTAATAAACTTTAATAGTACCAAGTAATTTGCATGGTTATTCACACATTGTTTTGTTATCCTCGGCATCCCAACACAAAACTTGAAGGGCACAATTGAGATTGAAACATGCCAATGAAATTTTTAGTGAATCTCAAAAGAATCTAGGAGTTTCAAAACCAATTAAAACCTAATAATACATTTCGTTTTTCATGGTGAAAATTGGTGAATCGTCATTCACCTACCTTCAAATATTTTATAGCTTGGATTGCGGCATCCTTTTTCTAAGTTATAAAATATTGTGTTAGGTCATATCCTTAATATTACATTTAGGTGTCTTATTAAGGATTATCTTTATATCTAATCTAAAATTGTTTTTCTTGTTTTTTAGATGTCCTCCAACAATGTTGCTTCTGGCTCAAACCCTACTGTCTCTTTCTCTCTCATGAACCTTTGTGGGAGAGTCATCTTTGATGGGACTAATTTAAATGATTGGATTAGGAACATAAGGATTGTCACTCGCTATGAGGACAAGGAATATGTCCTCGACAAGGACCTGAAGGATCTTGATGAGTCTACTGCTACTCCCGAGGACATCACTGACTTAAGGGCACATGAGAGAGATGCTACCAAAGTGGCATGTATCATGTTGGCCATGATGACAGCCAAGCTCCAAAAGTCCTATGAGGACTTTTATCCTTTTGAGATGCACCAGGATTTGATGGACAGATACCATCAGAGTACTCGTCAAAAGCGATATGATATAATCTCTTCCATGATGATAACCCGAATGAAGGATGGTGAACGCATCACAAGCCACATGCAGAAAAGGCAAAGGTTTGTGGACCGTCTACTGAAGTTGAATGTGAACTTTCCGGAGGAGTTGGCAATTGGCATCATTTTTCACTGCTTACGTTCTTGTTATGATCAATTCCGAATGACATATCACATGAACAAGGAGGAGGTCACACTCAGCAAACTTCAAGGAATTTTGAAGACCGCTAAAATCGGTCTTAAAGGTAAATCACTTGTTACCACTCCTACTCCTACAGCCACCCCTATTCTGGCCATCGGGCAAGACAAAGGAAAGAAGAGGAAGAGCCCTTCGAAGGGTACCAAGGGAAAGTCTCTTGATGGCTTCTATTCAAGTAGAACCAAAGGTGGTTATGTCACTCCTTCTGCCTACCCTAAAGAGGCTGATGCTTCTATTGCCATCAAAAGGCGCACTGGTAGCAAAACTGCCAAGAGTACTTGCATGATGTTAAGGATGGGCAAGTAAAACCCAACCATGCAATTATTTACACTATATTGTCTAATAACTCACCCTATTCTAATTTTTGGGTCCTTGATATAGGTTGTGGTATTTACATATGTTCTGATTTTGAGGGACTATGAAGAAATGAGAATGTGGAGCATGGGAAGATAAACTTAATCATGGGGAATAAGAAAGCTTCACCTGTCACCAAGATTGGAGTATATTCTTTGTTGCTAAGTAGTGGGTGATCATTAGATTTCAATAAATGTTGTTACTCGTCTGAAATGGGTAGAAATATTATTTCCTTTCATGGTTTGTACAAACAAGGATTTACTTTTTCATTTTATAATGAATGTCGTGGTATTAATGCTTTCTTTAATAATGGTCTTTATTTTAAAGCATTACGTTGTGATGGTGTATATGAAACTGTGTCGGTTGTTGATAACCTAGGAAATAATGTGTTGTGTATCGATTCTTCCAGTAACTTGGATAAAGCATCATTATGGGATTGTCTTCTTGGACATGTTAGCAAGAAACGCATAGGCCAACTCCAAAAGGATGGAGTCTTGGAGTCATTTGACTTGAAGTCGGATGATAGTTGTGAATGTTGTTTACTTTGAAAAATGACAAAGTCACCCGTCACTGGTTCTTGTGCTAGGGGTGAAGGTTTTTTGGATCTTGTACACACAGATATGTGTGGACCCTTCAAGACCACCACAAGGGATGCTAACCGCTTCTATGTGACTTTTACTGATGATTAGAGTAGAAACCTTTGAAAAGTTCAAGGAGTTTAAACAGGTCGTGGAGAATCAGCTGGGCAGGAACATTAAGATGCTTCGATCCGATCGAGGTGGTGAGTATCTTAGTACAGAGTTCCTTGACTATCTTAAGGAATGTGGGATTGTCTCACAATTACCACCTCCCAGAACACCACAACTTAATGGTGTGGCTGAGAGGCATAATTGAACCTTGATGGACATGGTTCGTTCCATGATGAGTCGAGCTTTGCTACCAATCTCATTTTGGGGGTATGCCTTAGAGACTATCGCCTATATTCTTAATCTAGTCCCTACCAAAAAGCTTGCCAAAACACCTCACGAGATGTGGACTGGAAAAGTTCCCAATCTGGACCACATCAAGATTTGGGGTTGCGAGGCTTTTGTGAGGCGCTAGACTCACGATAAGCTCGAAACTCGAAGTGAGAGGTGTATTTTCATCGGCTACCCACATAAATCCTTTGGTTACCTCTTCTATAGACCCAGTGATAATGTGGTCTTTGTAGCAAGGAGAGGGGTCTTTCGCGAGAGAGAGTTCATAAGCCAAGGAAATAGTGGGCGGAAAATTGACCTTGAAGAAATTCAAGATTCAAGTGATGAAGGAACCTCAAACCCTAGCAATCAACCTGAGGAGGAAACTCCTATTGATCTGACTGACGAGTCCGTATCTCTGAGGCATTCCACGAGAGTTAGGAATGCACCTGAGCATTACTATGGTTTCCATATTATTGCTGTAACAACCAGAATCAGGAAGACCAAGAAAAGAAAGGTTAAGCTCTAAATCAAGAGTCAACTCGTCGAGTCTGTGAAAACCCGATATTTCAACTCTTTGTAATGACCTAGAAAGTCAAGTATTGTAACCACTTTTGAGTTAATAACATTAACTTTGATAATAAAATGTCCAAAAAGTTCTATTTAAATTCCTTCTATGTTTAAATGTCATTAAACCATGATCGTACGTAAAAAGAACGCCCAAATCCGACTTCGTATATTGAAGTTATGATTTTTCCAAGTTCGGCTTAACAACAGACAACTAAAAACTCGAATCGGAGATCGAGCGACTTTTGGCCGGAATGACCTAAACGAGAATCGAAGGTCTCGACAATGGTATTTCAGCGGTGAAAAGTCTGGCAAAAACCGACGTCAGATAAAGAAGTTATGAATTTTTAATGAAATTCCTTAATCATGTCATTTTATAAATAAATAATAAAAATAATTTCGGAATTTGCCAACGGAATCTAAATGAAAGTTGTAGAGCCTAGTCTCACCTACGCGTGGATATAAAGACCATCAAAAACGGAGTTCGTATGAAGAAGATATGATTTTTTGAAGTTTATTAAATAAATTATATATTAAAATAAATCAAAAATCCGGTAATATCCGAAGGAGGAGTCAGCGTCCTCATCCGAGTTACGCGCTGTGTAACCCCGTACGCCCCGCGTACCCGAGGGCCTTGGTCTTGGACCGTCCACGTTGCCCCTATGCGAGCTACCCGACCCGTCCCATCCGAAGCGAAGCAGTCGAGGACTCGGTCATGCATGACGTACGAGTATGCGCTGCGTACGAGCGTATGCCCCGCGTACCGAGGCTTCTCAGACCCCTTATAAATAGCGATGCGAGGGTTCCCGGAAATTCACCCCATTTCTCTCATTTCTCTCCCGATCTTGCCTCGATTTCCGTGCCCGTTCAAACCCGAAGCCCTGGTCATTTTGCTCAAGTCCCGAAGGTCGATTTTACTCCCGAGATTCCCGAGAATCCCGAGAAAAATCCGTTTCCCGAGACGAAACTCTGCCCGGTTTTCCATTTTGCTATCTTCAAACTTTCAAGTGAGTTCATACCCCTTAATTAACCTTTTAAATGTTCTATAAATGCTTTTATATGCTTTCAAGGGGGGGGGGGGGAATACAAGTAAAACACACGAGTATTATCGTGTGTTACAAAAAGAATTAATTTATATGCTTTTATATATCAAAATCACATGTGATTTATAAAATTTATAGGGAACTTTCATATATAATATATATTACAATAGAAATCCTATCTTTAAAAATATAAATTGTTATAATGCATGTATAAACTAAACATTTTCTTAGATTATATGTATATTTGTCTATCTTAGACTCTACAAAAATCTATGCTTTCATAACAAATGATTCCTTTTCTAGGTATTTCTAAACAAATGAGACACACTTTTAAAACTATAATAGGTATAGTTTTACGAACAAATTTTGTCACACCCCAAAACCACGAACGGCGGAAACGTTCAGGGGTGGAGGACGTCATGTACAGTATCACAACAGTGTAATATAATAAACAAGCAACAACATCATCCATTGCATTATAAGTAAAGTTTAATACATGTGCGTTCTTTTATGTAATAAGACACCAAAAATATACAATCAAAATAAAAGACGAGACTTGTCTGCTCTGTCTTCTCAAAACCTGGCCTCCGTACCTGTCTACTGATGACCTGAGAATACAAGTTATTTTGAAAGCGAGTATCAGCTTTAAAGCTGGTGAATTCATAAGTATAATAGTGTCATTGCCTTGGTTGTGAAAATCTGTTATGAAGGCCATGTAAACCTTTAAATGAAAATGTTGAGGTAAGTATGAAATCCCTAGAAAAACCCTTATTTTCTATAAATATGAAATGTAGTCTTCTACCAAGACCCGAATGTTCTGTACGTATGAAGTGAAGTATTCTACCAAGACCGGAATGTTTTGTTTGTAAAATGATAGTTTTTCCTTTGTACTGACTAGTACTAAAAGTACTTAGTCTAACTCATCGTTTATGTGAATGTATCACAAAATAAAGTAAATAGGAAAATGTACTACTGTAAGTGTTGTCACTGGGTACTAGGACCAACACAGCATCGCATTAAGCGAAACGTATAACCTAATGAACATCCGAAGATTGTCCAATTGTCCTCTGTAGCAGCAGCAGGTGGGTGGAAGGGTTAGTCCCAAATCGATCTTCCTAATATAAGTAGTAACCTTAGACCTCCGAAGATGGTCATCGACCACTGGTGCTAATCAGTGGGGTTTGGAATAGTAAGTCCCGCCTAGATATCCCATTGAACCGGGATAGGGAAGATAATTTACACAGAAAGTACTAATAAATTATCCTCTTAGTTCTAAGTACAAGTATCCAGGTAAGTATATGTGAACATATTCATGTATCAGGTAAGCATCTGTAAGTACTCATGTATCAGGAAATGTACTAGTATAGACTCATGAATGAACTGACTCTTGTGTGATTCCTTGTAATAGAAATAATGTTTGACATCTTCAAATTATCCCTATGATAATTTACTGTAATATAACTGGATGATCATGTAGGTTTATACACTCTTACTACTCAAGGGTGTGGGAAACTAAATGAAAGATGTAAACTATAAACTTAATACATATATAAGAATATAAGTGTATATGCATAGTTTAGTTCAAGAATGTAAAAATGGTTTTGTAAGACCTCTTATGGGTTTTGAACAACAATTAACAATGACTTGATGTCATTTTAATAAACATTTCAAAGGTAAAACATTTGGTAACAATGTGTTTTTAAGATGTAAAACCATTTCAGGCATCACATTTTGTAGCATGTGAAATCCGTTAAATGACAATCATAGTTATAAAATACATATCAATGATTCAATAACATGTTTGTTTCTACTTGTATTCCCCCCCCCCCCCTTTAAAGCATTTAAAATCATTTAAAATATTGATTAGGGGTAAGAACTCACATGATTGAAGTGGTTGATTTGAAATAGTCTAGAGAAGAATCGAGCAGAACTTCGACAGGAAGAGTTGAAAACGCGGGAAAATCTCGGTATTCTCGGGAATCTCGGGGACCTCGGGAACACAAAGCCTTCCTTCGGGACTTGAAGGTGAAAACCGGGGCTTTGGGAGGGTCTCGGGGGCTTAAACGCAGAGTTTCGGCGTGAGAAAGAAAGGAACTGAGCAATGGAACTCGGAGCCCTTGAAATCTACTTATAGGGGCATTTTTGGGGTTTGCCACGTCGTGGCAACCTTTTGCCACGTCGTGGGCTTTGTCGTCACTGCATGCGTCATCCCAAGTTGCATCTGGGGGCCTCCCGGAGGTGTCAGGAGATTTGCCACGTCGTGGCACTGCTTGCCACGTCGTGGTCTCTGACAGCCTCGAATATCGGGTCTCGAACTTGTAAAATCTGTAACTTTCGCATACGAGCTCCGTTTTCGACGTTCTTTATATGCACGCGTAGCTAAAAATATGATCTACAACTCTCGTTTAGACTTCATTAGCAAATTTTGAATTTATTTTGAATTATTTATTTTTAACGGGCCGGGACAGGAAAAGTCCGTTAAAAATCCATAACTTCTTCATCCGGTGTCCGTTTTCGTCAGACTTTTCGCCGTTGCGCTACTAATGTTGAGACCTTAGATTCTCATTTAGGTTGTTTCGGTCAAAAGTATCTCAAGCTCTGTTTCGAGTTTTTTAGTTGTCTACTGTTATACCCGAATCTTGGAAAAATCATAACTTCCTCATCCGAAGTCAGATTTGGACGTTCTTTTTATGTACGCTCACGATTTGAGGTTATCTATAAATTTCATTTAGATACTTAAGGCTAAAAACTATTATATTGAAACTTCGTGTTTTTCGTTTAATCGGTGTTGCCGGTTTTGCCAAGAATCTTCGGTTGGTCATAACTTCTTCGTTATAACTCGGATTTTAGGGTTCTTTATATGTACGAAAACCTTGATACGATTCCTACTACTTTATTTAACCCAAATAAGATTTTAGGAAAGTTATATTTTGACCTAAATTTGATTGGTTTTACATTACATTGTCTCGAAATATAGGGTTGTCACATCATCCTCCCGTTAGAAGGAATTTCGTCCCGAAATTAGAATTTAAGCAAGTAAGAAATTACAAATAACTAAGCAAAAAGGTGAGGGTATTTCAGTTTCATCTGATCCTCACGTTCCCAAGTGAATTCCGGTCCACGCTTTGCGTTCCAACGCACTTTCACTATCGGGATACGGCTCTGCTTTGTTTGCTTGACCTCTCGGTCCATGATCTCTACTGGTTCCTCCACGAAGTTGAGGCTCTCATCGATCTCGATCTCGTCGAGTGGAATAACAAGAGTCTCGTCGGATAGACACTTTTTCAAGTTTGACACGTGGAAGGTAGGATGCACGTTACTGAGTTCTTTCGGTAGATTGAGCTTGTAAGCCACATGGCCGATTCTTGCGAGAATCTCGAACGGCCCTATGTATCTTGGATTGAGCTTCCCATGCTTTCCAAAGCGTATCAAGCCCTTCCAGGGTGAGACCTTCAGTAGGACTCGGTCGCCCACCTGGAACTCCAATGGTTTCCTACGCTCGTCGGCGTAACTTTTCTGTCGGTCTCTAGAGGCTTTTAATCGTTCACGAATTTGAACGATCTTCTCTGTCGTTTCCCGAATGATCTCCGGACCCGTGAGAGTGCTTTCGGGAACTCGTCCCTTAGCTAACTGGGTATCACCCACTTCAGCCCAGCACAGAGGGGATCTGCACTTTCGGCCATAGAGGGCCTCGAATGGAGCTGCCTTTATGCTCGTGTGATAACTGTTGGTGTAGGAAAACTCGACAAGAGGTAAATGGGTATCCCAAGCTTTTCCAAAGTCAATCACACATGCACGCAACATATCTTCTAAGGTTTGGATAGTTCTCTCACTTTGCCCGTCGGTCTATGGATGGTAGGCTGTACTCATGTCCAGCCTAGTTCCTAGGGAATTTTGTAATGACTGCCAGAACCTCGAAGTGAATCTACTATCTCGGTCTGAGATGATAGATAAAGGAACACCGTTCAACCTTACAATCTCCCTAATGTAAGTTCTGGTAAGTTTCTCCATCTTGTCTGTTTCTTTGATCGGTAGGAAGTGTGCAGACTTGGTTAGTCTATCGATGATGACCCATATGGAATCAAGTCCACCCGTCGTCTTGGGCAACTTGGTTATGAAGTCCATAGTGATCCGCTCCCACTTCCATTCTGGTATCTCCGGTTGTTGTAGAAGACCGGAGGGTTTCTGGTATTCAACCTTGACCTTTGCGCAAGTAAGGCATTTACTCACGAAGGTAGCAATATCTCCCTTCATGTTAGGCCACCAGTATAGCTTTTTAAGATCCAGATACATCTTATCTGAACCCGGGTGGCCGGAATAACGAGTGTTGTGAGCTTCGGTCATGACCAAGTCTCTGAAGCCACCGTGTTTCGGTGTCCAGATCCGATCCATGAGGTATAAGGCTCCGCCACCCTTGACTTCCAAGTTTTTATCCATCCCTCTAAGGGATTCACCAGCCACTTTTTCAGGTTTCAAAGCGTCGATCTGAGCCTCCTTTATTTGCATGGACAAGTGTGAATGGATAGTTAGAGTCAAAGATTTGACTCTACGACCAGTGTATTCTTTCCGACTTAGGGCGTCGGCTACTACATTGGCTTTACTCGGATGATAACGAATTTCGCATTCGTAATCACTAAGTAGCTCGACCCACCGTCGTTGTCTCATGTTGAGCTCTTTCTGGTCGAAAATGTGCTGTAGACTCTTATGGTCTGTAAAGATCGTGCTTTTTGTACCGTATAGGTAATGTCGCCAGATCTTCAGAGCAAACACAACTGCTCCTAGCTCGAGATCGTGGGTTGTGTAGTTAACCTCATGTGTCTTCAGCTGTCTCGAGGCATAGGCTATGACTTTACCTCGTTGCATCAGAACACATCCGAGTCCTTGATTGGATGCATCGCAATAGACAATGAAGTCTTCTATTCCTTCAGGAAGGGATAGTATCGGGGCGGTGCACAAGGCTCGTTTGAGCGTTTGGAACGCTCTTTCTTGTTTCTCTTCCCAGTCGAAGGCCACGCCTTTCTGAGTCAGGGTTGTAAGGGGTTTCGCTATGCAGGAGAAGTTCTGAATGAACCTGCGATAGTAGCCAGCTAGACCTAGAAATTGACGAATTTCAGTAGGTGTCTTTGGTGCTGACCAGTTCTCGATGGCCTTAATTTTGGAAGGGTCCACGTGTATACCTTCTTCGCAAACTACATGGCCCAAGAATTCGACTTGTCGAATCCAAAATTCGCACTTTGAGAAATTCGCGTAGAGCTTCTCCGATCGCAATGTTTCTAAGATTTTTCGGAGATGTTGACTATGCTCCTCCGTACTTCGAGAGTAGATGAGTATGTCATCAATGAAGACGATGACGAACTGATCCAAGTAAGGACGACACACCCTATTCATCAGATCCATGAATACTGCGGGCGCGTTAGTTAATCCGAATGACATCACTACAAACTCGTAGTGCCCATAACGAGTTGGGAACGCTGTCTTGGGAACATCCTCCTCTAACACTCGTAGTTGGTGGTATCCGGATCGCAGATCTATCTTCGAGAAGTAGTTGGCTCCTTGAAGTTGATCAAATAAATCGTCAATGCGGGGCAAGGGGTAACGATTTTTAATGGTAAGTTTATTGAGTTCTCTATAGTCGATGCACATGCGAAACGATCCATCTTTCTTCTTGACGAACAAGACCGGTGTTCCCCATGGCGAGAAGCTTGGTCGAATGAATCCCTTCTTGAGAAGTTCGTTAAGTTGACTGGAAAGTTCCTGCATTTCAGCCGGTGCCAGACGATAAGGAGATTTGGCTATGGGGGTAGCCCCTGGCACTAAGTCGATTCTGAACTCGACTTGGCGTTGAGGTGGTAAACCGGGAACTTCTTTTTGGAATATGTCGGGAAAGTCGCGTACTTCTGGGATTTTCAAGATGTCTTTCTGTTCTTGGCTGGTATCGACGACGTGTGCGAGAAATGCATGGTACTCCTTCCGCAAGCACTTCATTTCTTTGCAAGGTCCATGGTGGTGGAAGTTGCACTTGGTGCACTTCGGGAGAGACCCAGCATAAGTTTTTGCTGGTAAGGGGTTCGCGGGGTCAGCGGGTGTCACTGTGGCAGCATTGACTGCCACAAGTTGTTGTCTTTTGGAGGATCCTTGTGAAGCCCCCTTTTTCCTCTTAGACCACACTTTCTGGTTGTTGCCAGGGCTGGACTCTTGGGGTACGGGTGTAGGGATTGTTTTGTTCTGAGGTTTTCGGTGATCGATAAGAGATTGTGCCAGTTCCTTGGCACTATCAAAGGTAATAGGCCTGGAAGCGATCATATTTGACTGGATCTGGGGCGACAGTCCCCAGATATATCTCTCGATCTTTTTGCTTTGGAGAGCAACCATATCCGGGCATAAGTTTGCCAAATCACAGAACCTATTTGTGTAGGTAGTGATGTCGGATCCAACCATTTGTAGACCCCATAATTCTTGCTCGAGTTTTTGTATTTCACCTCGAGGACAATATTCTTTCATCAGCATGTCTTTCAACTTTTCCCGCGATGGAATACGCCACCACCAAAGTTAGATAGTTAACATGGCTGTTCCACCATGTTAGTGCTCGATCAGAGAAGGTACAAGCTGCGAACTTGACCTTGTTGCCTTCTTGGCATCCGCAGATCTCGAAGACAGATTCCATCTTCTCAATCCATTGTCTCAACACCATAACACCACCAGTTCCATTGAAGCTGCGGGGTTTAGCGTTAGTGAAGTCCTTGTAGGTGCACTCCCGAGGGTGTCCATGGCTTTTGCCGTGGTTCGAGGGTGGTGCCCCTGTTCCTGATCCACTAGGGGCAGGCGCGTTGATTGCTGACACAGCAGCTGCAACTGCGGCTGTGAAAGCTGCCTGGAACATAGTGGCATCAAAAGGATTAGGTGGTTGAAGAGGTACAGGTGGTGGTGGAGGTGGTGGTATCGGTGCTTCGTTGTTTGGATTGCGTCTTGTACTTCGGCGTGGCGGCATCTTTAACTATACGTTTAAAGATGACGAAATGGATAAGAATTAATGATTAATGAATGTGTCTCATGGACTAAATCCCCATAGCCCAACAACAGAAGGAATAGCTAAAATAGACGAACTGACTAAGATAATTACAGTAAGACCAAATACCCCAATGGTATTTCTTTATGGTTGTGTTGGTAAGTTTTTAGACTTGTTGCGATATCACAACCATTCTTGGGCATATTCTAATCACTCCTTGGACCAGCATAGTTGATCAGACTATGCCATTCCCAAGACTGACCATATATCCCCAGGCTTACTTGTGATATTCAACAATCGTAATACTTTTGTTTTTGTCGTTGTGACACTGATTTTAGATTATATGTATATTTGTCTATCTTAGACTCTACAAAAATCTATGCTTTCATAACAAATGATTCCTTTTCTAGGTATTTCTAAACAAATGAGACACACTTTTAAAACTATAATAGGTATAGTTTTACGAACAAATTTTGTCACACCCCAAAACCACGAACGGCGGAAACGTTCAGGGGTGGAGGACGTCATGTACAGTATCACAACAGTGTAATATAATAAACAAGCAACAACATCATCCATTGCATTATAAGTAAAGTTTAATACATGTGCGTTCTTTTATGTAATAAGACACCAAAAATATACAATCAAAATAAAAGACGAGACTTGTCTGCTCTGTCTTCTCAAAACCTGGCCTCCGTACCTGTCTACTGATGACCTGAGAATACAAGTTATTTTGAAAGCGAGTATCAGCTTTAAAGCTGGTGAATTCATAAGTATAATAGTGTCATTGCCTTGGTTGTGAAAATCTGTTATGAAGGCCATGTAAACCTTTAAATGAAAATGTTGAGGTAAGTATGAAATCCCTAGAAAAACCCTTATTTTCTATAAATATGAAATGTAGTCTTCTACCAAGACCCGAATGCTCTATACGTATGAAGTGTAGTCTTCTACCAAGACCCGAATGTTTTGTTTGTAAAATGATAGTTTTTCCTTTGTACTGACTAGTACTAAAAGTACTTAGTCTAACTCATCGTTTATGTGAATGTATCACAAAATAAAGTAAATAGGAAAATGTACTACTGTAAGTGTTGTCACTGGGTACTAGGACCAACACAGCATCGCATTAAGCGAAATGTATAACCTAATGAACATCCGAAGATTGTCCAATTGTCCTCTGTAACAGCAGCAGGTGGGTGGAAGGGTTAGTCCCAAATCGATCTTCCTAATATAAGTAGTAACCTTAGACCTCCGAAGATGGTCATCGACCACTGGTGCTAATCAGTGGGGTTCGGAATGGTAAGTCCCGCCTAGATATCCCATTGAACCGGGATAGGAAAGATAATTTACACAGAAAGTACTAATAAATTATCCTCTTAGTTCTAAGTACAAGTATCCAGGTAAGTATATGTGAACATATTCATGTATCAGGTAAGCATCTGTAAGTACTCATGTATCAGGAAATGTACTAGTATAGACTCATGAATGAACTGACTCTTGTGTGATTCCTTGTAATAGAAATAATGTTTGATATCTTCAAATTATCCCTATGATAATTTACTGTAATATAACTGGATGATCATGTAGGTTTATACACTCTTACTACTCAAGGGTGTGGGAAACTAAATGAAAGATGTAAACTATAAACTTAATACATATATAAGAATATAAGTGTATATGCATAGTTTAGTTCAAGAATGTAAAAATGGTTTTGTAAGACCTCTTATGGGTTTTGAACAACAATTAACAATGACTTGATGTCATTTTAATAAACATTTCAAAGGTAAAACATTTGGTAACAATGTGTTTTTAAGATGTAAAACCATTTCATGCATCACATTTTGTAGCATGTGAAATCCGTTAAATGACAATCATAGTTATAAAATACATATCAATGATTCAATAACATGTTTGTTTCTACTTGTATTCCCCCCTTTTAAAGCATTTAAAATCATTTAAAATATTGATTAGGGGTATGAACTCACATGATTGAAGTGGTTGATTTGAAATAGTCTAGAGAAGAATCGAGCAGAACTTCGACAGGAAGAGTTGAAAACGCGGGAAAATCTCGGTATTATCGGGAATCTCGGGGACCTCGGGAAGACAAAGCCTTCCTTCGGGACTTGAAGGTGAAAACCGGGGCTTTGGGAGGGTCTCGGGGGCTTAAACGCAGAGTTTCGGCGCGAGAAAGATAGGAACTGAGCAATGGAACTCGGAGCCCTTGGAATCTACTTATAGGGGCATTTTTGGGGTTTGCCACGTCGTGGCAACCTTTTGCCACGTCGTGGGCTTTGTCGTCACTGCATGCGTCATCCCAAGTTGCATCTGGGGGCCTCCCGGAGGTGTCAGGAGATTTGCCACGTCGTGGCACTGCTTGCCACGCCGTGGTCTCTGACAGCCTCGAATATCAGGTCTCGAACTTGTAAAATCCGTAACTTTCGCATACGAGATCCGTTTTCGACGTTCTTTATATGCACGCGTAGCTAAAAATATGATCTACAACTCTCGTTTAGACTTCATTGGCAAATTTTGAATTTATTTTGAATTATTTATTTTTAACGGGCCGGGACACGAAAAGTCCGTTAAAAATCCATAACTTCTTCATCCGGTGTCCGTTTTCGTCAGAATTTTCGCCGTTGCGCTACTAATGTTGAGACCTTAGATTCTCATTTAGGTTGTTTCGGTCAAAAGTATCTCAAGCTCTGTTTCGAGTTTTTTAGTTGTCTACTGCTATACCCGAATCTTGGAAAAATCATAACTTCCTCATCCGAAGTCAGATTTGGACGTTCTTTTTATGTACGCTCACGGTTTGAGGTTATCTATAACTTTCATTTAGATACTTAAGGCTAAAAACTATTATATTGAAACTTCGCGTTTTTCGTTTAATTGGTGTTGCCGGTTTTGCCGAGAATCTTCGGTTGGTCATAACTTCTTCGTTATAACTCGGATTTTAGGGTTCTTTATATGTACGAAAACCTTGATACGATTCCTACTACTTTATTTAACCCAAATAAGATTTTAGGAAAGTTATATTTTGACCTAAATTTTATTGGTTTTACATTACATTGTCTCGAAATATCGGGTTGTCACAAATTTCTAACTCTTACGTACTAGAAACACGAATTTCAAGAAGTCACTTCCATATATAAGAACAAACGAAACATTTTAACAAGTAGATCTGTTTTTATACCACGGTTTTTGTGAGACACTAACTTCACGTACGTTCGAGTACACATTTCAAGTCCTGTATTATATACCAGAATCCCTTGGAGGGGGAGCATGGTGTTTGTGTATAGATCTATACGGGCTTGACAACCCATGCCCTGACTGTTAGCTACAGTCCACTGTTTGGGGTGACAAACGTCATAACATTCCAATGCCTGAAGAACGTTGTGTATAGGCATTCCGAGTCAATAGTATGGTTATAAAACTCACATGAGGTATTAAAAATGCATTGATTTACAAGGTTTTCAAACACGTTGGTTATTTTACACTTACATACATTTTAGAAACAAACATTGGTCTTGAGAGAAGGCTACTTTCATACTAGTAGAAAATATAGGATTTTCTAAACTCAAACAAACAAGGACAAAACGTTTCATTTCATACAAACATTGTCATTTAAATACTTATGAATCTCAGCAGCTTAAATGTTGATTTACTCTTTCAAAATTACTTCTATGTCCCATGGATTCAGTAACTACAGGTAACAATACGCTTTTGAAGAAGGGACGCTGCGGCGCCACTTAAATCTCACATTTTGACATCATATTGTAATTGGTTTTGAACATGTACTTTTTGAAAAATGTAAACTTTCAATTATATATATGATGGTTGTATTGCTTTTTTTACTATGTATTCATTTGTTACGTTACCACATGAAGTCATCCACCCCCGAACGTTTCCGCCGTTTAGGTTTGGGGGTGTGACAGAGTCCAGGGAGGAACCCGACGAGTCGGAGCGGGATCCGGGTCATTGAGTAAGTGACCGACTCGGCGAGTCAGCGAGTGGACTCGGCAAGTCTGGTCTGGGAGAGAAAAACCATAATCCCAGAGGTTGTGCCCTATATAAAGCACATTATAACCCACCCTCAGCCTCTTTACTCCCCTTTTGAGTTCTATAAACCCTAGAATTGAGTGAGCCTTCATTATTTGAGAGAATAGAGCCTTGGAGGAGAGAATATTGGAGAGGGGCTTGAAGATCAAGGGCTTTGCTGCAAAAGGAGTGGTGTAGATCCATAATTTACTTCAGTTGGAGCTTTAATTTGAGGTAATAGTCTGTTGTTTGGGCTTATGTGCATCTAGATCTATCTTATGTTTGACTTTTGGGCATTTTGAGTATGGATGAGATCTATTTCGAGTTTGGAGTAGATCTGAGGTTGCTACCTCGGATATAGGTTGGTAATAACCCAGAAAGTCATAAAGTTTTAGGCCAATAAGTTGTTGGTGAAGCCCCTTTGTTACAAACCCTAGCCCTAGAGTGTTCTAAGCCTATAACTCCTTGGTTACACGTAAAGTTTGCCACTTTACGTGGAGGTTAGGCTCTAAAGGAATGGATCTATCGATTTGAGCCCCTACATGGCTCGAAAAGCCACTGTATGGATTAAGAACTGAAGAGACTCGGCGAGTCACATGGGTGGACTCGGCGAGTTGGAAGAAGTTAGGCAGCAACTCGACGAGTTGGAAGAACAACTCGGCAAGTCTATTGAAGATTGCCTTGGACTCGGCGAGTCAAGTCGCGAAACCCCAAACCCTTCGAGTTAAGACTCAGATCAGTGAGTTGAGTGGGGACCCAGTGAGTGGACAGGTCAGGACTCGGAAATCAGTAGACTCGGCGAGTCATGGTCTGACTCGGCGAGTCGAGTCGTGAATGAAACGGATTTCAGAGCTTATGAACTCGGCGAGTCAGTAGACTGACTCAGCGAGTAGGGTCAACCTGGAGGGTTGACTGTGACCAGGACTCTGACTTCGACCAAAGTTGACTTAGTTGACTTTTGAAGGACTGTCAGACTAAGTATCATTTTGATATTGGTAGCTCAGAGAGCTAGAGCAGCAGCGGCTCAGAAGGTTGTCGGTTAGCAGCCAGAGGGTTATCAACAAGTTCAGCAGTACCAGGTGAGTTTCCTTCCAGTAGGAATGGGTCTAAGGCCACAATGCCGGCATTTTTAGCTAGTAGTAGTTTCCAGACTTCGGTCCGATGCAGTACTTAGTATGTTTGATGCTTTCGTGGCCCAGACTGGATTTGTGTGTTATGTGTTCCGGGATACAGCCCGATGCAGTATGCAGTATATGTGTGTTCATGCTAGTTGATATGTTATGCTATGTTATGTTCAGTTAGATCCGGATTTCGGTCTGATGGAGTCAGTTTCAGACTTCTGTCTGATGTAGGGGACAAGGTCCCAGTTAGTCCGGACTTCGGTCCGATGCATGGGCAAGGCCCCAGTTAGTCCGGACTTCGGTCCGATTCAGGGGACAAGGTCCCAGTCAGTTTCCGGACTTCGGTAGGATGCAGGGGGCAAGGCCCCAGTTAGTCCGGACCTCGGTCCGATGTAGTGGGCAAGGCCCAGTATGTGCTTATATGTTTGTATGGTATGTGGTAGTTTGGGGGAGCTCACTAAGCTTTGTGCTTACGATTTCAGTTTTTGTTTCAGGTACTCAATTTTCAAAAGAGGAGCTCGAAGAGGTTGCAGTGCACACACCATAGCCAGTTAGCCTAGGATGTTTTACTCGGATAATAAGTTATGTTTGAAATGAATAATATGAAATTATGTTATGACTTATGATACGGTTTTTATAAATGTGGTTTTAGTAATGTTTTAAAAGAAATTTTTAGTCGTGAAAATTGGGTCGTTACAAGTTGGTATCAGAGCATTGGTTTGAGGGATTCGGACATACTTGAGAGTGTGTCTGTACTCAAACTAAGGAAACGGTAAAAGGTTTTCAAAAGAAAAACATTTCCGAATGGAATTTTTGGTAAAAAGGTGTTTGAGAAAAGAAAAGAGGTTTAGAAAAAGCGAAAAGAATATTTAGAAAGAAAATAACTTGAAAAGAGAAAAAGGGTGTGGTGCATGCAATCAGCCGAGCTCAATTAAGTACTCCCAAATTACCCATACAAGTTTATGATTTTCAGTTTCAGTTTTAGTTCCAGTTTCAGTTTCAGTAGAACAACATGCTAGTATAGGACTAAGGATCTAGGAGGATGCCTTATGTGCCTGCTTATGTGTTTCAGCCTAATGAGAATTGCATGCTAGTAATGAGTAGACAGCAGTAGGATAGCCTGTTTAGGTTATGCCTAATAGTATGAGCTCAACATTGTATGCTAGTACAGTTTCTTGAGAATAGTTTGCATGAGTATGTTTCCTTTATCCGAATGCTTCTTGCTTTGTGCTTAGTGGGACTCTGAGTGATGGGAGTTAGCCATTAGGTGAATAAATCACGTCACATGTGGTGAGGATTGGATAAACTCAAAGTGTCAGATTTGACCCTATTGCGCAGCTCTCGTTTGAGTCTAACCGCTGTAAGGACGAGTCTTGTACTCGAAGGATTATCCAAGCCTCATTGCATGTGATGGTATTCAGGTGGTGGCTAATTGGCGTTGCAAGGAGGCCTTTAGCAGCAGAGGACTGGTTGGGGTGGAGTCAGAGGTTCCCTAGGGCAAGCCTAGGATGAGAGTAACAAAGATTAGCAGTAGAGAAAAGGGACTTGGTGGAGTTGAGGTAACTCTTGAGTAAAGTACGGATAGATGTGGAAGGTAGTACGGATAAAGTGTGCGAAAGATCCCTCAACAGCGGTATGTATATTGATTAGATTTGTGATGTGTTTCCAGCATGGTGACGTTGCGTGAGATATTAGTTGGCAGTTCAGGTGTCGGGGAAGGACCTGGCTCAGGATCTAGAGCCGGACAGTTTGATGATCAGATGAGAGATGTTATTTCTGCAGAGATTATGCGCAACATCATTGATCTGACTCCCGTGATATTTGTTTCAGTTAGGGAGGCCATTATGGAGCTTTTGGATAGTCGTCTTGAGGCCTTTAGGGCCGGGATAGTTTCAGGGCAGTTTGGGGCTCGTCTAGAGCCCGATTCTTATGGAGTTCAGGGATCCATCAGGGAGGGAGATCTCATTTTTAGCTCTTTCCATCAGGGGACGGGAGTGAGCGGGGCACCTTGTCTCCAGGAGAGACCTCTGCATGATTGGATAGTCAAGGAGTTTGCGCGAGCCATTCGCGAGGAGCTGCCCAACATCGTTGGACGAGTCACTAGTAGGTTGACCGCGAAGCTCCAGGATCAGACAGCAGTTGTTCAGATGATGGATGGGGTTGACGAGGTAACCCATGAGCGTGAGTCGGACAGAGAGTCGGAAAGGAAGAGGAAAATAGATGAGACTCAGGTAGCCACAGGTTGGGACAAGAGGCCTAAGGGGTCAAATTTGAGATCGAGGGTTTATCGGAGCCGCAGTCGATGCGGGAAGTGTGGTAGGACGCACGAGGGTGCGTGCAGGCGTAGAAGTGGTGGTGATGCTGGATGTTTCAAGTGCGGCCGGATTGGCCATTTTAGCAGAGATTGTATTGTTACCATCGCTCAAGGGTTTGATCCAATATGTTTCTGTTGTAGTCAAAGGGGCCACAAGAAGGACCACTGTCCGAGTTTGTATACATCAGGGCAGGTGCCAGCTCCTGCCCCTGGGACTTCGAGAACCACCAGCAGACATCAGGGTCGGGCAAGGGCGTCCACGACTCAGAGCCGAGTTTTCCGGTTGATTTCAACAAGGATTCGAGCAGCACTGAATGATGGGGGTACGTATCTTTTACCTTCTTGTCAATTATTATTCATGATATTATTGTTATGTTGCTGCATTGTTATCAATAAGCATAAGTGTTGGGGTATTATATTACCTGCTTGTGACTGAGTTTTATGCCATCTGCATACCTTGGAATTAGAATGGTAAATTGGAGGTCGTCCCATCTAGATCAGGTTACTTCAGATGTGGTGACTGTAGCATGTATGTGTAAGAATCAGTAATGCCTCACTGCTTTCGAAAGGTATCATTCGGGATTAATCAGTTATATCCTTAGTAGTGACAATTTAGAGCATCTAGTGAGGTAGCCAACGGACAGTAAGGAAGTGGGTTGGGGATGTGCACCCCAAACGCAGGTTCTCAGGATGCAGTCCCCAAAGCAAATATAGTTAAAGATTGAAGGGTGCTCAGTTAGATAGCAAGAATGGTTCAGATCTGGTAAAAGTTAGTTGGAGCGCTGACAGAGGTAAACGTTGGCGGACAATAGATCGCCGTTTTAATGGAAGGAAGGTTGGGGAATCCTTTCGACCAGTGAGCAGTAAGGAGTTAGCCAGATCCAAGTGGGGGAGAACCCTCCGAGTATACAAGGGAAAGAACACGCAGTTCCAGAATGAGTACACGACCTCTGAGAAAAAAAGATGGTAGTGCAGCGATTGATGGATTGAGGAGTTCAGAGTTGGGAGTTTAAGGAACTTCCCAACAATGAGTTCATGTGATCGAGATGGTTAGTAGCTGGTTGGGAATTCAGGGTTGGAGGACCGCCTGTAGGACTCTAGTGAGTCGGAAAGAGGATCTTGAGAACGGTTAGCAAGAGATGCTTTCGTGTAGGTAGTCAGTAGCAGAGACGGTATGCAGGGTTGTGTGGATTCAGGAGTTGGGGGGTTATGGAAACTTCCCAACGATAGTTTCATGTATCCGGATTAGTAGACAGTTGGTTTGGGAACCAAGCCGAAGAATTCCTCGAAGGACCGCTAAGTGTATCAAGGATATAAGATGTCGAGGTTGATGCAGCATTCGATGACTAAGGGCTGGTTTTGAGAAATCAGGGTGAGGAATCACTAGCAGGACTAGGGATAGTCAGGAGGTCCTCGGAATAGTAGTAGAGTGTTGTAAGTCTGCGGGGGTAGCCGTAGCATTCACTAACAGTTAGATAGTAGTAGAGTGTTGTAAGTCTGCAGGGGTAGCCGTAGCATTCACTAGCAGTCAGATAGTAGTAGAGTGTTGTAAGTCTGCGGGGGTAGCCGTAGCATTCACTAGCAGTCAGATAGTAGTAGAGTGTTGTAAGTCTGCGGGGGTAGCCGTAGCATTCGCTAGCAGTCAGATAGTAGTAAAGCGTTGTAAATCTGCGGGGGTAGCCGTAGCATTCACTAGCAGTCAGATAGTAGTAGAGTGTTGTAAGTCTGCGGGGGTAGCCGTAGCATTCACTAGCAGCCAGATAGTATTAGAGAGTTGTAAGTCTGCGGGTGTAGCCGTGGCCTTTATCAGGTTGGTAGGCAGCATGAGCGCGTTGTTGGACGCAGGGGAAGCAGTAGTACCCACCAGTTCGGGTGTAGCAGTGAGGATTTGGGAATCCACAGGTTAGATTTCGGATTTCCCAAATGGTTTAGTTATGGTTAAGTCAGCGATTTTTCAGTAGATCGTTACCTCAGTTATGAGATCAGGGAAGCAGTGGACCGCTTGGGTACGTGTAGGTTAAGGGCTACCATTAGTCTAGGAGTCACCATTTTTAGTCCTGGATTTGATGATGTCAGGATTCGACGTATGGACCCGGTCGGTTGGATCGAAAGGTTGTTTGAGTCACAGTGTCAGGATGACTAGTGGAAACTAGTTCCAGAGAAAGATTTCATTCAGAAGTTGTGGGAGCGACTAAGTAAGGAGTCCTTGGGCTCCACGGTTGAGTTGGAACTCAGTGTTGCAGATAATCGATGAACGATTGGAGACCAAGAAGGTCTTGAGATGTTGTGGGAAGCAGTCATTCACCCAGTTCAGTGTTTCAGTCAATTCAGTGTTTCAAACAGTTCAGTGCCTCGGTCAGTTCAATGTTTTAGGTAGTTCAGTGTTTCAGGCAGTTCATTATTGCAGGCAGTTCAGTGTTTCGAATAGTTTACGTGTGATGGCCAATATTAGTATTTGTGTTGGGATGCAAGTGCTGACGGTATAGTTGGTCGATTTGAAATGGCAAGTCCCTCTCAGCAGGATCAGTTGAGTCTTCTGCCAAGTATAAGTGATCTGCAAGGATAATTAGGCAGGTAGCCTTTCTTTATGGATGGAAGGCCCGAGTTATTGGAAGCTGAGTAGTTAGATGAGAGATAAGCAGGCTGGTTCCAGCAGCATCGATTCAGTATGAGTGGCAGAGTGGGTAGAACAGTTATAGATAGTCGAGGTATCTTCATAAGTTGCTGAAAGCGACTAGGAGATTACAGTAGGGACCAGGGTGGTCACGGTTCATTCGGAAGGCGGATAAGGGACAACATAAATTTTCAGTCAGTGGCAGTAATGGAAAGAATACTATGGTAGAATTCGACTAGTTGGTTCATGGGTACTCAATACTAAGTTAAAGTAGCAAAAAGTGTCCAGTGCATAGCTAGTGATAAGCAGTAAGTGGGTTGTGAAATAATTGGCCGTGGTGGACTTCGAGGACGAAGTCTAGTTTAAGTGGGGGAGAGTTGTAACACCCAAAATCAGGAAGACCAAGAAAAGAAAGGTTAAGCTCTAAATCAAGAGTCAACTCGTTGAGTCTAGGGAGGAACTCGACGAGTCGGAGCGGGATCCGGGTCATTGAGTAAGTGACCGACTCGGCGAGTCAGCAAGTGGACTCGGCGAGTCTGGTCTGGGCGAGAAAAACCCTAATCCCAGAGGTTGTACCCTATATAAAGCACATTATAACCCACCCTCAGCCTCCCCTTTTGAGTTCCAGAAACCCTAGAATTGAGTGAGCCTTCATTATTTGAGAGAATAGAGCCTTGCAGGAGAGAATCTTGGGGAGGGGCTTGAAGATCAAGGGCTTTTCTGCAAAGGAGTGGTGTAGATCCGGAATTTACTTCAGTTGGAGCTTTCATTTGAGGTAATAGTCTGTTGTTTGGGCTTATGTGCATCTAAATCTATCTTATGTTTGACTTTTGGGCATTTTAAGTATGGATGAGATCTATTTCGAGTTTGGAGTAGATCTGAGGTTGCTACCTCAGATCTAGGTTGGTAATAACCCAGAAAGTCATAAAGTTTAGGCCAATAAGTTGTTGGTGAAGCCCCTTTATTACAAAAACTAGCCCTAGAGTGTTCTAAGCCTATAACTCCTTGGTTACACGTAAAGTTTGCCACTTTACGTGGGGGTTAAGCTCTAGGGGAATGGATATATGGATTTGAGCCCCTGCATGGCTCGAAAATCCACTGTATGGATTAAGAACTGAAAAAGACTCGGCGAGTCACATGGGTGGACTCGGCGAGTTGGAAAACTCAACGAGTTGGAAGAATAACTCGGCGAGTCTGTTGAAGATTGCCTTTGACTCGGCGATTCTGTTCTTGGACTCTGCGAGTCAAGTCGCGAAACCCCAAACCCTTCGAGTTAAGACTCGGATCAGTGAGTTGAGTGGGCACCCAGTGAGTGGACAAGCCAGGACTCGGAAATCAGTAGACTCGGCAAGTCATGGTCTGACTCGGCGAGTCGAATCGCAAATGAAAGGGCTTTCAGAGCTTATGAGCTCGGCGAGTCAGTAGGCTGACTGAGCGAGTAGGGTCAACCTGGAAGGTTGACTGTGACCAGGACTTTGACTTTGACTAGAGTTGACTTAGTTGACTTTTGAAGGACTGTCAGACTAAGTATCATTTTGATATTCGTAGCTCAGAGAGCTAGAGCAGCAGCGGCTCCGAAGGTTGTCGGTTAGCAGCCAGAGGGTTATCAACAAGTTCAGCAGTACCAAGTGAGTTTCCTTCCAGTAGGAACGGGTCTAAGGCCACAATGCCGACACGTTTAGCTAGTAGTAGTTTCCAGACTTCGGTCCGATGCAGTACTTAGTATGTTTGATGCCTTCGTGGCCCAGACAGGATTTATGTGTTATGTGTTCCGGGCTACGGCCCGATGCAGTATGCAGTATATGTGTGTTCATGCTAGTTGATATGTTATGCTATGTTATGTTCAGTTAGATTTGGATTTCGGTCTGATGCAGTCAGTTCCGAACTTCGGTCCGATGCAGGGGACAAGGTCCCAGTTAGTCCGGACTTCGGTCCGATGCAGGGGGAAAGGCCCTAGTTAGTTTGGACTTTGGTCCGATGCAGGGGACAAGGTCCCAGTCAGTTTCCGGACTTCCGTTCGATGCAGGGGGCAAGGCCCCAATTAGTCCAGACCTCGGTCTGATGTAGTGGGCAAGGCCCGATATGTGCTTATATGTTTGTATGGTATGTGGTAGTTTGGGGGAGCTCACTAAGCTTCGTGCTTACGGTTTCAGATTTTGGTTTAGGTAATCAGTTTTCAAAAGAGGAGCTCAGAGAGGTTGCAGTGCACACACCATAGCCAGTTAGCCTGGGATGTTTTACTCTGATAATAAGTTATGTTTGAAATTAATACTATGAAATTACATTATGACTTATGATACGGTTTTTATAAATGTGGTTTTAGTAATGCTTTAAAAGAAATTTTTAGTCGTCAAAATTGGGTCGTTACAATTGCGGAAGGTGATACATTTATCAGTGATAGTACACTGGTAAGTCTGGATGAACCTAATAGCTACACGGAAGCCATGGCAGGCCCCGAGTCTGCTAAATGGAAAGAGACCATGGACAACGAGATACAGTCCATGTATAACAATCAAGTTTGGAACTTGGTTGACAATGTACCAGGTTGTAAGACAGTCGGGTGCAAATGGATCTTCAAGAAGAAGACCGACATGGATGGTAATGTACACACTTATAAGGTGCGACAGGTTGCAAAGGGATTTTCTCAAACTTCAGGAGTTGATTATGATGAGACTTTTTCACTAGTAGCAAAGATTAGGTCTATTAGGGTTATGCTAGCCATTGCAGCATTTCATGATTATGAAATATGGCAAATGGATGTCAAAACTGCTTTTCTTAATGGAAGGTTGGCTGAGGATGTTTACATGAGTCGGACAGAGAGTTTTGTCAGTATAGAGTACCCTAATAGATTGTGTAAGCTTGAGAAATCCATCTATGGATTGAAACAAGCACGTCGCAGATGGAATCTTTGTTACGATGAGAAAGTCAAAGAGTTTCGCTTTTCGAGGAGCGAAGATGAATCTTGTGTATATGTCAAGGCTAGTGGGAGTATAGTTAGCTTTTTGATATTGTATGTGGATGACATACTACTCATAGGAAATGACATCCCAATTCTGCAGGAAGTGAAGTCCTGGCTTGGGAAGTGTTTCTCTATGAAGGACCTTGGAGAAGCTGCCAATATCGTAGGGATAAGGATTTTGAGAGACAGGAGTAGGAGACTAATTGGAATTAGTCAGATTACCTACTTGGATAAGGTGCTGAATAGGTTCAGCATGCAGGATTCCAAGAAAGGAGAGTCAACGATCCAGAGTAACGCCAGATTAAGTAAGACTCAGAGCCCAAGTACAAAGGCTGAGATAGCTGAGATGAGTCGAGTACCGTATGCTTCCGCTGTAGGATCATCATGTATGCTATGACTTGTACTCGTCATGATGTGGCCTTTGCTTTAATCATGGTCAGCAGATATCAAGGGAATTCTGGAAAGGCTTGCTGGACTGCGGTAAAGAACATTCTGAAGTACCTACAGAGGACTAAGGACTGGGTCCTTACCCTCGGTGGGAGTGATGACCTGAGAGTAGTAGGGTATAGTGATGCTAGCTTCCAGACTGATAAGGATAATTTCCGCTCTCGGTCAGGCTGGGTCTTTACCTTAAACGGAGGAGCAATTACCTGGAGAAGTTCCAAGCCAGAGACAGTGGCTGATTCAACTTGCGAATCAGAGTATATAGCAGCAAGCGAGGAAGAAAAGGAGGCAATATGGCTGAAGAACTTCATTGGAGACCTTGGAGTAGTACCAACTATAAAGGAGCCTATGGATATTTTCTGTGATAGTGAAAGTGCAATTGCCTTAGCCAAGCAACCAAGGGATCACGGAAGATCCATACACATCGAAAGAAAATACCATTTCATTAGACATCGAATAGAAGAAGGACTCCTCATGGCAAAGAGGGTATCATCGGATGAGAACCCAGCAGATCCCCTTACAAAGGGACTGGGTAGGGTTAACCATCTTCAACATGCGAGGCGTATTGGACTAAAGGATGATATTATTTTTAGAAATTATATAGCTTTTGAAATTTGTAAAGTGTAATTGACATTTGATGAAAATAAAAGTTGTTTTTTATTTATAAGTAAAGTGTTGCTATCTTCTGTCAATCGTTTACTATCATTTCATTTTTGCATGTCTTGACTTCTAGAATAATTATGTTATGTTATATCATGTTATTCAAACCATCCACAGTCAATCATAATTTCGGAGTAGGTAATGAGGCAAGACTGTCATGAAGGGTCTGCAGTTTGTCTGGGACAAAGGGTTGCAATGTTTCATAAGTACTCCTGGAATAGCGATTCGAGTATTGGATTCAACCCACACTCACTTGTATCGCTTCATGGAATTTATCTTGAGTGATTGTACGAAAACGCATTGGTAACTAGATGTTATAAAACGTGCCTTTGTGTATGATTCAACAAGTAGTAGAACAAGCATATGAGTCGAAGTTTATATGTTCCTTTTAGTCCTTGGAGGATTAAAAGTGATATTTGGGCCCCTCGATGATTTTGTTTTGACCTATGTATCAGGTCTGGTTAGAACTAAATTGATGTGTTCGATTATGTTTTATGTCAAACAAATCGGAAATCGGGAAACAAACTGTTGGACAATAAGTACGACATTGTTCCATGTATCTGTCTGGCTGATATCTTGAGACAGAGGATTATATGATCACTTATCTTAAATGGCATGTTATCTTAGTTCCGCGATACTTTGAAAGAGCTATGATTGTTGATCGGTTCCTGATGTTATACTTGCAGTTATAGTTATTAGACTTATCCAAATGGGAGACTGTTGGATTAGGTGTCTAAGTTCATAACTATTTCTGGTACGTACTTGACCCAGTTGGCACGGTCCATTTGGGTTGCAAGGCATCATGACACTTGGATAGACAAAATGAGAAAAGAACACTTATAGGTTATTACTATATTATAAGTTCTAATATATTAATAATATTATTTAATTAGTATTGATCAAGAATTAATTTGGAATTCATTTGGTGATCAAAAAGAGTCTAATTAAATATATGGGGTAGATCAAATCATGTAAAGATTAAATCAACCATAGAACTAAAAAGAACTACAACCTTTGAAGACCTTTTATTCTCATGGTAGATTTGAAGTTGATGAAAGGAGGAAAAAGCTCCAAAGTAGAAGCTATCTATATTTATCCACCAAGTAAGAGTAAACCACCAAAAGATACTAGTCTTCAATTGTATAATATATTTATTAATCCTTAAATAAATAATACCAAATAATCCTTAAAGGAGAATCAAATTAAGCACTTAAATCTTCATTACTCAATGTAAGGAGGAGGGGGGAGAGGCTTAAGAGCTCTCAGCTTTAGAGTGAAAAAAAGAGTAAAAGACTTGAAAAAAATGGCTAGCTTTTGGTCTTTACTCTCCTTTATATACTAATATATATGTACAAAATGGGCAATACTTTCACAAAAGTCAAAACATGGAATATGTATGAAGTATGGGAGAAAAAGTGAAAGACTAAACTCAACCTCTAACCTCTTAAGGAGGTTAGCGGTTTTAGAAGATAAGCATGTGAAACTAGTATATGATTCACTCCAACTCATTAACTAGTATGTACATCCCTTTTATATAAAACTAACTTTTCTATATATAAACTCTAACCAGTCCCATAAATTATATACAACATATAAATCATACCATATGAGTTTCTAGTTGTTTTTCTATCCTAAAAAAATATTAGTTCCATAAATAATAATTTCTCAATTAAATATCAGTATTGATAATATTTATTAATAATAAAATACTCTAATAAATAATCAATAAGTATTAAATTCTTATAAAGTGTGAACCTATAGGATCATATGTTTCTATCAAATATCATTCTATAATGACTCTTAGGCATATAGACATTTCATACTATATGTTGTAGTCTAGTGAAATAAGTAGTAGGTGATAAATAATAGTTTTAACTTTGGATGGAGTATATCCAAACGAGTGTTTAACGATAGTAAGAATTCTTTAGGTAGCTATAATAGTGTTATAAGGCAATAATCAATTAGGTGAAATAATAATTTTAGGTCTCCTAAGGAGTAATGAGATAATAACTAGTTGATATGGTTTAAATTAATATATTTGTTGTGGTGTTTATTGTGTTGATGATAACTTGTTTTACTACCTGATGTTATATGTGTTGGGGTTTCTATGCAATTTTACACTATATTTAGGCAACGAAAGTATTCAAAATCAATCCTCAGTGTACATGCACCCTAGATCTAGGTTTTACTATTTTGGTATCGTACTTTCAAAATTATGAAAAACAAACTAACAATAGAGATTGAATACCAAACTTTTAAGTATAATAGTATATACTTGTATCCACTTGAATATCACTACAAATTGTCTTGCTTCTTGGAAGTTCTACCACCGAAAATCAGAATACCTCTAATGTTTTACACTCAAAAGACTAAAAACTAGAAACTTTTAGGGAAATGGAAAAGAGGATGTGAGAAACAATTTCTCAACCTTTGAGGGGTGTGGAATGACAAAAAAATATAAATACAATAAGGGATCTTTATATAATTGTGGTGTTTAGCAGATTACCCTAATTTAATTTAATTAAATAGTAAGATTTAATCATGATTTAAATCCTTTCCTTACATGTGACTTGAATTGATTCTACAAGCTTTCTAGAAAGCACTAAAACCATCCACCTCTATAAGGGTTCCAGAATCTTCCCATTACTTAACTGTTTAACAACTAACATTCAATCCTTGTACATCCGGATTAATTATAATTAATTCTTATTAATTTCAAATTACTTTCTAATTAATTTATTAACTTGCAACAAATCAATTAACTAATTATCTCACTCTCTGTATTATTTTCTAACTATTTTAACTCTTGAGGGCAATCCAAAAAGGACTTCATCAATATTGTAAAGTTATACCAATTAGGTTATCACATTAGACACTTATTTCCAAATATATGTTGTTATGTATTATAGTAGTTATTCACTAAGCTTTATAGATTATATTGTTTCGTTGATTTTACGTTGCAGGTGGCCCCGCTCAGATCCAGTACTTGATTTTAGTTTGATTTATGTTGATAACTTATTGTATTCCAGTGTGTTAGTGTAGATGAAAATGTTTTGCAAAGTTTTAAATAAATGAGTTTTTAGGGTGTACCTAGTACGGAAAATTTGGGGATTACAAATTCAAGTGTTCCAAAGCCTCTTTGATATACTTCCATTCAACCAAGGAGATGAAAGCAACATAATGAAATTCATTTTGAACATCGATTGTGGTTTGGGTTGGAACACCTGTATTCAGATTATATATTACTTGGTTGGATGTGTGATCCCTTGTACATATTTTCAATCTTGGAAGATCGGTTGTTGCAGAGGATCTGATGTCAATAGTGGAGTTGTGTTGCTCCCCTTGATTTTTAAAATTTCAAGATGATGCCGCCCTAAACTATAGAGCATCCTACTGACAAATCAATGTCATTATTGGGAAAATCAAAGAAATCCACATCTTTATCCACGATTGGAATGGGATCGGATTCAACAAAACATTCCTATGGATCTAGGAAGATTTCATTAAAAGCTTGGGATCTGGAGGTTGGAAAACTACCTTTCTTGGGAGGCATGATTCTGGAATTATTCTCCCTGGACTCGAAAAGCGATAACCTCAAAATTAGTTGCGATTCTTGTAGATGATCCATAACTGAAAATGGGATGAGAAATCGTTGGAGTAGATGATCTACAGAGAAGGATCTTAGGGCCCAAATAGAAACCTCAAATATTACTTTACTATTAGGAGAACCTAGAGAAGGGTTATTGCACTCTAGGATGTGAGTAGTGATATGTGTCGGTTCTAAGATCCTAATGTAGTAATCATGAAAAATAATATTAAATCTTTCTTCAATAGCTCGTGCTTGTCAGTTGAGAACCTGATAAGCCTATAAATGTGAGCAATATCCTAAATATATGGCTTCATTATACTTTGTTTGATACTTGCAAAGTTAGTCTTGGTTGTTTTCAGTAAAGCGCATGCATCCGAAAATAATAAAGAAGGGTATACTCGGTTTTGTATAATTCATGGCTTCATAAGAAGTCATGTTCAAACATCGTTTGATGATACTTAGGTTATGGTTAAAGAAAGCACAGATGTAAAACAAGATTTGTGATCTTCAGCTTCTACCTAGCAGCTTCGACAAAAGTACAGTTTTTCCTTTCGACAACACTATTTTCTTGAGAAGTGTAAGGCTCATAAAATTTATGATTTATACCATTGTCTAGCAAGACGATTTCTAACATGGAGTTGGTAAACTCATTTCCAGTGTCACTTATTATCCTTCAAACTGGAAGTTTAACCAATATCTCATTTCCAGTGTCACTTATTATCAACAATAATCAAAATTTACTTTTTATGTATAACGATTTCAACAGGAGAGGGACAACATAGATCAATTTGAAGTAGTCCAAGAGGATCGAATATAGAATTTTCAATTAAAACTAGGTGAGCTTCCTATGATTACTTCTGACACTTACATGTAGCACACAAATTCTCTTTGTCAAACTTGATACGAATAAATAATCTGACCATTTCTTAGTGAGCAAATCATTCATTTACATTGAATTTATATGGGAAAGTATTAGATTCCACAACTAGCAGACGTTGGAAACTCCTTTGGAAAAGAAACACATTTGAGGTTTTCCAATAATGAGGTTGATGTCCAAAGGATACATATTATTATTATGACTTGATTGAATAATACATTTTGATTGGTCCTTAGTCATGACATAGTTTCGTTTGATAGTATATTCATAAGATGTTACACATTGGCCCATTGAGCAACTATAATAATAAGAATGTGTTTTATCCCAACAATATATGCTACATTTTGGATTGAGAACTTTCCATTAGTCAACGCCATATCCTCAAACGGTATTGTTGGTGTTGTTTCCAAAATTAACAAATCCTTTTTTTTGAGTCAACTTATACTCTCGCAAAAATTCTACTCTCCCAGTCATGTGTATAGAACAAGCACCATCAATGTACCAAATTGTTTCTTGTTCTTCTGCAAAAAGTGACTAAAAACTCATATGTATTTATAGTTTTTAGGTCATTGTTTAGAAGCAGATCCTTTTGCATTGGATTTAGGGGTCCACTAAGATTTTGTTTTGGAAACAATTTTTATCTCTAATGGGTTATTCTGAGATGAATTATGAAACAATCAAAAAGTCAAAGTCTTCTCATTTATGAATAAATTATATTCAAAACTCTATGTCATTTCATCAACAATTTTGATATTAGAGACAAATTTATTGATTCTCAATTCCAATTTTGGAAAAAGATTTTGATTAGACATGTTTTTCGCAAGGAATTGTTGGTTGTTTTCACTTGTTAATAATCTTAGTAGTTGTTTATGGACATAAATAACTTTTTGTCTTGGTCTCTAGACTTATGCATGTGCACATACAAGATAAGTTGGTCAAAATAATTTCGAAGGGGGGTTTTGAGAGTAAGATCTTGATCTTGGAGACGATCTTTCCGAGATTGGTCTAGATCTTGAGCAAAATGAAGGAATTGATTCATGAGAATTCAACAATTCAGAAGTCGATTGATCTGATTATCTTTTGTAATTTTAATAGAAACAAAGTTGTTGAGAGTCCTAGTCGAGAGAGAAAGGATGAATACTTGTGGCCTTAATTGTTGAGTGTCCGAGATAAACATAGAATCTAGCCTAGAGTTTAATTTATTTGCTCAAGCTAGTCTAGCCTCTACCTTTGTATGCATTGTATCCTTTTTATTACACCATGTATTTGTCTTTTGAATTAATGATTGTCGATTCTCCACTAAGTCTAATGTTTATGCTATTCTTGAATTGTTGAAGTTAGGTTATATATGAATGTTGTTTGACTATACTTTAACTGATATGGTAGTTGAGATACTTGGGGCACTAAAGAAATGCATTTGTCATTTTCTAGAATGATCTGTTCATTACAGTAATTATGAATTATGGTGCACAAGGAACGAGTGACCTCAATGGATATGTTTGTGTCACGTTTAGAGGTCTCAGGAACAATTTCCTAAATGACACAATTATTTTGAGGTGATATATGAGGAGTAAAAACACATATTCTTGGGGACTTATTTATATACAGATTCAGGTCCACGGATATAACAGGTAGAATTTGGGTAGAATCAGGACATGAAATGGTTATCGTAATGAACTCACGAGTTAAAGTCTAAAAGGTCTTGGTTTCTTCAAATAACGTGGAAAGAGAAGAAACATTTGATTCAAGATATTTTTGAATAGTAATATCATCCATATGAGTAAGATTCTAAAGATCCTTATTAGGGGTAGGAATCTTGGATCCAAGACGAGTAGTTCTTGACAAATGGTAACAAAAATTATCAGTCATATGTGCATTTGATTCAATCGCATCAATGGTTTTGTGTAATTTATCAATAGCAACTGTAACACCTCAAATTCCAGAGGTACCATTGAAGGACTTAAAGTGTAAGTTAAGGAAAGGGACTCGACGAGTAGGCATGCTTACTCGCCGAGTCAGAGCGGGATTGGGTTGTAGACTAAGTGGCCAACTCGCCGAGTCGGCGACTTGGACTCGACGAGTTGATGCTGATGAGAGAAAACCCTAGTCCCGGGGGTTGTGCCTTATAAAAAGCACATTATAATCCACCCTCAGCCTCTTTGCTACCCTTTTGAGATCCAAAAACCCTAGAATCGAGTGAGCCTCAATTAATAAAGAGAATAGAGCTTTGGAGGAGAAAATCTTGGAAAGGGGCTTGAAGATCAAGAGGCTTGCTGCAAAGGAGTGGTGTAGATCCGGGATCTACTATAGTTGGAGCATAGATTGGAGATAATAATTTGTTGCTTGGGCTCTTTTGCATCTAGATCTATTATCATTTGAGATTTGAGAGCTATTTCAAGTTAGAGGCTTAGATCTGAGGTTGCTACTTCAGATCTAGGGTTGTGATGGTCGAAAATGTCATAAAGCTTCTCTTTAAGAGTTGTTGGTGAAACCCCTATGTCATAATCCCTAGCCCTAGAGTGTTTTCGGCCTATATCTCCTTGGTTTCACGTAAAATTTGCCACTTTAAGTGAGGGTTAGACTGGAGAAGAGTGGATCTATGGATTGGAGCCCATGTATGGATTGAGAACTGGAGAGACTCAGCGAGTCACATGGGTGTACTCGACGAATTGTATGAACATGAGCATGGACTCAGCAAGTTGGAAGAACAACTCGGCAAGACTGTTGAAGATAACCTTGGACTCGGCGAGTCTGGTCGCGGAACCCTAACCTCTTCTGGTTAAAGCCTCAAATCAGTGAGTCGAGGGGTGATTTTGTGAGTTGAGCAGGATGGGACTCGGAGATCATTGGACTCGACGAGTCTTGGGGTGACTCGGCGAGTTGAGTCGTTTTCTAATAGTTTTCAGAGTATAAGGACTCAACGAGTCAACGGGTTGACTCGGTGAGTAGAGTCAGTAAGGAAGTTTGACTTTGGCCTGGGATTTGACCTTGACCTTCAAGGGTGTTATGGTATTTGGTTATTTATGTCAATGGTCCATTGATGGCAATAGGTGTTGGAGTTTGGAGTAGTGCTTCGGGTGTGTGCTTTCGTGGTTTGGTTCTTCATTTCAGGTGAGTTATCCTCACTGTACTCAAGGTTCTAAGGCACCAAGGCCGGCCCTTTGAATTGTTGTTTAGAGCTTGTTATGTTATGTGATGATATGCTTGCTAGTATCCTGGTAGATAGGATAATGATATGAGGATATAGAGGAATGGATAGTTAAGTGATGGCTAGTTTTGTTGGATCAACGCCCTGGTAGTTGGGTAGTTGTTATTTATAGACTTGTAGTTGGTCATGACTTATGTATGCTGGTAGGAGGTTACCTGCGGGCTATGTATGTTGAGTAGTAGCATAGGGTATTCCATCCCGGTAGGATGATAGTGATGAGATTTGAGCAGAACATCATTCCTATGGTGTACATGCAAACCCTAATAGCTTTTGGATCTAGTTTGTCTAATGAACATGCAATTTAATATCCAAAGCTATAAACCCTAGATCTAGCATACAATTACTCATATTAACATAAGAATAGGGTTTAGATCTTACCTTGATTGTGATGTAGCAATAACAATCTCAAATCCTCCTTGTAATGGCTTTAGAAAGCTTAGAGTCACAAGTGTCACTCCTCTAATGGCTCACAAATACCAAGAGCAAGAGGATGAAGAATGAAAAGAGAGAAGACACCCAAAAACGTGTAGAAACCCTAAGGAATCAATTCACCACGTTTTTGGTGCCCTAGGGGTCCTTAAATAGTGAGGCTATTAGGGTTATCTAACAAGGAAACCCTAATTTGACTGCTTAGGCCCTAAGCAACCCATGGACTCCCTCCTTAGAGGCCTTGGACGATTTCTAATGGGTTTCCCCATAGAATTCGTGCACTCCATCCTCTATGGAGTCCATTAGCCCAATATTCAACTATTACACAATTGACAATTCTAGTCCCCTTTATTTAACTAATATCTTTTAGCCACAAAGTTAATTCTTATTAATTCTTGACTAATATTAATTAAACAATATGATTTCTCCTTTAATATACTATTCTCATAATATATTAATAAATCATAATTAATCCTCTCTCTCCATAATTCATCCTATCAAGTTGCTTTGGTGAAGGCAACCCAAAAGGACCATGGACCATCGGGTCAAGTACATACCAAAATAGTTATGGACTTAGACACTAATCCAATAGTCTCCCACTTGGATAAGTCTAATAACTATTTTGCGTATGACTTCAAATCCTGATCTTCAATCGTAGCTTTCAAAAACCGCTGTCAACTTTGATCCTATCAGAAGCGTGTCCTTTAGATAAGGGATCATATATTCCTCCATTCTAGATATCGTATAGACGTGAGACATGGATTTCAATCATTCTCTCTATACTATTTCCCGATTTCTGATTTATGTCGAATGACAACAGACTACAATTGAACACATCAAATTAGTCTCGGCTTGGCCAAGCGCTTATGTGCCATCACTAAATCATCGAGGGGCCCACAAATATCGCTTTTATCCCACTTTGGATAAAAGGAACGGATAAACTTTGATTCAATGCTCGCTTACACTCACTTACCGAATCACACACAACAATATGTTTTATAACACCAAGTTACCGGCGCGTTTACATATTATCAATGTGCAACCGACCAGCAAATAACAACTCACATATCTCGGTTTCAAGAATATAAGATATTATCGTCTCACCAATCACTCGTGATAAAATCCATGAAGTGATCCAAGTGAGCATGGGTTTAATCCAATGATCAAATCATATTCATAAGCACTCATGAACGTTGCAGCAAACATTTGGTTATGTCTAATACACTTTAGACAATCCACACACCAATTCACGACATTCTTCATTCATACCTACTTCCAACATATGAACGACTGTGGTCCGTTCGAATAATTTGATTGTTCTGAACCAGTTTAATTATTCAGGAAGTCAAAACATGCAAAGTGAAACACAAGAATAATACTAATCTCATATGGCCCCAAACTCTGGGTATAAATAAAACATTTTATTTAATCACCATATTGATTACTCATTATTTGTTGTTTCGGGTAATCAACTTCTTACTTGAATTATTACTACACTCGTCCCATGATCTCAGCATGCACACAATGTTTACCTACGGTCCGTACTTTGTGAAATAGATCAAATGAACACATTTCCAATCATACTCATTTCACAACTCCCAATCCTTATCATAAGTATAAGAATATCAAATTCTTGCCACTTATAGAATATGCTAGATTCTATCATTTTAAGCAATGATTGTCACACCCCGTGTAACGCCTGTGTTTCCGGGCTTGCCATTTTTTAGCAATGTAATAGTGTAGGTTAACCTTTGTAACCCGTTTTGAAATAATATGATTGTATTATTTAAGTATTGTGTGTTTTGTGCTTAATTGCTTAATTATGTGGTTTGATTAATTAAGAATAAAAATAAGCGTCAAAATTTAAGTGTAAAATAAACATAATATCTTTGAATAATATTGTAGTAGTTGAAACGAGGTTTCCGAATATATATAGAACACCCAAATCTGACTTCGTATGAGGAAGTTATGATTTATCGAAGTTTCGGCTTAGCGGTGTGCAGCCCGAAATACTCGATTTGAGATCGAGCGGTTTTTAGCCGAAGTAATCTAAACGAGGATCGAAGGTCTCGTTGTTGGTATCGAAGCGATAAAAAGTTAGGCGAGAACGGACGTCAAACGAAGAAGTTATGAATTTATAACGAAGTTTTACTGTCGCGGCCTATTAAAAATAAATAATAAAAATAAAGTCGAAATTAGCCGACGGAGTCTAAACGAAAGTTGTAGATCGTAGTCTCACCTTCGCGTGGATATAAAGAACGTCGAAAACGGAGTTCGTATGTAGAAGATATGAATTTCCGAAGTTTATTAAATATTTTGTAATTAAATTTAATTGGAAATTCGGAAGCATTATCCGAAGGAGTCACCGGTCTGATCCGAGGTACGCCCCGCGTACACCGAAGATGTCGAAACTCGCAGCAAGTGGCTTTGGATACGTAAGCAATGACGTTTCGGGCAGTACGCCCCGCGTAACGCAGTACGCCCCGCGTACTCCGAGGCTCTAGCCTCCTATAAATAGGATCCGAAGGCAGCCGATTCTTTTGTTCATTTTCTCTCTTCTCTCTCCCGTTTTGCATCGTTTTGCGTGCAAGAAATACCCCGAAGCCCCGGTATCATACTCGAGCCCCGAGGCAAGTCCCAAGATCCCGAAGATCCCGAGAAGTGCGGTTCCCAAGCCGAAGCTCTGCCCGCGAGAAGTTCGATTTTTGTGAAGATCTTTCAGATCTGCTGAGGATTACTACTTCTCCAAGTCGTAGTGCTGTCTGATCATCTTCTAATCAAGTGAGTGTATACTACCTTTCATAAACACGATAATAATACAAGTATGGTTCGAGTATATTAAGTATATTGTTGTTTATATGTGTGAGTGTGTAGTTACTTTCTTCTAACGCATAATTATGAAGTATTTTATACAGAATACGTATTATGTGTATAATTTTGTGGTTATGTGTGTGAATGTGTATTCACTTTCTTCTAACTCATAGATATGATTTATTCTCTATGAGATGTGTGTTATGTGTGTGTGTGCCTCATCTGTTATGTGGAATATGTATTGATTAAAGCACGCTATACAGGTTTTCAAAACTATGTATAAAAATGTATATTTTATCTACTAATATGTTGGGTAGAACATGGGTAGATAGTTGGTGTGTAATAAAACAGATGAGAGGCCTCATTATTGTTTGATTTAGTCATCTAGCGGAGTTTAGATGACGACCACGGGCTATTCTAGACAGTCTTGTGGAAACATTAGCAGGTTCGCCACCTGTAGGTGTTAATGAACTCGGTTGTTCATTCGCTATACTCCATCCCCCTCATGGTTGCCTTATTTGACTTATATTGCTGAGGTACCCCCGAAGCATGTGTTGTCGCCTCGATGAAATATTCTTAGACTAGGTCCCTTGTGTTAGTTGTTTTAGGGACATAAAGTGAGAATAACGGGAATGGGTAATTGGGTTATTGTTGGTTGGTGAAAAAACTTAAATATGATTATTTATTGTTGGTTGAAAACCCTATATGCTCACCAGGCTCCCAAGCCTGACCCACTCAGTTTTATTTGTATTACAGGAAGTGGCGCGAGGGCATGAGATGGATGAACCATCAGTTGTTTTGTTTACAAGTCTGTATATGTATATATTCGTTGAATGACTTGTAATGCTATCATTTATGCTTATTGGTCTGTATCGGAACATGACACCCCGAGTTTTGATTATATAATGAAAAATACATTTATTTTATGAAATGCTTTGGTAAACATTGTTTTATCATGTTTTGTTTTTGGGAACAAATTCCGCAACTCTTTCAAACCAAAAGGATTTACTCTGAAAATATTTTAAAAGCATAAATGAAAATCGGTCTTTTCTGGCCGAGATTTTGGGGATGTCACACCCCGCTAAAGCGGAAACACGAGGCGTGGCAGTAAAAAGGGTTTCATAGCAAAAGTTAAAAGATAACACCAACCATAGTATTAAAAATCATTACAAATTTACAATGGGTTTAAGCAAATTTTAAAAGAAATTACAATGAAAATAGAAATACAACACATGCGAATGCTCCTAAAAGTGAAGTGTCCCTAAGTGCCACTTACTCGATGATTCCTGAAAAGGCATGTAAAACGATCGTCAACTATAAAAATAGTTGGTTATTACTCACAAGTTTAATATGGTATCATGCACTCCATAGATTAATATGGTATCATGCACTCCAACAATATGGTATCATGCACTCCAACAATAGGGCGAATGAGGAGTTGTCAATTCCTAATAGCGCTATCCAAAAATAACCATTGGCTCAAAGAGTTAATGGTTAGAGATAAGGGAAGGGCCTTAATACGATAAATTCTCATGTTTCGTGTTGCATAGACATACATAGAGAGATATAACAATAAAATAGCAATCACGTTTGATACAAATCAATTTAAATACAACATTCAAATAATAGTGTTTCGGGACATGCTTTTCCACCCCAAAACATAAAAACTGAAAATAGGGGAGTGCGTGAATACTCACAATATGCATTGAGACGATGCAAATGGTGCCTTGACTATGCTCCACTCGTACCACTATCGATTCCTACAATAATGGTATTCGCTAGTGAGTCTCTAATCAAAATCTGACACTAGTATATTTATTACTACAGTAGAGTTAAGCCAATATTGTGTCAAAATTTAATATTGATAAGTTATAAACATTTTTCTGTGAAAATTAAATTCCAATGAATCAATTGTTATATAACAATTTAAGTGTAATTTCTCACTATTGAAATGTTAATATTTAACATTTTAAGAGGTGTTCTAATGATTAAATATTCAAAAACTAAATCAATTAAGTTCTAAAATTTCCCAAACTTTGCATTTCAGTTTTAATTTCTCACTATTCGTCTAACTGTATTAAAAGACTTCTAGATACATTTTCATGGATTATAGATATGCCTAACCATTTTTCTTATATTTAATTCTCTAAATTGATAAAAACTCATGAAAAATAGCAATAAGTTAAGCAAATTCCTCAAACTTTTTATAATACTGCCATTACACATAATTAAACTGGGAAAAATATAAAAATGGTTTTCTAAACTGTTTAACTCAATTTTATGATTTTTTGTATTTATTCTAATAAAAATGGGGATAAATTGAAAACAGTTTCCAAAATTACTCAAACTTTTTTTTTAATACTGTCATTAACCATTCTTAAGCTGGGAAAAATATAAAAACGGGTTTCAAAACTATTTAACCCAATTTTATGATTTTTGAGTATTTATTCTAATAAAAATTGAAATAAATAGAAAATAGTTTCCAAAATTGCCCAAAATTGTTATTAAACACTATTATGCTGGGAAAAATATAAAAATGAATTTATAAACTGTTTATCCCAATTTTATGATTTTTGTGTATTTATTCTAATAAAAATTGGGTTTAAGTGTATTTAATCTTGGGAAAACAGAAGAAAAATAGTATACAGAAGAGAAAAATCATCAACATTTTTATGTAGCATCCTCATGTATTACAAGGTGTTCTGGTAAATGTTCGTGAATTTTGGATGAGCAGAACTATTTATTCAATTTTTAGGCCATTATAAATACAAAAATCAGGGAAAAATAGGAATGCATTATGAAAAATTCTGAAAATATTTTTCTGAATCTTAAATATATGGTTGGAGTTGCGAAATTTTGTAGGTTTCCCTTCCACCTTTTCTAAAGTGGTTTTATGATTTATTGGAGCCAAACGAAAAGAAAATTCAAAAACATGTTAAACAGTAACAAAAACCTATGAAGTTAACTGCGAAGTCATTATTTAGCATAGGGGTCATCTAGGAATTTACCTAGGATTTATAGACCTCAGAAAGTATTTTATATGATTTAATGCCCTATTTTGTTTCAATAATTATAGTAATTCGAGAGAAATGAATTATTTTCTGCAAATTAACAGAGCATCTTATTTTGTTGATGGGAATCTGGGAAAAATCAGATTTGGTAAGAAAAGGAGTTTTAGATATTTATTTGGAAATAAATCCTTCATGAACATATTTGAAAGCTTTTAACAACATACTTTGATGATCTAGCATCTAAGCTTGAAGATCATCACATGCATGTTCGTTTGAAGACCATTCATAGGTTTGAAATGTTCAAAAATCGTTTTAGATAGAAAACTTTGAATGCATGTGGTGTTTTTCACCCAAAACTTGTAGAAAAAGTGCATTATGTTGATTTCGACTTAGGTTTTGGTCCTTGGATTTCACCATTTACAACATGCATGTTGTTTTTGGGTGAAATCCTTCCACCATCATCATCAAAACCATGAGTTTTTGTGTGTGTGTGTGTGTGTTTATGTGTTCATGATTTTGCCATAGATTGGGGTAGAAGATGGAGAAAGTGTAAGAAAAATAACAAAACTTTGAAGGAAAATGAAGGGAAATCGTGTTCTACCTTAATGAACACCACTAGATGATGAAAATTTTGAGTTTGAGGTGTGTTCTTGGACTTATTTTCTGTAAATTTCGTGGGTATAGAGAGAGGAAGAGAGAAAATGGAGTGGTGAAGGTAGAGAGAAATGAGAGAGAAAGTTGAGTGTGAGAGAGAAAGAAGTGATTATGTGTTTTGGGAAGAGAGGAGTGCCTTGGGAAGAGGGTGGCCGGTTTTGGGGGATAAGAAAGGGTTTCCCTCTCTTCTATTTTAATAAAATTCAAATCTTTTATAAAATTATAAACTCTTTTATAAAATGTGCACCTTAATATAGTTTTTACTCATAAAATATTGATTTTTGACTTATAAATTAAGCGTAAATGTTAATGACTTAAATTTTTATTTTCCTTGATTATATTTCCTTGAACTTAATCATTTTAAGATAATTTTATAAGTTTCATAAAATGGTGTTCGAGTCAAAGAGTGACCCAAATATGGATAGTCACTACAGTTAAGTAGTAGTAGAATTCACATAACAATGTGAAATCCAAGCATATTATCCATTGTTTCTAATTGTTTCCAAGTTTCTAATAGGTTATATCTTAACTTCTAGTTACTAAGTCTAGTATGTGTCGTGCCTATACATGCAACTAAGTTTATTCAAATCTAGAACTAACTCGAATTTTGACGGTTGTCACAATGATCCTTTCATAAATTCATAGCTCAAAATCATCAAGACTTGGCCAATCTCTATCAAAAACAATTCTATATATATGATGTCTCTCACTCAAAGTACATTCCTTTGAACATCCTTCTTGCATAAAAGTTTCTAATCTAGACATAGATTCTCAATATCCAACTCCCAATATGGAAACATTTCCATATTTGCCATATGACAACTCATTCTTAATAGAATCTTATCTATTCATAATAATGTCGATATGGTCCATCCAATACCATACTTCCAACTACTCACAAGCGACCAATCCTTAGTGAGCTTTGGATCGTCCTTTGATAGTTGTTTAATTATCTTAGTCAAAAAACCGATTCTTGTCCTTTTTCCCTCTTAATGCGCCAGACATTTGGAAAATTTTAGAATGGTCAAATATTATAGCATCTGCAATCGATCCTTTACCCGAAGCGTATGGGACACGATGCATAATGTCTTACATAAAGATCTGATACTTTATCAATCTTCTGCCATAATATTTTATGTGCCACGTTCTCACAATTCGAGTTATGAAAAGGGATGCCATAATCATAATCGCAATTTGAGAATACACTATGTATCCTTGACTAAATTTATTAACATTCCACAACTTAAGCCTTTAGATTTGAAATGAAGCATAATATTCTCTCCCTTAATTATAGCAAAACAACTATTCAACCCTTGCGACTTTGCAAAGTATAACTCTTGTTTTCTATAATTAATATTGCTAACTTGCAATACTTGCCTTAATAATCATACAAGCACAACTTTTATGCTCCCACTATCATGATGATTATTATCATATAAGGATAACACTTATGCTCCCACTAGCTTTGACATGTTTTAGAAAACAACTGAACTTCCAGAAAACAATACTTATTGAATTTCTGAAGTTCATATTTCTAATACCTAATGCTTTGATAATCCTTTATCTACGCTTCTTAAACTTATACACATTTGCCTTAGATAGCTTATATGTGTGTCTAAACAATTTAGACTAATTGCCAAATATCACAATTCGAATTATTGAAAGGGATACCGTAACTATAATCGAATTCGAGAATACAATTTTCACAATCACTATCTTCTTAAAATCTCTCTTAGTGAAAGCATTTCCTCACAATCATTTTCATAAAGGAGGGAATCTTGTGACACTTAGATTTTATGGTGTATGTGTTCCTATCCATGCAAGTTTGTCAAAACCAAAGTTTGCGACAAATCCAAACTCATATGGACCGAACCTTCTCAATCTTGATTTCTTGCCTTATGGTAACACGTGTGCCCACCATATCTTCCAAGTAGTTAAGTAGCTCACCCTTTCCTATCAATGTACTTTTCATTGATCAAGGTGCTTACCTTTTATGCATTCAAATGAGAACTCATAGAACTCACATGCATAATTAACTCAATTGGAACCGCACAGACACAAGATAATGTCAACACGATAGGTTGTAAACCTCAAGTCGTGTGCTAGTGATGATCAATAAGGTTCATTCATGATTAGTTCTTGAAACTTTTCAAGACCATTAAGACTCATACTGACCCCTTGACATACAAGATTCTTTTTTCACTAAACATATCTCAAAAAACAAATATTCAAGAGTTAGTGTAGCTTTTATCAAGATAAAACACTTCACAACATTGGTCCTAGTTGGTCTTTGTCTTATCCAAGACATCACAGCTTTCCAATTTCAAATATACAAGAATAAGAAAAACCTTTTTCCAAACTCCATATTTGATGAATGTTATAAAACTTCTTTAGACTTTTCACTCAATGTCACAATCTTAACTTTAAGACTTGTTTTTGGAACGAAGTATGATTGACTTCTTGATTTAACCATTTATTCAATTCTTGATTCCTCTTCTTAGACATACAATTGCACTAAGACTCACTTAGAGGACCATTTGAGATATGGTTCTTAATCATTAAGACCTATCATAAACATAATAAAAGGTACTCTCCCTTCTTCTTAGAATAGAGAAACTTTTATCTTTCTGCCTACTTGATTCTTCTTATTCGTTCTGCTATTGATTGAAACTCTTTCAATCAATTCAGAATTACACTTAATCTCATAAGTATAATCATATTTACTTAACCTTAGTAAATCATGACGAATATATTTGTTACTCTTGTGGCAGATTTGATCAACACACAACTTTGTGTACTCGATCTCCTAGTCCTTCACTTGACACTTTGTCAAAGAATTTGTCTAAATTTCCCAAATGTGAAAGTTTTCATTCATCATACAATCCTCGTTGCATGATTCGAAGCTTCTATCCACTTGAAACTTGGGTGATGAGAAACTCTCCCTATTTGGTAAATTCTCGACATTTCCACAAATAACATAATTAAGGTAGTGTTTGGCTTAGCTTTTCAAACCCCAAAAGTCCTTTTTGGAAAAGTTACAAAAAGTCAGGATTTCTTGACTTTTCCAAAAAGTTCCTTTTTCTTATGTAAAAACTTCAAACAGTAGCTTCTAAAACTAGTTTGCCAAACATCTTTTGCTTTTTTTTTTCTTTTCCAAAAAGGACTTTGGGTTGTGAAAAGCTAAGCCAAACACCCCCAAAGAATTAAATCCATTATTGCTAATAATAGAAACATTCAAGCATCAATTTTTCATACATGTCATTGCAAGGATAAATAAATAATATAAAATCAAATTTTATTTTATTGCGGAAAAATTTGTCCTTACAATGCAATTCAATTGAAAAACTATGTTAATACATATTTCTTAGCAATATATTCTAACTCCAAGTAGTAGCTCAAAATCTAATCTTCAAACTATGCGATCGAAAACCATTTCTTCACGATTAGATTCCGCTCACTTCTTCCCTTAAGCTTCCTCTCTTTTCTATGATCCTACAAAACACCAAATGTAATCTTATCACATCATGTATTAAGAATATAGAATAGGAACTTAAAAGAATTAGTTAATGGATTTTACCTAAAGTAGAGCCATACGTTTTGACTCTCCCATCTCTTAGATTTCTTAGGTAAATAGGGCAGTTTCGTCTCCAATGCCCCTTCTCTTGGCAATAGAAGCAAATGGATTTCTTTTGGAATGGCACAAGGAACTATCTCAGAATCTTCCTTTTCTGGATCTCCATTGTCACCATTTTGAATATCCATTGAAGTTTGGGAGTTTGATTTACTAGAAAAATTTGCTCGACCAACTCGCCAAATCATTGTTGATTCATCAGATATAAGCAAACAGGTCAAATCAATGAGGGTCACGTCATGATCCATCATATAGTACTCTCTAACGAACTCACTATATGATTCAGGAAGCGACTGAAGAACCCAGTCAATAGCCAACTTTCCTGAAATCTCGATGCCCAACATCCTTAACCTTTCAATGTATGACTTCATCTCTAAGACGTGTACACACATAGGTTTCCCATG